>NC_138883.1:133063665-134323259 GCF_965194825.1 Balaenoptera physalus
CATAAAGCATTTGCTGATCAGCTCTCGTAAAAACTACAGCAGCATAGAATAGCTAGATTCAAATCATGCAAGAGTCTAGTTAATAGCACCAAACTAAGAAATCTGTAAAGTTGATTTGATGGAGATAAACTGTCAAGGTACAAATGGAATTTTCCCTTCCAATTGCTGTTGGGGGTTTTAATGGGAATGTGCGTGACGTAGACTTTACTATTCATGGGAGTAGTCCTGAAATTAAAAGAGAGCTTCAAAGCAGAACATAGTGACAAACTAACTTACCTGAAGGATAACAAAGGAGCTATGTACAAAAAAGGAATGTGATAGATTGAGCCCCAATGTTAGATTGCTTTTCCTCTTAAGATTTTAAACCCCAAGTCCTTCATAGTTCATATACATGAAAGCTAGATTGTCAGTTCCTTGATGGCAGATACTAGGTGTTACTTTCTTTTTGCTTTCCCAGTGCCCAGCATGTAGTTCTTAGCACATAATATATTTCCATTAAATGTTTGTGAAATAGTGGAATAAAAATACTTTGTTAATTTAAAAAATGTGTGGCATATCTTCTCCCCAATAACTAGATGGATTGACCACTTGTGCACCAACTAGGAAGCAGAGCAGAGGTGGCCTACAGGCTAAATTTGGCCAGTCCTTGTCTAACCTTTAGAAACTGAGAAACTTCAACTTCACACAACAATATGGATTTCTGGATTCTTTTGAAAAATCTAAAGATGTGGGACCATTTGGGCCACAGCTGGTGACAATTAGCTGGGGCCCAGGAGCAGCTGCCCCCATTATACAGGGTTCCTTCCAAGTTGCCACTATTCCCTAACATATGACTCCAGGCCAATTTCACTTTTTTATTTACCAGCCTGGTCCACAGGACAGGCTCTCAGATCAGGAGAGAATATCTGGTCTGCATTATATCAGTGCTAATTTCGAACTGAGTTAAAGATCTGAGTGCGAGCTTAACTGTTTTCTCCAGGTCCATGAAAAGAGAAGGCAAGATTCTAAGTACTAGGCTTCAAGGGGTCATCTTTAGTATGTACATTCCTATGACTTCTCTGTGCTCCAGGGAGAATAGAGCAGGCTTGGAGCTCTGAATAATCCAAATGATATTGGGTAGGAGCCCATCAGGGACTTGTTCAAGTTTGTCAGAGCATATTAAAACACAATACCCTCACATCATCAAAAAGGGTACAGCGGTCCATCTGTCTATATCTTTCTTTCTCATGTTACATTTGTACAGGAATTTTTCAAAATTATGTCACCTACCGTATTGTCTTATAGTGAATCAAAATGGGGAAAGAATGGAGAGCAAGCCAGAATAATGCACATTGGTGAAAGTCCAATAATTGAAATAATTATTGCTTAAGATACCATTGCTTTAATCAACCCATCATAAATCAATGCTTTTCACAAATGAAGGTTTAAAATAAAGTGCTGTTAAATAAATCGGGCCTCTTAAAAGGCATGATGCAATCGGGAAGCTCTGGAAAATGGCTTAAAAAGTGGTTTCTGAATGGATCCACTGGTTCTAGCGTTTTATCTTCCACTTAATTAAAAAAAAATATTACCTGGTCCTTTCTTAGAAATTACATATCGGAGGTCTATAATGGCCAAGCCTTTAACCCATTAAAAAAATTTACTCCCAGGAACAGTTCATATTTGACGTTTAATTGCTTTTTCTTGTTGGAAAGGAAAATCTGTTTCTTTCCTTCCTTTCCTGATTGACTTTTCAAAACTCACCTTGTGAGCTATAAAAATGGAGAGGTGTAATTGATTTTCAAAAACTCAAGTGCACGCACACATATTCACATATGTGTGTGTGTGCGCTCATGTGTGTAGACATAAAAATCTCCCCTGTACTGGGAGCTGGCGCTTTCCTCACGTGACTCTGCAAGGCAGGTGTTACTATCTCCATTTAACAGAGTAGCAGCAAAGGCCCAGAGAGGTTCATTGCTTGATTAGGGTCACACAGGTAATAGCAATAGGAGGCTGAGTCTTTATCCCTTCTACCCTGTTGCCTGCTTTTAGGTGTGCTTCATACCCAGGTGTGCAGACATCCATGGAGCCAGGATAAAATGTCATGCCAATGGTCTCCATCTTTGGAGTCACTAATCATTTTAGCCTATTTAACCAACACCAGATTCTGGAATTTAATAAATAACGCTACACCATCCATAAATGTAGAAAGAGCCCAACTGTGATGTGCGCCTTTTATGTGAATACTGCATTGTAACTGAGCCAGGAGAAGCCATTGAACTAGTCTTCTAAGTGACAGCATCTTAAAAGAGATTTCTCATCGGAGAGTTTGGTGTGGAGGGTGGTCAGATGCTTTCTTATTAGAACAATGCCCACATAGATTTCAAATGAAATTCTGGGGCTTCTCAAGATTTGGTTAAAGAGAAAGAGGGGGTCAGCAGGACATTGATGTGGAAAGGGAAGAAAAAGCCTCTACTTGGTCACCTCGAGTTAGAAAATTTCCATTTTAACATTGTCAATCCCTCACCTCTCACGTGTAGTAAATTCACTACCAAAGGCCAAAGTATTCTCTTTCTTTCTTTTCTTTTCTTTCCTTTTTTTTTTTCTCTCTTGCCACAAAACCAGCTATTATTTAGGTCTCTTGCAAAGCGGCACAAACCAACTGTTCCTCCTCAGATTATCCCTTTCAGGGCTCAGGTGATATGCCTCCTTGGGTTATACCTTCCATGTTTTGTGGTCAGATGTGGGCTGTGTCATTCTACAGTATTCCACTTTGCAAGAAAATATTTATGTATGAGTCTCACTAGGTCCCATTTCCTCTGGGAATGGTCCTGCGTGCAGTGTTTTCATGCCAGTGGCAGGCAGTGAATCGCTGGTCTTCATGGGACAACTGGACAGCTGGCAGGAAACCAGGAAACTGCTCCTTCCCCTCTGTGACTTCACTCAGCCAGAAAACTACAAGGTGTGTGACTGTAGGATGAAAAGTTCCTGAGAGGTTGAATATAACACTTTGAGAAAACACTTGGACGGAAACTTGCTGATGTTGAAGGAATGGAAATTTGTACCATTCAGAGAATGTTTTTTTTCCTAGATCTGGAAACACAATGGCTTACTTGTACAGAGTCTTGTCATTATTTTAATTTTTTTTATTTTTATTACTGGTAAATAGTAATTCCCATTATTCACCAAAGAGCAGTGAAACTGATACTCTATATAGCTGAGATGAGGGTACGTTGGCAAAACCCTTTTGGAAAATCATTTGACCATGTGTATCAAGAGCCATGAGGTTTTTTATAACCCAGGACCAATTAATTTTTACTTCTAGGAATCCATTCTCAGTACCAAAAAGATTATGCTCGAAAATGTTCATCAAACTATTGCTTATAATAGTTAGAACAGGAAATGGAAGTATAAAATATTTTCTTGATATTCATTGTTATGCAGCTGCTGTAATAATATTGAAATAGGATATGCACTCTTAATGATTACAAATACACAGGCAAGATATGCAGAATTATAATAATAGATAAAATTTATTGTCTGCTTAATATATAAAAGGCAATGTGTCAAATGCTTTGTAGTCATGTCTCCTTTAATCTGCTCCCCAGATTAAGCCAAATTTATTATATCTCCATTTTACAGATGAGGAAAGAGAGTCACAGGAATTGGTTTATCTAAAGTAACACTGCTAAGGTGAAATTTGAACCCCATCCTGGTTGATGACAGACCTTATAGAACATGCAATTCCTCATGCTATGTGGTTAATTTTGAGTAAAAAACAATCATCAACCACAAAAGAAAGAAAGAAAGAAAAAAGCACCCCAACCTAAAAGAAACCCAACACCAATAAACAAAAATCTGACAAGCTCTATTCTTATGATAATCACATGAAAAAGTAAACAGGAAAGCTTAAGCCAAGAGAAAACAGCCAAACTTGAAAAGACTCATCTTCCACCAGTTAAGAAAATGACAGGTAGCTATCTGAAACAACACTTAAATGTGTAAGGTCTTTCCTCTGGATGGGCATTAGATCTTACTTTTTTTTTTTTTTTTTTTTTTAACATCTTTGTTGGAGTATGATTGCTTTACAATGGTGTGTTAGTTTCTGCTGTATAACAAAGTGAATCAGCTATTCCTATACATATATCCCCATATCCCCTCAACATGTCTGATCTTTTACTAAGAGAATCTAAGTAATATTATTCTGCCAACTTAAGGAAGCAAATCTTAATGAGAGCAATTCTTGTACGTAGATGGAAAAGACTCTGTCTAGCGTGACTTGAGAATTTTCTGGTGGACTGGGCCCTAGACCGGTGGTTCTTAACTTATTTTGTGTGAGAACATATTTGAAAATATTAATGATAACTATGGTCTGTCTCTGTTTCTCTCTCTCCAGTCGTTTCTCAGTATCCATCTGGGATTGGTTCCTGGACCTCCGAGGTTACCAAAATCCGCGGATGCTCATGTCCCTTGTATAAATGATGTAGTACAATTGGACTTCCCTAGCGGCAGGTTCCGCATCCACAGATTCATCTAACTGTGGATCAAATTTTGCTTGGTTGAACATGCAGATGAGGAATCCGCGGATAACAAGAACCCATCGTATTAATATTTATACAACATTTTATTGCATATCTATCTACTTTTATTCTACTTTGAAATCTTTTGGGTTCACTGATGGTTTGAGGATTTAAATTAAAATTCCCCTTTATGTTTTGGCTTGCATAGTGTTCTTTGTCCCACAATTTGGGGGATATTCTTTCTTAAATCGTTCAAACACTGATACAGTTTCCTTAGAGTCTTATCTACACTTGGATAACTAAGGTTTGTAAAGTAAGTTAGTATAATGAATAATTTAGTTTTGATGTTTTCTTTAATATGTTCACATGTTATTATGGATGCTTGTATTCCAATGTGCGGCTAACAACTGCCTTTTTGGTTTTCCGTGTTAGGATGAAGAAAAAAAGGAGGATATGCATTACTAAGAATCAAAGGAAGTGCCTGACTCTATAACAAAGAGAAAAGCTTCAAAATGTGAGTGGACTGCATTATGAACAGCTTTGCTTACCACACCTGCAAAAATGCACTTTCATTAAACACGTATTTGTTAAGTGCACATGCAGAAGGCATAGTGTTAGATTGACTTGAAAGATGGATGGATGATGCCCTTATATAAGCTTTTCCCAGGACTCTAGCATGCTGAGGTTTGGAATTGCACAGGTAGCTTCCTGGAACTATTGGCTATGCTGCTAATAAGATTACAGCTAGAGTATGATTTTATTCTGTGAAATACTTTCATCATCAGGAAGAAGAAAATTATTTTTACCCTTTCTGCTTTCTGCAGTTGAATAATTTTCAGGTACAAATCCCCCAAAATGTATGTGTCCTCTCTACCTTCTATTTAGGATTGTACAACACGAAGACAGAAATAACCATGTTAAGAGGTCATTGGTCCGACTTCTCCAGAAACTTCCCCTGGGCAGCGGTCTCTACCTCTGTTACAGAAGACTGCAAAAATACCAGCCATTGTGCATCTGGCCAATTATGCAATGTTCTATCACAAGGGGAAATTCCTTCCTCACTCCAGCTGGTGAGCAGTTATGCCCTGGAGCCCAGGACGGACATGGCTTGTAACTTTTTAACCTAGTTAGTGTAACTGCCAATATTATTCCTATTCATATAAATGTCTAATCCTTTCTTGAATCTTGCTAGACTATTTGCCTCAATAATATCCTGCGGCAGTGAATTCCACAGGTAGATTATATGCTGTTTTAAAAAGTATTTCCTTTTATTCATTTTAAATTTGTTACCTTTTAATGTCACAAGAGGCCCTTGTTCTTGCATTAAGTGGTACAGGGTACAGGCATTTCAAACTGAGCTTTAATTCTTCCAAGCACTTTCTCTGCCATTATTAAAACCCTATCTTCTTCACATATTTTCTATTTTGGCACGTGTAATCTTGAATAAATGGGATGATTGATGCAAACAGTCTCATACTGCTTTGGACATATAGTAGGCACTGGAAAAAGCTCTCCTTGATTTTCAATGTCATTTATTGGAGACATATTTATTGAGCATCTATTATGGGCAGGAATTGTTCAAAGCATTGGAGAGACAGCTTTGAATAAGAGAAGGTCCTTGCTCTGAAGGACCTGGTTTTCTAGAGAGAAGACAAGCAGTAAAATAGTGGATAAAGACAGGACTTACATTGTTTCAGGTGTCTTATGTATTATGGGAAAATTAGACAAGAGTCACTAGGAAAGGATGCCAGGGGCCACTTGAAGTGGCCTGGTCAACTGTCCCCCTGCAAAGGGGACAGTTGAGATTGACTATCAAGGAGTCGTTTATGTGACATAGATGGAAGGAGAACCCTTCACCCATGAAGGTGAACTCCAGCTCCTAGAACAATGCCCGGAGCTAGCTGAAACTCAATCGTTGCTGCGTGAATGAATGAATAAAGGTTAAGAAGGGAAATCTTAGTTACAGAAATCATCAGTACGTTACTCACAGACCCAGGAGGAACATTTCTTGAATCCCTGGGTTTGGTAATTCCAAAGACTATTAGAGTAGAAGGAACAGGGGATTTACTTAGATAGACTCAGCTTTCAAGACCTGCCCATGTCCCCAAATACCCAGCTGTATGACCTTGGGCAAGTCAGCGAATTTCTCTCATCCAAAGTGTTCTCATTCATAAAAATGGGAGTAAAACTTCCTTCCTTCATGGAGTGTGGAGGACTGGAGGTAAAGTTAAGTGGCAGCTCTTTAGAAACAGCCAAACAGTGTGAACATGTTGCTCATTCTTTCAGGAACCTGTCCTTCTCAGCACTCTGTTCTCTTTCCTTGCCTTTCACTCTTTTCCTTCTTCTGTTCCCTATTTGTATCCTTGCCTCTGCCTAAAGCTCATCCCTGTCAGCCATGTACTTAGCTTTCTGCTCAAGAGGTGGCTTAAGAAAGGGGGGGTGGGTTACCATTCTGACATTTTGGTCTATTTCTTAAGGACTTTAAAGATAGAATAGGATGGAGGTGGTAGTTGTTGGAACAGTGGACTGCAAGTGTATTTCCAATAGTGATTATTTGTTTTTATTTTGTTTACTGCTTACTCTTCTAGGGTAAGGTTAACCAAACTTCTCTATATAGAAACAGAGGCCTTGCCTGAATTTCTGAGGACATCTTCCCCCAGAAGTGGAGACTTTGGTTGAGGATGATCTGATTACCTGTCTGTAGCTTCCTTTTGTGTTCTAGCCTGATAGGCAGATACCATTTCCTCATGTTCCCTCTTGTTATACTTTTTAATTGCTCTTTCATTTACTCCTCCGCCACCCCACCCCCACCCCTGCTTTAGGCAATTTGAAGTAGAAGCATGTGCAACTCTGCATAATAATATATTATAAAGGCATTTCAAGGAATAAATGATTAGAGTTGTTTACATGCATGGTTCAGATTTACTGGCAAATTGCTCAGGCCTTTGTTTTATGATGTAGCTTCCAGCTAGGTTCCTTCTGGGTAAAACTCTGAAATAGGAGAAGTTTCCTTTTGGTATTCCTCACCAACACTTCCTTTGCCTTGTTCCTCTCCTTTCAACACCTCCCTTCCTTTCCCACCTCCACGTAACTCCATGGAGCTGTCAGGCGTTTTACACCTTAATGTGAAGACATATGGGTGCATGGGTCTCTGCCCTCACCCAGACTGGCCCCCAGGGAAAGTGAGGTGTGCAAAGGAATAAATCTTCAATGGTATAATTTTAGACCCAGCGGCAACTGGGAAGGGTGGCTATTTTGGGCTGTGGGTTTTCTCCTTGACCTGAGATGATATTACTTTGCCTGCTGCTAGTGTGCTGGGCCAACCCTGCACGTGGTCCTTTTAGCAGCGTGTTTGGCGTTCCTGGGGGTTGCTTCTTCATTCCTCTGCTGAACAGCTCCGTGCTCCTCCAGAATTCCATGAATTTGTGCAGGGGCATCACTCTGTCCATGTGCGCCCACCTAGGCTTGTCACAGGTGATCTCTCAAGGCAGGGGCGCAGGCTACTCCCAAGGGGCAGCACAGATGGAATGCACGCCCTTCCACATAGGGGGTGGGGGGATTTTCTGGTCTAGTTTTTGCCTATCCCTCAGCCTCCATGCTTTATCAGCTGCTGCGTGACCTCACTCCCTCTTCGTGCAAGGTGAGCCGGGCCGGTCTCCAGGTTCCAGGGTCTGAGCATCCCTCCTATGAGACCTCCTTTGAAGCTGCACTAAGCATCCTCACAGCCATTTTGACCACCCTGCTTGCTGTCTTCCCACTCAAGCTCCTGATGCAGCTGCTGCCTGCGGACCCCCTGTACTGCCTGGGGAAGTGAGTCAGGACTCCTGCAGCGGATGGGTGGGGCAGCTGCAAGATGATCTGAAGGTGGCCCAAACAACAGTGCTTTCCAGATGTGGGTGAGGTTATAGCCAAGATCATCACTGGTAGAGTATCTTGTTCTTAATTTTTACAACCTAAAAAGAACACACAAGACTCAAAGGTCATTGGGGAAGGAGGAATAAAGTCAGTAAAGAACAGGAAAATGGGAAGAGGTTTTGTTTTGTTTTGTTTTTAATAAAGAACTTGAGCTCTTTTACACCAAAAGAGAGAGAGGAAAAAAAGCAGGCTTTTATAGGTATGAAGAGAGCCCTGGCTCTCTCTCTCTCTTCTACAGGGAAAATTCTGGATTTGCAGAGAGAGAGAGAGAGAGATTGAGGATATAAGGAGAGCCTGACTAAGGAACAGAAAATAATGGAGAGTAAGACAAAAAGGGAGAAAAAGATCAAAAGACATTGTTGCCTTCCCTTATCTGCTGTTGAAGTAAATGTGATGCTTGTTGAGAACCAACCAGGCCTGCTCCAGTTATTTATTTCTGTATGACAGATTCAGCCTGACACTTAACTCACGTAAAACCACAACCAACATTTTATTATGATCCGTCATGGTTCTGAGTGTTGACTGGGCTCAGCTGGGTGGTTCTCAAGCAGCCTTTCACGAGAACGAGGTTTGATGGTGGCAGAGGCTGGAGTGACTTCTGAGGCTTCCTCACTCACACATGTGATGGTTGATGCTGGTCCTTCCTTGCTGCATCCTCAGCTGGGGCTATGAGCTGGAACACCTGGTCATTCCACGTGGCTTGAGCTTCCTTAACAGCATCTTTCTTGTACTCCTTTCCTGGCCACTCAGGGCTCCAAAGATGAGCATCCCAAGAAAACAAAGCAAAAGCTAAAGCATCCATTTTGTCCTAGCCCAGGCACACACATTATTGGTCCACCAGTCACTAAGGTCAGCTCAGATACAAGGGGAGAGCACATAGCCCCCTCCTCTGGATTTGAGGAGTGTTAGAAAACTTGTGGACACATCTTAAAACTGCTGATGTCCAATCACAATGTCAGCTGTTCCCAACCTCCCTATCTCCAAGAACTTCTTGTCTAGTTGGAGTTATAAAAAATTGATGAAGCAATTAGTGAAAAGTAATGAAATATCTATTCTTCAGCCGAGCAAGGTGATAGGGGAACTTGTACCAAGTGATATACAAGATGAACACATGCCTCCAGAGAGGCCACAGGCAGTGTGTGGTTAGGAAGGCCCACGGCAGCTTATGATTTGGGGAGAATCGGAGGCAAATAAGATGGCAGTGGGTAACATTCCCTAACTCTGGACTGGGTGTTCTTGCTAGCTTTATTCAAGTCCAAATGTTTGTCCTCAATATCTCATTTTCCTGTTACTTGTCTTTTCTTCTTCTGCCCTACCTTGGTTCCACCACCATCCTTCTTTCAGCTCCTTTACTCTTCTATGTACTATACCTTCTATGGACCTAAAAAAATCTCTCCATTCCTTCATCTCCCTTGGCATCACTTTATCTTTCTGTGCATGGAAAATCTTACCTCCCACTCCCCTTCATCACCTATCTGCAACTCCACTGCCATTTTTCAGACCAAAGCAATATCCCTGCTTTTCCTTGTCCCATTCCTCACTTGAGTGCTTGAAACACGTATTTTCATTTTGGTTTCCCCTTTTATGGTCACTGTCTCTTGCCTTCTATAACCATACGTTATATTCCGTGTAGCTCATGCCTTTCTTCTCTGCTCTGACTTGCCTTATCCTAGGAGCCATTCGTCCAGCACAGTGTCACGGGGCACTCAATGCCTAGCATCTCCATCAATACAGCTTTGACAGCCTCAAGGCGAGGTCTTGCTCCACACCTGGCGACTTTCAGGTGGGGTCTGCTGTTCAGCTGCTAACCTTTCTTTGGTAAGAGTTTCCTATACCTTAGCATCACTAAGGACACTTTTTTCTCTTCCTAGTCTCCAAATATCACCCACTCTAGACCTACATGGTTTGGCCTCTTTTCTCCCCTTAGTACAGAAATAATTTATATACACTGTAGAAAACTTAGAACACATAGAGAAACAAACATAAGAAGACAAATGTTGTACGTTTAAACACTGCTAATACCTTGTTGTGAGTCTTTCCCATCTTTTTTCTCCATATTTATGGTTTTTAGTTACAAAAAATAGAATTACTACTTAGATGGGCAGTGCTTTCCTGTAAGCCATTTGCTGTTTTGTAGAATCAGCTGTTATAGAACTCTAGCCCCTGACCCCAGCTAAGTGGACCAGGGTGAAGCTCAGGCCTCAGCTGGGTTACAGTGAAGCGGGGTTACTGAAGAAGGTGTTTTGCAAGAGACAGGTAAAAGAGACACAGGGTGAGAAGCAGAGGAATGGATGGCAGGATGCTAGAGATACTCCTTGTATCTGGCACTAATCCTGCAGTGGCTTTTGTGGGATAACATTTCTTCTCAGTTCAAACCGTTCTTTAGTGGTGGAGCAGCGTCTGAAGGGTTCTGATATTTTCCTCTAACGATGCCCCAGCAAGATGACACTTTTTTTTTGTAACCTGCTTTTTTCACTTCATAAGTTTTTTCTGTACCATCCTATATCCTCCCAGATTATAATTTTGGTGACTGCACAATGACCACAGTGGATGTCAAATATTTATGAGAGAAGTGGAAGGTCTGGCATTAAATGAGTAGTGAGTTCAAATGCCTGTGCTGACACTTGTTTGCTACGTGATTTGGACCGATTATTTAAGCACTCTGTGTCTCAGATTCCTCATCTGTAAGATGGATAGAACAATATGGTTAAGTGATATAATGAATCCAACATTCCCAGTACACAGTCTGCCTTATAAGTGTTCAGTAGATTTCATCTATTGTTATTAATAATCATAATCATAAGTCCTCTATTACTGCTCATGTAATAGCCCGTATATTTTTCAACATTATAAACAAAGCTGCAATGAACATACTTATAGCCAAATATTTATGCATGATTTTTCCTTGAAATAAGTGCCTCATCAGATCAAAGACTGTGGGCATTCAAAAAGATTAAAAAAATTTATTGTCATTGCTTTCACTGAATCTTCTATGTTGTCCACATCCCAACCTTTACCATTTTCTTCTTCTTGTTCACAGTTTCAGAGACAACATGTCTCTTTCTGATCCAGCATTTGCTCTCTGGTCACCTTCCAACAAAATTAAGACAGTGTTATATTTGACACTTGAGTTGGGGCTCTGTCAGGAAGATTTAACTCATTCATTGAATTATTCACTTACATGCCAGGTGCAGATTAAGTTTATATATAGACTATGTTTACAGACTAGGTTTATAGTTTCAGGACTGATTCCAGTGTTGCTAACCGTGAAGTGGGCTTTGGAGCTTTGTAGGAAGAGTTCCAGACACTTCTAAAGAAGTCAGATATTGACCAAGGCTTATGATATCTATGAAATCTTTCCTCTTTAGAGAGAGGGACATTTGGAATAGGGACACCTTGATTCTTTGACCTGCTTGGAATGATCTCCCACCTGCAGACCCTACCCTGGCTTTCAGGCTCAGGAAATATCAATGTAACATTCACTGAGATGCTTTTTGTGAGCCACCCACTGTGCTGGGCACTGGAAAGACAAAGAAAACCCAACATTCTCCTTATCCTTATTGGAGAAGTAGGTGTGCTAACAATTATTGGACCAAGAATGGAGGGGTGCACCTGTAAGGAAATCTCTGAGTCAGGTGACCCAAGAGCCAAGGTCTGCACACAGTTAGCCATTTGGTCCCCAGAGGGTTTTGTTCGGCTCAAAGTTATAGCATTAAAAATCTTTTTAGGTGTCAACAATTAACAACTGGAGGCTTCAGGTAAAAATGCAGATTTCTTTCTTACCTTGAAGAAATGGAAGTTTTGGCAATACTGTATGCTTATTTTGTCATGGCCACAGTGAGGAGTGGCTGACCCTTTAGCCAGGGCATGGGTTCTCCTTTTTGCCACAGTCCCCACCACTCCCTACTGCATTACCTTGTCCTCCTTCACTTAGCTATGCTATCTGTGTGGGCCATGAGTTTGCGACCGTTGACTTAGTAAAGGAAGCACTTATTTTTTTTCACAAGATATCAGGGAAGACACAGAGAGATCTGCTAGAGAGGAGACCTGCAGGGTCAGCAAGGATTTGCCATGTAGATAGGTGGAAGGTGAAGCATCCATGGCAGGCAGAATAGCACGTGCAAGGGTACAGGGGCTGGAGCCCAGAAGGCCTCCTTGGATGATGACAAGCAGACAAGGATGGTAGGAGAGTTGGGTATTTGAGGGAAGGGATTGAGAGAAAGAATTGGAGAAGCAGGCAAGCACCAGCTCCTGAGCAGCCTGGCACCCCAAAAGAAGGACATTAGATTCTGTCCTTTAAAAACTGGATCTGATGACTGATAGGAGAACAGCTAGCTAAAAGAGTCTCAACCAACAGTGCCCTGACTTCATGGCGGCATCTAGCAAAGCACATTCTGTGCAGACCTCATTAAATCCTGACACCAAGTCCACGAGACTTGGACTTTGATTATCCTCACCCTACAGATGAAAAAATTCAGGTAGAAGGAGGTTGGTTAAGTGAATTCCCCAGGTCACAACCAGTAAATGGCAAGGCAAGATGTGGACCCAGGCCTAACTAGAGAGCTTGCAACTTAACCAGCTTCCTTGATAGCACCAACAACTTCAGAACAACTACCCCAGCAGCAAAATCAGGGTTGTATTGGGAGTGGGTGGAGAGAGGCTGAGAGAGCAGAGCTGCTGGGAGACCACTGCAGTGGCCAGCAAGAGAGCAGGAGGCCTTCACCAGGGCAACACTGGTGCGTGCAGAGGAGGCTACGGGAGGCCCAGAGGAGGATGAGTCACCGGGCTCCTCCTTCATGGAACCCGCCAGCCATAGGAGTTTTCTCTCCCTCCTTTGAATTCTCGGAACACTCTGTGTCTCTTTCCCAGGACCTGCTTTGGCCACATCCCCGTAACAGCTGTATGCATCTTATCACATCTTGTATATTTTAAGTTGCTAAAGGGCAGGAAGAATTATGCTTTATTTGCCTTAATAATTTTTTTTTTTTTTTGGATTGCTGAGCACAGGGCTTTCGTAAATTCCAAAATTATCTTTTTCAGATCATTTCTCCTTATTATGTATGCATTTTAGAAGTTCGTGGCAAGTTAAACACTTTTCCTTTAAAAATGTGAAAATAATTTCTTTCCATGATCTACTTTAAAATACATGAGGAAAAGGAAGACTGGGAAGCTGTTTAAAAGCAGCAAACCCTTTAAGAGTCAATGTCACATTTATTGCTATAAAATATTTTTCTCTCTCTGTTAGACATCTGGTTCCCATTACATACAGTATTGGGTACTTGAGTTCACCAGCCATTTTGCATACCAAGCAGTGTGTCTGTGAAATCCCCGCTGACATCCACCAGTACGTATGTGCAGTGTGCAATTCTTAACTTTACATTTACAGGCAGCGCTTCTATCACCAACTTCATTCTTACCTATATGCTTTCGAGGTTATTTTGTTCACACTTAACTTAAGGACCAAATTGCCTACAACTGAGAAATGAAGAACTTCAAAACCATGGAGCCTTTGCTTTATACTCTCGTATGGTCCAACTATCTGTAATCTAGTGCTGAAGTCAGTGAAACAGCTAAATCTTAAGTCTATATTTCCTTATAACATTGACCCAGAAATGAGAAACACAATATGGAATGTTTGCTAATGAGTCATGAATTTCATGATAATTGTTTCCACATTCAGGAGAGCTCCCTTAAACCATCTAATCTTGACATATCCTGCAACAATCCCATGTGTTGTAAATGATTTTGTTTTATTTCTTAGGTTACTGTTAAGGGCTTATTTTATGGTTCATTTCATTTTCTTAAAGAAAACCACACACACGTGTACACACACACACGTTCACACACACACACACATCATAGGGGATTTTTGTCTCAATCTGTACTTTTTGAAATAAAATAATTACAAAACCAAAGGAGCCCTTATCATTTGGTTTGGAAATAAAAATAAACACAGTTAGGAAGAAAGTTGAAATATGGTCTGTTTTAGAGTTTTAATTCAGATCTCAGAATTAAAGCCAGGATAGAGCAATGCCCTGGCAAGTGGCAGTCTGTCTGTCCCTGTCCTCTCTGGACTTGAGAATCTCTAACTGACTGTATGGACACAACTAGCATTCAGTACAGTAATAATGGAAAATTAAATATGACTTTTAAAAACTGCTCATATTATAAAGTGATCTATTAGCATTATACGACTTCAGCACTTAAAGTGACTGATTCTAATTGCACGATTTGGCCTATGGCAAGCATTAAAGAGCTGCAGAATCTTGCGGGTATTTTATCTCTTTGGGGATATTTTAAAGTGAATTTTCTTTGGAATAAAGCTTTGTTCCTGCCATACAAAAGATTGTGTGGAAGAAATCTCTCAGTTCCGACAGAACCAGAGATAATTATAGTTTCTTCTTCTTTGATTCATGAATTAATAAGCCAAATATTAAAAACATTCTTGCATTTTCCCTCCCTTTCTTTTATTAAGTGAAACTCTGTCTTTACAGCTTGTGGCTGTTATCCTGAAGAAGTAAAGACGGATGCCCTTGTCTAATGAGATTTTCTAGCCATCAGAGAGGCATTCTTTTTCTGCACCTGGTTATCATACACAGTCCTTCTGCATCTTTTCTGTGCAAGCCTGTGGATTGCTAAGATGATGTCACAGTGCCATACCTGGAGCTGAACTTGATTTAAACAGGTTATCACAAAACCACAGGAACTTCCGAGAAGGTAGTCTTCTTAAATGTACCTATCCAAGGTTTTCAGTTTTCAGAAAAAAAAAAAGGATGAATATGGGGGAATGTCATTCATCTTTGAATTTGACTTTATGTTTATGATATCTACAGGGTTTTTCATGATTTTCATCATATGGCCTCCAGGAAGTTTATTAATCGAATAGTATTGGAAATTGAAGCTTTTCATGCTGAGGAAGTTCTTGTCGACCTTCCATGTTTAAGCAGTTTAAGATAAACTGCAATTTCACCTTAATCTACATACATATGCATTTCTTGTTGGTGGTTTTCAGATCTCCCAATAGTAGAAAAATTGCCTACTATGCTTCAGACTTTTGATGTCATGACACACATTGCTATCCATGTAACCACGAGTGGACACTTGCACATGTAATTTAAAAACTCCAGGAGCACCATTGGAGCGTACACAATAACCATATTGGTTTAAAACATCTTTTTTTAAAAATTGACATTTTTTTAAAAGGACGGTGCTAAGTAGAAGGAAGTTTAAAGGCACTCTGGCTTCCTGTGAGTTTTTCACTAATAGTTCCCTGTAGCCTGTAATTGCTCTCTATCTTCCAAAACCTGGGCTCTGCAGAAGAGACAGAGATATTTGTTATTGACCTGACAGGATAAAAGGAAAATAGGAGAGAAGATCATAGCCATCGGCAGTTTGTTTATGAAAATACCATTTCGAGGATATACTTGAATCAGGCAAAAGTAATGCATCTTGTTCCTCTCCCAGCGTATTTTAAATGCCAGCCTGGCTGGACCAAAAGAACAGTGCCCAGAATTATGGCATTACCTTTCCTGCATGCTGGTGTGGTGTATGACAGCATTATTTAATCATTACATTTTTCTCAGCTATTCTAAAAATAGATATGAAAATTAAAAGTACAAATATAAAAATATATAAAGATGTATAAAAACAAAAAATTAAAATTTGTTTTTAAGCCATTATAATCTTTTATTTTAAAACTGTTTTAAACTCACAAGAAGTTGTAAAAAGAATTCAGAGACATCCCCTGTTCCCTTCACTCAGTTTTCCCAAAGATAACATCTTACATAACTACAGTACCTTGTCAACATTAGGAAATTGATTCAGTACTGTTAACCTAGTTATAGACCTTATTTGGAGTTCAGCAGTTTCTACATACATTCTCTTTTTAGTTGTGTATTAATATGTAGAAATACATTAACCATCAGTGTTAAGGGATCATCTTTCACCAATGAATATTGATGGTATGCAAGATTCTCAGGTGATGTGGTTTTATATATCCTGTGGCTGCCTAAAGAGAAGGTGGAGTCATTGGCATTCATGAAGATCCTTTATATTAATTACTTTGTCCATACATTACTTAACTAAACAATTAATCAATCCTATATCAAGTGCCAACTGGAGATACAGAGATGGTGACATTGCTCTCAAAGAACTCACAGAGGGAGATTGAAAAAAAAAAAATCCACAATGACAGCACAGTGTTGCAGACCATAGTACAAATGAAACAAACCAACATTACTAGGCACCTACAAGTGTCCGGCACTGTACCAGGCATTAGCGATTAAGTGGTCACTAAGATGCATGCCTCTCCTGCTCTGTGAATCTTACTGCTGCGTGGAGGAGACAGGCCATTAAGAAGTACTGACAGCAGAGGGTTCTAACAGGGGGTTCAGAGTCGGTAGGTCCTGACCGGGTCAAAGGGTGCAGGACAATGACTCAGGAGCGTGTCATGTAGTCCAGTCAGCACTCCAAGATATTGAAACTGACTACTTGTGGGATCTTTGGACCAGCTCCTACTCCATTTCATTCAGAGCCTATGTATCATCTAGCTTTGCTGCATCATTTGAGCAGATGTCTTGGTCTCACAAGAACAGTCATTGTTTCTTAGAACTGACTCAAAAGTCAGTCTTTGGTGTCCTACCTGCTATGCCAGATCCCCCCCATCAGCACTGGTGGGCCTGGTGCTGGGCTCACACAGGAAACAGGTTGGAGAGAGCTCTGTTTTCTAGCAGTAAAGGGGAAAATGTTCCCTAGGGCATGGTTGGTAGCCAGTGCTAGAGAAACAAAACCATTCTATGTTTCTTTCTTAACAAATTGAGGCTCTTTACTCAAACTGTGACAACATTGTCACCAGAAAACTCACTGCAAATATGATCAGGGGCCCCTCCTGCTTAGAAACCCTCAGTTGCTTTGCATTAGATTGAAGGTACTGTGGTCTACAAGCCCCTACATGGACTACCTACCTATGTCCTCAGTTTCAACACATTATACTTTACTTCCAGTTCCTAGAGGTCCAGTCACACTGGCCTGTTTAATGGTCCTTTAACTTGCTAAGCTGTGTTCTACTCCTGGGCCTTTGCACATTCTGCTTCCAGAAAGGCTTTCCCCCCATTCTCTAAACATTCATCTATAACCTCATTCTTCAGGCTTCTGTTATAAGACTTTCTATATTGAAGAACTTGTCTATATCAAGATCCCACTATGAGTCCCATTTTATCCTCACTTATACTCCCCACTTGTATTATATAGTATGCAATCTTGTCTTCAATGGTGTGATTATATATGTGTCTCCCCCACTAAATTGTGAGTTCCGTGAGGGTAGCGATGATGTCTATTCAAGACTCAAAAGTATTTGTTGGGACTTCCCTGGTGGCGCAGTGGTTAAGAATCCGCCCTGCCAACGCAGGGGACATGGGTTCGATCCCTGGTCCAGGAAGATCCCACATGCCGCGGAGCAACTAAGCCCGTGCACCACAACTACTGAGCCTGCGCTCTAGAGCCCGCGAGCCACAACTACTGAGCCCGTGTGCCACAACTGCTGAAGCCCGTGCCCAACAACTGCAGAAGCCAGTGTGCCTAGAGCCCAAACTCCACAACAAGAGAAGCCACCGCAATGAGAATCCCGCGCACCGCAACAAAGAGCAACCCCTGCTCACCACAACTAGAGTAAGCCCACGTGCAGTAACGAAGACCCAATGCAGCCAAAAATAAATAAATAAAATAAAAATAAATAAATAAACTTATAAAAAAAAGTATTTGTTGAATGAATTGTTGAATGGACGGATGAGTGACTAAATGAAATAATGACATATCCCCTTATTTCTCCTATAACTTTAGGTATTGTCACATCTGGGATTTGGACATACTTTTACACTGTTTCCGGATCCTTTGTTTTGGGCTCATTTCTGGTGTCTTCTCTTTCTCCAGTTCAGGCAGGAATAGTTTTTCATAGGAAATCATGGCTGATGTGATTTTTATCTTTGATTTTTGCCTACTCCCATAGGCTTCTGCTTTGGATATTTTATTTGATAGAGTTGTCATTTCAAGGCCACTTCTACAAGTGGCATACCATGGGTCAGCTGCCTATCTCTCATCAAAGTGGTGGCCCTTCCTTTGCAAGAACAGCCCAGAACTGCTTTGCTAATCTCAGGGCTCTGAGTCATGAGCATGGCACTTTAGTATGCTGGGGATCTGCGGCAGATAGGTCCAGCACACCCTTGAAAGAGTTTGTATTTTCTGGATTCTGGATCCAAATCCTGTCTTCACTGGCTTCGGGATGGGAGAGGCCATTACTGGGATGAAGGAGGCTCATTTGTGGAGATCAAATCAAGGAGGTATTTGGAACAGGGGTAGAGATACAAGTCAGGGACTATTTCTAAAGAGAAGTGATCTTTGATCTGATTCTAGATTGATGGTCAGGGTTGAGTTAGTTCTATGGGAATGTGTGACAAGGGCTAAGAGTGGGGCAGAGGGCATGTGCAAAGGTCTTGGAGAGATGTTTGGTGAAAAGACTCAACCGAATCTCTGGAAAATTTGGATACAAACCCGTATCTCTTAAAAAGAGTGGTCCTTGCCCTATACCTCAAATTTGAATTATCTAGATAATTGCTTCAATTTTGTGGCTGATATCTCTCCAGTCTAAGCATATGTTTGTAATCAAATATAGATTATTTATCTTAAATTTAGGTAGGGAGGTAACAATGCAGTGTGAATTCTATCCCTTTCTTAGTTGGTGTTTATAAAGGGGTGTGTGTGTATGTGTGTGTGTGTCTTTACACTCATTTGTCAGTCTTGCCCAGGTACAAATAAAGATTGAAAGGACTGTTTATGGTAAGAGCTGTAGATTCTGGAGAGTTACTGCTAATGGTGACTTTGCAGCTAGTAAAGAGGCAGCATGGCCTGACAGAAGGAGCTCAGATTTTGGAGTTCAAGGCCTGGGGACAAAGATCAATTTTGCATTTACTGACTTGTGACTTTAGGCAAGTGACTTAACCTCTCTGAGCCTCAATTATCTGCCCTCTAATTTTGGGGTGATAATAAAATTATTTGCCTCATTTATCTCATAGGATTATTTATATGATGTAATTTATATGAAAGAACTGCAAAAACTATGAAGCATGGTAAATGTAAGTCATCACTGTTATAGAATAAATGCACTCAAAAAAATGTGACAAGTTTCAGCAAGGAAGTGCTGTAAGAGTGGAGGATACATTCCCAGACCTAATGTCACTTGAAAGTTTAGTATATTTCCAATACGGCAGCAATGTGGCAGCTAGACAGTCAACCATTTCAAAGAGCAATGAAAATGTACATTTATTATGTTGTAGGTTTATAATTTACACAGCAGTTTAATGTTGTAAAAGTTAAGGAGAAAGCCCCAGATAAGGACTGGTAAGAACTTTTGATTTTTAGCAAGAAAGGTATCAAGTAAATTTTCCTGAAATATTTCTGAGTAGCTCATTTTGTGGTACTATTGGAAATTACGTAACATTAGTATTGCTTTATAGGGTATAGTGATAAACTTTCCCAAAAGGTTTTATTTAACCAGGAACTGGGAGAAAATGCAAACACATTTTATATGTAACAAAAGACTATCACAAACATTAATTTTAAAATATAGCAAATCTAAACATGCATGTTCAATTCAGCATTAAGAAACTAGTGAGATCCTTTTGCTAATAAAAGTGATTTTTTGAGAAAAGCAAATAGGGTTCACAGTAAAGAAGAGAGAGTTGGATTTATTCAGATTACACAAGCCCAGGAAGTGTCTGGTGGGTCATACAAACTGGGTTATACATGAGTGGCAGGGAATTTTCGACCAAGCTAGATTTTTTTGCTTTGTTTTCTTTCTCCTTCTTTTCTATTTCCATCTTGCCAGTTGGGACACATTTCTTCCTTTACTCTTGAGACTCTCATGAATGAAACTAAAACAAATATTAAAATATTGCACATGGAGAGCAGAAATGGCTTTGGAAATGCACCAATATCAAGTGATTGCATTCATTGGCTCACTGGTCAAAACCTTAATCAGCTGGCTTGTGTAGGAAGCTGAAGAATATTTTCTTGACAACTTATGAGATCAGAGTTTTAGATCTTGAAAAGACAATAATTTTTTTGGAGGGGGGCTGCAATCCACTTAAAAGATGGCTATATAATTTATACATTGTGTAGGGCTAGCTAACTTCAGCCACCCAAGAGTAGAGACTGAATTGGTGTTCTAGAACCAACTGGGGAAATAAAACATACATTATGGTCACCTGGAGTCTCACTGGACATAAGGTCACCACAGAACATTTTGCCAAAGTGTGCCGGTGTCTTCACTGATTCTGAGTGCTGCCCAAGTATTATCACCTCATCCACCCCAGAGCCACCCAGCAGCTAGATGGCTCTTGAATATCAGAATCCTGCTCTCACCACTACCTGGGAAATTTTTCTCCTCTTTTAGTAGAGAGTCCTTTCCACGGAAGTTAACCCGCAGTTAGGGGTTGCTTACCTCAAGCCTCAGAATGCACACACTGCATCTTTAAGAAATAGTTTACTTCTGAATCAGTAAACGCACCAGACAAAACAGCCATTACTTATGCATTCCTGCATACCCAGCAAGGTGAAAATAATAGAATAAACATCATATACTTCATTATGATATCGGTTTACACTTCCAGGGTACACAAAAAGAGGCCATTTCATCAAGCTAATTGCCTGAAAGTAAAAGAGAGAGAACTTTAGCTATTAGTCTATTATGGGGCTTTTTTCTTAATCACAAATAGGGGCCATGTGTCCCTGGGGGGATGTGTATTCTAATTTACAATTGAACTACAGATCAGAGCAATCAATCTTGGGCAGCACTTTTACAGTGTAATTGCTGCAACATAACAAATAAGAAAAAAAAAAAAAAAGGGAAGAAGAAGAAGGCCTGAGCTTCAGCTTGAGGTGGAGATATTTCCAGGCACTAGTTCAGGGTGGGAGGGAGAGAAGAAACGCCTCAGACATGAATATGCAATGAGGGCTCATTAGCGGCCTAGTGTTGCCATGACGAATGGCATTATCCCCGGCCTGGTGCTGCCTAAACATGAATTTTATAACGACCCATTTATCATGACTTGTCATGGGCTTCGGTACTGTACTTTCTTCCAGCTCACACACCTTTCCCTATTCTGATGGTGGAAATCTTCCTTTTTATTATTATTGTTTCCTTTTGTATTTATTTCTGGCTCTTCACAGCAAGTGTTCACACAGAGCCACATGCTAGTGAGTGATCGTGACTTCAGAAAGTTGAGGAGCTACAACCTGGTTACTCATTCCATCTTCTCTATAGTCACATCATTGAGAAAAAAGTCAGACTCAACTTTTAAAGAAATTTCTTAATGTGGGAGCTTTTTTGTACTGTAGTGTCCCGACACTGCAGACTTTTTTTTAAACTTAAAATTAACCAGGTTTGTCTTCTGTTCGGTTATTTCCTTCCCTTTTTTTTTGTACTTCAAGGACCTTTTCATATCTTAAAAGTAGAACTCAAAAGTTTTGGGGTTTTTCTTCCCCCAAATCTTGGAGTCATGACAAAAAAGTCTAAGATGAAAATGCTTGAAAGGTTTTTAGTGCTTAGTGTTTTACAAATGCATGAGTTGATTTCTCACTTAGAAACACTCTTATCTTGTGGGAGGAAGGTTGGCCTGTTCTTTGATGAAAATTTCTCAGGACGTATGTTTTGCTAATAGCACAAAACCATAAAATCCATCTCCCTTGATAGAAACCACGAGGTCTGTTTGAATATTTATCAGCCACAAAATTCCTATATGCAAACTTTTGAGTCTTTGCCATTGGCCAGGAGGGTGGGTGAGTCCATCAAAGTGAAGTGCACCAGTGGGTCAAGAATATGGTTCTAGATTGGCAGAAGTGCCCTATTGTAATACAGACCCAATCAATGGGACCTATGATTAGTCTATTTAGTTACCAAAGAGTGTATCCCTAAAATTATTTCTCCATTCAACCAGATGAAGTGCAGGAAGGGCATAAGTGCGCAGAGGAGTATAATCTGGTGTTGTTTTGCACACGCAGGAATTATAGTCATTCCTGTATACAATTTGTAAACAGTAAATAGTTGACCAGATCTTTTTGAGTGTGGTAATCTCTATTGTGCCCCTGGATTCCATATGAACAGTAACAATACTTTTACCTATTAATACTTAAACATTAATAATACATTAAATAATTGTAAAATGTTTTATAATTAATGAAATTTTGTATCTGCAAAGCATTTTGAAGTTCCAAATTTCTTTCATTAGATCCTTAGGTTGACTGGGGACAGGATTATTAGTCCCATTTTGAAGAAGAGAAAATTGAGGCTCAGAGCTTAAGCGATGAGCTCAAGGTCACACAGTTAAAATGGAAGTGCTGGGGCTCAATGTCAAGTCTTTCAATTCCTAGGTCAGAGCTTCTACATACCCAAAGTCACCAGGGCAGAAATTGTTCCTAAAATGTCAAGTCATCTCTTTTGGGATTTAGTAAGTTGGGAAAGGAACCCATTGAAAAGGTGGCCATCATTTACACTAGAGAGCCTGTGATTCTCCTATACTATGTACTAGAATTGAAATTATCACATGCATGTCAATTAAGTTGCCATTCCAGCCATTTAAGTCAAATTATCTTTCATCATTTAAAAATGCAGATAGGAAATGTTTTGTAACAGAAAGACTTGAGCACCATTCTAGCTGGTGGTCTTGTGTTATGAGTCGGCTGGGCGTTATATTTTTTGCTTCTTTGTGTTTTCCCCCATGAATGAATTAAACAAAATTTTTAGAAAAAATTTGGTGAAGAAAGGATTCAAATATTGGCAAACGATATTAAAGAACACTGTGATTACGACTGAACAGATTAAAACTGTGTCTGTATGACACCAAACATCTGGATGAAAATGGAAAAAAATAGTAAAAAACCTTGATGTTTTGTTTACTTGACACCATACATCTGGATCTTTAAAAACATCTGGGCTTTTGACTCTTTTTCTCCCAGGTTCTATCTGGGTGTTTGACATCACGTACAGAAAGGTGAAAAATTAAAAAAAAATTAATATCGTTATTACTGAATTAGATAAAATTATTGTATTTAATTAATCTGCAAATATTAACTAATTATTCTGTTTAACATAACATATAATGACTACAATTCTCCACCGGGGCAAATAAATACAGAAAGAAAGATATAATTAGGTGATTTAAGAATAAAACTTGGCTTCAGGCATATTGAAATCTTGGTCATAGTTTACTGACAGCAATTTCCTTGGGCAGAAATCTTTTTAGGTGCTCAGACAACAATTTTCTCTCCTGGTGAGTAGTTTCCATGTGTTATGAGGATCTGTTAATTTACAATGTGTTTTGACAATAGTAAAATTTCGTAAACACTTAATAACATATGAGATACATCTAGTAATAGACGTTTGCTTTGCCAAGTGATTATCCAGCCTGATAAAATCAGTGTAAACCCACTCTCTAAGTAGCCTTCTGATATGCCCCAGGCTGAACCCCAAAGAGGAATCAACTGAAAAGAACTTCAAAGACTTCACTGCAATGAAAAGCACCTTATGTGACTGACATTTTTTTGTGATCTCATCTAAAAAAAGTTATCATAATTATTGAACATTTCCTCTGCAGCTTATTCTCAATCCAATCAGTTATAATGAAAATAGTCTGCTTGCTTTTTAGATTCTCAAGTTTTCGAAATGATTAGTGCTTCCTTGAGATATCCCATTAATTGCACACACAACCCAGATGAAAAGCCTGAAACCCAAGAGTATATAAAAAAACATAAGGTTGTTGCAATTTAAGTGCCTTCAAAAGATCTAATTTGATTTTTAAAAGCAATTCTGCAGATGTGAAAATTAAAGGCAGGCAGAAACAGATACGGTTTAATGAATGTGCAGGTTAAGAAACATTTAGAGGTTTCAGTAGCCTTCCTATGAATTTTTTCTTTTTTTTAATTTAGCTGTTAGGTTGGAAAGATTGGTCCCACAACACAATAGAAACTGCTGAATTTTATGGGTTGCTATTTCCTTACCAAATTGCTCCGTTTTTCTTGCCCAACCTATTTCTGAAGCAACACGGTATTTCTGTGTGCAGACGTTCAATCCTAATACCTGTCAATCAGATTTCAAGTTCTAATAAAGTTAAAGGGTCTCTCCACTTGATTTGTCTTAGCCGCTTCATCTGTAAGCCCATTCCCCCTCTCACCAGGAGCAAATTGTGCACTTATTCTCACTTAAAGAAAGAAAGAATGAAAGAAAAGAAAAATTTTAAAAACCCCTTCTACTGGTTCTAATGACATCTTCAGTCATTAATGAGTTAATAAAAATCTCAAAGTCATCTGGGGCTAGATAAGGAGGAAGAAAGAAAAGTATTGTACTGTAATGACAGGCTCCCTGGCTGCCCTCTGAGATGTCATGAGTCAGTCATGTTAAGAATGTGTGTGTCCAATCATCTACTGATTTTTATCAGCAAGCCCTCCAGCGGGAACTGACAAGGGGCAGTTTGGGAGTCACAATGAATAAACAATGACTTTTTGGATTGTTGGGGGCTGTGTAATAGAGTGAGGGGTTTATATATACTAAAACATGATGACATTAGCAATCAATATACCAATTACCGTACAAGTTATTGGATGAGGCATTCACGGGTCTTCAGCCTCCTTGCACTTTGAAGACACCTTGAGCATGGAAGAGACTCCCTATGCACAGAGGCAGGCAGGGGTCCAAGACCTGAGGCCCCAGTCTAAAAGGTGAGCCCTGCTCCTCTGGCTGAGGTAGTCCAGACCTGGATGTTTCGAATGGCTTGGGGAGTTTATTAAAAATAGATTCCCGAGTCTCTTTCCTAGAGACGCCATCACAGGAGTCTGGGACGGGGCTGCCACTTGGTGTTTATAACAAAGGCTCCAGGTAACTCTGATCAGGCAAGTTCAGGAGCAAATTCTCAGGCCCCTGCCCAGTCCCACTGAAACAGAAACTCTGGAGGTGTGGCTCAAGATCTGTTTTTTTTTTAACATAGCCTCTGGGTGGTTCTGATGCTCCCTACTGTTTGAGAACCAAGGCTGTAGAGCAAAGATCCTTGCCAGGGGGTTGTCACCCAACGCTATCATTCATGTCCTCTCAGGCACCTCATGGGTAATTTTCTACTCATACTAGTTAAGAGGCTGAAGTGTGCAAATGATTTACTTAAAAAATTAAATGAGGGTAGATCCAAGCTTATCTCCATAATCACGTCACTCTCATTCACTTGCACACACCACTAGGTTTTCTTGCATGACATTGATCTCTGAGTGATTTTGATTACAGAAGGGGAAGGAGAAACTTGGCTTGTGCCTTATTATTTAAAATAGAGGACTTCCCTGGTGGTGCAGTGGTTAAGAATTTGCCTGCCAATGCAGGGGACAGGGGTTCGACCCTTGGTCTGGGAAGATCCCACATGCAGCGGAGCAACTAAGCCCGTGCGCCACAACTACTGAACCTGCGCTCTAGAGCCCGAGAACCACAACTACTGAAGTCTGTGTGCCTAGAGCCCGTGCTCCGCAACAAGAGAAGCCACCGCAATGAGAAGCCTGCGCGCCGCAACGAAGGGTAACCCCTGCTTGCTGCAACTAGAAAAAGCCTGCGCACAGCGACAAAGACCCAACGCAGCCAAAAATAAATAAATAAATTTATAAATAAAATAAAATAAAATAGAAAGGGAAAGTGGGTTTGTAAGTAATCTTACACAAAAAGGAATCTGTAAGAAAAATCAAGGTATGTGAAGCATTTATTTACTAATAAATACAACTGATATTCATCTGTGCATTCAACGCCCACAGGTGCTTGTGTAGATTAGTGAAATCTACTTAAAAAAAGAAATATCTATATATATGTATATATATCTATATCCATAGAACATGCAGCTACCCCAATTAGGAGAGGAAAGTGTGCACGATTCAAGGCTGGTGTATTGCAAGGAGGAGGCCTTCTTGCAGTGAGGTTAGGGATTTCTCTTATTTTGGCAGAGTGTCTTACTGAAGGGGCAGTCCAGAGCTTGCTAGACTTTTGAAAGAGGTGGACTGGTCTGCCAGATGTGCAGTAAGTTTAAATCAGTGTTTCCCAGAGTATGTTTCAAAGAACGATTTCCAGGTTCTAAACGTTAATACAAAAAATAAAAAAAAATGTCCGGGGTCAAGCGAGAAACGCTAGGTACACTGGATTAGAGGGATTGTTTGCAGCAAGGGCCTCTAACACATTTCTATGTGCTGTGATTCTCCAAAAGAGTGTTGTTGCCTAATGGATGTGATCAGCAAAACCCTTTTATAAAGGATAATCTTGTAGAATTAGTGTTTAGGGGAGTAACCTTTAGGAAACATGCATTCACATCTTCTAAGATGGCAAACACCTGTGGGTAGAAGCTAGTTATTCTCTGTGTTGTGTAATAAGGAATCTCTTTGTTATAATTTATTAAACCCTGTATGTCTGGTGTCCACATTAATTATGTGGTGGCTTGAAGCCAACAAGCAGGTTCCTGTAGTCATCACCAAAGAGTTAAGTAAGCTGTCCAGCTGCTGATGGTCTGGTTAAATCATCCCTGAATTGTTGGCATATGTCCCAGAACAGGTACTCATTAAAAACAAAAACAAAAACAAAACAACAAACCTGGATTTTACTACTGAGATTACATTGTGTTTTCACAAATGAGGGATAATTCCATCACAGTTCCTTGCATGTACCCAGAAATGTCATACAAAAGCAGATGTGTACCTGGGCTGGTGTTGGAAAGGCCTTCTGCCCTTCCCCCTCTCCCCCCCATGCCCCATTGACAGCATCGCCCTGTTTCCACTATACTGGGGTCCAGATGGTGGCGGCTGTGGCAGCATCTTGGCTCCTACACTGGCTATTCCTGAAGGTGACAGGAGGTTGGGGATGTGTACCACGAAGGTCAGGCCAGTAGGGATCTTAAGCACATCCTTGGTTATAAACATCTCCTCTTGAAGCTCTTGCCAGAGCTGGCCGTTAATGCCAAATGTTAATTCTTGCTGGGGACATGATGTCTTATAAATGTTATGAAAGAATATCATTTTTCCTGTAGAAGTGAAGGTACTCTTAAGGCCATGTTAAGCAAAGGATTAGTTTCCCAAGTCACATCTGTAGGTCACGTGCTTGCCTATAAATCGCTTCTTTGCTAAAATCTCACCCCATCCCCCCATGGTGACACAAGAGTTGGAAGGAATTCTCACATGGAAGAAAGAAGAGAACTGACATTTGAAAGATGGGGAAAGATGAAAAATAAACAAACAAAAAACCTAAACATAAAACAATCCTATCACCCGTGCTAACATTTGTCAGCTTTTCTTCATAGTCCTACAAGTCTATGCAAGACCCAGAACCCATTAGGATGTGTCTCTGAACTAAAAATAATAGAGCAGATTCAACTTTGGGAGGTCTCAAAGCCCTTTTTTCTCATCTCCTTTGTAAATATATCCTTGTTGGCACAACATGGGCTTCCCAGCTTTGGAGCTATAAGGCGTTGGTGGGAGGGGCTTCACTTTCCACTCTTGGAGGAAAGAGCAGAAGTTCAGCAAAGTTAACCGAGGTCTACCCACCACTTGTCTGGTTTGTTATGGAGTTGAATATTTCTCCCCTCTCTATTCTTTGAAATGTTTTGAATTAAAATAGCTTACTCAAGGTCACTGAAGGCATATGGTCCTGCTCAAAACTTTAAACAAAACATTAGTTTTTACAACCTTTTGTAATTTGGTATTGTATACAACATGGTTATATGCAGAGTTTCTGTAATCTTTTCAGTGGGTGACAGAAATATGAGAAGCAAATTTATAAGCCATTTAGTGAAGCATTTAATCAATTTCATGCATAGGAAATAACTCCAACGGCTTTGCTTTATCAATCTTTCTCTCCAGGAGAACTCCAATCCATATGATCTCCAAACACTGGCTGGGGGTGGAGGTGGGGCAGTGGGGGATGATGGAGAGCAGGGACAGGGCTGGGGAGGGGTGAGAGTTTTCACAAACCTTGCAATGCTCTTCAAATATCAGGGACTTCTGAAGTCTGCCTAACTGGGTTGCCAGCAACTCTGAGCCTTCTGGAGGCTGTTAATGTATTTCAGAAAGCAAGCACGGGTCTAATGTTTAGAGGAAGTTTTCAAGGCCTTTTACTGCAAAGTTATTCATTAAACACCCTTTTTCCAGAGTGACTCTCATGTGCTCAGCATGACAGACTGTTCAACTTTTAGGTTCAAAGAAATATTCAGTGGTGATTACTTTCAAACACATGAAAAATAAAACGACTTACATGAAAACTTACTTCTGAGAATTAAGGAGTCAAAGCAAGGTGACCAAAATAACTGAAAATCCACCAAAGTGGACTGTTACAAGTAGATATATTTGAGCATTTTTCAGAATATTTGAACTGTCTTTTAGGGTTCATGTTCTGATTGTCTTTTGAATTGCTGAAAAGATAAATCCAGCTCTTGGCTACGTAGTAGGTTAATATTTTCTTTTCTGTCATGTGCTAGAATCCCTCTTATAACACTTTACCCCAACACCATCAAGTTTTTAAGTGAAAAAGTCCTAAGGGATCAAAAGAAGATCTTGCGATAATCACTACCTGCTAAGCTATATTAAAATTGCATCAGTTCTACCTTGTCCTCGAAAATTAGACCTGATAGAAAGGTACGATAGACATAGTTTCTAATTTGGAAGATAATTTGCTTCCACTTATTTCTAAACAAAGAAAAATATTTGAGTGAATAAATTCCAATCTAGATTATTTGGAGTTGATGTGAAATCAGCGCCACTGATGAATTTCATCTCAGGAGGATATAATGTTTCACGTTCCCTTTTAAATATGACATAAATGAGGATTTTCCTGCGTTGGTAATGCAGTAGCATGCGCTTGGATATTTATTTTGCCAAATTATTTAAGCTGTGAGGGCTGCACCATTATATTGAACAGAGTGGCTTTGGTAATCATACCTAAAATTGGTAGCTCTAATGGAGATTGCCAATGGAGGTTTGCTTGTCTGTCTATCATCTATTACTATTCAACCACTAACTCCTGGATTAAAGCTCACTTGACTTTAAAAAAAATGAATTATTTTAGAGGAAAGATGTCTTTGGTATAAAACATGTGTCATATTGTAAATATCATTATGCAGTTGATATTTTCACTCATCAGTGTCTTGGAGAGCTTACCTTGTTAGTGAACAGATACACATCATTCTTTCTGTTTCTAGACTGCCATGTTATGGCTAGTAACATAGCCATATTATTCCTGTACAATCAATATACAGGAAGATTCTTTTCACCTTTTTGCTATTATAAACAGCACTGCAGTGAATATCCCTGTACTTACTTCCTTATGTGCCCAAATATTTCTCATGTGCTCATATGCACAATACTCATTTGCTATGAGTATTTTTCTAGCATGGCTACTTAGAGTGAAATTGCTGGATATGCATATTTTGTGTTTTAATAGTTACTGCCAAATTATTTACCAATTTTAATTTTCAGTGAGTCCTACCAGAATCTCTGACACAACTTTTCTCAACTCTACTTAAACCCACACGTCACTCTCATTTTTTCTTTTCTTTTTTTTTTTTAACATCTTTATTAGAGTATAATTGCTTTACAATGGTGTGTTAGTTTCTGCTTTATAACAAAGTAAATCAGCTATACATATACATATATCCCCACATCTCCTCCCTCTTGTATCTTCTCATTTTTTCTTTAACATTGCCTTTGTTTCTCCAAGAAGATGGAGAACATCCATAGTGACTTTCTTGCTGAATTTTCCTTCTTCCAGGGCAGGCGGGGCCAGGCAGCCTAATCACTTGCCAGATATTGAGAAATTGGGTGGCTCATGTCCGCTGAGGTAGTCAACCATTCAGAGATTGGGCAGCATTAGTCAAAAAACCAGACCAAACCACACCTATTGGTCCTTTTCAAATGTGGTCAGAAAGTCAATGACACATTTCCATTTCAATCGCAACACTGGTGCCCAGGTGCAAACAATTGTTTCAGCCAGTTTGATACCTGAGGCCTATAGATTTTTACTATTTTAGAAGATGGCCTTGTAACAAAGTGGTGTTTGCTTAGGACTTAGGGCCTATGAAGGAGATTGTCCTGAGAACATATTGCTAAGAACAACTTTCTTGTCCCCTTCACCCAATGATTTCTGTTCCTCTCTTACACACATGTCCTCCTCTCCCTTCTTACTCCTGCCTCTTCAACCAGCCCCTTCTCACCAGCTCTTAACCATTTGTGGCTCCCTAGTTACTTAGCCTTGTCAGGCCCTTCTCTCTTCCATCCATTTCACCGAGCTAAACCTTTACAAAGCGCAATCTGGTTTTGATTTACTCTTGCTTAAAATACTTTCTTATTATCCAGACTCTTTCTCCTGTCATTCAAAGCCCTCCATGATTTGTCCCCAAACCATCTTTTAAAACTTATTTTTTCCTTCTCCTTTGTTGATCATCTACTTAGCAAAACAACAACAACAACAAAAAGTTGCTTCCCTCAACTTTTCTGCCTCTCCACCCTTCTCATGGCCTGAAATGCCAGAGGAGCGCTTGTCCTCAAAGGTGGGCTACTCCATGAGGCTTCTACTGTCATCCTCATGTTGCACCAAAATAAGTGTCACCATTACTGAGGGGACAATGACAGGTCGTAGAACAGAAAAGGGAAAACAGAAGTCAGATGTTGGGCTAGTTCGCAGTGCAATGGCTGGATTGAGTGTAATCTAAATAAAGGTTAAACAGATTCTATGTGAGGGAGAGTAAAGTGTTTTCAGTTCTACAGTCTAAAACAGAAAGTGAGAATGTAATCAAATTACAGCTGTATTAAAATGTTAGGCTATAGCACATCTCTAGTCGGCTCTACCCAAGTGCAGGCATCTAATCAGGAAATGGCCTACTATGTAACCCATGAATTGTTTGTAACTCAGAACCTTTCAGTGCAATGAAGCTAACCCCATATGTATTAATAACTAATATATTTAGTCTATTTATTTATAGTAATTCATACATGAAAATGATACTTTTGGGTCTCAATAGAACATGTACATTCAGCTGATTTTTTAAGATAAAAAGGATAAATTTTATATAGTTTTCTTTATACTTTTCTGCCTGGTCCCTCTTGTGACTAATGATATACACTTATGGGTAGGCTAATGGAAGTTAACAAAGTAATCCTGGCTACTTTGGGCCAGCTTTTTCTTTTCTTCAAGGATAATTGTTCAATATTGGGATTGAATCTCTAAAATTAGCTTTTAGAATTTATTTCTCATAATGAAAAATTGGAAGCCAACTCAATGTCCAAGAGTAGTAGATTTATTCCATACACATAGCATATCAAGATTGCAATAAAAGGCTATGAAGTCTATAGCAATATCGAAAAATGTTTGTGATGTACTCTTAAGGAAAGTTAAAAAGCAAACACATACATAAACTTAACTTTATATATATATGGACCATGAACTTGTCAGGATGGTAGACTTGCAAGTAATTTTATTTATTTAAAATTTCTTTTAATGTTACAGTAATGAGTTATACTAGCTGTACTGCCCCTAGCTGAGTAGTGAGAATTAGACCAGAGGAGGATAATTCCTTCTTCTCTTATCCCAGGATGGAGGCTGGAGGGGTTCCCCAAGCAGAGAAGAGAACAATTGCAAACAAGGAGAAACTGCCCCAGCTGCTCTCAAGGAGCCTGGTTTAAACAAACACTTGTAAGAGAAACCTGAAGCTTCAGCACAGGGTAGAATTCATCATAGCTTCCCCAGCCACTGTAAACACACCTGGGTCTCTGCATCTTGATGGATTGATTATCTTATAAGGGGGCAAAGAAAACCAGCAGATGGGATTGGAAATGCGGGAAATGGGAGAATTACTGGGAATTTAGAGATGTGCAAATGGTGATTTACTTTCCAAATATTTTAAAGGTGAATTTTGGAAATGCTTGAAACACTTGATAGCCCGTGAGTTAGATGTTGAATTTCAACAAAATTTATGAGAAAATTTTAATTGGGTATTTTGTAATCCTTGATCAGAGGGTGATGTACAGCGAGAACACTAGACTGGGAAGGAAGTTGGAGATAGAAGTCTAGCTGGCTTGGAATCCTCATGGGTTCGCTAAGAACAGTCTATGTCAAGTTGCCTGAGTTTTTCTGATAGGATTAAGGTATAATAGGAGAGGGATGTTGTAGACCAGTGCTCTTCAGACTTGAATGTGGAGAGGAAATCACTTGGGGGAATCTCCAAAGTTTCTGATTCAGTAAGCATAAGACTATTTTTTCCAAGATTCCCAGGTAATTTTCTTGTGCAATCTCATAAAAAACAACAGCTTTAGACACTGCATCACCAGTCACAAGATCATTAGAGTTTTGATTACAACACAGATATATTTGCAACTAGTTGGATCTTTATTCACTCCTAGATGAAGTTAATTACTTCCACCTCTGTACAACTTCCATACCTTGCACATACTTCTATTATTGCATTTTCTATTTTTGTGTGCCTTAGCTTCTCCTACCCATGCCCTCCTCACCCACACACCCTCGCTGGACTTTGTATGCCTAGTTACTTGCTTTTGAACTGAATTAAACACTGACTTGTTCTGAGTTTCTGAGCTTCGGGCTCTCATTTGTCCATGGACATGATAATACCTTCTCTATCTCCTTTGGCGAGGATCAAATAAGAAGCCTGAAGGAGTGTCCAGAGCCTGATGTAAACCGGTAAGCTTAGGTTCTAGGCTGTTCTCTGCTAAACCTGATGTGACCTCAGACAAGTCATCTGAAGTCTCTGACCCTCTCTCACTTTTACCAATAGCAAAAAGGTTTTAAAAATATGAAATGCAGGGGTAGTGTGGGAGGGGTAAATTAAGAGTTTGGGATTAACATATATACACTACTATATATAAAATAGGCAAACAACAAGGACCTACTTTATTGCACAGGGAACTCTACTCAATCTCTTGTAATAACCTATAAGGGTAAAGGACGTGAAAAAGAATATATATATATATATATATATATATAACTGAATCACTTTGCTGTATACTTGAAACTAATACAACATTGTAAATTAACTATACTTCAATTAAGAAAAATATGAAGTGCTAAATAAACTTGAGAGTTTCATTATTAATGATAAGAAAATACATTACCATTTAATTTTGCAAAATTAACACCCAAAATTAATTGAACAGCATTCATTAATATGTCAATAATTTTTCCATGAATTCTCCCCATTGGTCATGTTTCTTATGAATGTCTGAGAGGGGTCCAATATATAAGCATTGCTCACTGGTAGATGATTTGCACCTGGTATATATGCTAAATTTCCATCCTGTGGTATGATTCTAGTTGGGAACCATAATTCTGCAGCCTTAGTTGCTGCTGAGGTATGTGGGAATTGCTCTTTTCCATGTTGCGCAAACCCGTTGTGAAAGCAGAGTGCCATCAGTACTGCCTATTTGTCCCTCTCGAGAATTATAGTTTTTAACCCTCTTTGGCTTTGGCCAGAGAAAGAAGCCAATGAAAGAAACATGTTGACTTTGCCTGCTGCCTCCAGGGCCACCTTATCCCACTGGGCTGTGAAATCAACATTCCCGTGATGACTATCTCCTTTGTACCATTCTTTGCCTAAACATTCTTTTCAAAAGTGAATTTCAGAGAGAATAGATACAGACAACTTTTTTTTTTTTTTAGGGTTAATCTGCCTAACTGAAGACTTTTACTGAAGAAAGTCTAGCTAACAACATATAAGTATTCATGTCTCAAGGGACCCAGAGAAATGTGAGTTGGAAATAGTAAGGGCATGAGAGGGCTGGTGGGTTAAGAACATGGACTCTGACCACCTGGGCTCTTATTCTGTCTTGACTATCTTTTTGCTGAGTGACCTTAGGTAAGTTAGCTCAGCTGTCTGAGGATTGGAGGCAATCAGTTCTCTTAGAATCTATACTGGTAGGAGCAGAAATCTTTGCTTTGTCCCTCGAATGTACTCCAAATGCCTAGAGAAGTTCCCTGCACATAGTAGGTGCTCAGTTGATGTTTCTTGAATGAATAGTTTCCTCCCAGAGTGACAGAAAATGCCTAGGTTTTTCTCTAAGTTCCTTCAAAGTGTTTCTCCACATTCTCTGAAGGTGCTTCTTCGTTGGAATGTTGTTACTGTTCTCCAACTGTTAACTGACCCCAGCATTTTGTTTACGAAGCCAGACAAAAACTAGCAACCCATTTAAGAGTCTAAACACTCGGTGGACTTTCCCATCATCTGAAGTGTTTATGGACTTGAACTAAAGTAGATGCAACAATTTGAAACTTCAACCAAGTTTAGTCTTTTTTTTTTTTAATTTTACTGTTTACAAAACAAGATATTTTATGGATGTAATTTATACATCGAATAGAAGAGGGCTATTCCCAAAGAAGAGCATTATCTTTATCTTCTAGACATAAATAACAAACAACTCCAGTAATCAAAATTTACTATAATTGTAATAGATTTTGACAGAGTTTATGTATGTATTGTATGCAATGCTAACATAATGCTGCCTTCCAAGGACAGAGGCCAGGATTTCTAGTCTGGCTTTGTTAAATGGAAAAAAAAAAAAAAAATGCACTACTGTATATGTAGTTTGTACTACATTCAAGAGATTAATTTTTATAAATAAAATTGTTTATAACGGCTTCTAATCAGAAAACTGAAATTATCTGTGGCAATGTAACCACTAACAACTTATATACTATGAAAATATTTCAATAATTAATGCATGCTCCATCTAGAGTAATTGACAGGAGGTCATAAATGTAATGGGCCATCTGTGTTTGATTTGTACATGAAAATGCTTAAAGGGATAGGCAGGTAGTTCAAGCTTCTCTGACAAAAAAAATCTGTTCCAGTTTCTCCAAGTAGCACAGCCATTTACTATAGGGTGTTTTTTTCTTTCCTTCTTTTTTCTTAAAGTCTTTTCCAGATTTCTACTTGAGCTCTGCATTTCTCCCTGCTTCTCATTCTGATGCAACAATCTCTTTTAGAGTTTTGATGCGTATGTGGATCACAGCCATCCTCAGCAATCATACTTGGCTCTCCTAACCATTTCAATAACAACTTAAAAGCCACACATGTGATTAAAAAAATATCAGAGGCTCACTCCAGTGCTGTGACTTAATCATTCATTCTGCTCCCTCTGTTCACTTCAAAAATTTATTTTGCAAATTTGTCTTCTTCTGTCAGTAAACAAACAACCCTTCTTATATCTGTTAAAGAGTAATAGGACCATTAGGAATCTCAGTAAGATTTCTGTAATTCACTCCTTTTGGAGTGGACCAGAATTGTCCTATTTCTGGAACTAAAATGGTCTTGGTGGACATCAGAAGAGGTTCTAGAATTTTCTGTGTAGGGAAACCAAAGAGCATTAATAATTGCCTAGAACATTGTCCTGAGATCCAGACCCAATTCATACAAAACCACATATTCAACTGGAATTTACTAACCATTTATCATCTGCCAGATAATGTGCTAAACAATGATTACGTTGAACTAAACGAACAGGGTGGCGGGGAGGTGGTGGTGGGATGAATTGGGAGGTTGGGATTGACATATATACACTAATATGCATAAAATAGATAACTAATAAGAACCTGCTGTATAGCACAGGGAACTCCACTTCTCTGTACAGTAGAAACTAACACAACATTGCAAAACAACTATAACCCAATTTAAAAAAAAAAGAAAAAGAAAAATACATATCATTTTAACCTTTTTAAAATAAAATAATAAATAAATAAATAAATAAATAAATAAACCAACAAAGTCGCTACCCTCAGGAATCTCACATTCTAGTAAATGCAACTTCTTCCTTTGATATCTTATAGGCACCATAAACTCTATACCTAGAAAACTAAATGTGCTATCTCTCCTGACCACCCCACCCCTTTCTTTCTGTATTGCCTATTTTGGGAAAATGTGCCACCGTCTACCCAGTTACCCAAGGCAAGAACCTACGATTCTCCTAGACTCTTCCCTTCCTCTTTCTCCTTCACCAAAGCAATTCATAATTTCTGTCAGTGCCAGCTCTTGACCACTGCTTGACTCTGCTTCCGTCTCACCATCCCTACAGCCATACCCTCAATTCACTTCTTAATACTTTTTGCCTGAAACATCGCAACAGTCTCCAAAATTACATTCTTTCCATCTATATTTCATACTATTTCCAGAATGATATTTTAAACATTAAAATGCTAATACAATGATGTCATTTCCCTGTAAAAATCCTTGCGGTAAGAGCTTCAATTGTCTTGAAGACGAAACCCGAACTTCTTAACATGGCAGAAAGGAAGACTTTTGCTAACGTGCACTGGGCCTGATTCTACAGGACCACTTCTTGCCATCTGTCCTGCTCTTTAGTCACACAGAAGTGTATTCCCTGAGCACATCGTGATACCTCAGTGTCTTTGAACATGCAGTTTCCTCTCCCTGGAATCCTTGGAATTCTTTTTTTTTTAACAACTTTGTTGGAGTATAATTGCTTTACAATGTTGTGTTAGTTTCCGCTGTATAACAAAGTCAATCAACTATACATATACATATATCCCCATATCTCCTCCCTCTTGCATCTCCCTCCCACTCTCCCTATCCCACCCCTCTAGGTGGTCACAAAGCACCCAGCTGATCTCCCTGTGCTATGCAGCTGCTTCCCACTAGCTATCTATTTTACATTTGGTGGTATATATTATATAAGTCCATGTCACTCTCTCACTTCGTCCCAGCTTACCCTTCCCCCTCCCCGTGTCCTTAAGTCCATTCTCTACATCTGTGTCTTTATTCCTGTCCTGCCCCTAGGTTCTTCAGAACCATTTTTTTATTTAGATTCCATATGTGTGAGCATACAGTATTTGTTTTTCTCTTTCTGACTTATTTCACTCTGTATGACAGACTCTAGGTCCATCCACCTCACTACAAATAACAATTTTGTTTCTTTTTATGGCTGAGTAATATTTCGTTGTATATATGTGCCACATCTTCTTTATCCATTCATCTGTCCATGGACACTTAGGTTGCTTCCATGTCCTGGTTATTGTAAATAGAGCTGCAATGAACATTGTGGTACATGATTCTTTTTAAATTATGGTTTTCTCAGGGCATATGCCTAGTAGTGGGATTGCTGGGTCGTATGGTAGTTCTATTTTTAGTTTTTTAAGGAACCTCCATATTGTTCTCCATAGTGGCTGTATCAATTTACATTCCCACCAACAGTGCAAGAGGGTTCCCTTTTCTCCACACCCTCTCCAGCATTTATTGTTCGTAGATTTTTTGATTATGGCCATTCTAACTGGTGTGAGGTGATACCTCATTGTAGTTTTGATTTGCATTTCTCTAAGGATGAGCGATGTTGAACATTCTTTCATGTGTTTGTTGGCAATCTGTATATCTTCTTGGGAGAAATATGTCTATTTAGGTCTTCCACCCATTTTTGGATTGGATTGTCTGTTTTTTTGATATTGAGTTGCAATGAGCTGCTTGTAAATTTTGGAGGTTAATCCTTTGTCAGTTGCTTCATTTGCAAATATTTTCTCCCATTCTGAGGGTTGTCTTTTCATCTTGTTTATGGTTTCCTTTGCTGTGCAAAAGCTTTTAAGTTTCATTAGATCCCATTTGTTTATTTTTGTTTTTATTTCCGTTTCTCTAGCAGGTGGGTCAAAAAGGATCTTGCTGTGATTTATGTCATAGAGTGTTCTGCCTATGTTTTCCTCTAAGAATTTTATAGTGTCTGGCTTTATATTTAGGTCTTCAATCAATTTTGAGTTTATTTTTGTGTATGGTGTTAGGGAGTGTTCTAATTTCATTCTTTTATATTTGGCTGTCCAGTTTTCCCAGCACCACTTATTAAAGAGGCTGTCTTTTCTCCATTGTATATTCTTGCCTCCTTTATCAAAAATAAGATGACCATATGTGCATGGGTTTATCTCTGAGCTTTCTATCCTGTTCCATTGATCTATATTTCTGTTTTTGTGCCAGTACCATACTGTTTGTTTACGGTAGCTTTGTAGTATAGTCTGAAGTCAGGGAACCTGATTCCTCCAGCTCCGTTTTTCTTTCTCAATATTGCTTTGGCTATTCAGGGTCTTTTGTGTTTCCATACAAATTGTGAAATTTTTTGTTCTGGTTCTGTGAAAAATGCCATTGGTAGTTTGATAGGGATTGCATTGAATCTGTACATTGCTTTGGGTAGTATAGTCATTTTCACAATGTTTATGCTTCCAATCCAAGAACATGGTATATCTCTACATCTGCTTGTATCATCATTAGTTTATTTCATCAGTGTCTTATAGTTTTCTGCATACAGGTCTTTTTTGTCTCCTTAGGTAGGTTTATTCCTAGGTATATTATTCTTTTTTTTGCAGTGGTAAATGGGAGTGTTTCCTTGATTTCTCTTTCAGATTTTTCATCATTAGTGTATAGGAATGCAAGAGATTTCTGTGCATTAATTTTGTATCCTGCTACTCTACCAAATTTGTTGATTAGCTCTAGTAGTTTTTTGGTAGCATCTTTAGGATTCCCTGCAAACAGTGACAGCTTTACTTCTTCTTTTCCGATTTGGATTCCTTTTATTTCTTTTTCTTCTCTGATTACTGTAGCTAAAACTTCCAGAACTATGTTGAATAATTTTGGTGAGAGTGGACAACCTTGTCTTGTTCCTATTCTTAGTGGAGATGGTTTCAGGTTTTCACCATTGAGAATGATATTGGCTGTGGGTTTGTCATATATGGCCTTTATTATGTTGAGGTAAGTTCCCTCTATGCCTACTTTCTGGAGGGTTTTTATCATAAATGGGTGTTGTATTTTGTTGAAAGCTTTTTCTGCATCTATTGGTTTTCCTCCTTCAATTGCTTAATATGGTGTATCACATTGATTGATTTGTGTATATTGAAGAATCCTTGCATTCCTGTGATAAACCCCACTTGATCATGGTGTATGATACTTTTAATGTGCTGTCGGATTCTGTTTGCCAGTATTTTGTTGAGGATTTTTGCATCTATGTTCATCAGTGATATTGGCCTGTAGTTTTCTTTCTTTGTGACAGCTTTGTCTGGTTTTGGTATCAGGGTGATGATGGCCTTGTAGAATGAGGTTGGTAGTGTTCCTCCCTCTGCTATATTTTGGAAGAGTTTGAGAAGGATAGGTGCTAGCTCTTCTCTAAATGTTTGAAAGAATTCCCCTGTGAAGCCGTCTGGTCCTGGGCTTTTGTTTGTTGGAAGATTTTTAATCAAAGTCTCAATTTCAGTGCTTGTGATTGGTCTGTTCATATTTTCTATTTTTTCCTGGTTCAGTCTTGGAAGGTTGTGCATTTCTAAGAATTTGTCCATTTCTTCCATGTTGTCCATTTTATTGGCATATAGTTGCTTGTAGTAATCTCTCATGATTCTTTGTATGTCTGTAGTGTCAGTTGTTACTTCTCCTTTTTCATTTCTAATTCTATTGATTTGAGTCTTCTCCCTTTTTTTCTTGATGAGCCTGGCTAATTGTTTATCAATTTTGTTTATCTTCTCAAGAACCAGCTTTTAGTTTTATTGATCTTTGCTATTGTTTCCTTCATTTCTTTTTCATTTATTTCAGATCTGATCTTTATGATTTCTTTCCTTCTGCTAACTTTGGGGTTTTTTTGTTCTTCTTTCTCTATTTACTTTAGGTGTAAATTTATGTTGTTTATTTGAGATGTTTCTTGTCTCTTGAGGTAGGATTTTATTGCTATAAACTTCCCTCTTAGAACTGCTGTGCTGCATCCCATAGGTTTTGGGTCATCGTGTTTTCACTGTCATTTGTTTCTAGGTATTTTTTGATTTCCTCTTTGATTTCTTCAGTGATCTCTTGGTTATTTAGTAGTGTATTGTTTAGCCTCCATGTGTTTGTACTTTTTGCAGATTTTTTCCTGCAATTGATATCTAGTCTCATAGCGTTGTGCTCAGAAGAGATACTTGATATGATTTAAATTTTCTTAAATTTACCAAGGCTTGATTTGTGACCCAAGATATGATCTATCGTGGAGAATGTTCCATGAGCACTTGAGAAGAAAGTGTATTCAGTTGTTTTTGGATGGAATGTCCTATAAATATCAATTAAGTCCATCTTGTTTAATGTATCATTTAAAGCTTGTGTTTCCTTATTTATTTTCATTTTGGATGATCTGTCCATTGGTGAAAGTGGGGTGTTAAAGTCCCCTACTATGATTGTTACTGTCAATTTCCCCTCTTATGGCTGTTAGCATTTGCCTTTTGAATTGAGGTGCTCATATGTTGGGTGCATATATATTTACAATTGTTATATGTTCTTCTTGGATTGATCCCTTGATCATTATGTAGTGTCCTTTTTGTCTCTTGTAATAGTCTTTATTTTAAAGTCTATTTTGTCTGATGTGAGAATTGTTACTCCAGCTTTCTTTTGATTTCCATTTGCATGGAATATATTTTTCCATCCCTCACTTTCAGTCTGTATGTGTCCCTAGGTCTGAAATGGGTCTCTTGTAGACAGCATATATACAGGTCTTGTTTTTGTGTCCATTCAACCAGTCTATATCTTTTGGTTGGAGCATTTGGAATTCTTTCTTTTATTCATTTAGGTAAGCTCTCTCCATCCATCAAACTCATCTCAGACAGATGATGCCTTTTGTCTACACAGCTTCTCTTTCCTGATGCTTGCCTAGGTTATCAATGGCGTTTTTTGGGGAAAATTCCAGGTCCCTCTATGGCACCATGGCTCAGATCTGTGTCCCTGCCTCAGGTGGCCACCAGTCCCTGTATGTGGCATATGTGTTGAATAGGAGGTGTTGAAGGACATTCACCATTTGCCCAGCATGAGAAGTCTGGTCCAAGACATGACAGTTTAAAGGCAGTTCTCATGAGTCATTGTCTTTTTTTTTTTTTTTCTGTTTTAGAATTACTTTATCTTTTTTTTTCTCACACACACACACACACACACACACACACACACACACACAGTATTTTAGTTTTACAAGAGATAAATAGACTGATGAGTCATTGTCTTTAAGTGGAGTTGGCAACAATGTGGTTACTCTCTTTTTTCTTCCATCCTGTTATTTATCTAGAACCTATTCTTCTCTTTTAGACATGATTTCTTTCTTTTGGACATGATTCAATATTTCAGCAAGTAGACCGTATTCTTCTCTTTTCCAGGCTAATGTTTCTTAAATGTTTTTCATTTTTAAATACTTCTTAATATTCAGTTATGTCAGTTCTTATAACCCTTATTTACAAATATACACCTTTTAATAGCCTTCACTTGTGCTTTTCATGTTTTCCAAAAGCCTCTGATAAAGGTACAAGAAACAAATTCCTTTTGTTGTAACTTTTGTATATTTTTATCCACCCATAGTTTAATTTTTTAAAGTTTACACTTAAAACTTCTTAAGTTATCACTTAAGTGATACGAAAAGCTAGCCAAATATCTCAATGTCATCTATGTAAAAACCTATGCTTTTGACCCAGCTCCTAGAGAAATGGAAATAAAAACAAAAATAAACAAATGGGATCTAATGAAACTTAAAAGCTTTTGCCCAGCAAAGGAAACCATAAACAAGATGAAAAGACAACCCTCAGAATGGGAGAAAATATTTGCAAATGAAGCAACTGACAAAGGATTAATCTCCAAAATATACAAGCAGCTCATGCAGCTCCATATTAAAAAAACAAACAACCGAATCCAAAAATGGGTATAAGACCTAAATAGACATTTCTCCCAAGATATACAGATTGCCAACAAACACATGAAAGGGTGCTCAACTCACTAATCTTTAGAGAAATGCAAATCAAAGCCACAGTGATGTATCACCTCACACTTGTCAGAATGGCCATCATCAAAAAATCTATGAACAATAAATGCTGGAGAGGGTGTGGAGAAAAGGGAACCCTCTAGCACTGTTGGTGGGAATGTAAATTGATACAGCCACTATGGAGAACAATATGACGTTTCCTTAAAAAACTAAAAATAGAACTACCATACGACCCAGCAGTCCCACTACTGGGCATACACCTGGAGAAAACCATAATTCAAAAAGAGTCATGTACCACAATGTTCATTGCAGCTCTATTTACAATAGCCAGGACATGGAAGCAACCTAAGTGTCCATCGACAGATGAATGGATAAAGAAGATGTGGCACATATATACAATGGAATATTACTCAGCCATAAAAAGAAACGAAATTGAGTTATCTGTAGTGAGGTTGATGGACCTAGAGACTGTCATACAGAGTGAAGTAAGTCAGAAAGAGAAAAACAAATACCGTATGCTAACACGTATATATAGAATCTAAAAAAAAAAAAAATGGTTCTGAAGAATCTAAGAGCAGGACAGGAACAAAGACACAGACATAGAGAATGGACTTGAGGAATGGGGAGGGGGAATGGTAAGCTGGGATGAAGTGAGAGTGTGGCATTGACATATATACACTACCAAATGTAAAATAGATAGCTAGTGGGAAGCAGCCACATAGCACAGGGAGATCAGCTGGGTACTTTGTGACCACCGAGAGAGGAGGGTTAGGGACGGTGGGAGGGAGACGCAAGAGGGAGGGGATATGAGGATATATGTATACGTATAGCTGATTCACTTTGTTATACAGCAGAAACTATCACAACATTGTAAAGCAATTATACTCCAATAAAAATGTTAGAAGAAACCCCAAAATCTATGCCTTCTCCATGTTTAGTATACAGCACATTTATGTGTAGCTAATTCTTATCATTACACTTTTAAAAAATTAAAAAAATAGAAATAGTCTAAGTATATATATATATATATATATATTTTTTTTTTTTTGGCTGTGTTGGGTCTTCGTTTCTGTGCAAGGGCTTTCTCTAGTTGCAGCAAGCGGGGGCCACTCTTCATCGCGGTGCACGGGCCTCTCACTATCGCGGCCTCTCTTGTTGCGGAGCACAGGCTCCAGACGCGCAGGCTCAGTAGTTGCGGCTCACGGGCCCAGTTGCTCCGTGGCATGTGGGATCTTCCCAGACCAGGGCTCGAACCCGTGTTGCCTGCATTGGCAGGCGGATTCTTAACCACTGCGCCACCAGGGAAGCCCCTAAGTATATTTTTGTTGGTGTTACATTGGATTCATAGATCACTGTAGAATAATTGTTTTATCATTTAGGTCTTTCTATAGGTTTTTTAAAAATGTCTGGGATTGTTTGCTTGGTTTTGTTTAATTATGTCCGTTTGGTTTTTTTAAATTAATTTTTATTGGCTATCCTAATTTTTGAAGGAAAGTTCATCAGTTCCACTGTGGCATTCTACATAATGCCAACTGACCAAATAAAAATAAAAATAAAAAATAAAAAATAACACTACCACCCAATTATTCATGTATTTGACATTGTAAAGATATAATATGGTTTCTTAAGATAAATTTTTATTTTTTTCAGATACATTTTTGTTTCTGAAGAGGTGCGGCCCCTGTCTTTCTCTCCTGTAGAAGTGAAGGAAGCACCAGTTACCCTTCTGATTTTAATCAGAAAATATAAATGTAAAATATGAATTCGATAAAAATGTAAGCTTGGCTTTTACTATTTCCTGAACATGTGCTCATTATCTTTTAATAAATAAAGTGTACTTTAAGAGTGATAAGAAGAAGGAGAACTTTAAAAATTGTTAATGAATGTGGTTAACATATGTAGTGAAGCAAAGGCGTAGTTTAAGATAAATCCCAGTAATACCAGGAAGAAAATGCAGTCAGTGGTTAAGCAGTCTGCGTTTGTGGTTGTTTTAAAGGTGGCTGAGTGTGCCGTACTCTGCAGAAGTGACTAGAAGGGGACAGAGGACCGTGACATGGGTCACCCTTTGTTTCTCTTTATGCTCCAAGCTTAGAAGGTTGATTTTACCTTCAACATATTGGAATAGTGGTTCTTGATTCATCCTAATGATTAGAAGAATTTTAATGCATTTTTCTGTATATCCAAACACTAAAAAAACAATATTAGACAGCTAGTCCTTGCCACCCAGATGTTCAGAGTTCAAAGCAAATAACAACATGACAGGCCAGAGGCAACTGAGCCATCTATCAAACAAATGCATGGCCTGATGAGACAGCAGATTAAAAGGCTTAACTGAGGCTACTTTCAGCTGGTGGAGATAAGTGCCCAACTGTGTTTTCCACCAAAATGCAGTTTTTTCTATTGTTTTTGATACTATAAAAGCAATGTACACTCATTACAGAGAAAAATTAGAGTTTACACAGCAAAACTAAGAGCACCCCCAAAATGAATTTTCCCTTTCACCACAAATCAGCCATTGTGATTGCGCTGCTATATATTCTTGTAAGTAAATAAAATTGCATCTTATTCTACATAATACATCGTAACCAGCTTTTTCCATTTAATGTAGCATCAAATACATCCTTATCACTAGACTTATTTCCTTAGAATCATTTTTATGGCTTCAAGTTATTCCATTTCTGGATTTGCTAATGCGTATTTAAACAATTCACATTTATGACACCATCTGGTGGTTTCTAACTTTTCTCTATTTGAAGATATTGCTTTAAAATATGTAGAGTAAGATGTTGATTGGTGTAATCATCTCAAAGGTTTATGTGCTAGAATGAGAAACTATTTTTTGTCAAGAAAGCATATTACATGCTGCAAAACAGTTCCTCACCGTAAAAAAATTAAAACATATGGAAAACTGAGAATAAGATGTAAACACATCAAGTTAGCATGACTCTTTATTTTAAAAATTTGGATGTTATGTTTTATAAACAAACCAGTCCAGTGTTTGAGAGTCATGGTAAAAAAGTTTGGAAGGTGAGGTGGAGATTTTAAGGATATTAAGGTAAGAGTGGGCTTTACGTATACATATATCCCCTCTTTTTTGGATGTTCTTCTCATTTAGGTCACCACAAAGCATTGAGTAGATTTCCCTGTGTTATACAGTAAGTTCTTATTAGTTATCTATTTTATACATAGTATCAATAGTGTATATATAGCTGATTCACTTTGCTGTATGGTATAAACTAACACAATATTGTAAAGCAACTATACTCCAATTTAAAAAAAAAAAAAAAGAGTGGGCTTTAGAGGCAAATAGACAGCTGATTGAATCATAGCTTTCTGACTGGGTCTGGTCACAGACCTCTGTGTGTAGGTGAGAATACCTAACGCTATACTTGGTACCCTGTAGGCCTGGGAGAGTTGGTACTCATCTAAATGAGATGGAAGAACTAGAGTCTCAGAACATGCGGAAGGGGAATGTAGACAGTGGAGGGGGAGATGGTAAGAATGTGAAGGAAATACTCAAATGACTCTTCGCGCCTGAGAAATGGGGAGAACTTGGTGATGGAATGAGGAGAGAGAAAATGCCACCAAGTGCCGTACTGCAACAGAACAGAAAGATGTGATGATAATGAGGAGGACAGCAGCTAACATATGACATTTACAATAATAATGATAACAGCAGCTCATACATAGTAGTCACTATATGCCAAACAACAAGGTCTGAAGCACTTTAAGTACTTATACTTTTAAGTATATTCACCCTTTAATTCTCACCGCACCCTATCTGACCTACCTCCTATACTTGTTGTAAGGATTTAATAGGTTAATATTTGTAAAGCGCGTAAAATAACTCTATTTAAATGTTTGTAAATAAAGTCCTCCTTTTACTGAGGCATAGAGAGGTCAAACGTCTTGTCTGAGGCCGCACAGCTACTCAATGGCAGGAGTGGGATTAGAACCTGGCCGTCTGGCACCAGAGCCCATTCTGCCTTGGAGAGATCTCTGGCCGTGCAAGACAGTGATGAGGTACAGCTGCCTCTGCCCTGACTTTGCTTCACCCAGAAAAGAATGCAAAAGGGCTCTACCTCTCTCCACACTAATGACCCTCCAAGCTGAAGTACTCACCAAAAATGGGCACTCACTGGACAGCTACATTACTGCTGCCCCATCTTGCCTCCTCCCATCCACTCCCATCCCTGCAGCCCTCTTTGGGGTGAACTTAGGCACTCTCTTGAGAGGTTTGGTGTAACATTATTTAGCAAAGTGGAAATGAAATATAGAACCAGCTTGTAGAAATGTCACATTACAGGGAAAGGATTTAAAATTTCTTTACCTAATCAGTGTTTCCAAGATCACTGGGTCAAGAATGGGCTAAGGTTCTCCCTTTCTTGTCCTTTTCCCAGCGCCTTTTCCTCTTCCCTGGCTTCTGCCTCTCAATTATTTCCCAACCCATCACCCTGTCCCTACTGTAACAATAATGGTAATAACAATAATACTGTGAGCTCATGGCTGTGGAGCTCTTATTATGTGTCAGGCATATTCATGCATTATCTTATTTAATCCTCATAATAGCTTTGTGAAGAAAGAACTTTTTTTTTTAACCTGCTTTATATGTGAATAAATTGAGGTTTGGAAAAGGTAAATCATTTGATTGGTAAGTGGAAAAGTTGGAATTGGAGCCCAGCTCTATCTTGTTTAAATCTGATGCTCTCTTCTAATAGCATTATCCCCTGAGCATTAAGTTTTCAAGCATCACCTAATTCTTGGAGATAAATGGGTAGATGTGCATAGGCTTTGGCAAGTTTTATGCCTTCCATAATTAAAAAAAAATCCTACACGTATTTAATGAGGTTCTACATGGGCAAAAAGCTGTGCTCAGTATTTCGGGAATACAAAGAATTATTTAAAGAGGAAGAGATTCTCATTTTGTGACATAATATATACATAAAAGATTATAATACAAATATGGCAACTATGGAGGTGTGATGCTTATTCAGCTACAAGAGTGTAGTTATAATACGGTAAAGTATATACTATATGAGACATTCAAGCAAACTTTGTACTCAAAAAATTATATCCTGAGATTATCTTTACTGTTTAAAAAAATAAGGATTGAAAGTAAATTTTAAAGTACTCAAACTAAAAAGTAAAAGAAAAATTGGACTAAAGAAGGAGGTAGTTAATAAAGATAAAAACTAAAACTTATGAAGTAGAAAACAAACATGAAAAGGGATAGGTAAAATCAAAATTAGGTACTTTGCAAGATTAATGAACTAGATACATCCCTGTAAAGACTGGTTAGAAAGAAAGTGAAATAAATTCAGCATTGTAAAGGAAACATAAGCACAGATATGGAGAAGATGAGAAAACTCACTGGTAGATATTATGTGCAACTCTATAGAAATAAATTTGGAAACCTGGAGTCCGGTTTTCCTAGTAAAAATACAAACTCTTCAAATGATCATTTAAAGAACCATGAACAGATCAATTATTATTGAGACTGGAAAGTAAAAGATCTATTACTAAAAAAGGCACCAGACCTAGATAGTTTTACAGATAAATTCCTTACAGTCTTTAAAAATCAATTCCAGGGTTATAGAAAATCTATTCAACCATAAAAAGGAAAGGTACTAAAATCACTTTGTGAATATAGCTTCTAAAGATAGTACAGAATTTGAAGACCAATTTGTACCAAGAATTATAAACAAAATATTAGCAAATCCAATCCATCAGTGTATCAGAAGCATATGACACCATTACTAGAGTCTATTATCAGAATGCAAGAATGTATCTTAATCATTTCAATTTTATATAAATTGTGGGAAGGCTTCTAATCATTTATAGTGGATGTGATGGTGACCAATGAATTCTTAATGTGTAATTCTTAAACGCTGATTCTTGAATAGCTTGGGGATTGTGACGTAAGGGTGGAAAGTGAACGTTAGGGGAAAAGGAAAAGAGTCATTTAGCTTTGAGCAAATGCATTAGTTATTTGTGCTTATTTATTTAATTTGTAGGATATGCAAGTTGAAGAGAGGTGTGATAAATAAGGAATGGACCTGTGAAGAATATCTACCATGTTCCAAATCCTCCCTAGGTGCTCTGCATATAATGTCATTTAATGGTTTAATCAGGCCTGTCTTAATATGCAGAGCATACATGTGCACACTCATATCAATAAAATGCCTTCTAAAAACACTTATTAGGGAACACAAACCAACAAAGCATTTTTAAAAAGTTGGTTAGGAGAGGGGCTTATACATAGAGCATTGTTATAGAAATTGGCCACAAACACTTCAAATACTTTACTGACAGATGTCATTCATGAGGCAAGAGAGAGTAATTTTAGCTGACATGTGAGTTCATAGATCCTGACATTCCTTTACAAGCTCATTAGGATGGTTTTGCTGGTGTAGCCACAGAGACACTAATTCTCATGCTGAAAAGAAATCTCTGCTCACCGTGACTTTCTCAGGCAGTCTTAATAGGGTAAGTGTCTGCTGGTTGTAGCACCTCTGAATGGAGAAACTTACAACCTCACAATGTCAGGGCAGAAGTTTCTTTTCTATCCAGCACAGCTCCATCTGAAGCTCTATCTACCCTTGGGGTCCTGGGGAGGTGCATGGGTCTCAACAGGATGGAGATCTCTGGACATATTTTTGCCATGAAGCAGTCTCCCATTATGTCCCCTGAAGGATGTTTTCTGCTTCATGTGTCTCTGTCATAGCCTGGGAGCTGGTTTCTGTTTTCTGTTTGTCTTGAGAAAGGAGATTCTGTGCTACAGTTATCTGCCCTTGCAGACCTGGTGCCTTCCTATGGGGAGGGGAGAACTCTTTCTCTGAAGGGCAACAGAGTAGAGCTCTGGCTCAAAGATATTGCTAAGAAAATTTAAACAAAGTAAACTGTGGACACCTTAGACGCCAGACTTTGTAACTTAACAAGTTGGAGTAATAACTGTTAGGTCAGTGACTGTAAGTCTATCCTATAAACAACGATTATAAGATTTAAACAGGGCTTTGCCTCCCAACAGTTATGTCGGCAGCGGGTTGGTGATAGCTGTGGAGCTACCCTGTCTTTCTGCTTCATCACTTAAAGTGACAGTATCCAGCCTTCCACTCTGCATCTATCATAAAGACACATTGATTTCCTTTCTGGAGAAACACATATTTCTTTTCTCCTGCTAAAAAGATAAATCTGACAGATTTTAATCAAATGTAGTTGTTCACAACTACAGAAATGCATTCAGTGCCACATATGTAAACAAAATACACCAGCAACTAAAGAAAGAGTTTGGTGGCCAAATTTATTTGTAGAAAACACTTGTATTAAAACACACACACCCACAAACACACACACACACACTCTCACAAGGAATTGAAGCCTAAGAGTTGGTTATTTTAAACTTCTTCACGATAGTGTGTTTGTAGTGACATCAGTAAATGTCAGTCTCAGTGAAAATTTTCACTAAAGCTATGCTCTTCAGATTCTCTGTTTAACACTGAGATTCTAGAATATTGGGCTTTGGTCTTTAAAATGAAGTCTTTCCCAAGATGAAACTTGGCTTTTGGAGGAAACATCATTTGAGATGTGATATGGAAGCATGAAGCATCTTCAGGTCCTTATCCCATAGGCTCTCATAATAGTACTTTTTGTTCCGTATTTGGCTATGATTTGGTTAAATGTACTGTGGAGCATTTGTATTATTTCATAAATCTATATACTGATTCTGAGTAGCTCATATTATTCTTTTCAATATATCTAAGGGAGCCAAGATTTTATACATACATGTATATGTATATTTTTTTTCTTTTGAATTAAGACATTTAAACTTATTTTTCTTAATTTTTGATATAAAAAAGTCTGTGAGAGAGAGACAAAGTCTACAAGGCTTGATGCTTTTTTACATCTTATTCATTGATTAGGTCAGGCCCTCTCATTACGGGTTGCACAGAGCTGATTTTTAATGGTACTTTTCTAAATTTTTGAGTCTTTGTCATATTTTGTCTTTTCTTCTCAGTACAGGTGTGACTGATCACATTTTTATTAGAATGGAGAGATTGGATGTCTCTTGTTCACACCTAGTGGCAATTTCCTGCCCAGATATCTTGGCATAATATATCTTATTTCAACTACTTTACAGAGGTAAAGAAAAAAAAAGAATCCACATCATGAATGAAAGTGTGGAGATACAGTTTTAATTGACCATCAATCCAATCCTGCCTTAAATGGTCCATCTTTTCAATAAAGATTTTTCTCTCTGTCTTCATAATTTTGAATATTATATTAAGATACATGATTCAATAATTGTACTTGGAAAAAAAATCATTGAAAGGAAAGTTCTTTTGATAATCCTACATAGTGATTCATAGTGTATATACATATATGATTTCATTGCATTTAAATGGGTAAAAATAGAAAACTATTTCTCTTTTAAATGTGAGCTTTAAAATTTCCTTCTAGTGTGCTTTCACTGTCATTTCTAAGCTTGCAAGAAATTAAAAACATTATTATCTATAAGATAATGTGCCCTATAAGTGAATTGCCCTGCAATGCATTATTGGGTTAATTTTGACAACTACTCTGGTTTAAAAATGATCTCCAATTCTGATATTTGTTTCTGATGTGCCATTTAGAGATATTTTTTCTTAAAAGCATAGGGTGATATGGGAAAGAAGGAAGATGAAGAGTGGCCAAATCCAAAGTTACCTTGCAAGAATAATGTTAGAAGAGGTTGGCATTTAAATTGTAAGAGGAATAAATTAGCTTCTTAAAGTAGAAAGTAAAAAAAGGAAGCCAATAAAAGTGGGTGAATTCATTCACTTGAAAATCATGGTGTCCTCATTAAGTGTCAGCCAAGAAATTGGTGGTTAAAGATATGTCCCAATTTCTATCAGCTGTCACTGGAAAGTTTAACCCAAAATGAAAGGCTATCATTACACAGGAAATATGCAATTCTTTCCTGAAAGTATATTTGTGATGCTCCAAACTACAGCCACTAGAAGATATGAAGGCAAGCACAAAATATTACCTGGATCATGATTTATATATGCTGAACAAACAATAAACTCTCTACCCTCTTTTGCCCCTACAGAAAGTGCTACCAGCTAGCTATAACTCCAGCACAGTATTTCAAAACAATATTTCCCGAAGTTTTTTCTTATTTACAAAAGAAGCAATTCATTTTGTAGGACATTTCAAATGGGCAAATGGCGAAAAACAATTTTGACCAAAGCGAGTGCAAAAGGTATTGCAAAACACAAAGCGTAAGAATATTTAGGAAAGATGGAAACAAAAAGGAAGATTATTCATCCTTCCATATGGCTTTTTAAAGCCATTTACAATTATGTATCATTTATGGTAGTTTCTATAAAATTTCTTCCATTGAACAGGCAGAAGACTGAGTAAGTTTGTGAATGCATCACAAAAGAAAGAGAAGAAATTCAGAATGACAATGGAATTTAGCTGATTGTTTGAGGAACTGTACGTAATAATGACACTGTTAACCAGGAGAATGCAGAATATGATCTCATTTGTCTTTCCAGAAAGGGATTTCAAGAGTTTAACAAAAAATTAAAGTTGCTAATGATCCTGTGAAACATAAGCAATGAGTCCTACCACAATTATGCATCTGATTAAAAAGGTACAGTATATCAGAAGTCTTAGAGTCAATGATTGTTTAGCTATCTGGTGTGCATGTAAATGCACTTTAAGGGAAAAGGAAAAATGTGGGGTTTTCTCAAGATATCTTTAGATAACTTTGTACATCACACAATTTAGACCACGTGCTGTGCCACCAATTCATGTCCTTGGCCTCTTATGGAAACTGTAAGGAAGTTTACAGACATTTGTGGCTAAATGGGATTCTTGGAGGTGTCATAGTCTATTCCATAGCTGCCAAGTAAAGTCTTTGTTACAGAATTCCAGCTAAATTGAAAGACATTTTATGTGTCAAATTATTCACAGATCTTCACACACAACCCCACTTCTCCAATATACCACCACTTGATGAGTCCCAATTTTCTGTCCTAAAGGTGAAATGTTCAAAGCCTCTCTACTGGGGCTGGCTTTCCATTTGTTTTGGAAATAATTCTTGGAACCCTCTCAAAATTCTCTGTAACTCCCTAAAATTGGGATGTCAAACCATGGCATTTCCTTAAGAGGACACTCACTTTGGGCATGGAAAGACCCAAGGCTGAGTTGCAGCTTGGCCAAATACTCGATGTTTGACTTCAGCCAAGTTATTAACACTTTTAAGCCTTAACATTCTCAGAAGGAAAAAAGGAACGACAATGCCTACCTCATAGAAATGACATGCGTTAAGGTAGCTCACATATAGCTACCTTAACTAGCATAGAAAAACTTACTAGATAATAGTGAGCTAAAGACAGAAATGGAAAGAGCTTCTGCTCTGCATGAAGGCTTTTATCTCATTCAATAACACCTTTTCATTGTGCAACAAAGTATTTGTTGAGTACCTACTATGTATACTGTGCTATGTGTTAGGGATGTGGGAAGCAAAGCAGAGTCCCTGATCTCAAGAAGAACACAGTCTAGTGGAAGAATGACAGAAACAGGTTATGATGGAAATGCAAGAAGAAGAACCCAACCCAGACTACTGAGCATTTGAACTGTGGCAAGTCCTTATTACGGTGTACTAAAACTGTAAAATATACACCAAATTTCAGACTTAGTCCTGGAAAAGAATATACAATACCTCATTAATTATTATATTGAATTCATGTTGAAATGATAGCAGTTTTTGGTATACTGAGTTAAATAAAACTACTATTAAAATTTTTAAAAAAAGGAAAGCAGGAGAGACTTGTGGCTTTTACTTTCCTCTCTATCATTCCTATCCTGTTGTTTCTGCTAATTTTATCAACAATGCTGTAGACACGAACATTTGCTAGATTCTTGTGTTTGTTCCTCGTTTTTTCCTGACATACTCCCTGCTCATCTTGTTACAGACCACTCTGAATTTGAAACCTCAGAACTTCAAGAAATTAAATCTTCTCTGTAAAAGAGGGAGTTCTGAGGTGTTCCATTTAGTAAAGTACTACTTTGATGCAATAAAAAACACCCAGGAGGCAAGAAGTAGTGTCTCCTGCATCCAAAGCACCCAGCCTTCTCCAGGATTAGTCACTTGGCTGTCTCACTATGCAGCTAGTAATTCAGAGATAATCATGTTACCAAGATGCCATTTGATCTGTATTTGGCGTATCTCAAGTTTTCATCTTCATTAATAGAGCCATCAAAGTTTTATTGGCCCTGACTGGTATTGGACACACTAGTGATTCACCCACAGGGGAGGTTTGCAGTTTGCATGGAAAGACTCTGCTTGCCAGATGGCAGCTGTTAATCTGCCTGCATCAGGGGTGCGAGGCGGGGCTAAGCTTGCCTGGCCCCCAGCCAGTGGGGCTCTCCCGCACCTTTGATTACACAGTGCTGCAGGCCAGGCTGGGGAACCCAGGCCCTTGTGGCACGGTTAGCTCTCCCTGCAGGTTTGAAGGCCCCTGGGGGAATGGATGCCTGGTGAAAGGAAGGGATACTTTTTCCTGGCCTGTTTACTGTGTCCTGCTGCCTCTAGTATAGGTCATTGAATCAAAAGATCCCTGTGGAAGGCAGTGTGGTACAGTGGAAGGGAGCAAGCCTGGGAGTCAGAGAAACTTGGCTTTGAATCCTGACTCTGTAGCACTGAACCAGCTCTGTGGAGTTAGGCATATCACTTAACCTCTCTAAGCCTCAGGTTCTCCCATTTACATGATATGAACCTGGTACTGTCACCATGGTAGGTGCTCCATAGAGTAGTCAGGACAGAACAGCCAGATGGAAACCATCCCTCAGTCCCACTCCCAGATGTAGAGCCCAGAGAAGCTGTCATACAGGTCCCTGAGGGGGCTGCACCAGGATATTTATCAAAGTGTTGTTTGTGGTAGTGAGGATGGTGGTGACCTAGGGGTTCATCCCCAGGGGAATAGATAATGAGGCTTACCATGCAATACCATGCAAAACAGCTTGAAGTATCTAGATAAATCTTAAAAACTGTGCTGGGCAATCCCACTACTGGGCATATACCCTGAGAAAACCATAATTCAAAAAGAGTCATGTACCAAAATGTTCACTGCAGCTCTATTTACAATAGCCAGAACATGGAAGCAACCTAAGTGTCCATCATCAGATGAATGGATAAAGAAGATGTGGCACATATATACAATGGAATATTACTCAGCCATAAAAAGAAACGAAATGGAGGTATTTGTAGTGAGGTAGATGGAGTTAGAGTCTGTCATACAGAGTGAAGTAAGTCAGAAAGAGAAAAACAAATACAGTATGCTAACACATATATATGGAATCTAAGGGAAAAAAAAAAAAGGTCATGAAGAACCTAGAGGCAAGACAGGAATAAAGACACAGACCTACTAGAGAATGGACTTGAGGATATGGGGAGGGGGAGGGGTGAGATGTGACAGGGTGAGAGAGTGTCATGGACATATATACACTACCAAATGTAAAATAGATAGCTAGTGGGAAGCAGCCGCATAGCACAGGGAGATCAGCTCGATGCTTTGTGACCACCTAGAGGGGTGGGATAGGGAGGGTGGGAGGGAGGGAGACGCAAGAGGGAAGAGATATGGGAACATATGTATATGTATAACTGATTCACTTTGTTATAAAGCAGAAATTAACACACCATTGTAAAGCAATTATACTCCAATAAAGATGTTAAAAAACAAACAAACAAACAAAAAAAACCTGTGCTGGGTGGGCAAAAAAGAAAAATAAACAGAACTAAGTCTGTGGACATAATCTGTAAAAGTTAAGAATATATATACACACAGCACAAGGACATACCACGTGTTTCATGAGGATACATGGAAATTCAAGGAGATCATCAAATCTACTAGTGCTGTGGTGATGGGTTGGGGAGGAAAATGGGGAAGGGAAATGGGATAAAAGGCAATAAACAATGAGGGAAGGGTCTGGTACAAACTTATAATGATAGTGTGTTATCAGTAGAGGAGTATGACTTATTCAATGTTCTGCTTCTCGATCTAAAAGAAAATGGAAAGATCAAGAAAAAAGTCAAGATATTACTGACCAGAGTTCTTGGCCTCCTTAATCAATAGAAACTGATCAGAGGCCAGACGACAAATTCAGGCAAGGCTTTGTTGGAGCCCCTGCTGCAGCAGGGGGGGAGCAAGAATAGGTAACAGGTTTCTTTGCTAGCTTGCTCCCTGAGGGGGGCAGGCGAGCTGGTTCCTGATATGGGGTGAGGGTAGGGGTGTGTCCAGGGGTCGGGCCAGAGGGGTGGCTTAGGTGTTTTGCCCACCCCTTTGGTGGTGTTGTGTGCAGGGGGCATGCGCAGTACCCTGCTTTTTTTCCTGGCTCTTCAGAAGTGGCAGTTGGGCTTTTTGGTCTCTTTGTATCTTGTCCAGAATTTGCCCCAACTGCACATGCACACAGTTATTTTTAGTCCCTTATCGTTTCTTTGTATTTTGTTGCTTGAGGAGACATTTGTCCAAATGCAAGCACTGCAGCAGAGGGTCCCAGTTCCCAGCCTGTCTCAAAGGGAAGGGAGAGGGTCTAATAAGAGTCGTGCTGTGGGGGATTTAGGATCAGGGCATGAGGATGGGCACCTATGTGGTTGTGGAATGGCTCTCCATTTCTCTCTTCACTTCCCCCCACCCCCTTGGGTGAGAAGAAGTCTTAGGACAAATGCAAGACTAGAATGAAGCAGAGTAGCCTGAGATACTCATTTGCCCTTCTCGGAACTCTCAATCTCCACAGACCCTTGTTGCCTGAAGGCACTTCCCTGATTTTTCCCAATTCTCATGGTGGACCCAATTTTTGTGACTTGGTCACTGTAGAGCTTCAAGAAGGTATGGTGCCCATTCCTGTTAAACCAGTTGAAAATTTCCTGGATCCTTAACCCTTTGGCCCTGCACATCAGTGTAGCTGCCCTTCCAATCAATGAGACCTTTGTGTGCAATAGGGCAGAAGGATATGTGTGAGAAAGGATCACAGGGAAACTCCCATCATGTTCTTAGAGTCTGAGATAAAAAGATTATAAACGTGTAACAGGTCACACTCTCTAGTGTCCTCTTGTTAATTTATGAATTGGAAGACGAATGTGGATTTATTGGAATGGTATAATTAAGTGTCACCGTGGTACAGATCATAATGATCACCAAGTATAATGAAGCAGGGAAAGAAACAATTTCCCTCCTGAATGGCATCATCCATATAAGCCTTGCCCTCTTCAAAGCTCTGTGCCCATTTCCTTTAAATATAATAAATAAGACAGCACAAATACAGAATGTAATCTAACAAAGAGGATGGAATGACCTATCATTCACTTCCTTTCTTGGAAGCTAAATGTTTTAGATAATATTGAAACTAAAAATCAGCAAGATATCTCCGGACTAAGAAAGGCTACTCTTGTGCCACGCTTCAGTTTATCACCAACTTCTCCTTCTCTTATTCTTTCTCCTCCTTTCCTCTGTTCCTCCTCCTCCTTCTTGGTTAGCCAATCAGATGCCTTATTTCTCTGAAGGCAGTGATTATTTCCAGGGTGGGTGTATGATGCAGGCTATGCCAACTCAAGGCTTCCTTGGGACTTTGGTTGGTGATATAAAGAGAGAAGTGCTGACATTTCTAGAACAGCCATATATAATCCAATAACTGCTGGTGAAGAGAAGCTGACTGAGAAGGAAGCCAAGGAAGAGAAAGGCAGAGTAGAGCAAGAGCAGAAGTGAGATGGACAAGACATGCCCAAGCGCTAACATCCAGCCGCTCTGGGAACCAGAGCTCTCTAGACTCTCCACTTACATGAGCTAGTCAGTTCCTCTTTTGCTTTTAGCTGGTTTGAGTTGACTTTTTGTCATTTGCAAACCAAAGATTTCTGAATAACGTGCCAGGCAAGTAAGGCAAATACTGCCACGCTGGGGAACACATGCTTATTTATCAAACATTTAGTACATGCTTACTTTATGCTAGAAAGAGCCTTTGCAGAACAAAATCACATGACTCATTTGAATCATTGTCAAATCAAGAGAACACACCTATGTGTTAGTTCAAGGATACTTGACATCTCTCTGAATCTGAATAAGTTTGCATGTATGTGTACACGTGTATGTGTCCTTTTTCTTCAATAACTAAAAAGTAATATGACCATATGCAGGGTTACCTGGATCACATAACATAACTAGACCTAATTCATGAATTCTTTACCAACACTTGTATTTGCAAGAGGGCGTGAAGAACTACTTTAATGTCATAGGCTGATGAGCTGTGTGACCTAAGGCAATTTACTTAACTTCTCTGAGCTTTTAGTGTTCCTCTGTAAAATGGAGATAATGATAGTCTGACATTAACCAATTGTTGTGAGTAATAAATAAGCAAATACATGGAAAGTGCTTAGCATAGTTGCTGCTATATAATAAAAATCACTCAATCGGTGGTAGCTATTATTATTATTGTTACCATCACCATCATCATCATGAAGGAAGCTTCACAGGTAGTTGAATAATTTGCATGCTTGTAGTGCTTTATTTATCATTTACAAAGTACTTTCACATGCCTCATCCAATGTGATATCATGAGTCTACAGGGTGTCACAATATCCATTTCACATTTTGGCTTCTTGCAAGTTGATAAGAGCAGTGTTTTAGAAGATTTCCATATTTGGCAAGATCCACTGATTCTATTGTAGTATCACATATAGTGACTGAGAAATGCATTTGGTTTGGCAGAAGAGTTAAAAAAATAAAAAAAGGAAAACATTTTTACCACAAATGTGGCCTGGTCCAATATCTTTCATCAAAATCGGAATTTTTAACTGCGTAATAAGACTTTGGTTACAGCTGTTACACTTGTGAACAGACCTAATCAGCGGACATGAAATACTGTATTACTTTGACAAGAGTGTCTTTCTTTTTCCTTTCCTTACTATGTCACGGCTACCAAAAAGAAAGGTCTAAAGTAAACTCATTTTTTATGTCATTGGTCACTTAAAATATTCTCAAAGTTGGAGCTCCTGGAAGAGGAGCTTGTGTTTCATGTTACCAATGTAAGCATATTGTTGAATTTGACACAAGTAAATGTTTTCTTTGTTTAGGGAATTTTTTCACAAAGGCATGCTTTCAGAAATGCTAAAATATGAATCCATAGTAAATACTTTTTTTTCTTTTGCACAGGAATATACTTCTGAATTAACAACTGGATAAAAATCCTCAGTTGTATCGTTTAAGGGAATGTCACATTTTTGATCTTATACAAAGAATAAGAAAAGGCCTTGATTTACTAATTTAGCAAAGTTTGCTAGTAATTCCATCTTTTTATTTTGAATCTGGATATTGTTTTATCTAATTCAGGGAAAACACAGCTTCCTTATTAACTGCTAAGGGGAAAATGATGATGTGAAAGGGAAGATTCATACAATTTTACAAGAGTAAATTTTAACAATCTCTTGCATAAAAAAAAAACAAACCAGCAAGCTTATAAAACAAAACTTTCTATTTAGATTTAGATTATTTAGATTATTTCCCCTTTGTCAGAGCTCCTGCAAGAAGCTGGAAGAAATATTGAGTTCTGGATTTTTCTCCTTTGTTTAAGTTACTCATGCAGTTCTGTTTCTAAGTGACTTCTGACATTGCAACACTAAAAAAATTTCAAGAAGTGCTCTTTGCTTTGTATCATTGATTTACTGATCTATTCTGTACCTAGATTCTTAGAGTAGCTTATCAAGAGTACTTAATTCTATATTATCAATATTTATTGTACATCACAAAGTGAACACCAAATTCTAGACTTAGATATTGACACATAATTGTGTATGCCAATCATTATAAGAAGATGAACCATAATATTTAGGTTTTATGAAAACTGAATGTATTTTAAAAGACAGGGAGCTGGATTCTCCTAATTCTTAAGCAATTTCTTACTAGTAAATTAGACACCCTTAGAAGCTATATTAATCTAGATGTCCATCGACAGATGAATGGATATTACAATGGAATATTACTCTGCCATAAAAAAGAATGAAATAATGCCATTTGCAGCAACATGGATGGATCTAGACATTATCATACTAAGTGAAATAAGCCAGACAGAGAAAGACAAATATCATGTGATATCGCTTATGTATGGATATAAAAATAATGATACAAATGAACTTATATACAAAACAGAAATAGACACAGACATAGAAAACAAACTTATGGTTACCAAAAGAGAAAGGGGTGGGGAAAGGGATAAATTAGGAGTTTAGGATTAACATACACACACTACTATATAAAAAATAGATAACCAGCAAGGACCTACTGTATAGCACAGGGAACTATACTCAGTATTTTGTAAAGAAGGGAAAAGAAGCTGAAAAAAATAGATATATATGTATATATGTATAACTGAATCACTTTACTGTACACCTGAAACTAACACAGTATTGCAAATTAACTATACTTCTATAAAAGATAAATATTTAAAAAGATATGCAGCAGAATTATTTGGTAATACATAGAAGAGGTGTATTAGTGTTGGTGGAGAGTCTATATTAGAGAAAGAACCACAGGGACACGCTTCATATTATCAATGAACATTTTAGGTAACTTTCTGCTAAGTATTCCAGACTTAACAAATACTGCTTATAGGTTTCAGGTGGGTAATGCATGTTCAACTCAATATTCCATACAGGAAGGGAAATTGGATGTTCCTAGGTCTCAATTAACTGGCACACAGGAGGTCAAATTAACATTAATAGTTCTTGAGGCCCTCGCCTGGCCACCAGCAGGACCTCCTGTGCATGCCTGGTCCCTTCCATAGCTCCATCTGGGCTCTGCTGGGCTCAGCCGTTATCCGGGGCTGAGAGTCAGAGCTGCTGCGAGGTCTGAGGTAGGCTGTGTGTGGGAGGTTCCTCGATCTGTGTCGCACTTCATCACTTCAGCTTGGAGGCAACACATCTTGGACCTGAGTCTCACAATGGCTTTCGTCAAATCAGCCCCTTTAGCCTCATCCTGCAGTGTCTCGATAGAAGGTAAGACTGAGTTTCCGGCACTGCCTGGGAAATACACAGCATCTTGCTCCATCTACCTGGCCTCCAGTGTCATCATGGATGTCTGTGCTCCAAAGTTCTTCTCTTTCAGTTCAGACTCCCAACCAATGCTGGACATGAACTCATGCAAATAAAAAGTTCAAATAAATGGGGTAGCAAGATAGGGAGTTTGTGGTCTCATGAGTTTCAATATTTATTTTGCTACTGTTAGTGTATTTCATTTTTTAATTAAAATTATTCGATTTATTTAAACCCCCCCCCAAAAAAAACCCATTCATTCATTTCTCTTATCCCCCACCCGCCGCCTCTGGCACCACTAATCTCTTCTCTGTATCTGTGAGCTTGTTGCTGTTCTTTTTGTTGTTTAGATTCCACATATAAGAGAGATCATAACAGTATTTGTCTTTCTCTGTCTGACTTATTTCACTTAGCATAATACCTTCAAAGTCCATCCATGTTGTCATAAATGGCAATATATCTATATAGAGAGGTTGTTTCCATATTTTGGCTATTGTAAACAATGCTGCAATGAATATGGTGGTTCATCAATCTTTTTGAGTTAGTGTTTTCAGTTTCTTTGGAAAAATTCCCAGAAGTGAGATTGCTGGATCACAGGGTAGTTCTATTTATAATTTTTTTGAGGAGCCTCCATACTGTTTTCTATAGTGGTTCCACCAATTTACATTCCCACCAACAGTGCACAAGGATTCCCTTTTCTCCACATCCTTGCCAACACTTTTTATTTCTTGTCTTTTTGATGATAGCCATTCTAACAGGTGTGAGGTGACATGTCATTGTGGTTTTGATTTGCATTTCCCTGATGATTAATGATGATGAGCATCTTTTCACGTACCTGTTGGCCATCTGTATGTCTTCTTTGGAAACTCTGTTCAGATCTTCTGCCCATTTTTAAATCAAATTGTTGGGTTTTTTTTTTTTGCTATTAAATTGTATTTGCTCTTTATATATTTTGAATGTATATTTCATTTAAATAGATCATTTTAGAAGATGACTTGATCATAGAGTGAGTATTCAAAGATAAATAGCCCCAGAAGCTTTATAAAAAAGCTTTTTTTCTGATTTTGTAGTTATGCCTGTATGGGACTCTTAAGAAATGTACTATTAATAGATGATGATTGTAGGTACACAGACCATCACAGAAAGTGAATAGGAATTTAAAGAAATCTGTGAAAGATCAAAATAACAAGCTTGCCATGATGATTTTTCAGGGTGGTTCCGATATTGAAGAGATGTGCAGTTTTCAGTAGTCAGTGACTTCTGCATGATATTTGCATAGAGAGAACTTTAAAAAGGTTACATTTCTTTTCTACTTTCATATTTACTTTGTGTTAAGGTTATAGGATCTTGTTGGCAGTGTTGCTGATGCTATTTTGGTAAACTCCAACTCTGTACATGTAGTAGGACGGAAAATTTGAGCTACAGCAACAATAAATATATTTTATGTCCCTGTAACATTCAAGCTGTAGTATGAGATACAGTGCAAGTTGTTTTTTGCCTCGAACTCTGAAGGAAGAGAGAAACTTTTGTTTATAAATTTTAGAGATTTTTGTCTCTGCACTTAACACAAAGTCAGATGTAGATATAATCCACTTTAAGCACTTTTGGCAAAATATCAAATATGCCTGTTTTTTGATAAGGGAAAAAAATAAACTTTTCATCAGTACAAGTCCTCTGCTCTGTGTATAACTTCTGTCGGTCAAGCTGTGATCTTGTGGACTTATGGAATACTGATGTTGTACAGGAAGTAAGAGGCAGATATGTAATTGGACACATCTTCCTATTCCATTTTAGTTATGTCTGTTTCTGAGTTGACTTATATAGAATTTCGCATAAAGGGCCCTGTTTATATATTCTTTATTCCTCTTTCCTAAAAGTGTACAATTTTATATGCTTATTTGACTGAAATGGTCTGAGGCTATTCAAAATCAATCAAACAAAGATTATTTAATTTGTGCTTCTGTGTTCTATAATGGATTCCTTTACAGAGATATTTGATAACATAACAACTGTCTGTGTGTGTATAAATTTTTTTTAACTCACCATGCTTGCATGTGTGTACTAGACTGTAAGTGCCTTGAAGAGCAGGGCTGTGTGGTTTCATTCATTTTGTTAACCCTGTAACACCTAGTGGAAGGCTTTCGAGAAAGAAACACCAGCTTATACTTGTATAGACTTTACCTTCCTGAAGACGTCTCTCCGTGGTGCTTTAAACCATCTAGTGAGGTGGATTGGGCAAGTCTTAGAATCCTTTGTTTCACAGATGATTAAACCTCAGAGAGAGAGCGAGTGATTTTTGATTCTCTCCATGTCTAACTGCATCCATTTTTTTGTGTCCCACAGCTGGACACTTTGAGTGGAAGGAGCCTTACCATGAAAGGCAGTGGGAAAAGAGTTGCTGACAAATTTTATATTTTAATTCAGGTGTCAGGCTAGTGACAGTTGATAGAAGCTTTCCTACAAAGACACAGGACTTCTTCCTCACCTCTGTCATGTCACTTCCAGGACTAGAGGGAGTATCCAACTACATTTAAGATAGCCATGAGCAAAACCTCAGTGTGACTGGCAATGGAAATGCACTGGATGCATGGATGGCAGTGGAAATGCATCTCTGCCTACAAGTGGTCTCCAGTGTGTAGTCATTTTTCCTTAAGCTTCAGGTTCAGCCCTTGAGTTGCTGGACCATCTTTACCTTACTTTTACCTGGTCTCATTCACTATAGACTGAGTTATCTCTCAGATAGACAGGAATTTGTATTGAGAATGAGTCAGTCACAATAAGCATGGCTCATTGGGCACATGCCACCTTGTATCTTTGGGTGACAAACACTTATCTAACAAAATGTTCTTATCTCTCAGAGTCTTAGTGAGGAGGCTTAACATTTAGCTAAGTCCAGCACATAATTCTGGGATGGACAATGCAGCAATTTGGCTTGACCTTTGGCATTGTGCTACATGCTGATATGTTTCTATCCAATTCCACAAATAGTATATTGAACCTACTACCTGCCACGTGACTGTGTTGATGCTGGGAATAGTGTGGAAAATGACATATACACAGTTCTTGCCTTCATGAAACATATAACCTAGTAGGGACAGATGAGAAGAAAGGAATGACAGTTGGCTTAGTGTGATGAAAGAAGAGTCCCATAAGATGGGAACAACTTTTTCAGAGGGCTAAGTATGCTGGAAGAACTTTCTGGTTATCTCAGATCTTAGATTGCCTTAACTTCTTCATGTCCTAACAGGTATAGACTCTGGTCTTAGTAGAGGTGAAATATTTTGGAAGTTCTATGACCTATTGAGACTGTAGTTTCATTATCTGTGAACACATAGGAATTAAACTAGATGGTTTTAAAAGTCTTTTTGGTGAAACATTGAAGTCTTTCTTCTAAGACTGAGAATAAGACAAGGGTGCCCACTTTTACCACTTCTATTCAACATAGTTCTAGAAGTCCTAGCCAGAGCAGTTAGGCAAGAAAAAGAAATAAGTTAACTAAACTGGAAAGAAAAAAATAAAACTGTTTCTGTTTGCAGATGATATATAATCTTATGTACTGAAAATCTTAAAGATTCCACCAAAAAACTCATAGAACTAATAAATGTATTCAGTAAAGTTTCAGGATAAAAAATTAGCATACATAAATCAGTTGTGTTTTTATATATTAACAACAAAATATCTGAAGAAGAAATAAAGAAAACAATCCCATTTATAATAGCATCAAAAACAATAGGAATAAATGTATTCAAGGAGGTGAAAAATCTGTACACAGAAAACTGTAAGATTTGGATGAAAAAACTGAAGAAGTCACAAATAAATGGAAAGATATCTCTTATTCATGGATTGGAAGAAATAATATTGTTAAAATGTCCATACTACCCAAAGCCATTCAATGCAGTTATCAAAATTCCAATAACACTTTTCACAAAAATAGAAAAATCCTAAAATTCGTATGGAGTCACAGAAGACTTTGAATAGCCAAAGCAATTTTGAGAAAGAACAAAGTGGGAGGCATCACATTTACTTATTTCAAATTATATTACAAAGCTATAGTAATCAAAACAATATGGTACTAATATAAAAATGAACACATAGACTAATGCAACAGAATCAAGAGCCCAGAAATAAACCTTTGCATATATGGTCAACTAATATTTGACAAAGGAACCAAGAATACTCAACAGGGAAAGGCTAATCTCTTCAATAAATTGTGCTGGGAAAACTGGATAATCATGTGCAAAAGAATAAAATTAGAACCCTATCTCACACCACCCACAAAAATTAACTCAGAATAACTCAAAATGGATTAAATACTTAAACATAAGACCAAAAGCCATAACACTTAAAAGAAAACATAGGGATAAGTCTACTTGACACTGGCCTTGGCAATAAATTTTTGGAAAAGACATTAAAAGTACAAATAACAAAGGCAAAATTAAACATGTGGGGCTACATCAAACTAAAAAGCTTCTGCACAGTAAAAGAAACAATCAACAAAATGAAAATGGAATGGCAGAAAATATTTGCAAACCATATATCTGATAAGGAGTTAATATCAAAAATATTTAAGAAACTCTTGCAACTCAATAGCAAAAAACCCCAAACAATATAATTAAGAAACGGTCAGAATACCTAAATAGATATTTTCCCATGGAAAACATAAAAATGGCCAACAGGTACATGAAAAGGTGTTCAACATCACTAATCATCAAGAAAATGCAAATCAAAAACCACGATGAGTTATCACCTCACACTTGTTAGGACGGCTATTATCAAAAAGACAAGCGATAACAAATGTTGGTGAGGATGTGAAGAAAAGGGAACACTTTTGCACTGTTGGTGGAAGTGTGAATTGGTGCAACCACTATGGAAAAGAGTATGGAGTCTCTTCAAAAAATTAAAAATAGAACTACTCTATGATTTAGCAATTCCACTTCTGGGTATTTATCCAAAGGAAATGAAATCAGGATCTTGAGGAGGTGTCTGCACTCCTATGTTCCTTGCAGCATTATCCACAATAGTCAAGATACGGAAGCAACGAGGTGTCCATCAATGGATGAACGGATAAAGAAGATGTGAGATATATTATATATATAATATTCCCCAATAGAATATTATTCAGCTATGAGAAAGAAGGAAATCCTGCCATTTGCAACAACATGGATAAACCGTGAGAACTATGCTAAGTGAAATAAGTCAGACAGAGAAAGACAAATACTGTAAGGACCCCACTTATATGTGGAACCTAAAAAAGTCAAACTCAGAAACAGAGTAGAATGCTGGTGCCAGGGGCTGAGGGCTTGGAGAAATGGGGAGATGTTAGTCAAAGGATACAAACTTCCAGTTATAAGATGAATAATTTCCAAGGATCTAATGTATGGCATGGTTATTATAGCTAACAATACTGCATTATATACTTGAAAATTGCTAAGAGAGTAGATCTCAAATAATCTTACCATGCACATGTATTTTTGCTGTATACACGTGTATCAAATCATCACCAGTACACTTTAAACTTGCACAGTGTTATAGGTCAATCATATCTCAATAAAATTAGAAAAAGCAAAAAACTTTTTAACCTGAATTTTTTTTTTTTTTGTATTATTGCAATAGCTAACATTGATCAAAGGTTGAATATGTACCAAGCACTGGACAGGAGGCTCTTACAGGCATCGTTTCATTTAATAGTAAGTAATTTTTGTGGATCTGCTGTGTAAATTTATCTATAACTAACACCAAGAATAGTGTGTTGGGACTTCCCTGGTGGCGCAGTGGTTAAGAACCTGCCTGCTAATGCAGAGGACACGAGTTTGATCCCTGGTCCAGGAAGATCCCATATGCTGTGGAGCAACTAAGCCTGCAAGCCACAACTACTGAAGCCTGCATGCTTTAGGGCCCACGTGCCGCAACTACTGAGCCCGTGTGCTGCAATTACTGAAGCCCACGTGCCTAGAGCCCATGCTCCACAGCAAGAGAAGCCACCGCAATGAGAAGCCCACACACCCAACAAAGAGTAGCCGCCGCTCACTGCAACTAGAGAAAGCCCACGCGCAGCAATGAAGACCCAACGCGGCCAAAAAAAAAAAAAAAGAAAGAATAGTGTGGTGGGTGTTAGATAACCATCAAGAGAGCAGATAGATGGTCCTGCCCAGATATCTTCCTGGATTTAGATATTTGATATCCTTTTGGGAGGAATTTGCGTCACCTATACCTATAAACATCTATGTTCAATTTATATAATATTTGTACATAAACTTTTGTTCATGTGAAAGCCAATCCATTTGATTCCTTATATAATTAAAACAAAAAAAACTATCGAGACAAAAAAAGCAGTTTTCAAAGCAAAACAGGTTCCTTTCATCTGTTATAACTACTTATTTAAAAGGGGAATTACATTTAAAATGCTTCATAGCCACTCATCTCCATCAAGTATCTTCTTCTGCACAGTTAAGTCTTTTTGGAATTACTTTGTGCTGCTTTCAAATGTTCTTGGATTTATTTGATGCCTGACTTATTAGGCATTCTTGGTTTTCAGCTACCTGCCAGGGATTAGTGCACATTCCTTTCTATAATGTGAGAGCTGGAAAATGAGCAATGCACTTGCAGTAGACTAAAAAGCACACGCTAGGAGAAAGAGGTGGGGTGTTTAATGTCCCACTAACCTAGCAGGTTAGTTAAGTAACCATGATGATGATGCTATGACGATAATAATGATGATGAAGATGATGATGGCAGTGCCGGTGGTGTTAGTGACAAATGTGTATTGGGGGGTCTCAGAAAGTTAGAAAAGTGCTTTGCATAACTATTCATTTAATCCTCACAACCACCAAGTGAGCTCGGTGTTCACATATCCATTTATAGAGAATGAAACTGAGCATCTGCCTCCATGTCCCCCTGCTCTCGATCACACCATCAGGAACTGGACAAGCTGAGATTTGAACCCAAGTCAATCTAATTCCAGATCTTGGGCTTTTAGCTTCTACATGGCACAAATTTAATACCTTTGTGCCAAGATTCCTTTCTAAGGGACAAGGTAAGTCAGCTCTACTATCTTTAGTTCTCTTATGATTTAAATGGAGCTATCATCATTTGAACATTATCAATCAATAAATTGTAAATTCTCCTAAAGTGTCATAAAGTTGGAAAAAGTAATGTTACATAAATGTCACAAATGCTTAGCAGGTTAAGAGTCAGTCTGTGTGTGGGGTTGGCCTGGCCAGGACCTGGTCCCGCACTGCCAGCTGTGTGATCTGGTGTGATCTTACCCTCATTCAGCCTCAGTGTCCTCTCACCTCAAAGGAATGCTGGAACCATTGGAGATCATAAATTACAAATCTGTACAGTGCCTGGCAAGGGAAGTGCAACTTTGCCACTACTCAAAAATGGTAGTAAGGTTCTATCGTGGTAATGACCATTTCACTTTCCTGCTTACAAACCACTGGTTCCAATCAAACTTTTGGGATAAAATTCTAACTCCTTAACTCAGCCTAAAGTAGCCCTGCTTGATCTGATCCCCGCCCACGTTGTCAGTCCTGTTTTTTAGCCACTCTCGCTCTCACTGGGTTTTTGATTGCTTGGATGATTTAAACATTACCTTTCCACCCCAGGACCTTTGAACATGCTGTGCCTGGTGGCTTTCTATGAACTCACAACTCGATCTTGTCTTTGAGGTCTCAGCTTAAATGTCACTTCCCCGGGGAGTCTTCCCGGAACTCCAGAAAACATCAGTCCCCCTCTTATATATTCCCAGAGTCCTTTATTATTTGGGATACTCCTCACAGTGGTAATTAAGTACTTAACTCATCATTACTTGTTTAATGTCTGTCTCTTCACTAGGATGTAACCTCCAGGGGGCCATGTCCATGCTCTAGCTCTAGTTCCTGGCACAGGGCTCCATTCATAGCTGGTGTCTGATGAGTGTTTATGAAATGAATGAATAAAAGAATCAATGAGTTGATGAACAAAGGATTGGCTTATTTAAAAGATTCCTCTTGTCATTTCCCAACCTGTTTTGCTTAAAAGAAGACCATGGGCTGTGAGCCATGGAGACTTTTACCAAAGTCACAGATTTTTACCCAAAGTTGTGTCTTTTCACCCCTGATGAGAACAAGACTTCCTGAGGGAACATTTGTTACCTGTGGCACGGGAGGCAGCCTTGTGTACCAAATGAGCTGCATCCACTCTGACCAGAGTGATATACCGGATGATAAAAAGATACCACCTTCCCGAAACAGATGCTTCATTTTATGATGGAAGTGGAGAAGCCGAAGCCTGCAGGTGCGGGCTGGGCTGACACAGGCTCTGTGGAGGATCATTAGAGCCTCCTTAGGATTTACTCTGTGTTTAATCAGCCACAGGCAGAAGAAATGACTTCATTTCAGCTCGATGAGAGCCAGATCACAAAAGGAAGATAGATGGGCAATACGGTTCATCACTTCAAGCATATTGTCTTAATTTGAAGGAACAGCCTGGCACCCGTGCTAGTCAAGGAGGAAAGTACAATATGGCTAGCATGGAGGGCCAACCAGTTTAACTCTTACTGCGCCCCTTAAAGAAAAGCTCTCATTTGTTTCCTTAACTAATATTTTAAGGAAAGTGAGAGACATAAAACACATGACTCAATCACTTAAGAAGTTCCCCAGCTTGGAATTCAAGATGTTTAAGGAAGGACTTTTTATACCCGAAATGTCTAAACCTCTACCTATAAAGAAGTATTGCAACCAATGAAGGAAGTGCCTAAGGAAGGACAATCCATTTTCTGGCTGCTTTACATACCTGGTCATATTTGGGGAATAGCTACAAACAGAGACGATGTCCTATCTATTGTGTGGTTACCTGCTGGTCGCTTGGAGGCTCTTGTTGTCGGTGGCTCGGTCCTCTGCTCACTTTGGGGAGGCATGCGAAATGAGATTCAGCTCAGCTCAGCCGCAGTTTGCTTCTCGATTGCCTAAAAATGCCAGAAAAGGGATTTGAAGCTTGTGTGGGAGCCATAACACAGATCTGAACTCAGCGTCCTTGTCAAACTCCTCTTATTTGAAGTCAGAGCAGATAATGAGTAGTTTGGGTACTTACAAACAAGTTGATGTTTTAGAATCATTTGGTGTGTGTCACATCCGTGTTTTCCTGAGATCCCCGGAGCCCCAGCACAAAAAGCTTTTACAGCCCTCCACACCCCAATGACTATTTTCCAGATGTTCTGAAACAACATCAAGTGACCCAGTTTACCCCTGAGAGGTTTATAAAGGTGCATTTATGGAGAGACCAGCTGAGGGGAGCTGAGATATTCGCTCAGCAGCTTAGTCCTAGATAATCTCCCATGAACGTGGTATTGAATCGTACTTTACCTAAGGCACACCGAGGATGGTTTTTAGAAAACGATATGCTAAACACTCCTAAAGTGAAGAAGAAACTTAAGAAGCTTAACATTGGATGTAGAAATATTATCATCAGCTATCAGGGTAATAGTATCCAGTCATTCCCCACCTACAGGCACAGATTTAGGCTTAAGAAGATGAAGACAACATGGGAGAAGCGTGTGGTCTTAGAGTGCTTAAATATCAGCCAGTCAAGGGGAAGAACTTTGTTAACATAAAATCTGAACACGTGTCTTTTGCTTTTTGTGCTGAATATGATGAATTACAGAATCACAATTGCAGAAATGAAAATAGCATACCGAGGTGAGGAGGGAAAAATTAGGAGTTTGGGATTAACAGATACTCACTACTATGTATAAAATAGATAAATGACAAGGACCTACTCAAGAGCACAGGAAACTACATTCAATATCTTGTAATAACCTACAATGGAAAAGCATCTTAAAAAAGAATATTTTATATATATATAAAATATTATATATATATATATATATATATATATATATATATATATATGAATCACTTTGCTGGACACCTGAAAGTAACACAACATTGTAAATCCACTATACTTCAATAAAAAAATAGCATACCAAGAGGCATGCTGAGGCTTTGTACAGACCTTTATGGGGAAGCAATAACATTGAAACAGGAGAAGGCATCATTTGCAGATAGGAAATTGTTTCATTCTCTGCACATGGGCAGCATATGCCGGAGCAGTCCCTGGGATCAGAACCCAGCTCTTTGCCCACATGATGGAGGTGAGCCATTTTCTCAAGGAGAAACAGTATATTGCCTTATACTCAGTCTTATTAAAAAAGCCACCAATTCCCTCCTAACATGGACCTCAGACAATATGTCAAAATCTGGCATGAAGGTGGGATATTTCTTCCACAGTACATCTGCTACATGTAGACGACATTCAGTGGAATCGATCTCCCCAACTACCCAAAGTAAGCAACGTGCCAAAGCCTTGATGTGAAAAGTACTTAATGTTCTATAGTGTGTCAATCTCCCAGTGGCTGCTAGTGCAAAATGAACAACCTTCCTGGCACGACATCCATGATCACTGGCACTGAACTCAGGGCATTCATCCTGTGGAGGTCCTTTACACGTGAAAGGGAAAGGAAGCACGTGTGAGAGGCTCCTAGTCTCTGAAGATCTCAGAATGCCTGCTGGTGGCCCTGATGTTTAGCAACCATTTACACCGGAGGCTGTTAGGCTACAACACGTCACCAACTCAAGGATGACAGTCCTTTCCCAGAGTTCAGAAATAGATGCCCCTCATCTATTAGAAGGCTGGGAATCTTGGCGAACGTTGACATGTTTGTCTGACTCCAACTCTGGTAAAGAAGTGGAACTCCACCTTTTGTGAAGACATGGATGCCCACTTGAGATGAGATGGCTACTTGTTGCTTTGCAAACATGTGGTCTGGGACATTAAAGACTGATCCTTTTGAGTCAATTGTCACTGCTGGTGCTTTTTTGATTCCTGCAAATGACCTACCCATAGTTAGAAGCGTGACTTACATTACCTTTATCTTAACAACCTGAACGGTCAATGTTGTTATTGATCATCAAGTTAGCCACTTCCTCTCATTTAAAATCCACTGACAGTTTTGGATGGTTTGAGTTTAGTGGGTTGGGCAAGGGGAAATAGACGATTTCCTCTGCCTCTTGTAGAGTTAATCTCTCATCCACGTACTGCTAAAGCATCTCTTTCAACAGAGGTCTTTATTCCTAGTTTAGCAGCATAACTGTAGGAACAAGTTTCCTCTTTACAATGCTGCAACTCAAAGGCCAAATGATAGATGATTTCCCAGTCCTGAAGAAGACACTTAAGCACTTATATTTCTTTCAACAATTTATTCCAGTTTGAACAAGACAGTCTACTTCTCATGTAAGCATGCAGCAAGCAGGTTATGTGTGTGCAAACAAAAATGTCTGGCATTCATTCAAGTGTTGGGTGAGAAGAAGGACTTAGAAAGAATGCTGCTAACTAGAAATAGTGTTTTTTGAGTGTCCACCATTCAATATGTGGGGGCCTCTCTCCTGTCTGCATGGATTTTCTCTGTTCTTAAACATCCTGTTTAGGTCTGCTGAGAGAACAAACTTTCTTACCATGGATCTTTGGATATTTTCTTGGTTCTCTCTGGGGGCCTCAATAAAGGAAACTTCTAGTCCTTCATCTTCACATTCTTTATTATGTATCAACCCTCCCCCTCACCCCCACCCTGTCTACCCACCAAACAGCTACTTGGGCTGCTCAGATAGTCAGGCTGGCCCAGAATCTAGAGCTAGAAAGTACCCACAGCTTCATCCAGCTGGATAAGTTTTTCTTTCCCCTTAAGTAGAAATATTTGTTTCAACTAACATGTTTTGTTAGGTGTGCTAATATCACTTCTGTTGCAATTATTGCCACAAGGAAACATTTGTAAATATCTTTGAAAAGGAGTCCTCCTTTTTTACCCCAACAAAAATATAGCTAAATTAGCATATGTCTTTCTAAAGTCCTTTTTCCTTTATAAAAGTCATCCCTTTCCTTCCTTCCTGATCTGCTGGAAGAGGTACATATGCCCACGTTCTCTACCCAAGGGTGAAGCATTATATATTTTGCCATATGTACTTGGCCCACAGAGGCTCAAAGGAGCTATAACAGCTCTGAGCATAGTAGTGATTTTGGTAATCTTGTGAAAGATTTTCCAACTGGCAGGTCTTTGGGGAACTGAGACAGGCTTCTTCCATGGGTGCCTCTCAAGGGATCAATTAGGATCAGAAATGATTGCTGCTTCTCTCCTATATTCACAGTATGTAATGAGAGTCCAAGTGTCCAGGATTCTCACCCACCTGAAACCTCCCTTGAAGGCTGAGCCATCCTATTTCTAAAGAGGAATCACTGCCACTCAGAAAAACTTCATCAACTTCCTTCTGTGCTGTGTGAACCTAAGACTCATCTGAATAAAGTGTTCTGAGAAAATTCATGCCCCATCTCAGAGAAACAGCTGTGTTGCCACAGTCAATAACTTTTGAAAGATGTTAAAGGAAGGTATTTGTTTCAAGCCAGTCGTTTCAGCTACAGCTTCCCCTTCAGGTTTTCATATCATGGTGTCTCCTTCTGGTCCCATAAGTGTTACTCTCATTTCTCTGATAGGGAAACCACTCTTATTAATAGGGCTGGTAGACATGCAGACAATATGTCAATAATTATTTCTGGTGGGGCCCAAACAGCAGAGGAAATGCCTTTGTAGAATGGCTTATTTTAACAGAAGACAGATATGCCTCACCTGGGTTTTATGACAAATGTCAAATATATCGAAGTGTATTGTGAAGCAGACCACCTTATTGGCAAAGGAATGGAAGACCACCAAGAAGATGGATGGGAAGCTTTCCTCAAGGGCTTTCCTGTCTCTTTGTGCAGGTACGGTAGTGAACCTGATGGAGGGCCAATGGGCAGGGGAGAGTGGAGACTTCAGTGAGCTGTCTGAATTTCGGCCTTGTCCACCAGGCTTGGCAATGAAAGTCCCCAAACCATGGAGGGTTGATAGCAGAGTGCAGGGAGGGATGGAGGAGCAGGGTGAGGGACTAGGGAGATGGGAGAGGGGACACCCTGAGAGCAAGCACCTTTTACATGTGGCATCTTAGGAATTTCCTGGACCTGCTCAAGAAATGTTGGGTCTCCAGGTTTCCTTACTGAGTTCAGTTCAGTAAATACTTCTTGAGGGTCCACCATGTGCCAAGCATAGTGCTGGGCATTGGAGATTAGTGCTGATACCACTGGGTTTCAGCTCCAACCCCACACCAATCACAGAGCTCTCTGTCCTACTTCTTCTGGGTCCCTCTACCTTGGGAGGACATGGAGTCTTGGAGTCACTTATTAGCTGCTGAGTGGCCTGGGGTAAGTTAATTTACTTCTCCGAGCCTTGTTTTCCTCAGTTGCAAAAGGGACACTTGGACTCCTGCCTCATGGGGTTGAGAAGATTGAACATAACCGCGTGATTGTGCTTTGCTAAAAGGACCAGATAGAGAAACTATAAAAGGGGAAGTGATGATTACCTCACTGTTTACCTTTTATCTCATCAAGACTGCTTTTCAGGTAATTTATACCACCCTTCACTGAAATTATCTGCCATTAGATTACAAGCTCCTGGCTCCCCTAGACCTGAGCTCGTTTAGTCAAATACGGTTATCAGAAAACTGTACCCGTTGGGACAAATAAATTATAAAAAGGCCACCTTTCCTTAAGGTCGGTGTAGCCAGCACCCGGGTGTTCTGCTTGGTTAGAGAACAAGCTGGGTATCAGCTGCCCCTTCAGCTGGGCACCCTTGTACTGTGCACTACCCACACAACCGTCCATGGTGACCCTGCTAGCACTTCACATGGTGCTTGGCCCAACATACATACTCAGTAAATGTTTGCAAACTAAATTTATTACAGTCACTGTTGTGTCTAGAATGATGGCATTACATTTTCAATAAGATTACTTTAGTCATTGGATAGACTTAATGGATAAATTATGGATAAAATGTTAAAAGTCATCACAACAGGATTATTTTCTCCCCTTAAAGTGTTTCTTCCTCTAAGTCAATCATGGAAAGAATATATATTTCATTCCTTCTGTGTTGGCTGGACATAAACTGCTACATTTTTTTGCTTGTTTGCTTTTTAGGTTTTGTGACCATGAACTATGGGGAATCAACACTGACATGGATTAGGAGAAAAGCATGGAACAACTGAGGCGACACAAATTATTAAAGAGGGAGAGATATGTCTTTATACGTATGGGATTCCCCATGATTAGGGAATGGAGATGAAATAGAGAAGTTGAGAATAGCTTGCAGGGAAAGTTAGTTGTGATACAGAATATTTGTTGGTTTAACTATTTTCCTTTTGCTTATTCTGTAAAGATAGTTTAGTTGCTAAAAGTAAAATCCTTAAAAGATGGAAGAGCCGCACGGTTTTGCATTTATCTATCCCATTTTGTAGTAGTAACATGGGGAGAAATCTCAAGAATGCAGATCGGCATAGGTTTCATCCTCCAGACCAGCTACCAACGTGGTCAGATGCTTTCTCTATGGAGCAGAAAATGCAAGTCTCTCTAGAAGGAAAAATAAGCAGGATCTAGTTTCACGTAAACGACAAGGGAACGGGGTAAAAACAGAACTGAAAAAGGAATTGCTTTGTATGTGGGGCAGTTAACTTTAGTGAGACCCTAACGATTAGATTTTTGGCTCCTAAGGAGAGAGTGTGATGCTGTAGATGTCTGTCTCTTAGGTGGTCTTGAGATATCAAAGGAAAAATGATTTTTCGTTTGAACCTAGAAAATGTAGAATCTGTCACTGGCTGAAGGAGGAGCAAATGGCTCTTCAACCACAGGAGGATTCCTCAAATTCATATACTTTTCACTTCTTCATTCTGATCCCCCAGCCCCCACCCTGCCTGGCTTCTTTTATTTCCCTTTGAATTTGTATTAAATTCATTATAGGCTCTTAAAGGAGAAAGGTTCTCAAGGGTTTAATAGAGATGTCAGATGCTATGAATAAAAAAAGGGGGGTGGGGGAGAGGAATTCACCATTGCTTCTTTGAACTAAACTGTAGTTCATCTCAAGTGCTTTTCCCCCTTTTGGAGAAAAATATACCCTTCTCCTCCAGGAAGTTCTAAGTCTCTAAGGCCTATATTAACTTTATCTTTGGGAATAGTGTTTTAATTTTTTCCATAATCATCATGCAAATTGATCATGATAATCTCTGGGAAGGAAAATAAGTGAACCAATGGCCTCATTAACTCCAATGCTAGGGGGACCCACGTTCCTAAGAGCTGGTGCCCTTACCCCGCACTGGCCCAGGCCTTCTTTGTGTGTGACTTGGTCCAGTCCCCAGTGTAAGCTGTGGCTTCTTCCCTCCCTGGCCTATTTAAATTGGCTCATTCATTTTACTCCCCTACAAAATAATGAGGGAATAATTTGAAAGGTCCCAACCTTACAAAAGAAATGTTCGTGCTCTGCTAGGTTCCAACCAACATCTCTTAACTGCCCTATGACAGGACTGTACCATTGATGCACGTGTTTTATCTGGACCTTACCTTAAAGACATTGAGGTCTCAAAATGCTAAACTTCGGACAATAAACGGAGTCAGTGTTAAAATGTGTGGCTCAGGTGCCTAATTCTAAATGCTATTCTGCTGAATTAGGAGGGCTTTTTTAAAGAGCGTGTTTTAATTTTAATTTAACATGGAAAATGGCAGAGACAAATAGATCTGTCCAAAATATACTGAGTAACAAATTTTTGAGTTGGTTATTAATTTCATGTAAGCGGTTCCTCTATTTTTATAAACTGTAAAATTCAGGAGAAAACAGAACCAAATGTAATATACTTTTATTGATTGCCTGCTAGGTGCCAAGCAAGGTGTTAAATGCTTTCAAATGCTGCCTCATTTATCTTTGTCTTACAGATGAGGAAACGTGGGTGGTAAGAGGTGAAATAGATTGCCCAGCTGGAAAACAACACCATCATTTACAGATCTGCCTCATCGTTAAAAAATATTTGACACAACTCTTTGAAAATTAACTTCCTCAGACAAGGGTAGACCTACACTGTTTCTCAGTGGAGCTTGTCCTACCAGTGAGTAGTGAGGAAGTAACTAGAACTCTTGGAGCCACTGGGTACCATGTGTCTGGTTGAGGACAGTTACTCAATGGGTGTCCAGCACTGTACCTTGTGCACGCTAATGCCTTCCACTGATTAACTGTATCCGTGGCTGAAAAATTGATATACGATTGATATATGTATATGTATAACTAAATTACTTTGCTGTATACCTGAAACTGACAAAACATTGTGAATCAACTATCCTCCAATATAAAATAAAAATCTCAAAAAAAGAAAGAAAAACATCAAAGCTAAGGAAAAAGGAAAAAGTATAGCATTGAGCATATAGGAATACAAATAAATAATTAGCATGAAAAATAAATTTTCATAAACAATTTAAAAATATATCTCTTCCTCTTTGGGAAGATTGTCCCCTTTTAGTGAGGTACAGACACAGGAGGTGCTCATGAATTTGGGGGTGGGGAGGAATAACCAGATTGCTAGATGGATTAGCTGATTGAATCTAGCCTCTCAAGACAGAGCAGAGCTAAAGGTGCCTCTTCTTTTGGAAAATCCCTTTATCTCAGCTGCAGCCATCCAGGTGACATTTCTTTAAAGTTAATTTGACCTCTCTCAAGAAATTCTATAATAAATATTCATTGACACCTACTCTCTGTAAGGTACTGAATTAGAATAGAATAAAATACACCTTTAATCTACATTTGTTGAGTTTCTGCTACACGCTGGAAATTGTGCTACGAGCTACAGATACAAAGATAAAAGTGCCTAACGGTCTGGTAGGGAAGGTGGATTATGAACATATGCAGGCAGTGTTAGAATGATGACAAACAGCAGGGTGACTTGAGGACTTGAAGAAAGCTTTAGAGAGATAGTAACACTTGAGTTGGGTCTTGAAGTTGTTAGTAAGAGTCCTTCAGATTAAGAAGTTGGGGAAAACACTTGCTATTTTGAAGGAACTTCATGTTTCACTTGACAAAATGAGAGTACGTTATTGCATTGGGAATAGCTATAAACATGGCTGTAATTGGTGTGTCATGGAACAGGGCTGGCACTACAATTCATTTATCTGGTAGGATGGTATTTTCTCAGACTATGCTTAGAAGAACGCTGGCTCCTTGAGATGTGAATTGGTATTGTCTGGGAAAACAGGGGGTATTAAGGCCAAAGAAAATGTAGGGAACACTAGGTTAGGCTGTATCGTCGGGTTTTTTTCCTGAAAGACCTCAGAATCTTTAATATGATGCTCTGCATTATTGATTTCTAAGAACTTGCCCTATACTTCTTTGTCTTTCCCTTTTCACAGTGCTCTCAGGGTTCCATGGGTCCCATAGTGGAAAATACTGCTTTAAGGTAGAGGCAGCTGTCAGCAGTCTTTAAGAAGTGAATGGTTTCTATTTCAGAAAGGAACTTTGGGCACCTGGGAGGAAGAATGCCAATGATGAGAGACTGGATGCAAGGCAACTTATGACCAAATTGTTAAAATCATCTGGGCAAAAGAAAATAAGAGTCAGAAATAAAGCACTTAAGGACTAAAGGTGGGGATAGAATTGAAAGATACTTAGCAGGTAGAATGGATACTCTAAGACGATATGGGGGGGTGGTGAATGAGAAAAAATATTTGAGGGTGACACCCTAGTGTCTAGTTGGGACACTTGGGCAGTGAAGAGAAATGGTGAGTAGAAGGTGAAAAGATTCATTCAATTTGGGAGAGGACATAACTGAGGGTCTATAAGACCTCTCGATAGAGCTGGTCAACTCAGCCAAAAGCTGGGGACAGTAATCCACAGCTCAAGGTACACACGAACATAATTTTATCTTTCTATGCTGTTTCAGATGACTCTTTATTATCCAGCAGTGTTTTAGGGGTCACAGTAATTAACATTAAGTGTTGCTTGACCATAAATATAAAGAAATGCAGGTAATAGAGAGTTGTGTTTAATAGAAAGTGGAATGTAAATCATTCATTGACTGTATTTATTGAGCTACTAATATGTGCTTAGTCTAGCAACAGTGCATAAGGGAAAAGCAAGCAAACAAAAATTAAAAATAAGTAAATATGTAAAGAAAGAAAGAAAAGAAAAAGAAAAAGACACGACCTTTGCTCAAGGATCTAACTGTCTAAAGCCTACAGAAGATGTTACAAGTGGTTGGATTTCTCTGTTGGGATCTTTGGACCTTCCACTTGCTAGATGAGCTAGGGCAAGTTATATAACTTTTTTAAAGCCTAGGTGTTGTCATTTGTAAAATTTTATCTGTAGAATATTTGTATCTCCCTCATTAAGGAGTTGTGAGGATTAGCTAGGGTTAAACTAAAATTTATTTACCATATTTTGAATGGATAGAATAAATTTCTTTAGGAAATAATGTATGCATTGTGATCTATTAATACATTTCACTATTTTTTATTTGATTTCCAGTTAATATCAAATAATAACCTGTGTATTTGAATTGCAAAAATCAAGCTGGTTTGAATTAAAGAAGTGTGAAAAATTCTTGGGTTGGCAAGATACAGAACACTTTCGTCAATTAAAAATAAGTAAAATGTGTTAAAAATAATGAAAAGTTCATGTTTTAATTGAACTGGCCTTTTCATAAGCCTATATTTTTATGAAGCTTAATGAAACAAAAATTGAAATGGTGTCCATTATGAAATCTGTGTTAATTGTTATGATTCCCATAAAGTTCACATGATTCCAAAAAGTTTTGTAGTTATTCCAACTCAAAATGTACAGTACCTGCCTTTCATTCTCTCTGGACTTATTTTTGGTAATAAAGACCAATATTCACCTTGGCAAACAGAGCATTTGCTTAATTGAAAACTTCCTTAAAAACACTAGAAACTTTGGACATGAGATTGCCAAAACTGCAGGGTGCTTTTGTCAGTCTGACAAAACTTTCTTTGTTCTTCCTGGCTTCATCAGGAGCAAGGCTGTTTCTTCACTTTACTGTTACTCCAATACTATCATCATCTTAAATATCCTTGTGCTGGAAGGCACTGCAATATTAATTAAAAATATAGTCTAATTATTTACCCTAGTTGGTTCATACAAACCTCTACAGTATAATCAGTGCACTCCCTTATGGGGTTTCAAAGCATTTTGGAGTGAAATAGGAAGGTTTGTTACTGACTTATACTTTGCTCATAAGTGTAATTAAGTATAACCTACAATTCACCTTTAGGTCACTAGATCAAACATAACTTATCTGGGCAATGTCCAAAGGTATGTGCCGTGTTGACTGGTGGGTGGCATACATAAATGAGTAGAACTTTTAATTTTACCTCCAGGCCTCTCAGAGAACATTTCAAGTGTTTCTAAAGACAGAGGGAAAGCAGAGGGTGACCAAATCAGTCACTGACTTTAGACAATTTTCAACACAAAGCACCATAAACCAAGCCTGAGAATAGCTCAGCTGGCTGATGGTGTTCAGTGACCAATGCTAGCCTAGAGTTGCAGACAAATACTTTCTAGCAGTTAGAGGTGTGGTGTGAAGACTCTGGGTGTGCCTGGGCCTGACTCATCAGGGGAGCTTGTCCTTTGGAAGCATAGAAGAGAAATGTTGCCAGGCCCAGCAGAGTGGTCAGATCTGTCTTTAAAATCTTATATCCTTGGGCTTATCTGGCATTATTTAATAAGGGAGAAATTTCTTCCAGAAGGAGATGCAAAGGGTTCACTGGTCTCCTCCACAAATATGTCTTAGAAAGAGTGACAGTGACAAAACTGACTTAATGGCATAAAATGTCCAAATGTTACCCAGACTCCCTTAAAATTCAAATTGGTGTCTAAGAGTCCTATTCAGTTTGAAACATCGAATTGGCTGGTCTGAGGAAGAAACAACGGCACAAGCAACCACATTAAAATGTTTGGGCAGTGAGAAACAGTAGTAAAAATAAAATCATATTTGATTTTAGTTATTGAAACTCATTAGAACTCAGGGTGATTGAACTGTACATTCATTGAGAGACATGGTGGAAAATGAGATTCTTTTTTTAAAGGTTGTTTGGGCTAGATATGGAAGACTTTGAGTATCTTGACATGTAAAAAAAAAAAATGGTGTCATTTTACCTACGTAAGCAATTCAATAGGAAGATCTTCAGTCACTCAGAGTCTGAAATGGGGGCAGGAATTTACTATGACTTTCCTGATTAAATTCAACCTGACATTTTGGCTGAGGAAAGTTAAGAGTTCAGGGTAGAAATGGGCTAACTCTCTTCATCCCAACTTCCCCCCACCCCGTTCCCCCAAGTCCGTTCTCTACATCTGCGTCTTTATTCCTGTCCTGCCACTAGGTTCATCAGAACCATTTTTTTTTAGATTCCATATATATGTGTTAGCATATGGTATTTGTTTTTCTCTTTCTGACTTACTTCACTCTGTATGACAGACTCTAGGTCCACCCACCTCACTACAAATAACTCAATTTAGTTTCTTTTTATGCTGAATAATATTCCATTATATATATGTGCCACATCTTCTTTATCCATTCATCTGTCGATGGACATTTAGGCTGCTTCCATGTCCTGGCTATTGTAAATAGTGCTGCAATGAACATTTGAATTATGGTTTTCTCAGGGAATATGCCCAGTAGTGGAAACAGCTGTATAACACAGGGAGATCAGCTTGGTGCTTTGTGACCACCTAGAGGGGTGGGATAGGGAGGATGGGAGGGAGGCGCAAGAGGGAGGGGATATGGGGATATATGTATACACATATACTTTGTTGTACAGCAGAAAGTAACACAACATTGTAAAGCAATTATACTCCAGTAAAAATGTAAAAAAAAAAAAAGAAAAAAGAAAGAAAGAAATGGGCTAATTCTGTTTTACAATTCAACCGGCATTAGCATTTAGAAAGGTAATCAAGATGCCAAAGGCGTCCATGAGGAAGATAGTACATGATGCCTCTCCCGGCATGCTCTGTGAATAGGAAAAAGGACAGAGTAACCAGGGATGGCGGTATTCTCGTTCTGCCCGCAAAGAAGTGACTGCCAGCTGGAGGCTCTGACTCACAGAAACATAAGAGGTCACATGAGATATAAAGTCAAACAGAAAGAGATATATCAATATATGCACCCGAAAGATTTTATTTTATAATGAGTTGATTTTGGGGAGTTGGTCTGGAAGTTGGTTGAATCCACTGGAAAGCATTCCAAAACCCACCACTTCTGTTCCAGTAGATATGCCGTCCACCCATCCATTCACTCAACAGTATTTATGCAGCACTTACTACCAGTCGGTCACTGGGATATGCAAAAACAGAAGCCCCTGACCTCACAGAACTTAAACTCAAATGAAGTGCCTGAGAAGAGAAGGCTCTTGCTGTCCACTGGGGATGTGGGCAAAGGGGATGACCATGTGATGTGTGAAGGGGAGGTGGACAGGGCCCCATCATACAGGCCCTTGTAGGCAATATTGTATTTTTAATATTAAGAGAAATGAGGAGCCATTGAAGGTTTTTAAGTAGGGAAAGAAAATGATCAGATTAGCTTCTGTGTCCTCTTTCAGCGTCCTCAAAGTGTTCTGTAGATGTTCCATTTCTCCCTGCTGCCCATGTATACAGAGTTTTCTAACAACCTAAGAAGACAAGAAGAGCACAAGAGCTTTTGTGATGAGAAACTGGAGAAATGGAAATGGATGAAGAGATTATATTTTTCAGTTGAGTTTGGACACTCAAGACCTTACAACTGGACCACACAGTAGCTCTCCATGGTTGTCCTGGGTCTGATGCTCTCCTCTGCTGCCTGACCAGTCTTCTCAAACAATTGATCACATCATGTCCCAACATGGAAGCCTCAACCAGCTGCCTAGGACTACGACCACAGAGCCCAGTCTCTGCAGAATGGTCCCGTCAGTCTGCCCTGTGCTATTATCCATGATATTTAATTCACAGTAGCACTTCCCAAACTGGTTCCACAGAATGCAAGTTTAGTGAGATGTTAAAAGGTGTTCTGTAAAAAAATGGGGGGGGGGCATCTACGAGTCAAGTAAATTGATAAAACAAACCCAAGGTATGATAACATCCTCTCTTTGAGATTCATAAGGCAGTTAACCTTGCTAAAGTCTCTGAGAAGTCCTGCAAAACGTTGTTCAACCTACCACTTCTCAAGCACAATTAACATCAAATTCTTTCCTCTAAGGGGTGCCTTCAAGATGACAGAGGAGTAAGATGTGGAGATCACCTTCCACCCCACAAATACATCAAAACTACATCTACATATGGAACACCTCCTACAGAACACCTACTGAATGCTGGCAGAAAACGTCAGACTTCCCAAAAGACACCCTCAGGCAACCTACACACAGAGGCTGGGCCAAATCCAAAGCTGAAACACAGGAGCTGTGTGAACAAAGAAGAGAAAGGGAAATTTCTCCCAGCAGCCTCAGGAGCAGTGGATGAAATCTCCACAATCAACTTGATGTATCCTGCATCTGTGGAATACCTGAATAGACAACGAATTATACCAAAATTGAGATGGTGGACTTTGGGAGCACCTGTAGACTTGGGGTTTGCTTCTGCATCTAATTTGTTTCTGGTTTTATGTTTATCTTAGTTTAGTATTTAGAGCTGATTATCATTGGTAGATTTGTTTATTGGTTTGGTTGCTCTCTTCCTTTTTTGATTTTTTATATATATATATATCTTTCCTTTTTCTCTTTTTGTGAGTGTGTATATGTATGTTTCTTTGTGTTATTTTGTCTGTATAGCTTTGCTTTTGCCCTTTGTCATAGGGTTCTGACTGTCCTTTTTTTTTTTAGTATAGTTTTTAGCTCTTGTTATCATTGGTGGATTTGTTTATTGGTTTGTTTGCTCTCTTCTTTCTTTCTCTATTTTTTATTACTTTTTTATTTTTCATTTTGAATAATATTTTTGTATTTTAATAACTTTATTTTATTTTATTTATTTTTTCTTTCTTTCCTTCTTTCTTTCTTTCTTTCTTTTTCTTCCCTCCCTTTTCTTCTGAGCCGTGTGGCTGACAGGGTCTTGGTGCTCTGGCCGGGTGTCAGGCCTGAGCCTCTGATGTGGGAGATCCGAGTTTAGGACACTAGCCCACCAAAGACCTCCCAGCCCCATGTAATATCAACCAGCAAAAGCTCTCCCAGAGATGTCCATCTCAATGCTAAGACCCAGCTCCACTAAACGACCAGCAAGCTACAGTGCTGGACACCCTATCCCAAACAACTACCAAGACAGGAACACAAACCCACCCATTAGCAGAGAAGCTGCCTAAAATCATAATAAGTTCACAGACACCCCAAACCACACCACCAGATGTGGTCCTGCCCACCAGAAAGACAAGATCCAGCCTCATCCACTAGAATACAGGCACCAGTCCCCTCCACCAGGAAGCCTACACAACCCACTGAACCAACATTACCCACTGGGACCAGACACCAAAAGAAACGGGAACTACAAACCTGCAGCCTGTGAAACGGAGACCCCAAACACAGAAAGTTAAGCAAAATGAGAAGATAGAGAAATACACAGCAGATGAAGGAGCAAGGTAAAAACCCACCAGAACAAACAAATGGAGAGGAAACAGGCAGTCTACCTGAAAAAGAATCCAGAGTAATGATAGTAAAGATGATCCAAAATCTTAGAAATAGAATGGAGAAAATACAAGAAATGTTGAACAAGGACTTAGAGGAACTAAATAGCAAACAAACAATGATGAAAAACACAATAAGTGAAATTAAAAATTCTCTAGAAAGAATCAATAGCAGAATAACTGAAGCAGAAGAACAGATAAGTGACCTGGAAGATAAAACAGTGGAAATAACTTCCACAGAGCAGAATAAAGAAAAAAGAATGAAAAGAATTGAGGACAATCTGAGAGACATCTGGGGCAACAGTAAATGCACCAACATTCGAATTACAGGGTTCCCAAAGAAGAATAGAAAAAAAAAAAGGGACTGAGGAAATATTTCAAGAGATTATAGTTGAAAACTTCCCTAATATGGGTAAGGAAATAGTCAATCAAGATCAGGAAGATCAGAGAACCCATAAAGGATACATCCAAGGAGAAACACACCAAGACACATATTAATCAAACTATAAAAAATTAAATACAAAGAAAAAATATTAAAAGCAGCAAGGGAAAAGCAACAATGAACATACAAGGGAATCTCCATAAGGTTAACAGCTAATCTATCAGCAGAAACTCTGCAAGCCAGAAGGGAGTGGCAGGACATATTTAAAGTGATGAAAGGGAAAAACCTACAACCAAGATTACTCCCCAGCAAGGATATCATTCAGGTTTGATGGAGAAATTAAAACCTTTACAGATAAGCCAAAGCTAAGAGAATTCAGCACAACCAAACCAGCTTTACAACAAATACTAAAGGAACTTCTCTAGGCAGGAAACACAAGAGAAGGAAAAGACTTAAAATAACAAACCCAAAACAATTAAGAAAATGGTAATAGGAACATACATGTCGATAACTACTGTAAATGTAAATGGCTTAAATGCTCCAACCAAAAGACATAGACAGGCTGAATGGATACAAAAACAAGACCTATACATATGCTGTCTACAAGAGACCCATTTCAGACCTAGGGACACATACAGACTGAAAGTGAGGGGATAGAAAAAGATATTCTATGCAAATGGAAATCAAAAGAAAGCTGGAGTAACAATTCTCATATGAGACAAAATAGTCTTTAAAATAAAGACACTTACAAGAGACAAAAAAAGACACTACATAATGATCAAGGGACCAATCCAAGAAGAAGATATAACAATTGTAAATATTTATGCACCCAACATAGGAGCACCTCAATACATAAGGCAAATGTTAACAGCCATAAAAGGGGAAATTGACAGTAACACAATCTTAGTAGGAGACTTTAACACCCCACTTTCACCAATGGACAGATCATCCAAAATGAAAATAAATAAAGAAACACAAGCTTTAAGTGATACATTAAACAAGATGGACTTAATTGATATATATAGGGCATTCCATCCAAAAAGAGCAGATTACACCTTCTTCTCAAGTGCTCATGGAACATTCTCCAGGATAGATCATATCTTAGGTCACAAATCAAGCCTTGGTAAATTTAATAAAATTATATCAGATCAAGTATCTTTTCCAACCACCACACTATGAAACTAGATATCAATTACAGAAAAAAATCTGTAAAAATTACAAACACATGGAGGCTAAACAATACACTACTAAATAACCAAGAGATCACTGAAGAAATCAAAGAGGAAATCAAAAAATACCTAGAAACAAATGACAATGAAAACACGATGACCCAAAACCTCGGAAATGCAGCAAAAGCAGTTGTAAGAGGGAAGTTTATAGCAATACAACCTACTTCAAGAAACAAGAAACATCTCAAATAAACAACCTAATGTTACAGCTAAAGCAATTAGAGAAAGAAGAACAAAAAACCTCCAAAGTTAGCAGAAGGAAAGAAATCATAAAGATCAAATCAGAAATAAATGAAAAAGAAATGAAGGAAGCTATAGCAAAAATCAATAAAACTAAAAGCTTGTTCTTTGAGAAGATAAACTAAATTGATAAACCATTAGCCAGACTCATCAAGAGAAAAAGAGAGAAGACTCAAATCAATAGAATTAGAAATGAAAAAGGAGAAGTAACAACTGACACTACAGAAATACGAAGGCTACTACACGCAACTATATGCCAATAAAATGGACAACCTGGAAGAAATGGACAAATTCTTAGAAATGCACAACCTTCCAAGACTGAACCAGTAAGAAATAGAAAATATGAACGGACCAATCACAAGCACTGAAATTGAAACTGTGATTAAAAGTCTTGCAACAAACAAAAGCCCAGGACCAGATGGCTTCACAGGGGAATTCTATCAAACATTTAGAGAAGAGCTCACACCTATCCTTCTCAAACTCTTCCAAAATATAGCAGAAAGAGGAACACTCCCAAACTCATTCTACAAGGCCACCATCACCCTGATATCAAAACCAGACAAAGCTGTCACAAAGAAAAAATACTACAGGCCAATATCACTGATGAACATAGATGCAAAAATTCTTGACAAAATACTGGCAAACAGAATCCGACAGCACATTAAAAGGATCATACACCATGATCAGGTGGGGTTTATCCCAGGAATGGATTCTTCCGTATACACAAATCAATTAATGTGATACACCATATTAACAAATCGAAGGATAAAAACCATATGATCATCTCAATAGATGTAGAAAATGTTTTGACAAAATTCAACACCCATTTATGATAAAAACACTCCAGAATGTAGGCATAGAGGGAACCTACGTGAACATAATAAAGGCCATATGTGACAAACCCACAGATAACATCGTTCTCAATGGTGAAAAACTGAAACCATTTCCACTAAGATTAGGAACAAGACAAGGTTGTCCACTCCCACCACTATTATTCAACATAGTTCTGGAAGTTTTAGCCACAGCAATCAGAGAAGAAAAAGAAATAAAAGGAATCCAAATCAGAAAAGAAGAAGTAAAACTGTCACTGTTTGCAGATGACATGATACTATGCATAGAGAATCCAAAAGATGCTACCAGAAAACTATTAGAGCTGACCAATGAATTTGGTTAAGTAGCAGGATACAAACTTGATGCACAGAAATCTCTTGCATTCCTACACACTAATGATGACAAATCTGAAAGAGAAATTAAGGAAACACTCCCATTTATCACTGCAACAAAAAGAATAAAATACCTAGGAATGAACCTATCTAAGCAGACAAAAGACCTGTATGCAGAAAACTATGAGACACTGATGAAAGAAATTAAAGATGTTACAAACAGATGGAGAGATATACCATGTTCTTGGATTGGAAGAATCAACATTGTGAAAATGACTATACTACCCAAAGCAATCTACAGATTCAGTGTAATCCCTATCAAGCTACCAATGGCATTTTTCACACAACTAGAACAAAAAATGTCACAATTTCTATGGAAACACAAAATACCCCAAATAGCGAAAGCAATCTTGAGAAAGAAAAACAGAGCTGGAGGAATCAGGCTCCTGGACTTCAGACTATACTACAAAGCTACAGTAATCAAGACAGTATAGTACTGGCACAAAAACAGAAATATAGATCAATGGAATAGGATAGAAAGCCCAGAGATAACCACGCACATATGATCACCTTATCTTTGTTAAAGGAGGCAAGAATATAAATGGAGAAAAGACAGCCTCTTCAATAAGTGGTGGTGGGAAAACTGGACAACTACATATAAAAGAATGGAATTAGAACACTCCTTAACACCGTACACAAAAATAAACTCAAAATGGATCAAAGACCTAAATGTAAGGCCAGACACTATAAAACTCGTAGAGGAAAACATAGGCAGAACAGTCCATGACATAAATCACAGCAAGATCTTTTTTGACCCACCCCCTAGAGAAATGGAAATAAATACAAAAATAAACAAATGGGACCTAATGAAACTTAAAAGCTTTTGCACAGCAAAGGAAGCCATAAACAAGATGAAAAGACAACCCTCAGAATGGGAGAAAATATTTGCAAATGAAGCAACTGACAAAGGATTAATCTCCAAAATATACAAGCAGCTCATGCAGCTCAATATCAAAAAAACAAACAACCCAATCCAAAAATGGGCAGAAGACCTAAATAGACATTTCTCCCAAGAAGATATACAGATCGCCAACAAATACATGAAAGGATGCTCAACATCACTAATCATTAGAGAAATGCAAATCAAAACCACAATGAGGTATCACCTCACACAGTCAGAATGGCCATCATCAAAAAATCTACAAACAATAAATGCTGGAGAGGGTGTGGAGAAAAGGGAAACCTCTTGAACTGTTGGTGGGAATGTAAATTGATACAGCCACTATGGAGAACAGTATGGAGGTTCCTTAAAAAACTAAAACTAGAACTACCATATGACCCAGCAATCCCACTACTGGGAATATACCCTGAGAAAACCATAATTCAAAAAGAGTCATGTACCGCAATGTTCATTTCAGCTCTATTTACAATAGCAAGGACATGGAAGCAACCTAAGTGTCCATCGACAGATGAATGGATAAAGAAGATGCGGCACATACATAGAATGGAATATTACTAGGCCATAAAAATAAATGAAATTGAGTTATTTGTACTGAGGTGGATGGACCTAGAGACTGTCATACAAAGTGAAGTAAGTCAGAAAGAGAAAACCAAATACCGTATGCTAACACATATATATGGAATCTAAAAAAACGAGAAAATGGTCCAAAGAACCTAGGGGTCGGACAAGAATAAAGATGCAGACATAGAGAATGGGCTTGAGGACATGGGGAGGGGGAAGGGTAAGCTGTGACAAAGTGAGAGAGTGGCATGGACATATATACACTACCAAATATAAAATAGATAGCTAGTGGGAAGCAGTTGCATAGCACAGGGAGATCAGCTCGGTGTTTTGTGTCCACCTAGAGGGGTGGGATAGGGAGGGTGGGAGGCAGACGCAAGAGGAAGGAGATATGGGGAAGTATGTATGTATAGCTGATTCACTTTCTTATACAGCAGAAACTAACACACCAGTGTAAAGCAATTATACTCTAATAAAGATGTTAAAAAAAAAAAAATATATATATATACTAGTACAAACCATTAGAAAATTCAGGAGAACTTTTAAGTAGTAAAATATAAAATTAATAAATAATGACAAGTCTTCTGCAAAAAAAGAAAAAAAAATTATTTCCTCTACATGACAGCTATGGTCACCCCGTTGAACAGTTTGGGAAACACTGCTCAAGCTAACCCTCTACTTTTGCCACATTGGTCTATTTAACCCCAAATGAGCCTTTGAACTTCACCTGCCATGGCTTTCCTCATCTGTTCCCCTATTTTGGAAAATTCTTCATTATTCACTCTATCCTTCTAAGCTCATCCAAATCAAATGCCACCTCCTTCATGAAGCCCACCTTGATCATCTCACCTCGGAATGATGTTGCCGTTCTCCTGACTTTTAAAGCATTTTAGTTACTGCCTCATATTGTTCCTTTTACCATTTATGTTTACAATATTACTCTTTCCATCTTTAGACTTATGAAATGAGCTGATAAGTCTCTTGAAGGCATTGATCATTTTACTTTTTACACTGAAAGGCAGAATTATGAAAGAACATGAGCTTTGTAATAAGACTAGTAGTTATTCCAGTCACATTTCAGCTAACCAACTGCCTGGCTTTGGGCGAGTTACCCAGCCTCAGTAAGCCTCAGTTTTCTCATCTGTAAAATAGGGATAATAAAGTACCTCCTTGTTAGAAGTGTCATGAAAATCAAATGAGACCATGGTCAGTATCTGACATGTTGTAAGCAATTAATACATGTCAGCTGGTATTATTATTATAATTTCTGTTACTACTACTACTACAAGAAAACAATCGCCTTTTTCTGTTATAGTGACCGTACATGTCCAATATTTCAGGACATCAAAATTTCTGAATAGTTTGATATTTTGGCATCCGAAGAGACTGCTTCTCTCTTTGCAAAGAGAGGTATATTGGATAAACCCATCACCTAGCAAGAAATGGTTTTCTTTCCAGAGAGGGAAGGCCTGTGGCTGTAATAGCCATGCTTCCTGGATTTTCTGGTCCACACAGATTTTAAGAGTAAATCTCATCAGCAAACAAGAAATGAGTCCAACACATCTGATTTCTGGTTCACTGTGAATTCTGTGTGTTGTGTGAAGAGGTGCTTGGTTCCTGCTAGTGATTGACTTGCCTGGTCTACGTGGCCTGGACGTCAGGGGCCACACAGCTAGAGTCAGTGTCTGGGCAGAATCAGCATTTGATTGCTTTAGTCTATGTTTCACTTGAATCTTGACATATTGTCTGATATTAAAGTTCATCAAAAGAAAATGCCAAGTGTTCTTTTATCTCATACATAGTAGTTATATGTGAATTAAGATAAAAGAGCAACATATATGGATACATATTTTTCATGTTTCTATTCATTCAGTACTGTAAATGTTTATTGAGTACACACTATGCGCTAGGCATGGTTACAGGCATTTGTGATATAACAGTAAGCAAAAGACAGACATCTTTATTATAATGGCGTTTAATTCTGGCTGGAGAAGACAGAAAACAAACAAGTAAACAAATGAAGATATAACATACAAAGTGGTGGGAAGTGCTATGAGAAAAATCAAAGCAAGGGTATGAGGGATGCAGAGTTGGGGAGGTCAGGGAAGGTCTCTGGGTTAAGATGACATTTGAGTAAAGGTGTGAAGGAAATGTGAGAAGCAGGTAGGTTAAGGAACTCTGGAAAGGAAAAGGACCCTGTCACCTAATAGGTGAGAGAAGAAAGCTGAGATAAAGGGAAAGAATGGCTTGAAGCTAGATAAAGAAACACACCCGATTTTCAGGCCAAGTTTGTATTTTATCTGATGTAAAGGAATTGGGAAGCCATGGGTGGGTGTTAAGGGGAAGCACTGCATTTGCCTTCTTAAAAGATCCTTCTGGCAGCGTGGAGTGGAGAGTGGGCTGGAGAGAGTCAGGTGGGTATGGAGAGAGGGGTGGGGGGATATGACAGTAGCTCAGGTGGGGAGATGATGCTGGCTTGGACTGGACCAGGGTTTGTTAACCTCAGCACTAGTGGTATTTTGAGCTGTATAATCTTTGCCGTTGGGGGCTGTCCTGGGCAGTACAGGATGTTTAGAAGTTGCTCTAGTCTCTGCCAACTGTATGTCAGTAACATCCTCTCTCCCCAGTTGTGACAACTCCAGATAAATATCCCCTGAGAGGTAAAGTTGCCCCAGATTGAGAATCACTGGATTGCGCAGTTGGTAGAGATAGATGGAAGAGGATGGATGTGAGAGGTCCGAGGAGGTAGAGTCAATGAGACGTGGTGTACATGGGCTGGTGATGAAGAAAAAGAAGAAGGAGAGAGAGGAGCTGGGAGCCTGGCCTGGATGGATGGGCTGTTACTGCCATATTGGAGGAGGGGCAGGCTTGCTGCCAAAGACACACAGGTCAGTTCTGGAAGGGCAGCTCTGGGGCAGCCCACGAGACTCCTATCCCCCTCCCTTCCAGGTGGAGATGCGAGCAGCAAGGCCTGGAGTACAGCAGAGGGACCTGGGTGGAGAGGCAGGTTTTTACACTGGTGTCTGGTGGCTGGTGATGGGAGTAGATGGGACCAAATTAAGGGGCTATTTAGAGGGAGAAAGGAAAGATGAGGGCTGAGGGTAAAGCCACAGAAACCGAAAGGGCTAAGGCCTTCATGAGCAGCCAGCAAGAAGGCCAGAAAACTCCCTGGAGTTTGTGATTAACCTGGACACTGCATAGGAAATAGCGTGGTGATCAAGATAGGGGGCTCTGGAGTTCAACCACCTGGCTTTGCATCCTGATTCCACCCCTTAAATTTACACGCTCGTGGACACATTACTTAGCCTTTCCAAGCCTTGCAGTGATGCTGGGAGGGATTAGATGTAATGTTGTATTTTAAATCTTTAACTCAGTGCCTGGCTTGTAGGAGGTGCTCAGTTAATGTTAAATGTAGGAAGAGGTGTGGAGAGGAGCAAAGCTGTGGATGCTGCGTATACATGGAGATGGAGATGGAGATGGAGATGGAGATGGTGATGGAGATGGAGATGGAGATATTCTCTGCAGATGTTCAACTTGAGGCCCCTGGCAGCGTGCACAGAAGAAGCAGCAGCATCTCAGCTAGCGTGCCTGAATAGGATCTGCTGAAACCCTACACAGCCTGAAGCCGACGTGCTGGTGTGTAATGTAATGAAAGGTGTTTCCCTCCCTACAGGGCTCAACTGATACAATTTAGAGTCTCAAATTCCAGAGCTTAATTGTTTGTTCTACATGCAAGTTAGCCCAGCTCAGCACACCTGTGGACTAAGATCTTTTGATGCATCAAAGCCTGTCTTTTATTAAGCTCTTTGCAAGCAGTCAAAATAAGACCAAACGTCCATGTGTCACTAAGTATGCATGAGGACGTAAAACAAGCCAGCGCAGTGAGGACTGCACAGTAAATGTGCAAAATAGCAAGTGAATCCCGGGGCTCTGGAAAATACAGTTGCATGATTAATGTAACCAGGGTTAGATATAAAATAAAATTAAATATTTTATATGTAGAGAAGCACCTACACAGACATAAAATTCCCTATTAGTTGTATTTGAGGTTTAGCCATGTTGAATCGATAAAAAATGATTTAGAACGGATGGTTTCCAGCAGCTGGTTGTGCTTTCAGTCTTCCATAAAGAAGTTAAAATTAATTTTAATATGTTGATGGTGCTTATTGATGATAATATTCATAATAAATATCCATTGGAAAAATTCTCTGGCACATCTATGTGACTGGGAGGTCAAAAATGTTCATGACAATCACAACTACAAAATGCAATTCAGTCAATTACTTTAATTAAATCTAAAACTACTTTATGTCCTCTCATTTATATAGTAAACTAATAGTGGGGAAAGGGCATCATCTTTATCTGGCTCATTTTAGAGTCCAAAGATGTGGTCTCAGATTGTGTTTTCACATTGGTAGCTCTGACAAGTTTGTGGAACATTTAAGGTAATTATGGGTCTTACAAGTAATGCTGCTGCTTCTATAAGGGGGAAAAAGGTGGAGATTTCCTTTTGAATGCAGTTTTGTAGAAGGAGAATTTTCCCTTCACAGATGCTAATCTTGTATTTACAGACTGGGTTATGTTGGATGGAGCCAACATTCCAGGGTAAACGTAGAAACGTCTACATTTCAGTGAATCCTTTTTAATTATATTGTTTGGTATCAGAAGAAAAGGAACACAGCTGTCTGAAGTTCTCACCGCCACACAGGTTCAAGTGCTTATAACTCACTCAGTCATTAGAACCCTAAGAAATGTTTTCTTTTTTTTTTTTAATTGTGGTGTCATATGAAACTTTATATTCCTTATGCCTTAATGTTGTGGAACTTGGAAAGCAGAAAGGTGAGCATTTTAAAGAATGAGTCAATTAATCAACAGTTTATTCAGTCCTTCTACAGATATTTAATGCCTTCTATAGGCCAAGTAGTGTTGTGGGCATCTAAATACAGCTGTGAACCACACAGACGAAATCCTGACCCTCCCCTCAAGGGGCTTACCTTTAGTTTGAGTGAAATGAGAAAACAAACAAGTGAATTGAGTAATATTAGAGAGTGGCAAAGATCATGGGAAAAGTGCAGGATGATGGTAGGGTGACTGACTTTTCAAGTATGCCCAGAACTGTTCTGCTTTTAGCACAGAAAGTCCTGCATCCCAGGAAACCCCTCTGGTCAAGGCAAACTGGGATGATTGGCCACCCTTGTAATGGGAAAGAGAGTGACTAAGAGAAAGCCATCTTTTGGATGAGGGGTCAGGGAAGGCCTCCCTGGGGAAGTGACCTTTGACTTGAGACAAGAATGATACAAAAGAGCTGTCTTCACATATCTGTCGAGCCATCAGGATGAGGCTCATCCCCTCCTAGAGATGTTCCAAAAAGGAATTTGTGCTTTGAAAATATGAATAAACATTTATGGAGTATTTTCCATGGGTCAGACAATGTAAATATTTTATATTATTCAATTCTTCAACCCAAGTGACAGGCATTATTATTCCCATTTTACAAGTCAGACATAAAGTGACAGATATTATCTGAAGTCTTGAGGCTAATAAGTAGAGAGTTGGGATAAAATTTTGCTCTGCCTGAGTTCAAAGTTCACCCCAAGGAGAGTGAGTTTGACCTATTTTTAGGAGAAAGAATCACTTCCTGCTTGGAGGGGAGATATAAACAGACCTTTTATTTCATGGAGCCCAGACTATTGCTATATAGCCCATTAAAACTCCACTAAACTGGATTAGCTTGGACATTATTCTTTATTTAATCTAGACCTGACAGCATCTGCATTAAGCAGCCTCTAAAGAGTAAGCTGTCTCCTAAAGAGCTCAGGATTCCTTGGGGAAATATGTTGGGATACAAAGGTAGGACTTAGAGTTTCTGCAAATCACAGATGAGGTAAAAAGCAAAAAATATACCTTTTTTTTTTTTTAAGCATAACTGTGATCCTATTTATCTCTGGGCTAGTGTTGCCTGTGGACAAATTAGGAGGCATATATTTTTGTCTTATTATTTAGCTTCTGGCATGTGTGCATTCCTTAAGTCTTTTCAGAGCAGACCTTGTGTATTATATCTTTGGATTTTCCACTGCAACTAACATAGGTCCTTGCATGCAGTATGAAATCCATAAATATATGCTGAAATTCAAATATTTGTAGGATCAGCATTGGTATCCTAATAGAGTGAAGATTATAAATTTAAGTAACTTTCTACAAGATAACTTCTGAAGTGACTCACTTCTGGGTTTGGCTAACAACCATTTAGACCCCAAAAGGAACACTATCCCTTGCCATAGTTATATTTTAACCCAACTCATGCCATGATGACAAACTTTGAATATATACATTTATTTACATTAAAATGCAAATAAAGAAAGCAATTCTAGAATTGCTTGGTAGAATTGGTAGTGTGAGGCCATTAAAAAAAACAAACAAAAAAAAAACCCTCCACCATAAAAGCAATGAGAACACTGGCAAAAATCATCAAAAACAACTTTATCAGAACTCTGGAAATTAACCAAAGATTTACAGTAACTCAAAAAGTGTTTATTCAAGGAAGATGACTAAAGGATGGTAAGAAGAGTGAGTGCTGTGACATTTTTAACTTGCCCATGTCCCATCCCACTCTCCCCAGTTCTGTAGTAGCCTTGAACACCAACAGCCTCATAAGTATGGTAGGTATGAAAATGAGTAGCCTAGAAGCCATTGAAGGGGGTAGAATGGTATTAAAGCTCCCCACAGGCCCCATCCCCAGAAAGCTGTCACTATTTGACCTGTCTCACAACTTGTCTTTATTTGATCTGACTCAGAGCTCACTCTGTACAAAATGCCTTTTCTCTAGGGTATTGGTTAAAAACAATCAGTGGCACTGTTTAACTTAGCAGCTGTCTCAGTTGCTGATAACATTTGGAGCTACCACGAGACTAAGCAAAACATTAAAAAGGAAAAACTGGGGAGTAAGATGTCTACAGAGGGCTTTGAAAAGTTCCAACATATTCCAGGGAACCTAGAAGCCCACATGTGACTGCAGGGCTATGCACATGCCCAGGAAAGACCTGAGAAGGTTCTAATCTCTCACCTGTGGCTGATCTTGTGTAAGCAGGAAGTAAGGCTAAAGTGGAGTTCTCAACTGCCTGGCTGAGCATTGAAAGTACCTCTTCTCCCTTTCAGAGCTTCTTGGCAAATGCTGTGAGATTTATTGATTCAAATTATTTAATGAAATCTTTGACTAATCATGAGCTGACAATATCTATATTGAGATTTCAGTGGCTGCACATGACAAAGATAATAGACTTTACTGAATTAGTTCAAGCCAATAACAAAAAAAGCAGCAACAAAAATAAAAACTTCTACAGCAATGAATCCTGGGCTGGGGGGATCTTATTTACAGAGCAACCACATCATATTTTTTAAAGAGTTTAGTTTTCAAAGAAACAGGAAAGTATGGCTCACTCCCAGGGAAAAAGCAGTGAAAAGAAACTGTTCCTGAAGTAGCTCAGGTGTTGGACTTACAAGACAAATACTTTAAAAGAACAAAGGGAAAATATATCTAAATAATTAAAGGAAAATATGAGAATAATATTTCATCAAGTAGATGATATCAATAAAAAGTTAGAAATTTAAAGAAAAAGAACCAAATAGAATTTTTGGAGTTGAAAAGTACAAAAATTGAAATGAAGAATTTGCTAGAGGGGCTCAAAAGCAGATTTGAACTGACAGAGGAAAGAATCAGTGAGCTTGAAGATAGTTTATTGAGATTATCGAAGGCTGAGAAACAGAAAGAAAAAAAATGAGTTAAAATAAATGGCACCTCAGATACCTATGGAACACTATCCAATGTATACGTATAATGGGAGTCACAGAAGAAAAGGAGAGAGAAAAGAGTTGGAAAAGCATTTGAGGGAATAATAGCTGATATCTTCCAAAATTTGATGAAAAACATTAATCTGAACATTCAAGAATCTCAAAAAACTCCAATAAGATAAACTTAGAGAGATCCACACCTAGCTACATCATGAAATTATTCCCAGATAAACAAAACTGAGAGATTGTGGCTAGCACACCTGCCCTACAAGAAATACTAAAGGGAGTTCTTCAGGCTGAAATAGAATGATGCTAGACAGTAGCTCATAAATGTATGAGTATCTACATAGGTCCTACATAGGTACCTACATAGGTAAGTATAGAAGATGGTATAAATGTGTTTTTTGCTTTTAAAACTTTTCTTGTCTTATTTTATTTAAAAGTCAACTGCATGAAGCCAGAATTATAAAACTGTGTTGATGTCCTTACAATGTTTAAAGCTAATGACAATAATAATTGCACGAAAGTGGGGGCGAAAATGGAGGTATATTGGTACCTCCAATACTATACAAAGTTTTGGTATGGTATTGAAATTAAGTTGGTATTAATCCAAACTAGATTATTGTAAATTAGGATGTTGATTATAATACCCTGGGCAACTACTAAGAAAATAACAAAAAATATTAAAACAAATAGCAAGGACATTAAAATAGTATACTATAAAATATCTAGCTAACACAAAAGAAAGCAGTTGTGGATGAATAGTGAAACAAAAAAAGACATAAGCTATATAGAGAACAAATAGCAAAATGGCAGATATATATCCTATCTTATCAGTAATTACCTAATGTAGATGGACTAACCACTTCAATCAAAGGCAGAGATTGGCAAAATGGATATAAAACATGATTTAACTATATGCTGTCTATAAGAGACACACTTGAGATCAAAGACACAAGTAGGACAAAAGTAAAAGAATAGGAAAACCTATACCAGTTAAACAGTAACCAAAAGAGAGCTGGAGTGGCTATACTAAGTCATATTAAATAGGCTTTAAGACAAGTTGTTACTAGATATAAGGAATGGCATTTTATAATAGTAAAAGGATCAGTCCATCAGGAAGACTTAACAATGATATACATATATGTACCCCCAAACAGAGTACCAAAATATACTAAACAAAACCTGACATAACTGAAGTGAGACATAGAGAATCCCACAGTAATTGTTGGAGACTTCAGTACTCCACTTTCAAAAATGGATAGACCAACTAAACAGAAAATCAAAAAGAAAACAGAAAACTCAAACAACAGTGTAAACCCACAAGACCTGACAGACATCCAGAGAACTCTCCACCCAACAACTACAGAATACAAATTCTTCTCAAGTACATGTGGAACATTCTCCAGGAAAGACCAGAATAAGTTTAAAAGGATTGAAATCACACAAAGTATATAAGTATATTCTTTGACTACCATGGAATGAAATTAGAGATCAATAACAAGAATTTTTGGAAGATTTACCAATATATGGAAATTAAACTACATACTTCTAATTAATCAATGAGCCAAAGAGTAAATCACAAAGGCAAATTCTTAAATACTTTGAGATGAATGAAAAGGAAAACAAAACCTGCAAAACTTATGGGATGCAGCTAAAGCAGTGCCTATAGGAAAATTTTATGATGGTAAGCACCTATGTTAAAAGGAAGAAAGATCTCAAATCAATAGCCAAAACTTCTACCTTAAGAAACTAGAGAAAGAAGAGCCTATTAAAGCCAAAGCACGCAAGGGAATAATAAAGAATAGAGCAGCAATAAATGAGATAGAGGTTAAAAAGCAATAGAAAAAATTAACCCCCAAAGTTGGTTATTTGAAAAGATCAACAAAATTGACAAATCTTGGGAATTCTCTGGTGGTTCAGTGGTTAGGACTCAAAGCTTCCACTGCAGGGGGCACGTGTTCAATCCCTGGTCTGGGAACTAAGATCCTGCAAGCCGCACAGCACGGCCAAAAAATAAAAAAAAAGAATAAAATGGAATTCCCTGGCGGTCCAGTGGTTAAGACTTCGCCTTCCACTGCAGGGGGCACGTGTTCAATCCCTGGTCAGGGAACTAAGATCCCACATGTCTCGCAGCCAAAAAACAAAACATAAAGCAGAAGCAGTATTGTAACAAATTTAATAAAGACTTTAAAAATGGTCCACATCAAAAAAAAAAAATCTTTAAAAAAAAAGAAAAAAAAAAGAAAAATTTTTAACTAGATCGATCAAGAAAAAAAGAGAGAAGACTCAGATTACTAACAATTAGGAATAAAACAGGGGCATCTCTAGTCACCTTAATAAAATAAAAAAGGATTGTAAGGGAAAACTATGACCAATCATTGCTAACAAATTATATAACCTAGATGGAAACAAACAAATGGCTAGAAACACACAAACTACTGAAACTGATTTGAGAAGAAATACAATATGCGAATAGACCAATAAAAAGTAAAGAGATTGAATTAGAAATCAAAACAATTTCCACAACAAAAAGCCAAGGCTTGATGCCTTCACTGAGTCTTTCAAATATTTAAAAAATACACAATGAGACCAGAATTACCCAGATATTACCCTGATATCAAAAACAGACAATGACATCACAAGAAAAGAGCTACAGACTATTATCCTCTAATAACATAGCCATAAATATCCTCAACAAAATACTAACAAACCAAGTCCTGCAAACATATAAAAAGGATCATTTACCATGATTAATTTAGCACATGAAAGTTTAGCAAGATTAGTTTAGCATATAAAAATCAGTCTATTTGATACAATATACAAAAAGAATAAAAAACACATACCACATACTCATCTTAACAGAAGTAGAAAAAGCATTTGAAAATATTTAACACCCATTTATGATAAAAACACAGAACAAACCAGGAATAGAAGGGAACTTTCTTAAGCTGCACAAATCACCCATGAAAGATATATAGCTAATTGCATACTTAATGGTGAAAGATCAAGATCAAAAACAAGATCAGGAACAAGAGAAAGATGTCTGCTCTTTCCACTTCAATTCTACATTATACTGGCCATTCAAGCCAGGGCAATTGGACAAGAAAAGGAAATAAAAGTCATCTAGACTGAAAAGAAAGAAATAAAACCTCTATTTGAAGATGACTAATCCTGTTTATAGAAAATCCTAAGAAATCCACTAAAAAATTGTTAGAGCTAATAGGTTAAGTTTATCAAGGTTGCATAATACAAGATCAATATAAAAAAATCAATTGTATTTCTATACACTAGTAATGAAAAACTGGAAATAAAATTAAGAAAACAATTCCGTTTTTTCTTGTTTTATTCATTTTTCTTTCACTTTTATTGAGATATAATTGACATACAGCACTATATGAGTTTAAAGTGTACAGCATAATATTTTACTTACATACATCATGAAATGATTACCACAATAAGTTTAGTGAACATCCATCATCTAATATAGATACAAGATAAAAGAAAAAGATAAAAACTTAGTTTTTCCTTGGGATAACTCTTAGGATTTACTCTTTTAACTTTCACATATAACATCCATCAGTGTTAACTATATTAACCATGTTGTACATAACATCCCTATTATTATTTACCTTATAACTGGAAGTTTGTACTTTTGACTGCCTTCACTCAATTCCCTCTTCCCCCAATCCCACCTCCGGTAACCGCAAGTCTGATCTCTTTTTCTCCCAGTTTGTTTGTTTTTCGAAGTATAATTGACCTACGACATTATGTTAGTTCCTAGTGCTCAACATAGTGATTTGTTATTTCTGTACATTATAGAATAATCACCATGATAAGTCTAGTTATCATACCATCTGTCTCCATATAAAGATACTATATTATTACTGACTCTATCTCCTATACTGTACATTTCATCCCCATGACTCACTTATTTTGTAACTAGAAGTTTGTCACTCTTAATTTCCCTCACCTATTTCACTCATTCCCCCATAACCCTCCCCTCTGACAACCACTAATTTGTTTTCTGTATCTGTGAGTCTGTTTCTGCTTTGTTATGTCCATTTGTTTTGTTTTTTAGATTCAACATATAAGTGAAATCATACGGTATTTGTCTTTCACTGTCTGACTTATTTCAGTTAGCATAATACCCTCTAGGTCCATGCAGGTTGCTGCAAATGGCAATATTTAATTCTTTTTAATGGCTGAGTAATATTTCATTATATTATTACCACATCTTCATTGGTTCATTGGGCGTTTAGGTTGCGTCCATATCTTGGCTATTGTGAATAAGGCTGCAATAAACACAGAGCTGCATATATCTTTTCGAATTACTGTTTTTGTTTTCTTTGGAAAAATACCCAGAAATGGAATTGTTGGATTGTATGGTAGTTCTATTTTAAATTTTTTTCTTATTTTAAGTTTTTGTTTTGTTTTTTTCTTTCTATTTTTAATATTTTGAGGAACCACCATACTGTTCTCCATAGTGGCTGTACCAATTTACATTCCTACCAACAGTGCAGGAGGGATTCCTTTTCTCTACATCCCCACTAGCACTTGTTAGTTGTTGTCTTTTTGATAATAGCCATTCTGACAGGTGTGAGATGATATCTCATTGTTGTTTTGATTTACATTTCCCTAATGATTAGTGATGTTGAGAATCTTTTCATATGTCTGTTGGCCATCTGTTATGTCTTATTTGGAAAAATGTCTATTCAGCTCCTCTGCCCATTTTTCAATTGTTTGTTTGTTTGAAGTTGAGTTGTATGTGTTCTTTGTATATTTTAGATATTAATCTCTTATCAGATATATTGTTTGCAAATATTTTCTCCCATTCCATAGGTGGCCTTTTCATTCTGTTGATGATTTCCTTTGCTGTGCAAGAGCTTTTTAATTTGATGTATTCCCATTTATTTATTTTTGCTTTTGTTTCCATTGCCTGAGGAGACATCTAAAAACATACTGCTAAGACCAATGTCAAAGAGTGTACTATCTATGGTTTCCTCCAGGAGTTTTATGGTTTCAGGCCTTACATTTAAGTCTTTAATCCATTTTAAGTTTATTTTTGTAAATAGTTGAGAAAGCAGTCCAGTTTGATTCTTTTGCATGTAACTATTCAGTTTTCCCAGCATCATTTATTCAAGAGGCTATCTTTTCCTCATTGTATATTCTTGCCTCTTTTGTTTCAAATTAATTGACCATGTAAGTGTGGGTTCATTTCTGGGTTCTCTGTTCCACTGATCTATGTGTCTGGTTTTTTTTGTCCAGTGTCATACTGTTTTGATAACTGTAGCTTTTTGTAATATAGTTTGAAATCAAGGAATGTGATACCTTCAGCTTTGTTCTTCTTTATCAAGATTGTTTTGGTTATTCAGGGTCTTTTGTGTTTCCATACAAATTTTAGAATTATTTATTCTAGTTCTGTAAAACATGCCACCAGTATTTTGATAGGGGTTGCATCAAATCTGTAGATTGCCTTGGTTAGTATGGTCATTTCAACAATATTAATTCTTCCAATTCCTGAGCATGGTATATCTTTCCATGTGCTTTTGTTGTCTTCAATTTCTTTCATCAGTGTCTTATAGTTTTCTGAGTATAGGTATTTTACCTACTTAGTGAGTTTTATTCCAAGATATTTTATTCTTTTTGATGCAGTTGTTCATGGGATTGTTTTCTTAATTTCTCTTTCTGATAGTTTGTTGTTAGTGTATAGAAACAAAACAGATTTTTGTATGTTAATTTTGTATCCTGAAATTTGCTGAATTCATTTATTAGTTCTAATAGTTTTTTGGTGGTGGTGTCTTTAGGATTTTCTTTGTATAGTATCATGTCATCTGCAAACAGTGGCAGTTTTACTTCTTCCTTGCAATTTGGATTCCTTTTATTTCTTTTTCTTGTTTGATTTCTGTTGTTAGGAAAAGTGCAATACTGATGCACTAAAAACTACCAAACATCAGTGAAAGAAATTGAAGAAGACCTAAATAAAGAGAAAGATGTCTCATGTTCATGGATTGGAGGAAAATATTGTTCAAACGGCAACAATTCCCCAAATGATCTGCAGATTCAAGCCAATCCCATTCAAAATCTCACCTGATTTTTTTCTTTACATTGACAAACTGATCCTAAAATTTAAATGTAAATGAAAACAACCCAGAATAGACGATCTTGAAAAACAACAAAGTGGGAGGACTCACATTTTTCAATTTGATGCTTACTATAAACGTATAATAATCAAGACAGTATGGTTCTGACATAAGGATAGACATTTAGATCAATGGAATAGAATTAATAATCCAGAAACAAACCCACACTTGTACAATCAATTGATTTTTTGACAAGGGTGACAAGAGAATTCACTGTAGTAAAGAATAATCTTCCTAAAAATGATGCTAGGACAACAGGAAATCCACCTGCAAAATGATTAATTTGGATCCCTACCCCACAGCATATCCAACAATTAACTGAAAATGGATCATAGTCCTAAAGGTACCCAGATAAATCTACAAGAATGAATTAGGCAATGGTTTCCTAGATAACACCAAAAGCAAAAGCAGCAAAAGCAAAAATAGGTAAATTGGGCTTTATTGAAATTATATTAAAATTTTTGTGCTTCAAAAAACATCATCAAGAAAGTAAAAACACAACCCACACAATATGGGAAAATATTTTCAAATCATATATCCCATAAGGGACTTATATCCATAATACACCAAATATAATTGAACAATAAAAAGAAATGATCCAATTAAAAATGGACAAAGAATTTGAATAGACAGTTTTCTAAAGGAGATATACAAAGGGCCAATAAGCACATGAAAAGATGCTCATTATCATTAGTCGTTAGGGAAATGCAAATCAAAACCACAGTGAGATTCCACTTCACACCCGCTGGCCTGGCTAAAATAAAAAAGACAACAAAAAGTGTTGATGAGGATGTAGAGAAATTGGAACCCTTATGCATTGTTAGTAAGACTGTGAAATGATGCAGCCACCTTGGAAAACAGTTTGGCAGTTTCTTAAAATGTTAAACATAGAGTTACCATATGACCCAGCAATTCTACACTTAGATATATTCCCAGGAGAATTAAAAATATATGTCCCCACAAAACTTCTTCAGGAATGTTCTGAGCAGCATTATTTATAATGGCCCCAAAATGAAAGCAACCCAAATGTTCTTCAAGTGATGATTAGAAAAACAAAATGTGGTATAGCCATACAACGGATTTTATTTAGTCATAAAAAGGAATGAAGTGTTAATACAACACAGATGAACCTTAAAATATCATACTAAATGTAAGAAGCCAGACACAAAAGGCCACATATTATATGATTCCATTTATACAAAATATCCAAAACAAGCAAATGCATAGAGACAGGAATTAGATTAGTGGTCAGCAGGGGTTGGGAGAGGGGGATACAGGGAGTAACTGCTATAGAATGCAGGGTTTACTTTTGGAGTGATGAAAATGTTCTGAAATTAGGTAGTGGTGATGGTTGCACAACTCTGGGAACATACTAAATCCATTGAACTGTGCATTTATATAAAAAGGGTACATTGTATAGTATGTAAATTTTATTTCAATAATGCTATCATAGAAAATACTTTGTAAGTCAACTTCTATGAGAAAAAATAGACATCTTAATAGATAAATTTCTATAAGATAAAATAAGTGCGGCAAGGATTCAGAATTGTCCTCTAACATCCAACTTTCTCCTGTTTTAGGTGATTATAAGGCTATTTAGCTGGATTGTATTTCCCAGCTGCCCTTGCAGGTAGGAGTAACCATTTGACTAAATGTTGGCCTACAGTGTAAGAATAAAAGGTTTTGTGAAATTGCTCTTTTGTTCTTTTAGAGGGAAGTTGCTGGCCCTCTACTTCCTCCTTCCCATTCTAGGCAGGCTGAAGCCCGGACTTGGGGGTAGTGAGCCATCTTTGTACAGGCCGTCAAGAGCAACCCCTTAAGGCATGCCATACAGCAAGATGAAAGGAAGCTGGGTCGCTTGAGGAGGAGAACCTTGTGAATCACTCTGATGTGATGGAGGAATAAACTCTCTGCCATATATTAGCCATTGTTATTTTGGACACTTTCAAAGCAGTCAAATCAATTTTCCAACATCTTTGGGATCATGATAATTCTTATAAAAGATTGTTTTTCTTTCTATGGATTTATGCTCAGATGGTTTCAAATGAACAGCACTGTGGGTACGACGAGGATAAACGGGGCGTCGTCCTTTTCCTCTGTGAGTTCAAAGTAAAGGGGAAGCATTTGTCATGTGCATAAATAGTGAATGTAAAAAAACAACAGAAACCAGAGATTCAGGTAGAATTTTGTGGGGAGTAAAGGAGGGCTGGGGAAGATTGAGCGGATAGGGTAGGCACGAATTAGAAAAACCATTTGCTAGCAGAGGCAGGTAATATCATTTCTCATTCCATTTTATACGTTTTTGTTATATAATGTATTTTTGTGTTTTGATAATGTGGAGTTGTTATTATTGTCAAAAACTTTTTATTTTGAAATGATCTTAGAGTAACGGAAGAATTCAAAGGTAGTGCAGAAAATTCCTATATACCCTTCACCCAGTTTGCCCTAATGCTAACCTCTGATACTAAGAAATTAACTACAGTTAAGTACAGTACTATTAACGGAAGTCCAGACTATCAGATTTCACCAGTTTTTCCTTGAATGTTTTTTTACTTCTGTTCCAGGATCCAATCCAGGATCCAGAGTCGCATTTAATCTTTAACTTGTAAATTCCTCCTCAGCCAGCCTTAGAACACAGGCCATTCACAGACCATCTCTCCAGTCCATCTGAAGTCAAAAAGATTAGAATGGGAGCCCCGAAGTGCCAGTTCCAGGCCTAGATCAGTCATTAATGAAACTCTAGGCCTGTCAAGTGGATGGCTGTGGGAATCAAACCTGAAAGCGCTCTGTAAATGATGGAGAACTATCCTCCCGTGAGATCATTTATTCATTCATCAATCACCCAGAAAATTTTTCCCGAGTGCCAGCCACCTCTGAGACACTGTGTTAGGCATAGGGCCACATAGCCCATGACTCGCATTCGTTGCTTGCCAGCAGCTCTAGTCCTGTAAGGCCGATCATTAAATATTTATGGAACGCCTACCACAGGCCCTATGACACCCTTTATGAAATTTCCATTAGCGTGCACTCCATGAATATTCCATTACAGGCCTGAAAGAGTTAATGCGCTGCCAATGCCTCCCCCCACCGGGGCCTGGGGAGTCCCGCACCACTCAGGGAAGGCTATAGATGCATTAGGCTCCAAGTATGTATTTTCTTTTCCCCTCTGTTTATGTCTCTGTTTTCTGTAAAGTCTCCTAAACTGCAGCCCTATCTACCAAGTTCTCTGACAATGCTATAAATTTCATTAAGAAGATGAAGCCTTATGGGGCAATTAACTCCAAAAGTGGTACAAAGCAATAGCGAGGAGATACTGGCCTGTAGTACTTAGCACTTAGCTCTGAAATTGAGATAAGCCCTATCAACTCGGGGTTGTGTTTAATGTTCGCTGCCGCTTCCAGACCACAGCTACAACCCAGCGGTCACCGTGTTAACACTCCCCAATATCTATTACAATTAGTTTTTGATTAAGAGGCCTAACATGGCTTTTGAAGCCTTTTATGTTGTGTCAAATGGCTAGTGATGGAGTGAGATGGTCGGACACCTCCCAGTAACAAAGCATCTTGTAAAAGGTTTCAAGTGAACTATTTTATCATCCTAATGGAAACCAGATGACTCTAACTCCCCCCTTAATTTCAACTATTTACTGAAGAGTCCTTGTTTTGAATTACTTAAAGATTTATTCTTAAACGACTACCTCATGCATCAAGAATCACTAATAACAGAGCCATTTGGAATTTGGGAAAGCTTTTAAAGATGATGGAGGCGATTTCCACAGAAGGTTTATTTTATTTTATTATTTCTTTCAATTTTTAAAGGAGCAAATGCCTTTGCCCTTTTCTGGTATTTAATTATTACTTTAATGATTGTTTAGGAGGCCTCTCTCTGAGTTATGCTTTCTCTGCTGGGGTTTCAGTCGATAGTCTTGGCCTATTTTCCAAGAGAGAGGTCGCTGGCATTTTGTGAGGAAAAACAAATTTCTGTAGTTATGTAAGATTTAATTTTGTGTGAATGGAAAATATATGTCATTTTTATAAAGGTACATTGGATCAAAGTAGAATTATTTAAAAGCTTTTTATGAACTATAAAATATACTTGTAAATTTAATCAAAATAGTACATAAATAAGATGTAACATGTGAATGTGAAACATACTAGCCTTTTTGACAACCTTTTTATTCTTTTTACTGTCTTGGTAGCCTTGGCCATGTCCCTGCTTTGAACCTGTTTTGTCATCTGTGATCTGGGGGTTGGACTAGATGCGCCCTGAGTCTTTGTTTACCACTAGGAGTCATTGATTCTGTGCTATCAGATGTGCTGGAAACTATTAGCCCCTGGAGTACAAAAGCTGCATTACAAGAGGCAGTGTGGCGTATGGGTTTAAGCCTTCTTAGTAGCTGTGTGTCCTTTGGTGTGATACCTGACTCACAGAGACTCAGGGTCCTTCCATGTAAAATAAGGACGATGTTATCTATGTCACAGGGTTACAACTAATAAATAAAATCAGGTATATAGAGTGCCCAGTAAATGGTAGTCTTTCAATAATTTCTATTTCCCTTTTTTTTCTTTCATATTCTGTCCTGTTTAGTGGTGTCTGGTACAATTGGAATGAATTTTGTTCCATGATATTTGTCACCTATATCATTATATTACAAATATCTAGTGAGCACTTGCTAAGTGCTGGGTGTCCTACCAGGTCTGGGAATCCTGAGATTACAGGAAGAGGCTTTGTGCAGACATAAATTGGGTCAGTAGGCAGAGAATTTTAATAGAGTCTAACAGATAGAAATGAGCAGAGGAGGGGCGACTCCCCAGTCCAGATTGCATTTGGGGCTTTATCATTTGTAGGGTAACTCTTTTCATATATGGTCACATACATCATATGAGGGAGTCTTTCCAACCACACCCTGAGCCTAGCAGGGCAGGTACTATCACCTCCACTTTACAGATGAGGAAGCCAAAGAACTGAACTGTTACTGTGTTTAATAAGATTCATAAGATTTTTAAAAATAGGACTTGCTATCACAAATGTCATTGCAGTTGAACATATGAAAGATTTAAACCAAAAAATGCTACAACAGATTCATTCACGGGTATTTTACTTGTCAGAGTTTCTTTTCTAAGCATTATTGCTGAGAGGCCCATTCATTTTATTCATTTGGACATTCGCTCAACATTAGTGTGCTGTTTTCCAAGTACAGGGCTAGGTGATGGAGGCTCAAAGGTGAAAAGAGTAGCCTCTACCTTCAACAAGGAGTTCAAGGTCCTGTGGGCAGATAGCTATGTGCACCCATGGTCCCCATGACTGTAGAGCAGAGGTGGGGCTAAGACAGAGGTTGGCAGAGGTGCTTGAGGGAACACAGAGGAGAGGCACCCTGATCACCTGGACAGGAGTTAGGTGAGGCTTTCTGTAAAAGGAGGCACTTGAACTTAGGTGAATTTTATAGGACAAATAAGGAATTGCCCAGGTCAAGTGTAAGGGTGATGTGGAAAAGGCTTTAAGTTCAGAGAAGCCAGGAGAGATGAGAAAGCACGGCGAGCCAGGCCAGCTGCCAATGGTGAGCAGAAAGCATGGGGTGGGGATGTAACTGTGGAGAAGGGGAGATGGACCAGACAACGAGGCCATTAGACCACTCCAGCCCTCCCACACCACACTCAGAAACAAGATCTCACACATCCTCTGCAGTTTATCTTAACATCGACCCCACATTTAACTAGTAAACCAGCCCTGTACCTTGTTTTCTTTCTACTTCCTCTCTAACCCATCCCATTTACTGCCTTTGGCTAGTCTGGTTTTATAGTTCACCTTAGCAGTTGGTTAGACGCTGTTATTAGTATAACCAACCTTAAATAATTTGATTTTCAGGTTGGGTATGTCACAATATCTCCTGTGGGCTTGATAGTCAAACTACACATTTATTTAAAAATTGGTTTCCTCACATTATATTTGAAAGCATTGCTACTCACTCATCTGTAAACCATTAGGCCACATATAAAAAAGTATCTCATCTGACTTTTATTCACATGGTTCTGAAAGTAAACTTTAGGTTCTTACTGATAGTCCACTTCTCTATTAAGTCTGTTGTCTTATTTTATTAGTTTTTCTTTTTCTGAATATTCCTACAGAGAACTGCGTGTTTAAAAGAGAAGACAGTCTGTATAATACATTTTAAAGATACACTCAGACTCTCTTCCTCCTCAGTACATTTTCAGGGACTTTTGTTTGTTTGTTTATTTATTTTTAATTTAGACAAGCAATTCAACTGGGCTGATGTAGCCTGCAGTTAAATACATATCATTTGGACTGAGCAAAGTGTCAATGAGCTGTCAACATTTAAAAGTCCAGGAATCTAGTGATTTTACAAAAAATCTGGCTTCTTTAAAAAAATCAAAAGATGTGATGCCCTGGGCTTACAGGGGAACATTCTGAAAGGCTCAGGTGCATATATTCTCAGTTCCCCACGGTCCTGGGGTGGGCTAGGGGTGGGGAATGAAGGTGGTGAGAGTGAGTGGGCATCTCACTCACCAAGGTTCTTTGCCTGGAGCCCCATGCCTTTGCTTTTGTAACCACAGATCTGGCTTTGACTTTTCCCAGTGAAAAACAGGGATGAAACTACGTCCCCACAAAAACCCGCTCACGGATGTTTATAGCAGCTTTATTCATAATTGCCCAAATTTGGAAGTGATCAAGTTGTCCTTCAGTAGGTGAATGGATAAATAAACTGTGGTACATCCAGACAATGGAATAGCCTTCAGCGCTAAAAAGTAATGAGCTATCAAGCCATAGGAAGACATACAGGAGACTTAAGTACATACTACTAAGTGAAAGGAGCCAATCTGAAAAGGCTACATATTGTATGATTCTAATTATATGACATTCTGGAGAAGGCAAAACTACAGTGACAATAAAAAGATCAGTGGTTACCAGGGGCTGGGGGGTGAGGGGGTGAATGAATAGGGGGAGCACAGAGAATTTTTAGGCAGTGAAAATACTCTGTGATACTATAATGATCATTATACATTTGCCCAAACCTAGAGAAAGTGCAACACCGAGAATGTACACTAAGGTGAACTATGGACTTTGTGTGATTATGATGTGTCAATGTAGGTTCATCAGTTCTAACAAACGCACCACCCTAGTGGTGGGATGTTGATAATGGCAGAGGCTATGCATGTGTGTGATGCAGGAGATATATGGAAATCTCTACACCTTCCTCTCAATTTTGCTGTGAACCTAGTACTGCTTTAAAAAATAGTCTTTAAAAAACAACAACAACAAAAAATGGGGGTGAGTGCCAATCAGCACATGCAAAATTTAACCCTCTCAGCTCACAAGTTTTAATACAACACAGGGTCAAAATAGCAAAATGAAGGAGCTAATACTTTTAGAAAGACTTTCTAGGTTAGTAATAAAAAATTTCTTGAGCACTTTTACACACTGCCATGGAAGGAAAACAAAGACATAAGCAGTGTTCGGCTGAGTATCACTTTTCAAATAAATAGTCACCGAAAAGTTTTTCTTCCATGATCCCACTTACTTCTTATCATTTCCATCTCAAAACTGATTTTTGGTGAGTATGTGAGAAGTGTAAAAATGAACCAGTAATTTTTCACTCTCTAGCAACCAGAAATCAGCACGGCTTTCTCATCCACTTCTGGGGAATTTCCTCGGCACCTATTTTCCTGAGGTTGGTTGAAAGTGCTAAGTCTTTCCTGGTGTTAATTATTAAAGTGACCTGTTTATGTACCAGTTATCCGGCTAACCATTAATATCTGTTTACTCATTGATGACCTTTGCAATTCCGTACCTCTCTCCTGGCTGTAAATGTCAACCTTTTTTTTTTTTTTTTTTCCATATGCACAATGTTTTCGTCATATCTTCTGGCTGCCTGAAACAATTCCTTCACAAAGTAAAATAATATCAGGCAACACAAACATAATCTTTATGTATACGAAAAAGAAGACAAGTGATATTGGTTTAAAAGGATTACGACCCAGAACTTTCTGTTTTGGAGTGAGCAAGAGATATACACAAATGGCAAAAGCAAGACTCACTGGGAGGGAAACAAAACATGACCAGAAAAAAAGTTCTTTTGCTTCTGTGCTTAGGTGGAGGGGAAAGCAATGACAGGTTCTGGGGAAGGGAACCCACTTTTCCTTTGGTAAAATGTCAGAGTTAAGTGCTTGTACACTGGAGGAAGTCTGCGGGATTTATTTCTAGTTACACAGTCAGCCTACATTAACCCCCAAACTAGCAAGCATTACCATTCCGCTCACTTGTAGTGGCTAAAGCCAAGATTAAACAATGCAGCTGGATTAGGGATACAACTGGTGACCTTAATTTTACCCATCATTGGAGCCTGTGTATATTTGACTCGTCTTAATTGCATTTACCTAATTTAAACAGACAATAGCAACCCAAGACATTTTTTCCCCCCAAATAATAAAAAAAGGATGAAGAGCTATTTCTTAGAACTTAAGCACAGGACCATCTTGCTATAGCTGTTACCCAGATGACAAAAGCAGCCGTTTTTCTTTTCTTTGCTCCATTAATATACCAGCACAGGGAAGGACCCATTGAAATAGTATTATCTTTGCATAATACCATTTTAAAGTCTCATGGTGCTTCTTTATTGAAATATTTGAAAATATTAATATCATCCCGGCCATAAATAACCATTATGGCATTCATAGAGATTAAAGTTTTGAGATATGCCCTAGGTGTACATTCACATTTTCTCATTCATTGAGTTCTAACTTCAGTAAAATTAGTTTTTTTAGATACAGCTCTGAACACTTGCTGTGACTGTCACTTCGCGTTGAATTTATCATATAGAATTAAACGTGGAAGACAGCGGAGCAATCTGTCGCAAGCGATTGTATTTGTAATCTTTGAGGGTTGGGATGGGGGCTGGGGAGAAGATAAGCCTTCTAGAGCCTTGGACCACTCATTTGGCTCCAGTGGCCGCCGTGTTGAGGGGATTTGCATGGACTGTGTAATGTGTTTCCTGCCAGCCTGACTCTGTGTCGACAGTGATGCTGTACTTTATACTCATAAATGCCGCTCAGATTTTCTCGGCTAAATGATAACTCAGCTTGTCTCTCCCAGTGAGTTTGGTAAAACATAGATATATGCGTGAGCCGTGGGGTGTTCCGACTTAGTGAGATCCGCTAGTGTCCTAGAATAAAGTGGACTTAATCATTGTGCCAGCAACAGAACGCAGACTTTCCAAGGAAACACAGGGACTGGGGGTTTATGTTAAGTTTCCAACGACATGAGATGAGAAGCAATTTCAAGTCAAGGTTAGTATCACAATTTCATGTCAGTCCCATGCTTCTAAAGGGGAAAAGTGGTCAAAAACCACATCATTTTCTTTGAAAACTGAACATCTATTAGGGGAATTTGAAATTATAGGTAAGTATAACAGTCGAGTTGATTCTTGATCTCACTGAATGTGTATGTTTTGCTGTGGGAACCAAGCAGGGTATTTTCCCAAGACCGCTCTTCATGGCTGTACTTTTTTCCCTCTGATGTGCAAAGCAGGCATTCCTTCACAGCCTCTGGAGTTTGGAAGCCGAGTAAGCTTAATAGCTTGCAGATCTGTCTCTGCGTATCGAAATCAGAGGCCTTGAACTGTGCCAATCAGAATCCCACATTTACATTTCCTCTTTATGTCACGTGGTCAATGAGCTTAATTGACACATGGAAAATGTTCCTTTACACATCTTATTCAAGGCAGCTCTGGAAATTTGGGTTTATGGAATGTGCCAGCAGCTCTGAGCTGTCTTGGCTTTTCCTCTGCAGGCTTGGTCCATGGCCCAGTGTGATGCAAGTTCTGCATTGCTCAGAACACTCAAATTAACTGCTGGAGCAGTGTCAGGAGTGTGCTTAGGCCCAGGAGCCTTTCCTGAGGGCCGGAAGCGGGTGTGGGGAGGCCTCCTAGCTCACTTCCCACTGTGAGGCAGAGGTTACTGTCATTTGTAAAGACTCGGGCCATTAACTTCTGTAGGAAACCTGACATCATTCCCACCCTGCAGTCTCCTTTGGGGCCCCTGACCTGGGCCCCCATGGGATACTGGGATTATCCCATTTGTAGCCCTTACCACGTTGCACTAAAAGATGCCTCATGGGTCTCTTCTACAGCCAGAACTTGGATGCTGAGGGCTCCTTAGCACCCAGCACAGTGACTGACATACAGAGATACTCAATAAAAGCAGTCAAGGCAGCTGGGTAGGCAGTAGGACTAAGCAGGACGGACCACTGGGATAATAATGACAATGATAATAAAGATGATAATAATAATAACTTCTAATTATTGGGCAGTTATCCAATGAGTCTAACTACTGAGCTAGGTGATTTCTTTATCTTGACTTTACCGACAACCAGACTTGGCAAGGTCAAGTCGTGTAGAGAAGTTAGGAAACAGGCAAAATAAAAGGGGGAGAACTGGAATTCCAGGAACCTGTGCTTGACTCTTTACACTCTGAGCATATGCACCTCTGCTTCCTCTGAATCAAGACAGTATTTCCATCATCAAAATACAACTCAGCAGGAGTCGCAGAGCTGGTGATGTCTAGAAAGAGGCTCCTCAACGGAAAGGTAGCAGGTCTGCTAACAGTCCCCGTTTTGGTGGTACTCAGAGGGCTGGATATTTTCAGTTTCGGGGTTGCTATTGTTTGTCTCATGAAGCATTTCATTCTTTTTTTTAATATAAATTTATTTATTTTATTTATTTATTGTTGGTTGCGTTGGGTCTTTGTTGCTTGCGCAGGCTTTCTCTAGTGGTGAGCAGGGGCTACTCCTCGTTGCAGTGTGCGGGCTTCTCTTTGTGGTGGCTTCTTTTATTTCAGAGCATGGGCTCTAGGCTTGCGGGCTTCAGTAGTTGTGGCACACAGGCTCAGTAGTTGTAGCTCACGGGCTCTAGAGAACAGGCTCAGTAGTTGTTGTGCACGGGCTTAGTTGCTCCGTGGCATGTGGGATCTTCCCAGACCAGGGCTCGAACCTCTGTCGCCGGCATTGGAAGGTGGATTCTTAACCACTGCATCACCAGGGAAGACCCAGCATTTCATTCTTAATGTTCTACAATAAATTGGTGACCTCTTTTAATATTTCTACTTGAATTGGACCCCCAGCTTCACTGCGTCCTACCTGTGTGATACGGAATAAGTTGCTTGCCTTCTCTGAGCCTATTTCTTTGTCTATGTATGTGGAAATATAAGGTTGTCTTGGGAAGCAACTGTTCTTACACTTGTAAAGATCCTAGAATAGTACTTGGCACAGTCTGAGTGGGCAGCAGACGTTAGGTGTTATGATTTACTGTTTTGCTCTGTCCCTGTCTCCTCTGGTTACTGCTGTCCTGGCAGGCGTGAGTTTTACTACTTCTGTGGCTCTGCTGCCCACGGGGGCATCAGTGTAGGGAATGGCTGGTGGGATGTTTGCTGAGCCCAGTGGCCTGGGGCTAGGGGCTAGTTATTTAGACATGCTTTAAAGACATTTCTTTGTGGTCCAGCCACTAGCCAGGGGTAGCCATGGGTGGGAGCCAAGGCTTGCTGGTAGCCTGGTCTTCTGGCACTTACCCCCTTCCCATCTATCAAAATCTCCCCACCACCCCCCACCGCCGCTTTCCTTCCCTCTGTCTCTTTGCTCTCAAAGGCCCCAGCTTCTCTCTTCCTCCTGGCTGGCATTCTCTCCTCCCAGAACATGGGGCTTTGGGGAAACAAAAGCCAGGTGTCTCAGCTTTGGCCTCTTAACACAAACCTCCCCTGAGGCAGGGGAACAGAAAGGCCTGGCTTCCTTTATATAACGGAGAGCTGGCAAACCCTGAGATAAAAACACAAATTATTATATCAGTAAATTATCCTGCCACGCTGACATACGCTCTAATCAGGAAGGCAGTGAAAACATAGGGAGGACGCCAGAAAGGAATCTGTAGGAGGAGGGGGGAGTTGCCAAGATAAGAGCTGAAGGGGGAGCAGAACTTTGGGATGCTTCAAGGTCTGAACTTTTCCCCTGAGATTGCACTGGGTGTGCAGGGAGCACCAGCTACCGCTGCCCATGGGGTGACAGGAGGAGATGGGAGACAGAAGGAAAAGGAGAATGGAGGAAACTAAGAAGGAAAAGGAGGCAGGGGCAGAAAAGACAGGTAATCGCAGAGAAGTGAGAGGCAAACATTACTGAGAGCTTACCACGTGCCAGGCACTGCCTGTGCTAAGATTGAACACCCTCTGACGTCCTGTAATCATCACAACCACCTCGTGCAGTGAATGCTTCCTATTATCCCCATTTTAAAGATGAGACAACTGAGGAAGTCAAGGCTGAGTGGACATTTCCAATTTCTACATCAAGTAAGTGATGAAGCTAGGCTTTCAGCCCCCAGATTTGAGGCTGCACTTAACCACTTTCCTATCTGGCTCCCCACTGACAAGTCCATGTTCTGATAAACAGCAGTAGCGGAAATTAATTTATTCTCAGCTGGGGAATTTGGTAGCGGTATGTGGAGAATGAGCTAATCCCTGTTAGAACGAGAAGAAATTAAGAATGTAAAAGAGAATGAAGGTCTACTCCCAGGATTTCAATATGAACAAAGCTTTCAAAGTGGAGGGAGAAAGCTGTCACATCCTACAGCTGATGAAGAGCTTGCTCAAGCAGGACCCCATCAGCTCCACCCAACCCTGTAGGATAGATCAGACCCCAAGTATTTTTGCCATTTTTATAGATGTGGAAACTGAGGCTCAGAGAAGTTAAATGACCAGGCAAAATAGTGAGTAAGAGGCAGAATTCAAGATTGAACACAGATCTACCGGCTCAAAATCCAATGCTGATTAGATGACAGACATTATCTGTCAAGGTGACCCTGAGCCTCACACTTGGGCTGACCAGAGAAGGGGAATAAAGCAATATCCCTTGACCCCATGCAGGCTGGTGGGCTCCCTCAGGAAAAATGCATGTTGAAGTCAAGTGGTGAGGGCTGTACAAATGGGAAGGGAATGAGGATTTTTAGGTGGGTCTCAGCTGAAGCATTCAATTTAAGCAAAAGCAGAAAAACAGTGCAAAGCTATGAGATGAACAGGAAATGCAGGAGGGGCTTAAAAGGGATGTCTGAGCGTAGACTGATTGTCACGTTGCTTGGAGAGGAAAAAGATGGGAAAAGAAAGGCAGAAGTGAGAAGGGAGGGAAGTGAACATGTGGATGATTTGGAAGGTGTCCTCAGAAACTAGAAATGTTGCCTGGAATTTGTAAACAACAGATTGCTGTGCAGGGAATAGAAATTTGGGGGCGGGAGAGGAAACACCTGTGTAAAGGAGGGTGTGGGAGAAGTTCAGAGCCACGCCTAGACCAGAAGATTCAGGCAGACTGACGGACATCGTTATGACGAGAAAAGAAAATAGCATCAATAAACTTCAGCCAAAATAAAAGAAAAAAAGGGGAATGGGAAAAAGAAGGGTGAAAAAAACGATGTTCTTTTAGAGGTCCCTGGAGTCATAACAGATATGTTGCGGCATTAACGTTGAGACCGATATTTCCTGAGGATGTCTGATAATAGTCCTCCTCTTTTTTATTTTTAAGGACTGTCTTTAATATCTTGTGGAACTGTTCCTTCATTGGTAGTATTAAGGTGGACACATTTTTTGGCCATAAATTTGTCCTCCCAAATTATAGTGCATTTTGAGTTTTGAACGGTGGCTAATAATTCTTCCCATTCTTGCCACTTTCACTGTGCCGACCTCTGTGCAATCTTTCCTAAAGTATGAGCTGGAAATCCAGGCTTGTTAGAATTTTCCCTGTGGAAGGATGATAGGATTTTGAGTGTCAGCTTTAGAGACTCTTCCAGGAGTGACTACAGGAGCTTGGAGCCCTGATGCTCTCACAGTTAGTCTGACTGCCTTCGGGATTTTTCTTGCTTCCTTCCTTGGTTCTTAGCTTCCATTCGGAAACAGCAGAATTTTCCAGCTAATTGACCTCCAAATAGTTGAAGCATGATTGTATTATTGCTTCTAATATTGGCATTGCATAAAAGCAACAGAATCAGACTGCAGATTATACACTGCAGAGGCCCTTAAAGAAACAGTTAATCCAGAGATTAGGCTGCATCTTTTGAGAACTTTTTCAAATTTTTATCACACACACATGCTCATCTGATGTTTGTAACAGTGCTGAGCATATTGTTTGTCAAATGATAGTGAACCGTAGTATGAGAAGTACATGACAACCTACTGGTGAGGTTAAAGAGGCCAGGAATTCAACCATGATCAAACGCATTCCTCTTCTTTCTACAAGTCCATGAAGCAAGAGTGTAAACTCACTTGAGGAATTTACACTGTTTTCCACAAAAGAGTTTGATGGAAACATCTCATTGGGGCTGTTTCTGTGTCTTTCATTTTGTACATTTTCTTAAATAATAAACTACAGACCCAGAATTTAAACAGTGAAGAAATTAAAGTTGGCCTCTTGCAGTGAAGTTAGCTTCTGTCATTGAATACATCCTTATCACTAGTCCCAGTAGTTATACATAACCAAGATATCTCTTTGGGTAAGTCTAAGAAAGGGCACTTCAGGATCCAAACAGATGTATTAAAGGAAAATAAAAAGTAACAGTAAAATGGCTTCCAAGTGAAGGGAGATAACAATGTCGCTTTGTGCAACATTTAGGGTAGTTTGCTTCATACTAAGCATTACTTTATCCCTTCCTTCCCATTTTATTATGAAAATTTTATTTTGAAGAATAAAATTTTCTATGAAAAATTTCAACCATAGAAGTCAGAAGAATTAGAGAATGCCCATATACCTGAATCTAGAATCCACAATGAATATTTTACTCTTCTTCTTTCATCCTCTATCTTGCTATCTGTCCATACCGCTATCCAATCATCCAATCATGTTGATTTCTGGACTCATTTCAAAATAAGTTGCAGGTATTGACACCCTTCACTCCTAAACATTTCAGGACCCAGATCATTAACTAAAGTTCAATATTTGTTTTTGGAGGTGGATACAGTGTCATGTACAAATTGTAAGTGTATCTTTAGATTTAATTTGGCAAACGTATGCAACTACGTAACTGAAACAATTGTCAAGATTTGGAATATTTCCAAAATCTCGGAGAGTTTAATTCCCATCCTAGCTAATTCTTCCTCCATTCTCCTATAGACAACCATTGTTCTGATGTCCTTTTCACCATAGGTGAGTTCTGCCTGCTTTAGAATTTTATATACATACCATCCTACCATAAGAGTGCTTTGGGTAAGGCTTAGGCATTCAGCATAATGCTTTGGAGATTCTTCCGTGTTGTTGGGGTCTGGGTAGTTTATTCCTTTTTATTGCTGAGTAGTATTCCATAGTATGAATATGCCACTAGGCACTATTTTAAGAGGGATGGGATATGTGGTACCCAAGAAACTCCAGAGAGGAGTTTCCAGGATGATGTGAGGTTGGGAGAGGGAGGAGGATTTGAGAGAGTTACCATAAAAAAGAGCACATTTAGGAAAGGATGCGAGAACTACCCTCAACTATTAAAAGTAGGGGTCAGCAAACATTTTCTGTAATGGGCCAGCTAGTAAATGTTTTAGGGTTTGCTGGGCCAGATGGTCTTTGTCACAAGTGCTCATTTCTGACCTTGCTGTAGAGTGAATGCAGCCACAGACGTAAATGAAGAAGTGTAGTTGTGTTCCAATAAAATTTTATTTATGGACACAGAGATCTGAATTTCAGATGATTTTCATGTGTCTTGACATATTACTCTTCTTTTGATTTTTTTAACTGTCTGAAAGTTTAAAATCTACTCTTAGCTCATGACCCACACAAAAACAAACCATAGTTTCCCAACCCCTGATATAAGAAGGCATATTTGGCCTAGGAAACTAAAGATCTTTCTACTAAGTAGTGTTGAAACAAACTCTATGTTCTCACCCTGGCTGTTCCCCAGCCCCGCAACTGGTAGCATAGGGTTAAAGAGACAGGCTCCAGACCTTGTCTGTTTAGTTCAATCCCCCAGCACCTAGCTAGCTGTGTGACTTCATGCAAGTTATTTAACCCTTTCATGTTTCTATTGACTCATGGATAAAATTAGAGGCATTGTAAAGATTCAGTAAGTTAGTGCTAAGAACCATGATGATTTATAATCAGTGTTCAATATACGTGCACAGTATCTGGCAACATAGTAACTGTGGAATAAGTGCTTTCATTATTATCATTATAGTTATCATCATATTATTGTTGTTATTGTTATTATCACGGAGAAGCTAGATAGGAATTCTGACTTTTCATGGTAGGCTGAACTAATAGATGCTTAGATGCTTTCTTGTACTAACCATCAGTGTTCTCTGCTATTTAGTGCCTGAGGCTTCAACCATAAGATTTGACTGTTGCTGAAGTCTGAGAAGAAACAGCACAATATTTTAATCATTAAAGTCAGCTAGCCTACACAATAAGGTAAAAGAGTGTTTTCTTTCTACTTGATCTCTCTTGACCTTGGATCTTAGGTTTACCTCTAAGCGTACTTTATTAACTGTAACTCGTGTAGGTAATGACTGGTAGAAAGGTTACTTTAATTTTTTCCCCATATGAGAAAGTGAGAAGAGGAAAGATCTTTGCTTTGCCATGGGAAATGGGTCACACCAAAAGGATAAGCAAGGACATGATTCTTCCTGTGAGCTGTGGTCACCTATCAGGCAATGCTGGATAGCAGGATAGCTGTGAGAGTATTTTACGACTGGATCTGTGTGTGATGGGATGCTCTATGACTGTGCTCCAAGTCCATCGTGACTGCTGCTGCATGCTGAGAAAAGAGGCATGAAAGTAGACCTCCATGTGCACCTCCGCATCCCCCAGGTATAACTCTTGTCCTATATTGTTGTCTCTGACATTTGTGTTCCCAAGCCAGTTTATCTTTAGAAGTGTCTGCTTACTTCACCTTGTTTTTCTCTGCTAGCTAGCTAGAAATGATGTCTTGGAGTGCTAAGCACAATATGAAGTCACAAAAGAGCACTAGAAGAGAATTCTGGCACCATTTATGGCAACATCTTCATTCTCCAGATGAGGAAACCAAGGTTCAGATAAGATGGAACCTAATAACATCCTCACAGCTTCCAATCCAGTGCTCTTTTAATTTCACCACATTAATCTTTGCCAATAAGCAGGATCTGATATATGGATGTTTTTGGTCATGGGGGCTGGGGGCAGGAGGGTCAGAAGGACATGAGCTCCACATTCATGCCTGAAATGCAGAATTTGGGCATTAGTTCCACATAAAGCTAGACTATAACTGGAATAATATCCTCTATTCTATTGAACATTTTCAGATGACATGAATGACTATTAAATATAAAAACCAAATCCATTTTTAAACTTATTTGGAGGTGTCTTTATTATTTCATATACTGGAGTCTCAAAATGTGGCATTGGTCTCAGCCTTTCTGTAACTCCAGAAAGTCTTACTGATGAGAAAGTGAAACTAGAGTATTTAAGTGGATATGGGCATGAGAAGAGATGATTACAGAAAAAAGAGCTGGTAGAGGCACAGAGCAATATCAAAACAGACTTCACTGACATTAGATGAGGAGTTAAAAAACTGTCAACATGGAAGAGAAGGAAGAATAATAGAGAGGAAGAAATGCCAGCTAGTGGGAAAGAGGGGAGGTGGTGGACCACAGTGATTTCCAAGAAGTTAAGGTGGAGGGAGAAATGCATAGCTCCCTGGTGGAGTGAGGCTTCTAGCCTTTTGGCAAAAATAGGAATAGGGGTATCCCCATTACCTCCCTTAGTTCCACAGCACTTAATAAAAACTTTCAATCATCTGAAGCTTTTTTGGAAGCACGAAAGGATTTGAATTGACTCTTACTATTTTCCACCTTGACCCAAGATGGTTTACAGAGCATGAAGTTCCAAGGTTGCATGTAAACAATGTCATGAGAGTTATTAATTTTAGGGGTAAAGATTATTGCTTTCTGACTGACTTTCTGAGCTTTTAGGATTTAGTAACTATTGTTTGGAATGCAATCGGATTTTGCTCTCTATAGTATAATGTAAAATCATACACTGACATGAGCTAAATGAACTAAATTGATGATTGACCCAAACTCCTTTTTTAAAAAAAAAATTGTATCTATAAAATTGGAAAACTACCTTAGCTTCCCCGTTATATAACATAGTTATGCTAGTGCCTTATTCATTTAAAGTATACCTATGCTAATGACTTATTCATTAAAAAAAACCCTGTTTGAGGAAAATGAAGAATTCTTCTGCAAAAACAAGTTGAAGTTCGAAAATTTGTTTATCACAGTAGAGGCTCTGAGATCACACATGTCCATTAAAGGTATTCAGCACAGGGTCACTGAGGGTCAGCAAGAGACAGCCAATTAGACGTCTGTTTTTCCTTTCAAAGTCCTGTCTGTTTCTTTCACCCTCTTCAAACCACCCTTAAGGAGACATATATATCCTAAGGTCAAAGTAAAAGAAAAAAGAAAAAGAAAGTAAAAAAAAAAAAAAAAGAAAGGCTTAGAGGCTTAGAACAATGAGAGTTCTTCCTTTATTATCCAATAGTCATGTGTATTTTAAATACCCATCATTATCAAGAGAAAAATGAAGCCAAGTGTCTGATAAGATGTGCTGCAAAGTAGAATAAGATTCCATTTTGTCCAGACTTCTGACTTAGGCAGCAAAAGTGACTGAATGAAATCATTGAGTTTCCCACCGTGGACAAGGGCTTCAAAGTTGTAGGAGAAGTATTTGTTTAGAGTAGGGAGGATCAAGACGCTCCGGTATTTACAGAGGAAAAAACAACAACAAGCAGCCTATCTTTTGGAAAAGGAATGCATGGCTAAATTGGCTCAGCCTGTCCTTAGCAACCTGAACTCAGAGGGCACATTTTTTCCTCTCTAGGAAGCAAGTGGGAACTTGAAAAGTATGTAGCATGTCGTGAAAAGGGAGCAGTGAACTTTGCCCAGGTCTGCAGCCAGCGCTGAAATCTGAACCTTTAGAAGTTTCAGAACCGGTGGATCTCGCCCCCCACCCCCACACCACCCCCCCACCGCCCCACACCGCCAACCCCTTTTAAATCTCTGTACAGCTCGTGCCTTTACAAAGTATCTTGGTCTGGAAGCAGAGTCCCTCTCCGAAGAGAAAACCTGTTCTCTACGTGTTTCTGGTGTCATTAAAAAGGAAGTCCTCAAAACAAAAATAAAACATTAAATCCAACTTTATAATTATTATATTTAACCTAGATTTATAGAGCTGGGGAACGGGAAGATTTTGTTTTGTATTCATTTTAAAACTAGCTTTCAAAAGTTTTGAGAGTCCCTATGTAGAGATGATCACGGGCTGGAAAGATTTCCCTTATATTGTGGGGGGAGAAAAAAGAAATGACGAAAAGTCCCTGCATTCAGGCTGCTTGCAGTCTGAATCTTTTCACAACAGCCAGTTACTTGGTAACTTGAGCTGTGTTCGTTCCTGAAATTCTTTCACATAATTGAAGATTAATTTGATTCCCTAGATTGTTGAGGGTTGTTGACAGTGGGGAGCTGGGGTGGGTGGAAATAGATTATTCAAATCACAAAGAAGGAGGTGTGCCCTAAGTGACTGTTCCATTACTGCTCAGAAATGTTTGCCTTCCTAAGTGTTCATCAGACTCGGTGTGGCAGGATCCTGCCGGGAGGGAGGAGAGGGCCCTGCCCATGTTCAGAAAGCAGGTGAACCTCAGAGAAACCGAAATATTTTGTCAAGCGCGTTCTATGTATTAATGGCTCCTCCAGAATCCATTAACGCCGACTCAAGGGCCCTGGCTTTCTCAAGTGTGTAATGTAAACAATATGAAAGTCAATAGTGGGGGACATTCCAAGATAGTATTAGCACAATTGATTTATTGATGGTTGCACAATGGGAGGTTATCTTTTGTTAATTGACTCAGTAAATAAGCTGGAAGGCGTCAGGGGATGGGGAAAAAGTAGCTGGTGGAGGTAAAGGGGAGGCACCTGGATTATAATTTGTTCAACTGCTAGCCTGTCTTGGTAAATTCCAAAGACCACTTCCGCTGCCAACCTCAAACACTGTCGAGCAAAATTAATTCTGCCTGGAACTCGGCATCCGTCTCCCAGGAGGGGAAGACTCAGAGACCATGGATTCCTATCGAACAGTATATTTTTTAAACTTTTGCTTCAGGAAGGTTCAAGACCTAGTAAGTGTAAAGTGTTAAAGTAAGAGCTAGAGAGAGAGAACTCGATCTACTCGACTTCTTTACAGATCTAGAAACAGTGGGGAAGACTTGTGTACAATGCGTGTGATACTCGTAACTTCTGAGCAGTGAGCAATTGAACTAACGATGGAAAACAATCCACCTTTTCCTGTTTGCAGTCCATACGCAGCACTTCTCCACAAAAGCTACTATAAGCTGGTAGCTCCTCCTGGGAGAAAAAAGGGTGAGGGGAAAAACCCAACAACAATAAACCCTGCATAAATTCTGGGCAATTCCTAGTACTGTATCAACTGAAGTGGGACCTCTTGGATGGATATGTAACCTTTTGGACTTGTTTAAATGGATTCTTTTTGAGACTTTTAAACTTTTATCAGAGATAGTTTAAAAATTAAAATTCTTACTGTCTTAAGGAATATCAATTTCTTTTAAGCTAGTTTTTCCCTTGGTCTCCTTAAGGCCTATACTCTCTGCAGAGGAGTCCAGAGTTCAGGTCAAGGATGTATCAACACCTGTACCAACTCTACCTGTGAACCTGCCCCAGCTGCCCCTTCAACCATCTCCCTTCCTAATTTCCCTACTTCTGTACCTCCCTACCCCATCACACCCCTTCTCCCATTATCTTTGGCCCCAAAACTTGAAGTCCACTTTACTTCTCCACTTCCCTCATTGTCCTCAGTAAGTTCTTCAGTCCTATAGATCCTGTTCCTTTTATCTATTTCTTTTATGTAAGGTTCATATAATATGAATTTTGCCTCCCAACTGGAATAAATTAACCCAGGGGTTGGCACATGGTAAGTGTTCACTTAACATCTGTTAAATGAAGAACTGAATGAGTGCATATCTTTGCCTACGACTGTATTTTTCTTCATGAAAATCATCTCTGACCACAGTATTTCAGGGCTCAGAAACTATCAGTTACTAGTTAACTCTCAAATTAAGTGTAAACTATTCTTTCCAAGATACCCACAATCTATTTTTTCCCCTGTTTTCTCTTCCACCAAACTCATAAACATCCTATTCTCAATCCAAAATATTGCTCAATTTCCCAGAAACTCTTCGTATCTGTCTACCTCCATATCTTTTCTTATCTTCATTTCTTCAATCAGAATGTTCAGTCATCTTTCCAAGATCAATTTTTGCCAGTTTCTTAAAGCCCAACTCAAATGCTACCCCCTCCCTGGAGCTATTTTTGGTTCTGTATGCCTCTCTCTGTCAAGCTGGATATGCTCTCTTCCTTTTGGGGCATTTATTGTATTTAGTCCATGTTACAGATATTTCTACACTTGATTTATTCTTTCCTGGTAGAAGGTAAATGCTTGGGAGACAGTGATTAAACCTTACTTCTTTTTCTATGTCTGTATTCTCAATGCCTCATAAACAGTAAGTGCATAGTATACTGTCATTGAATTACATTGATTTTTATTTCTTCCTTATTGTTGCAAGATTTTTTCTTTCTCTTTTGACTGCATGTTGTTCAGCATTGTGTGTGTGTGTGCGTGTGTGTGTCTGTGGTTTCACTATTTGCTAGCCCAATTAACATCTTTTGTCTGGAAATACACATTTGTTAACCATTATTTTAAAGCTGTCTTCAAGATGAACAGAGGTATGGGAGAAAAACTCCTTCAGTTTGGACTCATGCAGATCACTTTGGGTTTACCCAACTTTATGCTCTTTCCCTGCCTCTTTTAACATCTGGTAATTTGTCACACTAAAGTTCCACTGCGCACAGAGCTGCCTGCGACTTGAGAGGCAAGCTCCAACTCTGTGGGCCACTTTTTAGAAGCCTGTGGTCATTCGGGAAACAAAGGCACTCCTGTTGCCTCTTCTCAATAACAATTAAGACATCAGATTAATAGAATCTTTAAATTCTTGAATGATGCTTGCAGAATAGTTTGTGTTTGTGTTAAGACAAAGGAATACTTTCCAAGCCATAAAGGTCACCCAAGAAATAAGAGCGAGACAGCTTATGCATTGGGTATGCTGGTAGATTTTTGGAGAATGGCATGTGTCCTTCTCAGTGTGTTCTGGCTTTGGAACTACTTGGCCTGTGATTTACTCTGGAGAGGGATTTCCTGGGCAAGGAGTCCCTTGTGTTGTAGGAGCCTGCCTTCAGGAGGAGGAGAGAAAATGGGGAGGGGAGGGGAGGGGGAGGGGGAGGGGGAAGTTTTTCTGTTCACATCTAGGGTTCCCTTAATGAGTGTAATGTTGTTGCTAATGGGATTTAACCACAATACCTATCCCTAACCCTGTCACCAGAACGGTAGTCTACATGCCCCTTTTTTCAATACCGTCTGCCTGGTAACTATGCAGAAGTCTGTTCTCCCAATTTTCTAAGTGGTAATCCTAGAATTATCTTGGCTCAGAAATAAATGAAGAACTCGTGTAGAGGACTCAAATTTCCCTACAGGGGTTGTAACTGAAACAAGGATTAAGTACCAGTACACAAAACCTCTCAAGCAATGGACAACGCGTCAATTGCTGAACATTCCATCCTAGAAGGCCCTCAGTGTTTCTCTTTTATAAAGCTTGAGATCAAGTTTGGGTAGGGAGTAAAAAAGCAAGGCAATTTAGCTCCTTTAAAGGCTTGCTCATTGGGAAGGACAGAGCTATATTTAGCTCTGTGAGGTCGCTCAGGGAAGCTAAAACGACAGGCAATTAAATGGTAAGTACGCGCGCGTGAGTGTGTGTGTAGGGGAGTGTGCAGGAGGAGGGACGGTTTGGGGAGATGACAATGTGGGCCGTAGGAAAGAGCCTGTTCAGGAAAAATTTCATAACAGTGCAGAGTAACATGAGGATGAAACAGACTACTGGTTGACCATGTTGCAAATGTTTATTCTGATTGTGATGCCCTCAGGGCCTGAATGATTCTGAATTAGCTAGTTTCTTATGCCCCAGCTCCCCTCCCCCATAGAGTAATAATACTTATAAACCATCTGCCATTTATTGAGTACCTATTATGTACTAAACACAGTGCTTTACTTCTAGAAATGTCATTTTGTTGTTTTATTTTTTAAATTGAAGTGTAGTTGATTTACAATGTTGTGCTAGTTTCAGGTGTACAGCACAGTGCTTCAGTTTTACTTGCATACGTACATATATATACACACATATATCAGATATATATACACATATGTACACTCTTTTTCAGATTCTTTTCCATTATGGGTTATTACAAAATAATGAATATAGTTCCCTGTGCTATACAGTAGGTCCTTGTTTTCTATCTGCTTTATATATAGTAGTGTGTATATATTAATCCCAAACTCCTAATTTATCCCTCTCCCCTCCATTTCCTTTTTGGAAATCATAAGTTTGTTTTCTATGTCTGTGAGTCTATTTCTGTTTTGTAAATAAGTTCATTTGCATCTTTTTTTTAGATTCCACATATAAGTGATATATGATATTTGTCTTTCTCTGTCTGGCTTACTTTACTTAGTATTATAATCTCTAGGTCTCTCCATGTTGCTGCAAATGGCATTATTTCATTCTTTTTTAGGGCTGAGTAATATTCCAATGTGTATATATGTACCACACCTTCTTTATCTATTTATCTGCAGATGGATATTTAGGTTGCTTCCATGTCATGGCTACTGTAAATAGTGCTGCTATGAACATAGGGGTGCATGTATTTTTTGAATTAGAATTTTCTCTAGATAGATGCCCAGGAGTGGGATTGGTGGCTCATATGGTAACTCTATTTTTAGTTTTTTAAGGAACCTCTGAACTAGTCTCCATAGTGGCTGCACCAATTTACATTTACAGTAGTTTTGACAACTGTGCTCTGAGAAGCAGATAATGGGAGGGTTTTGCCCCAAATCATATAGCTGCCAAGTGGTTGAGGTAGATTTGAATCTAGTTCTGTTTCTGGCTCTGCTTTATGGTGCTTCTATATCCTGCCTCCTCTACAATTCCCTGCTGCACTGGCATTTCATGGTTTTAAATTCATATATGAGAGCACTTTGACCTTCTTAGAGAAGGGCATTGAAACGCATATATATATATATATATGTATATAAAATTTACAGCTAAATCTACATTTTAAGGGGACTGGTATTCTTAAAAAAGGAGTCATGAGTGACTCGTATTTATATTTTAATTTACACTCAAATCTCCTGGAACTGTAAATTATACTCCTCTTAATAAAAAAAAAAAAAAAAAAAGCTCTTTTCCTTCTTTTATTTATAGTGATCCTTGGAGACTGTGCTCTGCCCTTGTTCCTAGATATGGGATCATGGGGGTGGGACAGAGATTAGCCAGATAGAAATATGCCAGGAAAGGAAACAGCAGGGTAGAACTGAGTGAACTATAACCATCTCTCTGTGGTCCTTTCTTCCATTTTGTTTGGCAACCCTCAGGCCTGTTCAGTCTGGCATCTTTGGATTCAAACCCTGGGCAAGTCAGGTCGATGACAGTGAATAATTCCAAGTGGAAAGCTGATTTACAGGAGGGTTCATATAAACAGAGGATTCTTCTTTCAAGAGTTGAGTTTAAAATCCCAGGGCATTTTAGTGCAAGAGTATTTTCTTTTTTCATACCTACCTACTCTCTTACTGAGATAGGTTAGAATCAAGGATTGTATCTTTTGGAAGATTAGTTAATGTTCTTTCATAAACAAACATCATATGAAAAAGAAGTATATTTCCTTGAGTGATATATTAGTTTTAATGTAGAAGGGATTCAATAATTATTTGGAAAATCACATTTAGAAACAAACCTTTAGCTATAGAGGGCTTATCAAGGTTCTGCTCAAAGTAGACAGAGGAATACTTTCAATCTGATAGAACCTCTTTGAGCCTCATTGGACAAGATCACCTCTCAGGCCCTGTTGAGCCCAAATAGTCTATGAATCTATAATAGCCAAACTTGCTTTCACTTCTGGGTTCATTCCTTGAGGGATGGGGATGAAGTTGCCAAGGGGGCAGAAACCAGCTGTAAGCCTAGATGTAACTGTAGATATAAAACAGAATCTTCCCCCCATTGTCCCAGATAATAGAGAAAGGGACCTTAGAGGCGCTCAAGTTTGAAGCAGATAAAGACGAAAAAGAACACTGAACATTAAAAATTGTGGTGAACATAAAAAAAAAATCTAGGCTTGTCACTGAGACCTAGGAAGCAACTCTTAGGGGTCAGTCCTGCTGCCATTTACCTGGGCCAATTTAACTACAGGCACTTGGTGATGACCTGTGAAAGAGGGAGGTGGAAGGAAAACTCAAACAGTAGATGTGGCAAAATCACATTGATGGGCTTGGGGATCTTTCCTATGATTCTCCCCTCAGAAATTTGCCTTCCTAATTATGTTTGGCTTAGCCCAATATTGAAAATTAGTTGTTCTCCCCAGAGTCGCTCTGAAGTTAAACTGCAGAGGGAGTTGGTTGAGGAGCATGCCCTTTGGAATATGGAGGATAAAACATTTTCTGGCACAAATGTAGTAAAAAAATCCCAAAGTTGTCTTAATTTTAAAGAAAAGCATAATTTGAGCACCTTACCAGCCTTCAAGTATTTATTGCATTTATAACAACTACATAAATGAGATTATTTTTACTTACGTATATATGTTTTTACCTAGAGAATGTTATGTCTTCACCCCCAGCCTTCTTGGAAGCTATAATAATGAACCAAATCTCTCAGACTCAAGCACAGTGCCCTGCATATAATATAATCAGAAATCTTTGTTGAATAAATAAATGTTCCTGATCGGGAAGGGCCTCATTCCGTAGCACTGAAGCAATAGATTAGGATGGATTTGAAATGTTCCAGCTAGGGATGGCTTGGCAATCTTGGATCCTCAGGCTACGCAGTTGTTGTCATAGGGGTTCTTGAAGGAGCTCCCTTCCTTCCTTCCTTTTCTTTCTTTAAATTGAAATTATTTCAAATTCGGATCTTACTTATATACAAATTTGAAAGTAGGTACAGTCCTTGAGTTTATTGCTTTGAAACAACTGCATATGCACAACAAATTTACAGATAGAATTTAAACAAAATGACAAAACACAACATTCAAATTAACAGCGTTGGTTTAACATGATGGATGATGGTTTGCTAACATTGAGTCTCCACTCATGGCATTAATATTGTGCCAACTAGTAAGATGAAGATGTTTTGATTTTGGCATGCTTATATTTCCATGCAGAGTATATCAGATGATTCTTCTAGCACTTTCCTCTGCTTAAACTACTGCTTTGGTAACCAGCAAAGCTTTGGTCCACACAGCATACTGGAACATCCTTTGACCTTCACTTGACATAAATCTATAATTTACTTACTGAGACAGATACAGGTTTTGTGGGGCCTGAATAGCATACAATTCTGAGGGCTTTCTTTAGTAAAAAGAATGAAAACAGAACTGCTAGTACCCCTCCCAGGGCCTTGGAATGGATCTGTATATATGAGGAGTTCTGAATCTCAAACTCCATTACCTTCTTGCTAAATCCATCTGTGTTCATGCATCAAATCCTTCTCCACTGTTTTTTCCCTTGTTGCCAATAAAACAGTACAATCCTGCAACAATTAGGAGTGGCATTTTTTTTTAATATTAAGAAAATCAACTTTAAATGACACATTAGTGCTTTTCAGATTATTCTCAAAATAAAAACAGAGAATTAAACATTATCATTGATAACACAGAGAAAGTTGAGAAATATGTTTCTATTAAATTCTCTTCCCCTGATACATTTCCCTAGAGGAGAGATACCGGGGTGAAGTTTTGGGGCTCTTGCTATACTTTGCTATGTTGGATTTACAGTGGTCAAAACTTGGGAACAGAGAGTTTAGCAGTCCCCTGGAAAATCTTTTTCCAACCTGCCTGACTTCTCAGGGTTTGAGTTTCGGGCACAGCCACTGTGCGTTGACAACCCCTGGGCTCCATATTTTGCTTGGTTTCTGACCTGATGTCAAGGTTGAGAAGACCTGTGGGCACGCAGTGCCAAAGCAAACCTTAGGCCAGTATTTCTCTGGGGACCAGAGGGACAAACAGAATGCAGACGTCAGGATCTGTTTCAGGGATGGTGTCTTAGAGTCCAACAGGTGTGATTAGGTGTGCTATGAGTCACAACTCTGGAGGCGGGCAAACAGTGGGCACAGATGGTAATGGAAGGGTCAGACAGGCAAAGGAAACCAGGGTCAGGAAGAACTTGGAGCCAAGACATTGGTTGACATGATGGAGCAGGTATTAATATCATGATCAAGCAAGTCCCATGCTTTGGGCCTGAGGTCTTCCTCCCTTCCTTCCCCTGGGGAACTCACGTCTACAGGACTGTTCTTGGGATCATAAACATTAGGTCTGAAACCACATATAAGGACAGGAAATGAATGTGTCTCTTTCTTACTGGGGAGATTCTGGAATTGAGACAGGCTGGGACCTGGAACCCTTTACTGTGGTGCTTGCACATGGACAAACGTCTGCTCAAGCAACAAAATACGAAGAAACTATATGGGACTAAAAATAACTGTGTGCCTGTGCAGTTGGGGCAAATTATGGACAACAAGATACAAAGAGACCAAAAAAACCCAACCGCCACTTCTGAAGAGCAGGGAGAACAAACAGGGTGTCGGGAGCAAAGGTAGGGTACTGCGCATGCCTCCTGCACTCAACACCACCAAAGCGGTGGGCCATCCACCTAAGCCAGCCCTCCAGCCCAACCCTGGACACACCCCTACCCTCACCCCATACAAGGAACCAGCTTGATCCCCTTGGGAAGTGAGCAAGCACGGGAACCTGCTACTTGTTTTTGCTCCCCTCTGCTGCAGCAGGGACACCAATAAAGCCTTTCCTGAATTTCTTGTCTGGCCTCTAATCAATTTCTATTGATTAAGGAGGCCTAGAACTCTGGTAGGTAACAGAATTATCCTTACTAGAGCTGATTGGAGAATGAACTATATGATAGTCAAGATCTGCCCTCCTCCCTCAGGCTCTCTTCCTTCTAAGACAGGAGAATCTTCCAAGAAACTCCCATAGAAGACAGCCTCCAGGTTGCCAGTATCCAGGATGCAAATTCTGATTTGAGCTTAGTTTCAAGAAAATGTTTATTTTGGAAAAATTTGAGGCTTGTCATCAAAGACCCTAACTTTCTATCTCCCTATCTTATGGGGTTACTGTGAAGTTCAAGTGTGAATATATATATATGTGTGTGTGTGTGTGTGTGTGTGTGTGTGTGTGTGTGTGTGTGTGTGTGTGTTGTAATTGGTGAAGATCCATGCTGTACTAGGTTATGGTAATCCCATTTCTTTCCACTGGATATGCTGATTTTTATCTCACCTGGTAATTGTTTTCAGATGAGATTATCTCACCTGATAATAATACATTTTTACTGAGATATAATTGACATAGAACACTATATTAATCTCAGATGTACAACACAATGTTTAGATATTTATATATGTTGCATAATGATAGCCACAATCAGTCTAATTAATGTCCATTACCATACATAGTTACAATTTTTTTTTCTTGTGACTCTAAATCCTTTTTTCTTTTTTCTTTTTCCTTTATGTTTTTGTTTCCTTTCTATTTCTGGTGAAAAATTATTCCATTGGAAATTTTGTATTGGAAGAAATATTTTTAGAGAAGGGAGAGTTCCTCAGATTTAAAAGAGAACTTTTTTTTTTTTTTTTTTTTTAACTCCTAGCTGTTTAAGGTACTAAATAAACCTCTTTATCTAATCAATTAGGCCTTTCACACAATACACTCAACTGATGCTGGGGTAGAATACATATTCATTCCCAGTCACATGAGGTCTTATCAGTTATAAGACAGAAAAAGAATTAGCCACTCTTGCATTGTAAGAGGATACCTGTGGGCTGGTTCATTTTTCTTGAAATATTTGCGGGGGGTGTGCGGGGGGATCTGAAAGCTTATGAAGTAAACAGGTTATTTTGTTCAGGAAACCTTCTCTGAAGTAGTTAGTAGGGTCATCTGATGACATTAACTTTGGTGGTAATTTCCATGATGTCAAGGGCATGCTGGAGATTGAAGAGGGATTAAAGCCAACTTGAACAATCAAAGCATTACAGTACATTGACTTGACTTGGCAGGCTACACCGCAAGTTGACACCTTTTCCACCTAATCCTATACAATCCAAGTCTGTGGTGGTAGGTAGACTACTTTCAAATGGCCAGAAGAGGTGAAGCAGGCGAGGTGGGAAATTTAAGATTCTGTACAAGTGTGCGTAGACCTCCTGGAGAGTACGCTCAAGACCAATTTGCCATCCAGAGCTGCCTGAGGATTAAAACCAAGGATTAAGGACCAAGTTTTTTGTTCAGTTTTTTTTTTTTTTTGAACGTTTCAAAAATAAACTTAGTTTCTATTTACCCTTCCTCCGCCCACTCCCAAAATTTTCCAGATATGCCTTTCTCCTAAAACCTTTTTAATCCCTCATGTGATTATCAACTCTTCTGTGAAAAGAGTCAGGTTTGCCCAGGAACTTTACTGAATAAAGATGAGTGTATATTTTAAAAAGGAAACAGCTGGATGGCAAAAGCCAGGGAGGGAGGCAGCTCTTGTTTCATTAGCGAAGGGAAGTTTGAGGGCTCAGAGGGAACTGGACGGCAGCCATGGCGGGGAGAAGAAAAGGAAACACACGATCATAAAGAACTAATCATGAAAAATGGAAAGTGAGGACGGCCAAGAACAACAAGCAATGAATAGATTTGGAATGGGGAAAAAGACGAAGGCGAGCGCAAAGCCATCTCAGGAAAGAGGCAGTGAGAGCATGTGCGTTTCATTGGAAAAAAATTAATAATTCTGAAAATCATTAAAGTGTCCTATGGAAAATGTTTGAAGATAACTTTTCTGACTCAGGTTTTATTTCTTTTGTGCCATTTCAGAGTCTATTTCAGTGCATGGGAAAACAAAATAGCACTAGAGGGGGAAATAATGTATACTGTACCAGAGCGTTTGGTTTCTTTCTTTCTGTTTTTTGTTTTGTTTTGTTTAATTTTTAATTTCTGCCGTATGGTAGGGAAAGAAAGCAATTAGTTTGGCTATATAAGGTCAAAGACTACATCCAAACAGATAAATCAAGGGTTTCTAAGAGTAACTCATACAAATTCTAGCTTTAATTAGAACTATCATAAATATCTTTATCTGTGCAGTAATCACCTAAGGCCTATTTGTATGTAATAGGGGAGTGATGGTTTAGGACTCACAGGTATATCTCTAAATATTTTCAGATGCAATTAGCATGGATTGAAGGAGGACCTAAGAGGAAAACCAGATCCTAGTCTGTCCTTCATCTTGAAATCTGTTCAACAAGATAAAATATACAAACTTGGCCAACAGTCCAGACAATACTAGAGAGAAGACATTTAAAAAAAAAAAAACTTTTTGAAGCTTTACATCAGTTGCAGACAAGACCATACCAATGAAATGGTGCTGGTCTTTCACTGGGATGGGGTGGTGGTGGTGCTTATCAGTTTTTTTTCTTTTTAAATTAGTTTTTAATAGCAGCATTTGTTTAAGGAGGAAAAAAAAAATGCAGGGTGGTGAGTTCTGGAATGTACATTAATCTTGTTAATGACACCACACTGCATGGTTGGCAAAACAGGACTTTTGAATCAACCTGTTTTTTTGTGGTAGCAATACTTGAGAATTAAGGCCAGGGAACTAGAGATACATGAAAAGTGTATGAAGACAGGATACAGGATTTCCTATGATTTTATGTTGTTCTTAATTAGGAAGCATATTGGCAGCAAATGCTAACATGTGTTAGGATGTTAAGTTGGAGCCAAATAAATGTTTTCTATTACAGCTCCGAATCCCATGCCTGGTCCGAATCCATGCAGTTCTGCTTACGACTTACAAAATTCCTATACAAGTCACCTTGGGGGGCAATTTTCTGTTGGCTCACAGGGCAAAACCACTTTTCACCACATGTTTTCCTGAAGGGTCATCTTCAACTCAGGATGGAAGTCAAAGATTGAAGGGTGGTGACCTCTGTTCTTGGAACTGCTTTGCTTGATGGTAACGGGTGGTCCTTAATACTCGCACTCAGTTTGACCCGAGAGTTGGAACTGGGTGTCAGGGAGCCCAAGCAACATCCTCTCAGTGGTGTTTATTTTTGTCTTGGTGGAGGAGAGAAGGGATGAAGATGGAATGTCTACCGAAAAAAGATTATGAGTTAAGGTAGCTACGTTAGAGAAATATTTGCCTGTATACACAAGGAACCATGTATAAGGAATGTTCATTAAACTCATTGTTTGCAGCAGTAAAAACTTAGAAACAATCTAAATGTCCATCACAAGGGAATGGATAAATATACCATAGTATGGAGTACTCCAGAGCAGTTAAAGGAATGAGTCAAGACTTGTAGTGAGGCCAGCTCTCAACAACATGTTAGGGAATTATATAGGGGATATAATCTTAACATATACACACTACTACATATAGATAACCAACAAGGACCTACTGTTTAGCACAGGGAACTATACTCATTATTTTGTAATAGCCTATAAGGGAAAAGAATCTGAAAAAATATATATATGTATATCTGAATCACTGTGCTGTACACCAGAAACTAACATGACACTGTAAATCAACTATACTTCAATTAAAAAAAAAAAAGCATGCTAGGGGAAATAAGGATGTTTCAGAATATTCTATGCAGTATCATGGCACTTGCATTAAAAACCCAATAAAACAATGGTATATTTTGCCTGGGCTCGTATAAATGTATGTAAGAATATCCCATAAATTCTGGAAGGATATGTATCCAGAGTAATTCTACCTCAGAGAAGATGGAGAAGATACCAAGATTGCTAATAAAGTCAAAGGAAGTCTCGTCTCGTTCCTACTATATGCTTTTTAAAAATAAAGTATTCATGTTCTATTTCTAAAGTTAAAAATTAATTGAAAAGGAAAAGAGTGAATGATTATGAAGCTGTTTCCTAAAATTGAATATCAAAGCATTTTCGCTGAGTTTGGATCTTCCATTGCAAGCTGGCTGTACAACCTCTGTGAAGCCTTTAGGGGTAATTGGTACACAGATAATTCTATCTGGGTCTTAGAAATCTTAAAAAAAAAGAAAGATTTTCTCTAAGTGGCTTTTTCACTGCTTGGTTTGAGTAATTTTATACACTTTCATATACATAGCTGAAATGACACAGGAACTCCGTTATACCTGCCTTTAGATTGCAAATCTCCCTCATTTTTTTATGTCAATGAATTTTATGTCAATGAAATTCAGGTTCTAAGGCAATCCTAAGGTCTTCACTCTCTATGCTATCAACGTATTGCCTGCAACTCTTCAGCATTTTCTCATGTGGCTTTACACACTAGTCCCTGTTTCAGAACGTTCTTCCCCCAGTTTTTTTTTTTTTTTCTCTAGAAAATAAGTTTTATTAACTAAAAAAGAAAAAAAGATTTCCTTGTATTTAATTAAAATAGAAATGCCCCTGACTGCAACTGTGTTATTTTCTTCAAAAATGAAACAAACAAACAAAAAATCCTGGTTATTCACAAACAGCGTTATTTGCCGTTTTAACTATTCTTCCCCTAATTTTTGCACAGCCTATTTCCTCACCTCACTCAGTCTCTTCTTATTTGTCCCTACTCTGCCTTCTCTGATCTCTCCATCATTCCTTCTCCCCTGTTTGTAATTATTTACTTATCTTTGCTCATACATTCATCTTCTCTCTCCTCCTCTAGCATGTACATTTCAAGAGAGAAGGGAATTCATTTTGCTTTCACTGCTGTGCCTCAGTGCCTAGAACAGTGTCAGGAACATGTGTCAAGTGTGTCAACAAGTGTCAAGGTGCTCAATCAATATTCTTCCAATGAATGAACAGGCTTGTGGTGGGGTTTTTGTTACTTGTTATTCATCCTTGTGTAACACTTTCAAAGCTTTGGAAATTATTAAATCACTTTTCTGCACTTTATATTTAAAACTCCTGTTATTCTTAATAAGATTCCGTTTAAACTGCTTTTTCTTTTTCCTTATAAACAATTCCACACAGGATATGGGTTAAAAAAAAAAAAAGAACCAAAAAAGTGAGGATGTACAAAATAGCATTCATTTAGTGAAAAGAGATTTTTTCCTGTAGTTTTAAATGAAAATCTTTTAACCAATATATCAGATCTTACATAAACCATGAAATGAAATGACTATCAGAAATAATTTTGAGAAGAAAAACTGTCATCTCCAAAGCAGTAAAATCTCCATATAACTGTGTAAACTAATTACTAGGTTAAGTAAAATTGCTGAAATATATCAGGACCTTCAAATGTCTCCAGGGCAGACATAATACAGTAATTCTCGAATAGTCAATCAAGGAAGATACTTTAATGGGCAGGATGAAGTCAGTGTAATAATCTTACTTAGTTTTGGTCCTGAGACTTATAAAGAGACTATTGGTGACAGATTACACATACAGAAGAGATGTCTGTTAGTGCAGCATGATACGAGCTGGCCTTTTGAGGCTCATGGGTCTTGAGCTCAGTGGAACGGAAATGGAGATGATGTACCCATTTATTCTGCTCAGATGCTAAAGCATACAGGCTTTTAAATCTATCCAAATGTTTCTTTTCAGCCACCCTCATCAAAAGAAGTAGAAAGGTTTTTCTATATGGTACTTTTTATTTTAGGTTATTAGATGCCTTTACATATATTACATTTTTTTAAAAAGTTTATTTATTTAGCTGCACTGGGTCTTTGTTGTGGGCTTCTCTCTAGCTGCAGTGTGTGGGCTTCTCTAGTTGTGGTGCAGGAGCTCTAGAGCACGTGAGCTCTGTAGTTGCAACGGGGTTTAGTTGCCCCGTGGCATGTGGGATCTTAGTTCCCCAGCCAGGGATCGAACCTGCATCCCCTGCATTGGAAGGCAGATTCTTAACCACTGGACCGCCAGGGAAGTCCCTGTATATTACATTTTGGTATGTGGATAGCAATTAAAATAAGAGCAAAATCCACCAGAAGCCTCAAAATAACAGATGCACAGTGGAAAACCTCAAGTTCCTTTGTTTTAGTAAAAAACTCTATGTTTTAAGAAGGTATGTTGATAATCCAGAGTAAATCACTAGGATTTGATAAACTCATTGGAATATTGAATATTTATTTTATCAGGTAATTTTATATAAATTTGTATTTATATATGCTGTATAAATATATATTTAAATATATAATATAAATCACATACAATAAATTTATATTTAATTTATTAAATATTAAATTTAATTTATTATATATTAAATATATTATATTAATATAATTTGTATATATATACTTTATATTAATTTAAATATATATATTTACATTGGTGACATTGTTTGGAAACACCCCAAAACTAATCTTATACTCAGTCCAGAAGATAATCATTCTGGATCACAGTTGACTGTTTACATATATGTCTTTCTCATACTCCTTGAAGATAAGGACTTCTACCTTTTTTGCTTTATTCGCCAGTGTTCAGTTTTTGGAATGAATGAATAACCCTTAACAGAAGCTTATTTCTGATTCCCTTCACATAATCATTTCCTAGAGGTATGATTCAAAGATAGAAATTTGTCCAGAATATTGTTGGTCCTCAGAAATACAATTTCACTAGACACAAATGTTGATTTCCTCATACTCTATCACAGTGATTTCTACCCTGGCTCAAGGCAGTGATTCGTGAAAGAAGAGTGGTAGGAAGCAGACCTCTTGAAAGTGATAAGTATCAGACCACAAGTTCAGAGGATGGCAAATGAGGAATAAAACTGAGAACACACATTACCATGTACCCAAATGGCTTGCACATTAGAACCTCTACACTCTCCCCTGCCCCAATTAAAGTGGAGGGAAATCTCCATGCTGGCTGTGTTCTTTCCTCAGTGTCTGAACCTGCCATTGCCTGGCTGGCCTCCCTGTCTCTCTGGAATTGATAATAAGGTTCAAGAGAGAGGTATAGCCCTCACTAAGCATGTCACCTCTATTTAGCACCTTTTCCAGGATGGCAGCCACTATTGTTTATTATGTCCCTGATCAGCTGTCACTATTCATAAAGTAATCACTGCCATTAACACGTCACTCCTCAAGCCATCTGCTGCTGCATGGCACACACTAAGCTGTGGGTTGCAAGCTAAGCAGGTGTCACCTAAGAATGACAGTACCACTGCAAAGGTGGGAGGTCATCATGGTGAAAGAGGATATGTCATGTCAAATAATTCTACTTTTTGATATACTATAGTGCAATGGGCAAAGATATTTCTTGCTCACCTGGCATAAGTTTAAAAGAAAAAATTCTTATTTGAGATGCTTAATTTTTTTTAACATCTTTACTGGTGTATAATTGCTTTACAATGTTGTGTTAGTTTCTGCTGTATAACAAAGTGAATCAGCTATATGTATACATATATCCCCATATTACCTCCCTCTTGCACCTCCCTCCCACCCTCCCTATCCCACCCGTCTAGGTGGTCACAAAGCACTGAGCTGACCTCCCTGTGCTATGCAGCTGCTTTCCACTAGCTATTTTACATTTGGTAGTGTATATATGTCAATGCTACTCTCTCAATTTGTCCCAGCTTCCTGTTCCCCCACCTGGTGTCCTTAAGTCCATTCTCTACGTCTGCATCTTTTTTCCTGTCCTGCCCCTAGGTTCATTAGAACCATTTTTTAGATTCCATATATATGTGTTAGCATATGGTATTTGTTTTGTTTTTGTCTTTCTGACTTACTTCATTCTGTATGACAGACTCTAGGTCCATCCATCTCACTACAAATAACTCAATTTTGTTTCCTTTTATGGCTGAGTAATATTCCATTGTATGTATGTGCCCCATCTTCTTTATCCATTCATCTGTTGATGGACACTTAGGTTGCTTCCATGTCCTGGCTATTGTAAATAGAGCTGCAGTGAATATTGTGGTACATGTCTCTTTTTGAATTATGGTTTTCTCAGGGTATATTCCCAGTAGTGGGATTGCTGGGTCATATGGTAGTTCTATTTTTAGTTTTTTAAGGAACCTCCATACTGTTCTCCATAGTGGCTGTATCAATTTACATTCCCACCAACAGTTCAAGAGGGTTCCCTTTTCTCCACACCCTCTCCAGCATTTATTGTTTGTAGATTTTTTTGGTGATGGCCATTCTGACTAGTGTGAGGTGATACCTCGTTGTGGTTTTGATTTGCATTGCTCTAATGATTAGTGATGTTGAGCATCCTTTCATGTGTTTGTTGGCAATCTGTATATCTTCTTGGGGGAAATGTCTGTTTAGGTCTTACATCCATTTTTTCATTGGGTTCCTTGTTTTTTTCATATTGAGCTGCATGAGCTGCTTGTATATTTTGGAGATTAATCTTTTGACAGTTGCTTCATTTGCAAATATTTTCTCCCATTCTGAGGGTTGTCTTTTCGTCTTGTTTATGGTTTTCTTTGCTGTGCAAAAGCCTTTAAGTTTCATTAGGTCCCATTTGTTTATTTTTGTTTTTATTTCCATTTCTCTAGGAGGTGGGTCAAAAAGGATCTTGCTGTGATTTATGTCATAGAGTGTTCTTCCTGTTTTCCTCTAAGTGTTTTATAGTGTCTGGCCTTACATTTAGGTCCTTAATCCATTTTGAGTTTATTTTTGTGTATAGTGTTAGGAAGTGTTCTAATTTCATTCTTTTACAAGTAGCTGTGCAGTTTTCCCAGCACCAATAATTGAAGAGACTGTCTTTTCTCCACTGTACATTCTTGCCTCCTTTAACAAAGATAAGGTGACCATATGTGCATGGACTTATCTCTGAGCTTTCTATACTGTTCCATTGAACTATATTTCTGTTTTTGTGCCAATACCATACTGTCTTGATTACTGTAGCTTTGTAGTACAGTCTGAAGTCTGGGAACCTGATTCCTCCAGCTCCGTTTTTCTTTCTCAAGATTGCTTTCGCTATTTGGGGTCTTTTCTGTTTCCATATAAATTGTAAAATTTTTTGTTCTAGTTCTGTGAAAAATGCCATTGGTAGTTTGGTAGGGATTGCATTGAATCTGTAGATTGCTTTGGGTAATATAGTCATTTTCACAATGTTGATGCTTCCAATCCAAGAACATGATATATCTCTCCATCTGTTTGTATCATCTTTAATTTCTTTCATCAGTGTCTTATAATTTTCTGCATACAGGTTTTTTGTCTCCTTAGGTAGGTTTATTCCTAGGTATTTTATTCTTTTTGTTGCAGTGGTAAATGGGAGGGTTTCCTTAATTTCTCTTTCAGATTTTTCATCATTAGTGTATAGGAATGCAAGAGATTTCTGTGTATTAATTTTGTATCCTGCTACTTTACCAAATTCATTGATTAGTTCTAGTAGTTCTCTGGTAGCATCTTTAGGATTCTCTATGTATAGTATCATGTCAACTGCAAAGAGTGACAATTTTACTTCATCTTTTCCTATTTGCTTTCCTTTTATTTCTTTTTCTTCTCTGATTGTCAGGGCTAAAACTTCCAAAACTATGTTGAATAATAGCAGTGAGAGTGGGCAACCTTGTCTTGTTCCTGATCTTAGAGGAAATGTTTCAGTTTTTCACCATTGAGAATGATGTTGGCTGTGGGTTTGTCACATATGGCCTTTATTATGTTGAGGTAGCTTCCCTCTATGCACACTTCCTGGAGAGTTTTATCATAAATGGGTGTTGAATTATGTCAAAAGCTTTTTCTGCATCTATTGCAATTATCATATGGTTTTTATTATTCAATTTGTTAATATGTGTATCTCATTGATGGATTTGTGTATATTGAAGAATCCTTGCATTCCTGGGATAAACCCCACTTGATCATGGTGTATGATCCTTTTAATGTGCTGTTGGATTCTGTTTGCTAGTATTTTGTTGAGGATTTTTGTATCTATGTTCATCAGTGATATTGGCTGGTAGTTTTCTTTTTTTGTGACATCTTTGTCTGGTTTTGGTATCAGAGTGATGGTGGCCTCGTAGAATGAGTTGGGGAGTGTTCCTCCGTCTGCTATATTTTGGAAGAGTTTGAGAAGGATAGGTGTTAGCTGTTCTCTAAATGTTTGATAGAATTTGCCTGTGAAGCCATCTGGTCCTGGGCTTTTGTTTGTTAGAAGATTTTTAATCACAGTTTCAATTTCAATGCTTGTGATTGGTCTGGTCATATTTTCTATTTCTTCCTGGTTCAGTCTTGGCAGGTTGTACTTTTCTAAGAATTTGTCCATTTCTTCCAGGTTGTCCATTTTATTGGCATAAAGTTGCTTGTAGTAGCCTCTCATGATCCTTTGTATTTCTGCAGTGTGTGTTGTTAATTCTCCTTTTTCATTTCTATATCTGATGATTTGATTCTTCTCCCTTCTTTTCTTGATGAGTCTGGCTAATGGTTTATCAATTTTGTTTATCTTCTCAAAGAACCAGCTTTTAGTTTTATTGATCTTTGGTATTGTTTACTTCATTTCTTTCTCATTTCTTTCTGATCTGACTTTTATGATTTCTTTCCTTCTGCTAACTTTGGGGTATTTTTGTTCTTCTTTCTCTAATTGCTTTAGGTGTAAGGTTGGGTTGTTTATTTGAGATTTTTCTTGTTTCTTGACGTAGGATTGTATTGCCATAAACTTCCCTCTTAGAACTGTTTTTGCTGCATCCCATAGGTTTTGGGTCGCCATGTTTTCATTGTCATTTGTTTCTAGGTATTTTTTGATTTCTTCTTTGATTTCTTCAGTGCTCCCCTGGTTATTTAGTAGCATATTGTGTAGCTTCCATGTGTTTGTATTTTTTCCTTTTTTTTTTCCTGTAGTTGATATCTAGTCTCATAGCGTTGTGGTCGGAAAAGATACTTAATATGATTTCAATTTTCTTAAATTTACCAAGGCTTGATTTGTGACCCAAGATATGATCCATCCTGGAGAATGTTCCATGTGCACTTGAGAAGAAAGTGTATTCTGTTGTTTTTCGGTAGAATGTCCTATAAATATCAGTTAAGTCCATTTGGTCTAATGTATCATTTAAAACTTGTGTTTCCTTATTTATCTTCATTTTGGATGATCTGTCCATTGGTGAAAGTGAGGTGTTAAAGTCCCCTAGTGTTATTGTGTTACTGTTGATTTCCCATTTTATGGCTGTTAGCATTTGTTTTATATATTGAGGTGTTCCTATGTTGGGTGCATAAATATTTATAATTTTTATATCTTCTTCTTGGATTGATCCCTTGATCATTATCTTGTATCCTTCTTTTTCTTTGGTAATAGTCTTTATTTTAAAGTCTATTTTGTCAGATATGAGTATTGCTACTCCAGCTTTCTTTGCATGTAATATATTTTGCCATCCCCCCACTTTCAGTCTGTATGTGTCCCTAGGTCTGAAGTGGGTCTCCTCTAGACAGCATATATATGGGTCTTGCTTTTGTATCCATTCAACCAGTCTGTGTCTTTTGGTTGGAGCATTTAATCCATTTACATTTAAGGTAATTATCGATATGTATGTTCCAATTACCATTTTCTTAATTGTTTTGGGTTTGTTTTTGTAGGTCTTTTCTTTTGCTTGTGTTTCCTGCCTAGAGAAGTCCCTTTAGCATTTGTTGTAAACCTGGTTTGCTGGTGCTGAATTCTCTTAACTTTTGCTTGTCTCTAAAGGTTTTCATTTTTCCCTTGAATCTGAATGAGGACCTTGTGGGGTACAGTAATTTTGGTTGTAGGTTTTTCCCTTTCATCACTTTAAATGTGTCCTGTCACTCCCTTCTGGGTTGCAGAGTTTCTGCTGAAAGATCAGCTGTTAACCTTATGGGGATTCCCTTGTATGTTATTGGTTGCTTTTCCCTTGCTGCTTTTAATACTTTTTCTTTATTTATTTTTTTGATAATTTGATTAATATGTGTCTTGGCATTTTTCTCCTTGGGTTTATCCTGTATGGGACTCTCTGTGCTTCCTGGACTTGATTGACTGTTTTCTTTCCCATGTTAGGGAAGTTTTTTACTATAATCTCTTCAAATATATTCTCAGACCCTTTTTTTTTTTGTCTTCTTCTTCTGCGACCCCTATAATTCAAATGTTGGTGTGTTTAATGTTGTCCCAGAGGTCGCTGAGACTGTCCTCAATTCTTTTCATTGTTTTTTCTTTATTCTGCTCTATGGCAATTATTTCCACTATTCTATCTTCCAGGTCACTTACTGTTCTTCTGCCTCAGTTATTCTGCTATTGATTCTTTCTAGAGTATTTTTAATTTCACTTATGTGTTGTTAATCATTTTTTGTTTGCTCTTTAGTTTTTCTACATCCTTGTTAAATGTTTGTTGTGTTTTCTCCATTCTATTTCTCAGATTTTGGATCATCTTTACTATCATTACTCTGAATTCTTTTTCAGGTAGACTGCATATTTCCTCTTCATTTGTTTGGTCTGGTGGGTTTTTACCTTGTTCCTTCATCTTCTGAATATTTCTCTGTCTTCTCATTTTTTTAAACTTACTGTATTTGGGGTCTCCTTTTCACAGCCTGCAGGTTCGTAGTTCCCATTGCTTTTGGTGTCTGCCTCTTGTGGGTGAGGTTGGTTCAGTGGCTTGTGTAGACTTCCTGGTTGGGGGGAAACCGGTGCCTGTGTTGTGGTGGGTGGGGCTGGATCTTGTCCTTCTGGTGGGCAGGGCCACATCCAGTGGTGGGTTTTGGGGGTCTGTGAACTCAGTATGACTTTAGACAGCCTCTCTGCTAATGGGTCGGATTATGTTCCTGTCTTGCTAGTTGTTTGGCATGGGTGTCCAGCACTGGAGCTTGCTGACTGTTGGGTGGAGCTGGGTCTTATTGTTGAGACGGAGATCTGAGAGAGCTCTTGCCGATTAATAATACATGGGGTGGATAAGACTCTGGTGGTCCAATGTGAGATACTTAACTTTTAATATTGGTAAGTTACCAATATTTTAGTATTGGACAAAGTATCATGGAAATTCTTGACAATAGAAGCTCAATTGTGAATGGACTATTGCATTAAACTTGTAGTCAAGTCAAAAATCTTGAACAAATCTCTGATCCATCAAATCTTCATCTGACAAGCATTTACTGAGCACGTACTGTGTGACACTGATATATGGCTGGCACAGGCAAAATGTAAAATCCCTAGTTAAAAAAACATCACCAAGTAATATACACCATGGACATCCCTGACCTCTTCTGATTGCCTGACCCTTGGTCTGTGCTTAACGCTTATCTTGATTTTGTACTGTTTTCGGTTTCTTATTACTTTCCATATTGATTGGATTTCATGTATATGTATTTGAAAATGAGTTTACATTGGAAGAATATAATGATTTAATAAAATCTATTAAGAAGGACAATATCTCTATAGAGTAATTAGTTATCTCCTCCACCACCTTCATTACTAGGGGGATTTATATTCATACAGCTGAAAAACGATTTAAAAATTTAATTGAGGATTTAAGTGTCATCAGAAAGTGTGAGATAAGTGATTGTAATTGGGCCAAATATCCTTTCTGCTATTGGTGGTTTAAGAGATTTTCAAGGGTAAATTCAGTTTTACCTTTAGAATCTAACCTCTGTGTGGGTATGTCACTTGATTACAAACTAAATTAAGGAAGGCTACATAATTATGAAGTCTACGGAAAGCAAAGATGTCCATCTTCTATATCAGGATTTCTCCACTGGTTTTGAAACCAACTTCCTTTTGAGCAACATAAAGATCTCAAGCTCTCTCCTCTACATAATCAAAAAGATACAGTCAAGATTTATTTTTGTAGTTTGTATTAGTACCAAATGTTTTCTATTTTGTAACATCTCTAATTATGATATATATGACATATACTTTTCAAGGATCCTCCTTTCTCATTGGAGATTATGATATGCCCTAATTTTCATCCCTTTCCAATACCTGGTCATGTCTTGAGTATCATGGGTATAAGTTTCAAATGGGAAACAGAATAAGTTTCATTACAAATCAGTCACTTTATTGCTTAATTGAAAATAAGCAGTGGGGCCATTTTAACTTTAGGATAAAACCAGGAATCTGAGATGCTTGTCTTTCACAATATTAGCAAAGTATCAGAATAAAAAAGCAAATTTCTTCTAAAGATTGATGGCCCTTTCTAAGGAGACTAAGTATAAATCTGTGATTACTGGTTATATTATTATTTGCCAGGAGCATGCATCCTGATGGAGTTGAACTCCACTGTGTCACACTGAGTTAATCATTTTAATAAAAAGTTAAACAATTAATTATTTGATTTTTAGATTCCATCAAAATGTTGTAGCTCAATTGCTTTATCAGATTGGCTCCTCAAAATATCACATGTCTCTGTACTGGGCTCATAAAGAAAACAAAAACTGTGATTCTTGAGTCCTGCCCCTAAGGCACTTACTGTCCACTTATGGTTTCTCCACACAGAATATGGCAAATGGCTGGTAGATATTTTGCTGAATATTTTGCCGCTTCTGTTAAAATAATATTTTTGCTGAAAACTTGGTAATACACTGTAGACTCAGAATCAGATCAAAGAATATTTCATCATATCTTCCTGCCAAAAGGAAAAGGAACTTTGAGATTTCAAGACATCCCAGAAGCAGGGTAGGGCTGGCCACAGGTTTGGGAGTTATGGAAGTAAAATCAATCCCTGGGAAAATGTTCTTCTGAAGCAGGTGTCTATATTCATGTTTTCTACGTCAGGATTGTGCTCCCACTGATGGATAATCAGGAGGGGAATGGAGTCAAAACACACCAGTAGGTTGTGAACAGCTGAGGTCAAAGACCCACCTTGATGAATGAATGAATATATATATACATATATATATATATATATATATATTCAAAAAGAAGATGCATGTATTTGCATATATTCATATATGTATATGTATATATTCATATGTGCATTTCATATGTATTCATATACATGTATTTGCATATATTCATATATATGTATATATACAAATATTCATATACATGAATATATGCATATACATATATATGAACACATATGCAAATATATATAACTACTTTTTGAAGTCTTCAGAAAAACTGAAAAGTTCCTGGTCACTTTGCTGTTTGATAACTATCAAGATGAGTCATTATCTTTAAGCATAAACCTTAAGCTTCCCTGTTATAGTCCTTCTGTTTTCTTCCCCACCCCAACCAACACCATCCTTGGCTAAGTCTACTTTTTTCTCCACTTATAGACCCTCAGAGTCTCTGCTGACTCCTTGAAGCTCCAAGCAATGCAGCAAACATTTATTTGAGCCCTGAGGTCCAATCTCTAATCTATTAAATACAGACAACCAGAAAACCTACCCCAAATGATTCTGGGGGTGATAAAATAATACTTATAATACTGTAAAATAATATAATACTTCTGATATTTACAAATACAATTTATAAAAACATAATATTTATACTTATAACAATTCTTGGAAGTATAAAATACATGTGTCTGGAACATGGTAAATAATAAATATAAGCAGTTACTATTATAGATTAGGATAAAAAGTTAATGAAAAAATGCATAATATTTGCGTGTACAAAATACTATATATAAAGGAGAAGACAGAAGACTTGGCTAGCTGAATTCAAGACTGTCTTAAGTGGAGTATTTTAAAAGTAGATAGTATTTGAGCTGGCTGTTGGAAGAGAAAACAAGAATTTGTTAGAGGAATTAGTATGAGCAAAATTTTGGACCATGAAAGAGAACCAGCTGCTTTCTTCCTGTATCCCACACACTGTAGTGTTTTCCTCAGTTTGCCCTAAATCTTGTTTTATGGACTCTTCAAACAATTTGACCATTTTAATGTTTACCTTAATATAAGATTTGTCACTTAGCTTCACTGTATGGAGACCAACACATTACAAAAAATGTTCTAATAAACAATATTAATTGTTAATTAGTGTTAGTATGATTGGATACTTTATATCTTATGTTTGTGGTATAACAATTTTAAAGTTTTGCTCATCCAAATCAACTTCTTTAGCCTCCATTGTAATTGACTCATTCTTTATATTTAATTTATTATTCAGTTCTCTATTACTTTTGACTGAGTAGACATGGGAATTGGGCAGAAGAATGGGAGAGGAAGCATACAATCAGAAAAACTTGTACAGACCTGCCTGCTATTTTATATAAAAAATAAAATATGGATCTAAAAGTTAACAGGCAAGAACTTCTTCACCTTATTAGAAGATAGAATCAGAGTGCCTCTGCTGTGCTGTCAGCGACTTGGTAGATACTTTTTGATTTTGTGTGTCATCCGTGTCTGCATTCAGGAGGGACACCAGAATTTTCCTTTGCAGAGCTTCTTCTCAGTCCATGGTGTCCATGGTGTTGGGGTGGGGCCTTTCTAAGTCTATTTCCAGTCTCCCTTCCACTCCCAGGCATGGGGAACAGCCCCAGCTGGGCCACCTGGGCTAGCTCTGCTGTGAGGCTGAATTTTGAGTGGCAAGACACAAAAATGGGAATCTGCTTAGAACAGATTCTTCCTGTGGACAGCACCTTGAAGAGGCTGTTTATTAATTACTGCTACCCAGTGCCCTGCAGTAATCTGGGTCCCATCTTTTGTCCTTTTATGTCCTAAATGACCAACTTCTGGCTCCTATGAGCCCTTTAATTCTTCCAATATTTTTCCTCCTTTCTTTTGTTTAATTTATTTAGAGTCTAACTGATAGACTGATAGAATAAATGTGCAAACACAGGAGAAATAGCCACAGATGATGGAGCTCAGACTCCTAGAAAGCATTTTTTCATTGAACACATATTTCTAAAGCTCATGTGAGATGCCAGCCCTGTTCTAGACACTAGATTCAGTGCCAAATGAAAGAAATTGTTGAGAAAAATATGTGTTCTAACAGATACTGATTGTTGGACTTTCAGAAACTAAATTAATGGACTAATGATATTCATTCAAACTTTAAGGTAATTTTATATATGATCCTTTATGAGAGCTTCCAATGGATTTTTTAAATAAAAAGGATAAGAATATTAACAACAATCCAGGTATATTTTTTAGAAAAGAGTTGTTCCTTTAGAAAAAATCATGTTAATTTAAATTCCTCAATAATCAAAGTGTTAAAAGTAATTTGCTTTGAATGGAGCCATCTATAAAACATATCTATATAAACAACAAAACCTGTGAATGTGTAATGGACAAAAAAATAATAAAACTATTGAAATAATGTATTTTCTTTATACCAACTCTATCCATTTTTTTTTTACAGTTTTCTACCATATAATATTACCTTTCATAAAAAATGATATATTAAAATGAGATGGGGTTAGCAAAAGAAACAATGGGTAGTTAATGGAAGGAAGATTGCAAAGCTGTGCTCTGCTGGATGAGGGAGAAAGGGAAACTGAATTCATCTGGGGCTTTCTCTGAGCCAGAGGTCATGGTCCATAGCCTTTAGAGGGTGAGCAATGCTCAGAGCCAAGGATTTTTATATCTTTATTTTGACTATTTGTTTCTTTTCTCTAAAGAAATCAAGCACAAGCTATTTGAAATAATGAAACTCCCTTCAATATAATACTCTATAAGAAGAGTTGTGAATCTTACACATAGTAAATATTTTTAAGTTTCACCATGGATTGTTGGATGGTTGTAGAATCTCTAAATTCAATATGATGATGTTCTTTCTTGAGGCAGCCTGATGCAGTGGGAGACACGTGGCTTCACATTTAGATGGATCTGAGCTCTGCTACACACTTGCAGGTGTGCAAATTATTTGACCTCCACATGACTAGTTTTCTTCACCTGCAAAGCTGAGAGTAATCTCCTAGCAAGTAGGATATGATGGTTGCTTTCCACCACCTCCATCCTTGATTCTGATCATCTTTCCAATTAGAAGAGGATGGCTTACTTATAACTAGAGGTCATGACAGTATTATGAAAAGAGCTTCCCCCTTAAGATGTTTAATACCCTTTGGTATTATTTGTCAATTAAGTAAAAATTTACATGCTTGCAATTCCTAAGAAAAGCGAAATTGAAAGTTTGTGTTCTTTTACTTATGTTAGGATGAGAATCCACACTACAGTCCAATTTTTGGAAAGGGAATCATCGGGGGTAAGAATGCTTTATTCTCCATTTATTCAACAAACACTGAACACCGGTTAGATGTCTGGTCCCATTTAGAAGATAAATATAAATAAGACATGATTCCTAATTCAAAGAGCTAGAGTCCAGGGTGAAGATCACATACAGAGAATTGTATGTAGTAAATGCAGGGGTGAAGCCGTGCTCCTCTAGGAGCACTGATGGGGGACCTAACTGGTGAGTGTGGGTGGAAGGTGACAGGGCAGGACTATTAGGGAAGGTGGAGGTATGGCCCTGAAGTCTCAGAGCATGATCTGGAGTTACCTAGGTGGACCAGGTGGGTGAGATTGGAGTGAGTGAAGGACATTCCAGGCAGAGGGTCAGGAAAATCAAAAGCATAGAGAGAATAATGCACATGAAATAAGGAGGGTGTGGAAGGAAATAACCAGCTAAGGTACCCAAAGCTAGAAGCTAGGGGTAAGGAGAATGACGCTATCACAGAGACAAACAGAGGCCAGATTGTGAAAGCTTTATTTTTCAGGTCAAGTAGCTTCAGCTTTATGCAGTAGACCATATAAAGGCTTGGGCAGAACTGAAATACGTCTGCCCAAACATGTGTGGAGAGTAGAAATTAGGGTGTGAAAGCCCATCAGGAAATGTGCTGGGGTCTGTGGTCCAGGGACAGGCTGAAAGGGCTTGAGCCAGGTCAGGGCAGGGGGAGGCAGAGCAGTGGGAGGTGTTGGGGTTTGGCCGCATGGGAGGGTGTGCGTGAGGACGGCATGAGGAGGAGGGCAGAGTCCAGGATGACTCCCAGGTCTGAAGCTTTGGTACCCGAGATGGTGCTACCATCCCAACACAGAGATATAAATGCCATTTAGTGTTCAATCTTAGGCATTCAATGAAATAGGATACAAAAAATATGACTACTAGATTGTGGGTTCCTTAAGAAATGGGCCATGACTGTGGGTTTTTGAATACATCAGTAATATTTTATTGATGTGAGCTGCATGTACAGCTTCTTCTGGTGTGTGGAGAAGGTTTGTCATGGAGGAATCATGGAGATGGTTAAGACGTGGATCAGCTTTAGCTCTCTTCCTTTGTAGCTTTGGGACTGTGGGCATGTCATACTAGATGCCTGGACTCCTTGTTCCTCATTGATAGAATGAGTAGATTTGACAAATAATTTTTAAGTTAAAAAAAGTTATTCTAATTTGATTATTTAGAAACTACTTAAAGTGGTACCCTCAGTTTTTGGCAGCCCCACTTGTACAAAGTGTCCCCCCAATTTATGAGGCATTTAATATGTAATGCCATAAAGGGTTCTTTTCTTAACTCTCAACGATATCCTTAGTGCCGTCTTGTCAAGAATTGCTTGCAACTCTTATATGATATGAGTAACCCCCAAAGCATTTATTTTCCCAATGTCCAAATGCTCTTAACCAGAACTTGTCTCAACATAGCATAAACTCTCATTCACAAAGCTTCATTTCCCTTCCCTAGACAAACTGCTCAATCCAAATAGCAGTAGGTTCTGATATGAAAAGAGTGCATTATAAATAAAACAATGTGTTTTCGAAATTAGCACACATACCAAAAAAAGGTATTTACTTAGTACAGCTTAATGGCTTTTCAAAGAGCCATTAGGCTCAGCAGAGTGAATATTATGGATTACTAAAATATGCACAATGTATCCTAAAATAGGCATTTGACCTGTAAGTACAATGGGACAAGGCAATTTCTCTTTGAATTCTCCCATTTTTTTTTTTGCTAAGCAATTTTCTTAGCTCATTTTAGAGTGAAGGAATACATTTTCCCAAGGTTTGTGAGTGCTTGTTCTGTTCCAAAACTCAAGGAATAACTGAGAAGTGCACTGATCTGTTGAGTAGTCTAAGTGAGGGGCATTCCACCTGGTTAAGACCTGCTACACTTTCCTTATTAACAGAGGCACAAACAAAGCATAAAGGGCCCAAGAAGATTAATGGAAAATGAAAAATGTCTACAGGATACAGCAACTACTTTAGAGAAAAAACAATATAAAAACACTCTTCCCAGCTCACATCAATTAAAGTTTGAGGCACTTTAATTTGACAAATTGGGTATTTAAATTGGGAATCTGTCCAATCGTTATCTGTCACCAGAAGAAGCAGCATCAAACAGGTTAATAATTGCTGACCATTTTTTTTAACAAGTAGTTTTATTGCAGAAATGGGAGTTGAACCAGAACATTCACAATCAGAATGAAAGAGCAGGCAAGCAGATTTGGAAACCTCACTATTGTATGTGAAAAGGGAAAGTTCTCATGGATTTTAGAGAGGTCAAAGAAAAAGGCTTATTTTATATTTGAGAAGATAGTTTAATTTAGATTTTTAAGGAGTAGCCACCAAACATTCAAAATCCATATACAATATTCAGGATAAATGGGACAATACCTCCATTTGAAAATGGAAAGGCAAACATTCATATTTGACAATACCTTATACAGTGTTTATAAGATATGTCTCTAGGTGGTTTCACAAGAAGTCAGTGTGTAATTTAATGTATTGATTTCTAATTCTAAAGAATCATGTTGTTTCCCCGGCTATCTTAGAAGTTACTGTTCTACCTTTAACCGTGACGGGGAAAGGGCACCAATCAGCCAGTGTGTACCTTCTGACAATTTCCAGATTTTTACCTGGAGACACGCAGAAGCAGAAGATCATTCATGGGTGGCATGTTATAGGAGGAAGAGCACTGGACTTGGGAGTCAGAAGATAGAGTTCACGTGGCCATAGGGAAATGGCTGATTCCAGCGGTTCTCAACCATAGCCGTACAACAAAACTATTTGTCCAGCTTTATATACACACATCCATGGGGACCACACTGCTGAAATCCTGGTTTGATAGGTCATAGACTGGTCCCTGTACTGTTTGAAAGCAGGTGGGGTCAATAATAACTGATAAATCCATTGAACTATTGAACTTCACCATTCTCATTTGTAAAAAACAATAGGATTCCCTATCCATTGTATAGGGTTGTTGTGAAGATGAAATACAATGATATATTTAAGACCCCACCAACACCATGCTTAGAAGAGGTTCACTTTTTTGTTTTCCAGTGGGTCTTGGCAGTTCTGGTTCAGAGCTCCCCAAAGTGGATTCTAAGGAGCGGTAGTCCCATGGGAAGCACTATGGGAAAACTCTGCACCTATCAGTCACATTTGGCAGTGCCCGTTATGCTCCCTTCCAGACTCTTAGTGGGACCGTTAGCACATGAAAGATTCTGAGAGGACCCGAAGTAAATGAACTGGCTGACTGTGTTGAACGCAGTGTTTCTCAAAGTTATTTAACCACCAAATTCCCTTTCAAGTGGTATTAATTGATGTTCAACCGAATATGATTTGGGGATCACTACGAAGATCTCTAACTTATGTTCTAAAGCTCTATAACCTCCCTCAGGGAATTTACTGAGTGCTTTGGTCTAAGACCCAGTCTTTCTGATTATCCTAAAGGGTATCTGCTCTTTTACTGAACTACTAGTTTAAATAAACTTTCCTATTAGAAGTGATTCTATTTAACTACCATACTTTTTACTTGAACTACCTGAGTTTATGAGTTCAAATGATTTAGAAAGAATTAAGCAATCAATTTAGAAATAAAATTAATAACTAAACAAAAGTAAAAGTTAAACTAAGTAGAAATTCACAAGGCCATGATTGTTAAATAAAGGAAAGACAGTTATATTTTCAGAGATTATATCTTACCCTTGAAACCAGTGGGATGAGATAAAATTAGAATTTCAAGTTATGATTAGAGCTAAATTAATCCAATAGTCAAAAAATAAACTTGGTAGAAATTTTATATAGGTGCACTAAAAAATAAATAAAATTGCTGTTGAAGGAGAGCACTTTTCCCCTTAAGCCAACAATTTAAGAGCATTTGGGAAACCGAATATAATTATGTAGGTTTTTTGGCAACATCATTCGCCTGGTAGGTACTCTTAACCTAAGTGGAATATTTGGCTTCTAATATGTCCACTTGGGAATAGAAAGCAAAAGTGGCAAAGTGTATCTCTGGTTGAGGTGTATTTATGAAAGAATCAAGTACTCATTCAAGCATAATACTTCTACTTGAGAGTATACATTTACATGGATACATGTTCTTGGGATGGATGAGTGTGTCAAGTTCACAGTCAGGTTGGGCAGAGTTCGCATTAAGAGTTTGCTCCAGAAAACTACTTAAAAATTTTTTTTACAAGCATCTTGATTTTGCAGGTTTGGTACGAAAATCTCAGAAGAGCAGCTTTGCTTGTGAGCTTTCCGATATTTCTACACTGGCCCTGGCCAGAAATACTGTGAGAACACCCTTTCATTTGGTATTTGAGCCCTTATGCCTCTGTTCCTGGCTGCAGACCAAAGGGAACAAACACAACTGAACATTTCAGAACCTCAAAATAGTAAACTAAAAATGGTTTGCTCTGCTTTTGGTTCTAAAAATGATTGACCCCAGAGCCTTGTTCCAAACGATCTGGTTGATCCATCTCTAATGGGGATTACTGGATTTTAGAAACCATAGGAGAACTTTCTGTTTTGATTGATTAACTAAAAGCAAAAAAAAAAAAAAAAAAAAATCAAAATGGTTGTAAAACAGGTATCCTGTCACTATAGCAGAGACTACATTTTATGAACATGCTTTATGTTCCAGTGTAAAGTAATTCAAAGAAGAAGGACATTGGAGTTTAGAGTAGGATATCTGGGTTTGAATGCTGATGTGATCTATTTTTACTAGCTGAGTAAGAAGAGTCCATTTCTGAGGCTCAGTTTCCTATGGGTAAAATTAATAAGAATAATAAAAAATCATCAACCCATTTTAACTGGGTCATTATGAGGAGTAAAGTATTTTAAAAGTACTTCTTCAAATTGTAGTGTCCATGATATTAGGAAAGGTAGTGTATCACAGTTCCTGGAAGTTTGAACTTTATGATCAAACACATCTGAGTTCAAATCCCTACCTTTCTGCTCTCTAGCTCTTGATCTGTGCCAGTCACTAAGAATCTTGATTTTTCTCATCTGTGAAATGGGGATAGTGTTGGGGGGAGAAGTAAATTAAATAATGTATGTGAAATATTTGGCACATAGTTAATGCTAGAAAAATTGGTGGCTATTAATAAATGTGTGAAGTGATGATGATGGTGATTTAAATGCTCATAATTCCAGGAGCCAATCCAAATACAGGCATGTGAAAATCTGGATAGACCCTTGAGAACACTCTGAACGCTTCTCCTATACATTTACATAACCTGTGGAATTTTTCTGGATGAGTGGGCACAGGAGGGGATGCCAGTTTGAGTCTGGGGCAGACCCAAAATATAGGTTAGGCTGAATGTAACCACCTAGGGAAGGAAGTGGAAAACTTGCTGGACTAATGCCGAGTAGGAGGCAATGCTGATCTTGGCAAATTTAGCATCTAATTTTCACCAGTAAAGAGAGGTAGGTGAAAAAGTGTAAATGTATGCAAAGGTCAAAAAAAAAAAAATTCATTGCGGAATTAAAGCTTTAAACCCACAATCTCTTAATTCCAAAATAGTCCTTATTGTTTCTAAAGGTTATTTTTATATTAGGAATTCCATAGTATGATTGTTGTCTTAAAAACCAATATTCACAGCCAAAAGCACAAAATATGACTGGTAGCTTCTTTACTTGCAATTCCTTATACATATTAAATGTAGGAAATTAGTACATTTTAGACTTGATTAAATATTAACGTGTCATATTCTTTATCCAATGAAGAAATTGTGTTTTTAATCTACTCTGGGGAAATGGCTAGCTTGCTATCACATTAAGGTATTGGTCACATAGTATTTTCTCTTTCTCCCTTCATAGTCAAAATTCTTGAAAAAATATTCTCATGGACAACACTTCCCCTTCATGGATTTTGAATCCCTAGCTCTCTCCACCCCCAAGAACCTAAGCTCCATTCTTCATAGACACTCTGCTTTCCAAGGGCCATGTCCAGTGACAATTTGTGAATGATCCGTTTTTGCCACTTTGCATCACTGACTATTTTCTTGGAAATCTCCTCACTTGCCTTCTGCTGCACTGTTCTTGTTTTCTTCCCAATTCTGATGACTCCTTTTCTGTAGCCTTAAAGCAACTGCTCAGTATCCTGTTCTTTATCGTCCTCTCTTTGCCCCAGGTACTATCTCTAGGTAAACCCATCCATTCTTGCTACTCCAGTTATCCCTTACCCGCTAAGGGCAGGACCACCATCATTTTTCTGTTATGCTTGCTATCTTCACTGGGGTTTCTTCAAACTCAGTTTATTAAATCAAAATGAATCAATTTTCTCTGTGAACCAGCTATCCTTTCCCTTCCTTATGGTTTCAGTAATTTTGTTTGCACATGAAAATAAACTTCTCCTGATGTTCAAAACTCAAAACTTCAGCATTATCTTTGTCTCTAGACTCTCATTTGACCTCCAGATCCTAGGAAATCCCCCAGTTTAGCTGTAAGCTCTGTCAATTTTATCTCACAATGTCTGTCAGACTTCTAAGACAGACCGATGCAAGGGTCTGTGTAGCATGCTATGATCCTTGCTCTCATGTTCCCAAGATAGGTGCTAGAACTTCAGCCATTACTTCTGCATTCTAGGCAGGAAGAAGGGGGAAGGTCACAGAATCGAAGGGCATCTGCCAGCTGAGGGGAGCTCTCCTGAAAGCAGCACCCAACAGTTTCTGCTTATGTCTACTGGCCAGAGCAGTGTTGCATGACCACTTGATCTACAAGGCAAGCAGAGAAAGGTAGCTTAAAACACCTGGACACAGTGCTGCTTCAATAAATTCGAGCTCTATGGGTAAGGAAGACAGTGCAAAAATGATGATCAACAGGTGATCAGCAAAAAGGTATTTGGTAGTCTCTACAAACCTGTTTTCCTTGCTTCCCTCCGTTTTCTTAAAATACACCTCCACTGACTTTGGTAAAATGAAAGAGCCTAACACTCCTTATTTCCCACCATTGTCACCTCAGTCCACATCCTCATCATGTTTTTTGCTTAGATCATTGCCAAGACGAATGGGCTCAGAGCGTCAGTACTCCACTGCTGCTGTCTTACCTGATCATCATTTTCTTGTTATTCAACAAGAAAGTATTGACGACAGGCACTGTGCTACATGCTAGGGATGAATAAAACCATGACCTTTGGCTTCAGGGGCTCACAGTTCAGTTGGGGAGACCAACATGCCGCCAGTTGATTCCAGTGCAACACAATCAGTGACATAATAGAGGCAGATGCAAAGAATTGTGGAAGCAGAGGGAAATCCGCGAGTAATTTAACCTGGGAGTGGCTGAGAAGACTTCACAGAGAAAGTGTTGCTGGGAGCTGAGCTGTGGATTATTAGGTGTTTCTCAGGACAACCCAGAGAGAAATAATAATACATTTTCTGTTTTTGTAAACTACTAAATACCAATGAAAAACAAAGTGGTTATAGATACTTGACCTCACTCTGAATTTAATTTTTAAAGAAAGTCACCATAAGCAAAAGCAATGTTAAGTATAGCATTATAGGGCACAGTATTGATAAATGAGAGGAAAACTGGTTCTTAAAGAGTGTACCACTCACTTACCATGCCCTGAAATTAACGGAGAACTCATTTGTCAAAAGTGCACCTAGCCCACAGAGAATTCTTCCAATTAACATCAAAAGCGATCATTCTTAACCTCTCATGCATTAAGAAAATCCTGTCTGCACCCAATGTTCTGTTCATAATCAATGGAGCCCTTTATGTATGTTATTTCAAATTTATCACCATGTATATTACTAAAATGAATGAATTAATAAATTAATCTGCTGTAGGTCCAGAAGCCAGATTTATTTGTTGTCTCCTGGTTCTCATGGGATATTCTTTTGGTCTCTGAGACACTTCACTCTGCAGTTTCTCATAATTTGGGGGTATTTATTGATAGCTACTGACAGGATGTGTTCGTACTCATAGATGGACAATGGCTGTATCAGAAAAGTGGTCTTTTTGGGGATTAGTTGTATTCTGAAAATGTCACGCAAGTCACTATCAGGCCATGTTAAAAAGGCAATGCAAGTTCTAACAGGATTATATTGTCCAAAAAAAAGAGTAAAAAGTATTTTACTCTTTACTGAAGAATAAAATAGTGCAACATTCCTGGAGGCCAATCTCAAGATAGGATCCCTAAAATAATTATATCATTTGACCCTTAGTTTCACTGGCAATAATCTACTGATGGAGATGACTAGAAATTTAGAATTGTGAACAGGACTTGGTGTAGAAGGATGGCTATCAGAGCACTAAGTAAACTGCAGACTATCCATGAGCTAGAATGTTATGTGGTCATTAAGATATGTATTTTTGAATAATTTTTATACACATAAAAAAGTGCCCATTATATTCAGTGATATGAAAAAGAAGAAAGACACTTGTACAGTAAGTCCCCTACATACGAACCTTCAAGTTGTGAACTTTCAAAGATTCAAAACTGTGTTCCATCAACGTCAGGTGTGAGTGAAATTGCAGCTTGTCCTCCGTCTCCTATTGCTGACGATCCTTCAGCTCTGCCATCTCCCACCTCCTCTCTCTCCTCCAGTCAGTAACTCTTCTTGCCTGTTCACTCGATGCCAGCCCCTGGATGCCAGCTGTTGTAGTGTACTACTGTACTTTTCAAGGTATTGTACTGTAAGGTTAAAAATGTTTTCTTTATTTTTTGTGTTTTTTAATGTATTATTTGTGTGAAAAGTATTATAAACCCATTACAGTACAGTACTATATAGCCAATTGTGTTAGTTGGGTACCTAGGCTAACTTTGTTGGATTTAGGAACAAATTGGACTTAATGAATGCACTCTCAGAAACAGAACTCGTTCGTATGTAGGGGACTTAATGTATTTGGATTTTATCTATCGTCTATCTATCTATCTATCTATCATCTATCTATCTATCTATCATCTATCTATCATCTATCTCTCTCTCATACATGCATACACACACACACAAGCACAACTTTCAAATGATTTGCCTCAATATTAACAATTTTCTAAGTTTAATTTCTATTGTCATCTTTAAATTTCTCTAAATTTTATAGATTTTGACGTTGAGAAGTATGAGTTTCAGATAATCATAAATAAATCACTCTTAAAGTAACATGTTATTGAGGAGGAAGGGATTATTCCTTGGTCTCTTTCATCCCTATGCCTTCTGTGCTGATAATTCTCAGACCTGCACATGGTGTAAGGTGTCAGTTCAGGCTCTGAGCAGGTCTCCCGGCCATCATCCCCTCTCTTCCCTCCCCATCCCACCCTCCACACTGCCTTCAGATTTCTCTTTCCAAACACAGCTATCGCCATGTTATTTCCTCTCTTGAAACATGGTTCAGACCTCCCTGATGGCCCACAGAATAGACTCCCAAGGTCTCTGCTTGGCTCCTGCCCATGTCTTCAGTCCGCTAACCCTCATATCTCCCCGTCTTCCTGTATCCCAGCAAAACAGAGTGTTAAATATCTCCGTGACACTCTTGACTTTGCTCCCCACCCCAACTTGAACTTCATTTTGCTTATTGAAGTCCTACCCTATCTTCAAAGCCCTTCTCAAATTCCTAGGGTGTTCATTCAGAACTCACCTCCTTCCAAATTATTTCCTCTTTGCACTTTGCTGATCTCTTTTATTATACTTATCAAGATTTTACTTGTATTATGGTCGCTCGTGCCTTTCTGTTCTTATATTGAGACTTGATTTTTAAACAACTCCCCAATTATGTCTTCTTCTATAATCTTTATGGAGTGGTTCTCCAACATTAGCCTGTATCACAATCATCTGAGGGTTGTTAAGACAGGTTGCTGGACCTCATCTTGTGTGTCTGATTCAGTCTACCTGGGGTGGGGCCTGAGAGTTCCCATTTCTAACAAGTTCACAGGTGATGCTGCTGCCTCTGCTGCTATGGGGACCACACTTTGAGAACCACTGCTTTTCAAAAAAGGGGTAAAATGAAATAACATAAATGAACTTCCACCTTGCTGTTGTAGATAGAACAAAGACGTTAAGGGCACGGGATTTAGGATCAGAGACTTGGGTTTGAATTCCAACTGGATCATTTAATACTTGAACAAGTTCTTAACCCCTCTGAATTTTCATTTTTTTAATATAATAATATTTTTTATTGAAGTATAGTTGATTTACAATGTTACGTTAGCTCCAGGTGTACAGCAAAGTGATTCAGTTATATATAAACATATATGTATTCTTTTTCAGGTTCTTTTCGATGATAGGTTATTACAAGATGAATTTTCATTTTCTTGCAAGAAAAATGGGGACATTATTACCTCTTACACAGGGTTGTTCTGCCAGTTGTATGAGACTATGTTTATAAAATGCTCAACAAATGGTGGCTATTATTATCACTAACCCATTCAGTCTATGCAATAACTTTATAAAATAGACTTTGCCATCATTTTGCAGATAAGGATGACTGAGACTGTCTGGGTTAGTCTCAGACACATAGAGGGTCAATACCTTACCTGAAATCATCTACCTTATAAATGGCAAGACTGGGATTCTAATTCAAATCATTTTGATACTTTTCACTCTCCCCTAACACAGCATATTATACATAATGCACACTCAAAACAGTTCTTAAAGTTGGACTTCACATTTCTTTGTGTGAAATCTTCCATTGGCAATACCACATCTCAAAACATCTTCCTGGACTTAAGAAGATTTCCACTGTGATGGACATAAGTGTAATTTCCATTTCATTTTATGAGGCTGTGAGAAATAACAAATCAGGTAGGTGAAAGTAACTATTAAAGAAGTTACTAGCTTAAAGAAAATTAAAACCAAGTTGACTAAGCCAAGTGTTGACTTACAGTGCTTTGTCACTTGGTGGCATTAATAATTTTAGGAACATAAAACATAGTTAATTGTCTTTATTGTTGATTTTCTTGAGGAGAGTGGAGGTATTTTTATTATAAATTTTATGGTAAATAACTTGATTTCAAAAGCACATTTGAATTTGTAAGACACTGAAACAATAGAGGGAGACCATTTTATAAACTGAAAATTCTCTTGTGTGAACACTGAATGCTAGGATTTGATTTCTTTGTTTCTATAGAAACAAAAAAATTGAGATTAAAATAAGCCTAAATGGAATCAAGTTTTATGAAACAGATAAAAGAGCTTATTTTACTTGTTCCCAGTGTAATGTGGTAAAATGAAATTTTTATTTAAAACCCAAGCTGTCTCTGGACACTTCTGCTTTTGTTTTTTTAAAAAAAATTATTTATTTATTTATTTATTTTGGGCTGCGCCATGTGGCATGCAGGATCTTAGTTCCCCGACTGTGCCCCCTGCAGTGGAAGCATGGAGTCTTAACCACTGGGCTGTCAGGGAAGTCCCCACTTCTGCTTTTTGAGGAAGTTTCAGCTGGGATGGGGGAGAGGGCCGGTTGGCATAGTGGTGAGTGGCAAGATTCATATCAATAGAAAATCCAATCTCTGCTGTTTCTTTCCAATTAGAGAAACTGCTGATGAGGGTTTGGAGGGAATGACAGGGATGAAGAGTGAAGAGGGTCTTAAGTGTAAAACCAAAGCCAGTGATCTATGTACTGTTCAGGTAGTGAGAGACGGTTTAGCAGAGATTTTTTTTTTTCCAGTTTTATTGATATGTAATCAACATACCCCACTGTATAAATTTCAGGTGTACAGCACAATGACTTGACCTACATATACTGTGAAATTATTACCACAATAAGTTTAGTTAATATCCATCATCTCATATAGATTAAAAAAAGTGTGTTCCCATGTGATGAGAGCTATTTACTCTCAACAATTTTTCACACATACCAGAGATCATGGTTAACTTAGCAGAGATTTAATGAGTCTTTGGATAGTCAAAGATAAGCCAGCAGCAGAACAGGTCAAAGAACAAACATTCTCTGTGACAATGTGAAGAAAGACAAAATGTGAGATGGTCAGGAGGGAAGGAGAACACGGAGGCAAACTCTAGCCTGAGGAGAATGGCGGCAGCGTGAGATCCCAGTGGCAGTGTGTCCAAAGAGCTTTTAACAAAGCAGATGCCTAACCCTCATCTTTAACTTGTTTGTGTTGCTGCAATGTAAGACTGAAATATTTAGTAAAATGTGACACTTGCCAGTACTTCTGTGATTGGTTTTAGGTAGATGGAGGTAAAGCAGCTGGGTTTAAATACTGGGTCAGCACAGTTCAAATAGAAAAATAATGTCTGTGGAGTTTGGAACTAGCAGATGCAAACGATTATGTATAGAATGGATCAATGACAAGGTCCTACTGTATAGCACAGGGAACTATATAATCCTGTGATAAACCATAATGGAAAAGAATATGAAAAAGGATGTATATATATATATTTATATATATATATATATGTATGTATGTATAACTATATATGAATCACTTTGCTGTACAGCAGAATTAACACAACATTGTAAATCAACTATACTTCAATAAAATAAATTAAAAAAAAATAACGTCCATGGTAGATGAGATATGGGGGGGTTGGGAGATTGTGGGTGTGGGGAGACAAACGCAGAGATAAAATGTCACCATGAGCATCTAAGTCTTTAGGAATTTACAGAAATATTGAGAAGGAAATTGGACAGGGTGACCACAGCCAACTTTTAGTTTATACTTGTGACTGTTTAGGTAATATTAAATATTATGTGGCTCTAATATGAGAGCCCTTTTCCATTTTTATTCTTAGTCTTCTTTTAGCATCTAAAGCAATAATATTTTCATGTATTACAATAGTTCTGATCTAGGCATAAAAGCATACTGCTCAGACTCTACCATGGATTTGCTACCAACATTCAATGAAATTGCACATCAGTTGAAGAAAACTTTGAGGAGGGCGTCAAGTCTAAAAATCATTACCCGAAACAAGAGGTAAGAAGACAGGTATCAGCAGTGATGTAGAGCAAAAACATCCCCTGACCTCAAGTTAAAACATTTGGGTTTGGAAATGATGGATTTTTAGAATTTGTGTATGGACTTGTTTCTCTGAACATGTTTTCTTATATGTAAAATGGAATAACTCTCTCATAGTATCATGGGCAGTAGGCTCTTGGCAAATGTTTGTTTATTGATATGCAAGCTAACTTGATAAAATTTATCACTCAAGATTTTTTTGTTTTGACCTTTTAAAGGGAAGTGTAGAAGACAAGTGAGGTCAGTTTTTTGGGCATTTGACCTGTGCATTCACACAGGGCCCTATACTCAGAAGTGCCTCAAACTATTTTTAATACTCAGTTGCTTTCGCCTTGAGTCTTAATAATTTTTGAACAAGGGGACCCACATTTTCACTGTGTACTGGGTCCTGAATATTATGCAACCAGCTGGATGGAGACAAGCATTACTTTGTAAGCTTCATCCTTTCTGACTCTCTTTCTTAAGCACTGCCCTCCTTCATTCCCACTACACAGCTACCAAAGGTGGCCATTTTGCTCTGTGACCCTACACTTTGGTGATAGATGATTGCTTTAGAAGTGGACACCTGATTCCAGATGGGCCAATCAGAGCCCCTTCCCAGGGGCAAAACTGATTGGTCCAAAGATGAGCACTTGAACCAAACTGAGCCAACCTCTAGGGATCTTGAAGGCCAGATAACTGAGCTACTAGACTGTGGATGGCAATATTTTCCACTATTTGTATTAAGAAGGAAGAAAAACCTGGTTTCAAGAGAGAATACAAGAAGCAGGTCTGAAGATAGTTGCAGAGGTGAGGATGGGAAAGAGGGTCTTGCTAGCATCCCTGGATACGTTTGTTCTGAGGCTCAATTGTCTTCCTGTAGTTGGATTCTGTTACTTATTTTCAAAAAGCTCCAACTATTACAGGAGCAAAGATAAATTCTTTCTCGTTTACTTCCATTTTGTCAATTCAGTTCAAGGTAGGGTTCTTCTTATGTTGAGAGAATAATCCTTCACCACCATGCCACCTGTGATCTTTTTCCTGAAATAACTGTTTTTCCTGAGGTGTTACCATCTTGATGCCTTGGTGACCCTACAGACAGATGTGTCGCCACTGGTAGCCTGTAAGAAGTGAGCCACATGTGTCCTAATGCTTGCATTTCTATGGGTTCTGCTATTCTTGTTATACATATGTGGCATAACTAACTTGAATTTCATAGGAGAACAAGTGTTTTTGCCACCAAAGAACACTCATCTTTACTTACCAAGAACATATGGGGGCTGGCAGAAAAGAGATGGAAAAGCCAAATCTACCTCAGAGCATTAACAGTGGTGTTATGTAAAAAAAAAAAATAGTTATTTCAGTAATAACATCTATACTGGCACATAAAACCACTCTGATGGTTTCTTTCTTTTAGACAATATGACCCAGTGGGAAAAGTTTTGGATATAAAGGATACTATTCTTTAGTTTTATGGTGTGATCCTTCCACCCTTTCTGGATCTCAATTGGAACATTTGCATAATGGAAATCATAATGTCTTCCATCAAACCTATAAGATAGTATCAGGATCTATAAACAGCATGTTGCAGAAAAAGGCAAGAACATGCATGAAAATGGAAGTGGAGCCTAACCATCTCACCTATCTTATTCCCAGAGTCGTCCAATAGAGAACTTGGAATGATTTATTTTTTTGCTTCCTCCATCAGAGAGGCATAGTTAGAGTTGGTGTACTGTCCTGTTACTGTCTCATACTAAACAATCTAATATATAACTTATAGTTTTCCTAGAAATATATTATGAAAAATTCAGAGAAAAACTCATTGATGGCATTTATGTAACAATCACTGTACTGATGGGAGGTGAGACTCCCATAGGAAGACGCAATCGAATCAGGATGACAACCAAGCAGAAGTGAAAGTGCCTCTGACAGAAACACATGTCTAACTGTATGTGAGATGTTGATTGGGATGTACTTCGCTGCCAACAGAAATACTAATTCAAATTCCTTAGGATCAGGATATTTATTATCTAATATAATGAAAAGTCTAGAGGTAAGGTGGTAGCTCTGGGTTTGACTTATCCAGCAGTTCAATGGCATCCTCAAGAATTGAAGACTTTTGATTTCTCTGCTCACCGTGTCCCCCCATGTCACTACAGAGCTGCTGCAGCTACAAGTGTTAGCCCTTCACTGCAGGACAAGGGACAGAGAGCAAAGACCTTTCCCAGAGGGCCTTGAGTTTCCTTGCTTTCATGTCACTTTGGTTAAAATTTCATCACTGCCCATTCCACAGTGAAGCCCTGCCAAGGGAATAGATTTCCCATGGTGGATCCACCCCCATAACTGTGGGATCCAGACTCCCCTGAAGGATATAGGTACCCCATATCTGAAGAAAATTGGGGTTTTGTAGGCAAGGAATAGGGGAGGATGGCTGTAGAGAGGCGACTGTAGGGAACTTGTGACAGCAAGATTTGATAAGAAGATATCTGCATTTTGGAAAATTTTAAAATGTTGTGACACTGTTGAATTCATAGATGCCCTGATTTGAGAGGCCAGAATGATTGAAAATTGGCCTTTCTTAGAGTGATATTTTTCCTATACCTATGCTCTATCAAAGAAATCAAATAAAGTTCTCAGATTTTAACAAAGAGAAAATAGAAATTTAAAATAGTAAAAGCCCTCTTGGAATCCACTTAACCTCCTTGCTGGTGGCAAAACCCAATTATCTTTCGCATCGTCTAACCTGTAGCATAAGGCTTTGCACTCACAGTATGAGCATGATAAATATTTGCTGAATGAATAAATGAAATTGTAAATGTTAATTATTTTATTATCATCATATCTGGGCATTGAGGTATATTCAATGCCAAGTAATTTGAACACAGTTGAGGCTTACCCTACAGCAAAGTGGACTCAACATGGAGCATCAATGTGGTGCTTCCCTTGATTACAAGGAAGCCTTCTCAAGGGTATGTTTACAATGGTATCTACATTTGCATGTCCAAGAAGTGGCAAGTTGGCAGCATCAAATGTTTTGTTCCTGACCATTTAGCTGAACTTACATGGAATGTCTATATAAAATTCAAGTTCTATTGTTTCACAGTAGAAAACAAAAAACAAAAAACAAAAAACTCTTCAATATAGAAAAGCCATTTTTCAGTATATCCATTGCTAGGCCAACAACCTCACCTTTCCCCTCTTGCTGACTTTTGGATCATTTCACTGTTCTTGCCATCTTTACCCTGGTGCAGGCAGCCCTAGGGCCAGACATCCATTCTGTTCCTTTTCGACAGCATCACTGGTACAATGATTTGTTAATTAAGATATTGGTGTGTGGCAAACAAGGAAAATGTAGCTCAAGGAAACCGTGTTCTTCAGGATCTGATTGGGCTGCATGTATCCTGGGCTCTGTTCTCAAGCATCAGTGTCACATGCTATGAGACACGGAGGAGTGTGCTTGTTCTGTGCAGGGTCCTGGAATCTGCATTCTCTACAAGTGCCAAGGCACTGCTCATGTGGGTGGTCCCTGGACCCCATAGAAATGCTGGTTGTGTTAGTTCAAAAACATAATTAAGCAAATGAAGCACATCTATTTGGCTGTGCTGCAGTTGAGTGATTCTGCCATATATATATATATATATATATATATATATATATATATATATGTGTTTGGTGAGATCGTGCAGCTACGTACATTGCAGAGCTGGAATGCTGGGTTCAAACTGTAGCTCCATTCCTTACTTGTATGTCCTCCCAGATATATTACCTAACCTCCTTTTGCCATTAAGTTGGGATAATAACAATTACTACCTCTTAGGATCTTGAGAGGATTTAATGTGTTACTACATGTAAAGTACGTGGAGCAATGTTTAACACATGATACATATCATGTAAGCATTAGCTCTGACCTTGTTGATTTCAAGTCTTCAACATCAGCCTCCTTTCCCTCTGTCTCGAGGTCACACTACCTTTTGTCCCACTGTTTCCTACAGAACAATATGCTCATATCTGTTCAGGAGTTCAGGTGTGAGTATTTAAAGACACCAATGACTTCTGCTCTCTCAGGGAAATCCTCTCTATTAAAAGAGCCAGAAGACTGCATTATGAATTTATAAATTCACATAAAGTAAAGACAGAGATGGAGATCGATCCCAAAGGACATATTATCAGAATCGGGCTCCAGATGGAGAATTTATGTGATTCGGTATAAGTTTAAATTTAGAGTTGTTTTACTCCAAAGCTTAAAAGAAGAGGAAGGAAAAATGTTGGCCTCGGCTTATTAAATAAATGTAAGGAGTCTTCTCTATTTCCAAAACTTAAGTGTACGTAACTATTAGATTATTCTCAGAATTTGTTATTCATCTCAACCAGGTTTCTGACTTCTCCCCTTAACTTCTCTTTTAATATTTATTTTTAAAAGTCTTTATTATGAGACAACAGTTTTTCAGTAGGATGAGAAGGAAAAGAGTTGGAGTGGGCGGAGATAAAAACTGTCATGGGAACCAGAGCCCTTGCTAAGAAGACACAGGATGTGTGTAGGGTCCATAGAGCACAGGTGTCAGGGGTCCTGTGCATCTCAGGGGTACTCCCTCCCCCGCTCTCTCTTCCTCCTTCCTCTCCCTCCTCCTTCTCTTCCCACCCATCCTTTTTCCTTTATTGTTTCTGACCATCAATTTTTAAGAGTTTTTATTGGAGTATAGTTGATTTACAATGTTATGTTAGTTTCAGTTGTACAGCGAAGTGAATCAGTTATACATATACATATATCCACTCTTTTTTAGATTCTTTCCCCATATAGTCCATTACAGAGTATTGACTGAGTTCCCTGTGCTATACAGGAGGTCCTTATTAGTTATTTATTTTATATATAGTAGTGTGTATATGTCAGTCCAAATCCCCCAATGTATCCCTCCCCCCTTTCCCCCCTGGTAACCATAAATTTGTTTTCTACATCTGTGAGTCTATTTCTATTGTGTAAATAAGTTCATTTGTTTTTAGATTCCACATATAAGCGATATCATATGATATTTGTCTGACCATCATCTTAATGTGGTGCAGCCATTCACTTTTTTAATCAGATGAGAAAAAGGTTCATAGAAGTTCTGTAATCAATGTCAATGAGGCCAGAGTAGATAAGCAACTCTAATTTTAATGAGACACTTCTACATTGGAGGCTATATTTAATCTTATTTTGTCATTTTATCTTACTGTGGCTTAAGAGTCTCACCCAAGAAACACATGCAAGGTTTAAAAATAACATGCAAAATAAATATACATGATCTTTTCAAAGAAATAGAGGTAATACGATCAGGGCTTGGTGATCTTAAATTAACTCATTTAAAGAGAGGATTCCTAATTTGGTTATGAATTTCCTTACTTCCAGTGGTGTGCTGGTAAATGTTTAACAACTGGTTCTTTGGAAATAAAGCCCTTTTTGTGGTGTTGAATGATTTCCATAATAAACCAACTATAGCCAGTTTTGAGCTCCCAATGGGACTCCACGGAATGCAGAGTTAAGAAGAGGGGTGCAAATGGGCTCTCGAAAACCTGTTCCAGCCAGCTCCTGCACAGCTCTGATGACATCCTAGAAAAGATTAGAGAGAGGCCACTAACAGGACAGTCCAGAGAACTGGCATGTAGAAAAAAGCTCCATGGCTTGTCTATGCAAAGGTGAGGTACAGAATTCAAATAGGCAAGTTGGATCAACCATGCATGTCTGCTTAACCCTCAAGAATCCAGCCCATATTCATTGTTACACTAGTTAAAAAAAAATGAATTAATCAAGTGTTTATACAATTCCATAGTGGCAACATGGGTATGTCAGAGAAAACACTTAAAAACTGTGACTATCGAAGGTATATTCTTCTTTTCTCTTTCTTCTCTAAAATTTTAAGATCATTGTGTCACTTGATCTCATTGTATGTTAGGAGATTTAGCCTAGAAGTTCAAATTCTTAGGTTTCCTCTACTTTGGAGGAGTTCATTCTATATTTATTTGCCCTGATGTCTTATTATTCCAACTGAAGTAAAAGGATGAGGTGATACAATGCCTTTTTGCGAGGGATGAAGTCTGGAACACGATATCATCAAGCCACTCTCAGGATCTGTGTACACACAGATGTAGCACACAAAAATATCAGAACATGATATGTGTGAAGCATTAAAAATGAAAAGGGGAGTAACCAAGAGGATAATGGGTGGTCCTGCTAGGGGACAGGGGAGGCTGCCCTGAGCAAGTGATGTTTACACTGAGATCTGAAGGGTGACCAGGAGCCACTCACTTAAAGAGTCGGGGATGAGGTGGGGTACCAGGTGGGGCACAGGGTACAGCTCATACTGAGTCTCATAGTTGGAGGAATCATGGTGCATTTAAGCTGTTGAAGGAAGGCCAGGCTGGAGCCCAGGAGCTTAGGGTAGCCTCCTACTAGATGGGATGCGATGGGAGTGGGAGTACAAGAGGGCAGCACCCAGGGGCTGAGATTGTGGGCTTGAGCCCTTGGTTGAGGAATGGGGGTGGCAGTAGGATGAATGGTTGGATGAGGTCTCATCGCCATGGAGAAACAGACATTCACTGAGTGTTTTCACAATGGAGTTTATGAAATTTGAGGTGTGAGCAGTACTGGGCTGATGCTTGAGTGACCTGGAGGCAAGCAAAGAAGACTCTCCCCGTTTGGGGCAGTCTACAGCATGACTGAGAGTCACACAGTCATGACTAAAGGAGTGTCCCATCTCAAGCATTTGACAGGTTTGGGAACACCAAGAGGGGGACCCCTGAGAGGGAGGAGCCCCACATTCTAAAAGCAGGGCGTTGGCTGCAAGGTGGGGTGAGGAGTGGCTTTTAGGCAGCAGACTGCCATGCACGGCTGTGAAGTTTGTGTACTTGACAAAGGAGCTCAACACAGGGGCAGCGAGAGCTCAATCCAGCCCCCTCCGTCAGTACCCAAGGCTGCACCATGACAAGGGACTGCCCAGAGATGGTGTCTCTTGGACATGTTCTTTTTTGGCCAGCAAGGCCCTGCCCAGGAATAACTTGGGGAGAGGAGTATTTGCTGTGAGGGGGTTGGGGGGAGAAATTCCTGAGGCTCTATATCAACTAGGCAGGGTTTTGAACTTGAAGTTAATATTACTTCATTTGTGTCTACAGGTTGTTGGGGCAGGAATTAGTTCATTAAGTAAGATATATATTTATCTACACATGTGTATGAGTATGTATGCATGTGATGATATTTCTTATATTTACCCACGTCCTTCCTTTGCCCTCTTCCTTAGTGCATTATTTCCTAGTTACCGTCCCACAACCATCACCACCTATCTTGTCCAAAGTACTCAGTTGCCTCAAGGAGAATTAAGATTATTCTAATGGGACTGAAAGAAGAAAGAGGGATGGACGCAAGATTCAGCTTTTAACATCAGACATTGGATTTTGTTGCATCTGCAACCAGCTGGCCTTTGTTGGAAAAAAAACTGCTAAATTCCTTTAAATTCTCGTTAATCTATTTGGAGTCAAACTTGGAAGATGAGATCACTTATTTCTTCCAGAGGAATACCTCCACTTCCATCAAAAAGGCTGAGCCATGAGGCTTAGCATTCCTTAAGAAGGGATGCCTTTGCAAGTCAGACAAGAAGAGAAAATTCCCCCTTTAGCTCAGGTAGAGTGTGGGAGTGAGGAAGGAGGAGATGTGTAAAGATTAGGCTCGATTCTGAGTGATAGGAAATCTAAACAGTTGTTGAAATAAGATAGATAGAAATGTATTTTTCTCTTGTATAGTTGCCTGGAGAAGGGCAGTTCAAGGATGGGATGGCACTCCACAATATATGGGGCTCAAGCTCCAGCTTTCTTTTTACTCTACCGTGATCCCCCTTCAAAGGCTGCCTCATTGTCCAAGAAGGATGCTCTAGCTCTATCCACCTCATCTACATCTCAGCCAGTAAAGACAAAAAGGGATAAAGAAGACCACACTCTGTAACTTTAAGGATACTTCCCCCCAGTTTGACCATTTCATTAGCCAGAACTTGGTCATTTGACAACCTGGATGCAAAGGAAAGTGGAAAATGTAATTTTTATCCAGAAAAGTCATGTGCAGAGCTAAAATTCTGCTCAACCAATAGTGGGGGAAAACGGTGGCATGAATAGATCTGGAGCTGTGTCAGAAATGACCAGAGATGATTAGGGGAGTCAAGGGCAGGGGGCCTTGCCCACTTCCCTGGCATGGTCTCACTCCTCTTAGAAAGGCCCTACTGGTGCTGGAGCCACAGAGTGGCATCTGAGTTTGAAAGATGTACCTGAGCCTGCACTGCTTCCACGTTCAGCATGAGGTCTGTGAGTCTCAGAATTTCCCACAATCCTCCATGAGGAGATGTGGATGTATTGGCTTGGGCTGTGAGCTAGCAGAGGTCCAGTTAGGATAAAGATGCAGTCGTGCATGGACCCTTTGAGACCAGAGGCGTGACAGATGAATAGGTGAAAAAGGACCGCTTGTCTCAGCATGGGGCCAGAGCTACCAATCCTCATCAGACTCCAGATGTATCCAGAGTCCCTGTGTGAATCTGAGCCCCTGCCCCCATCTTCCCACTGCCCTGAGGACCCAGAGAACCTCCTCATACACAGACACCATCTCAGCGGGGAGCAGGCAGAAGGGGCGTAAACCCCAAAACACTGAGCATTTATCTGAGAGAAGCTTAGTTACCAGAAAGCGATGACTTCAGCTGGCAATGACACTCACTCTGAAACTTGACAAGGTAAATTTTTTCCTCTTCCTATGCCACCAAGTTGTGGGTGTGTGTGGAAGGAGAGTGTGGGAGGGAGAGAAAGGCTCTTGAGGAAGATTAGAGGATTTATGGCAAATAAAGAAGGCAATTTTTCATTGAGCATCCAAGAGATAGCCTGAGTGACTTTGCTATTGTGTGTATGGACATAAAATGAAACTTGTAATACCAAATCATTCACTTTTGGGTTCACTCTCAGAAGGCTGCAAAATGAGTGAAAGTTCAAATTCAAGTTATTTGAGATTTTATATTTCAGTCTAAATGTGGAATTTAGCTGTATATCAGTCTGAAGACTTGACCTTAGGGAGAGACCATTCATACAAAAAATCTTGTTAGCAAGTGATAGCTCTTTTAAAATTGAAACTAGGGAAGATGAAGTTGAATGGTCAAGAGAATTCGCCTCCCACAGATTCAGGTGCTTTCCAGTTATTCAGGCATGTGAAATTCATGCAGGTGCTCTCAGAACCTCTTTTGAAGTACCGAATAAAAACACAGGCATGGGACATTAGACATTTCAGTTACACAAGCACCCCTTTTCATCAATCAGAGTATTCAAATGCAGTTCAGATCTGCTGATTTCTGAAGTGACTAAAAGAACTTGTTTTCTCCTTTCGGTGTTAAACCCAGACTCACTGACTCTGGACAGAGTGCAATTATATGGGGGATATTGAATCGCTATTGCCCGCAAATTAGATAAAACCAGGGTGCACGTGGCATGCACGCATGCGCACACACACGGACACGCAAAACCCAGGAAGTGCTAACGCTATGAGCACTATACTAATTCATGCACAAAAGTGTTCAGACAACTTGCTTAGGTTTTTCACTGGAACAAGGTGACAGTCTTCTCACCTAGAACACAGTGGCTAAAAAAATAGTTTGTTGATTTAGCAAAAAGTTGGGACCACGTTTTCCAGGTACTCATAGAGTTCAGGCTGACTAGCTGACATCTCTGTAGTACTTAAATATTTGAAGCCATTGCCATCAAACTACCGATTATCGTGTAGGGAAAGCTACAAAGAAGACTGCTTTCCTCTGCTTTGTTTATTACTTTTGATTAAAAAAAATATTAAAAAAAGATATGATCTTTAATTAGATAAGGATTTCTGTCCAGTGCTTCTCTTCCTGTGCTTGGCTCCACTAACCCGGCTGGTTGCCCTGCGTGGCCTGGTGTTGACACAGATTGGCAGCATGAACCTTAAACTGTTGTAAACACCTATAAAACGTGGCCTCCTCATACGGTTAGTGATGAGGCCTTGACAGCGTGACACCCATCATCTGATAAGCTAGGGTCAGGAGTCACTTGATGGCTTTGCTTTTTCTTTGGATGTCAAAGAGCCAGAAGCTTTTAATGTTTTTAATAAGTAAATTACCTAAACATGCACAGTCCTGTTGCACATATTAATTCATCAGAGGACAAAGTGAACCTGCAGGAAGGCCCTCGAAAGGTCAGGGGTTGTGCATCTGGTGTGTTGTAACTGTGAGACCAAATTTTGGTGGGAATAATCCAGGTATCTGAGATTGATTTGGGAGAGCTGACATTGGGAATGGGACCTTTTTTTAGCAAGGAGTCACAGAGCACAGTTTTTAGTGAATGGTTATATGTTTTTCCAATTCCATTTGACAATGTCTATACTCTAGGGTAGAAAGTTATCAGTAGGACTTCGATTAGGCAAGAACATATTTCCTACAGCAAAGTGAATTTTAGTGTTAGAATTTGCATTTCAGTTTATCCTCTTATTTGTATGTATGTATATATGTATGTCCATATATACATATATACACGTGTGTGTGTGTGTGTCTAATGTCTGCTTTATAATGTCTTGGAGATTGAAGTAACCAGATTTTCTTTGTGACACTATTTGGGATTCAATGAATGTGGGACCAGGTGGCTAGGCAAAAGGACATAAATTATGACAAGAGTTCCTGCCATAGTCACCATGTGGAAGATGGCTTATTCAGTGAGTCATAAACTCATGAACAGAAATGCCTGGGTAATGGGAAATTTTAATTGGTACTGATAAATCTTTATTCTCTTCCAGGTCTCTTTTATGCAACTGAAGATGAGATGGCATGTGAAACAAATATTTCAATACCTTGGATGAAAGAGTATGGGTCAACAAAGGGAGGGGTGCCTCCTGAATGTGGGAGATTTTCCTCTGCTCTCCTCCTCTGGTCTTTCCTTGTGTTTCAATCAATGTTTGAGAGAAGATGGGGAAGTATCAGCCAGGGCATGTTTAGGCCTTTTGGAAATAGCTGTCTATTTACGACCAAAAATTCTGCATTTATGGAGGACACTTCAGGTATGTAATCTTACAAGATTTCAGAGCAAATCATTGTACTTTCCATAGTATTTATGAAATTAATCTAATCATACTATTAATTCCAAATTTAGTGTTGCAAGTAAGCATCCTGCCAGAAAGGACTCAGTCCATGCAACTCCAAAGCCAGGTTTTTCTTTCCAATCACAGATTGAAATCCCACAATTTGTAATCCATGGATAATTCTAGGTTGAGCCTTGCAGAGACTTCTCAAGAAAAATGAGTGGTGAGGCAAAAGAAAACATTTACAACCCAAACAAGCCCAGGCTGTCTCTATAGGAGGGAGGTAAGTAGCTCCAAATGAATATTTGGCATTTTTTCACCTACACTGTTTGACTTCATTCTGGGCCAAGACAATTTGCAACTAAGAATAGACAAAAACAAAGTTGACTTTTAATCTATCCAGCACTGAGGGGTTGTCTCATTACCTAGAGGGGATGTGAATTTTATCCCTAATCTAATCTTTAACGTTCTGCCTTAACACTGGGGGATGGTGATGGCTCAATTTCTAGCACTGATTTCCTCTTGAAACTGTGGTTTCCTGTATTATTTATAAAAGCCTCTCCCATCCCACCCCCAACTCCAGTCAATCCAGAGTTTTTCTGACTTCAAAGCCAGTCTCCATTTGACATATGCATGAACTTGACAATAAAATCCCTTCGATAGACCTTGTGGAAGACGGGAGTAGTTTTCAAGTTTAATATCATATTCTTGTTTCTGAGTCACCAAATTATGATTTGACATGGTTCAGAGATTTACTTATTTTTGCTTATCCTTTAGGAGTTGATTTTACAAGTTTTCCCTAGCTTTATTGAGATATTATTGACATATAACATATGTAAGTTAAAGGTGTACAATGTGATGATTTAATACATGCATATATTGCAAAATGATTACCACAGTAAGATTAGTTAAGACCTCCATCCTCTCACATAATTACCTTTTTTTTGTAGTAATAACTTTTAAGATCTACTCTCTTAACAACTTTCAAGTATATAATACAGTATTGTTAATTATAATCACCATGCTCTGCATTGGATCCCCAGAAATTATTTGTTTATAGCTGGAAAACTGTAACTTTTGACCAGCATCTCCTCATTTCTCCTGTCCCCCAGCCCCTGGCAACCACCATTCTACAGATTCATTTCGACAAATAACATGGCCAACTAAAAGTATAGACTCAAAGAAATTTGTTATAATCATGAGACAGAGCAACAAATCTGAGGTTTGACCTGTAGTTTCCTATCTCATGTGACCTTCTATAATTGGCCTTGCATAAATCACACTGAAAAGATAAGTTTCTGAACATTTTTTTCCCTTAGACTTACTCATCAAATATATTTTCCCCACAGGAATATCCAGTATCATCTAAAGTGGATAATTAACATTCAAGGTGCTAAGACCATGTCCACATGATGAAAAGTGTTTTGGAAAGGAATAAATGAGTGCATTACTAATGAAATTTATTTTTGCCTTTACAAAAATTCACTGTATTATGCTATTCAGACAACCCATTGTTCAATAGTGCATTGAAAAATGGAGGAATAGACAATCACATTAAGAACATTAGAACATCATTTGCAATTCTCAAAGTCAGTATTCAGAATCAACAAAATATGAACTTTCTCTCCAAATTAGAGGTATTAACCCATCCAACAGAGCGGCCACCAAGTGCTCAGATGGAGACAGAAAAACAAAACATAACTGTTCTCAAGAGCCTTTAGATCAGGGAAGTGTTTTTCAAACTATTTTTGCTGAGAGCCACAGTAAGAAATAGATTTTACATTGCAAATCAAATGCAAAAGTTGCCAATGTAATGTTTACTTTGCTACCTGCAATGTGCACATGTTTTCTATTGTATTCCATTTCACTTTAAAAAGAAATGCTAGTTGCAAACCACAATATTGATATCTCTAATAGGAGGCTGTGACACACAATTTGCATATGAGTGATATAGTAGTTAGAGTCAGTCTATATTTTTGATGAATATAGCAGCTGGATATGGAGCTTTCATGAAAATTCATATTCATAAATTAGGTGGACAAAAGACTACACTCAGGACAGTGTGTGGCATATGATAGGGGCTTGATAAAAATTTGATGAAATAATTAATAGAGCATAGTAGAAAAGAAGATGGTGCTATGGATATGCCATTGCAGACTAGCCAAGCAATTAGAAGAGGGATGGCCTAGTTTGAGCAAAGATTTTAGGCTGATTGTTAAGGAAAATGGCAACTGGTGTGCCTATAAGTGCTAAATGTTTTCTATAAAAAATATATTGAAGAGAGTTTAAAACCTTCTGTGACGAGCAGATCCGGATTTGAATCCCAGATTCTCCATTCATCAGTTTTGTACATGTGGTCACATTCTTCAGCTCATCAGAGCCCTCATTTTCTGGTCCTTAATTTTGGGGTGATATATCTGACTAACCAGATTATGATGAGAATTTCTAATAATGAATAGAATGAACATTACAGGGCCTAATATGTAGCAAGTGCTCTATAAACATATCAATACATATTATTTTGGGTGTCAGATGTTGGTTAAGTCATTTGTTTTTAGCCACCATCTGGCTTTAGCATTCTATCATTCTAATGGATCTACCCTTCAAAACGTCTCACTGGGCACTGCCATACCTTCTCTGCCCAAACTGATAACTAGCAGGTAATCAGGATGACTCCACCTTTGTAACTGTTGAGGACCCAAGGGACCCCCATGGAAATGATGACTAAGTGACTCTGAAGATAGGAGACACTGCCCTGAGCTGTGCTGGCTATGACAGGAAGCTGTTAAACTCCAGGTCAGCCTAAAACCCGACGTTATCATGTCAGTTTTATTTTTTATTTATTTGTTCTTTTGGGGGGGTAATTTTTTTTTTAATTGAAGTATAGTTAATTTACAATGTTGTGTTAGTTTCTGGTGTACAGCAAAGTGATTCAACTTCATATATATATATATATATATATATATATATATATATATATATGTATATATATATATATACAGTAAGTTCCCTACATACGAACCTTCAAATTGCAGGCTTTCACAGATTCAAATGTGCATCTGGTTCCAGCAAGGAACCAGAACCTGTGCCATCAACATCAAGCATGAGTGAAATTACAGCTTGCCCTCCATCTCCTATTGCTGACGATCCTTCAGCTCTCCCATCTCCCACCTCCTCTCCCTCCTCCCATCAGTAACTCTTCTTGCCTTTTCACTTGATGCCAGCCCCTGTATGCCAGCTGCTGTACGGTAGTACTGTACTTTTCAGGTACTGCACTGTAAGATTAAAAATGTTATCTTTATTTTTGTTTGTTTTTTATGTATTATTTGTGTGAAAAATATCATAAACCTATTACATTACAGTACTATATAACCGATTGTGTTAGTTGGGTACCGAGGCTAACTTTGTTGGATTTGCGAACAAATTGGACTTAGGAACGTGCTCTTGGAACGGAACTCGTTCATATGTAGAGGACGTAATATATATACATATATATATAATATATATATGTTCTTTTTCATATTCTTTTCCATTATAGCTTATTACAAGATACTGAATATAGTTTCCCGTGCCTTACAGTAGGTCCTTGTTGTTTATCTATTTTATACATAATAGTTTGTATCTGCTAATACCAAACACCTAATTTATCCCTCCCACCCATCTTTCCCCTTTGGTAACCGTATGTTTGTTTGTTTTCTATGTCCATAAGTCTGTTTCTGTTTTGTAAATAAGTTCATTTGTATTATATTTTAGATTCCACATATAAGTGATATCATTTGTTTTTCTCTGTCTAACTTTCTTCACTTCGTATGATAATCTCTAATTCGAAAAGATACACGCACCACAATGTTCACTGTTTACAATAGCCAACACATGGAAGCAACATAAGTGTCCATCAACAGATGAATGGATAAAGAAGACATGATATGTATCATAAATAGACAATGGAATACTATTCGGCCATGAAAAAGAATAAAATAATGCCATTTGTTTTGGGTGCATGTGTTCAGGAAAACAGAAGACAGTTGGGATGGTATGAGGTGCCAAGCTTGCAAATGCATGGAGGTGACCAGTACCAGGTTTGCATGGACCCAGCGGGAAATTCAAAGGAAGAAAACTGTGGGTAGTTTGTGCCTTTGGTGCTTTGATTACTACTTAGTCATCAAAAATTCCAAGCTGGACACCCTCCCACTATACTTTTATTTCTTTCTTCTCTTCTTCCCTTCCTTCCCAATTATCTCTTTTTCATTATCCATAAAGTTAGAAAATATATAATACTATCAACTATAAGTGAGTACACTTATACTCAGCTATATTTTCACCTATGTGTCTAACTGGGTGGTCTCTTAAGAAGGAAAGTTAAAAGATTCAAAGTTGTCACTAGAGAATTCTTAATAAGATGGTTCTGTATTCATGTTATATATTACATGTCATATACACACTTTATATTGACTCTTGTTAAATTTTAAGTCCCACTGCATATTATTGAGGGTGTCAATGCACACAAGGATTTTATTTTTTAATTTCACTTAGTGACGTAATATAATTTAATAGGTAGAAATTTACCTAGGTTGGTATAGAAATGTTTAATATATTCTTATCAATAGATTTCTACATGTTTGCAATGATTTAATATTAAAAATGTAAAGAATAAGGGAGTTATGTTATAGGTTTCCAAAGAACATGTCTTTCCACATTTCAAGGAGAAAAAAAAAGCACAGAAGTATCTATTGGAATGCCTGCAATAGTCAGCTAAAATTTCAAGATATAAACAAGAAAAATCTATAAAATGAATAGTAGGGGGTTGGATGTCTCTGCTATAAATTCTTGATAATGCTGGTCAGGATCGGTACTTTTCAAATTTTGGTGCACCTTAAATTTACTCAGGGTGTTTGTTAAAAATACAGATTTGGGAAAACACCCTCAGAGATTCTGACTCAGAAAATTTGAGGTGGAGCCAAGGTATTATTTATAAACACTGCAGGCAGTTTTTCTGATTATACCTTGTAAAAGTGGTCTGAGATAATTCAGATGAAGTTTGGGTTTATGCCTTCACATATTTCAGATGTAACTGAAGTGGTACACGTCTTTTTAACACTCTATGTTTACTCTAACAAGCACAAAGTAGTAGAAATTTGAGGCAATGCCAATCTCTACATATTTTTGACTTTGTTTTCCATCTTCATTGTACACCGTAAACAAATACCCCAATTGTCTTTGCTGAGCTTTCTGAAGGACTTCTGACTTCCACATGCATCCGAATACCAATGTGCACATAGATTTTTTGGAGTTTCATTTCTTAAAGCAGATATTTGTCTTTAAGTGCTGGGAGAATTATTGTAATAAGGAGTATCACTAAATGGCAAGAGCAAATTTGTGATTGCAGCCAGCATATATCCTACGTGATTAAAAAGAGAATATAACCAATATTTTATAATGCCTATAAATGGAGTATAACCTTTAAAAATTGTGAATGACCATATTGTACACTTGTAACTTACATAATATTGTACAGCGACTATACTTCAATAATAAAAATAATAATTGAATCAAAAAAATAAAAAGAGCCTAGCAACTTGAACACACAACAGAGCCTAGAGTCAGTCATTCAGCAGTGGCAGCATTCTATGTGTTGAGGAAATATTTCTGGCCAACTCCAAGGAGATGTTTGCAAAATGGAGTGCAAGCTGTCCTATAATGACTTAGCACCACAAAGCACTCCATTCTATACAAAAGTTCCATATTCTTTTATATACTAAAAGGCCACCTGGACAGGGTCCATCAGCTAGGTGGTCAAGTGACCTTCTCTTCTACCTTCCTTCTTCCTATGGTCTTTCCATTAGATCTTTGATTTGGGGAAGTGTGTCCCAAGGGGAGGGAGAGGATTACTTCTAGGACTGCTCTCTGTCCTTCTTCTCCACCTTTCTTCTCACTTCCAGCCCCAGAGGCATCATTGAGGCCTCCTTGGTGTCTTTTTCTCTTCCCTTCTCCAGCCTGCTCTGCAGAGCCACACAGCCTTGGATAAAATGCCAAGGAAAGTCTGAAGATGGTTTGTCATGGAAATGAGTCATTGAAGACACAAAGGACTGAAACAAGATTTATGTTTCACATACCTGTGACTTTGTCTTTCCTAAAAGTAATAAGGACAATCAGGAAACTTACATAACTTCTGTGAGTTTCTAGGACAAATGAGTTTATAAGTTTATAACCCAGCTGTGTGCTGGGTTCAGGTTGGGAGAGCAAGAGGAAGGTACCCAGATGATGGCTCCTGTTCACTTCATGGTAAGCCTCAAGAAGTTAAGGCTTCAAGTCACCGAAGGGGCCCAGTTAGCAATCAGAATCCTTCCTAACTTTTGGTCCAGGATCAAGACATCTCCTGGAAGCCAGCTCTTAGAGCTTCTCTCTTACCTTCAGAGCCCCACCCCTGGCCTAGGGGCTCATCTCAAATGCCACTCTTCCATCAAGTCCCTTTCTTTTCACTGTGCCATCTCCAGCCCCTGCCCTGCACTGCTTGGTGAGGTTCCTGCCAGGGACCAGGAGACCACTCTTTCAAGCGCTTATTAGAAACAGGGGGAGAAAAATGGGGGAGGAAAATGTGGGAGAGAAGTCCCTCATTTCTGGACCCCCATGCCAATTCTCTGAACCCTCATCACACATTACATACGCTGTCTAAGCTTCAATTGATTGCTCACCCACTAGAACCATGATGGTCTCCAAGTACATATGGGTATGGCTCTTGGAACAGAACAAGAGTGGGTCATGGTTTTTATGGAAATATGCAGTCTGAGATTAAACCCACCAACTCAGTAACAAACATTTAGGACTTAACTCTTTCACAAATTTAGATTTACCTTTTACCTGTGTAGTGATGTAATTCCACAGGAGACATTCTGACATCCAACTAAAAACAAGCTAGAAGAAGGAGGAAAACATCCTGGGAACAACAGTAATCTTTTTAATGCTGAGAGAGAAGGTACAAACATTGAGAGGACAATACACAGTGAACTCTGCTTGGTGTATGGGGAGTTTCTCATGTATGAAACTGGCTTCCTGAGAAATATTAGAAACCACTCTTGATGATCTTTTCTTTGGCTTTGTCAAAACTTTAGGCTTTTCTACAATCATGTCCTAAGAAATGTACCTCATTAAAAATATAAAACTAATATGTACTGCTTTATTCTTGTCACAAAGCAATACATCATCAGTGAAGAAATATTACAAAAGTAAAGTGAATAAAAAGAAAATATGAACTAAAGAAATGTAATTCTAACATCCACAATGACCTCTCCTAACACTTTAGAGAACATGTATAAATACACACATGTATTTTGAAGAAATATTGAATCGTATTGAAATATGGTAGTGTAATCTGCTTTTTAAAATTTAGATTTTAGATATAGCATGAATATCTTTCCATGTCATCTATGTTATAATAATTAAATTGAATGTGTTCACTACTTTATTTTATGGCAGACTATTTTTTTTAACTAATCCTCCATTTGGAATTTAGGTTACTGTTAAATTTTCACAACTTTATCTTCTTATAATTCAGTTGTTTTACTAAGGCATATTTATTCCCTTTGGATGAGAAATTTATCAGATATTTAAATTGTTTTGAATACAATATCTAAGAGATATATGTACTCCCATGTTTGCTGCAGTGTTATTCACAACAGTCAAGATATAGAAACAACCTAGGTGTCCCTCAGTGTATGAATGGATAAAGAAGTTGTGGTACACACACACACACACAGGAATAGTATTCAGCAATGAGGAAGAAGGAAATCCCAACATTTGTGACGACATGGATAGACCTTGAGCATATTATGCTGAGATAAGCCAGACAAAGACAAATACTGTATAATATCACTTATATGTGGAATCTAAAAAAGTCAAACTCATAAAAAAAGAGAATAAAATGGTAGTTACCAAGGGATGGAGGGTGGGGGGATAGGAAAGATGATATTTAAGGGTAAAAACTTACAATGAATAAGTCCTAGAGATCTAACGCACATTCTGGTGAATATAGAGAACTATATAAATGTCAAACTTGCTAAGAGACTAGAAATTATTCCAACCACTAAAAAGAAGTGATAATTATATAATGTGAGGTATATATATATATATATATATATATATATATATATATATATAATTAGAGGTTCTAATTATTGCTACAATGGAAATCATATTACAATATACAAATATGTCAAATTAATGTATTGTGCACCTTAAATTTACCCAGTGTTACATGTCAACTATATTTAAATTAAAAAAATCCATATGTATTAATGATGAATAGTAAATTATTTTGAGCAAGGGAGGTTAGTTTTCTAAGTCTTGGTTTGACCAAGTTGCCTGGACAATTCAGATAGTAAGATGCCGAACACCTGATTATTTCAGTCAATGGGAAGAAACAACTGGTCGATCCAGGACATGATGTTATCTTTTTCCCCCCTTAAATGGGAAGACACATCAAATTCTTAGGATAGTTTACAATCTCATCCTGCCTTATGTGAGACAGAAGGTGCTAACTGCCAGAAGACATAGGTCAGCAGCAGGCTTTCATTTCTCAGATGCCGTATGAGAAAAAATTCCTTGTATTAATTTTCTCAATTAAGTTTATAGTTCTCTGATAGTTTCTCAAGTAAGTCCTGTTAGGGGCTAAACTTGTTGCCCTTCTAACATCCCCAGTGATGAACTGTTAGATGCAATGTTAGTAAAGACATAAAGCAATATAATATTGCCTATAGTAGAAGAGCAATAAGAATTCGGTGGATGGAATTGAAGACAAAATTGTATCTCATGGTCATTATGGACTCATTTCTCAGCAAGAGCAAACTAATGGAACTGCAGAGCAGAACTACTGGTCACTGTTAATTCAGTGAAATTAACATCCAAACATACTGAATTTTTCACTCTTTAGCCATCTATGCAATCATTTTTCAAGATAGATTTATTTGATAAAAAATGGTGACTGGGAATTAGGAAAAGTGAAGTGAAAAAGTTTATAACCCAAGATTGTGAGTGAATGTTTACAGATGTTCCAAAGAACAGTTTTACATAGACCTCATCTGATTAGATGTGAATCTATACAAAGCACAGATCTGTTTATAGGCACATTAAGAAAAAATAAAAACGTAGGCGCAGCACCAGCTGTTTAATTTGTGGCCACCATTATTTTCACATTAGCACCTGTTGAATTAGAGGTATTAACACCAGTTGATTTTGCCTGGGCATCTATTTAGTGAAGTGTTCTTAGATGTGAACATGGTAGGGTAAAGAGCCATATTAATAGATCATGATATATTTTAAAAATCATGGAAAGTTGTCCTCATTAAAGGTTTTTAACAAATAAATGAAACAAGCTGGGGGAAGGGGTGCCTCAGAGGACCTCAGGACAACTTTAGGATGTATGCTTTCAGGAGTTCTGATTTACCCAAGCAGCTGTTGCTGGCCACCTTCTGACTCTGTAACCATTGCGGCTGACCCCGAGCATTAGTCCTGGGTGTGACTTCACGGCTACATGGACTAATGTAAAGACAAGGCATTTCATTCAAAAGGGCTGTTATCATGCTCTTGCTTTTAAAGTACAACAACTCCAGAGAAGTTAGCCTGCTCTTTTTGGCTTTTGATTGGAGTTTGTGGGAGGTTGTTAGTTATTGAAATTTGTATTTAAGAATTTAAGGAAAATTCTATTTATCACTTGTGTTTCCATAGCCAACAAGTTTATGACTTGAGATGATTATTTACAATGTTTATGAAACAATAAAAATGAGAATACTGTTAGATTATAGGTAACTATTGAATAAAGAATGTGGAAATAATAAAGCTTATATCTTTGCTAAATCCTTTCCCTCAATTTCTGTCTCCTTATTAATAATGTTAATATGACACTTTAGATCAAAATGTTTTGTACCATCTCTAGGGGCTTCCCTGGTGGCGCAGTGGTTGAGAATCTGCCTGCCAATGCAGGGAACACGGGTTCGAGCCCTGGTCCGGGAAGATCCCACATGCCGCGGAGCAACTGGGCCCGTGAGCCACAACTACTGAGCCTGCGCGTCTGGAGCCTGTGCTCCGCAACAAGAGAGGCCGCGATAGTGAGAGGCCCGCACACCGCGATGAAGAGTGGCCCCCGCTCGCCGCAACTAGAGAAAGCCCTCTCACAGAAACGAAGACCCAACACAGCCATAAATAAATAAATAAATAATTAAAAAAAAAATGTTTTGTACCATCTCTGAATTAGGTATTAAGGAGAGATACAGAAAAGAAACTACCTTTTCAGATAGTTACTTTCCCCACGCTCATTCAGGCCCTATCAGAGTTTTTGGTACCACATTAAAGACATGTAAAGTATTATAGTTACAATAGTCTTTGATAATTAAAGTGATTTTTTTGAGATGGTGTGTAAAATTCTTCCAAATAATTATGAAAACTTTTTCTGTTACAGGATGAGGAATTAAGCCTTTTTTTTTTTTCTTTCATCCATCCTTGGGTATTTTGCTTCCTACTACGTTTGAGTTTTGCACCCTGATTCAGCTTCTTTGTTTAAAACATCTTAGCAGCATCTGACAGCTTTACAGCAGGTATATCAGAACCACATGGAGGGTTTGTTAAAACACAGGTTGCTGAGCCCACCCCCAGAATTCCCAACTCAGTAGCCTTGGGGTGGGCTGAGAATCTATATTTCTAATCAGATCTCCAGTGATACTGAAGTTGCCAGTCCAGGGACCACACTTTAAGAACTATTGCTTTGAAAAGATTCAGTTTTGTATTTCCTCTTACATGCTTTATTTCATTCAAATACATATGCATCAACTTCCTAGTTTTAAGAGTAAGCTGATACAGCAGAAGGAAATGATTACTGCCCACTAAGGTACCCACTTTCTTACTGAAGTTACAAATTCCTGATGTGTATCACTCCTGATAAGTGATTTTACTGATATCCAGGCATTGGCTCAAATTCCTCACTTGGGAGAACGTTATATGTGATGAGAAATCATTATCAAACACCAGGGAGAGATTCTGTTTAAATATTATGAGACAGGGAATTCCCTGGCAGTCCAGTGGTTAGGACTCGGCACTTCCATTGCAGGGGGCATGGGTTCAATCCCTGGTCGGGGAACTAAGACCCCGCATGTCACTCAGCGCAGCCAAAAAAGAAAATATGATATTATGGAACAGCCACTTTGGAGAACAGTATGGACCCACAGACATAGAAAACGAGCTTATGGTTACCAAAGGGGAAACTGGGAGGAGGGTTAAATTAGACGTTTGGGATTACATATACACACTACTATATATAAAACAGATAACTAACAAGGACCTACTGTATAGCACAGAGAACTATACTCAATATTTTGTAATAACCTATAAGGGAAAAGAATCTGAAAAAATAGATGTATATGTATATATAACTGAATCGCTTTGCCGTACACCTGAAACTAACACAACATTGTAAATCAGCTATACTTCAATTAAAAAAAGATATTATAGGACAGGTACATAACAAGTACTTCATAATTTGCTGAATGAATACACAAATTAATTATATCCTTTTGAATGCATATATTTAGCTATTTACCACCATCACTCTCCTTTTCATCACCATCTCCATAGTAAGAAGAAAATTAGGAGGAAAACCATTTTCTTCATTTACTCTTCTCCCTTTGCCATCGTGTTACACTTCACTTTTCTCTCAGATCTATGGGTCTTTTTATCCTCAAGAAACTTAGGTGGCAATGAAGAGCAGAAATTGTCTAGATGAAGGAATGAGGCTCAGAGAAGGGCTTTTTCTAAGGCCAGTGAACTAATAAATGATGGTATGGCATTGAACCAAGGCTTTGCAGTCTCAGGTCTTCACTGAATGGGGCCTTCACCCTTGTCGCCAAGGCGAACAAAGGGTTACATGCCAGGAGCAGCTGTCTGCTCGACACTGACCTGGGGAGTAATGAGAAGGAATCAGCTGTTAGGGCTATGAGATCTCCCCAAGGGCACTGATCTCTGTTGGCCCTGCAATCAAGAACTTTGAACACCTGTGGAGCCCCACCTCACCCTGGAGCCAGAACACCTGTTGGCCACTGTCTTTCCACACTCAGATCCAGGCAGAAAACCAGAGCATCTCAGGTAAAGCCGGTCCTAGGATCACCTGCATGTATGTCCCTTCTTTCCTCCTTCCTTGTCACGTTACTACTTTTCTTGCCTAGGATCTAATTACTCCTTCCTCTGCATCTTTGTATCTTAGAATTGAGCTTACTAACTTAAAGCCTGGACCACTTGCTCTTGCTCTGCAGTGAGAGGTTGGAAAGAGCCTGACCTGCTTCATTAGAATTCATGTGTCGTTTAACCTCATCCCACTGTTGCTGGGCCTGGCATGGAGAGGGCAACTTCATATTTGTTGAATGAATGAATATTATCCAGAAGACAGAACCAGGTCACTGGTTGACATCTGATATTCAAAAATCATTTTGTGTGCCCACCCTTTGGTGGGTACTATACTGTGTACTGGGGATGTGTTGATGAAGGGAACTGATCCATTCTCTGCCCTTAAAAGATTTTAGTAGGGAATACAGACAAGCAAGTGATTGCTACGTATGTAACGGTATGAGATCCAATAGGAAAAGCTCTTATGACCTCTCCACTCTGTCTTATACAGAATCACAGAGCCCTCAGTTCTAGCTGATACTGCAATCTGAATTTTTCTCTTCAAGGCCCAGTGTTAGCTAAGAATTCACTGCCTTTCCTGCTTCCTGCTCTACCTAGCTCTCTCCCTGACCTTATTTGGCCTTGGGTGTGGGCCTTACTTGCCTCCTGGCATAATTTCAGTCCTATGTAGTGACACCAGCATCAGTGGGTAACTATAGCAGCTGTCTAGACCTGTCTGTAAATTAAAGCTGTAACTCTAAACTTGGAAAGCCAAGGAAGCAGCAGCCAGCCTTCCCTTTCAGAAACCCACCAGTCATCCTGCTGAAGTAAACTGGATGGATTTGCAGCCTCCCTTGAATCTTCTGGATGGGGAAGTGTGAGAGAGATCTAGGGTCCAATTAAAGCTGTCCCTAAATGGAGGTCAGGATTTCAAAGGCCAATAAAAGCTGTTGAGCACAGAAGCACTGTAAAGTGTGGATTTTCACCATTGTTCTTTTCCTCAATTCTGGAAGGAAACTTGTCAGTCTAAAAAGAGCAGTGTCGAAGAAGATGCTAAATAATCTAGGTATGTTTGGCAAAAGGGAAAATGTTATAGAGCATTTTTTTTCCTAAGTAAAATCCCGCTCTTTGGAAATGGCTGAATTATAGAAACAGCTGGGGGTGCCTTTTGGCATTAATAAGAAGTTTGGCCCTTAATGAAAGGTTAATTTACTTGGGATGAAACCATAGCTATTCAACTTCCTATCACTTTCTCCAGAAAACCCTGCAGCCTGGGATCCTCTAGGCAGAGCTCATTTACATTTTTTATCTCCCTATAGTCAATTCTGAAATTCCAGTGGTCATGTTCAGACATAACTTACCAGAAGAGTTATTTCATTCAAAAACATCTTAATTTTCAGTGACATGTTGAATCTCCAAATCTGTGCTATGGAGAATTCTCTATTTTGACATGTTCATTCTGGTTGAGTAAATTTAATGTTTAAGAAACCAATTCAAAGTTAAAAACTATGTGTTTTTTTCATTGGGTTTTTCTGTCTGAGCAAGGAGGACTCTTTCTTTCATTACTCTTTCTGGCATATAGACTTTTAATTTCTATTTTTTAGTGTTTGTAAACTATAATGGAAGAAATGTGTCTTCTGCTGAGTCTAAGCTGGAAATGAAATTTCTGAGAACTCTGGGGACATTGGCAAGGATCATCCCAAGGTGCACACCAAGGGGCCTGAGAGCATTGCAAATACTCCGCTGGGGGGTGAGTTGAATTGTGGGAAGAGCCCCACTTGGGGAGCAGACGGATCTGTGTTTAGAGCCCTACTTGGCTACTTATTCACTGTGCAATTAACATCTCCACTGAAAAGGGGGAATTATATGGTCTTCTTGCTTGTTGTGTGAAGATTAGAATCTGTGAATGATCTAGCACAGTGCCTGGCCCATAGTAAATGGCGGATAAAAGGAGGTGATTATTGTTACTGCTCTCTATTGGCAAACTGGTCTAGGATACATTTGCCCTGATTCACCTGGGGTTATTCTAATCTCTATGTTGGGAAATGAGGTGCCCCATACAGATGCAACCTTTAAGTAAGTGCTTGCACAATGCTGACTGGTTCATAGTACTTGGTCGCTGTGTGAACTGTACTTTCCACTTGGAAAGTCAAGTGCTACGTAGAATTCTAAACTGTGGAGGGGAAAACAAAACCTACCTAGAAAGTAAGATCTCACAGGTAACAAAATACTTCAGAGAAAAAAAGGCTGGATCTAAAAATCAAAGATGTACTTTTTTTGTTCAGTAAATATTTAGTTACATAACATGTGCTGGACCTGTGGGAGATATATGGATAGTAGATTTAAAAGTTATAGTCACTACTAATACTTTTTATTTCCTTCTCTATAAATGAACTCAATTTAGAAGCCCTCATTTCTTCTCAGTAGCTAGAAGGTAGTATGATGGTTAAATTTTGGAACCAATTCCATGTCCTAAAACTAACTGTGTCACTTCTGCTCTGTTCAGTCACCTCTAATTCACTCAGTCTGTGTACAGAGGAGCCCCAGGGGCCATTGTCTACATTCCTGGGAAGGAACTCTAGTTCTCACAGATACCACTGAAGTCTTGCTCCACCTCATCGTTGAGTGAAGACCTCTGCCCTTATCCCACATATTGTAGATGTGTCTCTGGTTAAGGCAAAGAAGCCTTTTCCAACACAGCTAATGCATAGTCATACTCTGTTCTCACTGGCCCCTAGGGCTGGGTGTGTGTTTATTCAATCCCCACTTGGAAGGTCCAAGCACCATTCTGAGTCTGGTATATAGGAGATGTTTGATGCCACTAATAAAAGTGGAGAGAGACACTAATGGATTTGAGATGTCCATCGGGTATTTAGGTGAAAATGCCTGCCAGCCTTTTGAAATGTGGGCCTGAGGCTCCAGAGAAAAGCTAAAGGTGAGTGATGAGCATTTGGCAGTACTCTGTTCAGTGGTGGTACCCGAAGCCAGGAGACCAGGAAAGATCATCAGTGGAGTGTCAGAGTGTGGAGGGTTTAGGGTATGATCAGCCAGGCTCCACAATGGAGGGACTTGTCTCCCACCTGTAGGTTCACCACCCCCCCGCCCCAAGTCTGGCATCCCATCCTCATCAAGAGCAGTGGGAGTGATGACCTATGCTAGTGTTTTCTGCATTGTTTTGTTCTTGGTGGGTGGTATCCTGGGATTCTGATAATTTATTTCCATTCTAGCCTACTCATGTATGATGTTCTTCCCTATGAGCTCTGTCGAGGTGGTCTTTTGTATGCTTTCTCTGGCTAATTGCCTGGAGTCACCTGACTTGGAGATTCTTGCTTAAGTCCTGGCCTAACTCTTAATCAAATCCCCTAATTCCTTGACTACTCCAAGTCTGAGTTTCCTACAGGGAGGAAGATCATGAAACTCTGGTCCTGCTGGTGATTTTTTGACCCTTAATTTTCATGTCTTCCTGGCATTTACTACCCGTCAGTTTAGGCTTTGACCTTGGCCTGTTCTACCTTTCCCCTGACCCCCACTGAACCGTGCTTGGTTTCATCTGTTGGATTCCCATTGTTAATGCCTTGCCTAGGTCTAATATCTGTTTCTGGGACTTTCTTTGGGATGTCTTTCCTAGCATTGTGGGTACATCTCGTCTTCTGGTGCTTGTTGTATGAATTTAGACTCAATCTTCTGCTCGATGTTTGGAGGTCCTATTGGTTCAGTGCACCAGTCTTTTCAGGAAACTACTGTGTGTGCCTGTTATCTCTCAAACAGCTTTCAATGTAGGTTTATAATGCTTATTTTGCAGGCCACAAAAATAAGCTCAGAGAGATTCAGACATTTGCCGAAGCTCACACAACTAGGAAGTGCATAGGCAGGCACTAGGGTTAACTGTCAGATTAGTTTGGTTCCAAAGCTCATTCTCTTTCCATGACAGATGGCTTCCAAGGATGCATGAGGAAGTTAGAGAGATGAATAAGATGGTGTTCAGGAAGTTTAGGAAAGCCAGGAGTTTCAGATCTTTCCAGGGGTACAGTGCATGAGTGATTAACCTCAAGAGGGGTGGACTTGCTCATCAATGGGGTGGAGAGAAAGGTCACAAGTGTGAAGGAAGTTGAGGGATGTTCCATTCCAGGTTTCAGAGGAGTTGTCAGCATGAAACTCATCAAAATGAACTAATTCTGTTCTTTCAGATTTAAAACCAAGGCAAAATGTCATGTTTCCTTTAGAAATGGGTGTTATGAAAGAATTCTTATTGGAATGATGATTGCCGAATTTACCTGGACTCTAGGCAGGATCTTGTTATTTCCAGGACGTCAAGACACACATGCCGTGTATCTTTGTGGCATATTTGCCCACATGATTGGGCCAATAATCTTGACCACAGCTTCCAGGAAGTATGAACTGAACATTTGTGAGAAAAGCACAAATGTCGCCTCTCTTGTTAGCTATGAATAGAAATGACTCCACTTTGCTAGATGTTCCTGATGTAAAGCATCTTTATCTAAACTATAGTTTTCCCTCCCGCCCCAAGTATATGCAGAATAGCTAACATTCTTCCTTTTCCTTTTAGAAGGAGGATTAGTACCACCTGTCTCAGCTAACATTCATGGGATTCAGCAGGAAAAACAGTATTAGGAGAGGAAAGCTCCTTTGAATGCAGTATTTTAGGATTATTTCTTTGGTTGCTAAACTGCTACCTTTGTATTCAAAGGTGATGAGACATTTTCTGGCTGAGAGACAGACATCCCAGAAAGGTGTCAAGTTAAAAGAGGGCTGATGAAAAGATTTGAGCCAAAGCCTTTGCAGGAGGTGAGCAATTGATTGCAGGCGTTGCTTACATTTTCTTCTCACTGTTACAGTTGAGGGAAGGACTGTGGTCATCACCTTGCTGCCCTATCCCACCCCTTCTTCTATGGAAGGTATTAACCTGGGCTCTCATTTCAGCTGGATCTTTGCCATTGAGGCTCCTCGATGGCTTTCTCTGTACAGGGAAATGGAGGATGTTACAGTGCCTGGAGGTTCAAAGGGCTGTCTCCGAGCTGGGAGTCCTGAAATTTGGCATTCAACAGGATGGCATCATGGGCTAGGCATTTAACCTTTCCCCATCTGCAGTTTCCCCTTTTCTAAAATGGAGATAATGAAAATTTCTCACAGGAGCATTGGGAAGATTAATGAGTTAATGTTTTCTGAAGTGCTTTGAGATTCTCAGATGAAAGGTGCTACATAATAATTATAATAACACTTTGTTCTGACATAGTGCCTTTCTTCCAGGGAGCTCAAACTGCTTTACAAAAATTATTTCATTAATCCTCACAGTATCCCTCTATGGCAAGTAGCAATTAACATCCCCCTTTCTCATATCAGGAATCTGGGGCACAGAGAAATAAATGGGTCTGGCCAAGGTCACACAGCAGGTTATTGGTAAAATCATCAGCTGAGTTCAGGTCTGATTCATTCATTCATTCACTCATTTGCTCATTCATCAAATATTTACCCAAAATTATATGCTAGACATTGAACTATTTGATAGAGGATGGCATGATGCAAAGTTCAATAAAAATATATTCTTTGCCAATTGAAAAGATTGGGTTAGTCCACTTGGACAATTAGCTAAATAATTATAATAACATATAGAAAACATATCATATGATGCAATAATGTAAACAAACATGCATCCAGAGTAAGCACCACGAAAGAAACAAGTGATTTTGGCTTTACCAAAGAGATGTCATATGAGTAAGTTTTGAGTGATGAGTTTACCAGTGGAGAAAATGAAGTTGAGGAAATATGACTTAGATAAGGGAATGAAAGAGCATAATAAATCTGGGGATTGAGAACCACTTGGCAAGATGGGAGCAAAGGGTATTTTGGAAAGAGGAGTGGACTAAGAAAGTTGAACTTTATGCATGAGGCAATTGAGAAGATTTGGAGGTTGTTCAAGAGTAGAAGGAAAGAGGTCGGGTTTATATTTAGAAAATTAACTCTAATGGCTGACTATTAGAAGGTTTGGATGGGAAAGGGGTCTAAGTCCAGAGACCAGGAAAATAGGTCTCTGACTCAAAGTGCAGACCAATTACTAGGTCATTCTCAATGGTTTTATAAGCTAGAGTTCCAAAGTTCTTTTGAAATTCTGCACATGGTAATTCAAGAAAAGAGCTATAACAATGCTCTTTCATGGCTAGGATGTATTCTTGTTTCAAGAAGCAGACAAATGTCTTTAAAAAAACCCAAATCATCTAGAATGCAGCTTTTCGATGATGGTACCATGAACAACTGTCACTCTTCGGCTCTGAAATCCATCAGGCAAAATGGTTAAGTCTACATCAACTACTTATTATAATAGAAAGAAAGGCTTTGTTATACTATTTTTTAAGTACCTCTCTAAATTAGATACAAGAGAATGATCTTCAATGCAAAAGAGTGTTCATTTTTGTTTCACATGATAAACTATTCTGTGATTAGACATATTTATTTTTATTTTTACCCATCATTATAACCATACAGTCAATTTTAAGAACAGTTTCCTGATCACTTGTATTTTTTTCTTGTCAAAATCTCTTTTAAGTGTCTAACAATAAAAATAGTAAAACCACTTTGATTTTTTTAGAGGATCTTGAGTGTTTTTCAGGTATGTATAGATGCAAACCCACAGGCCGCCTGTGGGATGGAAGGGGAAGGTCCATTTGATAACACAGCTACTCTCTACCAGATTGCTTTATTTTCCCTACTCATGGATAGTAGTGAGCTGGGAAAAGTCAAAATTCAAATTATTCTATAAAATTAAAATACTGACACATTGCTGGTTAAACTATTCTGTACCTTGTGGACATGCAACGAATGCTTCTTGAGTAGCCTGCAATTAGCTCATTTAGAATTAATATATTTTTTGAGCAACACTTGTTTCATAATGAAGACATCATATTTGTCCTTAAGTTTAATGTGTATATAGTTATAATACGCAAATATATGCTGCAAAAATAAACATCCCTAAGTATCAGTGACCTTAACAACAAAGGTTTAATTCTGGCTCATGCAAAGTTCTTTGCAGATCTAAATGACTCCCCAGATGCTCTTCCAGGCAATAACTCTGAATTCTACCTTCCTAGCAACATGCCCTTCAGTGATTATCAGAGAAAAGCAAGAGAGAATTCCAGGGCTGGCAATTAAACACTTCCATTGAGAAGTTCCACTCTTCACCTCCCCTCAAATTTCACTGGGCAAAGCAAGTCACATGGTCATGCCTGATTTCAAGTGGACAGGGAATTACAATCCTTCCATGTTCTCAGAAGAGGAGAACTAAATATCAATGAACAATACAACATTTGCCACAGGCTTTTCTGATGATTTTTGAAAGTTAATATTTTGTTCTTTGAAAAAAAATCCCATACTTCCATTTAATGAACTTGTATCTTAATACTTGAAAACCAAGTAATTTATTATTTGTGTTATTCCTGGAACCCTACTGGTATTATTAATTCAATTGCTTCAATGTAGTCTCTAATATAAAACTGTTTGTTGGTTAATATCTCTCACCTGATGGTGAAATTTTTAAGTGTAGGGACTAAGTCTGATTTTTTTTCTGCATCCCCACAATCTAGAAGATTGACTGGCACAGATCAGGCACTAAACATCTTCCTATACACCGTGACATGAACAATTTGTATTTCATATACACCTGGAAGAAGGCAGAGACAGGTAAGTAGAATTTATTTTCCTCTAAGGCAAAAAAAATTTCTATTTTATCATAGTAGGAAGTATTAAACAAATTTCTATAATTGAACTTCTGATGTGTTTTCTAATTATACATAAGAAAAGCTAAAATATCCAAGAAAATGAAATTACTTTCTGAAATCATTTTTCCATTTCTGGTGAAGCAGAGTGGTGTTCAATCGTGCTTGATATAGTGAGGAGGTTACATGGATATTCTACTTTGTAAATGAACTCAGTTAGTGAATTAAAGGAAATCTTAAACTTCTTGTAGAGAAGCTTATTCTAATTCATTATAATTTAGGAATCATTAATGAAACTGTCTCTCAATATATGTTTTCCATGTTTGTTAAGTTCACCTTTAGGTATCTTAAGTCCCTGAAAAGGCTAAACTATAATAAAATTCTTGAGGTTTAACCTACTTGTTTTCTCCTTGATTTTATTCCCATTATTCTAGTAATTCCTTCCAGTATATTTAAAATAATTCCTCTTCCTCATTGGCAAGAATAGCCTTGAAGGTTTTCAGCCTATCTACCCTATTAGCTGAAATCTTTATTTGGGTTTATTATCTTCCCTCGCATGTCCATTACCCCATTCCCATGACTCTGGTCATCCACTGATATCTCTGAATTATTTTGATACAGAAGTAATAAACCCCACAGTTATGTGATAGGGGTTAGGTCCTTTTCAACACAAATAAAATATTTTTTTTTCCACTACACTAGAACCTCAGCACCTTCAATTCTTTGAATCCACCTACATTGGCATTTTAGATGATTTGCTACTGATTACTTGCTGTTTAGAAGGAGCCACTGTTGTGGGTTCAATGCTAGGTCAATTGGTTCCCTTTTGGTATATCTGGGGCATCAGAGAATTTTCCTACTTTACTTCCCTTCCTGGATCCTGAAGGCAGGTAAGGGATCATGGCAGGAATTTGAAAACAAGTAGAAGCTACCTTTTATTGAGTAGGCACCAAAGGTAGAATGGTGAAATCAAATATTGCAGGGACACCATGGTTATGTAAGATCTCCCTTTCCAGCTCCATGCTGTGCACATTCCATTGTGTGTAGTTCAACTCAGGGCTGTCCCACGAGGAATTCTAAGGGATGGGGGAAAGGGCAATAGCCCTAAAATGCAAACCATTGTTTCAGGGTGTTTGTTTAAAATTTCCTGTTAAAATAACTGGATATCTAAGAGTGACTAAGGTTGCTGTCATGGAAGAAGAAGTTGAGGTGGAAAAGGCAGAGAGAGTGATTTCAAGAAGTTATAGGCAGGGCTTCCCTGGTGGCGCAGTGGTTGAGAATCTGCCTGCCAATGCAGGGGACACGGGTTCGAGCCCTGGTCTGGGAAGATCCCACATGCCGTGGAGCAACTAGGCCGGTGAGCCACAAGTACTGAGCCTGTGCGTCTGGAGCCTGTGCTCCGCAACAAGAGAGGCCACGACAGTGAGAGGCCCACGCACCACGATGAAGCGTGGCTCCCACTCGCTGCAACTAGAGAAAGCCCTCGCACAGAAACGAAGACCCAACACAGCCATAAATAAATAAATAGAGTGTAAAAATTAAAAAAAAAAAAAAAAAAAAGTTATAGGCAGTCAGGAGATGCCTACCTGGAGACTGACAGCTTATCAGATGCTACCCCAAGGGCATCCTATTTTAGTAACAGCTTTGGCAGTGTCATATTTAAAGTGGTTTCACCTGTTTGTGGGAAATGGGAAAGCATGGAGACATAGAGGCTAAAAGGTCAGGGCTTCTAAATTGTTTCACCGTTTAAAAAAAAGACACCTTTATCTCTTTTTCCAAATTAGTATGTATTGGAAACATGGTTTCTGGGCGCAAGACTTCTGGAGCTTGTTTAATAAGCATACCATATTTTATGAAGTGTTATGTTATATTTTATCATCATGCATGTATCTTACGTTCTGCCTTTTTTTCTCTCCATGCTATTTCATGTGTTCTGATTGTCTATATTGTTCAGGCATACTAGTCATTTTTAATAGCCATCTATGTTGTATTTGGTTAAGCTACAACATTTGAGTTGGCTTGTATCTAAATTTTAGAGTTGGTGATCTTTCTGATTTAAGACTGGATAAATTTACATAATGTAAAGTGTTTACGTTGGTGTCTTAATTAGATAGTGGCTAAAGGTTGCCCTCTTTCTCTTCCTTTTAATTCCCAAACTTTGAGATTTCTGACTCCCAGTGCTCATCTCCAAAACTATCAATCCCAAGAAGGTGATTTTCATGTAATAATTTTCTGCTCATACTTTTAACCTCTTTTGGTGCACTTCTATTATTTCTTTGTCCTTATTGGTGGTTACACCAGCTCCCAGTTTAATATCATTTGCACATTTCATTAATATGTGGCTTACTCCCTCTTCGAGATCCTTAATAAAGATGTTAAATTAGATTGTATCTGACATTGACCCCTGGGGCACTGCAATGCTTTAACGAAATCCCGTTTTCCTTCTGCAGTCTATAGAGTTCTTGCAGAATGCATGAAGCATAGCTTCAACCTGGGATAAATCTACAATTTTAATTCTAAAGCAGAAGTCAAGTCATGTGGTTTGGGATAACTTGACATTGCCAGAACATACTTGTAGTTGCTAGGAAGTCATATTTTAGCAATTAAGTACAGGTTTGCCAGAATTATATGTCAGATTGCCAATCTGCTGACAATTACAAGAGATAGTCTCCCTATCCTGTTTAATGCATTTCAGTCAAACTGAGAAGGGTCTTGTTTTTTGAAATGAAATTCGGCTTTTTTATTTCAAAGCTAGCAATCACCTTTCACCAGCTTTTAAACAGCATGCCTCTTCTGTGTTTAAAAGCAGATTTATGAAAGAAATGGTCGTACCAATACACCAACATAGACAGGCTTCAGGGAAATGTACCAGGTGCCCCACTGAGAATCCGGATGTGAAATCAACTTTCAAATTTCAAGAATTTATGAAGAGTTCTTCTAAATCAGAAACATTTATTTTTTTAATAGAGAAGGTATAATACCATATGATATTCTTGGCACAAAATTTAACTCTCTCATCACATTTGGTTTAATCAGAGAAATCTATATATTTATATTAGATGCAAAATTTCTTCAAATAAGTTGTGGAGTATTATCTTAAAAAGTAGGTTGCATTACCAAGTAAACCAAAATTTCTACAAAATGAAATTGACTACATTAAATGGAATATATTCTTTAATTGTATCACCATAAAGTCCTCTAAATCACTCCAAATGATCAAATATTTTAAAAGTCCCATGTTAGACATTCTCAACAACTTCTCTCATTATACCTTAAAGTAAACTTCCTTAGTTTTGCCAAGTTTTTTGATGTCCTCTTGGGCATATACATTGTATTAGCCTGCTTGGGCTGCCATAAAAAAGAATACCATAGACTGGGTGGTTTGCACAACAGAAATTCATTTATCACAGTTCTGGAGGCTGGGAATTCTCAGATCGAGGTGTCAGGCAATTTGGTTCCTTGGTAAGGACTCTCTTTCTGGCTTACACACAGCTGCCTTCTCATTGTGTTCTCACATGGAGGAGAAAGAGTACAAGTTCTCTGGTGTCTCTTCTTATAAGGGCACTAATCCCATCATGGGAGCCTCACCCTCATGACCTCATCTAAACCAATAACTTCCCAAATGTCCTGTTTTCCATATACCACACTTGGGGGTTAGAACTTCAACATATGAATCTTTGGGGGCTAGGAACACAGTCCATAGCACAAATTAAGACACTTCTTTAGATTCAAACAAAGAGAATGATGGGAAGAACAAACATGACCAGAACTTGAAACTGACCTTGTAAATACAATTTTTTTTTTTTTTTAATATACTGAAGCACAACCGAAAGTACATTTCAGCATCAATCACAGAATGCTGCATTGTTCTATGAGGCGTTGGAGAGAAGATACTCCAATCCTGTGGGAATTCACACTTCCAAAGGGTCTTTCAAACATATGATGATTCATGGTGTCTGAGAAAAGACAATGTTCACCCAATTAGCTCATTGCATTTGGGAACCTGAATTCCAGAATGTAAAAGAGAAACTCTCTTGTCACCTGGTATCCCTCCTTCACCTCACACTACCTCATGAGGAATCACTCACCTCACCTACTTTAAGAAGTGGGCAATGATTCAGGCAGTTCAGCCAACAAAACAAAACAGAGTAATTGATTTGTGTAACGGAATATTTAAATCACTGCTGCTTTGTTGGTTGGGTTTTGGTGGTAGAATTCAGAGAGTTCCCTCAATTCCTCGTTTCTATTTTTGGTGAATAATTGGATATAAGAGCATTATGTTATACTGTCCTGACCTCAAGGATCTAACAGTTTAACCATCAAGATAAGAGTTGTCTATAAGAGGAATTAGAAACATATGAGATAATGTATAGTTTGATGCTAAATTATGCAAAACAGAAGGGCTCAATGAGTGTGACAGGAATTAATGTTCCCCAAGGCCTTGCCTTTGGCTCTTGGCTCCTCTTCTATGCTCTTTGCTGGCTTCCAAATCCCTTGACTTCTACTTTTTTTTTATACAGCTGCCTACCAAACAGTGCCACCTGAAAACCCAAGATGACAAGAGGGACCAAAGCTGATGGAAGCTTTTTCTCTTTCACTCTGTGCTGTGAGATAGGGCTTACCATACTTCTTGGGGGTAATTGAGCTTTGGTGTAAGCAAATCAGTCTGTTATGGACTGAGTGTGTTCCCCTCAAATTCATATGTTGAAACCCTAATCCCAATTATAGTTGGAGATAAGGCATTTAGGGGAAAATCAGGGTTAGGTTAGATCATGCAGGTGGAGCCCTCATAATGGGAATAATGCCTTTATAAAAAGAGAGACAGGAGATCTCTCTCTGCCATTTGAGGAAACTACAAGAAGGAAGCCTTCTGCAAGCCAGGAAGAAGGTCCTCAGCAGAACCCAACCATGCTGGCACCCTGATCTTGGACTTCCAAGCATCTAGAATTATGAGAAATTGTTTGTTGTTTAAGCCACTTAGTCTATAGTATCTTGTTATAACAGCCTAAACTGACCAAGACACCATCAGTCTGCAGATGTGGCTATAAATTCCAGCTTCTCTCTGCATTGGAATCATTAGCCAATTAATTTGCAGGCACTTTTGATTAAGTTTACAATACAAGGTGGAAGTTGCTGGTAGTTCCACAACCATTGCAGAGGTTATGATACTCTGCTGCTCTTTTTAATAACTCAGCCTTGAAAAAATGAAATATTCCTGCTGTGACATCTTCATTCTTCCTTCCTTGAAAGAAGTACTAGGTCCAAATATTTTCTTCTGGTTCCTAGAAGTGGACAAACTCTATATACCAAGTACTGGGGAAAGATTGACCAGAGCTAGTCTCTTACCTAGCATGTGGCCCGAGAACAGAGAGAGCTAAGAAAGAAAAAAACGACAGGGAGAAGCGTTCCTCTACTTTAGTATAAACCATGACGGGCTTTCTACCTTCAAGTGGTGTTTGCCCACTTGTCAGAACTAAGTAGAATATAATATACCATATTTTGCTCAGATCTTGTGTTTAGAATACTTAAATGCTGGAAAACCTACTTATAATTATTATTTAGTATGTAATAAAGGAATTATTCTATGTGGAGCTTATGATGTGTTTATAATATTCTATTTAATCTGCTTTTTAGAATGAATACTGTTGCTACTACTCAAATGCCATTCTAGTCTTTAAGCTAAAATTCTTCTAAAATTATGCAAAAAATAATGTATGTGGTAAATTCCTTAGATAACCAATAGGCACACATTAAAGAAAAATCCATTATTAAAGATAACTTTCTCTTAGACTTTTTTGGTTCACAAACTACCTAACTTATATTTTCCTATTTGGCATTAAAAAGAAATATCACCAAAAAATAATGAGAAGCATGGCCTTGATTTTGAATGTGTGCAGTAGTAGACAGAATCCTCTGATGGAAATTAAAAGAACAGAATTATACACACACAGATACACTCTGTGTGTGAGCAAATGCACATACCAACCACTCACTGCACATCCCTCCTTTATCAAGGAACTCAATCTTAAGGTCTTAGTTTCTACATTTGTTCCATGGGGTTTATCACACTTTGTCTACCTTATAGGGTGTCTATGTCAATCTTCTATAAAAAATACGAGACAGGTTGTGTCACTCTCCTTGCATTGAAGCTTTCTCTGTATCTCTTTATGGCTTTCCATAGGTCTTTGAACAAAAATCATATCCTTACGATGACCTCAGGGCTTTTCATGATCTGACCCTGTTACCTTTGCCAGCCTCATCCCTTGAGTATTACTTCCTTTTAGCCTCACTGGCTTTCTTTTAGAACCTTGAATTCACTTTAACATCCCCGAGCTAAACCCCTATATCCTCAGGCTAGGTCCAGTCCCCCTGACATCCTGCGCTAGGGAGGGGCCCCCTGACATCTTGCACTAGGTTGGGTTCCCCCTGACATTCCACACTAGAGGGGCCCCTGACATGTGCTTCCAGAGCCCCACGCGTCCTCCTTCACAGGACTCATCTCAGTTATAATTACCTTAATTCTTTATCTAATTGAGTGATATTAGATTAAGATTGATCTTTCCACCAGACCATCATCCCCATTAGGGCAGGGACACAGCAAAGTACCAGCAAATTACCTGACACAGAATATTTCTAAGCTGAATGAAGGAAGAAAATGAGCTGATGTCGGTGATTACCAGTTTGAAACTGTAAAATGCCAATTACACATAAAACATGAACTTTCTGTGTGTGAACTGAATAATTACAGATACAAAAGTATAGATATTCATTTTTGAAAACATACTTGCAAGTAGAGATTGACCCATGGGCCACATAGAAGACTCTCCCAGGCAATATGTTAAGGAATTACAGGGCATTTCTCCATGATTTTGGAATTTGGTTATCATGTTTAATGTAAGTGCCTTGGTGTTCTTTCTATTACCAAGGAAACTGATCAACACAAGTGCCAGAAATAAAAGCTATATTAATGAAAATGAAATTCAGATAATATGTTTATTTGCTATGAAAGAAGTCACCTTTCTTATTTTGAAGCCTAGGTGCTTTTTCCAACTCTGTATGTAACATTTAAAAATAATATTCATTGCATTTTACATCTCACTAGCAGTTAACATCTGAAGGATTAGAGAGGAATTGTTCTTCTAGCTGATAAGTACTGAATTAAACTTGGATAAACATTATTTTTATCTGATGACCTTCATCATAGTGAATCTGTCTAGGTTTTAGTGCAAATAAAATTTTCAAAGTACAGTAGAGAGAAGTAAGAAGATATGGCTTTTTATCTCTGTAATAATTTTTGGGTTTGCAAGACTTATTTAAAACTTATTTGTCATAAATCAGTTTAAAGCTCAGTCTTAAAATTTTCTTTAAAAATGAATTTTTAGCATGCCATATAATTCTAAAGAAGAATAAGATTTGTTTAAATTTATGGATTAAAGTTGATTTTATTAAACTGAAGCTTTTTCATTGAAGGTTTTTATTATAAGTGTATCACATTGGGAAACTGAGTTAAAAATAACCTTTTCCATCAAATCTATACACACATATGAAGTTGTTTGTTAGCATAGCATGACAATGGAAAAATAAAATGAAGCATTCTGAGCTAGAAATTTAGAGATATCACTCTTTGAGGATTAACAGCTTAAGTTTAGGGCTATTGTAAAGGAAAGCCATGAGTTTTACAGACAAAACTATTTTTTTCTTAATAGGTGGTCAGTTGGTGCAACAAGTAAAACAGCATGATTTCAGAGGTAAACAGAGAAGATAAAAAGAGGGTGTCCATGTATTTTTTTCCTCTGTAAAGTTCAGATCATGCATCTTCTCTAATGAGCTTGATAAAGCATAGCAAGGCAAATGTGCCATAATTCATCATGTTTCCCATTTCAAACGTGACAGGCAACCTAAGGGAAAAAAGTCTTTATTTTGTAACAATAAAAAAAGGAGGTGAGATAATCACATTTAAAATAATATCTGCCAAGGAACCCTTACTATCCACATCAAATATAAAAAATTGTCTTGTTACATTGGGAATTTGTTTAATGCTGTACCAAAACTTCCCATTAGTGCCTGTAAGCAAAATATTTGATTTTTATATTTAATTCAAATGTGGGAGAAAAAAAATTCTCTAGAAATCTTTTCAAATTTTGAAGAGTACTGTGCTTATAATGTGAGAAATAGGAGCAATGTTTGCAGTTATTAGAAAGGTACAATTAACTTTCATGCTATCCTGTTAAATGGTATGACACAAAATAATCTAAGAGTCTAAATGAAGTCCGTTCTGTAAAGAGCCAGTATTACTTATATTAATTTTCTGCGGATGTTTCCTCATTTCTAGAAATGGTTCAACAAAACACCATTTCTAAATATGTATCTCTTTTTGCTTCAACCATTCCTTTTGGAAATAAATCATATTTTCTTGCAGTATGGGCCTGTGCATCTTAGATGTCACACAGAGAGAAGAGTTAGGAACCAACTGAATATATGGGACGTAATCACATCTTTAATTCCTCAAATCATTCTGCCTTATCTGGCAGTAGGTGAGGGAGGATGGAACATGGTTTGATCACTGTAAGAAAAATAAAGCTACTGTTGAAAAGAAAGGCTAATTTGTATAGCGTCTCAAAACTCTAAACCCACATCTGATTATGAAATATGCCACATTTTATAATGGCTAAAGAAGGCAATTTGTCTTTATTAAGAAGTTTAAGGATCATGTTTATTTAAAGTTATTATCTGCACAGTAATGAACAAATAACAGGAATGTTATTCAAGGGTAGTAGCTATTTTTGTCTGGAATATAAGACGTATATTTACACAAAAATTTAAAATATAGAGGCACATTTTGTTCTAATTAATTACAATTAATGAAGACTCTGAATGTTCACATTGAGGTGCTGAGGGTCAAGAGCTCCAGGTTAAGTTGGAGACTGTTCTCTATAGCTTTCTTAGCATGTTAGAACATATTATATTTGGTAGATTAAGGGGGAAAAAAGTCCTGTGGGAATTATAGTAATTGATTTTATATTGTGTGAATAGATGCCTACTTGCAGAGCAAATTCCATCATTATGTCCTTATCATTGGCCTTTTGTTTAATGGCATCCTGCCCAACCTACTTGCCATTGAATAATTAATATGCCAAGGCATCTTTCAAGCAAATTTTGTTTTTCTTTTGGTACTTAAGAAGAGCTTAACTTCTCTCTGACTTTGAATTTTTAACAGGAGAGAAAATGATAAACACAATTATTAAAATATATCTGGCCAACTCAAACTTATTCTATATGATGAAATAAGTTTATCCATCTCACAAGTTTATCCATCTCTTATCACCCGAAATAGTGCTACTTTAAGGACTATGACATTTGTTTTCTTCCCTCTGCTCTCTCAAATAGAAGAAATTGAAACTCCTTAGCTGGATCCCTTTCCTGCCCATCCTGTTACTCTAGGACCAGTGCAGGGGATGAAGATGGAAACACTTCTCTAAAGCATGGACTCATTGTCGAGAATGACAGATTTTACCCAAGGGGACTGATCAGTAACATGCCATCCTTATATCAGGGTCTGGGGACATTTTCCATTTTTGCAAACCCCCTGTCTGATCCCTAGGTTTTTAGTACTCAATTCAAAGGAAGACATTTGGTGGACTGTAGTACATACACTTAAATGCACTATACTTTTTCATGTTTCTTCTTTTACTTCTGAGCCCATTTTTTTTGTCCAGAGACCATTACGTTCTTTCTTTTAGGATAGGAAGCTTTCGTATTTCAACCCATGGTTCACATTTGGATTATTAAATCTTTCTTCTAATGTCCTAAATAATTACTATTTATTGATATAAGTGCTTATTTTGTTATGCCTTTCTATTTATTCTTCAGTGAACAAAGTCTGATGGTTTTACCTTTCACATTCTTAAAGAATCAATGATTTCAACCATTACTTTTTCTTAACTTTACATTTCTTCTCAAAAGCCTCTCAATTATGCGGAACTGCAGAGGTTTTTGATGTGAACCTCTAGGTCCTCACAGAACTTGAACTACAATGTACAATTTAGGGTTTCAGAGAGAAGGGGAAAAACATTCTGAGTTTTTCACTCTATTAAATAATATTAAGATCAGAATTAATTTTAACAGACATGGTAGAGTTTAACATCCAATGACAAAAACATCCATTGGGGTACACGGTGAAAACTCTCCTGGAGACTGTAGGCTGAAGGGGGTTAGTGCTTTATATACATCTTTGTTGATGGGGCCGGATTGACACGGCTCACAGGTTCTCCACAGTTTTGATAAAGACAAGTCGGTACTCTTTTGGGCGTTGGGAGGGTTGGGGAGGTGTACTTGACAATGGTGCAATCCACTAAAGATGTTATTATCTGGTCTTTCCCTATTTCGTCATGGGCACTAGGCCTTCCTTGAGTGTTTCTGTCTTTTGTTTTTGGTTAATGCTTTCCCAGCCAGATCTGCCAAAGGGTTATTGTCAACTAGCCAAAGAAAGCTTGTGTTCCAATAAGGATGTCACTGGTGGGGGCTTGGCCATGGCTCCTCTGCTGCCCTGTTAACTTCATCACTCTCTAGGTGTGCTGTGCATGGGGAACATATGGCCCAGCCGTGGCCAAAGGGCATGTTTCTTAAACTGAAAGTCTGAGGCCTTTGAGCTGAGACTAGCAAACTCTGGAACATCGGTTGGGATTTAGCTGGAAAGGAGACTGTACTGTCTGTGTGGTTTGTGTTTGCTAATCTCTGAATTGTTCTTGAGTGGCACCTTCAAGTTTGCCTGCCTCCACTCCTGCAGTAAAAAGTCGAAAGCAAATCATCCTGGGTTTGGTCAATAAAGTCACACGCAAGAAGAAAAGGATACCTATGACCAAGCTCTAGTTCCAGCTAGAGGATTTGGGGAATTGCAAAGTATTTGAGCTTCTACTGATTCTACTAATGAAACTAATAATCTAGCAAAGTATCTCTGTTGTTTGTGAAGGCAAATGATCTAGCTGTGATGCCCTGTCAAGAATGTGCCATTTCAAATGCCAGACAATACACATTTTTTAAATGATCTTGGGAAGGAATAGAGGCCAGTCAAGGTGTTGTAAAATAAAAAAAAAATTTTTTTAATTTCCTTTTGTATTAAAAAAATTATGTTAAAGCTGAATTTAATGTTTCTAGATGAAGCACAGGAAAACCAAATGTCTTGACTTTCCTGGGTAGAACTGTGGTAGTGATGGTCAAGCAACTTTGTTTAGAGATGCTTACGAGAGGTATTTATTTCAATCAGGGCATAAAATTCTGTGAAAACCATTTTCTTCCTTGCTTCCGCTGCTGCCTGTTCTTCTACCCAGATGGGTATCAGAAAGTGGGATTCAGGTTTGGGCCTGCTGAGCGAGGGGAATACTTGGTCTATCTATTTAAAACTGGATTTTTGCTATTTGAATGTAGGAAACCTAATTACACCCTGGTAAATTCTCTTCCGTCTACCAAACACAGAAAAAAACAGTGACAGAATCTGAAAGGCCAGAAAAGAGAAAAGAGTTCCTAAGACCTAATGAATCCAAACTAAACACCTCTCCACAGAAATGTCAAACATTTCTCTTAGCACAAAACAAGGCTTAAAGAATTCCCTGCTTTTGTCTCTGGCCTAATTCCTTAAGCAGAGAGGGGGATTTTCCTCTGGGAGTGTTATTTCACAAAGAACGAAACAGCAAATAAACAAAAGACTCTCAAAGAGAGAGAGAGTATAAATAAAATTCATGACTCTTTAAAGAGTTTACAGTGAAAGAATGTGGAGGATTATTTACAATTAAAGCATAGCCTCTAGAATACAGTTATTATATATCTAAAACAAAGAATAAGAGTTCATTTCATTTGGTTCACAAGAAAATGCACCTGGTGTTTGAAACGAATTATGAAACTTCATTTTCTCAAGATCTTTTTATGGTTGTTTTGGTGATATTTATGTTTAAAACTTTTACACAATCAATAAAGCATTTTCTAATTCATTGATACCTTTTTTTTTTTAAGTGAAGGTGATGTGAATTGCTATTTGATTAAAAAAAATAAATCAGCCTGAAAGACAAAGTTCCAAAAAAAGTTTTATTGTGGATGTGTCTAAAAGGAATTTTCTACATCTAACAAGCACCATTAAGATGTGTGTTCGGTGGTAAAAATATTCTTTGGGTTGAACAAAAGAAAACTTGTAAGCTATTATGGAAAAAAAGTTTGAATTAACAGAAAAGCAGGAGAAAGAACAAGTTTAGAACTATCTAGCAAATCCTATGATAATACAATAGGATAGTTAATAACAGAAATGAGGTTAGAGAAGGGGTAAAATGAATATGAAACAAATGCATGATTTCGGTATTAATGTAATAGGCAGAGAGAAATAAGTGGTTATTAAGATAAAGATGCAAAGGCTAAAGAAACCACTTGATTATAAATTATAGAGCAATTATCCCTCTTTTCAAGTGTGTGTATGTGTGTTTACTAGGCATTTGAATTCTATCTTGAGAGTGACTTCAAAAAAAATGTCGATGATAATGTTAAAAGCTATGGTACGAGGGCCATGTAGACAAATGGAGTTTAAAGGTAGAGTCCTAGTAAAAGTAGGGTCTTCTGGAAGGCTTAAGTCATGGGCCTGTGAGATGGGGCGAGGATTTAGGCACTTGCAGAGTTTACAGCAAAGTTTAGATTGAGTCTTACCCTGACGTGCCTGTCTCAGTGATATATCTGAAGCATTTGGCCTCATGAGATTAAAAGAACATTGCTTATATTTAGCATCTGCTGCCCCCAACTCCAACTTTGCTACTAATAAAATTCAGCTCTATGGAAAAGAATTTGAATTCCAGCTGGGCAGTTTTCAAAATAAGATGAAAAGTTAAGCAGGCAATTGGTGTGTATTTAGGGCTCAAAACACCTTGCCCCCTAGAAGACTTGAAGGAGTTAATCCCTTCTCAAGATAATCCACTAAAGAGCATCCTTCATTATGATGTTAAAAGCAAGGATCAGTGCCGGGGAGTCTAACAATAGGACAGGGGGCTTTTCAGGCCCAACCACATTCTTCCCAGGTTAGAAACAGAAACTGCTGTGATTCCAGCTGAAAAATAGAGCAGGACTTTTCCCTTATGTTAAATATTCAGATGGAAGGAAGCGGAAAAAATTTACCACATTAACGAAATTCCTCATTGGATAGATTTTTTGGGAGAATAATCTTTCTGAATTTTTTTAAAAAAATGATTGTACTGTCCGAGAGGAATAACTCTACAACTCAACAGTTACACCGTTTGGAAGCACTTTTGATTTCATGCAAAAGTGAATTTTTGATTAAATTGTACTAAATTATCCGCCCCCCCGACCATAATATGTTCAACGAACACAAAACTCATTATCAACTTGTATTAAAAGCTGTATGCTAAAGTTGTTATTTGGTCAAAATTTGGTCCTGTGAGGTATTATGTTTTAAGTTTATAGCCATATTTGATTTCTCAAAGGTTCTTAATCATTTTCTGTGAGTAAGAAGACAAAGTATTTAGTGTTTATAAGCAAATGAATCTAAAATCCTGATTTAAAATCTTGTTTTTACTACACTTTAGTACATTTTATAGTATTGGTAATACAATTTACTGTTTGTTATTACTTTCAAAATATTGTATAAGAAGGTAGTTTTAAAAATTAAAAAAAAATTCCTTTGAAATTCTTTAATACAAACACATACCTTAGGTAAATCAGAATGGCAAAAGTTGGCCATTCCAAGATATAGGAAATGTTTTAAGTACATTTTTTTAAAGGCATATTTCTTTTTAAGGAACGTCATCCTTACCAAAATTGAAACAAGACAGGGAAAGATATTTTTAAAAGCATGTTTCAAGTGGAATCAACAGCATTCATGCATGTGTGTTTGTATGCTTTGCCTGACACAATCTCTTTTGTGCTCCCATGGGGTCCCAGGCATTTGGGCTCTGAAGACCCTGAGCTGTGGTTGTGGTCCTCAAGGAGCTGAAGGTGAACAAACATAGTTCTGGGGGGGGTACAGCTGGACATGTGATGGCGTGGTATTAAGTCATTGGAATTAGAAGGGCTTTTTAGAAAAGAAAGAGGCAAAGGCTGCTGTGATTTGGATTTGGATGGGCGAAAAGAGCCATCTGGAAACATTGGTAAGACAAAGAATTTGAAGAGGAGAGGCATATTTGATACATAAATAGAAGCCCTGGAAACATGGTGAAAGACCTAACATTATATGGAGAAATATCAGAAGTTACTATTTTATTTTATTTTATTTTTATTGAAGTATAGTTGATTTACAATGTTCTGGTGTAGAGCAAAGTGATTCACTTTCATATATATGTTCTTTTTCAGATTCTTTTCCCTATACGTTATTACAAAATATTGAGTATAGTTCCCTATGCTATACAGTAGGTCCTCGGGTCCTTGTTGGTTATCTATTTTATATATAGTAGTACGTATATGTTAATCCCAAACTCCTAATTTATCCCCTCCCCTCCTTTCCCTTTTGGTAACCATAAGTTTGTTTTCTATGCCTGTGGGTCTATTTCTGTTTTGTATATAAGTTCATCTGTATCATTTTTTTTAGATTCCACATGTAAGTGATATCCTATGATATTTGTCTTTGTCTGACTTACTTCACTTAGTATGATAATCTCTTGGTCCATCCCTGCTGCTGCAAATGGCATTATTTCGTTCTTTATGGCTGAGTAATATTCCAGAGCGAGTATTTTAAATAGAATTTTATTGATATTTCATTTCCCTGAGAAGCATCATGGAAAGACAAGAACCTTTAAGGTCAGAATTTTAGCACTTATCAATTATATGACTTGCTTCTGTTTCCTTATTTATATTCTCTGACAATAACTACACCTGAAGTGTAGGTTAATTATGAAGATTCTCAGAGATAGCACATCAAAAGCTATGTTATCAAGATACACTGGTGGTAAAGAACAGAGGCCTGAAATTTGGCAGGTGCTGTTATGTATTTACTATTTGAGTTTGGGTAAGACCCCTCGTCTTCCTAAACCAGAGTTTGTTTATCTATGAAGTGAGAATGATACCGGTTCACAGGTTTGCCAGGAAAATAAAAATAATATGGCCCATAAATGACCCAGTGCTTGACCTGTAATAAACCCGCAGTTAAGTTTAGAAAAAAACCCAAAAATATACATATGTTGCAACGTGTCAGACATATAGAAAATGCACAAGAAAACTTAGACTCTCTTCCTTGTAAATATCTGCTTCCTTCTTTTTTTTTTTTTTTATTTTGTCACTTAGGAAAATCTTTTGGTCTTTTTCATTTTCCTCTTATCATCAAGGCTTTTAATCTCTCTTTTTTTTTAATCAAATGAAAGAGTCTTTAAATTCTATACTGCTTTTCAATTTTCAAAAGTTTCACACACATTATTTCATATAATCCCATAATAACCTTTTTTTCCCCCTACCCCTATGTTTCCACTCCCCCCTCCCCCCTCCTCTCTTCCCACTGGTAACCACTAGTTTGTTTTCTATATCTGTGAGTCTGCTTCTTTTTTGTTTTAGTCACTAGTTTGTTGTATTTTTTAGATTCCACGTATAAGTGATATCATACAGTATTTGTCTTTCTTTTTTTTTAATTAATTAATTAATTTATTTATTTATTTATTTATGGCTGTGTTGGGTCTTCGTTTCTGTGCGAGGGCTTTCTCTAGTTGCGGCAAGCGGGGGTCACTCTTCATCGCAGTGCGCGGGGCCTCTCACTGTCGCGGCCTCTCCCGTTGCGGAGCACAGCCTCCAGACTCGCAGGCTCAGTAATTGTGGCTCACGGGCCTAGCTGCTCTGCGGCATGTGGGATCTTCCCAGACCAGGGCTCGAACCCATGTCCCCTGCATTGGCAGGCAAATTCTCAACAACTGCGCCACCAGGGAAGCCCAGTATTTGTCTTTATTTATCTGACTTATTTCACTTAGCATAATGTTCTCCAAGTCCATCCATGTTGCTACAATGGCAAAATTTCATTCTTTTTTAGGGTTGAGTAGTATTCCATTGTGTCTGTGTATATATACCACATGTTCTTTATCCATTCATCTGTTGATGGACACTTAGGTTGCTTCCAAAGGAACTTAATGTACATAAGGTTGAGTCAAGGGATGCCATCATTACTGAAGATTTTGCTCTTGTAGCCAAAGTATTTTTCCTAGCCCATATGCCTGCAGTTGAATTTTCTTAAAAAGATTTAAAAAATAAATTAATTAATATGAACTCACTGTCTCCTCATCATATATTTACTGAGCTGCCACTTATCATGAACAATGAAGCAGAATTTAGGTCCAATTTGCTTTTTTATGTATTGTTATCTTATTTAATGCTCTAAACATTTATGTAACATACTAGTTCCAAGTTTTATTTTAAAAATGGAGAAACAGATTTAAAATGTGTCCTCTGTCCAAGGCCATAGAGCTGGTGAGTAAGTAGCAGAGCCAGAATTGAAACCTCAAGGCTCCTGTTGTGGATGTCTTCTCCATGAAGCATTGAGAAAGCATTGTGGTCTTCTTCCACATGGTTCTTCAAAGGCCTGACATCTAGGAGGTGCTAGGAGATGCTTGTGGTCTTGGACCCTCTGCTAACCTTAGCTGCTTTATGTATGGAGACTCCTGGCTTCCACTGCTGTTCTATTTGACTAGCTCTACGCATACTGTACACTTATTACTTCACTGTCCGGAGGAAGGCTATTCTCCTGGTGGAGCCAAGGAATTCTGCTAAGGGCCTAAACATCCTGTATGTGAACATGCCAGAGGACAAAATGTTCTATAAGTAAATGACCTAGACTTCTGCCTTAGGGAGATCATGTGGGTTGGTTGGAAGAGTGCCTTGACATTGGTTAGGAAAACTGTGTTTCCTGGCAAGCAGGCCAAAGATTGAATCTGAGTAATTTTTTCCTTTCTAAGGTACCATGTATTGGATAAGTGTTCAATAACTACTAATTGAATTGAATTCGTTTGACAAAATAAAAGAAAGTATGGGTGAAGAAATGTTCTTAGGTTAAGAGGCGATCTTGAATTCACAGCTTAATCAATAATGATTTGCAGATTCATTATACCCCAGCTCTAAGTCGGGCTACTGGCTGCTTAGTTATTTTTAAACATTTACTGGGTACATAAATACTTTTATCTTTAATGAGAATGAAGCTGGGCAGTCTGTGCTTTGTCATTAAATTCCATTTTATTCACAAATATTTCAGTTTCTGGTTAGCCCTTTTAAAAAGTCATTAATTTATGCCCCTTTTTTCCTATCTTCTAAAAAAAAAGAAAGGGACAGTACGACGGGAAGAAGTTCTTATTTGTCAGAAAATAGAACACATTGCATTGGTTGAACCAATAATTCAAGCTGCTGATTATTGCAATTATAGGCCAATTTCGGGGAAGGCGGTAACCCTGGGCTCCATCTGCTATCCAATCACAGATTATGACCTTGTATAGATGGACTTTCAGCTGCCGGAACACAAAATAATTGGTGAAATAAGAAAAATATTGTATGGATATTAGCAAAATGAGATACTGACAGTCATCAGAAAATTTACCACCTAATATATCCTTTGTCATCTGTTCCTCTTTCTTGTGATTTGATGTTTGTACACATGCATTTGAAACACATTCATGAAAGAGATTAATAGAAATATTTTTCAAAGTGCCATTTATACCAATAATAGAACATTTATATCCCATAATTACTATTGCTCACATCTATGTTGTGAGGCAAGCAAAGTTGAAATGAAGTAAAAGCCATATTTTAATAGTTATATTTTTTTCTAAAAGAAATAAATAATGTGGTTAAAGTATGTACACACCAGCTGTCTACCAATTAAGATGTTTTAAATTCAATTATATGTTAAATTATGAAAGCCACAAGGGGCAGTTAGAGATTATTTTTGACATCTAAGAAATTTAAATGTTTTTTGATAATTATAAAATGTCCAAATCAGATTAATTTTTGTAACTAAGAAAATTAAATGATTAAAACTGAGGGTTATTAAAAAATAAACTGTTTTTTCTACAATTTTGCACAGCTGGAGAAAATATTTCCTATCATGTCCAGAAATAGCTTTCCTATGTGCATACACCCAACCAGCATATCTCAAGTTATTTTAACACCTCCAATCATAGACCCACTATGTCGGGCGAACTGTAAGATGACCCTCCAGTGATTGTTGCCTCCTGGTATACACACTCTTAGATAATCTCCTTTCCTTGAGTTTGGGTCTGTGACTTACTTCCAAACAATAAGAATACAGCAAAAGTGACAGATATTACTTCCATGATTACATTACATAAGATTGTAACCTTTGTCTTGCAAGGTAATTCTCTTCCTTCCTGGCATTGGTGAAGCAAGGTGCCATACTGGAGAGACCTATGTGGCAAAGAGCTGAAGGCAGCCTTTGGCCAATTGCCAGGTAGGAACTAAGTCTTTCAGTCCAAAAACCCAAAAGAAAATTAATGATGCCAACTGATAACCATGTAAGTGAGCCTGGAAGTAACTCCTTCCCCAGGTGAACCTGCAGAGGAGATCCCAACCCTAGCTAACATCTTGACTGCAGTTTTGAAAGAGATCCTGAGGCAGAGGACTCAGCTAAATTGCATCCTGATAACTTACCCACAGACTGTGGGATAATAAATATGTGTTATTTAAGCTGCTAAATTTGTTGTAATTTTTTTATGCAGCAATAGATAACTAATGCCAACACGCACACACAAATGCACACTATTCGGTTTTAACTCTGAGGAGAGCATCATGTGTAAGGCCATTCATATGGCTTTTGTTTCCTAACATCTTTATTGGAGTGTAACTGCTTTACAGTGTTGTGTTAGTTTCTGCTGTATAACAAAGTAAATCAGCTCTACGTATACTATATCCCCATATCCCCTCCCTCTTGCGTCTCCCTCCCACTCTCCCTATCCCACCCCTCTAGGTGGTCACAAAGCACCGAGCTGATCTCCCCGTTGCTATGCGGCTGCTCCCCACTAACTATCTATTTTACATTTAGTAGTGTATATATGTCCGTGCCACTCTCTCACTTCGTCCCAGCTTACCTTTCCCCCTCCCCATGTCCTCAAGTCCATTCTCTACATCTGCGTCTTTATTCCCTTCCTGCCCCTAGAGTAACCCAGTTTTCTTTCTTTGTCTGTGACCTCCTTTGTGTTCTTCAAGTTCTTTTCAGGTCTTTATTCTGAGTATGTAAGGAGGAGTCAGAATGTCATCATGCTATATGGATATTACTGCATATTTATATCTCTTGATTTGAAAGTAATTCTAGAATTTATCTTAAGGAAATAATCTAACAAAACAAGAGAATATCCTTTGCAATGTTGTTTATCATTGTAAAACTGGTAACAACCTGAATATCACCCCCTTAAAAAAGTAATTTGATAATATTGGTATCCCTGTGCAAAAAATACAAAGAGCCACTAAACAAAATAAAATAAGTTTTTAGATATGGAAAGATGTTTCATGTCTATTATTAAATTTTTTTAAAATTAAAAAAAACTTGTTAAAAACTCCTCTTATCCCATACTATATATGTCTAGGGTTTTTACAAAAACATTTTCACCAGCTTTATTGAGATATACTTGACATATAATAATATGTAAGTTTAAGGTATACAATGTGTTGATTTGGTACACATATATATTGCAAAACTGATTACCACCATGATGTTAACTAACACCAGCACTGCATCACATAATTAATACAGTCGTGTCTGGCAGTACCCACAGGGGATTTGTTCCAGGAACTCTCTCAGATACAAAAATCTGAGGATGCTCAAGTCCCTTATATAAAATGGTGTTTATTTGAATATAACCTAGCACATCCTCCCATATACTTTAAATTGTCTCTAGATTACCTATAATACCTAATCCAATGTAAATGCTATGTAAATATTTGTGGGTGTGCAGCAAAAATTCAAGTTTTGTTTTTTAGAAATTTCTGGAATTTTTAAAAAGTATTTTGATCTGCACTTGGTTGAATCTGAAGATGCAGAACCTGCAGATACGGGAAGCCAACTATATTTCTTTTTTGTGGTGAGAATATTTAAGATCTACTCTCTTAGCAACTTTCAAGTATGTAATACAGTATCATTAACTATAATCACTATGCTGTACAGTAGATCCCCAGAACTTATTCATCTTATAGCTAGACATTTGTACTCTTTGACCAATATCTGCCTCTTCCCACACCTCCAATCCCCTGGCAATCACCATCATTCTAGTCTCTGTTACTTTGAATTCAGCTTTTTTTTGATTCCTTATGTAAGTGATATCATACAGTAGTTGTCTTCCTCTGTCTGACATTTCATTTGGCATAATACCCTAAAGATTCATCCATATTGTCAAAATGGCAAGATTTCCTTCTTTCTTGTGGCTGAATAATATTCCATTGTGTGTGTGTGTGTGTGTGTATCACATCTTCTTTATCCATTCATCCATTGATGGACACTTAGGTTGTTTCCATATCTTGGCTATTGTGAATAATGCTGCAATGAACATGGAGGTTCATCTCTTTGAGATCCTGTTTTCATTTACTTTGGATATATACTCAAAAGTGGGATTGCTGGATCATATGGCAGTTCTATTTTTAATTTTTTGAGGAAACTCTATACTGATTTCCATGGTGGATGAATCAATTTACATTCCCACCAACACTGCACAAGGGTTCTCTTTTCTCCACATCATCACCAACACTTGTCATCTCTTGTCTTTTTGATGATTGCCATTCTAACAGGTGTGAGGTGATATCTCGTGGTTTTAATTTGCATTTCCCTGATGATTGGCGATCAGCACCTTTGCATGTATTTGTTGGCCATTTGAATGTCTTCTTTGGAAAAAATGTCTATTCAGTTTCTCTGTGTATTTTTTTAAAATAAATTTATTTATTTATTTACTTTATTTTGGCTGCATTCTGTCTTTGTTGCTGTGCATGGGCTTTCTCTAGTTGCGGCGAGTGGGGACTACTCTTTGTTGTGGTGCATGTTTTCCTATTGTGGTGGCTTCTCTTGTTGCGGAGCACAGGGTCTAGGCACACAGGCTCTGTAGTTGTGGCTTGCGTGCTCTAGAGCACCGGCTCAGTAGTTGCGGCGCACGGGCTTTGTTGCTCCATGGCATGTGGGATCTTCCCAGACCAGGGCTCGAACCCATATCCCCTGCATTGGCAGGCGGATTCTTAACTACTGTGCCACCAGGGAAGACCCTCTGTGCATTTTTTAAATAGATTGTTTGGAGTTTTTTTACTATTGAGTTGTCTGAGTTCTTTATATATTTTGCATATTAACCCCTCACCAGATATATGGTTTACAATTATTTTTTCCCATCCATAGATTGTCTTTTTATTTTGTTGATTTTTTTTGATGTGCAGAAGCTTTTTAATTTGATGTAGTCCCACTTTTTTATCTTTGCGTTTGTTGCCTTTGCTTTGGGTTCTAATTTTTTTCAGTAGAAAAATTTCTGGAAGAATATTTATTAAAGTTGTTTTTTTCCTTAGATGGACTAAAATCAGATAAGCAAAAATAAACTCTCTGGATTTTCTATATTTTTTACAATGAATATGTCCCTGAATAAATGTTTCAAGGCTTTTATTATATTCTTAGCTTGAGGTGAATTGAAATTTTTTCCTTAAAATATATTCCAATACCAACTTCCATGCCTGTGCTCATTGCCTTGCTTGAAGTATAGTTTTGTGAAATACTTCTCAGTATGGTGCCAATATTTTTTTCATAATGAATAATTCCAGTTGTATTTTTTTACCTCCCTTCATCCCATTTGAGAAGAGGAAAAGAAAGAAATATCATACCATACCCTCACACCTCAGACCTAGGTCTTACAAAACTTCTTAGGGATTCACTTTAGCTAAAGCTAAATTAAAATAAAGTTTAAATTTACTGATGGCATCAAATGATTTTGACCACTAATGAGCATTATCTCCTGTGCCTTCTCTGTCCTATGTTTATGGTCAATTTTTCTGTCATCTGGAGCTCCTGGTATTTTTCTGGATAACAATTTAACAGTTAAACAATGGAATACCCAAATATATATGATTCTTTTATATACATTAAAATATGTATATGTATGGTTACTCTATTGATTCATTAAGACCCATTTTCAGTAATGCTCATGCCATCTTGATCATGATGCTTGTCTAGAAGTTGACCTATACTAGTTAAGCAAGTTGCCTGCTGACACCCAAGGGATACATATACCTTTAAAAGCATTTAAAACACATGCTATCCAACAAACCACATAAATAGTGCCCTTTGAGAAATCCCAACTGGTAATTACTGCTTTGGGCTCTAAGATGCATTGTTCAGGAAAGTCTGGGAAATATACACACACACACACACACCTGAAATAACTTCATGACTTTTAAAAAAAAATCTTAATTTTTACTTTGTTTTCTAGAAGAATTATGTGTTACCTGTGCCAGGGTAAGGTTTATTCAGAGCCCTTGATTTTCTACTTGGCAGAAACAGCTCTATGTGTTGTCAACGCAGTAATATGTTCGTTCCTTTATGAATCTGAAAGACTCACATGAAACCAACATAATTTGAAATTTCATCATAAGGTATCTATCCAAACAAGGTTCACCTTAGAGCCTAATATATTTCTCTGAAAGGGGCTATTCCATTTATCCTGTGATCTGGCTAAGATGGCCTGTATTTTTTTACTCGATCATGCCGTCCTCTCACCCCCCAAATAGACCACCCTTGCCCCAGCCTCTCATGTTCATTCCTTAGTATCATGAAATGGGGTTTTCATATGAGGGCTCAAACACTTTAGCAGAGGAGGTGCCAGAGTACTTCATAGAAGAACCACTTGTATCAGACCACCGGGCACCAGTGCAGACTTGCCGCAGGGCCATCTCCCCCCTGACAATTTCCATTACACATTCCTGGCCGTGCACTGAATATTTTACCAAAGACAAGCATCCAGAACACTACACTAGCACAATAAAGGCTTTCCCCTGCCAGCTTCAGAAATGAGTGACGAGACTTTTTATTAGTCAGGGAAATGTCTATTGAAGAAACGCAACAGTGATTTTATTGCTGCCTAAGTGGGAAGCTTTATTGTGTATGTATTTGTCTGCTTTTAATCATTCTGTGATACCCAGATGGATGGTATAGAAATGTAAAGATTTTTTTAGAAAAGTTCAAATGATTGTCTAAAAGCATAAAGGAATATAACAACGAAAATAAGTTTTATTGGTTATGTAGCCTATCTTGAAAAGCTTGAGGGTAATACAAGAGATTTTCTTATTAATTATTAATACTAATCATTAGTTATTATATCCTTTACTCTGGAAAGGAAAACAAGAAAGCTGACATTCATCACAAACAATCGCTTTTGTTCATTTGAATTTTTATAGAGATGGTGTGTCATGGATTTGAAGGCTGTCTTGTCCCATATGAATATGCCATATTACTGAATTTTTGGACATTAAGGAAGGTCATGGTTCCTTCCTGACTTCAGAATGTCACTGCACAGCTCAGTGAGTTTTTTCATTTCAAACACGTCTGAAATGACCAATTTCTTCCTGTCTCCAAAATCCGCAATGCTTGTTAATCAACAACTTTTGAGGCTTCTCATTTTATACCAATTATCTCTAAGTCTTAACAGTGTCTCTTTGGTACCCAGCATATGTATCATTTCAAGTTTCAGTTCTCAAGTCTGATAAAACTAATAAACCCACACTGCCAGAGGTGGCACATTAAGATGGTAAAATGGTTTTCATCTTAATTGGATATGAGCACCGTTATCGCTAATAACCCCAGGATATTCTAATTGGACTCTCTCTCTCTCTTTTATTTTTAAAACATTAATCTCATTGATCAGCCTTAATTTCTCCATCCCCCACTCCCTGAACCCAAATCTTGAAATGCAATATAGAGATATTCTAACTTCAGGTGGTCATTTCAGCATTATTTTTTGGTATGAAGCCAAAAAAAGGTAAACAGTTTTGCAAAAATAAAAGCTCCCTTTTTAAGTTTTCAGAAAAAAGAAATTGTAGTAAGACTACTTATTGACATTGCAATAATGTCTCTAATGCAGTTTAGTTAGCTGCCAGCATCACCTAAGGGCACTGAATTATCAATTTTCAGTAATTTTTAAATGACAATGATCTTCTCTGTCACATTATTTATGGTAATCTTAGCGCAAGTTATATAGCAGAAGGAAACACTATTTTAAAAGTTATCACACACACAAATACTAGATTTTTGTTTCATCTTAATTTTATAAATATTGGTGAATATATATATAAAAATTATAGAACTCTGGATGTTGGCATTATAGTTAAGAAATGAAAAGATGTGATAAGACACTTCCACAGACAGATGCTATTTAGTTGCTGGTAAGTACATATTGACAAACACGAGGATATAAACACTTAATTCCATTATGCCACAATAGCAAATTTAAGCTAAGTTTTGACATACGAAATCAACTCCAATTTCCCTTTTACTAGTCTTTTTAGATTTGGTAGGCATATGTTGGCACTAAAAGAATAAAAAAATACAAAAAATCTTAGAGGGTGGGGGGTTAAAAAAGAACAGAAAAAAAACCTTTCTGATTCCACAAACCAGCAAATTTTCCCCAGTAAGTGTAAAAACTGAAGGCTGCTTATGCTTTAATTGTTGAAAAATGTCATGTGAGCCCTTCACTGGCAGAAAGAATTCACTTTTAAGAGACATAATAATTTTTTCTGGAGAGATGTATGTTTTATCAGTTGAGTGTGGGCCTTTATAATTATTATCACTGTTCCCATATAATTAAAAGCCTTTATGTAGATATCATTAAATAATTATGGATGTTCAAAAGAAATGCTTACCATTCTTCAATCCATAAAATGACAATTGAAAAAACTATTCATTAATTTATATTTACATTTCTGGCAATTAAATTAGCAATACCTGGAGCACAGATGAATGTAGATCAAAGAATTTTCAGAGTCTTTTCTAATGCCAAAGCTATAGTAACATCACATATGCCTTTTAGGTTGACTTCTTAGAAAATTATGTATCATTGTGACTCTAAAAAGATAAACAAATTTTCAGTCTTTTGTGTGTGTGTATATTATACACATATATCCTATATTGTATGTTGGAGATACCCTATATATATATGTATGTATATATATATGACATATGGGGTGTACATTGTGAAAAGAATATATATACATATGATGTCAAACATACATATACAATATATATGTACACACTTACATACACCTACGATGGTGATGAGGATGATGATTTTATGGAGTGCTAGGGGTCATACTTTAAGATGTTCTGATGGTCTCTATGGAGAATATGCCCATGTGTGAGACAAGGGTCCTACCTTTAATAAATGCATAATCTGATTGTAGAAACTTTATATATATAGTTAAAAAAGATGATTGAAATATAAAGTGGAATATGGAGTTACATGTGTCATCAAAACCAGTCATATCTAAAACTGACCAAAGACTCTGATTAGGAAGGAAAAAAAAAACCTACAGCTGCATGTAGTCTTGCTTTTGTATATGGCTTTATATGCATTTTACATGTACTACTGTAATAAAATGTTACATACGTTAAATATAGACAAAAATAGTAATAAGAAGAATGAGATAAATCAACATCAATATTCATAGGTGTTCTGATATTCTTTCTCCACCCACCCAGTGGGGCCATTTGCCCACTTTCAAGAGAACTGATACAGATAGTACATGTTTTTGGTGCTTGTTTGTTAAGTTAGGTCAGTGTGTTCCACTTAATAAATGTGATGGGCAAGGGCATTCCATCCCAATAAAAGAGGGAAGGACACAGAAAATGTTTCCAAATATCAGAGGGTAAATCCCTTCTCACACCATAACTGCAGGGTTCTGCCATTCCTTAAACAGTGGTGACTTTCATCTTCACAGGTCTTTCCCATCACCTACATACCAGACAGTTTTACTCCCAAGATATTGGACCCTAGTCTTTCCCACCTTTCTCCTTGCCAAGATCCCAATCCCCTGCTGTCTGCTATCTCTGTCATTTCTTCCATTTGAAGAGTTTGCTTTTCAACTTCATGGAAGGTGTTGGATTCAGCCTTCTTCCTTAATTCCTAGTTCACAGTCTGGAAAAGTTAAGTAACTTGCCCAAGGTCAAGCAGGCTGTGATGAGCAGGGCAAGAACTTATGTTGCCTCTGCCATTGGCATTGTCTTCATGTTAGGACCAGTGCAGTGGTGATGTGCAGAGTATTCATTTAACAGGTCACCTCTTCTGAGACAGGTATTGTGCTGGGCTGTGGTGGCACATTGTTAAATAAGATGGGCTAGACTCTCATAGAATAGAAAGCTCATATTCTAAAGGGAAATGATGTGAAATAAATGTGCCTACAAATGGAAGAGAAAGTAATCTCAGACAGTGGTAAGAGTTTGGCAACTAAAAAGTAAAACCTTGGATGATAGGCTAGAAAGTGATATCTTTGCAAGAAGGAGACAGAGCATTATTTAGGTGATAGGAAAATATCTCTGAGTATATGGCATTTGAACTCAAAACTGAAAAGAGCTGGTGTGAAAGTATTGGGACAGATAATTCCAAGCAGAGGTAGGACCCTCAGGGGGAACCTAAGACGGAAGTTAAAAACCCTAAGATGGAAATAAAATTTCCTTGTTTAAAAAACATAAAAACAACTCTGGAAGCTGGCATGTGGTGAGCACGGGGGTTGGGGGGGGGTGCTGGTTAGTGCAAGGTAAAGCACCTTGTAGGACCTGGTAAGTCAAGTTAAAGAGTTTGAATTTCATGGTAAATGCATTAGGAAGTCAAGGGAGATTTTGAAGCTGGGGAGTGATATGGTCTGATTTATTTTCTTTAGAGATCAATGACTGCCATGTGGGGAATGGATTCTAGAATAACAAAAGTAGCAGCAGGGAGACCAGTGAAGAGGCTATTTCAGGACTGGAGGCAAGAAATGAGAGTGCTGTGGACTAGGATTGTAGCCATAGAGTCAGAGCAGTCTGGTGATGGATATAGAAGGATTTTTGGATGGATTTAATGTAGGCAGTGTGGGAAGGAGAAGGATCAAGGACACGTGGGTTTTTGGCTAGAGCCATATAGTAAGTACACGGAGTACTAAGATGAGAATAGAAGTTTGGTGTGTGGGAAATTGTGAGATATGATTTGGCCTTATTATGTTAAGATCTAAGCAAAGATGTCCTGTAGGCAGTTGGATACATGAGTCTGGAGCTCAGTAGAGAAGCAAAATGTAGAGATAGAACTTTGGGTGAATAAAAATATAGTCAGAGAAGAGGAGAAAGTCAGGGTTATTCCAAAAATTGGAGATAAAATAGGGGAAGAGAATCCAGCAAAAGGAGCTGAGAAGGAAGGGCATGAATGGTATGCCATTGTGCTTTCTAAAATAAGGTCCCAGAGGGCCCCCAAGTTAAGTTTGCACAATCACTCAAACATCTAATTGAGCAAATACTATGGGGTAGTATACTATGGACTTCGATTTGAGGATATAAAAATAATTAAGGCTCACCATCTTTTGGGAAAGAGAAATAGGAACATGAGTGCTGGGAGTGCAACTTAGTAGCTTGCTTTCCTTTTCTTCTCTAGATCTGATTGCCTGATGTCTCAGCAGAGACAACTCAGATGGGTTGATTGATTTCCTGGTCTTGCTGATCCTCTTCCCCTAGGTTTCACCACATTGAGTCTCCATTCAGCTAAAGACATGTGGGGCAAATAACTTGGAAACCTTCAAGAGACCATGCAGAGTCCTAATGTGCTTAGGGCTAGAAGGAAAGATGTTACAGCAGATCCATCCTCTGGGGGTGGGAAGGTGATGGTGGGAAAGGAGTTCAAGTTGAGTCCAACTTGAGTTTTCTTCCCAGTTTCCTAAGAGAACTTAGAACTCCTTCCATCTTCCTTACCATTGTGTCACCTCTACCAGCTCCAATTTCTCCCCTCCCCCTCACATTTTCCAGTAGGATTGGTTTGGGGAATTTACCACTCTTTGGAAGAATATGAGGAACATTCACATTACATTTGGTCCTCAATCAGGCAGCCCCACTACTGAATCTTCTTTTTGTAGGAACAGTCTTTGAGGATTTACAGAATTATCACATAATTTGTGTTTTTAATTCCTGACACCTATATATTTAATAAATACTGAATATATTTATAAGTATAGATTTATTTATATATATAGAAACAATACTCATATCTGAGTGCACACCTACATTAATTTACATGTTCATTTTACAGCTTGTCTTGGGAAGTTTTAAAAAAATAGCTACATGCAGAGATAATTTTACTAGTTATAAGTTTAGACTTATTTTTTTGTTCTCTCCTTGCTTAAATCCAAAAATTATTTGAGTTGGCTGATCACATTCAAGCAGACTGATACACCCTTCTTTGCACTGTTTTACTATATTTTCTCCATAGCAGAGGCAACATTTTTGGTTACTGTTTGGATTATTGGATGGGTTGGAAATATCTTTGGCCTTAATCATTTGGCCATTGGTACTGCCAGAACTTTCCACTTGACTGCATAATTCTACTGTGGCTACACCTCTCATGGCTCCCTTGGCACCATTTTCAGGATTCAGGACAAGCCCTTAATGAATTCAGCATCTTGTTTGACATCTCCATTCGACCCAGGCCTGGGCCAAGTACTTGAAAGTTCTGGCAGTTGGACAGTCCCTGGACTTACCTCTCTCAGGAGCACAAATTCTAAGAGAATGTAAGTGGCTTCCACACCATTTCTACCATCCATATTTTTCTTTCATAAAACCTCAGGAAATGATTATTAAAAAATAACACAATGCAGTCATTCATTCTCCTCTAAAAGTTCACATATGTTCTACTTTCCTGTATTGGAAATCGACTGAACTAAACAGACCCCAGACAATATATGGTGTTTAATATGTGGGAAATGTAAATTCACAAGTGGTTTCTAAAGGATTCTAGGTGAAAAACAGGGGTTAAAACTCAAAATACCTTGCCTGGCAAGGCAAATAAATAAATGATAATATTATAGTTACCATTTATGGCACACCTACTATGTGCTAGGGACATTTTAATGTCATTTACGTATATTATTTCGTTTAATCCTCACAAAAGCAATGAGTGAAACTGCCTTGGGGAGGCAAACATGACAGTGTTTGCACATCTGCAGGAGAAGTTGTGCTTCAGTCTGCTGTTTTCATGTGAAAATGGGGGCCTTGACTTGGAACTTTATAATTTTAAAATATTAAATCTCTAGATTTAAAAAATCACATATATTATACATGCATATTATTTTATATATACATAGTATTTTATATATACACATATTATTTTATAAATACATTTTATCTTTTATGTGTATTTTATTTCATATATCATATCATACACTGAAAACCAAACAAGGCACATATGTGGGCTGGTGGCAACCTTTGGGCTTAGTGGGCAACCTCTGGGGAATAATGTCTAGAGTCTATTCAGGGTTGGTAAGAACAGCCTAGACTTGGGGGAACTGTTATATGACAGGGCATGTGGCTTTTTATTTCCTTGTCCCATGAGGTCCGGGGTTGACCTAGAAGCTAGTGCTATACTGCTAGCTAAACAAGATTCTTCTGGGCTTCAGCTACGCATCCCCAGGATTCACTGGAATATTAAGGGCTCGATCAATGCTGTTAAAACTGAACAGTAAGCTGGAACTCCTCACAGAGAAACGGGGTCCACACAGCCTCTTCCTACTTCCATCCATCATGGGAGCACCTGACCCAGAAGTAATTATTTATGTAATATCCGCAAGCTTCCCTAATTATGCCTTTATTCACATTAGGTGTAAATGCTTGATAAAACTATAAATGGGTATCTTTGAAGGGGATATTTTCTGTTTGACAGGGATCAGTCTCTTTCAGCAGCTTTTATTTTTATTTTTATTTATTTTTATTTTTTTATTGAAGTAGAGTTGATTTAAAATGTTATATTAGCACAGTGATTCAGTTTTACACATATATACATTCTTTTTCAGATTCTTTTCCCTTATAGGTTATTACAAAATACTGAGCGTAGTTAGTTCCTTGTGCTATACAGTAGGTCCTTGTTGGTTATCTATTTTATATATAGTAGTGTATGTATGTTAATCCCAATTTTAGCAGCTTTTAAAACCTGTTCTTCTGAGCCTCGGAAGGCTGTGAGAGGGAGGGTGAGGGTGTACCATCCCTCCATAAGCCGCCCTGGCTCTTTGTTTTTGCCGTATACTGAGGCTCTGACTAAGTTTTCCTTTGAAAAAGGGGTTCTTTGGTACTGAGAAAAGTTATCTGGAAAAATTAAATTCTAACATTAAAATTCTAAGCATTAATTCTTTTAAATCTCAATTTCCTGCAAAAGTTGTGTTTTTTTTTTTTTTTGCTATTCATGAATAAATCCTAGAAAAATAAAAAGATGCAAATAATTGGAGTAACCATGTTTTTGTTTTATTTATTTATTTATTTTCCAGGCATAGAACTATAGGATCCAAACTTCTCAGCTGGAATTCTGGGATGCTAAGCCACCCCCTAAACTACTGACACAATGCACATACTGTTTTCCTGGCAGGATGGTTTGGGCTCATCTGCTCGGGAGCACAATGCCAACCAAACGCGGGCCTCACAGGAGAGCCAGTGGCACTGGGGTCCCTTCCGTGCAGCAGTCCCTGAAGCAGCACATGTTGAGTGCAAGAGATCACATTTGTTGATACTGCAGATAAAGAACAATCAGCAAACATCCAGATCATGTGCCCCATTTCTCAATCCATCTCCCTTCTAGGCATCGGCAAACTGAATGCATAGATCTGGCCGACTAGGAGATGTCCGAGATTTCCTTGTTTGCATATATCCTTTTTTAAAAAAGAACAACTGGTTTCTTTTCCTTCTCCATTTGCAAGGTAGGGAAACCATTTCATCTAGCCCTATCCTAAATCTCCTTACTCTGCCACTGAATCTCCACGTCTTAGGTTAGGTCAGGTCTTATCATAAAGCTAAAGAGAAGAAAGTATGTGCCTGAATAATTCTTAGACCTTCTTTTGTTTTTCTTTCTTTGTCTGTTCTTTTTCTCTCTATCCCTTTCCTTTTATTTCCGCTGAGGTCATTGTCACCTCAGTCAAACTAATGCATTCTCCTAAAGGAAGTAGCTGCCGGCATACCAACCACAGGTTGAATGGATATTGACACCCTGCAAAGTTGGCACATACACACGTGCTTCCACTCATGTGACCACGTAAAATATGTGCATGCAAACACGTGCTCCCCCATAGCTCTTCAGAGCATGTTTTATGCTGTAGTGCAAGTGTTCCTGACTTTTCTTTTTAATCAAGGACCCCTTTAATTGTCTGCTTCTGACTCCTCAAGAATATCATTAATTGAAAAATATCCCACTGCATTTGTTAAGTACACTGTGTGGCTCAATTGAAGATAAACGTGGAGTTTCTTGGGCTTTACAAAATGTAGGAAATAATGGTAGGGCTTCCATCGCTACCTTTGGGAATTCTTAAGAGCTCTGAGGACCCCATGTCGGGGGCCACTATTATAAATGAGTGTACTGGACAAGACACCCAGAGATTTGGACTCTGGTGGAGCCACATCCAGGGATCTATTCCTAGAGCCTTTATTTCCTCTTCTGTAAAGCGAAGTACAGAGCGGTTGCAGTCCGAGGCTCCTTCTGGACCCATGGTTTTGCCTTTCCTGGATCTGAGCCCTGGGAGACAGGTGGGTTGATACCTATCTATCTTGTGGCCTTTTCTAGCTCCCTGTCCTCCCAATGCTGCTTCTGACCTGAAGACCCTCCTATGTGTACAGACCAGTGGAAAAGCCCTGGGAAATCCTGAAGGAGATCCTGGAGATGTGTAGGAGGGAACCTAGGGCCAGAAATGAGATCTTCTCCTTGGGAAGCATTAATCCAGCAACTCACATTTCTGCCTAGTAGAGCTGTTAATGATTTAATGGCTTTTAAAATGACTACATCAAAGACAAACAAATCAGGATGTGGGGCCGTGTTGTGTGTCTATGATACCTGTTGTCATTACTTAAGTATTTCTTCCAACATGGTATTGAATCTAAGAGTCTATTTCATTATTATTAAACTCAAAACACGTTACATTCCAAAGATATTTTGGAAACAGTAGATTTTGAGATTTACTGGTGGTTTCTATCATTTCAACAGACTTGTACTGAGGGAGCAGCTGGGGTCTGCAAGCCTAAACTATAAAACTGGTGTTTAGAGATAAGGCTGATAATTCTCCCACCTGTTTACAAGATTGCACTTAGGGGAGAGATTTCACCTGAGTCTGTCTCATGCCAGAAACCAGAGAAATGCACAGACTTGGAAAACTTTGTGACATGTGTACCATATACCTAATGTGCGCTGCCATTTTTATCTGGGGTAGAAATAAACAACTACTGAGTGGATACGTATATGGAGAAAATCTGATCGCAGATGGTAAGTCTGTGTATACTTTAAGAATAACCTTGGTTATATAGATCATGATAAAAATGACACAACTTATAGCTAGTGATAAAACATCTCCTAAAGGGACTAGTAAATTCTTAACCATTTGAATCACTTTTACTGGAATCAACAGAATGAATCTAAGAGCTCTTTTCCAAAACTCCAAATTCTGTGATCCCATGTAGACCAAATTAAGAAAATGTTAAACTGGAAATAGATGAGCGGTGTAATCCTTGTTACTAGCGAATCAGTTATGGCCTGAAGATACAATGTTTCATGTTCAATTCATGTCTGGAAAAAGAAGTTCTAAATATAACTACCTAAAATGAAATAAGGAGGACAGTTTTATTGCAATTACAGGTGTATCTAGTATTTGAAGCAAGATTAACATGAATAGCAGTGCATCTCTAATCCTATCCTGAATGGAAAGGAACCAGATGGCTGAGAACAGTCTGGTGACCTTTGATAGTGTGAGGTCAGGTGGAGATGGAGCCTGGAGCTTCGCTCTAGACTGCACTCCCCACAGCTGCCCTGATCATAAGCCCTCTTGGCATAATCACAGCAGTACAGCGTTTAAGGTTAGAGACACACAACCCAGGTTCAAATCCTGACCATCTCCGTGCAGCTTTAACCAATTCCTCCATCACTCTGTGTTTCAGTTCCTTTATTTGTAAGAAGGTGATTAAAATTGCCTTTCAGTGGGGATTCAATGAAATGGTATGTGTCAGGTGTCTGAGGCATAGTGAGTATTTGAGAAACATGCTAATATATTATTGTCACCTGTTTATTTTTACTTAAGTATCTTGAGACTAAATGAAAAGTCATTTGAGCACTGTATAAAAAAGTCCCTTCATGAACCTAAAATATCACTGGCGATAGAATTATTTTTCTTTCTCAAAACTTTTTCAAAACATCAAGAAGAGAGACAATCTGTAAAGACTTGAAACCTTAAGTTTTTATTTTTGGCATGTCTTAGACCTGCTTATTTTTTCTGTTTTTTTATACATTCCCTGACCATCAGGGAATTGGAAAAAGAATTAGACAGCCGAACAATAACATAGACTTTAGAAATCCACTTAGCTCTACAATGACTTTCTGAGGCAACTGGCCTTTCCAAAATAAATTTGCAAACACTATCCTTATAAAAAAATGAGAATTTGGCGAGGTAAAAGAATTCAGACCATATCAGCTTGTCATTCCAAATTCTAAAATATTTAGTCTTACTTCAAGATAAATAGCAACAATTGAACTTAAGCAGCTAAGAAAAATAAACATACAACTTCTTGAAAATGTACAAATAACTAGATGGTTTAAAAAATGTTATCAGAAATGTCTTTACTGCTAACAAGGTCTAAATTAAACAGTGACCATAGATGATGTTTGTTTCTGGTGTATGGCTGTCCTGATAGGGGGCTGTCCAGTGTTGGGGTAGATGAGGCTTAGCATTCACGACACTTGGGAACCATGGATGGTGAGATCCCAGCTGTCTGCCAACCAGAGCGTGGCAGGTCTTTGGCAATGTGGTCAACAGTATGCACTCCTCAATCAAAGCCTTGGGTAGAAGGTTAAGATTTGGGACTGAGTCTTAAAGAATGGCTGGATGGGATTATACTATACCCTCCAGCTGCAAAAATTGTCATTCCTTCCTTCTCTCCACCTTCCCCATGGCACCAGTTTCCACATGCTTCAAGGCATGAAGTTAGGAAACCGTGGAAAATGATGGGAGACAGGTGAGCATAGGAAAAGTCAGTTTGATGGCTGAAAGCATTGACATGAGAGTGAATAGTATAAAACCAGTATTGAGGGAGAGTCTGAGACTGATGATGATTCCATGAGGTGACCTTGTCTTTCTCAGGTTACTTGATTAAGGCATACACTCTGGAGTGAGCCTTGAATTCAGATTTCTCCACTGTCACCTGTTACCTATGGCCCTGGGTCATGTGTATGGTGCTCTTTGACAGGCATCTTTTACATTTGTAAAAAAAAGCATGTCAAAATTGCATTGTTGTGATGCTAGATGATTTATAATAGTTATTATTTTTTAAGTTTGCAGTATGCCAATTACATTGCCCTGGGTGATAGTTTTGTTTATGTCATAATTTACTTTGCATCTAGTTTATCAGTGAATTCAGCTAAAATCATAGGTGTCACAGACCTATGTCCTATGATTCCCTATTGAATCTAAGATATTTTTTCCAAGTCAGGAATAAAAAGAAATCTCAGGAACGTCTATTTCCAGAGTTTAATTGGGTAATCACTTCAAGGAATATCTGGGGTTGTTTTGTTTACAGGAAATGGGTTTAATAGAATGCTTTTAAGGACATATTTCTTTTCAGTTTGCTACAACTTGCCAATATCCAGCTTTTTCCATATTAAGATTTATTCTCTATAAAAGCATGAATAAGAACAGAATTAAATCATAGTGTAATAATTTAAGTAATTGCTATGAAAGGATATTTGTGATAACAATTTTTAAAATCCAAATTTCTAATAATTTCCTGTTTTCTTAAAACTCATATTTTTGGTTTATAATAATAAAACTGGAATTTTGGTTCTCAGCAGAAGTAATGATATCTCCAATAGGAATCATAGCATGCAAAATAAAAACTTTGAAAACAGTCTGAGTTTTAGTCAGAGTGGCAAAAATTTAAAAATATTAAAATCTCACTCAGCTGTTTTGACTTATATATATTTTTCCCACTGATAATATAAATATGAAGGAATTGACTGGACATTTCTGGTATCATACAATTAGTTAACATAAGAGAAGACCTACTTGCCTTAGATCAATGGACCCCTGGATTCAGCAAACAGAACTTAATCCAAAATAAGAAGAACAAGATAATACGTTATTGCCTTTTTTTTTTTTTTTCCTTTTTAATGTCTAGGTTTGTTGTCGTAATAATTGTTGTGGTTATTTTCCTTGACAAACATGAAATTTTTCTGGTAAATGGTCCAGTTCTCTGACTTCAAAGCTGAACACATGGCACAGATTGGGCTGGTCATATTCCTCATTTTATAAACAATGGTGTTCCAAGCTGGGCTTATCAGAATTCTTCCTTGTTTTTTTTTTTTGTTTTTTTTTTTTACTGCAACTAACAGGGAATAAAATTTTTCCCTCCTGGTTTGTTAAAGCTCTTCTCCATGACTCAGGATGTACAGTAAAGGACTAACCTTGGCCAAAGAAAAATTTGGCTGTTTGCCCCCAGCTCCAGGGAGGTAATCTCTAAACCCTTGCAATGTCCTGCCTGATACGAGCACGTTTCTTTACCTAGGAGTCTTCAGCCAGGCCAGATAGTCTATGCTAACAATATAATTTTTGGTGGATGGTCTTGGGTCATGTGGTACAACCTCAAGTTCTAGAGGGGCTGGAGACTAAGATTATTCATGTGGATGATCACCCTGTCTACAGATAGCCAACTCCTAATCAAAACCCTGGACAACAAAGCTTGGGTGAGCTTCCCAGGTTGGGAGTATTCTGTGCATGTTGCCGCACATGGTCACTGGGGTAATATGTGCTATACACATGATTCCATGCCTGGCATGTCTTGAACCCTGCCCTATGTGCCTCTTCCTTTTGCTGTTTCTATTCTGTATCCTTTCACTGTGGTAAATCATAACTCTGAGTATAATGGCTTTTCTCAGAATTACGAGTCTTACTAGTAAATTATTGAACTCGAGCGTGGTCTTACGGACCTCTCAAATATTATACAGGGCATCTGTGTTCTCCATTACTGGAGGAAGGCTCAGAGAGAGAAGTGGGGATGAGAGATATGATGGATGAATGGAAGACATGAGAGAGAGATAGAGAAAATAGCATCCTGTGTCTGGTTCTAATCTTTGAGACCCTTGAAGGTACGTTATTTCCTTAGTTATTTCTTTGGATAATTAAGAATCTGTGGATTATCCTGGTATATTCCAATAATTCAACCCACCCCCTCCGATCCCTTCAAATAGTTTGTGTTGCATTTCTGAAAGGTTTTATATTATTATATCATTTTTCAATTTCAGTTATATATAGTTAAAAGCATATTTCTCACCATTAAAAAAGTAAGTGTGATTAATAGTAAAGCGGGAAACAAAATAAAGCCTTGAGAGTATTTTTGGACCTATCAAGAAAATTCTCGAAAAATACACTCATTTCAAATAAATTAATCTAGAAATGTGCATATCACTTTGACAAGTCATTTGAAACCCCAAGTTATTTATGAAATACTGATAAGAATGAAATATTTGAAAACTGAGTTTAGTGTGGTCTACTAGTTTCATACTTTTTGTAAGAATTTTCTGGTAATTTTCTGTAGGTAATTTTCTACATTTTGAGCTCTCAACATTACTTTTGTGAGACAAGAGACAGAGTTCCATCACTCTAGGGATCTAAAGCTAAATACTAGTGATGCTGCTCAGAAGAGACTATTTTAAACCCAAAGAGACTGTTTTTATAGAAAATGCTACATTCTTCCACCGCTAAACCTCAAATATTAGCCCACAGAAGAGCAATTAGCAAGTATATCCTCTATAAACAGTATGAACACGTAGACGTTTATATTGTTAGTATTTATCATTGTATTGGTGGAGAAAGGACCACGTTCATTACCTGAGTGATTCCAGTCCAGGAATGGCAATTAAATTTCCACAAGTGTATCAGAATTCCTTGAGTTTTTTGGAAACAAAAGGAACTTTCTTATTTTGATAAAGAAACCTACAAACATTTAAAGGAAAAATCATGTTTGATGTAAAATATGAGGACTATTCCCTTCAAAGTGAGGAATAAGACAATGAGCTCCCCTGTTACCCTCTCTAGGTCCTAAGCAGCACATGACTTGCCTAGACCCCTGGGAAAGGAAATATGAACTTTAATTATTGGAATGAAAAAATTATCAGGATTGTAGACAGTTGACAGATACAAGGTCAATATTTAAATGTCAACATATGTAATTGTGTCCCTAACTATTAGCAATGACCAATCTGAAAATGGAATCTTTAAAGGGTTCCATGCCCAATACCCACCAGGTGTCTAAGAATAAATTCAAGAAAATAAATGGATGACCTGTATGGAGACTATTATACAATAATATTGAAAGGACCCACACAAAGACTTAAATAATGGATATGTATTTCATAGAAGGGAAAATTTGTTTTCCTAAAGATATAAATTTTCCCAAAACTAATCAAAAATTTTTATTAAAACCTCAAAAGTTTTTTCTTTTCCCACAGAGCTAGTCAATGCATATGGAACTAGTTCATGCATCTTGAAAAATCAGGGCCCAAAGTAGCTCAGGTGATTTTGAAGAGTAAGAGTAAAGAAGCAGCACATATCCATTAGATATGGAGTTATTTTAAAGCTATCACATTCAAAGTCATGTTCTGGTGATACACAGGTAGTAGAACAAAAAATCCTAGAAACAAACCCACATAGACATGGGCAGTGGATAAGAGGAGGTCTTACACACCAATGGGAAAGAATGGGCTTTCCATACGAAAGAAAATAGATACAGATATCTTATACATATACATATATAAAAACTTCAGATACTAAAATCAGGAAGCAGAGCTTTAAAATTCTTAGACAAAAATGGAAGAGAATATATTTATGACATTATGAGAGGCAATAATTTTTTTCAATACAAAAAGTGCAAATTTAAAAAAGGTTAATGAATCTGATTAAATTAAATTAAAACCCTTCTATGATAGCTCTTCTCTTTGTTTACAGATACCCCAAATATTTTTGAAATCCTACATTCAAAGATAACATTTTTAATAAGTGTTAAATAATTTTAAATAATAATAATAATAAAATAATTTAAATAATTCATATCAAGAACATAGTAAAAAGTTCTACAAGTTAATCAAAGAGAAATAGTCCATAGCAAAATGAACAAAGGATATGAAAGGTCAATCATGACAGAGGACACCTGAATCAACAAGAAACATTGAAAAAAAAAGTACTCCTCGCCTTTGCTTGGTAATCAGGGAAGCACAAACTAAAATGACAAAGACAGATTGTTCCAAACTCATTGGATTGGCAAAAATGAAAAAAAAAGAAGAATCTGGTATCACCAAATATTAGAGAAAATGTGAGGAAAAGGGAGTTTTCATATACCATTGTAGGGGCTGTAAATTAGAACAAGCCCGGTGGAGAATAATTTGACAACATGTAACAAAGCTGAAGGTGTGCGTTCATTGTGATCAGCAATTCCACTTCCCTATATATACATAAGAGAAACCTTAGCGTGGGCATAATAGCTTGTGATTATGAATAACTGGAAATGACCTGAATGTATGTCAACAGAGGAATTAATAAATATGGTTTATTTCTACAAGGAATACTGTATAGAATTAAAATTGATGATGTAGATCTCCCAGTAGTTCAACTGCCAGTTATACCCTCCTTTCTCTTCTCCACACTGGCTTCCTTCGGGGGATTTATATTAGTGGTTCCCTCTTTCTGGAGCATTCTTTCCCCCAGATATCCTTGTGGCTCATTCCTGTGCTTTATTTGGTTTTCTGCTCTCAGGTCTCCTCTTTGGAAAGGTCTTGTGTGAAGACACTATAGACCATTGCACCTCCCCGACCCATATCATCCTCTGACCTCCTATATTTGCTCCTGGATCTTCTCTTTGACCTGCAGGAATATAAGCTGCGTGGGGTCACTTTGCTTTGTTCACAACTGTGACCCCAGTTCCTAGAAGGGCATCTGTCACTCAGGTGATGGCAGATAAGTATTTGTTGAAGTGATTTGGAAGTTTATGAGCTTCTTCATGTGTTCCCCCTCCTCCCTCACTCTCATATTCTTCTGTAGCAACAGACCCAAGGGGTCTTCCTTCCTACTGCAAATCCTCTCCCAGAGCACTGAACGAACAGAGGAATGAGGGGCAAGAGGGCAGCCCATGAAACCCTCCACCTTCTTTGCTCCCTCACAGCTTACACTGCTGGGTCCTTCTACATGGCTGCAGAGCTTGTGGACAGGTGACCCATGCAGGAAAAAGACTGTGTCCAGTCCGAGGGTCCTGGCTGATGGCATGCAGGGGAGCATGAGCAAGAGAAAAAGCCTGTGCTCAGATCCCAGGGAACTCATCTGCTTCTCACTGAACATTCTGCAATATCATGTATGCTGGAAATGATCATTGAAAGCCACAGTCTAGCATGGTGTTGACATCCTGAGGGTTGGAAATAGAGAGTCATTAAGTCTTTGAGGCAAGAAAGTAAGGCTCAACGACTACTTTGCTCAGAGGGGGTGGCATTTAGGCACGCGGCAGGGTGCTGACTGGAGCCGCAGCCTGGGAACCTGAACATCTCAGTACCTCTCCTTTGACCCAAGGTTCACCTTGTCTTCTCTGGGGTAGGCTGGAAATGTGATCTCCTCATTTTCTTAAGCTAAATAGTTACATTTTCCTTGAATTACTTGTGTTAGTGGAAACAACAGAGGCTCTGGGGTCAGGTAGATGTGGGTCTGAACTGTGGCCACGTTATTTCCCAACCATGTGACCTCAAGCAAGTTGTTTAATTTCTCTTGATCGTCACCTTTTCCAACTCTGTATTGGGGTTATAAAACATCTATCTCTGGGTTTGGGAGGTGGATACAATGAGATAGCTATTGTAAGACATCATGCTGGTTCAACTCGGACAGACAAAAAGCATACTTGCTGAACCAGCTGACACCCTACTTCACTCTGTGGGGGGGTATTAATAATTCTCCTTCGTCCAAATCACATGTGACTACATTTAAATGAAAGTTCTTTTTGCAAGATTGGAGCTGTGAGGACTTTGTCTTTCCTCAACGAGATGACTTGCTCCCAGCTGCACGTGCAAGCTAAATTTACTAAGTGAAGAACTAAGAATGAAATGAGCTGGGAAGAGAGCCTGCCTCTGGATATTGAATATCCTTACCTGGGAGAGTCTTAAACAAAAGTATAAAGCTTAAGTCTTCATTTTGAGGGATTTCACCACAACCAGGATTCAGAATCATATTGTTATACTTCTATTAAACATCAGCCAGTCTAGAAACTCCTAATCCAAAATGATTGCCTAACAACTCAGTGAAATAAACCAGAGGATGATCACTTCATTTTGATGAATTAGGACACTTGCGATCATTAAAGGTTAATGTGAAGTAAAGAAGAGCAAGACTTACTACCCTCTCCCATTTTTTAGAGCTTCTGTATAAAGAATGATCATTTTTTTCTAGGCTTTGAGCTGGCTGAGTTCCTCTCAACTGGGAGTTCCTCTGCTTCCTGTCTTGCCAGCCCGTGCTGTGCGACAAGGTCAACACACACGGGCTTGGTGTCGCTGGATCTGGATTCAAATCATGGCCCGGACCCTTTTTGTGTGATGCCACCCACCTTCACTCTGCAGTTTAGGAAACTGAGCCCCAGGGAGGTGAACACTGCCTTTGCCAAGGTTTTGAGGGGATTAAATCAGATAATGTCTGAAAAAGGTCTGGGATACAGAAGGCACAAATAAACAGCAGCTGCTAGTATTACTGTTTTCATGCTCTCAGTTGTTCTTCTCTCAGGAAAAAATTGGGGGAGAGGAGGGTTATCACCCTCTGCTCCTCTATTTATATTAAAGAAGCTAAGAAATGCAACCAGACTAATTCTGGTGCACTATGTCAAGGATTGTGGACCCCCAAGAATGAAGAGATTTTAGCAACTTATTATTTTTTAAACGTTGTCGAGGGGTACATAGATATAGGTGTAGCTTGGTAAACAGGTTGGTTAACCTGTTTAATGTCCCAATCTTTGCCTTCTCTTGTACTTGTGACTCTCAACCTACTCCTTTCCATTTTCCTCCTTTTATATGCAGAATGTCCCCCTTCTTCAACCAATTCAGTTTCCTTATCTACGGATATGGAAATCTAACCTTCTTGAGATAGGTTTTCCTGGCTTAATCCTCATTCCTGTACCATACCCTCTCCTCACCTTTATGTAATCTTGGGTTAGAACAGTGGTTCTTTTGCCCCCAGGGGCATTTAGCAATGTCTGGAAACATTTTTAGTTATCAAACTGGGTGAGGGCATTGCAATTGGCATCTAGTGAGTAGAAGCCAGAGATATTGCCACGTCTGCAATGTACAGGACAGCTCTCACGACAAAGAATTATTCAGCTTAGAATGTTAATAGTGCCCAGGTTGAGAAACCCTGAGTTAGGGTGACTGCAGACTTTTTCATTAAAATCTGGACATTTTGAGGAGTGAAAGATAGCCCTCTTCATGTATCCAGACAAAACTGTAATTCAAAAAGATACATGCTCCTCTATGTTCATAGCAGCACTATTCACAATAGCCAAGACATGGAAGCAACCTAAGTGTCCATTGACAGATGAATGGGTAAAGAAGATGTGGTACATATATACAATGGAATACTACTCAGCCATAAAAAAGAATGAAATAATGCCATTTGCAGCAATATGGATGGACCTAGAGATTATCATACTAAGCAAAGTAAGTCAGACAAAGACAAATACCATATGCTATCACTTATATGTGGAATCTAAAATATGACACAAATGATCTTTTCTACAAAACAGAAACAGACTCACAGACATAGAGAACAGATTTGTGCTTGCCAAGGGGGAGGGATGAATTGGGAGTTTGGGATTAGCAGATGCAGACTATTATATATAGAAGTGGTAAACAACAAGGTCCTATGGTATAGCACAGGGAACTATATTCAATATCCTGTGATAAACCATAATGGAAAAAAATATGAAAAAGAATATATATATATGTATAACTGAATCACTTTGCTATACAGCAGAAATTAATACAGCATTGCAAATCAACTATACTTCAATAAAATAAATTTTAAAAAATAAAAAAAGAAAGCCCTTTTAACAATTAAGCTTAGACAGTAGGTATAAAGTGGGATTAGCATTGCAGGCATACAAGATCTATGGTTCCTTTTCCTGAGTTTGTTTTCTTTTAGAATGATGAGATATTATTCGTAAGCATAATTTTAATTCACTTTCTTGACATGCCTTTGGCCTTTTTCGCCAATTAGACTCTTAGTTACCCAAAGATAGGAGGTGGAGCCTCTACATTTCCCTCTCCTCCTTCTAGGACTTTATACAGAGCACTTACTTGATAAACCTGCTTGACTTACTGTGGTTATTTATAATCTCTGTTCACAACAGGGTCCTTGACAAAACCTACTATAAACTTTTCAACAATCAATTACGTTGCACATCAAAAATGTGGGTGAAGTGATGGAGAAGAATTCAACAAGTACCATTGCTCATAATGTAGAGATGATTCTACCTCCTATGATACATAATTTAATGAAATATGCTAAGCAAGGTACAATCCCCTTGATTGGTACTCAGTTAAATTACTCATGTTTACTGTAAATGTTCTTACTGCACAAAATATGCTTCTATTGAATTAGATAACATTTTATTTTGAAAGCATGGCTATACATGTAAAATGAACAAAAATATATACAAAGTTCTGCAAATCCTATCCTGGACATAGTAGATGTATAATAAATATTAGTTCTGTTTGTATTCCCATTACATAGAACAGTTTAAAAATAATTTTAAGCCATTTAAATTTGTTTTGTAGTTTTTGAAGTATTGATTCTAAGGGATATTTAAAGTTACTGAGATGGTTAAAATTAGTTGGTATATTAGTTTTCTAGGGCTCTGTAACAAAGTATCAAAGGCTAAGTGGCTTAAACAGAAGAAATTTATTGTCTCAGGGTTCTGGAGACTGGAAGTTCAAAATCAAGGTGTTGGCAGCTTTGGTTCTGTTCCAGGCCTCTCCCCTTGGCCATAGGGATGCATCTTCTCCTTATGTCTCTTCACATCTTCTTCCCTCTCTATGGATCTCTGTGTCTAAATTTCCTCTTTGTATAAGGACAGCAGTCACATTGGATTAGGCCCCATCCTGATGACCTCATTACCTTGATTACCTCTGTAAATAAAGACCCTGTCCCCAAATAAGTTCCCGTTCTGAGGTACTGGGCATTAGGACTTTAACACATGCCTTTAGGGGGGTACAACTGATAAATAAGAAAATACCATAAAGAGATTATAATCTGAATTTAAATTTTATAGAAAGAACTATTTTATAATACCTTGCTATCAAGGGAAAATTGGAATCAATACAGTTTGGAAATATGTGATAAACCTCATGTTATTGTAGGCCACTGTATTGCAGGACAGTAGTTTATCCTTAAACATATTGTAAGGAACTTTCCTGAGGAAATCACAGAGATCAAAATGTTAACATCTCTCTTCTGAACATGTCAAAATACTTTGCCTGCCTTGTATTTATTTTTTTTTCCCCTCTCAAAAATCTCGAGTTGGGTACCAGATGACCCTATAGGTGACAAAACAGACGAATGGAAGTAAGATCATTTGTTTCACACTTTCACTTTCTAAGAGCAGAAATAAATTTGTTCTCTCCATTTGCTTTATTGGAGATATGTCTGCTTGATCTGTTAGAGCATGAAAGAGATTATGAGATTCCAGGTTTGTTGATCTTTAAATGGATTTTATTCATGAAATAAGCAGGGTGAGGTGTGTCTTGAGGGAAGCCCAAGAATCTACCAGACTGGGATGTGAGCCAGGTGAAGGCTTTGGCTCCCTCTCAGGGTGGAACACACTTCATAGCTGCTGTCTGCCCACTGCATCAGATAGAACGAGGAAATTTAAAAATATATCTATATTTATATAAAGAATATGCGTATATCTTTAAATTTCCTCTTCTTAGCCTGATGTATATACATTATATTATAAAACTATATTATGTAGATATAAAGTAAGTATAATATTTTATATATCTGTCTGTCTGTCTGAAAAGAGTGGTGGATTGGGAGCTGCGTTCCAGCCCCCATCCTGCCATTAAACTTCTGAGTGACTTTAGGCAAACCCCTTAGCCTCCTCGGCATCTGCTTTCTCAGCTGTAAGATCAGAATGTTAGTTAGGGTGCCAATGTCCCCTGCAACGTTACAATCTTATAAGGGAGATTGTTCCAAGTATTAAAAGTGATTTTTCCGTGGTTAACCCCTAATGCTGAATCGGCCGTCAACGAAGAGTAATTCCGCAACCTTGTCCCTGACTTGTTAGTTTACTACGACTTTGGGGCTTGGGGAAATGTGTTTTTCAAACAAAGGGAAGAGTTCTTCAGGACACCTAGCGCTGACCTTCTCACCTGGCCAACCAGCTGCATCTCCGCCCCCTCCCCAGCTCTCCCCTCCCCCAGCCTCCACTCCTGGAATACTCATCAGCTCTGTTGAGGGCTGGCCGGGACAGCCGCTGTTTTTAGGTTGTGAGCCCCCAAAGTGGGAGAATAAAAATCTCTGCACCCGGGGTTTGCCTCTTCTGAACAGTTTCACCGATTGTTAGATGAAGGGAAGTTACAAGGAGCGGGGTCGAGGACTGGACTATTTAAACAGAGGCCCCTTTATCTGCTTCACCCCCTCCCGCAGGGCAGCCTTCGCAAGTTATCAGAGTGTCATTAACGGGGACAGCTGCTGTTGTCAACAAGGAGGATGTCGACACCAGCGCCTAGTCAACAGGCATTTCACTTGAATCTGTCCCTTGCTTAAAGAAACATCCCTCTCTTTCTCTCTCCACCGTGCATCATTTATTTATCTCCGTCAACGTGCAGATGGAAGGCTGGCATTGACTCCGGAAAGCCCGCTGGGCTAGAAAATTAATAAGGTGCTAGGGACATTCACCTTAGGTCAATTCGAGGGGACGCGGAGAGCAAAGAGAACTTGCCCGGGAGTTCTCCGCTTAACTGGAAACCGATCCTACATATTTGTAAAGGTGAAACTGGAGGGCTGCCAAGCGCCTGCATTTAAGTGATTAACAAATGTTTCTCTTTAAGTGGACACCTCTTGCTCTAAATATATTTGACAAGAATGCAACGAGTCATCTGGAGGACGGAAAGGGCACAGCTTCGGCCTTCTCTTGCGAGGCGGGCGCATCGCAGGCCCGGCCCCGGCCCGCGCGCTCCCCGCTCTGTGCCAGCGGAGTTCACGTCGCTGGTGGGCAGGCTGCCAGCGCCAGCGGCTCCCTGCTGTTTAACGACAATGGATTTACTGCTTCTCTGCATATTGGTGTTATTTTGTATAAACAAGGTTAACACTCCTTTTAAATTAAATGCATCACCTGGTGACTGAATGGGTGACCTTGCCCGCTCTTTTCACCTGGCTTGGAGAAACCCAGGCTCTCGCTCTGATTTCAACCCGGAGCTCTCGTTGGAATCTCCATCCCTCCTTTTATAAATTGGGTTCTTGCCCGTTGCGCAGGTTGGATCCAGGACCGACCCGGGGGCTGCGCGGCCGCCGCCAGCACAACTCAAGGGACCGCCCTGGTCGGCTGGGCAGTCGGTGTCACAGGAGAGTGACAGACGGCCTTGCGGGCCCTGCCAAGGCTGCCTCCAAAATAGAGATCTCCAGAGGGGGCAACACCGTGAAAAAGGTTCTTTGTGTTTTCACTCTAGCGTGGTATTGAACTAATATAGGGCCTGGCACTCTCCCCACTCTCTAGGAATTTGAACACCTGGAAAAATTCTCCTGGCTTTACATTTGAGGAAATTTAATGGTGCAAACAAACTCAGCAGGAAGCCCTCTTTGATATGAGAAGGCAGAGATCCGTGGTGCGGAGCTGAAAGGGTTTGAAACGACTTTGCCTGGAACGGCCATTCTGCCAACAGTTTAAGGATGGCTTGGGGTTGTTTAGGGAAATTTAGACAGCCAGCACTGTTTTGGAAGCATCTAGAAACTCCATCCAGAAATTTCAAACAAAATAAACTTTAGTTATTCATTGAATTAAAGGCATCTCCTCACCTCCTCCTTGCTATTTGCCATCTTCTGAATTCTGCAGAATTATTCAGTCTTTGCTGTTTCACCTTACCTTGAATTCTAGATCCCTTTGTCAGCCCTATTGCTGTGCAGAGAAGAAAATCAGACCTGGGGAGGTGCTGTGACTTTCTCAGGGTTCCCTGATCCAGAATCCAAGGTTCTAGACCTGGAAGTCCCGTAATGTCATTGCTGTGTTCCCACAGAATTCTGCTCCATGTACCTGGAATTTATGGCATGAGCTATAGACGTTGGAAATTGGTTTATATTCTTATCAGCATAGAAATAACGGGTCAAATAGCTTCCACTTAAAGTTTCTCAGTGGCTCAGATTGCAATAATGGAAATGTTTCTATAATTAGTAAGTGATAGAATTTTAATTGCTAAAATTCTAACAATTTTATAAAGATTTTTATTAAAATTAAGTCTAAATTCAGGTTTATTCATACCTGTCAATGTATGAAGTGAAAACATGTCCTTTCTAACAAATCTCCCTAAAGTGTACACTTTCTGTGTGTAGGGGGAGGGGAATACAACAACCTAACATTAATAAAATCCACTGTCCATAAATGGTAAGTGTTATAGCCTGTTTTTAATGATATTAAACATTGAGTGTGGGCGTACAGGGTGCTAGGTTTGGGGGACACAAAAATGAATAAGGCACAGCTGGGAACTTGATTAATTAAGGATGGAGGAAACAAATGTACATGTAAAGAACCACTGTGGGTGAAGGGAACACATTGCAGAGGGCACATAACTCTGGGCATCCAGAGAACTGCACAGAGCAGGCAGTGCTGCATTCTAGGCAATTTCTTTGCGTTGTTGTGAAACAAGTCAGAATAGAAATATATAGTGATTACTGTTTGCCAGGCATTCTCCAAACTGCTTGGCATAATCCTCATAACAACCCTATGAAGCAGGAACTGTACGTGTAGAGAAAACTGAGGTATGAAGAAATTAATTTGATCAATGTTTCACAAGTAAGGCATTCAAACCCAAGCAATCTGTCTTGAGCCTGCACTCTTATGCTGCCCCTCTATGATTCCATGACATTGTATTGACATTACTATATATTTTCTTCCTTTCAAGCAGTCTATCTTCTAGGAACTAGCTATCCCAATGGGACATAAACTTTTAAAAATTATTCATTGCCAGACATTGTTATGGGCTTTATATACAATCATCTCATTACCTTCTTTCCCAAAACCCTGTGAAATAGACATTTCCTCATTTTACAGATAATGAAACTGGACCATTCTTCATCAACATGATCAGGAGAATCACCAACTTTATCTTCCTCATATTAAATAAACTTATTGAAACTAAATCCAGAGAGTATTTAGAGGTATAAGATCTTCTAAGACACTAAAAATTTCAAATATTCTTTTCTATGGTAAGACCAAATTCTCAGACTTTTGGTTTGGACACACAAGGCACAGAGACTGTCATAGTAAACACACAGCAAACAAGATAGGCCCATAGACGAATGAACATCTTTACAAAACAAGGGGGGGTTTGAAAAGAGATTAGAGCAGAAATTGCAAAAGGAAATAATGGCAGAGACCTGGGCTGTCAGGAATACAAGAGGTAATTTCTAGCTCATCCTTAGGGAAAATAGATTTCCATTACCTTCTGGAAGCTAATCTCAGAATTTGAAACAAATAACTTCACAATAAAAGATTTTTTTTCTTGGACTATTCACCACTATGACCCCCATCCTCCACTTTTGTCCTACCGTAGCAAGTACCACCCTCGCACCACTCCAGTAAATACACCTTGGGTCAGAGGATCCAAACACATCTCTGAACTTCAAACCAGGTTAGGAAATGAAGAGATGTTGCCTGAGCAGTATTTGGTTTTGTTTCAGTGATTATAAGTTGTATATACTGATATTTCCAATTATATAAAAATAATATTACATAATAATAAAGAAAATTAGCAAAACTATGAAGAGAAAACAAAACCTCATGGAAAAGTTCATTGGTGCAAATAATTTGGCATTATTTCTTTCAGCCTTTTTTGAAGGCTATGAAATTCAGTTGAGAAAAAAACACACATGATTAGGATCACTGTTGTGCAGTTTGGTATGTCACTTTTTCACTTCATAAACATTTTTCCACTTTCAAATATTCTTTAAATTTTTATTTTTAATGATTACATAATATTCATTGTAAGTATTTATTGTAGTTTTACATAATACAGATTAATAACTTCCTTATTCCTGGATAGGTAGGTTATTTCTAATTGTTGCTATTATGAATAATCTTGCATATATATTTTGGCTGCCTATATGATTTTTCCTCCCTCAGATGGATTTCTTAGATGTGAAGTTATCGGATCAAAAAAATTCCTTTTTGCTGTTTCATGAACATGAGTGAGTTTGGAGGGGATAGGATAAGATTGGAAAGTAGAAGTGTTTGCAGATTTTGTTGCTATGCTTGTTAACTTCTGTAAGAATTATATTGAAATATAAAACATAAAAAATATTTTTTTCCAAAAAAATGAAAATTAGTCTGGATTGTCATCTGTATTTCATTCTGAGACTTTTATTGTATCATATGTCTTTAGGGTTGGATTTTTGCCTTTTGGGTATTAACAAAAATAAAAAAGATCATAGTGGGAGTGTTGGAGCTTAACATAGACACTGTGATTTGGAATTACCCTAAGGGCGTTTAGATATTCTAGTTTGTCAAGTATCCAGTCTCATTTGTATTTTCCAAGAACACAGGATAGGAAGAACAGAAGATTGTTATACAAAACTTTCATCAGAATTTGTAAACTTTGGAGTAATACACTATTAAGTAATACGCTCTGATGGCCAAAAAGAGACATTATGGATTTCTAAGACATTTGACTTTCTGTTGCTTTATGCCCAAATAAATTTGCATTGCTACTTTGAAGTTATGTTTGACAGTGTGCAATATAACTTCTTTAAGGTAGGGAGAAAAAGGACCTATCACCTGTTGTTAGAGTTCCTGGATTGCCCCCTCCTACCTGCTTACCTGTATTGGACTCAAGCCCTTCCTGGTTCCCCACCCATCTGCCTGGACCACAGTTTGCTGGATGTTCCCATTGAGCCTGATAGCCCATGCTATCTGCTTGTGTCTCTTCTCATCAGCTGTGCTTAGGTTCTCTTGGCTTTCTACTTGGGCTTGGTCAAGGCCACCATACACTTCACCTCCTCAGCTCTGGCCCTAATCTGCTGCTCTTAGACAAGAGTAACATTTGAGTGGAAAGTTTTTTCTGTTTAACTAAGGACAACACTGAACAAGTTTTGCTTTAATGAAATGAAATGGAGCCTGAATTTATCTGGAAGTGTGGAACCAGCAGAGAGAAATAAACACAACTCTAGGGAAGTGGAAAACCATTATGTATAATTTTGCCATTTTTCACTTCCAGGGATTTAGGCATTATTGTAAAGAACCACATTTTCAAATCTACTGATAACAGAACACATCCATATTCATCATGGATGGGGCTTCCATTGGGAATATTGAGGATCTCTTTCTTTTCTTGCCCAAATAGAGAAGCTCATCACAGCTCCAAGCTTCTGCTTTCTGACTTTATGCTATGCCGGGCGATGTTAGATCTACTTCCCACAGGCGAGAATCAGTCCCCTCTGCAGGGAGTAAGGCAGTTCCTATGGGAGTGGGGGTGGGAGTGGTCTTGGCATAAAAGGACAGCTCACCAGAGAGACAGCTACAAGTACAGGGAAGTATATGGATTCCCTCTGTCTTTCCTCTGTCTGTGTTGTTCAGGGTGATAAGTTGCAAACAACAGAATCCACTCTAGCTAGTTTAAGCAGACAATGGATTTAATAAAGGAAATTAGTAACTCACAGGATCATTGGGGGGACTGGAGAAACAGATTTGAGGCTAAGTTTCCAGAAACATATCCCACATCCGGCCACAAAGCTGCAGCATGAGGAGACAGTTGTCATTGCTGCTTCATGAGTAAAAGACTCTCAGAACTCTTCTGCAACCACAGCTGCTGCCCACGCTGATGGATGCCAAGTCTACACTGGGAACTCAGCTTTGCAACCCAGAGCTGGAGGCTTATGTTGCCACCCATTCCAAGAAAATTGGAAGCTCCACCAGGATCCTGAACCAAATTCTCATCCCAGTGTGTCTCATGCAGGTGGCATCTTGGGAGATGCAAGGGAGCCTGGGAATCTGAATCCTGGTTTCTACATTGGGTTTGGGGGTTATGTTCAGATTCCCCAGCTCTGCTGTCTAGCATACACATTTATTCAGCAGGAATATGTCTTCCCAATTCTAGACATGAACTTGCAACCTCAAACAGCGGTAGAATACATGGGCTTCAGAATGAGTCAGCCATGGATTCACACCCCTGCCCTGTCTGTTACACTCTGAGTGACTGGAAGCAAGCCCTGTTCCCTCTCTTTCTTTCTCATCTCAGCTTCTTTATCTGCAAAATACACATAATACCATGTACCTTTGATGTACGTGACAAGAATTTAAACAGGCGTATATATATATATATATATATATATATATATATATATATATATATATATATATTACCCTTAGTATAGTCCTTTGTAATGGAGTGAGCCATTCAATATATGGTGGTTCTCACTGCAATTACTAGTAGTAAGGCTGAAAGTATATGGTTTGAAAAAGAAAAAAAAAAAACACATATCAAAAGTCATAGCTTCTTCTTAATAGTAATAATAATCATCCTATTAATCACAAACCAGCCAAATTCAACTAACATTTCCACCCAAGTTCAACTTAACATTTATTATAAGATATTTCTGTTCGTACAAAGGATTCTATGGTAATAGCTGAACAATGGGAAAGTTTGAGGTCAGATGCTTCCTCAAGTGTTTCCAAAATAAACAGTTACAGGAAGCTCACTCCCCTCTGCATTAAAGCTCGGAGTGAGGGTGGGGGGGGCAGATGAGGAGTGGGTCTGTTACTCCAAGTTCCCTACAGGAGACGGGGGAGCAGATCAATGCGTGGTTAAGTGTTTTTGCTGCACTTTTATTATGTTTGACAGTGATGACAACATAGTATGCACTGCATAAAATGACAAATGCACACATTTCTCCCTCTAATACACACTGCTTCTATTTTTCTCTCCATCCTCCTGAGTGAAAGCCAGTCATACAAAAAGCATGCAGAGTGGGAGTTCAGATTGGCCAGGGCCAAAATTATCCATGAATTCCAGATTTCCAGAGTTGCAGAGGGAGACCTAACTACTCAAGGCGGAAAGAACAAGAAAGGCTACATGTTCAATAGTTAATAGATCAACTGGGAAAGACCTGCTTGGTCACACAACTACATTTCTTTATCATGAAACCAGGTCTCTTTCCCATGATGTGGGCAGTGCTCATGGGTGAAGGTGTCAGAAAGAATAAACGAGCATCTCTAAATAGACCGTAGATTTACGTAATAGAAGGCTAAAGCTTTTTTAAAAATGCTTTTACTGAAGCAACTTGGCAAAATCATATTTAGATGCCACACAGTTCTCCCTCTTGGCTGGTACCCAGATGTTTCCACTTGGATTTGAGGCCCACCAGGCAGCATCCAGATGTTTTGAGGGGGCAGAGGAAGTTCTTTCATTTGTGGCAAATTTGAGAAGTGAAGATTCATTGACTCATGTAATATTAATCTTCCTACACGAGGAATTTGGAACCAAACTGTTTGCCCACTTTCCCAGTCCTGTGTGGGGTCATTGAACTAGGGTGGGGCAGTGGGAAACCCATTTGGCTGGGATTTTGTACAGATGGCACTGAATTCCCAAATATCTACCACAGTTTCTGATTAGTTCTATGCAACTCTTTCTGTTCTTGTAAAGACTATTTCGTGGAGAAGGAGGAAACTTCATGCCTTTCTGGAGGTGTTTCATTGTAATTCTGGTTCAAATCCCCATCACCACCACCATCGCATGTTTGGTCTCCTGCAATCCTCTCCTGAGATTTGCTCTGGAATCCTGTCTCTCTTCTGAAAACCCACCTATGACTGCTCATCTCATTAGAACAACAGATCTTTACAAAACAAATCTTTTCAATAACTTCATAATCTTTTTACCTGTTCATCTCTGACTCAGTTTCATTTCAATTGCTGCCCACTTCCCCCCTGCCTCCATATCCCCTGTCCCCAACCTTCCAGCCTTGCTCACTCTGCTTCATTCATACTACTTTTCTGTTATTCATATGTGCTTTGAACACTCCTGCTGGGATGAATGGTGGATGGGTGGGAATTTTTTACCTCTATTGTTCCCTTGGTCCAAAATGTTCTTCCCTGGGTGATTCCGTGGCCCAGACACGTTTCACTCAGGTCTCTACCCAAGAGTTAAGTTTTTGGAAAAATGTTCCATTTCCACTCTCCGCAAAATATCAGTGCCCCCCACCTGACTAGTCCCTGATTTAACTTTCTCCTACTCACCATTTCATATCGCTGCCTGACACAACAAAGCATTATTTGCTTAATTGATCTGGTCTGTCCTTCTCTACCAGAATCTAAACTCTGGGAAGACAAGGTTTGTGTCTTTTATTTCTTGCTGTATGTCCAGGGCCAAGAATTGTACCTCACACAAACTGGGCACTCACTCAACAAACACTTGGGTGAATAATCACAATTATTGTGATGCTTATGTTTCCATGTGGTTTGTGAAAGATTTGCTCATACTTTATAGCCACTGATGGGTCTCTTGTATTCTCCCACTCACAATGCCTATTTTCCTGAAGAATTAGGCGAGGAATTGAGTAAACCAGCTATTTCTCAAGGTTTATCAGAGCAAACATTCAATGATCAGAATGGGATCAAGGACTTTGCTTTTTTGCTGCTTCTTTGGAATAAATCAATATAGGTCCTCATTAAAAAAAAAATTGAATATTAAGTCCTGGGGATATAATGTACAGCATGGTGACTATAGTTAATATTACTGTATTGTATTTTTGCAAGTTGCTAAGAAAGTAGATCTTAAAAGATTTCAGCACAAGAAAAAAATATATTTGGAACTATGTGTGGTGATGGATGTTAATGTGATCATTTTACAATATATGCAAATATTGAATCATTATGTCATATGCCTAAAACTAATATAATGTTCTGTGTCAATTATATCTCAATAAAAATGTAAATAATAGAGACATCACATCTCTATCATCTGAAGTGGTACTTTACTGCACTTTGTTCAGGAGCTGAGCTTACAATGATCATGAGAACATTACAGTCCCTGCCCCAACTTCATTTATTTGCCTTTCTGGACCTGGGATGACATCAGATGCATGGTCTCTACCCTGGAAATTTCCCATGAAAATGTTTTATATATATATACACACATGCACATATATATACACATATATACATATGTACATGTTATATACATACATATATGTGTATATATGTATATATATATATAAAGATCAGATTATATATTATATATATGTATATATATAAAACCTGATCTTTTTTGGATGTTTAATTTAAAAATATGTGATGAACTGAAATCTCTTTACTTTCTTCCTTCTTTGTATATTGGTCCTGGTCTGTTGGAATCCTCTGTACTCTGTACACCTCATCACTCTGCTTTGCCATGAGGCCACCAAGCCCTCAAAGCAAGTTCTCAGTCAATATTTGTAAACCAAGTGAATAATTATTGGTGTCCCAATTTCACAGCATAGTAGTGTGAACTGGCTAACATCCAGACTTCAAGCTACAGAATGGTAACGCATTGCTTTATTATGATCCAGAATTTCTTAAAAGTTGCTGGGACGTGTTTTTGATGAGTTTGATTGTTTTATTGTAGGATGAAATAACAACGATGATAGAGTAAATGTATTGCCTAAAATGAACCATATATTTCCGATTTTGAAATTCTCTTTGTCAAAATGGCTTCCCTCTCAACAATATGTTTTTTTCTGTGTAAAAAAAAAAGAGCAGAGTTCTTCAAAAACAACATGTCATGCCCTTAAGAAACTCAAGGAAGCCAAATATTATCTGTGGATAAACTTATTCATCATGACACAAGTGTTGACCTGAATTCCCTCTGATTGTATTAAGGCCCAAGGAAGGCATTTTAGACCCAAGATAGGCCCTGCAATTTTTGACCCCAAAACACACTGACTCAACACCTTCTTAGGCTGGAGATTCACATTTGAAAGTTGTCCTTCAAGAATGGGTAAAATCTTAGCAAGTCACTGTCCTTGGTTGAATGATGCCCAGAGAAAGAAAAAAAGAAAATCTAACCTCCTTTTCCTTTGAGCAGTTTTAATTCCTCAAGTTAAACAGAAAAAATAAAGATGCGTAATTGGGAGTCCAAGGCCATCCAGAGCTTTTCTGCTGAGCATTGCTTCGTTGTGTATCTGCTCAGATATCTTGAGCTCTAGCATTTCAATGGTACGATGTTCACCTATTTTTCTACTTGAGCCTTGATGAAATAAATGGAGATATTATGTAGTCTATTACAATTGGACAGATAATGAACACTTCACTTAATTTTTAAATGTATATTTTTGCTGCTAATAATTATATTAGGCTTAAAATATGCTACCTCTTCCACCAAATAGTCTTGAATGATGTTCTCATCTGCTTAATTGTGCTTTTTGTAAATCAGTTGCAAAAAAATCTTCTGATGGAACTTTAAAGATCTCTTTTGTAGAAACACTGGGGTCTTGTAATTGGTTGAGTACAACTAGCCAGTCTGAGAGGATGACCTTTCACCCCGACCCAAAAAGAGCACTCTGGAGAAAAAGGTACGATAATCTGGGTTTAAGGCTTCTTACCAACATGTTGAGAGCCTGTTCGCTGCTCTACACACAGACAGTGGCAAGAAATCCCAGCCTCAACATTAGTTTAGCTCTTGAGAAAATCTACTCAGAATGAAGAAAGGACTTATCCCACACTCCCTCTCCAGGTGGAGACGGAAAGCACGTGGATCCTCATAATTAGTTGTAGGAAATTGTCATGAGAAAGAAAGGAAAGAAGAGATTAGGACTGAAAGAGGCCAGCATGTTCAAGTCTGGATTTTAGAGTGATGGTCTTGCCACCTTGAATTCATTTGTTCTTCTCTCTGTGCAACACTTTAATGTTATACCTCTTCCATCACACACTTGACCTGTAACTTTGCTCCTTATATTCATCCCGGCGTAGATGCTAACTCCCAGCTCCAGAGCCCAGCTAGAATCTCATCAGCTCCATTTACAACCTGGGGGTCCTGTGCCTCAGTTTTCTTGACTTTTGAGTGGGTATGTCCATAGTACTTGCCTTATAGATTTTTCTGTGTTAAAAAGGGTATTGTAAATAAATGACTAAGCCTAATGTTTAAAGGCTCAGTAAGAACTACTTTACAAATATCACATCTCTCTCTCTGCATTCTGGTTTCCTTGAACTGACAACCTGGTGATCCTACCTGGATGCCTTGTTGAGGCCTGGATAATAGGTCTCTAACATCTTTAAGATACTATTGTTAGAATCATCTTTAGAGACATTGGGACTCAATATACAATTACTAAAAATCATGTGACTTAGCCGATTAAGTTTTAATTTGTTATGCTGCAATTCATTTCTGGGAATATAATATCATATTTATTACTGAGCAGGAAATTTAATAACATCACCGACTTTTTATTGAGTGCCTAACCTGTGCTGGGTACTGTACTAGGTGCTGAGGTATGTTATTTCTCATCCTAATAATGCCCCTGAAAATTGATATAATTATCTCTTTTTTACAGCTGAGGCTAAACTGAGGTTCAGAGAGGTTAAGTAACTGACCCAAGGTCTCAAGGCAGGTTCATATGTAACAAGGATAGATTTTAACACCAGGTCCACCTGATCCCAGATTTTTTTGCTCCTTCCTTGTTACCGTACTCCGGATATTAGAGTGAGTTGCTGTAGGTGCTGCCTGGAATGTTTGATATTTAAACAGAAAATTCTGAAGGTGCTGGGACCAATGACTACTGTTAATATAGTGACCTGTACTCTCTTGACAAACTTCATTCCTCTTTTCATCCTTTCCATTCTCTTTTTCTGTCACTCTTGTTCCCTCTTCTTTCTAACAAATGACTAAACAAAATAATCAAATGAGAAGCAAGTTCTACTTTCCATATGGAGGTAGAAATTGGGTGTGTGTTGTCTGTTGGAGGGATTTGGAGAAGGTTCTCCAAGAATTAAGATCGATACCTGACTGAACAGAACTTGTAGAACTCTGATTTTATGTACATTTATACCTGGTTCCTGAAAAACTATAATATAAAGCAGATATCTTGAAAATTTGTTAATGAGAAGAAGAATGTTGCACAGGATAAGAAATTCACATTTGCAATTCACAATTACATTGCAATGCTTAATGTAAAGCCAATTATAATATGAAATTAAAATAAATTCAGCCTAAAGTCATTCAGATAATTAGATAAATATAATCTATATTTAAGCAGGTCTAATTAGCATGTTTTTATATAACAATTTCTAAAGAAGAAAGAAATGTACTGCCCACTTTTTTTCCATATGGGTCTGGGATGGCAAAATAAATTTTCAATTCAGGTATCTGCTACAACTTCCCAAAGAATTGTTTCTTTAATCTTTGTTCAAAGGCAGAGATAATGTCACCCTCAGACCTTTGTGGGTAGCAATTGAGAAAATTTTGTAGTCACTTGGACTTGGACTTCAGGTTCAAGTGCATTTGCCTCGCTAACTTCCCTCTTGACTTCTTCACTTGCTCTCTTTGCCTGTTTACTGTACTTGTTATGTTGTCTCATTTTGTAACTATAGTTCATGTTAACTCCTTTTGAGACTAAAACAGAGTAAAACAAAATATACTGTAATAGGCACTGTGTAATAGACACTGTAATAGACAGGTTCTGAACAGGGTACTTGAGCTCTGGATGTTCCTGCAGTGTCAGATTTCCCATGGTAGTTAAAAAGCTGGATGAGATTTTAATCCCACTCAGAAAGGATGCTTGAGTCGAATCACCTCATCTCTTGAATTTCTGATGCAGTGGTATAGTCATGCAAATAAGTAAATATTGAAGAATGTATCTATGTTCTCAAAGCATCTACTGGTAGCTACTGCTATTTAAAATGGCTCACTGGCCCCAAGTTCAGAGGAACATTTGTGCTTATTCCAAAATTTATGCAACTTTAATCTACTGTGAAAGGTAATAATAATATATTTCAAATGTAATGTTCTTTGAACTAAGCAAAATAGAAAATTTAATCATGTTTGCCAGGATCTGGGAAGAAAAATTCCCCTGTGTAACCATCTGATGTGTCCTTGTCTTGCCTTTTCAAGCAACATCAGAAGTTTAGGTGAGAACAGCATCATTAGAACTTTTCTTTCAGAGCTTGTTGTGAGTTTATTCGATCTTGGAGGGTCCAGCTGGACATACACAAGAGAAGTTTGTTTGTTAGCAAAGGAGTATAGTTTTGGGTGTGGGCTGCTGCAAAAAGGGCTATTATGGGCGCAGGCAGTGAGTGGAGCAACCTTTGGCTAAGGTACACAGTAAGCAGGCACTAGGCAGCAGGGAGTAGTTAAAACATTGCTTGATTTGTATTGTTTCTTTTCAGATTCTGCATTTCAGTGACATCATATGATATTTCTATTTCTCTGTCTGACTTACTTCACTCAGGATGACAATCTCTAGGTCCAGCCATGTTGCTGCAAATGGCATTATTTCATTCTTCTTAACAGCTGAATAATATTCCATTGTATATGTGTACCACATCTTCTTAATCCATTCCCTATGGACATTTAGGTTATTTCCATGTCTTGGCTATTGTAAACAGGGCTACAATGACTATTGGGGTGTATGTATCCTTTCAGACCATGTTTTTCTCAGGATATATGCCCACAAGTGGGATTGCAGGATCATATGGTAGAACTCATTTACAAAACAGAAAAAGACTCACAGACTTAGAGAATGAACTTACGGTTACCAGGGGGGAAGGATGGGGGAAGGGATTGACATGTGCACACTGCTTTATTTATTTATTTAATAGATCTTTATTGGAGTATAATTTCTTCACAATACTGTGTTAGTTTCTGTTGTACACCAAAGTGAATCAGCCATATGCATATATATGTCCCCATATCCCCTCCCTCTTGAGCCTCACTCCCATCCTCCCTATCCCACCACTCTAGGTCATCGCAAAGCACTGAGCTGATCTCCCTGTGCTATGCTGCTTCCCACTAGCTAACTATTTTACTTCGGTATTGTATACATGTCGATGCTACTCTCACTTCTCCCCAGCTTCCCCTTCCCACCCCATGTCCTCAAGTCCATTCTCTATGTCTACATCTTTATTCCTACCCTGAAACTAGGTTTGTCAGTACTATTTTTTTTTTTTTTAGGTTCCATATATATGCGTTAGCATACGGTACTCGTTTTTCTCTTTCTGACTTCACTCTGTACACTGCTAAATTTAAAATGGATAACCAACAAGGAACTACTGTATAGCACAGGGAACTCTGCTCAGTATTACATAACAACTCAAATGGGAAAAGAATTTGGAAAAGAATAGATATATGTATATGTATAATACATGTATATACATGTATATGTATATGTATATGTGTCATGTATATGTATAACTGAACCACTGTGCTGTACTCCTGAAACTAACACAGCATTGTTAATCAACTATACTCCAATATAAAAAAAAGTTAAAAAAAAAGAACACGAAGGAAAAAAACTGCTGAAAAAACCACATTACTTGAAAAGTTGCAGTAAAGTCTAATCGTTTATGCCAAGACTTCAGAGGATTCTTCTTCTGTAAGAATTCACTATAGGCCCCTGTTAGGAGACGTCAAGAACAACTATTTACATGTACTTGTGAAACAAAACAAATTTATACTCACACAGAGCAGTGGTGACTCTAAAGTACTAAGCAGACTGTAATTTACACAGCTAGATACTTTGAATGCAAAACAGAAATTTAAACAGAATATTGATAAGGAAATTTCAAATATTGTTCTGCGTTGCTTCTAAACATGATTTTCAGCTCTCAAGTCTATGCATGTATCTGTCTACATCATGTACATCACTTGTCCACTTTGGAACCAGAGAGTAGTGTGGGTGGATCTGGGAGGGGCTAGCGAAAATTCTCGGAGAAGAAATCAATGGAAAAATGCATCATTCTTCTTTGTGTATTTCTAATTTTTTTTTAATGGCGTAAGTTTTAAGTTGTTACGAGTAACAGCTCCTGAATTCATTTGTTAAAGGTAGCTGTGGGGTTTGGGAAAAAACAGGTATTAACAACAGTTGACCCCTTGAGGAAAAAATGATGACCAGCTCCCCAGTGCTTGCCATTTTGTCGAAGTGTGAAGCTGTGTTTGATTTCACGTCACCAAATCTTTTTCTGAAAACCTGTGCAAGGTGAGAAAATTTTGCTTGTAGAAAAGAAGGAGGGTAATATACTTTTGAAAAATTCAACACACAGTTATGCCTAGTGGTGTTGCTGTGTTCATTACCCACTGGGAATGAGTTTCTGTTCCCAAACTATACATGGCTTGGCGTGTTACTGACTTTACAAGGTTGGAGTACACAGACCAGGTACTTGATTTTCTTTGGGTTTTCTCTGTATCCCTATACCCCACACTGCCAGCTACAGTGGTGGGTATGTTGTTGGTTGGCAGGAAATGCACATGGAATGAAACAAACTGACCAAACTTAGTGGGGAGGGGACAAATGAAATATTCACATTTTTAAAAAATCAATAAGAATTAAATTTCTAGCAAGTATACAAATAGACTAGAAGAAAGACTAGCCACCAATCAATTTAAAATAGAATACACACTATTTTTTTCCCTTCAGGGAAATGGACTTGGGGTGCTACATACATTCTCTATTCTGAAACGAATGTATTCCTCTAATCAAATTAAGTTAAACTCTACAGAAATTACATGTGGCACAGTAGGATTCAGTGTTTTCCTCATGTGTTTTTTTTTTCAAATGATTAATATTTTCCCTGCCAACCTTTGAATTCAGAGTGTTCTCATGGCTTTGGAGCTTTTATTTGCATCATTAGTCAGACATCCCTTTTAAAATCGGTGAATTAATTTGGTGGAATTAGGTTAACAGTCATATCTGAAGTGTGCTGGTTTACATTGTGGTTTGTGGTGAGTTTATGGAGGTTTGGAGAGAAAACTCCAAGTGCTGAAAGCAAACCTTTCTCAGACCGTGGAGCCTTTATGTACTAAGCACAGAATTTCCTTTTGTGGTCTGGGGTGACATGGTTTTGGATAATAAGTATCTGTAAAAAGATTTCCTGAGGTTGACTGGAAGGCATCACTGACACTTGAAGTGGTTGATTTCGCAGCTTTCCACAGTGGAATTGGAAGCTTTTTTTTTCTTCTTTTTTTACATAAAAGGAACATCCCTTTGTGATCCTGTCCTGATAGACAGTAATTATCTAATCCCCTATTAACTCTAAATACTCACACTCTTTTTCGGTGTGTGGACCAAGCTGGTAAGCATCATTATTTTGTATTTCTTTCTTGAAATATATTTCACTATCTCGTGTGTCCAACTTTTGGATGAGGAAAATACAACCTTTTGACTCCTCGGTTATCAGAGTCCTCTTAGGAGTTTGCAAGAAATACACACACACACACACACACACACGGAAACCCGCAGCATGCTCACATTAACTATGGAAACTGTTTTCTATTAATGTGTAATCAAGAAGCAGGCAGACCATTCACTTTGAAAAATAAAAGAAGAAACTCATCTCCCCCTCCCATGCCCATGACCTTCCTGACTGCTTCCCACTCTCCAGGGCCAACCTGTTTGTCCAACTTAGCTTCTCAAAGAATCCATTCCCTTTGGGTCCCAGAACCAGGACCAAATCAGGAGAGGGGGATTTTTTTGGGGGGTCATGAGTTAAAATATTCCAAAAGCTTCAGGCTTCCATGGCAGTTGACCTTTAGGGCATGTTTCAGCAAAAAAGTTAATTCACTTCACACATGTTGTGGAGCAACAGGTGGTGGGCAACCACGGGGGCTGCTTGCATTCCTCTGTGTGCAAAGTCCTGGCCCCTGGTATTCCGGGATTTACACTACCTCCCCCGGGCCCTGATGGACAAGCTAATGGGTGTGCTGGAAAGCACTGGGCTATTGATTCCACTGTAACAGAACACCACCCCGTCAATGACACTGCAATGAAATGCTTCAGCAACCCAGAAAGGGAGGCATTCGGCTGTTGAACAACTGGAAGAAATTTGCTCGCAGGTAGTGCGGCCGAAATGAAAAGCCTCTCAGGAGCAGGGCCTTGGAAAGCCAGGTTATTAAAAAAGCCACAAAGCTGGAGTCTGGCTGAGTGGAGAAAAATAGTTATGGCTCAGTTGGGCGTAGCTAAAAGGAGAAGGGAGGAGTGGGTGCAGCTTTCAAAATTGCCTTAATCCCTCGAGTACTTAATTTCTTTTCTTTTATGGCAGCTTGTAGTATAGCAACAAGTATTCAAGCAGTTAATAATTTTAAACAGTTTAGCTTTCCTTAGGCGATATATCTTTCGCCTTAATTAAAATTTTACTTTAGTCGGAAAAATATTAAAATGACATTATGATCCATCCTCTATGATGGGAAATATATGATGATATGAATATTTTATTATACAAACTATTATTAAACAGCTGCTGACGTATTCTCTCTCTAGTTTCAATTCAGTTGTTGGAATCACAGTCGCTATTTTTTAATAATGTCCCGACAGCTTTCTTCTGAAATATTTGGAAGTGCCATATTAATTAGAAACAGAGGCCAAATGCTTATGATCTTCCTAATACATGCAGGGGAGATCCATAAGGCAGGTCTAGGTGTTGGAGCATAGGATAATTCATTGAGAGGGCAGCCTGTGGACAGAAATTGTATTTGTGTAACTCCAAGTATTCATTGCAAGCCATCATTCACCACAAGTCACCCAAATTGATCTTGGTCATTCTGGTGACATATTTTACACTGAATAAAAGATCCCACCTTACAGAGTCACCAAAACTGAAGTAGAAATAAAGAAGCTAGAACCAATTTGTTTGCAACCTTTGTAACATTTTATCTACCTGTTATGGAGTTGTGTGTGTGTGTGTGTGTGTGTGTGCCTGGAAGTATTTAAAGAGTAAAGCAGTTGGGTCTCATCAGTGCATGGAATTTTAATGATAAAACAAATCTCAGAAAATTACCTCCAACCTAAAACTAGACTGAAAATAACCGTCATTGTTCATCCATCTTTCCATCTTTCATCTCTGCATCTAGAGCATATCACGATGGCACTGAAGTGTTCCTTCAGACTAATTTGATTTATTTCAATTTCCACTGTGTGCTAGAAGGACACACTTATCATCTCCCTCCCTGCTGAAGCCAATAATTGATTGGATAGTGACAGGTTGGTAAAATCCTCCTCCTGACAAGATGAAGAAAGGCCTGGATAGAGGGAGTTATTGAGGATTCATTTTTAAAGCTGGAGTTGTTTATTGTAACTGTGACTTTGAGGACAGAGCCCTTCGGTCTTCACCATCTTTGTCCTGCGAAAATATGGCTGTGCTGTGCCGTGCCTTCTAAATACAGCTCGTGTACAAATGTGTCATCAGGTGATGGGGCACAAGAAGAGGAATAAGGGTAGAGCAGAAGTGTGTGTGTTGACAGGAGGGGATGGGGCACAAAGAGGGTAGGACACTGAACCTGGAGTGGGGACATGGTGTGTTTCAGTTCCAGTTCTGCCACTAACCAGCTGTGTGCCTTGAGAGATTTACTAACCCTCAAAGGGACCCAATTTTATGATCTATAAAATGGAGAGGGAGGATTTATTCAATTAATATTTATTGAACACCTACCATATAGCTTGAACTCTGGTAGATTCTGAGGATTCAAAAGTGAGCAAAGAGATGTGACACATGTCATTCACAGGGCTTTGAGTTAATTGAGAAAGAAAGGCATTCATCAAGTGACTCTGATGCAGTAAAATTGCAATAGCCAGAAATAAATGGCAGTTCGAGTGCGTGGAAGGGATTTGACCCATTCAGGGAGGAAGCAAGTCTTGAGGTGAGATGTGATGAACTAATGTAGAGCAAACGGAATGTGCAGGGGATGAAGCAAGGCAAATGCATAAGATTGGAAGATGAACAGCAAGGGGTCAAGGGAGCAAGGGCAGTGAGATAAGGTTGCAGAGGTAGGTGAATGGTGAGAGAATGGGGCACGGTCAGATTTGAGTTGGAAAAAGATTGGTGGAGAACTTGGAGTAGAAGACCAAGAGTGGAAACAGGTCAAGCTATTGTAGTAGACCAGTCAAGAGATGATGGTTGCCTGTACTAGATAGACGGAATGAAGAGATATTTAAGAGACACTTTTGACAGCACTTGGTGATGAGTTGGTTTTAAAATTGAAAGAGATCATTTCCTCAAGAATGGGCCCTTGGTTTCTGGATGGAATGACCCAATGGATGGTGATGTTATTTATAGACTGGGAACCCTAGAAAAAGACCAGATTTGTGGAAGATGATCAAGAATTTGTTTCAGGACACAAAAATTTGAGGGGCATTTGATTCATCAAAGAGGATCATGAGATAATCCCTAAAATCTTTATCACCTGTAAAATCCTATGATTCTCAGAGATGGATGCATGCCAGGTCTTGTTTGGAAAGTGGCATGAGGTAGTGGAAACACCATCAGCTTTTCTCACAGATGGAGCCCCAATCCCAATTTGGCTATTTGCTGGCTGAGTGACATTAGTTTAGTTAATTTATTTCAACCTCAATTTCCTGTCATCAGTTAGGGCAATGCCACCCCCTTTCAAGGTTGAAATGAGTGGTTGATAAAAGTAGGCACCATTTCTAGCTTGGAGCCAGATACAAGGAAGAGCTAGACTTTTAAAATTTAACTTGATCCGAGGCTTGTTGTGATTAGTTATTCATCCATATTGTCCTGTGTCAAAAAAAAAACCCATATATTATTCCAGACTGAAGGCCCTGTATATAAAATTCACTTAATAAATGCTTGTTTGTAGATAACAGTGACTATTGTTCTAGGACCCAGCTGCACTCCATCCAAGGATAGTCTGGTCTTTGCATGGGGCTCCATGGAGTCAAGTTACAGTACAAGGTTCCCCAGAGGAAAATTCTGGGGTTGAATTCTCTCTGATGAAGCTTCTTTTTAGCACTAGCACACAAGTGAGTTACATTTTCCCATGAATTCTTAGGAAAGGTAGTTTCTGGCAGCTGGCTATGGTGCTACACTTATACCCCATCCAAGAAAACATGTCCCTGTGCAAATTGGACAGAATGAAGATTCTACAGGAAGAAACTTGCCTCTGTTCTTGTGTTTGTGTGCATGTGTGTGCAAAAGAGAGAGAGAGAAAGTTCAAAATCTTGGCATCTTTATTATTACTAAAACTTTACCTGGAGTCCACTTTCCAACAGATAAAAATCCTTCATTTTGGTTATCTAATTAAGCTTCCTGCGGCCATCCCTGTCCTGGCCTGGAGGCCGAGAAGTGAACCTGCCGTAGAAGAGTAAGGAAGCTAAGATCATGAACTCACTCTTGATCTTTCCTTTGGGAAAAAAAAAAATGCAAGGGCATTTTGAAAGGTTTGAAGATTCCTGGAAATGTATTTCCCTACCACTACTCAAAGCTGAGATGATTATTTCAGCACTTTTAAAGTCTTTTCAACTTCTGACTTTCCAATATAGAGAGAAAAGAAGTCCTGTACTCTGTCAACTCACTTATTCCCCTAAGCAGTCTAAATTACCTACATTTCAATTCTAATTTGTTATTACGTGCAAATGCCATACATAGTTCGTTCATTTAAAAAAGAAACTCTATTTAAAAAGAAACTATTTTATTCCAGGCACTTAAGAACTTATTACCTATCTCTCCTCTTCCTTCTTCGTAAGTTTGCTTACTTGTTAGCAAATTGGATTATTTTCATCAATTAACAGAGCTGTGGTCATGGGCCCAAAGCTAACCATTGCTATATATACTTGCTTAACATTGCCAAATTGCAAGGTTTCCTGCAAAAGTTTTCAAACATAGGGAGGAATTAATTTGGATGATACTTGTTGACTTTTGTTTATAAGGCTTTCAATCTAACCTTGAGTCAGCTGCCTTTGGCAACGTTAGCAGTTTAAAATACTTGAAATTTTGTGAGAATATCTAGAGTCGCAGTAGTTTTGTGAAGTGAGGAATGTAATTATTTCCCTTTCAATTTAGCAACGACTTATTGAGCACTCAAATGATCAATATGGTGGATCTATTAGGATAACCCAATCCTGCCTTCGGAGAGTTTTGCAGTTTTTTTCTGCTTTCCAGTGATGTAAAAATGTGTTTACATGAACAGCTGATGGTTGAAAATATGCCAACTTCATTCAGTGTGGAAAAATTAAATTTGACATTGAATTTAAGTTATTTAACGCATACAAATATAGTTTTCTATATATTTTAAATGGTGTTGTCATGCTTATTAAAGTCAATTCATGATTTTCTGTATTAATGGAAAACAGGGATAAGAGTGAATAAATAACTTTTTTAGCCAATCATTTCAACATACTTTCTTGCCAAAAGTTTTGAAGGGTCTGACCGATTGGTTTCCAGTTTCAACCTTTATCTGCCTGAAGAGTTGCTAGTAAAGTTGTAACCGTGACCAGCAGTTTGGAAGGCAATGGGGGACCTAGGGAAATAAGGACCTACCAGAAATTATTCCCTGAATAATTATTGGACATAAAGACACTTGCTGAGAACAAGATGGAATCTGGCTGCTAAGCCAGCAAAGTCTTTTGAGAATTCTGTTCCGATAGAGAAGAAGGGCTTGCATCAGCATTTGGAATTCTGCACTACTTGGGTAGTATATCTACCCTTCAAGTCCTATACATGTGTTCCATCAGCACCAAAAAGACAAAAGAAATATTTGATAACACTCAAGTTTATTGTAAATGCAAAATTTTCCCATTGGAATCTGCCCTAGCCTCTTTGCTATAATTGCCACTTTCTTGGCTTCCTAAAACACAGCTTCTGCTGGGTCTCTTGCTTCCTGGTTTATGTCATTTTCTCTATCGTCTTTGCTAACCTGGGATATTTATTTGTTCTCATGTGTGTTCACCTCCTTACCAACGACGCGTAAACTGGTGAATTCTCAAGCCAGGGCTAATCTACAGCCTTGTGCCAGTCAAGATTCCCTTCTTGTCATGAATAGGAACAAACTGAAGCTGGCTCAACAGAAAAGAAGAGAAGAGAAGGGGAGAAAGGTGGAGAGGGATGGTAGATCTTGGGGAAAGGGATGGACCCAAGGGCTAGGAAGGAGGACAGGACCGAAGGTGGCCTTTTTCTCAGTTTCTCTCTCTCTGGCACATGTAATTGCTCACCACTGAGGATCTACAGTTGGTCCTCTGGATCCCTGGGTTCAGCATCTGTGGATTCATCCAAACTTAGATTGAAATACCTCGAATACAGAGGGCTGACTGTACTATGCCATTTATATAAGGGACTTGAGCATCTGTGGATTTTGGTATCCCTAGGGGTCCTCGAACCAGTTCCCTAAGGATACCTAGGGATGACCGTATTTCATTTTCATATCTCTGGGTATCCTTTTTTTCTGGTGACAAGCTTTTGCTGTTTCTAAGTGTCCTTTCAAACTTCTGTGTTTACCCGTCCTCAGTTCAAGGCACTCAACAGAGATTAACTTGAATTTCTGGATCCCAAATCTGAACCCTTAGATGACTCACTTGACTGTGGCCAGTGGAATGGTATCATGTATATCACAAATACGTCTGTGGAGGAAGAGACCTTCCTTGTAGTAGAAGGGATTCCTGAGTCACCATGCATCCTAATGTGTGTGTTACAAAGTTGACCTTCTCATCTATGTTCTTGGCTAAAAATATTCTACCAAGAGTGGAATTTCCCATTTGTTTACCCTCAACTAGGCAATCCTATCTGTCTTTCCCATTGCTACAAAAAGAAACACAAAACCAGTAAGAAAACTGCACAATTGCCTCAGTTCTCAGGTTTGTCTCAGTTATGTGTAACCCATCTCAATCCATAATTCCTTGTTTTTGATCACTATATCCCATAATTCTTTTAAAATGTCACATAGATTTATGGTTTTTTTACCCATTTCCATACCCTGACTCTAATCCATGCTTTTTCCACTTCTCCTCCTCATTATTACATTTACTTCCCAGCTATATTTTCCTATTTCCATCTTCTCTTCCATTTAAGTCATTGGTTATGGACTGAATGTTTTGTGTCCCTCCAAAACTCATATGTTGGTGCCTTAATCCCCAATGTGATAGTATTAGGAAGTGGGGCCTTTGGGAGCTAATTGGGTTTAGATTAGGTCATGAGGATGGAGCCCCATGAAGGGATTAGTGCCCTTATAAGAAGAGGAAAAGACACCAGAGTTTCCTCTCTCCACCATGTGAGAAGGCAGCCACCCACAAGGCAGGAAGAGAGCTCTCACCAGAAACTGAACGGGCTGGCACCTTATCTTGGACTTGCCAGCCTCCAGAACTGTGAGAAATAAAATTTTTGTTGTTAAAGCCACCCAATCCATCATATTTTGTTATAATAACTCAACCTAAGACATCATTATTTTAAATAATTAGCTAAAAATTGTTACCACCATGATACAATAGGTATTTAGGAGTTTGCCTTTGGGGTACATTGCATAAAAATCCACCTTCCCTACTCTGAAATCCAAGCAAATTCTTCTTTCATTATCTGGTCTTCTGATCTCACAACTGTGGGCAGGATTCCTTCTCCTGGAGACTTGGCCACCTCACAGTGTTCATCTCAGTACAGAAGTCTAGGTTTTACTAAGGTGAATCCTTTGCATGGAACTATTTTCTTTAATGAAAATGTTTCCAACCATGGACTACTTCTATTAATATTTATAATATTAATAAAAAATGTTTTTGCTTTTGGTAAAATACTATCTTTGTCTCTGTTTTACTGTTTTCAGTGAAAGTAATCAGCTAAGCTCATTTTTTGTCTGACTGATACCTTGTTTAAAAATGGTAGCATTCCAGCTCTTCTGTCTGGAAACTCACCATGACATTGTCTTTCTGAAATCAACCACATCATCAGTATCCCCTTTGGAGGCAATGAGTCTTTCATGATTATGTGTGAGAAGCTAAAGGAAGGCGGACCTTAAATAGACCAGAACACTTGAAATATCCCAAAAAGTTGCCGGAGGCCTTGAACTAAATCAGGTTGTGTGCAAACAATGGAGAAAAGTGAGGACATTCAGTTGGGGATGAAAATCAATTTAGTTTATTTAAAACCATATTCAACAACAATTATTCACCATTAATGATGAAATGTTCACTCAACTACTTTTTCCTTTACTACAAACTATTTGAGCCCATAGGTACATAGGCTTTTATGTGCTTTTGAGCACATAGAGCCTATAGGTCCTTGGCTTACTGTAAACCTTAGATTAGCTGTGATATCAGAGCTGGCATGGCCCATGGCAGCTGCTAATGCAACACATGCCTATCATTTGCTGTTGACAGGCATTAATAAAAACCTAATTTGAGGAAATTATGAAAAACCTACTCATTATGCAATCTGGTTTATGTTTTGGCATGTGGCAATCATTGGCTTGATAGCCGAGAAACCTCATTTCTAGAACTTTATGGCCTATGTTTCAATTGCAGACCCAGCCAAAGCCCCTCACCTCTCCCATATGTTTGATCTTCTAATTGCCTCAAGACATAGCCATGGGTTTGTTGTATGATGCTGCAAGCCTCAGCCTGAGCTGAGGTGTGATGGACACAGGAATCTAGCCTTGCAGTCAGAAGTGGTACTTAGCTATTACAAGAAACTTAATTCTGACCTGTCTATCAAGAGCATTCACCTCAAATCCCGCCCCCCCTTTAACTTGTTCCTTATGGTCTCTTTGGGCTTTCTAGTGGTATTAGTAGAAAATTTCTCAAGTCTAGGAAAAGAGTTCCCAGGAGGCACAAAGAGCAAGTGCAGAGACCAGGCATGACTGGTAGGTACCATTGGCCTTGACTCTGGCGAATAAATAATATATAAAACATTTAATTTTTTTTTATTAAAAGAGATCTTCCTATAAATGGTGTCGTATCAAATTGTGTGAAGATACAAAAATGCCAGTGGGAAAGGGTTAAGAAAACTTTGAAATAATCTGGCTTCAGTTTTTGGGCTTCCTCTTCTCTAATGTTGTCTTTTTAAATATTAAACTTTAAAGAAAATTGTTGGCAATTTTGCATCTCCAAAGAAGAATTGGTTTTTTTCCCTGGTCTCTGACTGACATCATCAAAAAAGTTCCCAGATAAACAATGATAACAAAGGGTAGCCTTAAGCTAGTCAAACAGAATTTTTCTAGACAAAGGCTCTCCTGTTTCATCTGCCTTATCTTTTTCTGACTTATCAAATGATGCTCTTGTCCATCCCATCTGTCTTTCCTTCATCCTCTCTTCCTTCTTCCTCCCTCCCTCCCTTCCTTCCTTCTTCTCTTCTTTCTTCCTCCTTCCCTCCCTCCCTCCCTTTCCTCCTTTCTCCTTTCTTTCTCTTGGTATCTGATTCTGATTGTTCTTTATTTGTCATATACATTGACTTTTATTTCAGTTAGAAGTTTTAAGTATTAATTTAAACCTGAAAGCAGCTAAGTTGGACACAGAAAGCAGAATGTGTTTTTCTGCTAACACTACAAAGTGAGAATGGTTCGCTTGTCCCTTTAATTCAACAATAGGAAGTTCTGTCTGGAAATCACAGAGTAAACTGAAGAGCAGGAGTTGTTCTTTGCCTTTCCCGGGGCAGTGAGTGCTTCCCTATGTGATAGGATGTTATCATTCTGCTTTCCTTTTCTCAAGTGTTCCACGATTGGAGATGTGTTCGTTTGACTCAAGACTTTGTTCCTTCTAAAACTGGAGGCATTAGAGGGATCCTTCTGGGACAGGTAACATTTTTAAAACTTAGTTTATCGTAAATTATTGAACTCATGTAATAGAATATTAGGGTCAAGAAGGTTGAGATCATCTCAGTAGATGATTTCATTAAAAAATACTTTAAATAGGTATAATTTACATGTAAAAATGGATTTATTTTGTGTCCTATCAATGTATTGCTATCAATGTAAATGATCAAGATACATAACATTTCAATCTTCCCCCAAAATTTCCCTTATGTACCTTCCTGGAAGTTTCTGTTAGTGGTATCCTAAAGTATGTGTTCATTTGTGTCTGCCATCTTTGACTCAGCAGAACATTGTTGCATTTGTCAGTAGTTCATTCCTTCTTATTGCTGGGTGGTATTTGCTCATATGGTTACAGCACAATCTGTTTATCTGGATATTCACCTGTTGATGGACATTTGGATTATTTTTAGCTATCATGCATAGAGTTGCCATGACATTCCTGTACAAGTCTTTTTGTGCAATATGTTGTCATTCCTCGTGGGTAACTATATAAGAGTGGAATTGCAGAGTCATATGGTAAGTATATGTTTAACTTTACAAGAAATTACCATCTTTTTTCCAAAGTGCTTTTACCATTTTATATACCACTTCTTGCTGTTCTGCATCCTTGCAAACACTTGCTATTGTCCATCTTTTAAAGTTTTAACTATCCTAGTATGTGAATAGTGGTATATCATTGTGGTTTTATTTTGCATTTACCAAATGACTACTGCAATTGAACATTTTTTCATGTGTTTATTGTCCATGTGTTTTTGTGAGGTATTTGTTCAAATCACTGTCCATTTTTCAATTGAGTTGCCTCTTCATTATTAAGTCATAAGAGGTTTTTTCTAATATAAATTTTGGTTACATGTTCTTTATTATATATTTATATGCACAGCAAATATTTTCTCCAAGTATTTGATAGCACAAATCCTCATCATTACTTTCAAAAGTCTCTCAATTATTTTTAGATGTTTATTCTTTCAGGTGTAGTCTGCAATGATTTTGCTAAGTTTAGAAAAAGCATCACTTTGAAATTTTAATTTAACTTGTTAAATTTACCAATGAACTTGAGAGAAACTAGACAGGTTTATAATATGGTTTTCTCTTCCTGTCATATGGTATGATTTTCCATTTATTAAACTCTTATATTTTAAGTAAAGTTTTATGTTTTTTAATAGAGTCATGAATATTTTTGTTAATGCTTAAATATTTATTGTAATATTTATTATAATGTAACAGCTTTTTTCCCCCCACTGTATTGTCTAAGTGTATTTACACTGTATTGTCTAACTATTATGTAAGAAAGTTGTTATTTTTAAATATTTATTGCATTATCTGGGACAGACTATCTTTCAGTAACCACCCCCAAATCTTAGTTCAACACAATAAACATCTATTTCTTCATCATGCAAAGCCCTCTGCGGGTCTGAGCAATTCTCCAGGGAAGTTACCCTTCATATGCTGACTCAATGACCATATTGAATTTACCTTGGGGCACCCTTATGTCAAAAAATACTTTCACAATTGCACTTGCCTTAGCCAGGGAAAGGGGAGTACGAGAATTAAGCAACGATGAGCAAATGCTTTAGCCTAAAATGGACATGGGTCACTTCTGCTCACATTGCATTGGCCAATAACTAGTCATATGATCATGACTACCCTTAAGGGAGATGGGAGGTACTCAGAAGTAGAGGAAAATGGGATATTTGTGAACATTGGTATGTCCTCCTTATTTATTTTGTTGATGTAAATCTCTTATTAGTTATAAGAATCATTTGCTTTTTTGCAGGTTCTTGGTAGTTGTTCACATTACCTTTAAATAACTCTATTGCCTCCTTTTAAAATCATGTAATACTGGTGAAAACCTTTTAAGTTATATAGATTAATACTAGTGATATGGGGACATTCTAATCTCTTACTTGAACTTAAAAGGCACACCTCAAAAATTGTGTAAATAAATGTGAACTCTGCTATCTTTGACATAGAAAACTGAAAATGGAAAGAAGCTTCAAAACATGAGAAAAATAACTTGTATTAAAAAAAAATGTTGAATTTTTCAAGTGACTTTTCAAAGTCTATTGCAATAATCACATACTTTTTCTTCCTTGATCTATTGGTGTTATGAATACCAGCATATTGTTTTATGTTAAACCATCCTTATAGTCATAGACTAAATTATTCTTGATTATATTTTCTTTTACTGTAATAATATACTTGATTTAATGGGATTTTATATAATAATATTTTTAATAATATTAATTATTGAGATGCATTTGGGATTTTCCTTTTAGTGTTATCTTTGTTAGTTTTTAAGGTACAGGGATTTATTGCCTTTAAAAATGAATTGAGAAGTTTTCTATCTTTTTACAGCTTATAGTATGGGAAAAATAAAATAGAAATATACCTATAAAATCATGTAGGCATCTTACTTGGAGGTTAATCATCAAAATTTTGTCATTTCTCCTTTATCTTTTGTCTGTTTGCATGCACACATATACAAACACTTTTAGAATTGATTTTGATGATTTATACATCCTCATAAAAGTTTCTAAAATTTTTATATTTTCAAAATATCAAAAAGTTTTCTGTATTATTTTGTTTTCATTAAAAAACTTTTGTATTTATTTTTTGTATTTATTTTATTTGTGAATAGATTTGACAGTTTTTAGCATATTTTCCTCAAATATCAATTCTTATATTTATTTTTTAGTTCCATTTTGTTTCCTTATTCAATTTTATTTATACTGCTTTAGTTTTATTTTCTTTTTCTCCTACTTTCTTTGGTTTCTGTTTTGTTATTCTCTTTCTAACTTCTTTATTTGACTTTTTTTTTTTTTATTCTGTTTAATAACTTAAGTGTTTGCATCTGCAAATTTCCTTCTTAACACATCTTTGGCTACCTTCATTGCCCGATGCTATGTAATGATGTAATATATATGATTGCCTAACAAGTTTGTAATTTTATTTTCCTTTCCTCTTTGAGAGAATTTAGTGGGTAGGCTACATAAGCTTCTCAATTACGTGTTTTTTTTTATTATGTAGTGCTTTATTATTAATATATAGCTTAATTGTGTGGGTTACTAAATGGAACACACACAGTTTCTATTTACTGAGATTTTCTTTGAAGTCTAACACTTGCATAATTATTATAAATCACTGATTCTCATATTTCAAGGTGCATAAGAATCCCTGAGGTGCTTCCTGTAATGCATGCGTCTAGGCCCTTTCTAAAGATTGTGATTTATTAGGGGTGATTTATTAGGGGTGAAGGTTTTCATTTCCCACCAATACTTAATTGATCCTGGTATAACAATTTTCAGAGAAATACAACTATAAATGATGGAGTGACATTTGGATAAAATCTATATTCTCCATTTTGGGCGGACAAAGATCTGTATTCCAGGATCAGTTTTCATTATATTTTTCAAATTCTTAGAAATGACTCTAGATATTTTAAAGAAACTAGGATTTAATACAAGAAATTAGGTGTTTACAAAATCATTGGAAACATTGAAGGAGTGGGACCTAGGTTGGCAAATCAGGGAAGCTCCCAGAATACCAAAGAATGGACCTGGTAGCAAATCTACTATTTCTGAGGCCAGTGCTTCAGCTTCAACTGCCTCTCAAAACTCAGGAATTTGTAGAGAATGGAAACTACAACCCTGCCTCTACCAAGCCTCAGTTTCCACAGTCTAGTTTTCAGACAGAAACAGCCAAAAAGGAGTCAGGGATCTGACAAATGTCTTCCCTTCTGCCTTCCAAATCCTATATAAGTGCATCCAAGTGACAGAACTAATCCACATCCATAACTGAAAAAAAGTCTGGAGGTTAGAGCTTTTAGCTTTCCACTCTCTCCCACTAGAAGGATGATGGCATGGAATTTGCAAGCATCATGTATAGGTAGAAACAACTTGTATTAGGGGTGTGTCCATGGACTTGAATGGAAAGAAAGACAACCTGAGACATCTTGAAGGAGAAATCCATGCTATGTTAATGGTTTATGATGGAGAGGAATAAGTTAAAGATGGCTTCAAGATTTTGGTCATGGGTTGAGGATATCCCTGAACAAGACAGAAGTCAAGGAACAGTGTTGTGTGTATGTAAAGGAAAATAAGTTGAACTAGGGAATAAATATTTTACAAATTTTGAGTTCAAGTTAACATAGAACTATTCAGAGAACATCTAGAATCTAATAAAATATCTGAACTTACCAAAGAGAAAAAAAAATGCAAAAATTTGAGAGAGAAGCAGTTTATACATTTAATATAAAAGAAAAATTATATCCTATATTGAAGCTATCAGAAGAAGTATAAAGGGGAATTTAAATTAGATACAGTATCTTAAGTTAAAAAAAAGGAATGTATGAAAACTATTTTAGAAAGATATGTATCAGGAAAAAAAATCACTCACTGTGTTGGGACATGGAAGACATGGATTGAATTTCTGATTCTGTCTTTATATGGTATGTTACATGAGCAAGTAATTTAATCTTTAGTGAAGTTTATTTTGTTCTTTATAAAATGAGATGTAGCAGTTAGCTATTGCTGTGTAACAAAATTCCTCAAAAACTCATTGCCTTGAAACAATTAACATTTAGTGTTTCTCATGAGTCTGAAGGTCAGCTAGGTAGTTATTCTGGATAAGACTGGAATTATTCGTGTACCTATAGTTGGTTGTGGTCTGGGGAGACAGTTCTGCTTATTTAGGCTGGGCTCTCTCATGTGTGTGAGTTGACAAACTGCATGCTGGTAGGACAGCTTTGTTTAGGACAACTAGCATCTCCTCTTCATGGTAACAAGCCTTGAGCTTGTCTACTTGGCAATGACAAGTTTTAAGGAAAGAGTGGAAGTGTCTAAGGTTTCTTGAAGACAAGGTTTGGAATTGCAACCCTGTCATTTTCAGTGCTTTTAAGTCACAAGGGCAGCCACAATTTAAGGATTTGGGCAAAAGGCCTGGAAAAGTAACTAACAAACTACAAATGGTAGTTGTATTTAGAGGAAGGGATTATGGGTATTTTTCACTTTCTCCTATTTGCTAATATTAGTTTTATAAGTTTTTTACCTTGAACTTGATTACTATAACTAGAAAAAGTATACTTTAAATATATTCATTATTTAGAAATTATACTTCTTAGTATAAAATAAAGCATTAATTCATTTGCAGCCTGTATGTCAACTAAGGTAATCCTCTGGTTGGAAAGTTTAGGAAAACTGATTTGAACACCCTTTCATAGAATTATGCATACAGATTGCATAAATTGGCCCTTTTGAGATTTCTGTCAATTCCCAGGGAGTAGTTTCTTTTGATCCTATTTTCTATGCCTACAGAACACCAGATCTCAGCCACAGTGGCTATTGTTTCATTTCTGTACACATTGGCCCCCAGTCTCTTTTCCTTGCTCTTTTCACAAGCAGCATTAGCAGTAGGCTTTTAGGACTGCATAGACTTTATTGAGGGTTTGAGGTGATCAGAGTGATGTGAGAAATAACTTCACACTACGGCAGAGAAAACAACTTAAAATATAAAATGTGTTTGTTTGTCATTAAAGTCCCCTCTCCTACACTGCTCTGCCCCAGCCCTGGCCTGTAGACACTACAGGCTCTTACCCTGCAGTCCTGTTGCTTGAATGTTTCTTCCTTTACAGGCTCTTTCACATCTTGCACGCTGTATCCAATCCTAAATATTCTTGACTTTTCTCTCATGAAAATCAGTTTTGCCAATTGTCTGTCCTCTGCCTCTTTCCTAATATGCCTTTTGAAAGGTTCAACCTTTTAGCTCAAAGCATTTCAACAAAATACTTTGCTTTAAATATGAAGAAATGGGGTGGTGGCGGGAGGTTCATGCCAGGAAGAAGTATGTGATATTACTCTGCAAACATAAGAAACAGTCATACGTATTGTTATTTGAAATCATATAAAAATCCTCTCCACATGCATTTATTCAGTAAATATTTTTTTAAGCATCTACTATCTTCCAGGCACTATGGTCAGCCTTAAGAATTCAAAAGCAAGTGTATCCCTGTCCTTATGGAGCTCATCTTCTAATACCATCTCATTTCCTAAAGTTGCTGGGAGAATGAAGTATTGCTCTAAATGCCTGTCTTATAGACAATCTTTCCTCAAAGTTTTTATATGTTATTAAAAAAATAAAGTGTATACACCAGCCTCCATGGGACACAATAATAGTGGGACCTGACATCAAGGCAAAAAAAAAAATAACAGTGACAAATGTTTGCAAAAGCTCTCAGGGAAGAAAATGATTCATTAATTTACCAACTAGCAATTTCCAACCGCTTCCTTACGCCTAAGCAGCAAATTCCTAGAGGCCAGGATCGTCCAGAAGGAGCTTATCACATATTTCTCTGAACTCAAACAGCTCTCTGCCAACTGGCGAAGGCAGAATGTATGTGTAAGAAGCAATTAGAGAGCATTAAATACTAAATACTCAATCACAGCTATAATTTCCATGTCCATAATGAAAGGGAGATGTCCATGGGGGTCGATATATCCCAAGAAAACTGCAGAAGAAACAGGTCTTGATACACTTGAGCAATGTCAAAAATATCTTGGTGTACCCCAAACTGGACTCAAAATTGGGTCAACTTATGGATGAATAAGCTGGATCACATTTATGTCTCAAAATTAGACTGGCCATCCAAAAATTATACCAAAATCGTTTATTTCCTTCTTTTTTCCGGCATGGACCAGTCGCTTGTGTCTTTAGCTCTATTCAATGCTGTGTCACTAGATGCATAAGATGAAATGCCTAATCACAGTCCGTTACAAAGATTTTAACAAGTTAATAAAAAAACCCCTACAAGTTCCTTTGTGGGAGACAGTCAACCTTCAAGAAGGAAAGAGGTTGGTTGGGGGTGGTAGTGGAATTCAATAGCCCTTTCAGTGTTGAAATGTGAACACTAAGGCCACTCTTTGGATAAATTCAAGCCAGATTTGGCCTGCAGCTCTTGCTGGGCAGTTCCCAGATGAGAGCAGGCCTTCAGCCTGTGGAGAAGAAGCGAGGAATAATGCCTCTTTGAATTAGTTTCAAAATAGTGCTGCAATGCAGACTGACAACTTCTGATGCCAGATTGCAAGAAGCATGCATAATAGCAGTCTGTTAAAGAAGCTTCCTACCACTAAAGGATATGATTATTAATATAAATTAAACCCCCCCAAAAAAGAAGCCAGAATAAACTGGCGTCAGATGGCTAGCCTAATAGTGAGACACCAGAGTTTTTATCAAGCCAAGTATATATGAAACTAAAAATCATAAAAATAATAAATAGGTACTTTATAACCTGCAATCAAAATAGCTTTTCTATACAAAATTTAAATAAATAATAGCATTTTGCAATCAAATAAAATAGAGCACTAATATACCCACTCTACCATAAAAGTAGAGACTGGTGTAATTGGATGTGACTTTTACGATTACAATAATTTCTGAGCAAATCAGAAGGATGGTGGCATGCACCCATTAGAATTTTTACTGAAACACAAGTTTTAATCCAATATTACTAGGAAAATCTATGAGAACAAGTTGTTTCTGTAGTTGAGTTGTCTAGTGGATAAACAAGCATCTACCTCTCAACTTGGCTCCTTTATGAAAAATGGCCATCCAGGGATAAAGAAATTGTAGGAATAATTGAAAAGGAGGCTAGCCTGTGGTTTAAGGCTATGTACGTAAGAAACTTGAGCTGGTCCTTTGGCCTGCAGTGCACAAGACCCCAGTTTATGCATGCTTCACTCCTGCACTGAATGTCAGTTACACAAATGCTCCTGTGAGAGACCATCTCTTACCAACTTTAAGACCCTTTGTATTAGTTTGCTGGGGCTGCCATAACATAGTACCCAGAATGAGTGACTTAAACAATGGCAATGCATGTTCTCATCTTTCTGGAAGCTAGAAATCCAAGATCAAGGAGGCTGCCATACTGGTTTCTTCCGAGATCTCTCACATTGGCTTGCAGATTGTTGTTTTCTCCTTGTGTTTTCACAGGTCTTTCTTCTGTGTGTCTCCATCCTGGTCTCCTCTTTCATAAGGTCACAAGTCAGACTGGACGAGGGCCCACCCTAAGGAACTCATTTTTAACTTAATCACATCTTTAACGACCCTATTTCCAAATATAGTCATGTTCTGAGCTATGGGGGGTTAGGACTTCAACATATGAATTTGAGGGGGACACAGTTCAGTCCATAACACTCTCTCTCCACCTTTGCTTTGTTCTTCCTCACACAGGTATCACCACCTGAAAGTGTACAATGTGTTGGCTTAGCTTAATTGTCCATTTCTTTCACTAGAACATAAACTCCCTGGGGGCAGGCAGGGCTGCCTTGGCTACCAGGGCCATGGTAGCATTTCGGCATGGAGAACATTGTGTGGCTCACAGTAGGCACTCAAATATTTGTTGAATGAAGGGCTTTGGAGGGACTTGTGTTTCAATGGGGAGCCAGAAACTCAAACAACCAAGGAATGCTAGTCAGCAAACATAGGTATTTGTGAAAGTCTTGAGACATATTCTTTTTAACTGTCAAAGTCCTCTTTTCAAGCAAAGACCCTGCACTAACTAAAGTTTTATAATCTGTGGTCAAAATGTTCATGTAAGTTTGCCAACAATATTACCTTGGGAAGAACCATTCTGTTTTACTGAAAATATATACTTTTTTTTGGTACTAAAATATTTTAGAAAAAAATGATGATACTATTGAATAGACTATTAAAAAATGGAATGTCCTTACTTGGAAACAAACAAACAAAAAACAAAAAAAAGACAGAAAAGCAAAAGAAGAAAAAGAAAATACTTAACAACAAAAAAAATGTTGTCCTAGAGGGGTGGGATAAAAGGGTGGGAGGGAGACGCAAGAGGGAAGACATATGGGGATATATGTATATGTATAGCTGATTCACTTTGTTATAAAGCAGAAACTAACACACCATCGTAAAGCAAGTATACTCCAATAAAGATGTTAAAAAAAAAAAAATGTTGCTTCTCCTGAAATCCCAACATCTGGGTACCATGGTCATGGGCCTACTTTCTGTCATCAGTTAAATGACTTTCTGTATATCCTTCCCAGGCTTCTTTTGTAATGAATTTTGACATGGGAATTAATTTCAGTTTCCCTTTTTGTGCTTAAAAATGAAAAATGAAAGAAGCAAAGGAAGCATAAACATACCCACAGACCTATCTTTTGTAAACCTGTAGTTCTCCCTGATTTTACATAAAATTTTCAAAATGAAAAGGCTGGAGAGCTTAATCATAGAAAACAACCCATGAATTAGAGCCATTGTTGAATAATAGGGGTGAACTCTATGTATCAAGTTCTCAAACTTGAGTGTACATCAGCATCACATAGATTACTGGTCTTCCCTCCTAGAGTTTCTGATTCAGTTGGTATGGGGTGGGCCCGAGAACATGCATTCCTAACAACTTCTCATATGATGCTTATGATTCTCTGTGACGTTACTTTTAGAACCTCTCCCTAAGAAATCGTAATGGCATTTGGGTGGTCGCAGTTCGCTTTTCTGAAGAAATTTTCCCAAAGGCCTGGGTGATTCTGATAGTTGGCAGAAAGCTTAAAGTAGAGGGTAGTTAGCAATTAATTACACTATGCCTCACCCTCTATCCTGCCAATATTTTGAGAGTGCCTGCTTTAGAAACCAAACTACTTCCACAGCTAATTACATGACGAAAAAGAGGGCAACTCGGTAGATATTTAGTCTATAAAAAATGCATCATATGAGGAGGAATGGATTGGGAGTTTGGGATTAGCAGATGCAAACTATTATATATAGAATGGATAAACAACAAGGTCCTACTGTATAGCACAGAGAACTATATTCAATATCCTGTGATAAACCATAATGGAAAAGAATATGAAAAAGAATATATATATATATATATATAAAACTGAGTTACTTTGCTGTAGAATAGAAATTAACACAACATTGTAAATAAACTGTACGTCAATAAAATAAATTTTAAAAATGCATCATAGTCATTTTTCTTAGGATGAAGACTTCCCCTATAACTATTTTAAAATTAGAACAAATAAGACATGCTTATTGAAAAAATTAGAACACTTCAGCAGTATTTAGAATAATAGAATGAAGTTCTCTCCTATCCTCTCTCTTGATGCAAATTCATGATTGAGCATCTATCCAGGCTACTTTGTTCTTGTTTCTCTTGAAAAGTTGTAACATTTAGAAGTATCTCTCAAACCGAAGAAAATGAAATCTGACTCTGGTGGATCAATTTGTATTCATTGGAAAACAGGGTGCTGGCAGGAAGGTGCTGATGCTATAGTGATGCTCTAGTGGGCGTGGCCTCATTATCTGGAGATGAGATGAGAGGCATACTCGCCATCCAATGAATGATCCAGGGCCCTCACCTGCCTGGCTCCTTCCAAGATCTGCGAGAACCCTGAAAAATGTGTTCATGTGATCACAGACTTTTGTAAACGTTGCAAAACTGTAAGATATTTGTGTATCTTACAGATTTTGTGTATTTTCTTCATTCCCCATACTTGTCCCCTAAACTGTGGAAAATTTTATGCAGATCTAATGCCTCCTATAGGTAAAATAAATATGAAGGGGGAAAACTACATCTTTCACTCTAAATTGTACACTCTTTTTTGAAGAATTTCCTTTAATTTTATGAAGGAAAGCAAAACAAAAACAGGAAGCAGTTTTGTAGGAAGGCGTTTTATCCTCTCATAATTTATCTTTAATAGATCTATTGCTATCTATTGAGACATCAACTTAATGAAGTTATTTGTGTCTCTTAGCTTTTAATTTAATAATTCAGGGCTACTAGCAAAGTCACAGATCAAAGGTTCAAGTCTTAATTGGTCACTTGCCTTTGCATTTTAACGGCTGCTTAATCATTTGAAGGTAGTTGCATTACTGCTGTTAATATAAATTTCATGGCTTTTTTTCTTTGATTTCTGTTCAAATAAACATTTTGAGGTGTCCCTCATTTGCTGTCAGTCAGCCTGGTTTTCCAATCCAGTAATGTTGGTCTTGACAGTAACTAGCATTTCGTTAACTACTCTGAACCTCAGTGTCATCTGTGAATAGAGGCAGGGAATCGTACCTTCCTGCCACTACCTACTCCCTCACCCTGGGGATTAAATGAATTAATTGATTAAGCCCAATGTCTTGCAAATGCTGGGGTCTTCGTAAATACTCAAAGACTCTGCATGAAGGAGCAGAAGACTGGAAGCTAGTCGGACAGTTTTGTTGTTGTTATATCAGGTCAAATATGCCCGCCCCACAACTGTTTGCTGAATTAGGAAAAATTCATGCATATTGTTTTGCTTTGAAGCAACTTTGAGCAACTGCACTCAGATATAAACTAAGAAGCTAATGATGCAAATCTTGAAATCATGCCTGTACCTGTCCAATTTTAAGAATTCAGACCATATGGGGCTTCCCTGGTGGCACAGTGGTTAGGAATCCGCCTGCCAATGTGGGAGACATGGGTTCGAGCCCTGGTCTGGGAAGATCCCATATGCTGCAGAGCAACTAAGCCCGTACACCACAACTACTGAGGCTGCGCTCTAGAGTCCACATGCCACAACTACTGAGCCCGCGTGCTGCAACTACTAAAGCCCACACGCCTAGAGCCCATGCTCCGCAACAAGAGAAGCCACCACAGTGAGAAGCCTGAGCACTGCAACAAAGAGTAACCCCTGCTTGCCGCAGCTAGAGAAAGCTTGAGTGAAGCAACAATGACCCAGCTCAGCCAAAAAAAAAATAAATACAATAAAAAAAAAAGTTCAGACCACAGCATATCATTAATGCTAAAAACAGAAATACTTGTCTCATGAATGGAGTTAAGTCTATAGAGTTGATGATCGGAGCCTTACACAGCTAAATTGCTTCTTCTGGTCATCTTATCAGTAGACACAGATTATAACCTAACTCTTGAGTGTAAGGATTAGTATGAGTCAAAATATCGGTAAAAGTAACCTTGTCGACTCTGGTATAGACTGCTGTTATATACTGTTGTTTTTTGCTTAATATTCATCTTCCAAATTTTACATTAGCACAGAATCCCGGAATTTTCATTGAGCTGTCAGGAAAAATAAGAGTACATTTTTTCCTTCCCATGAAGCTAAGTGTGGCTATGTGACAAAATTCTGGTGAATGAGGTGAAAGTAGAAGTGTATGCAATTCCTGAGAAGTGTCTTTAAAGCAGGGACTGAGCCTTTCTCTACTCTCTGGTTAAAATAAAGACATCGTGGATAAAAATGGAGCCACTATCTTGAACAGGAAGTAACTTTCAGAATGGAAGTCACCTATGAAAAAGCAAAAAAGTAGAAAGGATATGAGTTCCTCTGAACTTTGTGGAAGAGGGCCACCACAGCTGCCTTGATTTGCCTGAAACAGGAGAGATCAATTTCTTACATTTACCATTTTTATTTTGAATTTCACTGCTAAGCACAATGAAACTCAGCCTTAACTTATTAGTCTTATTGCAGAAGGATCTGGAGGTCAAATATAAACATAGCATTAGAGGAACTTCCTTGTCACCTTCAAGAAACCATAAGTTTCTTGAAGAAGGTATATTCCTTTCTAAGCTTAGTTGCTCATTATTGAGAATATAAACAAATGGTTACAAAAACAGGAAAATTCTGCAGGTCATGTGTGCCTTCATAACAGTATTTTTACTGAAAGAGGTTTCTGTGAATACTAGAATATATATGAGCAAAATATATAAAAATTAGAGGTTTATGAGGCAAAGTTACGGAGTTAAAAAATAGAATATATCTGCAAAATTCTTGTATTTACAATCATGTGCATCTTTGTAAGCTACCCCGAGTCCTTTGTGAAAGAGGGCAAGAATAAAGAATAAATCAACATTAAAAAAAACCTTTTGGAATATAGTATAGGTGAAACTTCTAATTGGTGATGGCCAGATTATCCATGGAAATGTTTTTCATTAACTGATAAGAAGACTGTGCTTTTGCACAGGTGAAGATGGAGCTTCTGCAGCCAATAGTACAAGCAAAACTCCGGCTCCTGCCTGTTTAACCCTTGTCTTTCCTCTGATCAAGTGGTAATACCAATTTAAATGTCAGCTCTGTGCAGGGGGCACCAGGCATTGGCCAAAATACAAGCTGAGACCACCTGTTCATCCCATGCAAACAACTCAATGACCATAATGTGATAACCTTTGGTGTTCACAGCTTAGGAAAAGATCTTTACCAAAAATGTTCAAAGTCAAAGAACAATTTATCCCTTGAGATGTGTGCACGCATACAAATGCACACACAAACACACATACAAATATGTTTTAAGAAAATGAGGACAAGAGAACTAATCTATCCTAAAACTTTAAATCTTGATTAAAGGCATTCACATATTAATATACAAAGGAGTCACGGCATAGGCTACAAATGCATATGCCACCATGATATCATATGAATATACATTATATGGATCTGTTATTTGGCTGGGCCTAGAAAGAAAGTAATCTGAAATGAAATAAAGACAAATCAAAAACCCCAAAGCCAGCAGAAGGAAAGAAATTATAAAGATCAGGTCAGAAATAAATGAAAAAGAAATGAAGGAAACAATAGCAAAAATCAATGAAACTAAGAGCTGGTTCTTTGAGAAGATAAACAAAATTGATAAACCATTAGCCAGACTCATCAAGAGAAAAAGGGAGAAGACTCAGAGCAATAGAATTAGAAATGAAAAAGGAGAAGTAACCACTGACACTGCAGAAATACAAAAGATCATGAGAGATTACTACAAGCAACTCTATGCCAATAAAATGGACAACCTGGAAGAAATGGACAGATTCTTAGAAATGCACAAACTGCCGAGACTGAACCAGGAAGAAATAGAAAATATGAACAGACCAATCACAAGCACTGAAATTGAAACTGTGATTAAAAACCTTCCAACAAACAAAAGCCCAGGACCAGATGGCTTCACAGGTGAATTCTATCAAACATTTAGAGAAGAGCTAACACCTATCCTTCTCAAACTCTTCCAAAATATTGCAGAGGGAGGAACACTCCCAAACTCATTCTACGAGGCCACCATCACCCTGATACCAAAACCAGACAAAGATGTCACAAAGAAAGAAAACTACAGGCCAATATCACTGATGAACATAGATGCAAAAATCCTCAACAAAATACTAGCAAACAGAATCCAACAGCACATTAAAAGGATCATACACCATGATCAAGTGGGGTTTATCCCAGGAATGCAAGGATTCTTCAATATACGCAAATCAATCAATGTGATACATCATATAAACAAACTGAAGGAGAAAAACCATATGATCATCTCAATAGATGCAGAGAAAGCTTTCGACAAAATTCAACACCCATTTATGATAAAAGCCCTGCAGAAAGTAGGCATAGAGGGAACTTTCCTCAACATAATAAAGGCCATATATGACAAACTCACAGCCAACATTGTCCTCAATGGTGAAAAACTGAAACCATTTCCACTAAGATCAGGAACAAGACAAGGTTGCCCACTCTCACCACTATTATTCAACATAGTTTTGGAAGTGTTAGCCACAGCAATCAGAGAAGACAAAGAAATAAAAGGAATCCAAATCGGAAAAGAAGAAGTAAAGCTGTCACTATTTGCAGATGACATGATACTATACATAGAGAATCCTAAAGATGCTACCAGAAAACTCCTAGAGCTAATCAATGAATTTGGTAAAGTAGCAGGATACAAAATTAATGCACAGAAATCTCTTGCATTTCTATACACTAATGACGAAAAATCTGAAAGTGAAATTAAGAAAACACTCCCATTTACCATTGCAACAAAAAGAATAAAATATCTAGGAATAAACCTACCTAAGGAGACAAAAGACCTGTATGCAGAAAATTATAAGACACTGATGAAAGAAATTAAAGATGATACAAATAGATGGAGAGATATACCATGTTCCTGGATTGGAAGAATCAACATTGTGAAAATGACTCTACTACCCAAAGCAATCTACAGATTCAATGCAATCCCTATCAAACTACCACTGGCATTTTTCACAGAACTAGAACAAAAAATTTCACAATTTGTATGGAAACACAAAAGACCCCGAATAGCCAAAGCAATCTTGAGAACGAAAAATGGAGCTGGGGGAATCAGGCTCCCTGACTTCAGACTATATTACAAAGCTTCAGTAATCAAGACAGTTTGGTACTGGCACAAAAACAGAAATATAGATCAATGGAACAGGATAGAAAGCCCAGAGATAAACCCACACACATATGGGCACCTTATTTTTGATAAAGGAGGCAAGCATATACAGTGGAGAAAAGACAGCCTCTTCAATAAGTGGTGCTGGGAAAATTGGACAGGTACATGTAAAAGTATGAAAATAGAACACTCCCTGACACCATGCACAAAAATAAACTCAAAATGGATTAAAGACCTAAGTGTAAGGGCAGACACTATCAAACTCTTAGAGGAAAACATAGGCAGAACACTCTATGACATACATCACAGCAAGATTCTTTTTGACCCAGCTCCCAGAGAAATGGAAATAAGAACACAAATAAACAAATGGGACCTAATGAAACTTAAAAGCTTTTGCACAGCAAAGGAAACCATAAACAAGACCAAAAGACAACCATCAGAATGGGAGAAAATATTTGCAAATGAAGCAACTGACAAAGGATTAATCTCCAAGATTTACAAGCAGCTCATGCAGCTCAATAACAAAAAAACGAACAACCCAATCCAAAAATGGGCCGAAGACCTAAATAGACATTTCTCCAAAGAAGATATACAGATGGCCTACAGACACATGAAAGAATGCTCAACATCATTAATCATTAGAGAAATGCAAATCAAAACTACAATGAGATATCATCTCACACCGGTCAGAATGGCCATCATCAAAAAATCTAGAAACAATAAATGCTGGAGAGGGTGTGGAGGAAAGGGAACACTCTTGCACTGTTGGTGGGAATGTAAATTGATACAGCCACTATGGAGAACAGTATGGAGGTTCCTTAAAAAACTACAAATAGAACTACCATACGACCCAGCAATCCCACTACTGGGCATATACCCTGAGAAAACCATAGGTCAAAAAGAGTCATGTACCAAAATGTTCATTGCAGCTCTATTTACAATAGCCAGGACATGGAAGCAATCTAAATGTCCATCGACAGATGAATGGATAAAGAAGATGTGGCACATATATACAATGGAATATTACTCAGCCATAAAAAGAAATGAAATGGAGGTATTTGTAATGAGGTGGATGGAGTTAGAGTCTGTCATACAGAGTGAAGTAAGTCAGAAAGAGAAAAACAAATACAGTATGCTAACACATATATACGGAATCTAAGGGGAAAAAAAAAAAAAAAAAAAAAAAGGCCATGAAGAACCTAGTGGCAAGACGGGAATAAAGACACAGACCTACTAGAGAATGGACTTGAGGATATGGGGAGGGGGTGGGGTGAGATGTGACAGGGTAAGAGAGTGTCATGGACATATATACACTACCAAATGTAAAATAGATAACTAGTGGGAAGCAGCCGCATAGCACAGGGAGATCAGCTCGGTGCTTTGTGACCACCTAGAGGGATGGGATGGGGAGGGTGGGAGGGAGGGAGATGCAAGAGGGAAGAGAAATGGGAACATATTGTATATGTATAACTGATTCACTTTGTTATAAAGCAGAAGCTAACACACCATTGTAAGGCAATTATACTTCAATAAAGATGTTAAAAAAAAAAAAAAAAAAAAAAAAGACAAATCAAATTTCTAATCAGTTTATGATCCTGGGGAATTTTCAGCCAAAGTTATTGTAAGAGTAATGTAAGCAGGAAGATATAAGAAAAAAAAAAGTCAAGTAGAATTTAAGTTGTCAGGCTACAGTGTAGAACTCCATTACCATATCTTTCTTTTTTTTTTTTTAATAGTATTCTCTGAAAAGCACTAGATGTAATAAAGTCAATTTAAAATTTGTTCTACCAATCTTTTGCATCTGTAATTTTCCCATTAAACGTAAATGCCCATGAGGCAAGCTATTTGCATTACATTGCATTTGCAGTCTTTAAAACAAACTATAAATCCCCTCCTTGTTTCATGTGATTGATGCTGTGTATATAAATACCACCATAAACCTCAAAGGGGGCTAACAGTGACAGTAAATTAAAGTTTTCAAGTCTGGCAGCATCTCAGCACTCCAGCCCTTGATCTTAAGCAGCGTTGTTAACCCCCGCCTCATTGCCCTCCTGAACTCACCTTTTTTTTTCCTTCTTTCCCGCTCTGCTCCCCATTCTGATTTCCTTGGGAAACACCTTCCTGGCCATGCAAGTCACACCAGGGCAGGGAGAGGCAGTTAATTAAATCGAGGCTGCAGCAGCTTGCTGGAGAGCCGAAGGCCCTGACTTGCAGCCCTCCAGTATCTGAGATCAAGAATCTTGGGGCCCCTTCCGTCTGTAAACAATGGTCAGCCACAGAGATACTGATTAACTGGCAAAACCCCCATGATTAGCTGCTTTCATGGTGATTGTCTTCTGCTCAGCGGCCTTCCCATCAGGAGCAGGAGGAGGAGACATAAGTAGTTGATGGAGAAAGGATGCAGGGAAAAAGGAGGAAAGAAAGGCTTTTAGCTATATTTTTCAATTTCCGTGTATTAAATCACCTCTCCATCCTCATTATTTTATTCTCCATTTTAAAACTGCAAGACTGATGTAGTTACTTTTTACTAAAACTTAGAGCCTGGTAAAGAGGATCTTTACCTATATAGGATGGCTTACTTGAAACATAAACAAAGCTAATGCCTTTCTGGAACTTCAGAGGACTCAGTCTCTGTAATTAATTCATGGGTACAGCTGGTAAATTATTTCTTGTCTGTCTCACTGCAGTAGAAATATCAATAGATCTGAGGAAAACTCAAAATGGTGATCCTGGAGAAAACATAAATGTTGACCCACAGACTCTGCCCCCCCTCTTAGTGTGTGGTGAGTCTTCTCCCACTTGGAACAGTAAATTCCTTGACCGACCCGTGAGATCGCTCCAAATTTTGCGCCAAGGCTAATTGATTCAGGGTGCATAGGGGTTTCTCATTGTTATCTCAAACGCTCCCCATCATTTTTTTACATTTTTCCCCAGAATAAAAGGAACATAATTGTAAAATCCCATATCAATTTTTTTCTCTAGCTGTATATTTCATGTATGACTTCAAAATAGGAATGTAAATTAGCAGAACCTCACAGCTCATATATGCAAAATTCTTGGGGGAATGACAAATCTTCAAGGATGGATAAATTATTCCTCCAGAAGGGAAAGGAAAGACACAGAGGAAAAGCAATTGGGAGGGATGAGGGAAAGGAAGACAGAGGAAGAGAAGTGAAGGCAATGAGACAATGAAGCTAATTAATTAATTTAGGCTATTAATCTGGACCACATGTCCTCTGACAATCTCCGAATCAATGGTGGATCCCAAGTGAATATTGACAGGGACATTGAAATGTATTTGGAAAAGAATACTTATATGGTTTTTCATTTCTTCTGTGATCTTTTAAGAATCTAGGTGGAAGAATCCAAGAAATATTGACACTATGAAGAGAGTGTCTCTACCCAAGAAAGATTTCTGGAGACTTCCTTTGTCCTTTTTCTTCTGAATGATAGAGCTGCCTAACCATGGAACCTTCTCCTTCTGTTGTCCAGAAGCCCTCTTCAAGAAGGTTGCTGTGATAATCTATGCATCTTTCTCATTGTGCTTCTGCTTTTACAAGACTTTCAAATGCCTGATGTAACAAAAGTGAAAATTCATATTGACTTGGTTAAAGATACAAAGTTTATTATTATTTCTGCAAGGGACTCTTGGAACACATATATATCCAAGTAAAGGAATGCTGGAGAAGAGGGAGGAAACAGCCATTTATTGTCTCCACTATGTGTCTGTCACCCTATTTGGTGATTTTACATTTTAGCAACCTTTGCAATAATCCTGTCAGGCAGTCTCATTTTTCTTTGTCAATAAAATGGGAAAAATGATGTCTAAGAAACATGTTCAAGGTCCCCCAAATAAGTGGCAGTGTTTTTTGAGATTGTCCTTTCCCCCCCCCCCCCAAAAATTCGAATGGAGCCTGTTTTGAAATACAAAATGTGAAATCTTGAAGATGGATACTAAGGTCATAGACATAAACACCAGTGTCTTCCAGTAAATAACTGGGTCCACCTGCTTTTGAGGCTATTCACACAAGAGTTCGTAGTCTGATATAAGTTCTGACCATCTTGTCACTGCTTCATGTTTCTGCTGTTGGAAATAAACAGAATAAGGAAACTAAATTCTGTGGTGTGTGTGTCTGTGTGTGTGTGTGTGTCTGGGTTATACATGTGTATTGGGTATAGAGACATCAAGAAACAGAATGGTATAGTAGAAGGAGAGCCTGAGAGAAAAGTGCATGCTTTGGAATGGGTGGAATTTGGTGTTAACAATTAGAAACAGGGAAAGCTGAAAGCAACATCTTAAACTTTTCATCTTCTGTCTTCCCTTCCCCCCTCCCTCCCAATCATTCTTCCTCTCTCTCTTTCTTTTCCCTCTGGATGAATAATTTATCCATCCTTGAAGATTTGCTGTCCCCACCAAGAATTTTGCATAAGTGACCAGTGAGGTTCTTTTCATTTACATTCTTATTTTCAAGTCATACATGAAACATACAACTAGAAAAAAAAATTGACGTAGGATTTTGCAATTATTTTTCTTTTATTCTAGGAAAAAATACCAAAAATATTATGGGGAGTGTTTGAGATACCCCAACACACCTTGAATCAAGTAGCTTTGACACAATTTCAGGGAGCAATCACATGCAACTATGCTCAAGATCACATAAAAGCCCTTTATAAAAATAGACATTACCTCTCCATACCTTTCTGGCCCTAATATAACAGTTATCCCATCAAGATTCTCCCTTCCAGAACTCTTCTCACTTTATTCACATTCCCAACTCATAAATCAAAATGTAACCATCTTGTGTCCCCTCTCCTTGAAGGACTATTCTAGGCCAGATACAGTGACAAACTGATTCCCATTCTAGTACCATCAGAAAATAACTCTTTCAGATGTGTCTATTTGATCGGGAATATTTAAGGTCTAAAATCAAAGGAAGGACTAATGGTGTAAAGCACTAGTCTCCATTTTTCTGCCTTCATATTACAATTTAATATTTCTAGCAATAAAGGGATGTGGTGATAGGGGGTATGATCTTGAAGGAAATAGGAGTATTGTCCTGTGAATAAGCTGCCTGCCCATTTGCTCATGGCTATCAAGGTTCCTCCTTTCTGTGATTCCTTGTCCTGGGGAATCTGCAGACATTTCAGGCTGTGAGTGTGAGTCTTGGATGAATTATTGGTGATTTTAAGTGTTAATCTCAAGCAGCAGAAATTTATATTCTCATGTCCATTGAATTTGTCAATATTCTTTGAAGACTGCTTACTTTTATTAATTCAAACACATAGAAAGGTGTATTTTCCTTAAAGGTGTACCTTTAAGGAGAATACAAAGTTAAATAAGGTACAATGCCTGCCCTTGAAGAGAGTATACACTATTACTATTTAAGATGAAATAAGATGTGATAAGTGCATTGCAAGTGGTGCAAAATGTGATGAGAACTCTGAGGCAAGAGATAGGGGTTCTAGTGCTTGGCTCATAGTATTGTATCCCTTGTTCTTAAAGGGTGCCAAGAACTGGAAGATCTTTGTCCTTGACTTCAGAAATTGTCTTATGTAGCAAGACTAGGTATAGAAATAAGACTGAAATGTAGAAACACTGAAAGGGGAACATAACCAATTAGTATATATATCTGATGGCAGGGGCCAAATTCTAGCTCAAAGGGGAGTGATGAGTGCCTGTAGCATGTCTCCTGCAATGTCATTGTAAGAAATTGATGAGAAGAACTATGTAATTGAAAATACATTTACTTGTCAATATTAATTCGATTTTTGATACCATAGGCTTTTGTTGAATGGATCATGTATCAAAACGTGAAGGGGATGTGAAATAGAATCAGGGCCAGGACAGAGCTGAGAGTGATGGGAAGTGCTACATGGAAGGGAGTTTTTGTCTCAGGCAAAGGAAAAGACTGCATTGGAGCAAGGTGAGCTTTCCTGAGTAGGGGATGACCTGGCAAATCTCTAGAGGTAGAAAGCAGCAAATAAAGATGGGAGATGGTGGAGTGGTTGACATGGCCGAAAGAGAAGCATGTGGCAAAGACTAGAGAGGTGAGAGAGTCAGAGAGTTTGGCTGTTCCTGTGTTGAGCCACAGATTGGCTGTCAACTGGAAGGTCAAGGTGATCACTCTGGTAACTTAAGTGGGTGAGTGGGCTGGGTGGGGATTGTAGAAAATGGTGAGAGAGAGTATGCTTGGTTTAACTAGGCAGCCGCTCAAACCAAGGCTTTTGTTTACAGGTAGACATGAAGGTCCTGTGTTGCCAGATTTGAATTTTCAAGAACAACTTAAAAATCTATATTTTTTCTTTGAACTCTCTCAATTGTTAAATGTTGGCCACTAATTCAAATATCAGACCCTTTCCTATAGATGAATTATAAAAAAAGAACAGAGAGCATGTTCCAATCCTCCTTGGTGAGAGCTCTAATTTGATTAATTTGGCTTTATCTAAATGTATTTATTTATCTTTGGTCTGACAGTATAAAGCGATTGTGAAAAAAATCTCTGTTGCTCTTGTGAGAAACATGAACAAAATTCCCAGTTTTCCACTTTGAAAGATTTGCCAAGTTGTTCGATCTGTTTCATCACGAATTTCCTTCAGGAAGAAGACATATTACATACTGGAAATATAAGCTGCTAAGTAGTGTACACAAAGTAAGTTTGTACTTTTGATTCTACTATGGTTCTGAATTTTTGTGCTTTTTTTCAATCCTGAATATATGTATTCTTGATGCTTACTTATTTATATATTTTTAATACCCCTATTATATCATCTGCGGAAAAACAACTTCCTCTGTTTTCTTCTTTCTTTTTATGCAAAACCAGAAAAATATTGCTAACAAAATCGCAAGCCCGGAATCTTCGAATGAGTCATATAATCAAACCCTACTGTTGACACAGATTCTATAAACAGAGACTATCACGGTTGAAGCTCATACCAAAAAACAGAGTTGTAGCAGATTCTGTTGTGTATCAGGATGTTACACAACTGATTTGTCTCATTTCAGCTAAGCATCCGTGCTCTTAAAACTTTGGGATTCTGCAAGCACAGCGTTTCCACTGACTGATGTCAAAGGCATCCTCCTTTGATATTATAAAAACCCACATCTTTGGTCGTTACTGTTTTTGATTGTTAGGGATTACCTGGAGAAGCCAGAGAAAGAGCAGGTGCTTCTACCTGGCTATCACGGAGACAGTAATAATGGTAATGATGGCTTGCTGCCTGAGGATTCGCGGCACCAAGTATCCATTTCAGCCCAAACAGATTGCAAATTTATCCCTCCTCTCCAATCACCCTATTAACTTGGAAATGCTTAGATTTAAAGTTCAGCATAGGAATCTACAGATCCTACCAATTAGAATAAGCCACCTTGTCCTATTAAAACTGCCACAGTGCTGTTTGGTTTAACAGAGAATAATAATTTAACTTCAGAATAATCTTGTCATTGTAAAAAGAATTAAAATTATAACTCTTCCACAATCGTGCTGTGCAGCTTTCTATAGACTGTGGTGTGCCGAATTTCAAATAATATTCTTCTGTTGCCCCATATCCCCAGGTCCTGGATAAAAATGAAATGTGCATTTCATAAGAAGATCCCAGTGAGCAGTAATAAGAAAAAGTATTCAATCATAGTCAGTTGGTTAAAGCTTTGGGGATGGGCTCAAGTCACCATTTTTTCCTTCTTATTTTTATAAGGACACAAATTAAAAAATTAAACTAAACTATTTTTCTACCTCCACCGGATCGAGCTGGCTAGGGAAATAGATGGGGTTATATCTTTAGTAACATGAAGATAATGTCCATTGGATTGTTTTAGAATTAGTAGAAGCATCATCAATCACCTCAGCTACTATAATCAAAAATTCTAGTCAATGTCATATAAATTTCTTTAAGCATAATCTGAGGTCGCATAAAAATATATACCTGATGCCATTGTGCCACCTCCCCCAATAAAAAAAAGGGAGAGAGGAAGTATATATTTTTCCATTAAATTTATTAAAAAAACCTGGCAACGCTAAGTCTTTGCATTCTCACGATTTCTATTTTCAGACTTGTCAAAAAAACTGAAAACAGGAATTGCCCAGAGGATGTTTTAATTTTCTGAAAAATTGAGAGACATGTATAATTGCATCTCTCTAAGGTTTTTAGATAGTCCTTTGAATTAGCTTTTTTTTGGAAAGCACTTTGTTAATAAGGAATTATATCATGCTAGATGTAAATAAGTCAGTTTTCAAAAACAGCAAATAGTCCCCAGTGTGGTCAAACATATTTTCACATTGGCATCCTTTGGTCTTGCACAAAAGTAAAACATCTTCCAAAATTTTGAAATCTAGGAAACAAAACCCAGACTGCCCAAGCAGACATATTTTGTGAAAATCTCGAATAAAGTTTTCTTTTCCTTTTACCTACCAGGAAATCTTTTCTACAGCCAGTATTACAGATAGCATATTATGCCGCTCCAAAACAGTTGGGAACTTTCATTCATTCAGATTCACTGCAAAACGAATTTCGCTCTGTCTCAGCTCGTTATAAGCAGATGTTAAAGAATATATTGGGAAAAAAAATTCAATGGCACCAGAAAAGTCCAAGATCAAAAAAATAAATAAATAAATAAGAAAAAAATACGTTTAAAACAATAGTTGTTTAGAGAGACCTCAATGGATCCCAGTGCTCTGGAACCTTCTCCTGGGTTGTGAACAATCGAAGATTTATTCGAGCTCTCTGCACACTGGGAAATGAAGACCCAGAAGCTCATTATCATGTCTATTAAAAAGCAGAAACTGGGGTACATCTAAGAAAAGATGTATTACTTTTTAAACCGCACTGCAAACTGCAGACCAATAGGGACTTGAACTATATAAAAATACTCTCAGTAGTAGGGGAGTGGGGAGAGAGTGGGGGGGGTGGATATTCACTCTCCCAAACAGCAGGAAAATACCATGCCACTAACTTCCATTGTTGTCATGGCTTTGGAAAGGTGGCTCTATCCTATTTTCTTGAAAAGGGATTTTTGAAGTCCGACTTCTGGTTTGATTAGAAGACTAAATGAGACTATTCGAATAACTTTGGGGACCACACTCTAGGGGAGGTGAGGGGGGGATTTGATTAGCAATGACCAGTTATATTCTAGTTAACCCCAATTATAAACCTTCACCTTTGCTAATTGGATTAATTTGTCAGCAAGCAATATACTTATGAATTGTACTGGAGCCAAATTTGTGCCACTTTATGATGAGATAAAAATCATCAATGTGGCATGGCTCATTTCTTAAGAGTGGATCTATAACCAATTTCTGCAAAGGTAGAACAGAGTTGAATTTTACTATCAAGTTGGAAGAGACATTTGTTACAGTGATTCTCTTTGCAGCCGGAAAAAAAAAAAAAAAAAAAAAAAGCACAGTAAGCAAATTCTCTCTCAATTAAAAGCTTTCCAAACTCAGGGTTAATGAAACCTTAATTAAAGTCAATGGAAAAGTCATGTTCAGAATAAAAAAATGCAAATGTACTCAGAAGTGTCCTTTTCATTCCCTCTTGACTGATCCAAGCATACTGTTTCTGACTCTCCAATTTCTTTAGCGTTTTGTGTACAGAAAGACACAAACCAACAAAACCTGTTGCATTATAGAACATCTCACTCCCCAAAGACAAGTAATGTCTGCTTTCTCATTAAAATAGTAAAGCACATGACCATGCTGTTTCCAACAGTTCACAAAGACTGAGCGCCAAATTTGCCTGGACAATTTGTTGGGCTTGATTTTAATGATAAAAATATAATATTATGTTTCTAATCCTGTTAGGGAATCTGTGAATGGGTCCAGTTTGAGTAAAATAAAATGACAATGTCAGTCACATATTTCCCTGTGGTAGAAATAAAATCGCTCAAAATAGTCAAGCTGGAATGAACAGAAAATCTCTTATACTTGAAAATATGTTAATAAGGCTGCAAAATATTGTGTTTTCGAATTGGCTAAAGGGCAAATAGCTGTTGTCAGTACTGTCTGTCTCTTGGATGAACCAGCACCCATCCGCCTAAATGGACACAGGGCTGCCAGTGTTGTGTACATGCTTCAAAGTACAAAAGAAAGTCTGTGGCATTCGCTGCTTTTATCTACTTCACAAAGGGAGGCATGGGAAATTAGATATTCCGTAGATATTCCAAGGGAATATAGATTGTATTTAAGAAGCCAACCTTTTCTCTTTTCTTTTCTTTTTCTTTTTTCTCTTGTAATAAGGGTGCTAAGAAGAGTACCCTTAGATTTTTCCCCTTTACAAACAAAGCAATTCATAGGAAGGAGACAGTAAAAATGATTGGATTATGGAAATTAATCACAACATACAGTGCTTCCTGTGTGTGTGCATGTGTGTGTGTGTGTGTGTGTGTGTGTGATCTACTTAGGACCAGGACACTGAATGTTCCTTCTCTATAACAAGAACTAACTCTCGTTGTCACCTGTTGATAATAGAGAAGAAAGGAAGCCAAGCATCGGGATCAGGGCACAATAATGCCTGTTGACAATAAATTATCAAAACAATAATCATGTTTAGCCAATCCCTTTGTGTAAAACTGTTATTATGATTCCAGTGCCAGCTGTCTGAAACTTTAATTTAAGTGCTTGCTTGAGGCGAGACATTTGGAATGCTAGTTTAGAATGTTTTATAGCTCAAGCAATATGTTTTACTAACCTCAAATACTGTGATGATGGTTTAAATGGTGACTATAATTTGTATGTGGGGACTCTGGAGTGAGTTTTGCTTTCCCAGGGAAGTGTCTGCTACATCAAAAATTCAGACATTTCTGGGTTATCTGAGGCAGCCTATCCTTAGGGGCCCTGGGAGCTGCATCTACCTGCCCACAGGTAAGCACCACAGACATTTAACTTTGGGGAAGTTGCTTCAAGTTGCTGCAGTTGGAATGTTCCTCAGAAACAGACATGTTCGGTGGAAAGTAGGGTGCTAGCTAGAGAGGCTATGGTTTAGTGTTAGGTGGGCTAGTAAGTTTCACTCTGTTCCTTCCTCATCAACCATTCTCTTAACCTCAGACCTTGGAAAGAAGACAAAACCAGACCCTGTTATATTGTCTCCAGCACATATGCATCATTCCTTAGTAATGGATCAGCAAGATGTTGGTATATTGAGAATAAAGGATGTGATTCTACTTTAAATATAGGAGGTTCCAGGATACAACCCATCTATAAGAATTTTTGCAATTGTCCTTATCATGCATAAATGATTTGGGTTATGAATTTTGGAAAGATGATGACAGTTTAAGATTAGTTACAATTTATCTCTTTACGTTTTTTAAATTAATTGCTGCTTTAGCCTAAGTATTTTATTTTTATTTTTATTTTTTATGTATTTATTTTTGGCTGCACCATGTGGCTTGTGGGATCTTAATTCCCCAACCAGAGATCGGACCTGCAACCCCTGCAGTGGGAGTGTGGAGTCTTAACCACTGGACCACCAGGGAAGTCCCATAATTTATCTCTTTATATTAGACTATTATTAAGATAGTATAATACTAATAACTATTGTCACTTCAGAATAAATTCTAAAGCATTTCATATCCATTATCTCATTATCATAGCAGCTTTTCATGATAAAGTTTCATTTTGCAATGGAAGTTTTGGGGATTTAAAGAAGTTATATGATCAACTAGGTCTTGGATCTCCAAAGACCAAGGTCCAAACCTGGGTGCTCTGAGTCAACCAGGAAATTGTGCAATTTTCAGCTTTTCACAATTCCTTTTTGATTCTCTGAATAATCAAAAAATACTTTCAAGTAATCTTTGATAGACTTTGTCTTCTGTTTACAAACGCTAGAACCACAAGTGAGCGTCAATTACAAATTTAATGTCTAAGTTTCTGGGGAAAATCTTTTCCTACAGCAGACCCCTAATATCTAATGGCTGTTTTGAGTGTATGTTAGGTATTTAATAAAATTTGGGAATAACTTGACACCTAAAACACCACTCAGGTTGTATCTTTTCACACTATAGAAACAGTCTAACTTAAGTTCTAGAAATGTCTCCTGAAATTCTACAAGATAAAATCTGCTGGTGGAGACAGGTGGGAAAACACACTGAAGCTATGGCAAATATCTGCTGAATAAATACTTCCCTGATGACAGTATTTGTCCAGCTGATTGACTCATACAACAGCAATTGTCTCATAAATTATCCTGATAGAAGAACCGCACATATGTGCATTGGCCATATGTATGGCCAGATGCATCTCTGGAAAAAAAAAAAAACTATTTAAAAGTCATGCTCAAACACAGTTCCTGGCACAGAGGAGAGATGTAATAAATATAAAAATAAACATGAACAAATATCAATACATTTCTTTTTTACTGAAACTGGGGAGGCTTATCTCTTGAAGTAATTCCAGGGGAAATGTGATGTAAAGCAATAACTCGAGCTCTCCTCTCTGTGTGTTGGTTTTATAATTCCAGATGATTATATATGAATTTGTAGTGGGCTGCATTTGAAATTACTATGCTGAGAAACAAATGCTCTACTTAATTGGCATCTGCAATGCAACTTTTCAATCAATTTCTATTTTTTAGAAAGTTACCATTATAGAATATAGGTGATGCTTGCAACATTAATGAACATGTGAAAATGTTGATGTTTCTTAAGAAACTAGGCAGAAGGGACATATAAAGAGCTGCATAAGTAATGTTTATCTGTGTAGAATGAATGAGTTGAGAGAGTTGTTGATCAATAGAGTCAAATTAGATGATGTTTCACTGGAATGCCTCAGTGTTTGGAAGATCAGGTTTGGGAGTGCCCAACTTTTGAATCCTCAAAGTTTAGCACATAATTGATGCCTGTGATGATGGAATTGGACTCAACCTGAGTCAACTCAGTTATTTACTGGGTTATTTACTGGATTATTTACTGGGGTATTTACATCAGTGGTCAGTTTTCATACAATCAAATGGATCAGCCATTTGGCAATTCAAAGTGGATAATATAGTGTAGTATTTTGGGGCTGGAGTTTTGAGGGCAAATTACTTGGTCTAATTTTTAAAATTGATCTTCACGCAATGATTAATGTTGATAATATTTTTAAAATGTTCATTCTGTTTACTGTTAGGCAGTAAGATAATGAGTGATTTAGTCCTTTTAAATAAATGCTCATATATTTTCCATTGAGAAAATTAGATTTTTTTCATCGGAGTAATATCCATTTACATGTCTCTATATGCAGTCACCAAATTTTCCCTTTAAAATGATTCAAGTATCCAGACATCATGTTTCATTCCCATAACATCTATGCTGGCCCACATCGTTATGCCAGTGTTTTGTCTACTGTTAAGCCCTAGTGAAAAGATCGTACTCTATTGCTTTCCTTATCATCCTTAAATACCATTTTATCTTTTTTGTCAGTCACTCTCCTGCTCAATCTTCTATAGGCCACTTTTTCCACCAGCTTTCTAAGTAGAGTTCATGCATTCATTTATTTGTTCATTCACCCACTTATTCAATAAATAGTCTATGACCAACTACAGTGTCAAGAGAGTAGGCATTGTGTGAACTGCAAATAACAAGTTATGAGGTTTAAAATCTAGTTAAGGAGATAAGATCCATAAAAATAGCTTTAGCGTAGTGGCCTTAGAATCAGATTGTCCGGAGATAGAAGCCAGGCTCCCCAACTCATCAGCTGTATCTTCGGGCAATTTACTTAACCCAGTTGTGCCTCAGTTTCCACATCCGTAAACTGAGGTGAATGATATTACTTATGTCAAGGGATTATTGTAAGGATTAAATGAGATAATATATGTAAAGCCTTAGAGCATCCTGGTTTAACGAAAGCACTCAAAACAAGTTCAATGGAATGGTTAAGGGGAGGAGAATAAATAAGGTGTAATTCAAGAAAATTTGAAACAAACCAAAGTAAGGAAGGGAAGGAGGGAGTTGAGATCTTCCAAAGCTCACAGAGAAGATGCATACTTTCCACACATGAGTGCTTACAGAAGACCCCATGGCCAAACTGGTTGTTTAAACAATTTTTACTCAGAAATACACATATACACACATCCATCTCAAAAGGGTAAAAGATTATTTTGAAATGAAAAAAAAACCCATTTCTGTCTCCATTATATTTTAGAACCAAAAGGAGTTCAAGTACATTTTTCATACTTACCTTACTTTCATATAATGCATTAAGTAAGTCACTAATGCCTCTCAGAAAGAGTCAGAAATTGCATTCCTGTAACTGAGGTCAAAATCTCATTGAAAAGTTTTGATTCTTGTATTGATTTATATCATTTCTTTAGTCACTTCTTTTTCATTTATTTCTTTTCTTCCTTGACCCAGAGAAGAGGCTACCAACTAACAAAAGTCCCAGTGCCATTGAAATTCTGGATGAATAATACTGACCCACATTAGCAAGCTGAGAATGCTATCTCTTTCTAGACTGTAGAGTAAAAAATTATACAATAAAAAATACAGAGGTTATCAGTCATACAGTTTGTCTTCTCTTGTGATGCAGATTAAATGGTTGTAACTTCACTGGACTCCAATCTACTTGACATCTGTCAAAAGGTTGGGGTCATCTTTCTTCCATTAGCAAGAGTCTCCATTTCGACAATCCCCTCCATATCCATATTCATGTCAGATATAATTGTCTGCCTCTTGTCAATCTTCCATGTTAATGGGATCAACAAGTGCTGAAACTAGACATCCTTCTCTCCCCTCTGTTGCAAAGAGAAAATGCTGGCTCTTTTCAGGGACACAAGAGCAAAGAGTAAAAGGGAAAGACAGCGCCTGGACCCCTTGTCATCTAATGTTCTCTTTAATTTAGTTTCCAACTCAGAAGCTTCTTATTATGCCAAATTCTAAGCTACAGAATTGCTTTGCAACTAAAATGCTGCAAATGCTTCAACTCCAAAGTTCCACTTGTGGGCATGATCTGTCTCACCCTAAGTCATTTTGGCAGACAGTAAAACTTTTGAATGGGCAAAATGAGGCTAGGCACTGCATAAACACAATTTGTCTTTGGAAAAGATGGGTGGATTTTTGCATCTAGTTTCAGTGCTAAGAAGTGTCCAGTTATGATATACTTGACCCCATTTCTCCAGCCTCAGCTACTATGCAGATCTGTAGGCTTAAAACATGTTTGTGCTAAATCTACAAATTATGCTTCTGTTGTTACACTTCAAAATGTTGTGGAGAAGGGTTGGAAATGCATGTTCTTAATCCATACTTCTGACCGCTTCAAATTCTTATTGATGTGTGATTGATCCTGGATTCTTTCAGAAGGAACAGGAGTCATTACGTCAACCAACTGTCCCATCACTACGTATGTAGGATTGGACTCATGAGTTTATTTTAGATATCTATTCTTCCCCAAATGCATGGATCTGAGAATCTTGTTGGATAGTTACAAAATCAATAGCATATGATAAAGGGTGTGGTTAGCAGAGGAAAACCACATGTCCAGGATGCATTTTGAAACAAAAGTCCAACCTTTAACCACGAGAGCCCCCTGGGTACTTCTTACCCAGAGAATCTCTCACTAAATCATGTTCACACTATTTATGAATGTTCTGTGGCTTTTTTAAAAACATAAAAGCAAACTTAAAGTGGCTGAAGAATACTTATCTAAGCAGTTCCAGGGAGTAACTGTATAGTTTAAGCATTGTGTAAGTTTTTATTCATTTGATTTCTAGGTTCATTCCAATGTGTTTATAGTTGCATTTGTATCTTCAATTCACGAGTCAGTGGCAAGAAATGAATAAAACAGCTCGGTGGAGGCAAACACAACATGGCTAACAAATATAATGCTTTTTGCCCCATTGGCATAGGAGAGGATACCTTGATATTGACATGATATATATCATTAAATATTATATTTATTTATCATTATATATAATTAAATGTCATGTATTTTTTATGTATGCATATTATTAAATGCATATGCATATTCATATACTATATTTACATATGCTGTATTATATATATACCATATATACATAACTACATATGTGCATGTGCTATATATATATCAGTTAATTAAATACACATGTTATATAATGTGTTTAATAAAATATTTAATATATATTTAATAAAATATGAATACATATGTTATACATATTTGATAAAATAAACATCTTTGGTTAAGCATATTCCAGATATATAATGGCTGCTTGAATTGGGCAAAGGTGTCTCTTGGAGATGGATTGCACTTGCCATGACTAATTCATTTCCACAGTTCAGGATTCCCCACCACAATCCCCCTCAGTCCAAACACATATACTCTCTTTTAAAATTATTCTGCCACTTTTGTTCGATTGAATTTGTTAACTGCCAAATCACTGAGTCATGCCCCTTTTTCCTCCTCTGAAGTCTGTGCCAAGTTCTGTCTCTGAGGCAAAGCAGAAATAAACACCTTTCACTAGCACTTCAGTCTCGTGGTAAAATATGAGGGCATCCTCTCTCACTATCTGCTGAGCAGACTCAGAAAACATCCCTTTCTGGATTTTCTGCTTTTCTCATTCTATTTTCTCCCAGAATCTGTTTGCAAAACATTTTATGGAATTGGCGAGTTATTTGCACTGCTTTTGCATTGCAGTCTGCCTAATTCAATTGCAATTATTTGTAAACTGCCACCATAACTCTTTTCTGGCTAATGTCTGCAAACTGTTTACTAAACAATAAACTTAATCATGCATTCATTGTTGCAAATGTCTCCAAATGGCTTCAGAGGAGAGCTGACTTGACATTTTTGCCTATTTGCAAAGCCATGAAGGATGTTTTCTGAATAGACACTAAGTTCTATAAAATTTAGTCACTCTATTTCCTGCACCTCTTCTGATCTGTGACAAATTGGGATGGCCTCTCTTTTAGGTCAGCCAATGTGCTGTGCCAATACTGGTAGATTCAAAGCGAACTGGGCAGGAGATAATGCACTGGTAGCAGTGAAAGAAGAGAAAGTATGACAGCACAGTACAGGCAACCATCAGGTTATATAAATATTACATGAGTATCTACTTAACATATTAACCAAGGATCTCTTATATTGAAAGACCCTGTGTGAGACTCCTTGAGAGGTGTAGGCTGTGAAGACAATGGCTCTGCGCATTGGGGAGCTGATGGGATGTGAAGATGAGAGGAAGAGGAAAGATCAAAATAACTTCTAATTTACAACGTACAGATCTGAAGAACTCACGATGCTATTAATAACAGCAGACAAATCAGGATGAGAAAATGATTTGGGGAAGAAGGTGAGAAATATGGCTCAAAATATTTTGGTTTGAGCCAGCAACAGCATAATTTGGCAGAGTGGTTTATCAAAAATGTTTACCAGGTAGTTTGAAGTGGAGTGTGAGAAGGCAGGAAAGGTCTGGCTGGAGATACTGGCTTGGGAGCATTGATTATAGGGGTGTGGCTAACTCTGGGAATGAACAGGGTTTCTCCTTGAAGGAGGTTGGAGAGGACAGGCAGACTCTTGGAGTGGAGAGGAGGAAGATGAAAACTTAGTGAAGAATATGGAAAAGAGTGGTGGGAAGACATCCCAGTTGTTACATGGTCACAAAGATAATGGGAGCATTTTAAGAAGCCTGGGGTGGTCCATGGTGTGAAATGGTTTGCTGTAGGTATGTTGAGAACAATGGGAAAAGCGTGCAGAGATCATGATGAAGTGACAGAAGATCCAGCTGTAAATGCTGGGATCTAGGATGAGGGGCCCGATGAAGCCAGGGTGAGTACCAGGAGATGCCCACTGGAGAATCCTAGCTGTGAAAAGGAGGGAGTAATAGCCAGTGCAATTTCTACAATTTCCCCTTTTTTCCCTTCATCACAATCTTGGTTCATGTCATTTTACCTAAACTGTTAACATCTCCTCCACCATCCTCAATCTCTGCTTATGAACTTACTAAATTAATGAGAAAGAAATAGAGCAATCAGAGGAGAACTTCCATACATTTTACTCTGTGTCTGTATTGATTGTAGTCTCTCTATTTTTCCTTTGTTTCTATGAATGATGGGTCTAAACTCCTCCGTCAAGCCAACCTCTGGTGTTCATCGTCCCATCCCTTCCTGCCTACTCCAGAACATCGTGCTGGCAGTTTCCTCCTCTTTCCTACCACCCCATTTCACCTTGTTTGTACTTGAATGCTCTAATTTCTCGCCCTCCTGTGACTCCACATCTTTCCACAGGTCCTGCTCCATCTCTCTGCCTGTACTTGCTACCTCCAATTCATCTTGTCCTCCTCTTTCTGGAATTCAGTCAAATCAGTTTCTCACACTTTACCTCTTCAAGGAAACAGCTCTTATCGAGGTCAACAATGCCTTCCACGTGGCTAAATTCCTGAGTCATTTCAGTTCTCAGTCTACACATTTGATCATTCCCTCTTCTCAAAAAATCTTGCTTCTTTTGGCCTCCAGAACACCACTTTCTCTTGGTTCTCTCTCCCCACATCACTGGACACCACATCCATCTTGTTGCTGATACCTCCTCATACTTCTGGCTTTGAAACATTAGAATGTCCCAGGAACTGGTTTTTTGACTTCTCATCTCTATCTAATTTTAACTTCCTAAATGATTCCATCCTGACTTTGGTTTTAAATATCACCTAAGTACTGATGACTCCAAAATCATATCTCTAGCCTGGACTTTTACCCTCAACTCCAGATATCATGTATCACCAATAACATGGTGGGCTATTGACTGGGGTGCTCTCCCTGGGTGGGATGGGGCCTGGGGATTGGGTTCCTCAGGACTAGCTGATGACAGTGAGTCCCAAATCAGGGGATATCAAGAAGCTAAAGCCAGCAAATGGATCAGAGTTAGAAGATAAAAATGAGTCACCAGAACCAAAGGCTCAGAATCAGACCAAAGAAGAACCATGGCTGGCACCAGATTCCTGCGAAGGTAGCATTTGATTCAAGCATGAAGCAGACAGGGTGGTAGATTACCTTTAAAAAAAACCAATCAGCAGTACATGGAGATTTCCGATATAATGGAGAATAGATTCTAGGCCTAAAACCTACGCTCTAATTTTAGCATTTAGGTATAGAGAAATACAGAGCAGGACTATATCATGTGTCCCAGCTTGCAATCTTATTCATTCAGTCGCAGACACAAAGCTTTGCCTGGTATAACCAATTTGACCTGGTATGAGTGTCTGACTGCAAGAGAGACGTTTACGTCAGTAAAAAACTCTGCAATGCCAGAGTACTGATTGGCCAATTCTGCAAATGCCTCATCTGGGAAACCCACCATCAGGTTTCCCAAAACATTCCATTGGAATCAGATATTTTCCTCTTGTAAAACCAGCCACAAAATACAACTTATAAAGTACCCCAAACCACTTTGCCAATCCAGCCAGAAAGCACAATGCCTCTTGACTTTCTAAGAATGCCTGCTATATAATCTATATAATGAAAAACATGACACCCTCCCCGCCCCCCGCCGCCCAGCTTCTATATATGTGCTTCAGTTAGATGGGAAAGAGTACTTCTTCCTGCTGGAGCATCCCCTCCCCCATCTTCACAGCCGCACAACCACAACTTAGAAACCACCCCTCCGTGTTCACTGGTCCCCAACTCAGGGTGCAAACTTCTGCTCCAAAACTGTTAAAGTGAATAATCAAAGGTCATTTAAAAATGTGACACTTACTTGAATCAATGTCTTCTTGAGGCTTTTGAAAGGTGCAGCAGGCATAAAATTTAATATTGATTGTTGGGGCATATTCCATTCCCTCTTTCAGAGTCATTTCAGAATAACAAATAATTTGTTTTGACCTGTACTGGGCTTGTCTACTGGACACACACGCGTCCCGGGTCCTCTTAGTGCAGCTGAGCTTTCTTTTTTCTGTCCACTTCTCTCAGTTTTTTTCTCCCCTCCTTAAATTTCTTGGTTCCTGCCGTCCCCTTCTGCCCGCTCCTCTCAGCTCCTGTTCTAATTTCAGCTGTCATTTCCCTGGCTCTCCTGAGTGCTCTGAGCTCCTGTTCTAATTTTTCATGTCTTCTCCCAGGGCCACCCTCCTTTCTGTCTCTCTGACCCTCTACTGCTCGCCTTTCCCTTTTCTCTGACTCTTACTCTTCCACATCCCATCGGAGGTTTTGCCTCAGGTTTTGCTGCAGCTTCTGTCTTCTGCAGACTGTTTAATGCAGCCAGTAAGAGGGTGTCCGATCCGTGCTGTAGAAATCCCAGATTCACAAAAATAAAATCAAAGTTTTTCACGTTCTTTTAAACCCAAATTTGACTCTCTTCCCCCTAAATATTTCCTTCACCCACTTCCAGATTCTACTTGCAGATGGAATGAATCTAAGAAGATCTCTTTTTATATTCCTTGGTTGACAAGGGTAAAATATCAAGAGTTGATCTGAGAACTCTTATTCTAATACAGTTCTGGTCCAATTTTATCTTCTAAAGAAGTTTAGATGGAATTCCAATCAGTATCCAGGGAAGTGTGAGCAAAAATGTTCTTCTGTGAGCCCATCATTCATTCCAACAATACTTAAATGAACGACTTAGTTAAGGTCATGTTTCGTAAAATGATGTTTCGTAAAGTGAGGGTCCATCTCCCCTCTCACTTGCGTAAAGAAACAATCGCACTCCCGTTAATTACATGCGAATGATTTGCATTATTCACAAGCTGTTTCACCAAGGGTGTATATTGGCAAACTATCTCAGTGGAATTTTGAACACACTCGTCTGTCCTGGGAGAAAAGAGATTGTGAACGAATGCGATGTTGGGATATGGAAAGGAATTCATAGTTGCCTTGGATTTTAATATCTGAGGGCAGGGATGGTAGGGGATTCTACCTACCTGTTTGTTCTTAAGGACAAAAAGCCTCTTCATATAAAATTCTTCCAGCTTTGAGGATCTAAATAGTTCCATATTAAAGAATGCATTCATGCCCATATTAAAGATTACAGAGACTGCGTCAGGAGACATTTTGACTTCTAGGTTATTATCCGAGAGGGAGGGCATCTTCTAGACTTACATAGAATTTTCTCGTCACTTGTTGGCAAATTAAAATAATATAGTCAGCCACCTGGTTGTTTCCAGGAGTCTGTTTTCATTTTATGTCATTGGCTGGTTGTTTTGGCATAATGCCTTCTTGTCTGAAACATAACATTTTACATTTGTTGGGAATATATACATATGTAAAGGAGGAGAAAGTTTGTGTTGAAAAGGTCAGAGTTTAAAACTCTACATCTTGCCTCTTATTCTTTCAAGGAGCCATTGACAATCTTTCTGGAATTAATTTCGAAGGGCTTTAAGAAATTACGAATGACACGATTTTCTGTATTATTGCTATTATCTTTACAGATGGCAAATGAAAATTTCTGGTTATGACATCCAACCCACATTGACTCAGTAACCTTTCTCAGTGTCAACTTTGTACCCAGCGCTGTGATGATGGGTGCAGGGGCCATAAAGATGAATAAGCCTAATATCCTTCTCTGGAGGTGCTTGCAGCTAAAGGTCATGTCAGAGGTCAGCCAAAAGGCCTTAGCCTCATCTGAAAAGTCTTAATCCCAAATACCCTTCTCCACACAATAACCCCAGAGTTAAACCTCTCCGGGGCATAGGACTTCTAAAAAAAAATGAACTTAAAACACATGAATAAAAGGCAATACGTATGTAACTTTTTCACTCACTATTTACAAAAATGGACATAATATATGCAAACTTCTCAAGTACATGGTAGAGAGAAAAAAGGATGAAGTACATATTTCACCCCATGTAAGTTTCTGATTATTCCCTGCTTCTAATTAAGTTATTTTTCTTTTTGAACCATATCCAGGTTTTTTTTTTTTTTTCCTCCTTGAGAATGAGCAGAAAAACAAAAACATGGGGGAAGGGGAAGACCCACAGCTCTGTTGGGAAACAGGAAGTGATGTGAAAACTTGTTTGCCCTTTCTGCTGTGAAGAAGTTTGCAGAAGAGCTGTAACCCTGTGCTCTGCTATGTAAACCACCTCCAGAAATGGCAGAGGTCAGCGTGGGAAAAGAAGGCTCGCCCTGGGCCCAGAGTGACAACAAAAGTCAGTGCTTCCAGGCATCTCAAGATGAAAAGTAAAACCACTGAGACTGTGGAGTGGTTCAGAGTTGCTTGCTTTCTTCCTCTTTGCTTTCTTCCTTTCTCCCTCCTCCCCTTTCTTTTTTTGTTAAGTTCCAAATCTTTATGAACCTATTAAATATGTTGATCTTTTCAAACATCATCTAGTGGCCTCAACTGAGCCAAAACTAAAACAATCTCTGTTTGGCTGGTACTGAGTGTTTCAGTGCTTCAGTTCCTGTTTTCTCTCATCAGTTGTCTGTGACTATGAGAATTAAGAAGACAATACTCTCTAGGACTGGAGTGTCAATTGCTTTTTCCATAGTCGTGGGGTTTCATAGAGATGCCTATAGGGGCCTCGGGGGTCGTTGAAGAAGGCCATGGGCAGGGCTACATCAGAATCTCTTTTCTATTTTATAAATTGGAGTCAAACTTATTGTATATTTTGAACCATTGAAGATATAAAGAGATTTTCATCTTGTGACCGAATACATACAATGAACTGAAAAAGGAAACAATACCAAGGAACTGAAAGAAAATAAACAACAACAACAACAACAAACAAAAGCCTTCAATTATATGGGTATTTCAGGCTGTAGCAGCAAAGATTCCCTGGATCAATTACTTTCAAAATTTGTTTTTAGCTACACCCTGAAATATCCAGATGTAATGTAATAGAAAATTCTGATTTTAGGCCCAAATGACTATATGGCCTTTCTGAAATTTCTGTTTCTGTTGATCAGTTTAGCCTTGGCCACACTGTGGCAAAAAAGGAGGTCCTTATGAGGATGTATTTATGCTTTCAGGCAACACAGATATCATTTAATTTATCAGGCTAGCATTTAATTTTCTACTCCTAGGGACTCATTTGGAGGAGTGGATTTCATACCTGAGTATGTGGCAGCATCTCTGGGAAGGCCAGTTAAACATGGGTGGCTGGGCCTCAACCCCTCCACCTCCAGGAGTTTCTAATTCAGCAAATAGAGTGAAGCCTGAGAATGTACATTTTTTAACCCTTTCCCAGGTGATGATAGGGTCAGGGACAGGGATAGGAAGGAGAGGTATCTGTTTTTTGCTGGTTCTTTGTTCACCATCTTCCCTTCCAGAGGAGTGTCTGTACCTAGCCTGCAGTAGGAGAAGTGCATATGAAAAGCTCTTTCAACTCAGTGTAGCATGCTGGTCTGCTCCACTTCCCCTGTTTTATTCCTCAGAGGTGGTGGGCTGTGAATTCTGAAGGAAAAAGTGGAGGGTGGTCAAGATCATGTGTCCTTTGGGTGATGGAGACAGAAATCATGTCCACTTCAGTTCTGGAGGCCAGAAGTCCACGATCAGCGTGTCACTTGGTTGGGTTTTGGTGAGAGCTCTCTTCCTGGTTTGTAGACGGCCGTCTTCTTGATCTGTCCTCATAAGGCATTTGTGGAAGGTTTCCTGTTTCCTGCACTGTTAGGGGTACTTCACACATGCTGTTTTATGGATGTACAGGAAGAGTAGCAGTTATGTCAATACCTCTGTTTTACCAACTGTGGTGCAGTTGTGTCCATGTCCGTAAATCAAGTAGCCTCACTCAGCCTTGGCTTCATATTCACTGTACTGACTCTTCCATGAAGTTGTTGTGACAGTACTGTCTCATGACACTGCCAGGGAGTGTCTGCCAAAGAGAATTTTGGCCTAAAAGAGTGTTTCTCTGAGTGTGGTTCCTGGTAGATAAGCATCAGCATCACCTGGTCATCATTGGCTGGCCAGGGAGCCTCACTTTGAGGACTACTGACGCAAAATAACATTTCTCAAACTTCCCCTAGTGAACTTGTTAAATATACCCTTTATCAGGGCTTTCTCCAGGAAATTGTGATTTAGTAGGTCTGGGATAAAACCTGGGAACCAATATTTTTATTTCATTTAATTTTTTTTTTCTTTTTTTAAATGAGTGCTCCAAGTGAAACAATTTCTAGGAAATTTATTTTTTCTGCAGTATCAACTTAAGTATTTGCAGGTTGCTTGCTGAGTTAGGTAACCAGTAGTTGAACTTCCCCAGAAGCCTAAATATCTGATTTCAGGCTGAAAAAGAAGGATAAGTTGCTTGAATCAATTCAGCTGTTGGAGACTAGATTGGCTATTGAAGGACCAGGAACAGTCCTCTGGGTGTGGTAGGTGGCTAAGGAGAACTTGCAGTCAGAGAGGTGAGGTGTGTAGTCAAAACAAAACCCTAACAGCAAAAGCTTGAGAAATAGCAGTTGGTTTGAAAAGGCTCTGGATGTTCCATCTTCATCCTTACTACATGGTGCCATGACTATTTGCTCAAGGGTTTCTCTGCAAGACTTTGAACTTCTTCTCAAGGGCAGGGACTGAGTCTTCACCCCTAACTCAGTAAGTGACGTTCTCTAGTTGGCCCATAGTGAATAAACGGAGGGCAAGCAGGTTAGAGGACAGGCTGGAAAGATTTAGTTTGGTGCTAGGTTATAGGAGATTATAGAAGAATTTAAAGGCCAGGATAAATAGTGTGTACCTAAAAGCATTGTGACACCATAAAATTAGTTTAATGAAGGGAACACTCTAAATTGTGTTGTGAAATTTCACTTTGGTGAAGATGTAGCAGGTAGATAGAGTATAGAGATCAAAGGCTGAGGATTCCATATGAGGCTAATGCAATGGACCTAGAAAAGAGATGCTCTAGACCAGAGTGAGGGCTTTTCAAAGACAACCAAGTGGGGTGTGAAGAGTGGAGAGATGGCTGAAGTAGGTGTGAGAAGACTCAGCCTCTAATCAGAGGTGGGGGTGGAGGGGGCACTCAATGATGACCTGAGCTTCAAGTTCAGGTTCCTTGGGGAGAGGAGGGTATATGGTTAATTAAAAACTAGAATACAAAATTGTGTGGCACAAGATGATGAATTTTGTTTTCGATTGAAGTACCCATGGAACATCCAGGTTGACTGGAAATATAGGTTAGCAGCTCAGGAGAGAGAGAGAGATTTAAGACCATCAGCATTTACGTGTCAATGCTCTAAGAGTGGCTAGATTCATCTGTTTTTTGTTTATTTTTCCTTGCTTGCATTTATCCACCCTCTCCCAACTCCCATCCATATATACATGCTATTAGATTAGTAGATGGGTTGGACAAAAGCTGATAAAGTGAACTAAGAAAATTTGGGGGGCAAACAATTGTAATATTTTCTTTGGATAAATTGTCTATTCCTATATTCAACTTCATTGCCTTTCTATTTACTGCTTTTCAACTGGATTTTATATAAGTGGAGGTTGCCTTTACTGTGGGTCATAAACTCAGAAAACTCTGAAAAAAAGAATTTCACAGAATGACATCTAGATTGACATCTCTTTGGACAATTTTAGTTGTTCCCTCCTTCCATAAACATGTGCTAGACATTTGGGTAGTGCCAGACACTGGTCTTGACCCCGAATACTACAATGAACAAGACAGTTCCTGCTCTTGCAAAGTTTATATTTTAGTAGAGAAAGTTTTGGTCAACATACTACACATGTCTGGGAATTCTTTGTGATATAACTAATATATTTTCCACTGCCATTCACAACTCCATTATTACAAAGGGGAGTGCGATGTGTGATGGAGAGTATTTTACTAGGTGTAATCATTCTTTTCCCTTGGATGTTGATGGAGGTATATCCATTCTTTCCACTTCAGTCAAGATGAATCTCATCCGTCTATCACCAGATTCAAGGAAAGACCAGTGAACAATTTGTATGACAGCTTCAGAAGGATTATCCACTCTTTCTTTTGGTCTCCTAAAGTAACAGTGTGGATGACTTATTGGGCCAGGCTTGGGAATAGAAGCAGTCATGCTGTTTTACAAACTTTATGTTTAACTCTGGGCAAATGCACTTTTGTCCTTCTAATGATCATGTTACCCATCAGTGGAAATGCATACATTTCAGACTCCAAAAGTCTGATGAATCAAGTAGAACATAATTAAACTTAACCAAATCTCTTTTTTTCTCTTTTGCAGTGCTCAGCATCCTGCATAAGAAGGCCATGACTGGGAAAGTACATCTTGAGTAGCTGTGAGTGTAGACTGAATCCATCTGAATTTGAAGATGCTGTGGACAAATGTGGGTTTAACTCATGGCTCCACCATCTACTAATGTGTGCCCTTGGAGGCTGATTAACTTCTCTGGGTGTAGTGACCTTCTCCATAACATGGTTATAAAAGGATCCACCTCAGAGAGTTCTTGCAAAGGTTAAATAAGATTGTATAGATTAATATATATACATATATAGATATAGATTTGTATATACAGATACACACACAGAGACATGTGCAGTGTCTTCCCTTTTTCCAACTCACAACCTTTTCTGAGAAGTGTGGCCAAAGTGCATGGGTGAAACTGGAGTGGTCATATTTGTTTGTTTGTTTTAATTTTTTTTTAATTGAAATATAGTTGATTTCCAATGTTGTGTTAATTTCTGCTATGTAGCTAAGTGACAGAGTTATAAATATATACACCTTCTTTTTATATTATTTTCCATTATGGTTTATCTAAGGATATTGAATATAGTTCCCTGTGTTATACAGTAGGACCTTGTTGTTTATCCATTTTGTATGTAACAGTTTGCATCTACGAACCCCAGACTCCCAGTCCATCCTTCCCCCACTCTCCCTTTGGCAACAAGTCTGCTCTTTATGTCTGTTTGTCTATCTTTGTTTTATAAATAGGTTCTGTGAGTCACTCTCTCTTGAGTAAATAGGTTCATTTGTTTCATATTTTAGATTCCACATATAAGTGATATCATATGGTATTTGTCTTTCTCTTTCTGACTTATTTCACTTAGTATGATAATCTCTGGCTGTATCCATGTTGCGTGCGGCAAATGGCATTATTTCAGTCATCTTTATGGCTAAGTAGTATTCCATTGTATATATGTAGCACATCTTTATCCATTCATCTGTTGATGGACATTTAAGTTGTTTCCATGTCTTGGCTATTGTATATCGTGCTGCAATGAACATAGGGGTGCATGTATCTTTTTGAATTATAGTTTTGCCCAGATATATGCCCAGGAATGGGATCGCTGGATCATATGGTAATTCTATTTTTAGTTTTTGGAGGAACATCTATACTGTTTTCCATAGAGGCTGCACCATCTTACATTCCCACCAACAGTGTAGGAGGGTTCCCTTTTCTCCACTCCCTCTCCAGCATTTGTTATTTGTAGACTTTTTAAGGATGGCTATTCTGACTGGTGCGAGTGGAGTGGCCATATTTGTGATATATGGTCCTATTCTTTGATCCTTGTTGACTGGAGGAGAATGGGCCCCTGTCCTAACTTGGATCAATTAGATCCTTTCTTCCCATATTTGGCACTTGTGCCTGAGAGACACAGAGACTAGGAGTTGCTGAACTGAGTTATATCAATGTCAGAGCTTAGAAAGTCAATGAATTCCTGCTGCCTGAATCTTTGGGCTTCCCTGGTTCTCCCTTTCCTCCCTTGAATTCTTTGAGAGATCTCAGTACTCTCCCAGTAGATCTCTCTTTAGTTGGAGTTGGATTCTGATTACTCGCATTCGGAATAAACTCTTAAAATGTCTAAAACTGAGCACTTGATATTCTTTCAAATCTGCACCTTCTAGTGCTTCCTGTCTCAACAGTTGCACTCCCACCCCCAATCACTCAGCTGGACATCTTGGCATCTTTCTAGAAACTTCTCCTTCTTCAGCATCATATCTAGTCTGTCCTGAAGTCACTTTGAAATCTTTTGTTTTTCCAAGTATCTTTTCTCCAAACCCTTCATTTAGTGACTATTCTCTCTCACCTGGACCCATTTCTCTCAAGATGGTTTTCTCAACTTCTACTCCAGCTTTCCTTCCATTCATTCTCCATACCAAAGACAGAGGAAGACAAATTCTTCCAAAAGTGGATCATGTAACTTCCCTGCTGAAACCCTTTCAATGCCCTCCCACTGTTCTTGGAATAAAATCCCCCATCTCTATCATTATTTCCAAGGTCCCCTTGCTCTAGCCCTGTCTACCATTCCAGCCTCACCTCCCACTTCCTTTGCGGGGTGTGAGGTCCTCTGCTCCCCAGTGCAGTTCTTACCTTGGTTTCTCAATGGTTACAGATCCTTTCTGCCCTGGGGCCTTTTCATGTGTGATTTCCTCTCTTGATGCATTTCCTCCATGACTCTTCTTCAACCCCCCATCGCCTCATCTCAGTCAATTTTTGCATGACCTTCTATGACCCTCACATTATTGATCCTTTGATAATACATTTCCTTCATAACTCTGATGAGAAAGGTATCTATATCTATAGATGAGTTTGCATGGTTATTTATTAAATCCACTTCTATCTCATGAGACTTGATGCTACTTAAAGAGGAGACTATGGTTCATGAAGATGAGACCATATGCTCCATGAAGACAGAGCACATAGGCTTCACTCGCCTCTATCCTTAGTGCTGTAGGGTGATGGATACAGAATACCTGGTTTGTTGCCGTGGCATCATGAAGGTGAACAAAGGGATGATATATGCTCCCTAAACCAAGGCTAGGCAAGGTGAGTTGGCATCACTCAGCCCATCAATTGACCTGAAATCAAAGAATCATGGCCATAAAGCACCTTGGCACTTTCAGATGAAAATGCTGGGCAAATATTTTCTTCCACTGCTCCCTTTAACTACAGAGTTGTCCTAGGCAGGCAATGCAAAAGCATAGAAATAAACCAAGGTCGATGAAAGTGCTATTACTTTCAGAGGAGATATTTTCCATTCATTTTAAAATTAAAGTCTCATGCAAGTAGTAGAAAAATACACCACAGATTCTTTAGCTTGATTGTTTCAACTTTTAATAGTAAAGTCAATATGTGCCTCCAACTAACTGCTGGGGATTGTTCTGTGATTGCCAGGTTATTTTATATATGTGAGGCAACAAAACAATATAAGGTGACAAACAAAAGATGGAAAAATACATAAAAGAAAAAAATAGTCGGCTGTGTGCTACCTCGGGCTTTAAAACTCTTCTTGTACACTTCACCATGAAGTCTATTAAAGCAAAATATAGTGGAAATACAATATACTGCAATGAATGTCTTCAAACTAGCAATTTAGAGTAAAAGCTGAGGGCAGTTCTTATGCACCGACTTTTAATACCAAGACAATTTGTGGTCTCACAAAGTTCCTGCCCTAGGCAAAAGTTGTGCTGGGTTCTAATAGGTCTAGTTTGTTGGCTGTCAGAATAATGGAGAATTCGGTAGCAGAGGGGCTGGATGCTGTAAACAGTGGAGATAATTAGAAGGTTTGCTGGGAGGAGAGTGAAGCTGGTTTATATTCGGTCTCAGGGGAAAGTGTTTGTTCAGTAAACTCCTCGTTGACACAGAGTAGTCTGGATTCCAGAATGTTTATTTGGGGAAATTTTGTGGGTCACTGGACAGGCAAGTTTTCTTTTTGATTCTAATGCTACTGCTATTATTAATAATATTAAGTGGAAATTTATTGAACACCTACTATGTGCTTGACCTTCTTCACCTACTTCTTTTGTATTTCTATTCTACAGAGAAGGAAATCGAGGCTCAAAGGGGTAAGAGCTTTATCCAGTGTGAGGCACACACATGCTGTAGAATTTACAATTGCTTAGAAACCATGTTCTTCACAATATATAGTGCTGTCTTCCTGTGGGGCAAGGTTAATATTGCCAGTCAGAGTGTTTAAATGAGGATCCTCAGCACTAATGTCTGGTTTAAATGTGCAATAACTGTAGAGGAAGTTGGCTTCAGAAACAAGACTCAGGATCCAGAGTGAGGTCTCTCATGACTAATTATAAATGACAGTTCAGGGATGAAGTTTTCTAGTGATTTGCTTTCATTTTATGTAAACTAGTATGGAATCTAGGCTGCTCTTTATAATAAAGCTATTTTTACTCTTTGGGGAAAATTTTGTTTTCTTGCCTGGGAAGACCAGGTGGCCATGTCACTGCAGTCTTCAGGTGTGATCCCTCACCGTGCCTCCAGGTCACCTTGCCAGGTGAGTCATGGCTAAGGAGAGTAAGAAAATCCAAAGGTGATTTCTCATGAGATGTGGGAACATAGGTGATGGTTCTGCGATCACTACCATTTCGACTTTGGCTCTACTTGTAGACTTAAGCACACAAGGCAAATCACCTACCTGATAAGGGACAGGGCCCAGAATTAGGGGCAACTGCTGCCTTGGGGAGCTTCTTTACACACTGGATTGATCCTGTTTTTCTTAAATAATAAATTGTAATTAGCATTTTCAGCACTTTGTGTGGTGTCTGCATTCTTCCCCATGAAAGCTATAACAAAACTGGGGAATAGACAGAGAAAGAGAAACTGATGTTATTATACGCAGAGACTGAAGAGCTTGGGATTACTCAGGCTGGAAAAGGGAAGTTGAAAGATCACATTATTCTAAGTGTAGACAATACTGAAATATGTGATTAAGGGCTTGTTTACCAAACACTGGTTCATTCGAACAAGATGGCTTCCTCAAGAGGCCTCCTCCTTTGCTCACCTCCTGGCAAAATTGGACATCCTCTTCCTTACGTTGCATTCATACTCATAAGAATTTGTTTCTCTGTTGCACTGGCTTTTTCTTCAGTTATTTAGGGGAAGTAGCAGATGTAGAGCAAAGAGCACTAGCTGGGAGATGAGATGTGGATTCTACTCCCACCTCTGCTGATTTTCCATGGTAATTCTGAGGCTCAGTTTGCTCATCTACAAAATGGGGATGTTAAGTCTTGCTAAAGAATTAAATTAAAACCTCACAGGTCTCTATGAAGGCCAAATGGGAGAGGGTGTATACAAATGCTTCATAGTCCGTAAAGACCTTGCCTTGTCTTCTCATTTAGCTCCTGTTTGTGGGTTCCATAAGCCCTTTCTCAGACTCTGCTTTCTTGGGGTCCCCAAGGTAAGACAGGACTGTACCACGATGTATCACCATGCCTCTCCAGCCCTCTATATTTTAGGCTCTGAGATGATCACAATAATATTCCCATCAAGACAAATCATCAAACTATATGGCTCATCTTTGGATAATAAAGTTCAAGGAGACTCAGAATCTGACTGGCTCTAGTGTTCTAGGTGTTTCTTTCAAGCAGCAGGAACAATATAAGCTGAACATTCTTACTAGTCTTAGACCCACACTCTTGCTGATGGAGACGCTAATGGTATAGAAACCCTTTGCTCCAATATGCTTCCCTGTAACCAAGCTTCCCAACCCTTCTGCCACTCTATTGGCCAGGTCTCCAACAACCCTCACCTGGACGACAGGCATAGCATCCTAATTTAGCTTCTACCTTTCCAACTACAATTGCTGACCTGCAGCCTGAGAAATCTTTTAAAGTTCCAAACAAATCACATTACTCTCTTATATAATATCCGTCCAGGCTACCCATTGCTTTCAGAGTGCAACCCAATCATCTCATCACACACCTTAAAAGCCTCTTGAATCCGGTACCTGCCTACCTCTTCAGAATGGTCCCTTCCACCATCCCTTCCCTCCCTCACCACTCGAGACGCCCATGTTTCCTTTCAGCTTCTGGGCCTCTTTGCTCCTGTAATTTCCTCTGACAGGAAGGCCCTTTCTCCTTTCTGGGACTAGTTCTTTCTCTTTCTGTCCTCTGGTTAAAAGTCTTATCTGCAAAGAAATATTCCCTGACTATTCAATTTATTTAGGATTTCCCCTCTCTCCCCATCTGTCATCAGCTATTATTCTCTATTGCAGGGTCAGCAAACTTTTTTACTAAAGGGTCAGAGAGTGAACATTTCAAGTTTTGTGGGCCATACAGTCTCCGTTGCAACTACTCAACTCTGCAGTTTTATGGGAAACTCTGTAGTTTTATGGTGAAAGCAGCCATAGACAGAACATTAGTGATGGGAAGTGGCTGTGTTATAATAAAACTTTATTTAGAGAAACAGGCAGCAGGTGGGCTAGATTTGGCTTGGGGGCCATAGTTAGCTGACTCCTGTGCTATTGCTTTAAGGGGTTTAGAGTCCTTGATGGCATTTTTTGCAATCTAAAAAAAGCCTGTTCTCACTTACGTGTTTGTTGTCTGTCCTCTCCAGTTGACTGTATTTCCCATGAGGCAGGAATCATGTCCCCTTTTTTTTAACCACTGGGATCTCAGTGCCTAGAAAAGTTGCTGGCACACAGTAGACACTCAATATATATTTGTAGAATAAACAAACAATAAAATATCTTTCCTGTTATTTCTCAACTCAGCATCTTATATAGTTACAATCTGTTTTATAGTACTGATCTCAATTCTTGGTGGCTTAATCTATCTGTTTTTGCAAGCTCCATGGGCATAGACATGATGCCTGTCTTATTTACCTGATAACTTCTTTGGTACCTAGCACAGTGCTTGGCATATCAACATTCAGAGGATTGGGGTGAGTAAATAAATTAATGAATTTAGATGATTTCCATGGGTAAAAGGAAGTATTGGTCTCCAATTATGATAAATACTTATTTAAAAATATATCAATGTGAAAGTGAATGAATGAATGAAATGTGCCTACTGGATCTGCATGGCCATGATGAAAAATTTCTAAAAATTCTCCAAATTACTACATCTTGAGAATCCTATGTGGAAGAAAGCTAGTTATTAGCCACTTATAGATTTGGTAATCAGACAGATTCTCAGGCTTTTTCCAGGTGGCTTTGCAATAAATGCAAATTCTCCTGAAGCGTTGACCCAGAGGCCATGTGATACCAGAGTCACCTGAAGGCTCAGTGTGACCTATGAAAACATTTCCTCTTTGCCTTGTGGTCTATCATTATCTGCTGCTGAGAAATGATTTTGTTGACTTGTGGTCATGTCTCTGTCTCCATGGAAAAACTTAAAACTGAATTTAAGGAATGCTAAACCAGAAAAAGACATAATGCATCGTAATAGAGATGAAAAAACTAAATCATGGATAGTGTGATGATGATATGTCCCAGTGTGCATGGGGCAAGCATTGTTTCTGTCCTTTTTTTTTTCCTGCAGTCATTATTAATAGTGTCCTTTTTCTGTCTCAAAAATGCCTGATTTAGACAATAAATTATCTTGTCACAGGAAACCTAAGGAATAAGTTACTTTTCTTTCCTAAGGACAAGATGAACATGCTCTGGGTGCCTAGTGAGTCATTGGATTTGGGCTTAGGAATGACAGGCTGTCTTCTCTGGCTTGTTGTGGATAATATTCCTGCCCATGGCCATCTATGGATGCTTTGGCAGGAATGACAGTGGCAGTGCCAGCAAAGCAAATTTAAATATTTGATTTATCCTAAGGTAAACTCTCTGTGCCTCAGGTAAATGGTGGAAACCTAGTCTCTCCAGGTCTGAAATGCCTGACCCAGATATTTGGAAGTTGGTGGTGCCACTGACCGGCATATGTCTTCACAGAGGTACTCAAAATGCTCCAAGTGAAGGTGTTAGGCTGAGGGGAAGCGCTTTCTCCCCACTGACTCTCCCAAACCCTGATTTTCTAGCAGCCATTAGGAGACTCAGGCATGAATTTCCTATTGACCAGTGAATTAGGAATTATCAAGATTGATGCCAAGGGTAGTGCTTAGAATATTGACTCTGGAAGTAGGCTGCTGGGCTTCACATCCTGGCTCAGATATTTGTGACCTACATTGTCCTTAGCCTTCCTGTACCTCAATCTCCTCAACAAAATGAGAGTATAGTCCCGATTTCTTAGTGTTGTTGCGATGACTTAATGAGTTCATCTCTGTAAGACACTTAGAAGTGTGTCAGTTTGGGGTTAGCAGATACAAACTATTATGTATAGAATGGATAAACAACAAGGTCCTACTCTATAGCACAGGGAAGAACTATATTCAATATCCTGTGATAAACCATAATGGAAAAGAATATGAAGAAGAATATATATATATATATATATATATATATATATATATATATATGTATATATATATATATATGTATGTGTAACTGAATCACTTTGCTGTACAGCAGAAATGAACACACATTGTAAATCAACTATACTTCAGTTTAAAGAAAGACTATGGTAGATACTATATATAACTATAAAATTAAAATTCACTACTTTAAAAAAAGAAGAAGAGGGTCAGGCATATAGTGCTCAATGATTGTAAGTTATTTTACTATGTGCTTATACTTAATGCTCTCGAGAGGATTTTCAATGTTTAGGTAAAAACTTTTTTTTTCAAAGGATTTGAGAAATGCTTACCAGCACCTGGAATTCTGTATAACAACTTTCTCATAAATCTTCTTATTGGCATTTTTGCTTGAAAGTTCATGAAAGGGTCTCAATTTCCTTAACATTTGCCTCATTGTATAATGTCCCCAAATATTTTGCAGTTGATGTACCTCTCTGAACCCAGGACACAATAAAATAAATTAAATTAATTAGAGCAGATAATTATTCTAGCTAACTGTCATCTTGCATAATGCATCTATTCAACATTACTTCTTTGTTCCAAAACATCCAGTTTGACTGACACATAAGAGTAAAGTAATATAAGGTTCAATTCTATTTAATAGCGTCTGATTGTATTCTCTGGATAAGTCAGATAATTAAGTAATTCCTCTGTAATTATCAGTATTAATTTTGTATATCCTTTCTGGTTACCAGAATTATTATTCCTTCTTTAAGAGTGGCAATTATTGCTAGTTTAGTTCCATATTCTATATTGATTCCTGCTAAATGATTCCAAATCTTAAAACTATTGTATTTGTTTAGGTCCTAAAAACACATAGTCATATAACTTTTCCATTTCTTAGCTCATTTAATTTGTGATTTAGTTAGGTAGCTTTGCAAAGTTAATTTGGTCATATCTGAAATCTAAACTAGTTGTTATTTGCTCTGTAATACACAATTCATGAACAACAATTATTTTTTCATTGTTCTAGAATCATTTGTTTGTTAGTTTGGTTGGGGTCATCAGGAACCTTAGAATATATTTTGTAATCCTCTCATTTTCCAAACAGGAGGCCCGAAGAGGTTCTGTGACAGGCCCTGGCTCAAAACCCAGCCCACGCTCATGGCCATCTTCTGCTTCTTCATCCTTTTCATCATCTCTTCCCCTTCCCTTAAAAATACTTCTCTGTTTTTCCAGATCTCATTGTCTTGAGCCTTATCATCCTTCAAGCTAACATGGTCGGTCCTCAGCTGTAGAAGGGCAAGCAGCAGGTTCTCGAAGGTAGGGCCAGACATGCTTATATGGTATGAAGGGAGGATGGGATTTGAACTGGGGCAGTTCCTGAGGCTTTTGAGTAGGTGAATGGTAAAAGAGAGGGGAGGAAATATCCTGGAACTGACATGAGGACCCATTTAAGAGGGACTACAGTATACTAGAGAGAGGGAGAGGGAAAGCAGATTGATTCTTTCAGAACTGACCCGAGAGCCACAGTCTAGAACACAGAGTGAGAGCCGTGGGGAGCAGCCCACTTAGTCATCTTCCTTATCAGGCCATATTTCCTTGTTGCCACATTCTGTCCATCTCCACCGTGAAGCGTTTCTCAAAGCTGCCCCTTGCCCTCCAGTCTCACTGTTACATTCCCATCCAGCCACCCACTTTCACCAACCTAAGCTAATGTGCTGCTTCCACCCTGGGTTCCCTGTCTTGGCTTTTCCCCACTTGGGTCCACTCTACATACCCTTCTTTGACTGCACAAATCTGGCCTCATCAAGTACTTCATTTTAACCACAGCAGACTCCTTACTGTCTTTCAGGGTCAAGTCCAAATAAGCATCACCATGGGCTTGTCCTCATCTGTCTTTCTGGATCTACCTCCAGCTCTTGCATCCACTCACCCTGCTGACTGGCTATGTTTGCCCTCTCTGCCCATACCATGGAAGGTCCTCTCCCTTGTTTCCTTCCCCACTTATCCATCCTGAGGACACCTGTTCATGGGCTCATTTCAAATGCCATTGCCACACTGATTCCTCCTTCTCCTCTTCCAAGCAGAATGAGATGCCCCCTCTTTGGTTTTTCCATTTTACTCTGTACATGGCACCAGAATAAAGTGATGGTTACCCTGGAATGAGTCATTTATGTATGTGTCTGATTTAGCTTTGAGTGTTAAGTGCCTAAAACCAGACTTAGGCCCTAGTAACTCCTCAATAAATAGTTTTGAATGAATCTTTGGTTTATTGTACACAGTTCTGGGAAAGGCAAAGCTATAGAAACAAGAAGACAGTGGTTTAAAAACTATAGAAGTCATTCAGCGTGACGACGAGTGGTCCAGGTTGGAGGAAGATCTTTTCTTCACAGACATTCAGGGACTCAGGCTCATTCCATGAGGTATTGTGGGGTTGAAACTTGGATCACAACCCCTTCAGAGTTCCAGCTGGCAGGGTAGAATGAAAACACGAGGGAGGTGATGACTCAAGGCCCAGGCCAGGAAGTGACAAACATCACTTCTCACATTCCTTTGGTCTGAAGTCAGTCATATGGTCTTATCTAAATACAAAGAAGGTGATGAAATGTAGTTTATCCACATTCCCAGGAGGTAGAGAAAGATGGATTTTGGTGGGCAACTCAATATCCATCCGGTTGACTTCTTTTTTTTTAATTTAATTTTTATTTTATATTGGAGTATAGTTGATTTACAATGTTGTGTTAGTTTCAGGCATACAGCAAAGTGATTCCATTATACATATACATATATCCATTCTTTTTCAGATTCTTTTCCCATATAGGTTATTACAGAATATTGAGTAGAGTTCCCTGTGCTATACAGTGGGTCCTTGTTGATTGTCTATTTTATATATAGTAGATAATGTATGTGTATGTCAATCCCAAACTCCTAATTTATCCCTCTCCCCAACCTTTCCCCTTTGGTAACTATAAGTTTGTTTTCTAAAGTATCTGATTCTGTTTCTGTTATGTAAATAAGTTCATTTGTATCATTTGTTTTTAGATTCCATGTATTTGTCTTTCTCTCTCTGGCTTACTTCATTTAGTATGATAATCTCTAGTTGCGTCCATGTTGCTGCAAATGGCACTATTTCATTCTTTTTTATGGCTGAGTAGTATTCCATTATATATATATGTACCACATCTTTATCCATTCCTCTGTCAATGGATATCTAGGTTGCTTCCATATCCTGGCTATTGTAAATAGTGCTGCAATGAACATTGGGGTGCATGTCTCTTTTTGAATTATGACTTTCTTTGGATATATGTCCAGGAGTTGGATTGCTGGATCATAGGGTAGTTCTGTTTAATTTTTTAAGGAACCTCCATACTGTTCTTCATAGTGGTTGTACCAGTTTACATTCTTACCAACAGTGTAAGAGGGTTCCCTTTTCTCCACACCCTCTCCACCATTTATTGTTTGTAGATTTTTGCCTTCTTAACTTTCCTTGGAACCATATCACTGACCTCCTCCCCTGACCCCCTCAGTCATCATGGCCCTACGACCTCATGCTTTGCACTGAGAAATATCAGTCTACCTGCAAGTTTATCAACCATCTGAAATCAACCAATCTTCTGTCTTCCCTTTTTCTTTTTTTTCCTTTAAAAATTACCATAAAGTTTCCTACTTAAACTGTCAGGCTTTATTTTCCTTCTGTATGAGGAAAAGTTCCTGTACATTAATTTTGTCTTATTTTTTTCTTTAATTAGACAATCTCTCTTTGACATAACCCAGGCCTAATTTAAATTTTTTTTTCCTCATCTATTGTCTCTCTTATGGCATTTTCCAGGAACTGTACTAATTTAGGGGATCTTTTATCTCGATCAGCCTCATCAAGCAAAGAAGGTAATGTTTTTTTCTGGAAGTGTTTGTGAAAATTCTTTTGTACAGCTACTTCCTCTTATGGATTGTTCTTTTGTACTTCTTCCTTAATGCCTTTGCTGTTCTAAAAAGGATGCTCTGAGCAGCAAAGCTGGTTTAAGAGATGCAGCGTCTATTCCTTTGAAACAGCTGAATTTTAAACATCCTTGGGTAGCACCTGAATGGGCCTTGTACCTCTTTTCACAGTCCTAGGTAAGAATTCACTTTTATATTTCTGTTGCTATATCTATCAACAGTCTCAAAGTTTGACAACGGATTCAGTTTTGTTAGAAATTTCATGCTAACACTTATCTTTTTTTTCCCCTTTGGATATTCCTTAATCTTATGTCTACATTTTCTTAGAAAAAATTATAATTGGTTTTAAGTGCCCCTTTGCAAGACAGTGGTATCAGCAGTGTGCCATTCTCAGTATCACGAGTAGATCTCTGATAAGCAGCTCGAATCTTTGAGCCCAGGAAGGAAAAGGAATCCTCCGCCCCCACCCCCCCACCCCCCCGCCCCGCTGACTTCCCCTGCAGCCCCTGTGCTATTGGCCCCAAGGCTCTGGACCGAGGTGGTGCCCTAGCCCAAAGTGCAGTTTTTAGTTATCTGTCCTGCCTTCTCCTTGCTGCCTGTGTTAACCACAGCAGGGTCGCGCTTGGACAATTTACTCTGTTGTTCTCTCTTCCATGGCCTTTTACATTAGTTGGAATAAAATGCTGAGACTCCCATGGATCAGAGGGAAGGGTAAAAAAACGGGTTTCTCTATGCTTGCCCATACTGATCACATGCACACATACACAGACACACACATACACAAATACACACAATAAAAATAATAATAGTAATGCCTAGTTTTGAACACCTGTTGTGTGCCAAACACTTTGTACACATTGTCGGCAAATCTCTCCGAAGCCCTGTGAACCAGGCAATAATTATCATGGGTCATTGTGTGCATTGGACCACTGAGCTTTGGAGGACACTCAAACAGGCTCAGCTGACCTCATGGGACATCATGTGGAGGGCAGCCTTGAGGGTCCTCCACTCACCCTTCGGCTGTCTTCATGTCTTACGGCACATTTCCCCACCCTTTTTGGGACATTAGACTTTTATGTGTTCCCTTCACATTGAAAAATATGCTTCCTGAAATTTCTATCTTTTGCAAAGTCCTGAGAAACCTTGCTCACTCTTAAGCCTTCCAAATCTAGACCTACAAACCCCGAGGTCTCACCCAAGCTCATGACTGAAATATCCAGGATCTTCTAAATCCATCATCTGCTTATTGGCGGAGACTTAAGGTATTTGCCATCCTTCTTTACCTGCTTCTCTTCTCAGGTACCCAAGACAGAAACCAGGAGTCACCACCCTCAGTTCATTCCTCCCTGCAAGTCTCACACCAAGTCGATCAATGTGTCTTGTAAGACTGATGGGGGCCAAACTAGGCTCCAGTGTTCCCAGCATTCAGGGCCCAGGTGCCTCATGTTGGAACAAATGTTTGAACTTCATTCATTGACCTATCTGACCTGGGTCTCAAGGGCTCCGATTCTGCCTCTGTATGGCAATCCAAGGGACATTTCTAAGACAGAGAACTAACCTTACCACTCTCTAGAGAGAAAATTAAGAACTCCATGGAGAGCACATCTAGTGCAATCATATAGCACTGGGGTACAGTCTCCTCGCAGATGACTTTTTCCTTTTAGACTTAGCTCCCAGCCACACCTCCCTGGGCATATACTAGGAGCTCACGTGGTCTGAACCTCCAGCATCACAAGTGATGTTCTCCCCGCCTCCAGTTCCTCCATCAGGCTAATGCTTCTTAAGACAGTGCCACCCTCCCTGTCCTCACCCTGCATGGGCCCGAGACAGAGCCCCACACACCCACATACAAGCTGCCCAGGCTGCTTCTCTGGGCTACCTGGTGTGTAGCTCTGTCTCTGCATTTATCACTCATGATTGCAATGATTTATTCATCTGGCCCTTCTTTTTCTTTCTTTGAGAAAACGAGCTCCTTGAGGACAAACATTATGTCTTTCTCTCCAGTGTCTCCAGGCCCTGGCCCAGGCACCTCCAACATCTTTTTTGCTGATTGTTGGTTTGTAAAACTCCAGGGCTTGGGGAGCACATGTGTTTCTTTGCAGGACCTTCGGGCTGCCAGAGCCTGGTGTCTTGCAGAGTGACTGCTTCTTGAGACACAGTGGAGAGAAGAGAGATGGCCCTAGCCTCCCCTCTCTCCTCCTTCACAGAAGGACAGTGATAGCTTTCCAAGAGCCACTCCACTGGCAGGAAAACATTCTTCCTTAATCGCTCGGCCTCAGACTGGCATTTCTTGGCACCTGAATGGCTCTGGCTATCACCAGTCAATTGTCATTCTGGAAACACTGGGGGATTTTTGAAAACACTCTCAGAACTTGGGAGCAGCGTGAAGCAGACCGTGCGTGATTGCATGGGGACTCAAGGGCAAAACTCAGCTCCCTGCCTGTGGCCGTGCGCCAGGCCTTGGCGCTTGCGAAGACAGAACAGCCTTTTGAAGTGCTGCAGATTTAAAACAGGGAATCAGTTAACATCTCCCTAAGCAGCCAGTAGTGGGAACAAGGAGTGTGTTTGATCATGGGGAGATGCTGGGAGAATGGCCGAGTCCGCGCCTCCCCGGTGATAAAGCTTGCTGCAAAGCAGAAATTAAAATGAGAGAAACTGCAGAGTGACAAAGCAGCTCTCATTAAAAGAGCAGCAGGCATGGGGGTGTTTTGTATCAGGAAATCACGCATGAGGTTGGAGGGCCTTAGAAGGCTTGTGCTGGCATTTCCTCGTTGGTACTTGTGATGGAAATCAGATTGCTATCAGAGTCCTAATGCCAAGTGACTCTCTCTGTTCCTCCTAATGGATTTGAAGGTAACTGAGCAGGAGAGCAGGCGGCATTGGTCCTGGGATGAGTGTCTCTTTGCTTGGGCACTTCACTTCTTTTCATGCTTTCTGTTCACAGATGTCAGCATTATTCATGATACAGGCAACAATGGAAAGTGACAAGAGCAAAGACTTCAAGTTTGAGTTCAAACCTGAGTTTAAATCCAGCTCTGTCTCTTATTTGCATCCATAAGCAAATCACTTAACTTCTTTGATGGTTCAATTCCTAATGTGTTCAATGGGAAAAAACAATACGGAACTTATGGGATCATGGGGAGGATGCAAAAAAAATCTACCATAAATGCACTCAGCTCTGGTCAAATTTGTTCACTGTGAATTTAAGTTCCTCATATGATATCTGTATGCAGTGCTTAGGGATTCTTAACCATCTTTCCAGCCTTCTTTTTTAAAAATTTAATTAATTAATCTATTTATTTTACAGTAGGTCCTTGTTGGTTATCTATTTTATTAAATATAGCAGTGTGTACATGTTAATCCCAAACTCTCAATCTTCCAGCCTGCTTTTTATCTGAAAAGTAGACCCGTTTAAAAAAACTGCTGCCACATGCCCATGATTCCCAACCGCAAAAATCACCATCAAGCATTTTCCCATCAGCCCAAAGAAATCCAATCTGATGCTACCACACTGAAATAAAGTAAGACTTGTAGTTTGGCCCCATAAGCTATAAGAGTGATGGGAACACTCCTTGGATCTATTCCTTGTTGACTATTAGAATTATTAATGAACAGATTAATGCATTCCTGTATAATTAGGAACCATTTTCCCCACTTTGGAGGGAGAATTTCACAAAACCTACAAGGAGATATTCCATTACCATTTTTTAAATTGAAGTATAGTTGATTTACAATGTTGTGTTAATTTCAGGTGTACAGCAAAGTGATTCAGATATATATATATATATATATATATATATATATATATATATATATATATATACACACATATATATGTTCTTTATCAGATCCTTTTCCATCCATTATCATTTTGTACTGGTCTAGCTGAAATGCTGCAGCCTATGTCGGCTGATTAAATGAACGCCGAGCTGGAAGTAACCAGTTTTCTGCTAATAACATAGTAATCCCCCCATGAATCCACGTGTCACTGCCCAGACTGAAATTAAAGATCAAGTGACTAATTGCAGTGGGTACTGGTAGGCCAACATCAAAGCCTGGAAATGCCATGCTACCATGATTCACAGGGCCTTAAGGCAAAGCCCCAAGACAGTCACCAAAAAGACTCAGCCTCCTACAGATGAGGGGAAATACCATATTCCGGACTAATTAATTTCCCTTTTCCATAATACAGTTGTACTTAGTGTATTGTGTGCTCTTTGTAATCTAATTTCAGTTGAATTACTTTTTACAATCTGCTCAAAATGTGTTTATGACAGAGAATCATTATAGGAATAGTTTCTTTTCCATTTCAGCTTGCCTTTTTTCCCCCCCTTCTGTCTCTGTCTCTACTTTGATATTTGCTTCCCTCTGTTAAACAGATCAACTGAGTTGGGCAATCCAAATTTCTTCCTTGTTCATTTTATCATCGCCTCAATCAATCTCCTTCCTTTGCCCATCCCTTTATTAAGAAAAGTAACTTCATTTTCTTTAGGAGTTTTCCAAGTGGCTGATATACGTGAGTTAAAATCTTATGGACTTCCCTTAAATTACCTGGTCCATAAATATTTCCTGAACATTTTCTATATCAGATACCTTATTAGGTACCCAGGATAGAGAAATATAACTTGTGAGGGTTGTTACTCCCAAGGAAATCAAATACACATGATTAAAAATGATAAAGAGATCTACGTTTCAGTATGCATTCATTGATTCAATACTCGCTCAACTCTTTCTTTTAATTTTTAAATAACATTTAAAAAATAAAGACATAAGAAATCACAAAATAGCACAGAAAGTATTCATGTACTAGCTTCCCCCAATAAAACACCATACATAGTCATAATAAGGTTTAAAAAAAAACAGGAAATGGACATAATATTTCCTCCAAAACAGACCCTATTTGCTTGACTATTTTAAAGTGTTTTGAGTCTCAAAAAGAGTGTGTTGCAAAGACAAGTGTCTCAGCTTCGGGTGATTTTGTTGCCCAGGGAATATTTGGCAATGTCCAGATATATTTTTTGGTCCTCACAACTGGGAAATGAGACGGTGCTACTAGCAACTACTGAGTAAAGGCCAAGGATGCTTCTAAACATCCCACAGTATATAGGAGGACAGCCCCCACAAGAAAGAGTTTTCTCTTTGTCCAAAATATCAAGAATGCCAAGGTTGGGAAACCCCACTTTAGAGGAATAATAGATTTCACAGTGAATCACTTCTCACTTTATCTTGTCAACACCATTTAAACCTGGGGATTCAAACTCACATATCTACTGTGGGCAGCCAGGTAATGATCACGAGTGTAGCAGACTGGGCAAGATAGTGGAAAACTGGGAAGCACACACTCTGTCCAAAGGAAACAGCTATCGGTCAGCTCAGGCAAGAAACTGCCATGTGGAAGCACAGGCCAACTTTGCTGGGTCATCAGATTTTCCCTTAGAGGCCAAACATTTGGATTTTGAAATACGGTTCCTAAGTTGAATTTTCAAAAAGTAAATCCAGAGAACCACTATGTTTGTGAGGATTCTGAGTACAACCAGTACTGCCAGTGTGCACACTTGGATGGCTTGGTTAAGACTTGAGGTCACTGCTTAACTGTGTGATTTTGCAAAGCAGCCCATCCTTCAGCCTCAATTTCTCCAAGAATAAAATAGAAATAGTATGGACCTCCTAAGATTGTTTTGAGAATTACATAAAATAAAGTATGTGAAGAGCTTAGTACTCTGCTTTGCACGATAGGTATTTAATTGTTGTGCCATAATAGGGAAAACTATAGTTTATAAAGATGTTGGACTTTTATTTTTTCACCATCTTCTTCCCTGCTCATTGCTGATGAGTCACCAACAACTTGCAACAGGCTGAGCCCTTCTCAGAGAGGAGAACCCAATAGCTTATAACTACAATAAGAACTGTCACTCATGTAGCATTTCTTTTGCTGTTCCATGAGTGTGACTCCTACCTTTGGAATAGAATCTCCCGATGCTCTTTTAGAACCAACATCCCATTCTTCTTAAAGTTTGTTGAAAGGCACATTTGACTCGGTGCAAGCATCACTAATTTGACCATTTCGATTGAATTGGACAGAGGTAAAAGTGACCAGCCTATGTCAAAACTCTGCTGAATTCATAGGTGTTTTGTTCAAAATGGATGTGTAGGCCTATTTCACTAGTGGATCCCTTGGGACACTTGTTACATATCTAAGTATTGCATCCGTTTTTGCTTTACTCCAGGGGTTAGCTGTCTGTGTTCCCACAGGTACTCCAACTAAACTCAATATTCCCTGGGCTTATCTTTTGTTGACTCAAGTGTGGCATAGCTGCTATCATTAGCTCTATCCACTCTGCTCTATTTTCCACAGGTAATACTTAGAAACGTAAGATTATCGCCTATCACCCAGACCCATAGGGAATCTCTGACCCACATTGCATTGGAATAACCAGGCTCTGGGAATCGGGGGCAATTTTAGAGCCAAAGTTGTAATCTGTACCAAATGCTGCCAGTGAGTTTGGGCAATGCATGTATATTCTTCCCTTTTTAATTTCTTCCAAGATCAAATTGGACTTAGACACCTATAATAAAATAAGTTGGCTATAAGTGCCTGGGTGGGGAGAAGGATGGTTATTGCTAAATTGTTCACAACTTGTAGACATGTATTATTCACAATGGGTACACAGTTTAAGGCCCTTGGATGAAAAAAATAGCTCCCCATATTTCTTAATTTCTCTTTATAGTATCTGTCTCAATTTAGGTGAACTTGGAGGATAGACTGGTAAGGACAGTTTAGGGTATGCTACGATAACAAAGAATCCAACAGTCTCAGTGACTTAAAAACAATGAGGATTTATTTCTGTCTCATCCTTCATGTCCAAGGAATATTGGGAAAGAGGAGAGGTGCTTTTCTTATCATATTCTCAGAGACCCTGGTAGATTGATGCACCACCATCTGATGACGTCATCATCTCAATACCAGGCTTCAGGGGAAGAAAACTTGGAGAGTCACACAGTGCCTTTTAAAAGCACTCAGAAGTAACACATTTCAGCTCACCTTTTGTTGGTCAAAGCAATTACATGGTGTAAGTGACACCCTAGAAAAGAACAGCCAGAGACCTCGATGAACCCTAGTACTGTCTACTCTGAAAAGTATCTCAGAGATTTTAGTAACACGAACTACACCATGTATCACAAATGGAAGAGAAAATTAAAACAGAAAAAGATTTTCAAAAACTATATATATACATATGTAATGTTAAATATATATATTTATTATTATATGTTATTTATATTACATATAATTCATATATATAACATACTACATACATGCTACATTTGATATATTTATATATGTTACATTTTATATATTTATATATGTATAGTGTTCCATGAGTCAAATAAGTTTGGGAAATGGTCTGTAATCTATCCCTCTTTTAGAGATTTACAGTGCACATTGCTTATTTACTCTGCAAAGTAAAGCAGCAAACAAATTTAACCTCCTTAGTGTTGTTTTTTTAGGCAGTTTTACTGAGGTATATTTATACAATATAGCATTCACCAACTTTAAGTGCAGTGACCCTCACAACCCACTTTTAGAACATTTTCGTCATCCAGAATGATCCCTAATGACTGTTTGCAGTTAGTCAATCCCTGCTCCCACCTGCAGAGACAGATAACAAATAATCTGCTTTCTTTTGCTATAGATCTGCCTCTTCTAGACCCTTAATACAAATAGAATTGTACAATATGTAGTCTTTTTTTGTTGTTTGGTGTCTTTCATTTAGCCTAATGAGATTCATAAATATTTCGTGTAGCAGTAGTTCCCTTCTTGTGTTGCTGAATAATATTTAGTTGTACAAAACATTTTCATTATCCATTCATCAATGAATGAGGTTTCCAGTTTCTCCACATCCTTGCCAACAATTATCTCTGTCTGTCTTTTAATTATAGCCATCCTAATGGGTATGAGGTATGGCATGGTATCTTATTGATTTTAATTTTCATTTTCTAGACAACTAATGATATCAATCAACTTTTTGTGCCCATTAACAACTCATATTTCTTTAGCGAAATGTCTTTTTAAAAGGATTTATATTATTTCTTCAGTTATTTGATAGAATTCACCAGCAAAACCCTCTATATCAGAGATTTTTTTGTGTGTGAAAATGTTTAATTACTAATATGACTTATTTATAGGCCTATTTAGATTTTCTGTTTTTTTTTTTTTTTTCTGGAAACTGTTTTGGGAATTTGTGTCTGTCTAGGAATTTGCCCATTTCATTTATGTTGTCTAATTTTTTAATGTAACATCTTAATAGTATACACTTTTAATCTTTTTAACTTTCATAGGATTGGTACTGATGTCTCCTCTGATATTTGATACCTTGTGTTTTCCTTTTTTTTTCCCTGTTTAGTCAGGCTACAGATTTGCCAATTTTGTTGATCTTTTCAAAGAACCAAAGAACCAACTCTGTTTTTCTTCTATTTGTTGTTTTTGTTTTCTATTTGAGTTCTAATTTAATCTTTATTATTTCCTTCCTCCTGTTGATTCTGACTTTAGTATGTTAGTCTTTTTCTAGATTTTTATAATGTAAGCTTAGGTATTGATTTGTGATTTTTATCTTTTATATTATAGGCATATATATTTGATATATCATGTCTTCATTCTAACTCATTCAAAATATTTTCTAATTTCCTTTGTGATTTGTTCTTTGACCCATGAATTATTTAAAAGTGTGTGTTTAATTTCCAAATATTTGGGGATTCTTCAAATTTCTTTCTGTTTTTGACTTTTATTTGAATTCCATTGTGGTCAGAAAATATATTTTGTTGATTGTAGTCCATTTAAATTTATTGAGACTTATTTTATGCCCAGCACATGGTCTACCTTGGTGACTTAATGCAATTATTGATATGATTGAGTTTACTTCCATTTTTTTCTATTTGTTATTTCTATAAGTGTCTTATATGTTTGACTTTAAACCATTTGACTATGATATGAACAGGTGTGGATCTTTGTGCTTATTCTACTTAGAGTTTGTTGAGCTTCTTGGATGTGTACATTAAGGTTATTCATCAAATTTGGGATTTTTTTTTAAAGAGGCTTTATTTTTTAGGGCAGTTTTAGGTTCAGAGCAAAGTTGAACAGAAAGTACAGAGAGTTCCCATGTACCTCTTTCCCCTTTACACTGTCAACATCCCACCTCATAGTGGTACAATTTTACAATTGATGAACCTACACTGACACATTATTATTACCCAAATTCCATAGTTAACACTAGAGTTAACTTTTGTTGTTATACATTTTAAGGCCTTTAAGAAATATAAGATGACATATATTCACTGTCACAGTATCATATAGAATAATTTCACTGCCCCCCAAATTTTATGTGTTCTGTCTATTCACTAAATTTGGGAAGTTTTTACCCATAATTCATTTATTTTTTTTCCCTGCTATTTCTCACTCTTTTCTCATTCTGAGATTTCCATTAAATATATGTTGATATGCTTGATGGTGTCCCATAGGTCTCTGAGGCTTTGTTCATTTTTCTTCATTCTCTGTTCTTTGGATTAAATAACTTCTACTGATCTATCTTTGACTTAACTGGTTCTCTTATTTTCTGGATAAATTTGCTTTTTAATTCCTCTTGTAAATTTTTCATTTCAGTTATTGCACTTTTCAACTCCAGAATTTCCATTTGGTCTCTCTCGCTCTTTATTTATATATATGTGTGTGTATATATATATGATTCACTATATGTATTATAGATATATTAATATATATGTATTTTAGGAGTAATTTTTTTCTGTTTCTTGATACTTTCTCTTTGGTAAGTCCGTGTCTTCATACTTTCATTCTTTGAGAATTATTTCCTTTAATTATTTGAACATATTTTAAGTAACTACTTTGAAGTCTTTGTGTGCTAAGGTTAACATCTGGATCTCCTCAGAGACAGTTTATATTGACATTTTTTCCCACAAATGGATCACAGTTTAATGTTTTATTGCATGTCATATATTTTTGTAGAAAACTAGACTTGTTGGATAATGTATTTTAGCAACTCTGGATTCTGACCCTTCCCTCCCCAAACACACACACACACATACACACACACACACACGTTGCTATTTGTTTGTTTGTTTAGTGATTTTCCAGGAAGAATTCTTTGGGTTCCAATTTCCTCACAGTGTACGGCTATTGATCATTCTAAGGGTTTTGGGTTTTTTTTGAAATTTTGTTTTTATTTTTAATTCTGGATTTCTAGAGTTTGTCCTGAATCTGTAATTCTGTCCTGATTCCAGTGGTCAGCTCAGCTAGTGACTGGTCATAGGTTGTTCTCAAACACTTCAGCCAGTAAGGCTTCTACTCTTTGCTGATGGCCCTGTGTGTGGGGTTAGGATGTTCACTCAAAGTTCAGTTAATTTGAAAGTCTAGCTAGTGGGAACCTTCTGTTTAGCACAGGGAGCTCAGCTCAGTGCTCTGTGATGACCTAGATGGGTGGGATGGGGCGAAGGGAGATCCCAGAGGGAGGGGATGTATGTATGCATATAGCTGATTCACTTCATTGTACAGCAGAAACTAACACAACATTGTAAAGCAATTACACACCAATAAGAAATGTAAATAAAATAAAAGTCTTCTTTGGCTTTTATTTTTCATGTCATCTCTATGTATGCACAAGGCTTCACATTCAACCAAAGATATGTATTTGGGGTCCTCTCTGGTTGTTTTTTTTTTTTTTTCTTTTTGAGTGTGTGCAACCTTGAGCAGGTGTGTAGCCTTCCCGACTGCCAGGGTTATGTGGATGCTTCACAAGGCTCACTATGCCTATCTTATTCCCCAGACCTTACTGCTAAATTTCTAGTTAACATCTTTTTGCTTGCCCCAACCAGAATGCAATCTCAGTTTACTGTAATACTGGTCTTCTCCCTTTGTTTGTCAGTGAAATTTCTACATGGAGGGCTTTTCCATGTTCCACTCCAAGTCAGTTCTCTTTGTCAGTGAAGCTGTTGGTTTTCATGGCCTTCTGGGGCCACTGATAGAATTATGAAATTTGCAGAGTTGAGGTGGAGGGGATCCAAGCAACCTCAGGAGAAAACACTGCTCTTACCTGAGTTTTAATAGTTGTTCTTTAATAACACTTCTCAGTTTTTTGGATGCCATTGGTTGATTTCCAGAATACTGAAATGATAGTTTTTGACAATTTTGCCCAGTTTTATAATTGATTTTTAGGAAGAGGGTTTGCTGACCTTCTCACTCTGTCATTCAGAATTCCTGTCTCCTTACTGGTATTTTAATCAACATTTCCAAGACTTATTTAACAGTAAAACTTTTTTTAAGCAACATTGTTAGCAGTTGGTTTAGGTAGTACTTCTTGAAGACACTTTAGGAAACACTGACATAGAGAAAAGGGGCAGAGATTATTTCTTAATCTCTTACTCTATTGTAAAGCAATAAGTCTAAATTGCTTTACATATGGTCTACCAATGGTACTCAGTCCATGCTTGTCAACACTTTTAGTGATGGGAAGGAACAGGGAGTAAAGCGCTCTAGATCAGATTACAAACTATAGATAAGATCTAGCCTGCAGATACGGATTGTTTAAGCCATACCAAATTCCAATATTTAGTTGAAAGATTACACATAGAAATATAGATTCAGATTTTCCTTTTCAGAAAATATCATAATACTGCAACATTCCTATATAGAAAAAAATGTTACTACTGACTATTTAAAACTATACAGTCCTCCACTGACTCAGCACACTTAATTTGTTAACTACCTAGACTCAGAAGTCACTTGAGTTTATAGCATCACCTCTCAATGACATACTCAGATTAATGAAGGTTGTTTCCTCATATTCCGATACCTCGGATTTTGCCTCAGATGCAGAAGTGGCAGGATACTAGCTCGTGGCTTCTTGTTCAAAACCAGAACTATGGTGGCTACCTTCTCAAGCTTGATTTTCACCTTCTCAAGACCAATGGCATGAGTGTGCATGATGACTGGTTACTGTCATGGTTTTGTCAGTAAAGCAAAATAAAACTTTCTGACTCTCACAGTGATAACCCCCTTTACATGTTTTAGGTCTGGGTTCTGAGTCCATGGATATGTACATATATTTCTTGAGTGAATTTAAGTTACAGTCAAGCAAATTTATAAATGAAGGCAATGGGCTGGAGAAGTAACCATGGGTCTATGTAGGAAGCAGTATCTCTGGTAAGTATCGAAGTAGTGGGAAGCCCTTCCGAAGAGGTGAGATTTAAGGAGTAATTTTTAGTGTCAGGAGGGAAAGATTGGAGGTATAATGTAGGTAGAGGGTAAAAGGCACAAGGTACAATTTCAAAGAAGTCAGGCAAATGTTAAAGAAGTAAGAGAACCAAAAAGTTATTGAGAAGATAATGATTTAAAAAAGTGAAAGGAATGAGCAAACAAGGAAAAAAAATATATACTAGGTGTTCTTTTTTCAATTTTCCTGAATTCTTTGTGGTGATGAATGCTTGCAGCCTCCCAATCTGCATGCACTTTTATAGGGACCCCTTCCCACTTACCACCCCCGCCTTCCCAAGCCCCACCCCGGGGGTCTTCCACAGGGCCCCCACCCCTAATCCTGCCTTGGAGAATTCCAAAGCTTTGGAACTGTTAGTAAAGACAGCTGGCTCTCAGTGCATCTAATTTTTTCCCATGAGTTCCAAATTCACTCACCTTTATTACTTAGCAGAAATGAATTTATTTCTTTTCCCAGATTCTCTGAGGAGTGGGCTGGAAGACTCTCGTGCCTTGCATACTCACCGTTACCATGCCGAAATCAATATTAATCATATACAGCTTGATACTGTAATTGAATAGTTTTTTTACACAGATGATATTAACTGATAAAATATGGCATCCTCATGAGAAAACATTACCTTGAAATATTAGCATTATGATATGTTAATTTCTTTGGAGGATATGACTACAGATATACGAGCAGAGGTAAATTTTCCAGCACTTCGGCTGACAAATTTCATGTCAACATAACTCTCGAGAATTTGTATTACTACTTGGCGATGACTTATATGATGATGTATAACAACTTAAGGGGTTTTAAAATGCAGTATTTTGACTAACATGGTTTGGTAAATAGCATTTGTGATTAGTCCCTTTTCTTTTTCTCCCACCAATTTCTGTAATATTGACAAAAGCCTGTAATAATAATAACAATCACCTCTCCAAATAGAAAATGCCCTATTCCATTAACAGCAGCTCCTGGGAACACTCCAAGTTTTGTGCAGAACAGAGATCTGGGAGGCTTGCAATGTCAGATACATGCTGTACTCATGGCCACATTAGCACCTCCTGTTTCTATCAGGGCATTTGTCCTCAAGTTCTTGTTTCTAGGAACTTCTGTCTTGGTGATTCATTCTATATGGACCATGTGACACCTAGAGAGGCTCTGAGCCCTCTGTGTTGTCTCCGAGGAAGGACTTAAGAGTAAGTCTGTCCTTCTGATGCCCTTAAATATAGGACTTGTGAAACTGTCCCTAGAGAGCTTGGTTCAGGAATAGTGAGCATAATCCTTAGGGTTCAGCATAATTTCATAGATGTGTCTACATTCCGTCGCTTTGAGATGCAGCTGAAGCCAAAATGGTGGTCATTTATAACCATTTCATTAGCCCCAATGAATAAAGCCCCAGAACCCCCTTCTCCTGGTCATTGAGAACAGGAGTGTCCTCTTGGGGTGTTCTTGGATACCCACCACCTGTTCTCAAGAGAGGCTGGTGGTCACTTCCTAATCATCTGCTGGCCCATGTCATTTGGAAGCCATTAACTTTGTACTTAGAATTCTCTCTTTTTCTGTTCATATGCCTCAGCCTGGCTCCCTGATGGACTCCTCAGAAAGGTAGAGTCTTCTCAAGAACAGTGCAGCCCAGGTAGAATGGGTGACCTTTTGTAGTTAGGACAAGGTTGTCTATAGACAGTAAACACATGTGTACTACCTTCGAGAAAAAGTCTCCCAGCCTCTTCTGTCTGACCCTCCATGTTGAAAGTGATCGACACAAAGCACAACAGGGCTCGATCATAAATTCTTTGCAGAGGAGATTTCCCACTGAGGCTCCTGGACACTTCCCATGTGTTTCGTTCTAATACTGCCTTTCCTCAATCTCAACTGGAACAATGAACTTGATATGAATCTGTCTTAAGGAGAAGCATGTGGAGGCTGGCTAATAAAACTGCAATTTGATGGAGGACAAATGCTCTCAATTAAGCTCTGCTTACATAGGCCCTTCAGAGCTGCTCCTTGCTGCTTGCCTTTGTCCCAGGGTCCCCAAACCTCCGTCCATGTACTGGGCATAATGAGCAGAACTTCCTGAGCACTGAAGATTGAGACACAGTACTTTTGACTACTGATACTTAGTAAAACTCCAAACCTCAGAAAAATCTTCTCTTCTCCTCCCCAACTTCCTTCATCCTCTTGGACCTTTCCTCATCCTCCCCTCCTCTCCTTTACCTTACTTTTGGCCTTCTATTGGGCTCTGACCAGATGTTTGGCCCCTTGATGTGATGTTAAACAGCCAACGCCCTTGATCTGGGCAGCCAGATGTTCCAGAAGCAGCTTCTGGAAAGCCTCCCTGTCACTAGACTTCTGACACAGACCAGCTGAAGAGGCCTGGCAATGCAAGAGAGCACGACAGAAGGCCTGTGTGACAGATTGGCAGCATATACCCTGACTCAGGGGACTACATTGGAGGCTTATAAGCCACTCCCTGTCCAGGAAAGAGGCCACAAAACAGAGTGGGCATTAGGCAATGGGAGAGTTCCCCATCACCAAAGTTGTCTCCTTTCACTGTTAAGTAATTCCTTCACTTTTATTTTTAGTATCACTGACTAGTTATTAAAATGAGGAAAAGAAAACTTGAATTTTTAATTCATCAACTTTATTTTACAGCAGGTTCACAGCAAAATTGGGAGAAAAGTTCCGAGAGTTCCCATATACCCCCCCGTTCCCCCACAGGTACAACCTTTCCCACTATCAACATCCCCCACCAGAGGGGTACATTTGTTATAACTGATGAGCCCACATTGACACATCGTAATCACTCACCCACACTGACACATCGCAATCACTCAGAGTCCATCATTTACATTACGGTTCACTCTTTTTTTTTTTTTTTTTTTTTAAAGATTTATTGATTGATTGATTGATTGATTGCTATGTTGGGTCTTCGTTTCTGTACGAGGACTTTCTCTAGTTGCGGCAAGCGGGGGCCACTCTTCATCGCGGTGCGCGGGCCTCTCACTATCGTGGCCTCTCTTGTTGCGGAGCACAGGCTCCAGACGCGCAGGCTCAGTAATTGTGACTCACGGGCCTAGCTGCTCTGCGGCATGTGGGATCTTCCCAGACCAGGGCTCGAACCCGTGTCCCCTGCATTGGCAGGCAGACTCTCAACCACTGCGCCACCAGGGAAGCCCCCGGTTCACTCTTAATGTTGTATATTCTATGGGTTTTGACAAGTGTATAATGACACATATCCACCATTATAGTATCATACGGACTAGTTTCATTGCTCTAAAACCCTTCGGTGTTTCTCCTAGTCATCCCTCCCTCCCCATAACTCCTGGCAACCACTGATATTTTTACTCTCCCCACAGTTTTACCTTTTCTAGAATGTCATATACTTGGAATCATACAGGATGTAGCTTTTTCAGATTGACTTCTTTCACTTAGTGACGTGCATTTAAGATTCTTCCATGTCTTCTCATGGCTGGATAGTTCTTTCTTTTTAGTGCTGAATAATGCTCTTTTTCTGGATGTACTACAGTTTATTATCCATTCACCTGCTGAAGGACAACTTGGCTCCTTCCAAGTTTTGACAATTCTGAATAAAGCTGCTGTTAACATTGTATGCAGGTTTTTGAGTAGACACAATTCTTCAACTCGCTTGGGTAAATATCCAGTAGCACTATCATGGGATCATATGGTAAGAATATGTAATAGCCTCTGACATCCTCAGCCATCCTTGTTGCCTCTTTATTTCATATTCTTTTATTATAGTCTGGTTTATTTTTCACAATCTTGTTGCACCACATTAGTAAGACATTTCTGAATTAGAAGCTACCTCTTTCCAGCAAAAAATATGGCACTCTTTTGTTATTTTGTTAAGCAACATCTATGTAAAATGAGAAAAATGAGGCCATCTGAAATATTTTAATCCAAGTAAACTGTTTTTAGTATTCTTGTGAATTTGATGTGATATGTGATCTCCAATAGGCCTTTTTGCATGGTATAGGCTGGTCTTGGCTGAGTCAGGGATAGTGCCAGCGAGGGGATGATATCAAGTAGTGATGGGCAAGTGAGCTTATCACTTTTGTAACTCATTGATGTGTCTTTTCTGAAGTATATCTAACTGCTGGAATGAAGGCAGAGGTAAACCAATAATTTCTCTTTGGGGCTAGCGCATTGATATGGCTGAAGTTTTCTAGCTTCCTTCCAAAAGTGAAGCTTGAGGGACTATGCAGAGGAGGGAGATGCACATCCACCCCCATAGTTCAGGAGATTACTGGGAGCAATGAAGTTTGGTGATAGAAAGAGCACAGGTTTTTTCTTTTTTTTAACATCTTTATTGGAGTATAATTGCTTTACAAAGGTGTGTTAGTTTCTACTGTACCACAAAGTGAATCAGCTATACATACACATATATCCCCATATCTCCTCCCTCTTGTGTCTTCCTTCCACCCTCCCTATCCCACCCCTCTAGGTGGACACAAAGCACCAAGCTGATCTCCCTGTGCTATGTGGCTGCTCCCCACTAGCTATCTATTTTACATTTGGTAGTGTATATATGTCCATGCCACTCTCTCACTTCATCCCAGCTTATCTTTCAAGAGTACAGGTTTTAAAACCACTGAGATAAAGAGTTTGAAGTTCAGCTTTACTGCAGCCTAATTGTGATACATTGGAAAAATTACAAAACTTTTCTGTATTAAATGTTCTCTGCTACAAATGGGTGGAATAACTCCTACTCTACAGCTTCATTGGGAGAATTTATCTGAGATCATTAATGCAAAATGCTTGATATCTAACAAGGATTCAATGTTAGCCACTTTATGTGAGATATTGAAATTCACAGAGGCCTTCATGAGTCAAGCAGGTCCTGCTAAGGTAGAGCAGGTGTTAGATAGTACATCCCAGGTTTTGACTTCACACTGTCCTGTTGTTTCTGTGGAACTCTATTGTTGTTCAAAGTCTTCCTAAATTAAAACAAACATAATTAGAAATGATCAGTGAAATGAAATTCTATCCATACCCAAACAATTCACTGACAGATATTTTTCTTTATCCTAAAAGTATCAAATAAAAGGAGAGGTGAAAGGAGGCAAAAGTTTTGCAATCTGTGAGCACTGTGAAATGTCAGGGCATTACTGGAGCTACATCATGTCAATGTGAAACACATGAACCTAAATAAATGAGTAAATGAATGGGTACACACACACACACACACACAACCACACACAAACCATAACACAACCACATGTACACAACTACACACACACAATCATACACACAACCACACACACATGCAACCACACACATGAACTCCACACATGCACACAGAACCACACAGACAACCACACACAACCACACATACAACCACAACCACACACGCACACACACACACACACACACACACACACACACACACCCCTAGGCCTGAAAGAGAATGGTCTCTTTGATATTTATATTTTCTAGCTAAAATTTTCTGTGCAACACATAAAATTAATTGTGTTGGAATCTAAATATTTTAGTTATAGCACAAATGCTTCACCCCTTCCCAGAGCAATCCATTTAAAAGCATTTCATTTCTCTAAGTCTGTTAGCATTAACATAAACATCACAACTCTAGATACAACCTCAGAATCAGTGTGTCAAGATTGTGTCCCACCTGTGATTCTAGAAGGATAGGAAGGCTCTTGCTCCCTGGGTCTCAAAGGAATTTTTACATTCTGAAGGCAAGGTGGGAACTTTGAAAAGAGCTCCAGGGCTTCCCTGGTGGCGCAGTGGTTGGGAGTCCGCCTGCCAATGTTGGGGATGTGGGTTTGGGCCCTGGTCCAGGAGCATTACACATGGCTGGGCCATGTGCTACGGCTGCTGAGCCTGCGCTCTGGAGCCTGCGAGCCACAACTACTGAGCCCACATGCCACAACTGCTGAGGCCCATGTGCCTGGAGCCCGTGCTCCGCAGCAGGGTGGGGGGGTAGGTGCTGCCGCGGTGGGGAGTGGCCCCCGCTCGCTGAAGCTGGGGAGGGCCTGCGCACGCCAGTGAAGACCCAACGCAGCCAAAAATAAAATAAATACAATTAAAATAAATAAAAGAAATAAATAAATGACCTTTTAAAAAAAAGAAAGCAAAAGAGCTCCATATTTGTCTACTCACTCTGAAGAAAAGCGTTTACCAAACAGCTGGGATATTGCTGAGGAGTTGCTGACTGTGTTTGAACCTCCCCTTCCCCACCAGAAACACACACACATACAGTCAAAATTAACTTCAAAAGTATATTAGTTATAAAGTGTTTCACATTTTTTCCTGATTCCTCATTCCTAAACTCTGTATTTCATTGAACATTTGTTTTTTTTCATGTTTTAGTATCTGTGAAAAAGATGCATCTTACTTATAGCATACCAAAATTTAATTGGCAATTTTTTTTTTAGCATATAAAGTAAGAGTATCTTTTTTTCATATAAAATTATAGTGTATCTTAAAATCAAAGTTATTTTAAATTCAATAAATATAGGAATTCAAATATTTTATTATTCAGAAATCAGTAATTCAGATATTAGTGAAAATAGTCCCTTTTTGTTTTTTCGTGATTTTCTCAAGATCCAATTTTACTTTCCCAACCTGAGACCAAGGACTTCACTGTTTAGTATCATAGTTGGTTTCTTTGAAAACTATTATGATTTCACAAGGTAGGAAATATTTATGACTTTGTGTGGGGGATTTATCAAAGACTTTGGTCTCCACAAGCACATATTCAACTGTCTTTTGTGACCACAGATGGCATTTTGTCTGGCTTTGTTATGCAGGTTTCTATTGCCCATGTCCTACTTGTGTGTGCATCAATTATCCATGCTTCCCTTAAAAGCAATAATAATGTTAAAGCCCTTCTTCCTGTTAAGCTCATTACTTGTCTTAACTTATTCCTTCTTATAACAGCCTTGGAAAACACATCTTACAGTTCCCAGTTTATAGATTTAAAAAACCAGAAGATGAAGGAGGTTAAGCTCAAGGTCACATGTGATGCACTAGAGTGAGGGAGTTGGGTTGGAATCATGTCTGCCTGCATCCAAAACCTTGCCTGGTTTGCTCTACTGTATGTGTCTTTTCCCAGCTTAAATTTTCAGACCTGCATCTTTGGGCCACGTATGCAAGTACCTTTATGCAAACCGACCCACGCATGGTAGGATAACCAGATGCTGCATTGATCTTCTCCCTGTCATTGCATCCCGTTTGTCAACTGTTCCTCAGAAGGTGTTACATAATATTCTTCTTACCCTGCCTCTGTGCATTTCATTTCATCTGTCCTTTTTTTAAAAAATCACAATAGCCTAACTGGATATTTACTGAGCTTCTGTGCTATGATCTACAGTGTGCTAGGTGAACAGATAAAGCATTCAACTTTTGGAGTTCACATTCTAAGGATAAGAAATAGACAGGCTTTCTCCAGGTTCTCAGGAACATTCATTCACTTAAAAAATGCATTCAACATTTACTGGGCAACTGCTATGTTTCAGACCCTTGGGGAGGCAGCAACAAATCAGATATGGCCTCAGTTCTTCCAGAACTCTCAGTTTGGTGCAGAAGAGAACTGAACAGGCAATGAGAGCCCCTGTGTGATCAAAATAGAAGGTGCATTCATGGCTCAGAGAAGAAATGTGTTGACCAGATTGGGGAATGATAGAGGGAGACCAGAGATGATGATGTTCAAACTCACTGCTGCCAGAGTTAACAGTGAGACTGATGCATGAGCTCTGATCAAGAAAGTTCTTCTCGGGCTTCCCTGGTGGCGCAGTGGTTGAGAGTCTGCCTGCCAATGCAGGGGACATGGGTTCGAGCCCTGGTCTGGGAAAATCCCACAGGCCGCGGAGCGACTAGGCCCGTGAGCCACAATTGCTGAGCCTGCGCGTCTGGAGCCTGTGCTCCGCAACAAGAGAGGCCGCGATAGTGAGAGGCCCGCGCACCGCGATGAAGAGTGGCCCCCGCTTGCTGCAACTAGATAAAGCCCTCGCACAGAAACGAAGACCCAACACAGCCATAAATAAATAAATTAATTAAATTAAAAAAAAAAGTTCTTCTCATTGGAAAGCTTCTATTACTGTTCTGATCTGAAGTTGACACATGATGTCCAGTGGATATTTTCAAGATATTTGCATTATCTGTGGTGGTCCCACATCTGAAGCCATAAGTAGGTTTGGCATGGTTACCATAACTAATTTTTGGCTTGATTTATATTATTTTATCATTGTGACTTCATACTGGTTTATCCAATCACTCAAAGGAAGTGATCTCCTTCCTTAAATAACTTCAACTTTGAGAATGTTCATGCCAATGAATTGGAAGATAAGCAGTCACTGAACAAGTATAGAATTATAGCCCAAAAGGAATCTATGATTTCCCAGACTCTTTGCCTGGATCTATTGACATAGTGTACAGTTTTCTCCAACCATAAAGAAAACTTCATCATTTCTAGGCTGAAAAACTAGTAAAATTATACTTCAAGTTTTGGACAAAACATTTAGTTCCTTATTTCTAAAATCTATGTTTGACTTAAGAGAAATTGGGCTCATCTGTTATAGATTCCTTTCGTTCGGTTAAAAGCTCATCTGAAAAATTCTACTTTATATACCAAAGGAATCTGGAGGCTAGACAAAGTCTTTAAAACCAACAGAGATATGTGCCAGAGGAAGTAAGTAGGGAACACAAGTGTATGGTTGATTCCAATTCAGAAATGGTAGGTTTTGTGCTTTTAATTGTGTAATGTGGACAGTGGGCAGTCAACTCTGACCATGTCAGGCCATGTCCAAGGGACAGCATGATACTGATTATCTTTTTGACTGCCCCAAGTTACAGATTGACTGTGCTCTTCCTGGATGCAGTGAGCTACCAGACTTTGATGTATTTTAGGCTGAATTAATGCAAAGTTCCCTATTAAATATCCCTTTCTCTGTTAGTTAACCCACTGTTGAAAATGATGTCCACTTCTTTGAGAAAGATATTAGAAAATTGGTGGAAACCCTGAGGAGACCTAGGTATTGAGGGAATATGAGACAGTCAAAACAACATAGTGTTTAACCTGGCAAAATAGCCCATGCCTGCCAATAGTTAGTTGGGTGTTACATGGGAAAAGAAGATAGGAGTAAAACCACACATTAGTGTGTGTGTGTGTGTGTGTGTGTGTGTGTGTGTGTGTGTAAGAGAGAGAAGATTGGGGGGGATATTTATTACTATATACCTGTTACATACACCATTTATCCATAATTTATGCTACCTCATGTAATCCTTATTGACAACCTTGCAAGATTCATTTTATTATCCTCATTTTACAGGTGAGGAAAATGATGATCAGAGAGTTTTAAGTCAGCCTATTCAGGTTTGCTCAGGTGGATTTTGGACCCAGAGATATTTTCACTGAAACGTTACATTCATGACACCATACAGCCAGACTCGAAGTCCCAAAGAGATGCGTTTGGATAATAAATACTTTTTGAAAAAAATGAGCTGTTAAAACCAGAATGAAAAGTAAAAATTGTTTTTAAAAAAGTAACAATAGCAAAAAAAAAAAAAATGAAATTTAGTGGCTGCCTAGAATAAAAGCTTTTAAGTCCCTTTCCAATGGAATTATCCATGCTGAGCCTGAATGAAGACGATTCAATGGGTAAACATAGATGATATTCAAGGGCCACAGGATTCCATTATTTCATTCATTTGTGGGTGAGCACCCTCCAAAGCAGCAAAACACACAGGTTACACTTTTCGACCCATCATTTTTGACTGTCATCTGTCATGCCTGGTCCTTTAAGTGGGACCATTAGGGTTCCCTTCAAAGACCTTTTTATTAAATAATTTCAGGGCTGATTTACATAAGGCTAAGCCTTTTAATCAATTTTTTAAAATTTATGTTGAAATTTCCTTTCTGGCATTCATTGTTTTAGACCTTTCAATTCCTCACTCTAGGTTCTTACATAGATCAAACTTAGATGATGAGGAAAATATTGACTTTAATTCAGGGGACCTTTTTTCCTAAGCTTGTTTCAAATTTTCTGTTTTATTTAGTTCATCAGCCATTGAAACAATAAAAATGTCACCTTCACATAGATTCTTTTCTTTTTATGTTTATCCGATTCCAGGTTAGTTAAGGGTGGAATTGGAAGTGATGAAATGTGATAACCCAGTCTCAACATACTGGCAGGAGGATTCTTGAAAAGAAAAGTTGGTAGTTAAGAGAGCTCCACTTAGAAAGCACTTACCAGGGGAGACCTTCAAGATGGCAGAGGAGTAAGATGTGGAGATCACTTTCCTCCCCCAAAATAGATCAGAAATACATCTACATGTGGAACAACCCCTACAGAACACCTACTGAATGCTAGCAGAAGACCTCAGACTTCCCAAAAGGCAAGAAACTCCCCAAGTACCTGGGTAGGGCAAAAGAAAAAAGAAAAAACAGAGACAAAAGAATAGGGACAGGACCTGCACCTCTGGGAGGGAGCTGTGAAGGAGGAAAAATTTCCACACACTAGGAAGCCCCTTCACTGGCGGAGACGGGGGTGGTGGGGGGGGAAGCTTTGGAGCCACAGAGGAGAACACAGCAACAGGGGTGCAGAGGGCAAAGCGGAGAGATTCTCACACAGAGGATAGGTGCTGACCAGCACTCACCAGCTCGAGAGGCTTGTCTGCTCACCCACTGGATCAGGAGAAGACTGGGAGCTGAGGCTTGGGCTTCAGAGGTCAGACCCAAGGGAGAGGACTGGGGTTGGCTGTGTGAACACAGCCTGAAGGGGGCTAGTGTGCCACAGCTAGCCAGGAGGGAGTCCAGGAAAAAGCCTGGAACTGCTTAAGAGGCGAGAGACCATTGTTTCAGGATGCACGAGGAGAGGGGGTTCAGAGCAGCACCTAAACGAGCTCCAGAGAAGGGTGCGAGCCACGGCTATCAGCACGGACACGAGAGACAGGCAAGAAACACAAAGGCTGCTGCTGCAGCCACCAAGAATTCTGTGCACAAACACAGGTCACTATCCACACCTCCCCTCCTGGGAGCCTGTGCAGCCTGCCACTGCCAGGGTCCTGTTATCCAGGGACAACTTCCCTGGGAGAACCCACGGTGTGCTTCAGGCTGTTGCAACGTCATGCCAGACTCTGCCACTGCAGGCTCACCCCGCATTCCGTACCCCTCCTTCCTCCCAGCCTGAGTGAGCCAGAGCCTCCTAATCAGCTGCTACTTTAACCCTGTCCTGTCTGAGCGAAGAACAGATGCCTTTAGGTGACCTACATGCAGAGGCGGAGCCAAATCCAAAGCTGAACCCCAGGTGCTGTGCAAACAAAGACTGGAAATAGAAATTTCTCCCAGCAGCCTCAGGAGCAGCAGATTAAATCTCTACAATCAACTTGACATACCCTGCATTTGTGGAATAACTGAATAGACAACAAATCATCCCAAAATTGAGGCAGTGGGCTTTGGGAGCAACTGTAGACTTGGGGTTTGCTTTCTGCATCTAATTTGTTTCTGGTTTTATGTTTATCTTAGTTTAGTACTTAGAGTTTATTATCACTGGGAGATTTGTTTATTGATTTGGTTGCTCTCTTCCTTTTTATTTGTACATATATATATATATATATATATATATTTTTTTTTTCCTTTTTCTCTTTCTGTGAGTGTGTATGTGTATGATTCATTGTGTGATTTGTCTGTATAACTTTGCTTTTAGCATTTGTGTTAGGGTTCTGACAGGTTTTTTTTTCATTACTTTTTATTTTTTTAATTTAATTATTTTATTTTATTTACTTCATTTCTTTCTCTTTTTTCTCCCTTTTCTTCTGAGCCATGTGGCTGACAGGGTCTTGGTGCTCTGGCTGGGTGTCAAGCCTGTGCCTCTGAGGTGGGAGAGCCAAGTTCAGGACATTGGTCCACCAGAGACCTCCCGGCTCCACGTAATATCAAATGGTGAAAGCTCTCCCAGAGATATCCATCTCAACGCTAAGACCCAACTCCACTCAGCAACCAGCAAGATAGAGTGCTGGGCACCCGATGCCAAACAACGAGCAAGACAGGAACACAAACCCACCCATCAATGGAGAGGCTGCCTAAAATCATTATAAGGTCACAGGCACCCCAAAACACACCACCAGATGCAGTCCTGCCCACCAGAAAGACAAGAGCTAGCCTCATCCACCAGAACACAGGAACCAGTCCCCTCCACCAGGAAGCCTAGACAACACACTAAAACAACCTTGGCACTGGGGGCAGACACCAAAAATAACAGGAACTGTGAACCTGCAGCTTGCAAAAAGGAGACCATAAACACAGTAAGTTAAGCAAAATGAGGAGACAGAGAAACACACAGCAGATGAAGGAGCAAGGTAAAAACCCATCAGACCAAACAAATGAAGAGGAAATAAGCAGTATACCTGAAAAAGAATTCACAGTAATGAGAGTAAAGATGATACAAAATCTTAGAAATATATTGGAGAAAATACAGGAAACGTTTAACTAGGACCTAGAAGAACTAAAGAGCAAACAAACAATGATGAACAACACAATAAATGAAATTAAAAATTCTCTAGAAGGAATCAATAGCAGAATAACTGAGGCAGAAAAACAGATAAGTGAGCTGGAAGATAAAATAGTGGAAATAACTACTGCAGAGCACAATAAAGAAAAAAGAATGAAAAGAATTGAGGACAGTCTCAGAGACCTCTGGGACAACATTAAATGCACCAACATTCAAATTATAGGGGTCCCAGAAGAAGAAGAGAAAAAAAAAGGGACTGAGAAAATATTTGAAGAGATTCTAGTTGAAAACTTCCCTAATATAGGAAAGGAAATAGTCAATCAAGTCCAGGAAGTGCAGAGAGTCCCATACAAGATAAATCCAAGGAGAAACACGCCAAGACACATATTAATCAAACTATCAAAAATTAAATACAAAGAAAAAATATTAAATGCAGCAAGGGAAAAACAACAAATAACATACAAGGGAATCCCCATAAGGTTAACAGCTGATCTTTCAGCAGAAACTCTGCAAGACAGAAGGGAGTGGCAGGACATATTAAAAGTGATGAAAGGGAAAAACCTACAACCAAGATTACTCTAATCAGCAAGGATCTCATTCAGATTCGATGGAGAAATTAAAACCTTTACAGACAAGCAAAAGCTAAGAGAATTCAACACCACCAAACCAGCTTTACAACAAATGCTAAAGGAACTTCTCTAGGCAGGAAACACAAGAAAAGGAAAAGACCTACAATAGCAAACCCAAAACAATTAAGAAAATGGTAATAGGGACATATATATCGATAATTACCTTAAATGTAAATGAATTAAATGGTCCAACCAAAAGACATAGACTGGTTGAATGGATACATGAAAAAGATGAATACATATGCTGTCTACAAGAGACCAACTTCAGACCTAAGGACACATACAGACTGAAAGTGAGGGGATGGAAAAAGATATTCCATTCAAATGGAAATCAAAAGAAGCTGGAGTAGCAATTCTCATACCAGACAAAATAGGTTCTAAAATAAAGACTATTACAAGAGACAAAGAAGGACACTACATAATGATCAAGGGATCAATCCAAGAAGAAGATATAACAATTGTAAATATTTATGCACCCAACATAGGAGCACCTCAGTACATTTGGCAGATACTAACAGCCATAAAAGGGGAAATCGACAGTAACACAATCATAGTAGGGGATTTTAACACCCCACTTTCACCAATGGACAGATCATCCAAAATGAAAATAAATAAGGAAACACAAACTTTAAATGATACATTAAACAAGATGGACTTAATGGATATTTATAGGACATTCCATCCTGAAACAACAGAATACACTTTCTTCTCAAGTGCTCATGGACATTCTCCAGAATAAATCATATCTTAGGTCACATATCAAGTCTCAGTTAATTAAAGAAAATTAAAATTGTATCAAGTATCTTTTCCGACCACAGTGCTATGAGACTAGATATCAATTACAAGAAAAAATCTGTAAAAAATACAAACACATGGAGGTTAAACAATACACTACTAAATGACAAAGAGATCACTGAAGAACTCAAAACATACCTAGAAACAAATGACAATGAAAACACGATGACCCAAAACTTATGGGATGCAGCAAAAGCAGTTCTAATAGGGAAGTTTATAGCAATACAATCCTACCTCAAGAAACAAGAAACATCTCAAATAAACAACCTAAAGCAATTAGAGAAAGAAGAACAAAGAAATCCCAAATTTAGGAGAAGGAAAGAAATCATAAAGATCAGATCTGAAATAAATGAAGGAAACGATAGCAAAGATCAATAAAACTAAAAGCTGGTTCTTCGAGAAGATAAAAAAAAAATTGAAAAACCAGTAGCCAGACTCATCAAGAAACAAAGGGAGAAGACTCAAATCAATAGAATTAGAAATGAAAAAGGAGAAGTAACAACTGACACTGCAGAAATACAAAGGATCATGAGACATTACTACAAGCAACTAAATGCCAATAAAATGGACAACCTGGAAGAAATGGACAAATTCTTAGAAAAGCACAAACTTCCGAGACTGAACCAGGAAGAAATAGAAAATATAAACAGACCAATCACAAGCACTGAATTTAAGACTGTGATTAAAAATCTTCCAACAAACAAAAGCCCAGGACCAGATGGCTTCACAGGTGAATTCTATCAAACATTTAGAGAAGAGCTAACACCTATCCTTCTCAAAATCTTCCAAAATATAACAGAGGGAGGAATACTCCCAAACTCATTCTACAAGGCCACCATCACCCTGAAACCAAAACCAGACAAAGATGTCACAAAGAAAGGAAACTACAGGTCAATATCACTGATGAACATAGAGGCAAAAATCCTCAACAAAATTCTAGTAAACAGAAACCAACAGCACATTAAAAGGATCATACATAAATCCTGGGGTTTATCAAGGATTATCCTGGGGTTTATCCCAGGAATGCAAGGTTCTTCAATATATGCAAATCAATCAATGTGATAAACCATATTAAAAAACTGAAGGAGAAAAACCGTATGATCATCTCAATAGATGCAGGAAAAGCTTTCAACAAAATTCAACACCCATTTATGATAAAAACACTCCAGAAAGTAGGCATAGAGGGAACTTACCTCAGCATAATAAAGGCCATATATGACAAGCCCACAGCCGACATAGTTCTCAGTGGTGAAAAACTAAAACCATTTCCTCTAAGATCAGGAACAAGACAAAGTTGTCCACTCTCACCACTATTTTTCAACATAGTTCTGGAAGTTTTAGCCTCAGCAATCAGAGGAGAAAAAGAAATAAAAGGAATTCAAATCAGAAAAGAAGAAGTAAAGCTGTAACTGTTTGCAGATGACATGATACTATACATAGAGAATCCTAAAGATGCTACCAGAAAACTATTAGAGCTAATCAATGAGTTTGGTAGAGTAGCAGGATACAAAAGTAATGCTCAGAAATCTTGTGCATTCCTGTACACTAATGATGAAAAATCTGAAAGAGAAATTAAGGAAACACTCCCATTTACCATTGCAACAAAAAGAATAAAATACCTAGGAATAAACCTACCGAAGGAGACAAAAGACCTCTATGCAAAAAACTATAAGACACTGATGAAAGAAATTAAAGAAGATACACACAGATGGAGAGATATACCATGATCTTGGATTGGAAGAATCAACATTGTGAAAATGACTATACTACCCAAAGCAATCTACAGATTCAGTGCAATCCCTATCAAACTACCAATGGCATTTTTCACAGAACTAGAACAAAACATTTCACAATTTGGATGGAAACACAAAAGACCCCGAATAGCCAAAGCAATCTTGAGAAAGAAAAATGGAGCAGGAGGAATCAGACTCCCTGACTTCAGACTATACTACAAAGCTACAGTCATCAAGACAGTATGGTACTGGCACAAAACAGAAATATAGATCAATGGAACAGGATAGAAAGCCCAGAGATAAACCCATGCACATATGGTCACCTTATTTTTGATAAAGGAGGCAAGAATATACAATGGAGAAAACACAGCCTCTTCAATGAGTGGTGCTGGGAAAACTGGACAGCTACACATAAAAGAATGAGATTAGAACACTCCCTAACACCATACACAAAAATAAACTCAAAATGGAATAAAGACCTAAATGTAAGGCCAGACACTATAAACTCTTAGAGGAAAACATAGGCAGAACACTCTATGACATAAGTCACAGCAAGATCCTTTTTGACCCACCACCTAGAGAAATGGAAATAAAAACAAAAATAAACAAATGTGACCTAATGAAAATTAAAAGCTTTTGCACAGCAAAGGAAAACATAAACAAGACGAAAATATAGCACTCAGAATTGGAGCAAATATTTGCAAATGAAGCAGCTAACGAAGGATTAATCTCCAAAATTTACAAGCAGCTCATGCAGCTCAATATCAAAACAACAAACAACCCATCCAAAAATGGGCAGAAGATGTAAATAGACAGTTCTCCAAAGAAGATATACAGATTGCCAATAAACACATGAAAGGTTGCTCAACATCATTAATCATTAGAGAAATGCAAATCAAAACTACAATGAGGTATCACCTCACACCAGTCAGAATGGCTATCATCAAAAAATCTACAAACAGTACATGCTGGAGAGGGTGTGGAGAAAAGGGGACCCTCTTGCACTGTTCGTGGGGATGTAAATTGATTCAGCCACTATGGAGAACAGTATGGAGGTTCCTTAAAAAACTAAAAATAGAACCACCATATGACCCATCAATCCCACTACTGGGCATATACCCTGAGAAAACCATAATTCAAAAAGAGTCATGTACCAAAATGTTCATTGCAGCTCTATTTACAATAGCCAGGATATGGAAGCAACCTAAGTGTCCATCAACAGATGAATGGATAAAGATAATGTGGCACATATATACAACGGAATATTACTCAGCCATAGAAAGAAATGAAATTGAATTATTTGTAGTGAAGTGGATGGGCCTACAGTCTGCCATACAGAGTGAAGTAAGTCAGAAAGAGAAAAACAAATACCGTAAGCTAACACATATATATGGAATCTAAAAAAAAAAAAGGTTATGAAGAACCTAGGGGCAGGATAGGAATAAAGACACAGCCATAGAGAATGGACTTGAGGACACGGGGAGTGGGAAGGTTAAGCTGAGACGAAGTGAGAGAGTGGCATGGACATATATACAATACCATGTGTAAAATAGATAGCTAGTGGGAAGCAGCCGCATAGCACAGGGAGATCAGCTCAGTGCTTTGTGAGCACCAGAAGGGTGGGATACGGAGGGTGGGAGGGAGATGTAAGAGGGAGAAGATATGGGGATATGTGTATATGTATAGCTGATTCACTTTGTTATAAAGCGGAAACTAACACACCATTGTAAAGCAATTATACTCCATTAAAGATGTTAAAAAAATAAAATATGTTAGAAATAAAGGATATAATGGATTTAAAAAAGGAAAAAAAAGAAGGAAAGAAAGCACTTACCATAGTGCCAATTCCAAGTAAAAGTTGAATACAAGGTGGTTGTGGAATATGGTCAACCAGCCCTTCCACTAACTGATTTTATGGCTTTGGACAATGTATCTCTTGCTTAGGACCTATTTCCTCAGGTTTCCTTTATTCCTGCCAAATGAAGGAGGTCAAAACCAAATGAACTCCAGGACTACTTCCTGTTCCAGCATTCTACAGGTTTATGAAACACTATAGAATTTTTAGATAAATATATTTTCAGATTTCATTTTTAGGTTTCCTTTCTTATACATTCCTTGTATTTTCTGGAGGTAAAAATGATGAAGAGGAAGAGGCATATAAAAGAAAAGGGAATAAAAGTTAAAAATAGGAAAGAAAAGGTGCAAAACTGAGACAAAATGGAAGTGTGTCCCATGTGATGGGACTGGGGTCCAGAATGGGGAGAGTGATTAGGGAACCCAAATAGCTGATGGATGGAAAGGACTAAAATTTGTTTTTTGTTTGTTTCTTTGTTTTTTAATTTTACTGGAGTATAGTTGATTTACAGTGTTGTGTTAGTTTCAGGTGTACAGAAAAGTGATTCAGTTATATATACACCTATACATATATGCATGTATATTCTTTTTCAGATTCTTTTCCTTTATAAGTTATTACAAAATATTGAGTAGGGTTGCCTATGCTATACAGTAGGTTCCTGTTGCTTATCTATTTTATATATAGTAGCGTGTATCTGTTAATCCCAAACTCCTAATTTATCCTTGCCTCCTGAAAGTTCTTATTTAAATTTTCCCCTCCCCCACAATATAATATTTTTCAGTATGAATCACATTTGTTTTCTAGTCAAATTCTGTGACCCTCGCCTTCCCCAGTAGATGGTGGACACTTGGACAAATGGGAATTGTGTTTTATTTAGGTCTGAATCACGGCTAACACAAAGAAATTACACAGTAAATAAATGTGTGGCATGAAACTGAACTTCTCTGGTGAATGAAAATAAACATGCCTCCTGTTGCTGCATCCCGTTCTGTTGGTTTCTCCTGCAGTTCAGGGGCTAGTGGTGGCAAGAAGATATGTCAAGTCACAGTTTTTCAGGACCTTCTTCTTCCATCCCTCTCTGCTTCTCACAGTTCCTCCGATACTCATTCTTTCTTCCTCTCCTAGTCTTCCAAAGATGATAAGCCTATCAGACATCACAGTTTTCTATTGCTGTGCTTCCAAATGCCTACACAAATAACCCAACAGGGAATTTCTTCAGCTGTCTCCAAACACAACCACCCTCGTCTCCAGTGAGGACTTTGTAATACTTTTCCCGCTTCGTATAGATATGCAGCAGCTGGAGGTGAGGCCATCAAATAAAACCCAACTCGATCTCTGTGGTTTGGAAATAAGGATATGTTGCTCCTTTCAGACATCCTGGCACGTGGAATCATGTTTTGTTTTTGGCCATCTGGGGAATAATGGGGTTGATACCTGTCGTATGACTCTAGAGCATTGTCACTTGGCTGGTTAAAAAGGTGGGAGGGAAGGGTGGTGGGCGGGAGGAAGCTGTACTTTATCCTTATGGAAGCCAGTTAAAATTAATTGGAAAAAGCTTTTAAAGACCGAAGATGCCGACCAAATGCATCGCCAACCCGTGGCCTCATCCCGCGTGGAACACGAAGGTCACCGCGAAGCTGCAGATTTATGCGGAAGGGCTGGGTGATGGAAAATGAGACAAAAGCATTTGGATTTTATTATTCCATTTACTCTGACCCCGGGCCATAAAGGGTTTGGAGAGCCTGTTTTATGTATTCAGCTGGTTGCCACACTGACAGGCATTTGGAGACACTTAAATAAACCACCCTGGTCCCACAGCTGCATCAACACCATGTCGAATACAGGTTAGGCTGGAAATGCGGCGCCTGCAACACAGCATCTCCAGCAGGTGCACAGGGACGACTTTCTGTTTGTTTTCTGTAGGCCCTTGTTTTTGGAATAGCTTCTTTATCCATCAATTACTTTTGATTTAAAGTTGACTTGGATACTGAAACTGATTTGGTTTTTGCATAAAGGGTGTGCACATTTGAGGTCAATCCCTTCTCTCCAGGAATCCTCTGTCTTTTCATTGAGTTTGAGTTGGGTTTCAGAGAGGTTGTCTAGTGGTAGAAAGCTGGTGAGGTTTATTTATTTTTTTCTGGAGATTTGTACTGATCCCTATCTTTAAAAAAAAAAAAAAAAGTTTTCTTCTTTTAAGTTGGATTATTTGAACCTGGTTGGTTGTGAAATGTCCTGGTACAAGTGGAAAGCAGACAGAGGGAAGGATTCAACATGGAGGACAGTGAAATTGAATCTGCAAGTGAGCCTTTGTAATAGACAAAACATATGTCCTGGGTTTTTTGTTTAGCTGTGGGCACATAAGAACTAAACAGAGCAGAGAGAGAAACCTGGAATAATAACAATTCCATCCATGCAGATAATGCCTTACAGGCTGCAATAGCTTCACATGCTGATCCTCATCCTAGAGCAAGATACAGTTTCCATTTTACAGATGTGAGAACTGAGGCTAGGAAAGGTTAAATGACTTGGCCAGCATTCACAGGACTAGAAAGGAATACTCTTTCAGCTACATGGCATGGCCCTCATACACCCTTCTTTTTATAACAATGTATCTGCTTGCTGCTCAGAGAAAGATGCAATTACCAAACAGAATCCAGGTGCTCTGATTCTAGAAACCAGAGACATCCAAACGGGAGGTGTGTACCGAGAGTTTGGAGTTTGAAATGCCCTTCCACCTTGAGAGCGTACTCCTTCAGAACCCCAGAGAGTGTGGACAAGCTAATTGAGGATATCTGTTTTATTTCATACTGTTCCCCTTGGGTCTGCTTTTTATAGAAAAGCCATCAGGACTTTGAACTATTAATCACTTGTCACAAAGACTGATTTTAGCACTCTTTTTCCTCACCTCTCCACCCCAGACACTCATCCAAAAAACACCCTCAGAGTTCTGCAATAGTATTTCCATTCTTTGATGTTTCTTCCCATGTCTGAAAATCGGGGAAATTACCAACATGAACCTCATGAGGATTAAAATTACACTATTTTTTATTTCAGATTTTGTGAGCAAGTGTTAAAATATCAGTAGATCTCAACTGGGCTTCCAAACATAGCATTCTGTAAAAAGACTCAAGTGTCTGCACAAAAATAAGGGAGTCACTTAATATATTTTATGTTTTAAAGTAATTAATTTTTTTTGATAAAAAAGGCATATCCCTACATTTATCTTCTGTTTTAATTTGAAAACACACACCTGAATAAAATATAAGTAATATGGTACTCTTCAGGGTATGATATTAAATCAAGAAAATTTTCAGCCCTATTTTTTGTTGTTTTTTTTGTTGTTGTTGTTCATTTTGTAGAGATGAGAACAGGACTCAGCTTTTCAAAAGAAAATGATAAAATTGCGAACTTTGCTTCTTTAGAATTTCCTCAGGATTCAGCACTGGTTTACCACATTCATGGCAAGCTTGCCAAAGATCGCATATGGCCTGACTTTCTGGGGAATCTTTTTGAGACATGTCTACCCTTCCATCTTTTCCAGAAACACCTCCTGGCCAATTTACATGCAGCCTACCACATTTCTGATGCTAACATAATCAAATGAATGTCTTTGCATATTAGGGTTGGAAATTTGTCAAGTTTTATTTATTTATTTTTTTTAAAGAGAGTAGTCATCTTTTCTTTTTTAAATTTATTTATTTATTTATTTATTATTTATTTTTGGCTGTGTTGAGTCTTCGTTTCTGTGCGAGGGCTTTCTCTAGTTGTGGCAAGCGGGGGTCACTCTTCATCGCGGTGCGTGGTCCTCTCACTATCGCGGCCTCTCTTGTTGTGGAGCACAGGCTCCAGACGCACAGGCTCAGTAGTTGTGGCTCACGGACCCAGTTGCTCCACGGCATGTGGGATCTTCCCAGACCAGGGCTTGAACCCGGGTCCCCTGAATTGGCAGGTAGATTCTCAACCACTGCACCACCAGGGAAGCCCTGTCAAGTTCTTTGACAAATCTGTAGTCCTGTGGTGAAATGAAATGATGACTATTATGTGCTAAATCCCACATAAATGGCTGAAAATTAAAATGTTAGTATGTTGATCAGGTTTTTATATTTGTTTCAAACTCTGCAATTAGAAGTATGTATGACTTAATCAACAAAATGTTAGATTATTTTTGGTGGAACCAAATCTTAGACCAATTTTCAGTCTAGAGAAAGTAGTCCTAAATATTCTCCTAGCCCCCTTTCTGCCCATGTTTCTCCCCTCCTGTTGCCCCTTTCCTACCCCTCAGCCACTGAGGCATGTAAAGCCCCCTATTGCTACACCTTACCCACGCCTCCTCTCTCCTGAAATACTCTTGCCCCCATGTTAACATCTCCCCCCCAACTCCTAATCATAACTTTCTTTTCTTTAGTGTGTTAATCCCATCTGGCTGTTCTGTAGAAAAATTCATGCTAATTGCATGAAAGGACTAGAAAGCATACCAAAATGTGAAGAAATGATGAACTCATCTTAGGTCAAAAACAGAAGACTTTTGATTAAAAAGATAACCAGTGACTATGTTTGTCCACACTGGACTCCAGCTGGTAGAGTAGATGAAATCATATTTTTGATGGGGGAAGACTTTTTTTTTCCTTCGTATTATTATTATTATTATTTTTTTGATTGAAGTGTAGTTGATTTACAAACTTGTGTTTGTTGCAGGTGTACAGCAAAGTGATTCAGTTATACATACATATATGTATAACTTTTTCAGATTCTTACAAAATATTGAGTATAATTCCCTGTGCTATACAGTAGGTACTTGTTGGTTATCTATTTTATATATAGTAGTGTGTATATGTTAATCCCAACCTCCTAATTGATTCCCTCCCACACCCCCCTTTTCCCTTGGGTAATCTAAAAGCCTCTCCTGGAGGGCAGCCACTCCCCTCTTTCCTTCCTCCCAATTTCTGTGCTTTAGATGAATATGGGTCCGTCCCTGGGTGCTCCTCTTTTAAATGGTCTCTGACCGTTGACCTAACTTATGCCAAAATAGGTTTAATGTGTATTTTTCGACGGATTGAGCAGGTATCTAGTTAGAACTAGTTGGTTTTTGGTTATTATATAGTGATGTCCTATATCCTCATTCATAGCAGTTTTGATAATTTATTGTTTTTCTTTTTTCTGCTTGCAGGGCATAGTCACTCAGAAGAAAGTTATAGAGTAGCTGTGGATTCTGTTAGACTATATTCTGAGACTTTCTTCTGGGTGCATCATCTAAAGATGGCCTGAGATCTGTGATTAGGGTCTCAAAAAACAGGGTGGAAAAGTCACCTCTTATTCTAATTTCTGAAAATTCAGAAACTCTTTACGTTGTTGGCTGTGCCGCTACGCTGATTAAAAAGCCGTGTGAGCCTGTGTTGTGTATTTAAATGCACGTATCATATGATAAAAGCTAATGGTGATTCTTGATGACTTTTGTTGAAATTGGGGCACCTGTACTTTAATTGATATTTCTCTCCCTGAAGCACAGCTTCGGAAGGTCTTGCACCCACTTGCAACAGGGTGCAAAATTGCTGGGTTTGCGTTTAACTTCTCCGGGCATCAGCTGGTATTCATTTGTGATGGCATGAGGTGGCTTCACTTCAGCCTGGATTCTGAAACTAACAGGGAAAGTCGGCCGAGAAAGGTGGGGATTTAATCCTGTCTAAAGTTAGAAATGCTCTGAACTCGATACACAGCTTCCCTTACCCCGTATTTTGGCATTTCTAGGAAATGTTACATAAAGAGAGACCAAAAAAATAAAATTTGACTCTACATTACAACTCTGGCAAATATATGTTATTGTGGTAAAACTACATGGAAACTATCAGCAGCACAAATTGCTACCATGTGAATAGAATTCTTGGTTGGGTTGTACCCTCCTTGCAGACAAAGAGAGACCAAAAAATATGCAAATTTCAAGTGAAAACAAATTCACACTTTTCTTAAAGCCAAAAGCCTTCATATAATTTGGAACAAGCAGTCTGCTTGAGTAACGTTCTTATATGTAAGTGGAAATCCTTTTGATATTTACACTACTGATTTCTTTAATCTCCTCTTTGGAATTAATAGACAATAACATCGGATTGCTTCCTCGGCTGCCCCAGCACTTGTGCATATTTACCCAAGTGTCTAGAGTAGGGATTGTACACATATCTCTAATCCACCTGCCTGTGTTAGTTAAAAGCCCAGATAAAATCAGCAGCCCTTAGATCTTAACCTTTTAAGTCTGAAATGTTTTTAAAGTCTGGCCATGGCAACTGAAGCCAGGGTGTGCGCAGGAGGGAGGAGGGGACAGAGGAGAGGGAAACTGTGGGGCGACTGGAATATAAAAATGTTCTCAGCTTCAACAATGTTGCATTCAAATAAACCCAAAGTGTTATAATAATAGTGACAATATCCACACAAACTGGGAGAGTGAACTTCAGTAGAGAGAATCTATGATGCAATAACCTGAGACTGTGCCTGGCTACCTGACTGTTTATCCAAACAACTTGAACTCACTTTCAACTTTCTCTATGTGTGTACATTGGGGAACGGGTAGTGGGAACAGAGGGCCAAAGTATTTTCTGGATCCAGATACCCTAATGACAAATACTGAATGCACTAAAAATACTAAAAGTATCATCTCCTTGTTTCAGCATCGAAGTCTCAAAGTATTTTCTAGATCCAGATACCCTAATGACAAATGCTGAATGCTTTAAAATTACTAAAAAATTGACCTCATTGTTTCAGCATTTAAGTCTCTGGAGCAATCATTGACCACAATTACATGCCATATTTCCCCAAATTTAACCTGTAGATCTAAAAGAACAGACTAAAACCAAACTAGAGATACTTTACAATTTTATTGAACACAACTCATGTGCTAGTCAATTGACATTTCTTTTTTCTGTTAATTCCATAGCCCCAATTTATCCCTTCTCTGCCCTTCTTCTTTGGTAACCATAAGTTTGTTTTCTATGTTGTAAATCAACTCTTTTTAACTCAGTATTTTCTTATACCCCTTGGACCAACCTGTTCCTCTAAATAAATTAAATGGTGGTTGATATCATTTCTAAATTGGGAGGCTACTGTTTTAATCATTTACTTTATATTCCTTAACTAGAGAAAACAAATCAAATTCAAACAAGAAAGTGATTATAGTGTCTTGATACCGCTCTTATGATAGATTAATAAAGTTAAAACACCACATGTGTTCAAACCACAGATCCAAAGCAAAACTGGCAACTTTTTGTTAAGAAAATGATCAAAAGATTGTTTTCTGCAACTGTTTAACATATGAAGGCAGACGGGTCGATATTGTCAACCTAACATTTCTCTACCTGAAGAGTTCTCTATTAATGACTATGTAAACTCAGCCTATTACGGGGCTGATGTCTCTAGCACAGCAACAGGAAGGCTCATCTTTCCCCATTCATCGTGGCATCTCCATTTCTCCTTGAGGGCAGGCACTATATTGTCTTTATATCTGCATCCTTGGCATAGAGTAGATGCTTAATACGTATTTAGCAACTGACCTCTTGAATTGCTTAAGAGTAGAAGCCTATAAACTTTGGGCTAAAATGCTCCCCCCAAATCCCACTTCGAGTTTAGTTTTTTTGCTTGTTTGTTTGTTCATTTGTTTTGTTTTGAGTTGGCTCTTGCCGCTGCTCCTTGTATGTAAGTAACATGGGGCAGTGGGATAGATTCTCCAGGTTTTTCCACTGAGAGGTGAGCAGAAAGAATCATTCTGTCAAGAACGTGTTTGATCCTGGGCGGCTGCTACTTAGCACTGAATCCTTAGTTTCCCTTTTTTCCCCTGGTCGAGTCACAATGGCAAGTTGAATAGCCAAGCCATGTGTCTGCTTGCAAGCAACTGCGCTATGCCAGGCACTGTACCAGTAGCTTTATGTATACTATCTCATTTAATTTTCATATTAACCTCCCCAACATGAGTCATAGTATTGCCATTCTACAGACAATAACATTGAGACTCGGTGATGGTAAGAACTTGCCTACGCTCACGCAGCCCTTGAGTGACAGAGCAAGGATTCAATCCAGGTTGTATGCCACGGCTTACAATGAAAACTGTCTCATTTCTGCTCTTTGCTACTTCTGTCCTACAGTGTTGGTCTTCTGAAGTGTTTATCACTGTTCTGTCAAAATGCTTTAACTCAACAACAGAAAGGCGACTCAATTTAAAAAATGAGCAAAGGGCTTAAAAAGACACTCCTCCAAAAAAAGTATACAAATGGCTCATAAGCACATGAAAAGACAATCAACATTATCAGTCATTAGGGAAATGCAAATCATAACCACATGGAGGTATCATTTCATACCTACTAGGATGGCTATTAAAAAATAAAACAAATAACAAATGTTGATGAGAGTGTAGAGAAATTGGAGCCCTCATTACTTTGCTGGTAGAAATGCAAAATGGTACAGCCACTGTGGAAAGCAGTTTGGTGATTCCTCAAAAAGTTAAATGTAGAATTACCATATGACTCAGCAATTTTACTCCTTGGTATATACATCCCCAAACTGAAAACATATGTTCACACAAAAACTTGTACACATATGTTCGTAGCAGCATTATTCCTAGTGGTCAAAAAGCAGAAACAACCCACGTGTCTATCAATTGATGAATGCATACACAAAATATGATATATCCATACAATGGAATATTATTTAGCCATAAAAAGGAGTGGAATACTGATACATGTTATAATGTAGATGAATTTTGAAAACATTACTCTAAATGAAAGAAGCTAGACACAAAAGGAAACATATTATATGATTCTTTCTATATGACATGTCCAGAATAGGCATCTCCATAGAGACAGAAAGCAGATGAGTGATTGCCAGGGCCTGGGGGAAGGGGAAAATGGGATTGATTGCTTCCTGGGTATGGGGTTTCATTTTGGAGTGATAAAAAGGGTTCTAGAATTATACAGTGGTCATGGCTGCACAATGTTGTGACCTAAAAGCCACTGAACTGTATACTTTAAAATGCTTAAAATGGTGAATTTTATGTTATGTGAATTTTGCCACAATAAAGAATGCTTTACAAATGTGATTCATGTCCAACACTCAGCTTCCATCACCTTAACTCACTCCCTTCCTGACACCAATACCTTTCGAGGGAGTGCCCATAGATGGGGAGATATGTCAGGCCTCCTCCCTGTCCATGCCTTGGGTGAGCAGCTCTTCTGATTTTGTGAAGTGAGCTGAGGTGGGTACTCGGGGGGAGTTTCAAAAGGTGAGATTCATGACAAAGCGCCCAGCAATTTCTCTCTGCTCTGAGTTCAGTGAGGCCTAGAAATCTGGATCCACATTATCAGGCGTTTGTGATCAGCAGAAACACAGATTAACAATTCTGCTCAGGGTCCTGCAATAAGCCATAAAGTGGAAAGAGGGTTCTGGATGAACCAGGCTCATGATAAGTCTAGAAAAACAAGGGCCTGAGTGCTTATGTAGATTTGTTTTTTTAACCAGGATTCTAATACAATTCCTTAGAATTTTGAGGATGGAGACATTGGATGTGAGAAAAAAAATGTGGCTTTGCATCCTATACTTGGGGTTACCATTAAAATTACTAGTGAGACACAAAGAGTGTCCTCAACTCTTACAAAAGTGCTTAGGGATGTTAATACATCAATGGCATATCTAGATATGTGTTATAGTGCCATTTTGTTGAGGAAAGTAAATCCGATGAATGTGGAAAAAAATATGCTTTTGACTGCGTGAATGCATCTTTCTTATTCTCTTCTTCTGACTTTCTCTCTCAATCCAGGCCCAACAAGGGTCCCCATAGACATAGAAGAAAGCAGTATTGTTTGGAGGGGGATTTAATTTCACTCCATCACAAGCAACCATCGCAGCCCTGTCATAGCAATTTGTCACACTTTTTTGTGTGCTCTATCTTTCTGAAGTTCCATCTCCTCTGCAGTCCACTGCATAATCTCCTTCTCTGGGACAAAGCTCCCCAACAGAATGAAAGAGGTGAAACAGGGAATGGAAAGTCAACTGACACAGTTATCAACTTGAGCCCCGCACCCCCTGACTCCTAGCATTCTGTCCCAGTAGCCGAAGAGGCACTAGTGGGGCCTGCTGTGTAGCAAAAAAAAGGCACCACCGCAAAGTTTGCTGAGGCCAAAGGAAGAGCTGGTGGCTGCTGGGTGATGTAAATCAACACCCTTCTGAAGAGACCACCGCCTGGAGGAATGCCAGCAGCCCCCCATCGGCAGTCTGGGACTCAGCTACTAGTAGTTTTAAGGTGCAGCTGATAGTTAGAGCTGCCGCTAAATTCATTCTGAAAGGACAAATTGGGAAGGGCATCCCAGCAAGCAATGAATAATATCCCAACCCTTGGTTTTAGTTTCTACACAGGTCTTATGGCTATTAACCTAAACCCGAATATAGGTGGAGATGAATTCTAGCATATGAACGTATCTAAATCAAACCAAACCTTCTTTCACTAGTGGAAACTCAAGCTCCAATCTTTGACTGAATGTTTCAGATAGAATCTCTTTAACAATCCCTTCTTAGCGGAGGAATAGGATTTATGTTGAGCATTTACAGGATATCTCATGTGACCTTTTTCCTCTTTATTTCTTGCTACCATGATCAGGGTGGAATGTCCTTTTTTGACATTGTTTTTGTTGTTGTTCTAGACATTTCCAAAAGGTCACCATTGAGGAGTCAGTGAGCTCCTAATTTTTTATTTGAAGGTAAGGGTGTTCCCACATTTCAAGCCATTTGTACCAAGAAGCCTGCCCTTCACAACCACAGAGAAGAAAGTTGCTATTGGAGGTATAATAACACACTTCTATATCACAAAGTGTGTGATTAACTGGAGTTACAGCAAATGCATGAATCCTGAGTCACCTGTGAATCTACTAGGCAATTCGTAGTCAGCTATTCTACTTTATTTATTTATTTTAAATGTAACAAATAGATCTACTAAAACAATAAGGAAACTGTTATGTCTTGGAAAGAAAGAAACTATCTGTTTTTATTTTCTTAATAATTTTTATCAATGTATAGGGTGGGGCAGATGTGTATTTGACACTAGGCTCTGTCACTCATTAATTGTATGATCTTGGAGAAATCACTTAATTTTATGTTCAGGTTAGTCTCCTACTTGAAAAAAAAAAAGGAAAATAATAATTCTCATCTTTTAGAGGCATCTTGGGATTCAATAAGATAAGTTGCAAAGCCAGAACTCTATAAACTACAACTTATAATATTATTATATTCATGGGCCTAAGGATTATGATTTTCATTTTACACACACACACACACACACACACACACACATATATATGTGTGTGTGTGTGTGTGTGTGTGTGTGTGTAGCTTGAGCTCCTTGCTGGTTCCCCTTCTACTACTATTCAAAAGTATTTATAATCAATCTCATTTTTCTACCTTAATTCCCATCTTTCGTGTGTTCTAGAATATTGGCCTCTTTTCTCTTTTTTAATGAAGATGAACCATTTCCCGCTTCATGAACTTCTCAGTTTTCCTCTCCTAGGAATGTTTTCAACCCAACTCTTAACATGGCTGAACCCTTCTTACCTACGAAGATTCAGCTCAAAAGTCACCTTCTCAAAGAAGCTTCCCTGGACCACCGTATCTAACCTAGTTCCACCCTGTCACTCTTCATCACATCACCATGACTATCAACATTATTACGATATGAAATTTATGTTAAAATGTATATCATCTGTCCTCTCCTCACTTAGACTATAAGTGCTAGAATGGCAATGATCAATTTTGTGAACAGTGTCCTGTCCACAGAGGCTAGCACAATGCCAGCATATAATAGTTGCTCAATAAATATTGGTTGACTGACTGTTTTTTTCTTTTGTTTGTTTGTATTTGCTTTTTTTACTTACAGAGATTATTGATTTCTTTTGAACCATATTTGCCTCTGCCTCTCTTTCTTTCAAAGAACACTCATATTAAGCCTACTATTTTCAGAACAGGATGTCATCTACTTGGGTTTCAAAGATCAACAGGATACATAGTTACAGCTCTGCAGTTCATCTAGGAGAAGACAGACAGGCATTAAGGACCAACATAACAAGTGCCAGAGGAGGAAACACAGGCTTGGGGGTTGTGCAAAACTTCACTGAGGAATTGCTCTCTGGGCTCAGGTTTGGCCTTAAAAGATGATAGAGCCCTTCATAGTATCTAAGGAATGGAATGGAGTTTTGAACTGAAGGAAGTATGTGTGTAGCTAATCACATGGCTGCATGAAAAAAGAAGGTGTGTTGCTGCAGCAGTGATTTGTTTGGTGTGGCTGGAGTGTGAGCTGTGAGGAGGGGCAGAAGTACAAGATGAATTTGAATAGATAGGGTGGGGTCCATCACAAAATACCTTGAATGCAGGCCTAAGGAGGTTGTGTTTATGCAGTAGGCATTGGGAGGCCTTGAACTCTTGTTCTTCTGATTCTCTTGCCAGAAGTGTGTTTTGTTCTTTTTTTTCCTGCCGCAGATTTTACGTTTTTTTTAAATCACTTTAAGTCTTCCTCATTTCTCTTAGTCTATAGCGTTGGTTCACAGCTAGGGATGATCCTGCCTCTCAGGGGATATTAAGAATGCCTAGAGACATTTTTGATTGTTACAACTAAAGGAGTACCACTTTTAGTACTCACTCTTGTGAGTAGAGCTGCTAAATATACCATGATACACAGGATGGTCCCCACCACAAAGAATTATCCAGTCCAAAATATCGGTAGTGTCAAGCTTGAGAAACCCTGATCTATAGGGATTCACGCTCTCCTGCCTTGTGTAATCACTTAATAGCAGATCAGGGACCATGCTTTATCCCTTTGAGTCCTCAGTTCAGAGAACTGTCTCTGTGTTGATGTACACTGTGCACTTACAGACTAGGGGTGATAGAGCACCTGCTTCTGTCTCAGTGGTGTCTTCTGAGGATGGGGAACCTCTCTCTACGTGACTCGTAATTTGCCCTTAGTAAGTCCTGAGGGAGCGGTCACTGTGTATTTGAATATTTTGTTAAAGAACCAAACCCGAAGCTGAAAAGCAGAGATTCTGCTACCAAGTATATACTGTGTATCTGGAACAGCAGTTTTTTAAGAGCGAGAGAGTCTTCCCTCTCTCTCTTACTGTTCTTCTTACCCACAACAACAAAAGCATGCCTGTCATCATGGTTAAGAGATAAACCGCTGGTGAAACCTGTATCGCATTCTCTATATAGCTTGGTTTGACCAAAGAATAGCACAATGATGTTTGATATCAGAGAGTTGAGAGGTGGCTCTGAATGTCACTTAGGAAACTTCACTGTGGCCACGTACACCTGAAGAAAGTCTGCAGAGAGAGTAAGCCATCCACAAAGTGAGTATGGCAGACTGGTAGGGTGCAGGCTGTCCTCCCGTAACTTTGGAAACTCACTGAAACAGCCCCAAGACAAAATTGTGAAGGTCTTTCCTTTCAATGAAACATGGTAGTAGGGGGGAAAAAAAAAAAAATCACCAGCAAGGAAACTACAGAGAGACACAATCCTGCTTACCAAAGAAGCATCTGGATTATCGGTTAGTTACCAGGAATCTCCTTGCAAGAGCAGGTAAAGAGTTTGGTGATGCAAAGAGGAAATCTTATGGGAGTTGGAAGCCAGGGTGACATACAAGGGGTGGATCAATGAGAAAAGCTCATTGTGACCAGTTCCCACCCTAGTGAAGTTTCAGTATTGAAAGGTAAGTATCAGTTGTCTTAACGAATCTCCTTTGGGGCTATAGAAGCAACGGGTGTTCTTTATAGAATGAATGACTGGCAGGAAATTATTATGCTGAATTTGGCATCAAAACTTTGGTAATGAAGAATTAGTATAGCAAGGAACATTTACAAGATAAATGGTTTATCGACATAAATTACTAAAAATCCACCTAGTCGTGGAGCTGAATAATGGGGACACAGAGATGTGTCTGGCGAGATATGACATTCTGTCTTATTTGGTAAACTCTGTCCAAGCTAATCCTTTTCACTCTCCTCGCCTGGACTGTTCATCAGCTTCACTGTGTAACCTGGGCTAGTTTCTGTGCTACAGACCCGAGAGCTGGTGTAATATTTCTCCAGGCAAACCTCTGGGTGGTCTTGTCTTGTGCAGAGAGAAAAGAAGATAGCAGGAGGCTTTCCAGATTGCTCTTGCAAGCATCAGTCTTCAAAGGAAAATGACCCACCTGGGAGGACAAGACATTTCCAAGAGGCAGAGGGAGGCAGAATCCTGAGGTCAGGCGAGCCCAGAACGGAGGTCTTGCCCCGTAACAGCTGCGCCGCTGAGCCGGCTTCCACTTTTGGCTGGGAAGATAATTTTTTGTATGCTAATTTCTTGGCATTTTTTCACATGAAATATATCAATGGAGAAAAGTGAAAAAAAAAATCATTGTGTTTAAAATGCAAACCTCTTAGAGTTCGGATGCCCTGAACCATAAATGATTTTTAGCTTTTAAAGGTTGCTTTTGTTCCTTTTCAAAAGTATTTTTGGCCTGATGTCAGAGGAGAGATGCTAATTGTGTAAACTGTTGAATCCAGAAAAAGATTTCCAAGTCTCTTCAGGCGTTTCAAATACAGAGGCACACACTGCCTGTAATAAAATAATTATGATCATCTTTAAGCTGAATCAAATTATCAGTCACTCTACACTGATAAATTCCTATATTCACTTTTGAAATATAAAGTATTAGTAGCATTTTCTTAGCGTTCAGGAACAGTAATATGGAGACAGTGAAACTCTTAGCACCAGGGTAGGTTAACAGTCTCACGCTGTGGCTTTCTTTAGTCATTCAGTAAATGTGGAGCACTGTTTATATCAGGCAGCATGCCACACGGTAACTACCATGGACTAACTTTTCACAACTGAGTAAAGGCATGTGGGGATAGGAAAAAATGGGAACGATTGCACTGACAATAGAGCATGATCCTCTAGTAACTTCTGTTCTCATTTATAGTTATTCCCAATACACAAGTCAGTACAAAAATCCCTTTGTTTAAAAGAAATTCAAATGAGAGTGGGTAAGTGGCTCAGTTAAGGGCCTGTCCTTGGCAGAGAGAAGATTCAAACTCCTAACTCTAAGTTTGTAGTTTTGTGCCCCATTTCCATACTTTTTTTTTTTAATTTATTTTTTTAACATCTTTATTGGAGTATAATTGCTTTACAATGCTGTGTTAGTTTCTGCTTTATAACAAAGTGAATCAGTTATACATATACATATGTTCCCATACCTCTTCCCTCTTGAGTCTCCCTCCCTCCCACCCACCATATCCTACCCTTCTAGGTGGTCACAAAGCACCGAGCTGATCTCCCTGTGCTATGCGGCTGCTTCCCACTAGCTGTCTATATTACATTTGGTAGTGTATATATGTCCATGCCACTCTCTCACTTTGTCCCAGCTTACCCTTCCCCCTTGGACTCAACAGCAGGCTTTTACTGACATTGTTTGGAAAAAGCAGCTCTGTCTTGGAGGAAATGGCCCTGAATTTTTCCTTGCTGCTGGCTTTTAATTGCTGACTCTCACCTGTATCCTCAGACTTTTACACCAGTGTCCTGGGTATGGTGGTGGGTGGTGACGCTGGTGCTGGTGGTGTAGGGCATGTTAGAAGGAACTTGAGGCACGAAATGGAAAAAAAATTACTTTCATTAGGTTTATTGGAAGGATTGAACTGAGGTAACCCACGTAACGTGCTCAGTGTCTGGTAGGTAGTGTACCTTACAATCGTTATCTATTAGTATCTGTTAACAGATCAAGAGCGCTAGAGATTTGAGAATCAAGATTTTCTAATCAAAGTACTCACAAGTCTGATCATTTTAGGTGGCTTGGGAAAGGAGTTTTCTCAGATCAAAGTATAAGAGGTGATGACTCTGGCTTAGGACAGACACTGGGAAAGAGAAAACATAAGTGGACAGAGACCTTCTCCAGGCTTGAGATAATGATCGTATTTCACCTGAGGAGGATGGTTTCCTGAGCTATAAATTGATGTTCAGTCCAAGAGTCACTCAAAATATCATTTAGCTCTTTAGAAGGATTTCACCCTTTAAAGAAAACGAGGGTGACAAACAGACAGAGCTGGTCTTGTGAAGAGTCTAAAAATGATGTGTCTGCAGCTCACGAGAAGTGTCAAAATGATAGCGTGAGTGTGTCCTCCTCTCTGTCACCTGGCCAGGTGACTTGTGGGATGATGCTATCAGACACGTCGGAGATAGGCAGAAGGGGGAAAATAACTATCCACTAAAAGAGATTGGAGGGGTCTTGTTTATCAAATGCTCTTTGTGGGAACAAGCTGGCTCTACAAATATAGTTCCTCAGCCGTGTCCTTTGTTAGAGACATTATGCATTGGAAAATAATCTGGCTTTCATTTGGGGAGTGTGTGGCTACACTGATATATGTTTTTAAGAACATTTAGCCTTAATGTCAGTGAAGGGTGCTAACTCTGGGGTTCTAATCAAGAGCATCCTAGAATTACCATATGCTCCATTTCTAATCACTTGGTGGTCACTTCCCCTTCTCCACCCACCCATCCAGATTGAACTGCCTGAGAATGGTATGTGTTCTTTATTAAAGTTTGTGGAATTCTTCTAAGGAGCATGGATCATTAGCAGTGAATACTGCTGTTTCATTCTTAGTTCTGGTGCTTGTTTCTCCTTGTCCACTATTTGTAAAGTCCTGTGTGTGTGGTTGGCCTAGTATGGACTACACTAAGGCAGTATCCGTATTCTGGATATTCATAGTCTAGGAAAAAAATAAAACAACACCATAAATGTAATGCAGAGTAAGCTAACTCATTCAAGTTAAGTAAATGGAAAGTGCTTAGAAAGTTGAGAGGAGAATGAAGTCCCAGAACAAACTTCCCTGACCTAACCCATTACAATGAGCATTGCTGGTCCTGAAATCTCCAAGCACCATGGCCAAGGGGCTAGATGTAATGTACTAGTTCTAGGCATTTGGAAATCATCAGGGAATAAAATAGATGAAGATTTTTGCTCTCATGGTTTTAAATTCCCGTGGGAGGTGAGGGTTGGGGATAGGCAATGACCAACATTCATAATAAATTATTTCTGACCTTGGTAAGACTTACAGGGAAAAAATAAAAGACAAACTTTCTCCAGAAGCTACTCTACATGAACTGGAATCATTTGGCTGGCCTGTTAAGCAATAATGGTCCTGCCCTTGCCACATGCTGTATATTATGGCTAGAAATATAAAGGACTAGTGGAATAAATAGATAGGTGACTAAATTATTTTATTTGGAAATACAGCTACATGGATGGATGCTCTATGCTATACCATTTGTGAATTACAAATAGAAAGACCGTTCATTGGCAGAGATACATATATATGCATATATGAATATATGTATAAATCGTGATGTTTCTGCATCTAGATCCAGAAAAATGAGAAAATAAGTATGTTAACAATATACATAGAGGAATACCAATAAGGGTATAGATTCTGGCTTTCTCCAATCATAAAAGCTGGTTTGACAATTTTTGATGAAATTGACCAGTGGGTTTAGTCTAACACCTGGCCAATTCAGTCAAAAACGTCAAAAATTCTGTGACTGAGCTGACAGCTGTTAGACTGACCGACTGGTCACTTCCATCAAAGCAGTAGAACCATTTGTGCTTGTAGATACATTTCAGACCCAATATAGAAAAAGAGAATTTGGGGAATTAGCACAAGACTGGTCTCCTTGAGTACATTCTGACTCAGAGACTGGGTAATAAGTCACCAGCTTCTAACACCATTTCATTCAGTGGCAAATTTAAGTCAAAGCACTACCTGAAAAACAGTCCATAATCATGACTGGAAATAAATCAATGCTACCTGCCCTGACCCCCTTGCACAACTGACTATTATGACTTAGTTTACACTCTCCTAATAAAGCCCAAGTATTCAGGGAGCCACTTTCAATGCTTCTGTTTTACAACAGATCAATTCCCATGAGGGTAATATTGAGGCATATGGGTGAAAGAAATATACATTTTAATAAAAATGATAATAATCATGGCACATCATGCTCACAGATTAAGCAGAAAAATGTCCATTTTCAGTATTTGCAACTCAGCACTTTCTCTCCTCACCATGGTAATCTCTTAATGACAAAAAGAAGGCTTTTAGAATAAAACCTTGGGACTTAAAAGAAGCTAAATATGCTTAAGTTCATCCTTTGTTTTATGTTTACTACGAAGACACACAAGTGCGGAGGAATTCCCTCCCAATTTCTGGTCCGTTGTCCCGTGCATGGTATTTAGCCTATGGGGACAAGTATGAATCTTAAACCATCGTGATAGCCCAGAAAATCCTCCCGGGACCCCCGTGGCCAGGAGACACGTGCATCTGCATAAAGTCTGCTCCATTAGAGACCAAAAGAGCCGGCCAGCCTCTCCCACGGTTTTGAGTTAACACTTGCCTTTGTGTCGCCCACTTTTTTTCTGAACTTGAAATCCAATTGGCCAACAATTAAAGCCAATTAGCACGTGAGGAAAATAAACCAAAGACGCTCCCCTTGTGTTTTCCATGGCCACTGGAAAGCTGGTTAACTCAAGGCATTAGCATAGTTGTGTATCAGGCCAGGCATATAACAGAGACTCGTTGGCTTAAAGTATTAGAAGACTGGGGTAGCGGCTGCCGCAGCAGAACCGTGTTATTCTGAGCTAACAGCTGCCAAACATTCTTAACAGGAGATGGGGCAGATGTCCAAGGACAATCAAAGAGAGAAGAAAGTTTAAGCCAACGTTTGCCTATCTCATATTCTCTGCTTGATCCTCAGCCTCAAAGACGATGCACAGCTGCTGCACCTCAAGGTCTGGAGGGCTGCTCCAACCCCCACTCCCCGACTCCCCCCCACCATGTTTATTCTCTGAGACCGGGGCCCCAGCTTTCCAGTCAAGCCCCGCCTCGTGGGTCATCTTGCTGGAACGAGTGGGTCTTCTCAGGGACTTTTCGATTTTCTGAACACTCAAAATATTTGGGTCAAAATTCCACAGCGTGTGGTAATCATAGGACGGGGGCTGAAAAAACCTCTACAGGTCAACCCTAAACAGGGCAGCTTATCAGGAGACAAGATGTGTTTGGCCAAAGCAGGACGTTCTTAGAGGTAAGAAATCATTGGTTCAAATACAAAGTGAAGAAAAGAGGAACAATCCATGTGAAATCTAAATGTTGCGGATTTACTCTCAAAGCTGTAGACATTTTCTTTCAGTGTTTCAATAATATAAGGAATATGGGGGTGAAAAGTTAGAGTACAGAAGTCCATTATGGATAAACAGACATCATACGCATCTGGATGGAAAGCATTTACTAAAACATTGGCGTGTTGTCTCTCTTGGGGGAAGCGGGGGAGCTTCATGTTTCATCAGTGCTAAGAGGCATTTCATATCCCATAATACGGCAATATGTTTATTTGTTGAAATCCTGTATTGTTCTGCTTTATGCAGCATGTCAAAAATAGACAACTCTTTCATGTCATTAAACAACATCTGAGGTGAATTAAATAGTAGAATCTGCTCGAATGAAGAACCTGTGTAATTGTCAAAATTGTGACACACCCCATGTTGTTCCATAGATGAGGAACAACTCAAATTTTATGTTTAAAAATTTTTAAAAATGTCCCTTGGAGGAATTTGTTGAGAGAACTAAGTGCTACATGGCATTTTGCATGTACCATCACTTCTGATAAGTGATATGCACTCATCATATTGAATTATAATTATGTGATCAAAACATCAACCCTAGTTCCTTCCCATGCCATGAGTCTCTAGGCAGATGTGCTGTCTTACATATACATTCGTATCCCAAGAACCAGGGCATAATACATGCTCAGTGTGTTTATTGAACAAATAAGTAAAATGACATAAATGAAAAATGAATGAAAAATTGAGTAGACTGAATCACACACCAAACCCATTGAAAATACATGCCAATAATACTCCTGTAATTGAGCTACATATAGAAACAGAATGCTCTATTTTTCATGGATTACCTGAAAAGTACTCAATATGAAATTGTTTCTTTTAAAAGCATGAATTAGTTTGGAGTTCTTTTAGTTCAACAAAAATATCTATTTAAAAATAACTATTGGAATTAGAGAGGGTTTTAAAAATTACATCTATTTCTACCCAACAACTAATTACAGGGATAACTTTCACGCATACTACCACTGCAGGTGCCAATATTTAATTGTGTGTGCAAGCCAGGTGGTGGGGTGGCTCCTTTACTATGTGTTCAATTGTGCCTGTTCTAGTTGCCCCTTCAATTAGCCGTGGGTACAAAAAACAGAGACCTAGCTGAGGCCCCATTAAAATGAGGTCTATATATTCCACAGCCTTTTATCTGTGTTGTGCCTTTTGCATTTTATTTTAGTTGCTCCTAGCTGGGGCTCGGGGGAGTCACTTCGGCGAGCTAGTTAGCCAACAGCAGCTGGACTTTGCCTGATAAGAATTGCACACAGTTGCCTAGAAAATGGTCAGCTCCCCTCCATAAGTTTGGGCATTAAACGGGGATCTCTATTAAGAGCTACATGTCTGGCTTCTTCTGAATGTACTTGAAAATCATGTGAAGTTTTCCCCTGTGAGATCAGAACAGAAAAGTTTGAACAAAACACTTGAAACAGGTGGGCCTTCCTGATTGAACAGTCTTCATTATTTTCACAGTTTCCATCACCCTTTGAGATTTTAAGTAACCGACTGGGTGACTGTTTGAGGGAAAGGACAATATTTGAGCTCTTGATTCTTTTTTTTAGCATAAAGAATTCGAAAGTCTATTTTGGGAGATAGAACAATTGTACATAATAGTGTCTGAGAATCTACAGGGTTAAAATTTGATCAAAGCTGAGATTATGGAATAATCAACTTGACGTTGAGTCCAGTACATTGGGGAAAGGATTGGAGTGCTGAAAACAGCAGAAATTTGGAGTTGATGACTCTGAGTTCCAGTTTCCTTTCCCTTGCTGTGTGACTTCAGACATGTTACTTAACATCTCTGATTGTCCATTTCTTCCCCTGTAAAATGAGGCCACTGTGGAGCCTTACCTCACAGGGCTGTATGAGGGCTAAAGAAGATGACGTAAAGGACCTTATATAGTTCTAAGTCCAGGTTGCATGTTCCACAGAGAGAACTCCTTTGCCTCTCTCAGGAGGAAAATAATGTCGAGGAAATTTCTGTTCAGCTATAAGAGGGAGAACTCAGGGGAGGAACAGACAGACATCCTGGACATATATCCAATTTTTACCCTTCAAGAGTTGATGACCATGCTCACGTCTTCAGTTGATGTATTATTGGATTTTTAGCTAGAGCAATAAATCACAGCCCTCTAAATCTTAACGTTTATATTTTTAGGGAACTTAAATATGTTTCAATAATCTATTTAAAAATTTTTCCTCTGTCACCCCGGGCTGTTCATTCTTTGGGGAATGTAGATTCTAAAATATTGGGTTTAAATTTTTCTTCATCATTCTTCTATTTTTGCCTAGTTTTGAATCTTGTTGTTTATTTATAGTTGCTGATTTCTTCTGTTGCTTATAGGGCGTCATGTATCAAAGGTGATTTGAAGCTGTGTCTTCAAGTCCAAGGTCCCTAGTCATAGTAACACGCACACCCACACATCACACCACACCACACACACGACACACCATCAAGGCTTTCCTGGGCTTTTCAGTAATCCATCGTGATATCTTGGATGCATGAATGTGGCTCTTGTTGTAGGGGAGATGCTTGACCTGGGCACAGAGATTGTGGGAATGCTAACATATGGTTGCTAAAGGAATATGACATAATTAATAATGATGTGTTCCCTGTGATATGCTGGGATGACCAAAGAAGTGAGTCCGGCATCTAGGAAATTAACAATGACTCCTCCATTTGAAATCTGGGTAGTTATTTCTCCTGCCTGACTTGGATATCCTGGGGAGGGCTGTATATATCCCGTCTCTTAGCTCTTTGCTTTTTATCTGTCTAGAGATGATTTCAATGAGAGAGACTCAAATTCAGAAGAAAAAATAATTTGCTCACAGGACACTTTCAGATTGGTGGTAAAACTTAAGGTAGAGATCATTCTCTTCAGGATGAATTCCAATTCCTCTTGAGCTTCTTGTCTTCTCTCTGGGATGGGGAAGCGTAGGTGTAAGTCCTGCTATAACAAAAACCCTGACGCCATGTCCCGAGCTAAGACACCACCCAGAACCTCCCACTCACTGTGAAGTGAGAGGAGCCAGCTATTCACCAAACAATAGCAACAATTCCCATCCATTTTCCCAACTGCTGTCCTTCGGAGTTTGAGAATGACTTCTTTCTGGTGCTGGGGGGTGACAAGTGTTAAGCCCATTTAGAAAAGGTTTGGGAGTTTGTGATGAGGCTTACAGGGAGGGGAAAACTTAATTGGTGCTCAACACTATTTTTGTGATATTTGTGTACCATTGCCAGAACTTCCTAATGATAAAGACAGAAAATAGAAAAACCTCTGTCACTTTGAATGTAAAAGCATAATAAATAATAATAGTATTATTGTTATTATTAACCATTTATTATGGATTACCATGGGCCAGGCACTGGGCTAATTGTTTGCATATATCTTTTAATTTATGTGTGAATTAAAAGTCCTATTCTTGGACATTTAAAGTCAATTGGCCCCAAACCTCCATCTTACTTATGGTGGGAAATCTGATGTCTCCCCCCAAAATCTGAGAGACTCTTCTGATCACTTCAGCTCTGGGCTGCTTCCGGCTTTTCCTGAACTCTTGCTCTCACTAGCATCTCACCCCCGTGGCTCTTTCCTCTGCTCCACAGTGACGTAAGCATGGACCTTCTCTTTGCATGACTTTTCCAGAAACACACTTGCATTGGCATACACGGCAAACTTTAAGACGTTAGAAGCAAAGGACAGCTTCACAGCAGAGCAAACAACTCAAAACTTAATGTTGGGCATTCCTTATGTCTGAGGGATCTCTGGCCACCCCAGCTGACTAATTCCTCCCTTCACACCCCAGCTTTGAGACAGAGCAGGGCTCCCATCAAAATGACACGGGGCGCTAGGGTAAACAGAGCTGTCTCTTCTGACCGAGTAGGAATGGGTGCGAGGTGGTTTCTGAAGGGCTCACCTATAAGTTGGAGACTGCAGAAAGGGAAGAATTGGCAGAGACAAACAGAGTTGTCCTTTATCAAACAGACTAGACATAATAAAGGGAAAATGAAAAACCAGGATTTCTCCTTCTAGAAATCTGCTGTCAACATTTTATTTGGAGTGAACAATACTATACTGTACACTTAAATATTTGTTAAAAGTGCAGATCTCATACTATATGTTCTTACAACAATCAAATCAAAACAAAACAAAACAAAATGACCCAACTTGCTCTAAACAGTCCAATGAAAAGAAACAAAAGGACAATTGTACTGACTTAAAAACAAAGCCACAAACAAAACAACCTATCTATTGGAATGCTGGCTCGTCCAAAGAATTCAGTGCTAGGTCTATGACTATTTCTTAGTTTGTGTAATGTGTTTTTTTAAATCAAAATAGGCATAGACAAGTGAATATCTGAATCATAACCTTTTTTTCCCATATAATCCATTAGGTTGCATGTATATAAGGAAATGATTCCAAATTCTATTTCTTGGCACATGACATTTTCCCTTTTCCTGTATTGATTCCTTGCAATGCCTCATGTGTTTGGCACAGGGATGACCCTTCATGACACAGGTAGATGGAAATGTCTTTCTATGGCAGATCTGAAAATGGGGTGACACCTTTTGTAGGGCTGGACTCATTCACTCATCAGAAGGATTCATGCCCACATATTTTTGCAAATTCCTTTCTTAGGCATTTCTCTTGTTGTGTAAATACGAGAATCAACTTTATTTAAGAAGAAGAAAGCAGATCTGCAGCCCACGTGATCATCCCATAGTTCCCAGGATGAGGTTGCTACAGCCCAGGATGTATCCAGCAAGAGTAAATCAGTGAGTTCCCACAAGGAAGTGAAGAGGGGCAAAAAACGAAAAAAGGAAATTGGAAAGAATCAAATTTCAAATGTGAGTTTCCAGAGGATTATTAATATAAAGTCATGAAGAAAAATGATGTTCACATGCACGCACACACACACATACACACACACACACACACACACACACAAAGTCACCTTAAAATGCTTTTCCTCAATTCACAGGATGGCATTTATCTTTTTGGGGTGGGAAATGCCTTGGAGTGGTTTTGATTATTATTATTATCCTACAGTTTGGCTCCAAACTTAATAATCAATACTAGAAATAAAAAGGAGCTGAGGAAGGCTGAGATGCTGCCTCTCTGAGCACCCCTCCTTCTTGACCCTTCAGGTCAAGATCAGAATTGAATCCTGCCCACGGGGAGCTGGGTGGCAGGTGCCCCACCTTCCCTAGGACTGCTGCTTGCCCCTTGTTCTGAGAAGTGTGAGTTTTCAGTAGCTCATGGGCTGCAAGAATGCTGTGAGACATCAGACTTCATTCATCATGAATCTAAGTAGCTCTTCCCAGGCCCTTGAGAGCCTAACAGATGAACTACCAAGAATAAGGCGAGGGAGAGGTCTGAACTGGTAAGGGTGGTGACTTCTGTGTTGCAGTGTTTCTTGTTTCTACAGGAGGTGGCAGAGAGATCATTCTGTGTGTGTGTGTGTGTGTGTGTGTGTGTGTATGTTTGTGTGTGTGTGTGATTTAAAATATCTTAAAATCAAATGGCTAATCAGGTCCTGAGGTGAACTTCTAAAAATACAGTCATACACCCTGGCTCTCACAGCCACCATTCCCCACCTCGGTGACGAGGAGGGTCCGAAGTCATTTGTTATTAATGCAAAAAAGTGCTATGGTCTGTGGATCTCATACTGATATTACAGATGAGATTGCCTTTTCCTGTAATAACAGCATTCACACCTACTTGCTTTCTGATATGCTTTTTAAAACGCGCTTTAGCTCACACCAATAAGCAAGTCTGTCCCATATGAAGTTCATGTACCACATATGGAAACTGACTTTGATAACTGTAGATGGATACTTAGGCATCAATGTCACCTTCATTATCAGACATTTCCTAAAACTTTCAAATGATTCAGACTTTCCTTATTGTAAATATCTGAATCTTATGATATTTTATGCAACACCAGCTTTTGTACATGGCTAATCATCAACAAAACATACTTTGTACTTGGAATAGAGCTATGGAAATGGATTTGGAGGTCTTTGTGAGGGAGGACTGTTTTATTTTCTCAGGATTTAGAGCATCTGGCACAGAATCTACCACGTAATAGGTGCTCAATATATATTTATAAAAATATTTTTTTACTTCTTCAAATTCCAGAAGATATGTTTCAGTTGGTATAGCAGATATGCTCATAAAATATGAGCAAAGTAAGATTATTTTTTTTCCTTAATGAGACAAAATTTGAGGAGAGGTGACTGTTTAGAGAAAGGCAGTGGTGGTTTGGAGCTGGGGTTCCTTTGCAGTCCAAAACAAAGGCTTTCAAATGTATCTGCTTTGTAAGTGCATGCCTTTATATGAAGTATTACCTCCTATAGTAGTTGCTTTGCTCAAAAGCACATTCTAGAATAATTGTTAATTAGAAGAGGAAACTTCATCTTCCATTTTATTGAACTCACACACTATTGAAATCACTCGTCTAAAGTGAATAGGTTGAAGGTCAGAACTTGAATCAGTTGCACATCTGGAGTTCCAAATCTGAGCCTCACTTTCCGCATTTGTCAAAGCCGTTCTGAAGATTTTTTAAAATGAGATAATAGAAAGTGCAGGGTAAACCCCAAAGGGCTAGACAAATACAAACAATAGCCAAGGTTCTCAGGTCAGACAACGGCTGCACAGTTGTGTAGAGACCATTGTGCTCAAGTTCAGAATTAGAGGAAGGTCCTGGAATTGTATGTCACCTTGGACCTCTTCTGCAGCTTGCAGTGACAGACTGTCAAGTTGTGGGCACACCCAAGGGAAGGTCTTGTCTGTAGAGAACTCAGCTGATTGAAACATTCCTGTCCCATATATGTGGCTTTAATGGGCTGCTCCTGTAATTGGTCTCATCTGAAAATTCAAGTTTTCTTACAGATCTGAGCTGAGATGCTAACTTTGAAGGTGCCCCCTGCCCTGCCCAGAGAGCCTCCAGGCAGTATTCCCTCCTCCCCCCACAGTCTTTGTGTGCTAGCTTGCATGCAGAAAGTTCTGGTTGGAAGCCACTGCCCTGGGTTTGAGTTCCAACCTTATCATCTCTCCTGACTTGATTTTAGCTTCTCCATCTGCAAAATGGGAGTTTGAAGTCAGGTGAATTCCAAGGGTTCACTGATTCACATTAATATCAGCCCAAATGAAACCCAGCTGAAGACACATTGACAGACACAGGATGATCACATGTATCCCAAAATTACATCAAAATTCTTTTCTTTTCTTTTTTTAAATTCTATTTTTATTTTATTTATTTATTTATTTTTGGCCACATGGGGGATTAGTTCCCAGACCAGAGATTGAACCTGTGTCCACTGCTTTGGAAGTGTGGAGTCTTAACCACTGGACCACCAGGGAAGTCCCCAAATGACTTTCTTTTCTATTTGGAATCATGCCTATCATCATTTTCTCCTTTCAACTGCAAAAATTCAGAGTAAATAGCCAACACATAAAAGGATCTTCCTCTTCCTCTCTCTCTCTTTCTCTCTGTCTCCTACTCAAGTCTCCTTTATTTGAATCCCCCTTCCCCAAACGTAGCACTTTTAACTGTGAAATCACTTTTACTTGAATTTAAAGAAGGATGGTGTCTTCTAACTAGATTTACAAAGTAAAGCCAAAGACTGATATAAACGATTTCAATGGGGAATATTCGGCATTTCATCGCCTTGGCTGAGATGCAGTCAGTGGAGTCTGCTGTTTCAACACTAGCTAACTATACGCACATGCAGCCTGATGTTTCCCACAAAGTGGAGTTAGGGAAAGAGAAAGTGAACAACTTCTTTCTGTTGCGATGCTTTCCAGCCCCAGTGAGGTTATGTCCCCACCTTTCTCCTTATCCAGAAATGTCACAGGAAGGAGAGAGGCAGACAGATGTTTGACCTCCAGAGCAAGGCCTTATCTTGGAGAGGGAGGGTGTATGTGTGGGGGAAGGTGGATCCTAAAAAGCTCTCCATGTTCTCCTTTAACATGCCTGCCTCCCCAAACAAATCCTGATGGTAAAAACATAGGAGAGAGAGAGAGCATTGAAACCTGTTTTAAATGTGTAACAGACCAGGAAGAAATAGTCTAATCACTTTGTTATCCAAAGTAGGGATTGGAAACATGGTTTGGAAAACCAAAATTATGGTGCATGGAACCCCGCATCCCAACAAGTCACTGGCGGCATTAACCCTGGTATTTATTGCCCATTTTAACTACAGTGCCTCGCAAGCACTTTCTCAGTCTACATGGCAAAAAATATAATTCATATGCCTAATATTTTGCCCCAGCTCACCTTGCCTATTTTACAGTGTTTGAGACTATTTGTGTGTTTGCTATATATCAGTTGACACCTCCGTAAAATCTTTATATCGAATGCCTTTGGCAACTACATGCCAAATAATAGCATTACCATTTGTAATTTTTGTAACTCGGTTTTCCTATAAGCTTTGCTCTGTGCATTACAAGTAGGAAGGATTTAAACAGCCTAATTGATGCTTCTTCCTAAATGACCTTCCTCAGTGTAGGAGTTGTAATAACTATTCCACCCTGAGTTTCCTGTTCTTCCCTTCCATTAAAAACACTCATCAATTAAAGAAATGTGGGGTTTTAGTTTTAATTTATTTTTTTAATTTTTTAAGATGCCATGGCCAACAACACCATTCTTCTCCAGAATCCTCTTCGTAATTTATACTTAGGTTTCAGGCTTGTAGATATATGCATTGCTCTTTATAGTGGTCAAAGTTAGCATTTATTTTTATTTAAGATCCTTCCTGCTTTCCTAAAAACGAATTTGAGGTTGTTGACAACAAAGATAATTAAATGAAGAAATAGATGAAATTACATAGAGTTCCAGAGTCATGTGGGAGATGGATATTCACTTTATTCCTAAGATGTAGATAGAGATATTTCCATGAATCATCTAGAACATAAGCTCCACGAGAGTAGGGACTTTGGCTGTGGAGTTTAGTGTCTAGACACCGACTTGTGCTCATATAAAATTGTTATTTGTTGAATCAACGTTAAATTCAGTTTGGGTTTTCCCAGAAGCCAATGCATGAAGGAAATGTGATGGGATGTATAAATCACTGTAGAGAGTACATTTAAAGGAACTTAGAACTCTGCCAGTAGTTAAAGCCCTCGTGTTATAGATGGGAAAACAGACGGAGAGGTGGGAGGACTTGCCAAAGGAAAGTTCTAAAACTCATAGCTTCTGTCTCCCAGGCCAGGGGTTTTCTAATGTATCAATGTAGACGCGCCTAATGACATTCACTCTATGAATAATAAGCCATTGATGTGGCTTCTATGAGGGGCCACAGCATGTGTTTGTGTGTCCATGGAGGGAAAATCCTTTGGTTCTGATTCATCTTTGCTTTGGATTTCCTGGTCAGCTTGCCTCTCGTGGGCACGTATTATTCCCTAAAACCTGCTGCTGAGGTCTAAAGGATGAGTCGGAGGGGAAAGGTGGCCAGCAACAGGAGAAGCAAAATAACTAAGAATACATGTTTTCGATCAAGAAGACCCAGGAAAATATGATGGAGTTACATTATTTTAGAAAATGTAGTCATTTCTTTAGAAAATAGCCAAAGGCCCATAAGAAAAATTCCACAATATGGTCAACAGTCTGTGTCAACTGACAAAACGCCCATTTAGACCCCTGATTTCAGATGGCAATTGCGTGCTCACTCATATGAGTAAGTCCTGGAGGAGGGGGGCTGCATATCAGATTATGCATCATAATGTAATCATTTCAGCATTCAAACTCCAGATTAGGAATTTGACATTTAAAAAATTCCACTGAAATTGGACTACAAAATATAATAGGTTTAGGCACCTGCTCTAATAAGATTGCATAAAAATATCCCAATAGCCTTACCATAAACATATTTTACAATATCAGAGTCAAATTTTATTACATCATTATGAGAATGTTCCATTGGGCCACGTGATTGGCTGTTGAAACAGTGCCGGATGCTGATCCTGTAGCACAAACATGCCATCACACTTCCCTAATAAATGTTTTATTGTATCCCCATGCACATTAAAAACAACACTAACTGCATTAATACATTGTAATTTACTTTTTTGTTGTAGAACAAATAACAAACCTGGTGCTAATGAGATCATATTTTCCATTATCCCAAAGCAACCTGTTAGTATATCCAGTCCTCTGAGATTTTGCCTTAAAAAATGAAACTCCCTCTTTATTATACAATAGTGCATATTAGTCTAGAATGTTTTCATTTCCTAACCCACTCACAGACGTCACATCATGTTCTAAACATCTGTGTTTGTTTGAAATACACAGTTATAAAATATATTATTTGATTTTCGTGGTATTATACTTTTCTTCAAAAGGCAATATACAAGATTCTTTTGTTAAAATTGTCTTTTTCTTTGATAGCTTTTTCATGTTCTGATAAATGTAGGTGTATTTGCAGCTAAAATACAGATTCAACTACTCACTTTCATCACTTCTCCCTTTGGCTGTCATCTGAGCAGTTGTAAGTTTTTTAGTACATAGTTTCAATTTGCCATGTATGCAGTACCAGAAAGAAATAAATTTCTCATGAGATGTGGATGATTGTTTTTATAACATCTTCTCGTGTTGTTTCAATGAAGCTATTAAATGATTAAGCTTTTTACTTTGATAAATTAAATCACTAACAAGGGACATGGTGATTTTCTTGGTTTTATTCAGTTCAGCGTAAAGTCACTTATCACCCAGCCTCTCACCAATGCAAACATTCTCTTACTATCAAAGTTCCTGGGCGTTTGTTTGGAATAGTGGTGATGGGGAGGTAGGTGGAAGGAGCAAAATGTAGATTACATTTGAGGGGAAAAGGTTTCAGAAATCCGAGAAGAAAAATAAGAGTACCCAGAGACTCTGCTTATCCAGAGATAGGATGTTTCTCTATTGTAAACTTCAAACTGTGGTTATCTCAGGCCACTTTTGTTTGTGTGGGTGTCTCTTTTGCCTTCTGAATGTGCGGTCTGCACTCTGTGTGTGCTGGGCAGCCGAGGTTCTATGGGATAAGATAGGGGAAAGCATTTCTGGATGAATGATCCCAGGAATTCTCTCCATAAAGTCTCCTGTGCTTAAACATATGACTGTTATACTGCCTCTTCTGTCACTGTCTGCTTTTCCAACATTAGATAACTTAAGATTGTGTCTACACTGTACACATACACACACACATGCACGCTAACTTTTCAGAGAATTAGGTTTAGAGACTCATAATGATGTTGAATAAACAGTTCCTTAAGTTTTACTTCCCAATAAAATGTAGATACTGCCAAGCCCGTCAGGTGTCTTTATTATAAAACTGTTCCAAATTCAAAACGTGATCATCTTTATGATGCAATCTTGACAAGTACAGAAATCACTACCTTTTATACATGAACTATGCTGTGGCTAGTGATTTTATGAAATTTAAATGTAACTCACTTAACCTCAGTTAAGTAATAATCCTGTGTGTCCCAAAAGATTGAATTCTTAAGAGTAATCATAGTCCGTTTAGGTAGTTCTCTGTTCTTACATTCTTTTTTCCCCTGGGAGTATGTAGGGCCACATTACTGAAAGGAAAATCCCTTTACAATTTTCTCACTGTTTATGAAACAGTGGCTCTTACAAATCACATATAACTATATTAAGGAAGAAAATGATAATGATAATAATTAGTAACATTTATTAATCACTTATTGAATACCAGGTACTATTTAGAGGGATTTGTATTTATTAATTCATTGGTCTGGGGAAAAAATATTCCCTGTTTTTATCCCCAGTGACTGTTTTTATCCCCATTTTACAAGTGATGAAACTGAGACACAGAGAGGTTTAGTAACTTACTTGCCTGATGTCACAGAGATAGGAAGCTGAGACTCAAACTTGGACAATCAGCCTTATGATCATTTGCTCTTAACCACTACAAAACATCCAATTAAAATGTTCATTTGCAGACTGACTTTGGCATAAAAGGATTAATTGTTGGTCTCAGGAAGTATGGACTCTCTCATCCATGCCAGTTACTTTGACCCTATCACCCTCTTGAGTCTCCCAGAATGATACAGCCTCATCTGAAGGCTCAAGATTGTGAAATGACTATAGGCTAAACCAGACTAATGGTCTACCAAGCAGAGAAAGCCATTTTTGTCAGGCTGATAAGTTGCCCTTTTAGACTTTTAATTCATCCATCCATTCATCCATCAATCCACTCTTCTAGCTTTTCTTGAGCCATACACCTCCTCCTACTCCTATCACTTCCTAATGATAAAGATACTAGACAATTTTATGATTCTAAGCCCCATCTTCTTCTTACTTTCATATACATAAGCACATATGAATTTGAATCACAACTCAGGCAACTGATGTTTATTAGACTCAGAGCAAGTCCAGTTCTTCATCTATGAAAAGGATATATTAACAGCTGCCTTACTGGGTTTTTATTCTAAGAATTAAATGAGATAATGTGTGTACATCCTCAAAAGCATAGTATTAGGTAGGTCTTACGTCAATATTTTCCTTAAAAGGGAAACAAAACTCAAGTACAAGTAACCATTGAAATAAAGTCATAAAAAATTGGGAGAAAATATAGATGACTATATTCTATCTCTTTTAAGTACAAATGCAAAGTGAGAAAGTATAAAAGTAGACATATTTAATTACATTAATGTTGAAATTGCATATGATATACATATGTATAATTAAAAGGAAATTAAAATGAAAAAACATAGTTTATTAACAAGTCCTAAAAAATCAAGTAGATAAACCAACGGAAGTTGGGAAAATGACATATATTGTTAACTTATAAATTTTAGGCAATTAGACAATGGAAATATAAAAACATTTTCACTGACACTGGTAATCAAAGAAATAAAAACTATGTTCATTTGGAAAAGAAAACTAAGTATCAAAGAGACTTTTTAAACACATTATACTGGCAATTTTTTATTGACCAAGGCAAAATGTTCTTTCGATTGTATTTACAGGAAGCCTTAAAAATGTGCATTCATTTTTTAAGTCAATGATTTTTAGTCTGAGAAAAAAATGCAGAAGGTGCTCCATGATACATGTATGAAGGTACATTGAAATAGTATTCAAAATGGCAAAAAAATTAAAATGAATTAAATGCACAACAATAAGAGAATCATTAAATTAAATTAATTATGGTGAAACTGCAAGAAAAAAGTATATATTGCTGTTAAAAGAATACTAGCTGAAATGAGAAATGTTTAGAATAAAACAATGTTAAATTTAAAAAGACATGCTAGAGAATGAATGTATATAGGGTGCATTCTTATTTTGTAATAGATGTGTGTAGGTAGTATGTATGGTATGTCTGTGTAGTGAGTTCTCCCATGTTTTAGCAGTTATGTTATTGTGCTAAATGGTTTTTGTACATTTTTTTCATTGAATCCTCATATCAACTGTGAGTTGAATGCCCTATTACAGATTATGAAAGAGAGGACAAGGAGGGTAAATAACTTAATATTATAGTCTGAATATTTGTGTCCCTCCCAAAATATGTATGTTGAAATCCTAACCCCCAATGGTGATGGTATTAGGAAGTGGGGCCTTTGGAAGGTAATCAGGTCATGAGGGTGGGGCCCTCATGAATGAGATTAGTGTCCTTAAAAAAGAGACCTCATAGAGGTCCTGAGCCCCTTCTACCATACGAGAATACAAAGATAAGTCAGCTTCTTGGAAAAGGATCCTCACATGACCTTGCTGGCACCCAGATTTCGGACTTCAAGCCTTCAGAACTGTGAGCAATACATTTCTGCCTTTTATAAGTTACCCCGTCTGTTGTATTTTGTTATAGCAGCCTGAATGAACTAAGACACTCAAAGGCTTATCCCTTAATGAGTGGTAAGAGCAGGATTGCAACATTTACATGTTTGACATAAAACTTATGCTATCAACCGGCATGACCCAAATACATCCTCCAATAAATTGCACTTTAGAAGGAAAGATTCCCTCAACCAGTTGATAACAGAGAATTTGTTGCTTTTGTTTTTCCTCTTTGTATAACTGCGTGCCTCTTGCCTGTCTACCTACCTATCACAGATAATATCACAGGTAGGGATAAAAACCATACCCTTTAGAGAAAGACAGATCCGCGTTCACTTCTTGACTCTTTCACCTCTTAATTCTGTGGTCTTGGGTAGGTCACTTGTTTCACAGAATCGTTATGAAGATTAAGTGGGTAAGCCTGCAAGGCATAAGCTTTACAAGGGTCTTGCAAATAATAAGTGCTCAATAAAAGGTAGAAATACATGTATTTTTTTTTCTTTGCCAAACTTTCTTTAACGAACGTATTACTCTTATACTCAGAAAAAGTGCAATAAATATTATTGTCAAAAACGAAGTAAACCAATGACCTGGTGTAAGCCTCCAAGAGCTGTTAAAAAAAAAAAAAAAAAAGGAAGGAGAAAGAAGCAAAGCCACCTTTGTCTGGATGCTATATCCCAATGGTGTCTGCTAACCACAGGTGGATATCGAAGCCCGGAGGGAAACCAATTATGTGCAAATCCTTTGACTTAATGAAAAATAAAATTAAGCCGACTAATACCCAGCAGGTACTTAAACATCACCTAATATTATAAAAGCCAGTGTTTCTTAAAGAGGAAAAATGTTTCTGGAGAAACTAGAGAAAAAAGAAACCCCTGACCCAGGAAAAAAATTTCCTCTCTGCAGGGCTATTTTTCACAGCACTCCTGAAAATTTCCAAGCAGTTCCTCCTATAAACTATTCATTTGTTTGCTGTGGCAAAGGTGTTTACCCAGTCCTCAAAGCAAATGTTTTTATTCTATGGCTAAATTAAATTCAGGTTCTGGTGTGCTCTGGGGGGTGGGGGGTTAAAAATTAACATGCATTGAAAAGCTTCATTTTATACTTTTTAATGTGAAAGACAGTCTTTCATATTTTATCAACATTAACTTGTCTAATTTTTGCGATAGTTCAGGGGGAAGATGTTACTATTTCGCCATTTTACAGATCCTCAGAGGTTACACAGCTGAAACAGAGTCCATGACTTTTCCACTCAAAAATGCTGGCACAAGGAAATCCATGTATTTTCCCAGCATCTTCTTTAGGAGCCAGGCAAACTCAGAGCTTACCCTTCCTGTGTTGTATCACCACTTTTGGTGATCAAAATCCCCTACTAATTGAAGAGAAAATCACCCATTAAACCTCATTGTCCTATTTTTTTAACCAAATTAGCCAAGAAATTTTGGGGAGTCAGAGGACAGGGGAAATCAGATTGGGAAGACCTGAAGAGGGAAAGAGTGGGTTTGAAAATGTCTGCTGCGTGGGCTTTGCTGGAGTCTGGGCAAGCCCTCCAAAGAGAATTTTCACTCTCCTCTCCAGGCTACAAGACTGTCTCTGGCTGTAGACTTTCTTAGAATCCCTCCTGAGGGTCTGCAATGCCCTGGGTCTATCTCTTCACTGACTTCAAAACAAACAAGTCAAACAGTTCATCAGGGGGCTCCGAGCTGGGGTTCACTAGGCATCTCATTAGTAATTGCTCCTTGCTCATCAGTGTCTGGGGACATTTACAGAATGTCCCTTTCATGGCATGCAAGAACATTCTTTTTTTTTTTTAACAAACAAAATTTTTATTTATTTATTTATTTATATTTTTGGCTGCCTTGGGTCTTTGTTGCTGCGCGCGGGCTATTCTTCGTTGCGGTTCCCGGGCTTCTCATTGTGGTGGCTTCTCTTGTTGCAGAGCACGGGCTCTAGGCGCACGGGCTTCAGTAGTCGTGGCACTCAGGCTCAGTAGTTGTGGCTCGCGGGCTCTAGAGCGCAGGCTCAGTAGTTGTGGCGCATGGGCTGAGTTGCTCCGCGGCATGTGGGATCTTCCTGGACCAGGACTCGAACCTGTGTCCCCTGCACTGGCAGGCGGATTCTTAACCACTGCGCCACCATCGAAGTCCCAAGAACATTCTTGAAGAGAAAGTCACACAGTGATATTTTGAAATGGCTGGGAAGGTAATCTGATCCATTTTCTCTCTGGAATGTTTTTGCACGTTAGCAAAGTGAAAAAGACAGCAAAGGGGTTTGTTGGTTGCATTGACAAGTTGCTGGGTCAAACATTTTCCCCAGCTTCCTCACTCTTTTTTCACACCCATTGAGTCTCTTTACCTCTCTTTTCTCCTTCTTTCCCTTTCTGGGCCTGGATCTCACTGTCTCTCGTTGTGTCTCCCTGTCTCTGAATGTCTCTGTTCGGTGGTCCCTCTCTGTGTCTCTTCTCCGCATCCCTATCCCAAGCAGCCCCTCCCCCACCGTGCCCAGGGGAATGGGGCGCTGAGGATGGGGAGGCGGGCAGGCTTGGGTCCTCCTGGAAGCAACAGCATTTGTCACCCAGACCTCTGTCTTGCCTTTTCGAAACTCTAACTACACGACACATACTGCTTTCAAAGGTTTCCGTGGAGCTTTTCATGTAGGATGTAGTTATTAACTCTCCTTCAATGTTTAAAGACTGAGCCAGTAGGAGTGAACCGCGTCCTATCGGCCTGCGCTGAAGAGCTGATGAAATCTCGGCCTGATCTGTTATCTCCCAACGCTTTAAAGGTCTTGGACTGGGAGATTAGAACAAGGTTACAGTGACAATTTGTTTACACACAGGGAGAGATTAAGATCTCGTTGAAAAGGAATAAAAATAACATCATCTTGAGCTGTCACAGCATGAGCCCTATTGTAATCAACACTGGTCTGATTTCAGGGATAATTTAAGACCAATTTATTATCTTAATTAAAAAAAAAAGGCAGAATTCAATGTTTCAGATGCCAGTTAGATTGTTGGGCAAGGATGCCCCTGGAGGTTCCACTTACAGAATAGAACCCTCACAAGATTCCAAACGGGCATCTCCTGGTGGATAAAAATGTAAAACTTTTTCTTTTGTTTGTATTTTGCAAGTGTGAAACAATTTCGCAGATTGAAAGGCAAAACAGTAACAGATTAAAAGGCAAAACAGTTAACTCTTCGTTTGTACTGATGTTTTAAAAAGACAAATGGATGAAAGGGTAAAGAAAGTCATTCCCAGGCACGCTTGCCTTTGAAGTCTTTGGTATTTAAGGTGAAATCTCCCAAAGTTTTTTTTTTTTTTTTCCCCTTTCCATCTTAATGAAGCCTACTAGAAAATAAACTTTGCTATCGGCAGGCCTAATTTTCTAATTCCTTTTGTAAGACTTCTTCGACTTTTGAAGGCAGAGAAACTAGGAACAACCCGGCCCCAAATAGGAAGAAGGGTGGGAAACCGGGGAACAGTGTGATTTGTAATCACACCACCCACTGGCCAGTCCCTTTCAAAGCTCTCCTGCCCAGCGTAAACCTCACTTCGCGCTTTCTCTACAAAAGCAACCACGATGAGCGCCCAACGCACAGAATGAATCAGGCCACAAAGAGCCCTTTGAGAGCACTAAAGGAAATGCCCCACTGAGAAGCCAGGTGGACAGCAAACATTCCCTATCCATTACAAATGAGTTCAGGGACAGGGCCCCCCATGGTGGGACCCCTAGCTCCACCAAAAGCCAAAACCCAACCAGCCCACTCATTTGAAAACCAAACATGTTGCCTTCTGCCTCCACCCCCCTCCCTGTTTACAAACACGTTTACAAGTGCTTGATAGGTGACCTTATTTACTTAGGAACCTGTGGATTCATTTATCTTGAAATTAGTAGGTAATGAAGTGGAAAACCTCAACAGCCCTCCCACTAATTAACATGATAATAAGATTGTTTTGCTACAGAGGTACAATTAGCATGTATGAGGCAAAGGGGAAGAATGATCAATAAAATGTCTGAAGGGTACTACTCCCAGGTCTCCAGGATAGAACAAAGAAAGCAGACCCCAGATTTTAAGATCCATCCATTTAAATGTATCTAACGCTGAGATGTGACCCTCCTGAAATGATTTGATACCTCCTGGAGAAAGAGGTGTGGGCCAGATTGAAAGGAATTAATTACAAAGCACACTTTTTGGTGCAGTCGAAGTTGCTTTGAAAAGAAAAGGGAAAAACTGTGGAAAGTTTCAGATGCCGATCTTAAATAGGCTTTGATGGGTGTTGGTTGGGAGGTGGAGGTGTCAAGAATGTGGCCAGGTAATTACATCCATAAAAAACGGTTCCATTTGTTCCTTTTTTTCTATTCCCCCCAAAGTCAAACAGCTCAGATATAAAACTTAGAAGAGAGATTCTTTTTGCACACGCAGTGTCAACATACATTTTCATGAGGTGCTTTAACACACAGTGCGCAGCTCAAATATTTATTTATTCCACAGACCGAGGTGTGTAGAGTAAATAAATATGACTTTAAAAATTGCCTCAATATGTATTTACCCAGTAGACTCATTTCTTGGGTAAATTACATGGATTTGGTAACCTTCCATGACATTTTTCCTTGATTTTAAACATACACAAACAAAGAATTTAAATGTCCGAAGTGTCTAAATAACCTAATTGAACTTGTAACACAAACCAGGAAGAGCCAGGAGACCTGGTTGTGGAGGGGAAAATGCGAGAGTTTTTTAATGGGTAAAAATGAGAACTTTCAGACAATCCCCAGCAACCCACAGAGACTGAGCACCCCCAGGACTTGGTGGGAGACTCCTTCTATCTACAGCATTCTTCATAAATATAAAAATGTTATTTATCACACTTCACCATCGACAGTCTCCTGTCCTCTCTCAGAAATGGATTTTCTTATGAATTTCCACAATCTATTGCCCCCCAAAACTAAAGCTATCATTGTGCCAACCATTGTCTTGCATTTAATTTTGACAATAATCATTTCTTAAAAATTCCTTCGTTGTCCACTCCCTTTAAAGCTGGAGGGTGTGAGTGTATCAGAAAAGAGTTTCTATCACTGACAAAGAAGCATTCTCACCACATTTTCAAATGGGAAATCTACTCAGCTCTTACCAGTCAGAAAAGGGAAGATCCTAGGTAGATTTTTCAACCAAACCAAGTTAGTAACGTTTTGATTTTGGAAATCATTTAAAATGATGCAAGTCATTGTTTTGCATATGCCATTAAAGAAGAGCTTTGGAGGAAAGTAGTTTTTGGTTTCTTTGTTTTGTTTTTCCACCCTTCCTTCCTTCCTTCCTTCCTTCCTTCCCTCCCTCCCTCCCTCTCTCCTTTCTCTCTCTCTCTTTCCTCAACATCTATAGGTTCTGAAAAACTTACCGTAATCTCTATGCTGTGCAATGATTTTACTTTTATGCAGAGTATCATTGTTTAAAACTAACATTTTTGGAGTGAGGGGGAGAACCCATTCTCATTTCTGAGAGGCATTTGAATGATTTTCTTAATTGTCCTGGATTTAATTAGGAAAATGGATGTCTCTAGTATTTGGGGGCAATGAATGCCAAGAGGCTAAGCATTACTCAGAGAAGCTTGAGGTTGCTGCCCGAGCAGTGATTCCACGAGATGTTGGAGGACCACTGGTAAGCAGGGCTGGGGCCTGTCTGTGTTGGTAGACTACCAAGGTGAGCTGTGAACAGAGGACTCCAGGAGGAGGGAGCCGTACACACTGTATCTACTGGCTTCCACCAGCTACACTGGTTTGTGACAGACTAATGTAGGAATCACCCTGATGATTATCCACTACTTAAGTGAGAAAAATTAACATTTCTAGATTTTAAATATACACTCAGATACCAGCACAGGTCCCTGTTTTTTTCTGATGTTTTCAGCCCCATAATACATCCTGCTTTTGATTTGCCAGGTTGAAAAATGTGGACATCCTTACAGTGAGCAATTAAGAAAACCAGAAAAGCTATATGTTAAAAGGATTCCCAATCTTTTGGGACTTTGACACCCAGCTTTTTTTTTTCTATGCTTTATAGCATTGTCACGCAACCAAATAGTCAGGTCCATATAGGGCACAGACTAATTCTAAAACCCAAGTGAACTTATTAAAAAATAATTTTTATTTGAGGATAACTTGAGAATTTTCCAATATCTCTAGAGATCATTTGAAACACCCCAGGGTGTCATGTAACCTCATCTGGGGATAGCTGTTCTAAGAGGAAAAGAAGTATTTTTAATAACTGGAGCCAATTCCTCCTAGGGAGAATTCCCTTTGGGTTCTGTAGCTTAGCTTCAAATCCAAATTCCTCATCTGTGAACAGTTAGAACAATATAATGTAGCCCAGGAGAGTCAGAACTTGAATTCAATTCAGAGAAATGTACAATTGAGAGAAATGACAACTATCCTGCCTTTATACTGGGTAACTTTCCACTCTTAGGTGCAACACACACCCTCTGAACTTCATAAGCTCATAAAGTAGGGATTAATGTCTCCATCTTACAGATGGTGAAACTAAGGCTTAGAGAGCCATATAGCTATCTTAAGTTCAAACAGCTAGTAGGAGGAGAGCTGGGATTTGAACTCAAATTCTTCTGATTCTAGCAAATCTCTTACCAATATCTTATCTCCTCTTTTGGCATGACACACTACCTTACTGGAGGTTTCCCAAGAGGCAGTGTTGAAATTGGTCTGAAGGCCCCCTGACCTCTGTGTGCAGAAAGCATTTATTTTTTGGAGTTACATACTACAGTATCCTCAAATTTTTGTGAATAATATTTAAAACCGTGACTCATCATGAAGTGCTAAACATTTCTTCTCTGGGCTAAGAGTTCTACAGTGTACATAAAAGTTCTCACAATTTAAGAGCAAGCCTCCTTCATTTGGTTTTAATGACTTTGTAAAATAAATACCTAAGATTGTTCCTAAAAAATAAAATAAATTGCTTCAGTGGGAGAATATGGAAGATATAAATTGAACTGAATATGATTCCCTCCTTCCCTGTTACGGGTGAACATGTGACTAGACATTTTTAGATGGGCTCCAATGAGCTGGTTGTAATGAGTAGTCGTTTGGGCCTAGATCTGTATCTTCCTTGAGAATAGTAATAATTTCAGAGTTTCTTCCCAGACTGTTTTCTTCCTTGCATATCCACGGTAAAATCGGGCTCTTATCTCAAGGTGAGAAGCCCTTGCAAATTTATAAATCATGTCTTCCGCCTCGTATCCTTGGAAAGTTCCTGACCTGAAGCAGAGGAAAGGCACAGACAGTCCCCAAGATCCCAGCCGCCTCTCTCATCACTGGGCAAGGGAAGCTCTGGCCACTCTGGCCTGACTCCTTGTTTGGACAGCCCTGGGGAAGTGCAGGTCACCCAGCGCTATATTTCATCCACACATTTTCCCAGCAACATTCCTCTGCCATTTGACAGGCAAGCAGGGAAGCCCAGGTCTCCTGTTTCCCAGCAGGGGCTCCATGTCTCCCTGGAGCAACGGACTGGAGGCTGGGGCGGGGGGGGCGGGGGGAGGCGGCAGCAGTACACTCGGAGAGGGTGGGGTCCAGAGACTAGTGAGGAGGCAAGCCAGCCCCGGCTAGGAGGGAGGGCTTGTGTGGGTGGGAGCAGTTGGAACACGTGTGATCTTCCCGTCTCAAGAAGGAGCACAGTGACGGGTTCTCCTTATCTTGGATTCAGGGATGCTTTAAAGGAACAGTTTCCAGGGGCCTCTATGAGTCAAAGTTCTCATGTGTTCCTGCTCCTGGCCCTTGCAGGTGGCTTCCAGGCACTCTGCCTGTCTTCCCCAGCTGCACATTCACAGGCAGGCAGTGAAGGGGCCCAAGGGATGTGTAAGCAGGAGCTCTCTGCCGGCAGACCCATTAGCATCCTAAGACGGGTCACCATGGGATGGTGATGACATAGATTTTGGCTCTCAGGCAGCCCTTTGGAAAGGGAAAATCTACTTTTGTATTCATTTAATTGGGTGAATGACAGTAAGATATTACTGAAAAGTGAATCATTGGTGATTTTAACTTGGTTATGTTCAAATGATGAAATTTGTGAACCTGGTCCACAGGGTCTTTTGTGTATGCCTAGCATTTCCAGGCTAGTCGGTGCAGTTTGTTTTCTGTTCTGAATGGTGACTAGATGGCATGGAGTGAGGGGTGGGGCATGCAGTTTGAAGTTAGGCTACTTCCCAGGTGTTGCTGATCCTTGCTGAGGCCCTATTCCCTCATCTGCAGGATGGGGTCAGGGGATTTCTTGAGGGTTGTCAGGAGGACCTGAAAAGTGTCTGTCACAATCCTGGCACATCGGTGCCTTCTGGCAAAAGTTAGCTTCTGTGTTCTTTGTTATGAGTACTGGTGAAGCAGGATTGTCCATCCAAGCAGTGAAAGAAAGTGTGAAAGTGAAAAGTGAAAAGTGAAAGAAAGCATGAAAATGGACAACCACATCCTCAGAGATCCTTTTGCAGAAGAGAGAACACAACTTCCTGATGTTTGTGCTAAGTAGAAAGTCCATGGGTTGACATTCCTCAGGGCTTTGCCAAAGAAGGAGAGTCAGTCTCCTTGCTACTGGTTAGCAAGTTACAGTATCTTTTAGAGCCATTGGTGCTCCTTCCTCAACACCTCTATGAGCAAGTGAATAAAGAATGAACCCCCCAAAAACACCATTTCGGAGCATAACTTTTCCAAAAGTCATTCATTCATTCACTCATTCATGCAGCTGTGGTGCTGGGAGGAGGTGGGAATTGGATGGTTCGCAAGACAGACACGATGCTGCCCTTGGACAGGGGAGGGTAGGATGAGATGTCAAGCAAATACAGTAAGCACTGAACATTGAATCGTGTTCATGGCAGTGGACACAACCTAACTAGGGGATAACGTGACGGCCAAATGAGAGAGGAAAGGATGGACTCCGATGGGGACACCAAACAAGCCATTTCTGGGAAGAGGACATTTAAGTTGAAACCAGAAGGGTGCAAAGGCACCAGCAGAGCTGTGTGAGGGAAAGAACTTTCCAGGTAGAGGGGACAGCAAGGGATAAGACCCTGGGGAGACAAGCTTGATACCTCTTAGGAACAGAAAGTGGACCAGCAGGGCTTGACCCTGGGAGAGTGGAATGGGTTTTAAGGGCTGCTGTTCCAGCTGAAAAAATAAACTAGGTGGGATATGGAGGAGTGCTATTCCCCTCTTTCTTGTTCTGGGTGGTGAGTTATACTTAGAAAAATGGAGGGGATGCTCTGGCTCATTCTTTTTATGTTTCATCTCCACACAAACTTTTTTTTGAAAATTGCTTTTTTTACAATTTTTTGAAAATGAATTTTATATAAGGATAGATGCCACAGATGCTGTACATTATAAAAGGAGCTGGACGTGGTGGGAACAAGTTAGTTTGAAGACAAACTGGCTTAGATCTGAACACCTCTTCAGCCATGTACAAATGTATGTTCTTGGTTAAGGTATTTAATCTCTCCAGGCCTCCATTTCCTCATCCTGAAAATAGATTCAAGACTTAGAAGGCAAGATGAGTATTATAGGGTCTTCAAGTATCTACTGGTTTGGAAGAAGCAAATACATTGTCCAAGCTGCCCCGTCCACAGGTCTATGTGACAGTATTTACCATATTGAAGAACCTCCCAGCAAATGTCTGGGGCACACTGGGATGATCAAATTCAGTAAAATATATGTTTACTGCGATAGTGTGGAAAGTACTTGTTCCAAGAATAGGAAAGTAAAATAAAACAAAACAGAAATGAACAAAAAATTGTTTGTAATGGATAGAACTTTCTATCCAGGATTGAGGTACATGATTACAAAGGACATGGCTTTCCTATCGGGATCAGTTTCTCAGGTGACCCTAGTTAGAGTTCTATCAATGCTTTGACAGACATTCATTCTGAAATTGATTACCATCATTTTCCTTTGAAATATGTGACCAGGGATACTGATCTATTTGCTCTTTTCAAAGCATAGATGATAAGTCAACGTGTTGTGCCTTTCCTTGGTTTTTAATGTTTTCACACTCTGAAATGATGCTATGATAGAAATACGTTTCTAAGCACATGAAAGATGCCAATTCCACTTTAAGATATTTTGAGGCCCTTGGAAACACCATCAGCCTCTGAAGATGTAAGAAGTAATTGGTGTGAGGCATACAATCCAAAAGACCATGGTTCATGCTTCTCTGTTTTCTGCAAATGGACACCTATGCGTATCCCATCAGGGTGATTACATTAGTACAGAGAGCAAGCTCTCCCTTTATACACATGTAAAACTACCCCCAAAAAATTCTCTGAGTGACAGCTAATTCTCTGAGTGACAGTTTTAATTCTTCTGTTTTTCCTACTCTCTGACTGCACATGTGAATATGGATTCAAACACCAGGCAGGCTTCATCTTCTAAGTACTAGATATATGAAGAAAGGTCAACAGACACATAACCAGTTCGCTCACATAACAAACATCTCATTTACTACTCTTCTCGTGAGGGGGAAACAGGCCCCTCCACAAATCTCTCTTCTTCCTCTTCAGTTTGATAAACCCTTGGCTCTTTTGTCAGATCAGACCAACTCTCGCCAACTTGTGACTAAAAAAGCCTTACAAATGGATTTTCAGTCACCACTCAATGAAGCTGGTTGACAGAGCTCCACAGAATCCTTCTGGAGGGAGGCAGGCTTTTAACTTGATTGATGAAATTATATCTAAATCTCATAGATTTGGTACTTCAAAGGCATTTTTCCCTACTTAGGGCATCCTGGATGAAGGGCGTATGCTATTTGTACCAAACTCCCAGGCTCAAGTGGTTTGCAAATTGACCCCTTTGTAATAGGTTAAAGGTTTCTTGCTAGATAACGGTGGTTCATTTTGATTAATTATGTCAGGGAATTAATGTATGATTACTAACTTTTAGCAGACCCTGCTCTTTCTGACCCTGAGCTGCTTGTTTGTGTGGCTGGTTGTAATTTTCGACCGATGGGTTAGGAGGGGTCACTGCGTGGTCAGCATATTTTAAACAAAGGGAAAAAAAGAGAAGCAGAGGCTTCCAAATAGAGTGGACACTGCAGTTCAAGGCCTAGACAGAGGAGATCTGTTAAGTGTTTTAACAGTAGGCTTTTCTATATTTACTCTTGCTAATAAAAGAGGGTTCGCTGGAGTGGAGAGTAACCTGGGAAGATTTGGAGAATAATTTAACAGTTAAATGTTAGCCCATAAATTTCACTTCATACTGGTTTCAATGGCCTAGGACCTTGTTAAAGATTAAATGGCAAAGTGTTGCATTTCAGCTTTTGATAGATTGAGAATCAGAATGAAGGAATCTTGTTAATAATGAGATTTCCTAGTAGTTTCAACAGTTTTTCTCAGATGAAGAATTGCATACTTAGAAGAAAGTTAACAGAGAATAAGCTGATGACACCTCACGTCAAGTTAATTTTATACCAGTTATTTATGTCATTTATGGGATGACATTCCTCCTAGCTGGAAGGATTCCATGCTTTGGCATGAACTAGGAACATCATGGCTCATGTTTCACTCTACATGGTCAGTTCAACATTCCCAGTGACCACAAAATGAGACTAGCTTTCTTGGTATTTTTAGCTCCTGGAAAGTAAGCACATTTACCGCAAGAATTAGATCTTCAGGATTTTGAGAAAGTCACTAAGCATCTGTTCTAAAAATGAGAACCCTCCTCTTTAAACCTTGAGGAGTTCTCTCTGCAAATTGCTATAGATGTTATGTTGTCAGTTGTTTTCCAACTGTGATCTTGGTGAAACACAATTATTAGGCTGAGAAGCAGAAAGGCAGGCCAAGGAGAAAGAGGAGATCTTTACAGGGAAAGCAGAAGAGCCCAGGGAGAAATGATGAAGGAAAGGCAAGGAAGCATAATTAAAAAGAGGGTTGAACACAGCATTAGGATGAAGGAGGGCCAGACTTTTTGATTTTGGAGCAAATCTGTATGTTAAAGGACTTGAAAGCAGAAATTTTTAAAAAATTCAGAAAAAAAGGAGAAATTGTTACAAATGGAAGGTATTGTCACCCAGTTCCCCTGCTGAGGCATAATTGCCCGCATATTATGCAGAGATCTCAGAAAAAAAATTATTCCTTGGATACATCTTGAAGTATTTTTTAAAGATTTTAAAACACAAATCTACTTAAATAATTATCTTCTCTCAGTTCAATCTCTCACTTTCCTACGTATTAGTCACATATACTATATGATATGTATCTCTGTCCAAATGTCTCCAAATTTTACATGTATGTATAAATTTTATATATACATATATAGAAATATGTATGTATGTATGTATCTTTGAAATAGCCTAAATAGGTATGTTATAAATATATAAACATAGAGATCCTAAATATCCTAAAATCTCCAAATGATTTTCTTCTTGATTCCCAGATCACATGCCTTTGTACTAATTTGACTTTTATTGTACTGTAGAAGTGATAATTGGTTTAATCATATATTAATTTTTAAATAATAAGACATAACATGGCATCGTTTATCCACACACAACCGGAAAAGAGTGTTATCTAAGGTAAGGACTCTATCAGAACAAGTGTCTGTAAAACTATGTGCTGGTTTTCAGTTCAGGTTTTCTGGAGAAAATAAATGTTTTGCCAAAAATGCAGACCTTTAGGAGCTCTGTCTAAGCATATCCTTTCCTTATCCAGATAAGTCCCATAACTGCTCCCTACTGCCTAGATTTTAAGGGAAACCTAATGATACTTGTGCCACGGTTTGAGGTCCTCATGAAGAATCCAGGGTTTCAAAATCAGAATCAAAAGTAGGACAGAAAAACATTAAGAAATAACCTAACAAGCAGAAAATATTTATGATGATTTTTACCCAGGTTAACTAATTTCATGATTGTGAAATGAAACAAAATGAACAATTTACTGTTGATGTCTGTTTCAGCATGTTAAGCTGAAGCTCCATTCATTTTCATTCTGATGAACAGGCTGATTAATTTATTTAGGTTTTGATTAGAGTCTCTGCCCAGTAACCTTCAAGACAATGTTTCTATTTAACAGGTACCTGTATCAAACTAAAGAAAAAAGACCCAGAAACTTCTCCAGTTAGACATGTGACAGTAGAATAACTCATTATCTCAGTTTGCCTGTACCCAAGGGGGTTCCTGGAATATGGAGCTTTCTATTTTAAAACTAGGAAAGTCCCTGGCAAACCAGATCAAATCAGGTCACCCTAGATATGGGAGTCCTCTCCAGTAGCCAATTTCTGACAATATGGAAGTTGAGTTCTTACCCTGAAAGACCTGAAATAATTGCCACAGATTAGATATATTCACTCTTCAAAGTAGCTTCCAGAAATGAATGACGATATGGAACTTGGCACATGAAAGATAACCCTCACTTGCTCTGCTGTTTTATATCTTATTGTTGGGCGAACAAAATATTTACTTGCATATTAATTGAACTATGTTTCAATTTTTCTAAACCAGAGGCTGCTAAATGAACTTCAATATTTCTCACAACCAAAATTAAACTATTTATCAAGTTATTAACCATTTGGAAACCTATTATTTAGCTTGGCTTTACAAGATCACATGAATCTTTTAGAACAGTCACAAATAAGGCAACATTCTAAAACATAAAGTACAATAACGGTCTGCAATAAAATTTAAAAGAGAATATTTTAAATATCCAATATTTTCCGTTTTTTTTTTTTTTTTTAAGTTCAGAGGTGACTTTCAACAGAACTTCAAAACCAAATTGGGGAACAATGAACATAGAACTGTTCTTTTTAATCATGAGCAAAATCTATCACACATGTTCTTTCAAGTAAAGTTTATTAGAAAGAAACTGCTACCAGAGAACCACATGTTAACTCTGACTTGGCAAGGTCAGGCCAGGGCAATAAACCCTTGAACCTTACAAATATGCAAAGCTGACATAAATAACAAATTAAACCCAGCCAGGTATAACACTTTGGCCGGTTGGATGTGAGGCAGATACCAATTCCAGGGAACAAGAGCCTGTTGATTTGTAAGAAAAACCCGGTCTTACCCTCTTTGTTTGCTGTCCATTAGTTTTTCATCTGGGGGTCACTCTGCTCCTTCCTGCTGAGGCAAAACCTAATAAAAATGATTCTGTTGTGTTCTCTGCCAGTGCCTCCATGTTACAGCTCATGGGTTGTTGGTATGGTACATTGGACTAATAATGTAGCGTGTTTTTATGAAGGAATGAAGGGCCTTGAGTGGGATTAACATAGGTATTTTGGGATTTTAAAGCCATTTCTAAATAAAGGAGGCTGGGATATTCTCCAGGAAGGCCTGGGCTCTGGGATAATGGTGTAATCAACACTTGGGATAGTGGGGTGATCTTTGATTCAACCCAATATAGGAAAAGGGATAAGCAGCTGTGAAGAAGAAAGCCAAAGAAAAACCATACATTTTGTGTTTATCTTTTTTTTTTTAATATGAAGGGTATTAAAGGAAATCAGAAGTTAGGGATTTGGAAGAGCTAAAGAGAAAACAATTTTGAGTACTGTACATAATTCAGACTAGGAAGTATCAATGGTGTGACAACCATTGGTGTGAAAGACCAGCAGTTTTGTTGGTTGAATGCGTACATTTGCTTAATGAGTAATGTAGGAGTTTCCAGGAACATTATTAAACTCCAATGTTGTTATCCGGAATTGTTCTTCTTAAGGATTATAAATCTTGACAGATCTAATCTGTAATGTATTTAATTAAGCAAACATGGTCTATCAAACTCAGCAAGCTGGAGGTTGGATTCAGGGCTTTTTCTCTGAGATTTTTGCTGTGGGGTGTGACTCTGTCCTTTCTACAACCACTGTCGGTGTGATACCAAGTCCTATTAATGTAAAATAGTCCTATTGAACATTATCGTTGGAAGAGAAAAATGTTCTTTGGCTGCCATACTAGAAATGGCTCATGGCAATGATTCTCTTCTGAAGTCAACTTTGTTCTTGCCAGCAGGGAACAGTATAAGGATGACACTGGATTCTTTCTTCAGGGAGAAGCCATTTGACTACATGATGGAGGAGGGAAGAATGGATTCAGTTGACATATCAATATCATATCAAATTTTTGAATTTTGAGAATTACCTATAGTATAGGAAGCAAGTTTGTAGGTCAATAATGAAATTCTCATTTGTTTAAATAAACGTACAATTTAGATTTGATCTATTTTTTCTAATTTATAATTTGTTGAATCTGGATAATAATCTCTTTGCCTTTTTGAATGCAAATTTACTTAACATCATGACTACCGAAATGAAATCTTATCCAATATCTCAGATAAATTCTGAAAAATATTTTCCCTGAAATTCAGAGGACTGCAGAGATCATTGTGGAAACTCAGGCAATAGATGGAGTGAGTACTTTTTCTGCTGTGCCAACTGAGCTGTTATGAGGTGGTGTCTTCACTCTTTTAAATTTAGGAGAGAGAAGAAAGAGGTGTTTTTTTGCAATTAGCCCAAAATAAGGACAAGAAGTTTGTCAAAGGCCTTTAGGAGAGTTAAAAAATTGTAATACCATAAAATTGAAATACCAATAATGAGCAGTAACCAGTGAAACCTACAGAGATTTTTTAGACATCTGGATGACAACAAATGATATTCCATTGTCACTCTCTCTGATTCATATATTTTCCTTTTATTTTAAAAAGTGCTTTATGTGTCCTCTGGTGATGTCAGTGGCATATATTTTTTTAATTGCAAAAGCAACTATTAGGCAGCTCAACTTTTGAACTAGACAAAAGTCTAAAAATCTAAATCTGCTCTACTTTTTGAATTCTATAAAGGGATTCCTAAATAGCACAGAAAAACAGTGAATCAGTTATATGAAATGATGCCCCATCCCATTCTCTATACAGCTCATCTTTAATATCTATTATGTTTCTTGGTTGGGTCAGGTGGATTGCATTTTATAGTCGTTGGTCTAGCTCACATTCATCATGAAGACCAGGGTTTCATACTGGCATCTTCTGTTCTCTTCACTTGATTAGCACAGTTATTTCAAAATTGGAAATTGAAACATATTAGGTGGTAGGAGTATGAGTATCCCAATTTGCCATTAGTCTTTCCCCTTCTGTATGATCACATTCCTGCCCAGCTCACACATGAATGTTACCACACCCACCTCATTCATTTGAGATTCTATGATTTGATATACACTATCAAGCTGGCCTCCTGTTCTCAGGTCTGGTGCGGACTTTGACCACCCCAACCTTGACCCAAGTGAGATTCTTGCTTCTGGGAAAACTGGATACCTGACAAGTTTTCACGTTTCAACATCAAGTTAATCTCAAATTATTTCAGCAAAAAATCGAATAACCTTGGTTCTTGCTTCTTTGTTGATTCTGTGGGCAGGAGCTGACTAGAGAGAGTGGAGAGAGACAATTAAGAGGCTCTTGTACAGGAAGGTGAATCACGTATATCACTACCTTATTTATTTTTGGATTCTTGTGGATCCAAGGCTGTTGCCTATAAGTCTCAAGGACTAAAGGATTAAGATGTGTAGAAATATATATATATTACTAAAGACGAAGGCTTGTAACGTTTGTCTATTCATCTTTGGCCTCAGGGCATGTACCCTTGAATTGTATTAAATATTATATGAAAATGTTTATTTAAAGTCCTTTCAACTGACAGGTTATTAAATGTTAGCTCAAATGACAAGAAAGTTCAATATCCAACTTGTCAGTGGGTGAGTAAGGGTGGAATATGTTGATTCCTGTATAAACAAACAGACATGGAAATATCCTCAATTTCATTTAACCTGTTGAACAGTGGTTCCAAAGAAGGAAAACTGAAGGAAATGATTTTTTTCAGACGCCATCCAAGGGCAATCAGAGTTGGCAGAAGTTCACATACTTATGAATATACTGAGAAGGTGAAAATAATAAACTTAATTTTTACAACAGATGTTTGGCAACTAATTATGAGTAGATGCTCTAGTGTATAACCTGAATCACTCAACTCAGATCCCAGAATCTCATAATAGCCTGGGCTTTTAAAACACAATGGCAATAAAAATATAAACAGCAAATAATGACAGAAAATGATCCTTTTAATTGTTTCTTCCTGTAGAGCAGCTAGTAGACTGTACACATTTGGGTTACTATTCTTTATCTGTTAATCATCAAATAATTTGGGTTTTTGAAAATGTTTCCCCCTTTAGTTCAATACTAGATCAGCAGAAGTGACATTAATGCCAACAAGCAGTCTCCTAGCGGAAGGTCAGTAGATAAGTGTAATCAGTTTAGAACTGGATGTTGTAACTTACTTGAATCAAAGACTTTTCATAAGGTGACATTAAGATGAAATATTTGAGATAAACTGGAAGATTTGACTGGAAATTCACAATGGCTCTCTGAAGTAGTCTGCCCTGATTTACAGATCCTCAATTTTCAATTTATGAGCTGAGACCAGAGTATACCACTAGAGGATGAGAAGAGAGTAGTCATATTAGAGGCAGCTCATATATCCTAAAGACAGACTTTGGAAGAATTAGAAAGTATAATAAAGTGCCTGTCCCTTTAAGACAGGACCTGGCTCACTGCCAATTTCAAACCTAAAGCATTCGATATTTTTAAAGCCCTTAAAACTGTCACTTTTTCCCCAGACTTTTTGTCATCTCTAAATGAAAAAACAGTACCAGAAAGGTTTGCCCATATTGTTTCAAGTCTCCTCAGGATATTTTTGAAAAGTAAATATTTATTGCTGACAATAATTTTTTTGCTAAGGTTAACTAGCACTCCAAGTACAAAGCAGGGCATCTGAAAGACAGAGAAACTGCTCAGCCACTCTCAAGTTACATATATTTACAGGAAACTTACAAACAAGATCAGTCAAAGGGCATATTATTAACATTTCTTTTACCCTTCTTCAAAGAAGACACTAGAAATGATTTTGGAGACATCAGCTAGATGTTTGGGGCTCAAAATAGGTTAAACTTAGGCTAGAGGCCACAGGAGCATCAAATAAAGAATCAGCACCACCGATGGCCCTTTCCCAACCCTTGTCCTTGAGCTCCTAGAGGTAGATTTTGATAATATGATCACCTATGTCATCTGTGGGGACATGACCAGAACACAATTACTTAGTGACCGTTCACTGTGTGCTTTCCTGTCAGATATTCAAAGAGGTCTAAGCACCTCCCCCAACCAGTTTACTGTCAACTTGCGCTAAGGGATATTTGGGGTTACATGGGAAAAAGAAGTGTTTTATAACCACATAACTTCGGAAAACTCAAAGTTAAGCAAGTTTCTCTATTGCAGACTTCCTTAAAGATTTTTAATATATACCATGACTCTCAAATTCTAGAGAACCCATTTAGGTTTTGAGGAACTTTCAGCAAGACAAAACTAGTAATCAGTTGATCATATTTTGTTAAATGCTGGCTAACAGTATCAAGAAAATGAAACTCCTAAGGTCCCTTTGGGTTATAGTGTTTCTATTAATGGATTAATTAAATAAATAAACATTAAGTAACACTATACAAGTCTTTGGAGAAGACCTCATATTAGGGTCTACATTTTTTCGGATAAATATAAAAGACATTTAGAGAGACAGAATAGACTTTGCCTACAATAAGACTTTATCTATCTATCTATGTATCTATTTATCTATCTATCAATAAATGCATGCCATGGATATACATTCATATGTGATGTCACACACACAGAACATACACATATTAGGATTTGTTAGAATCAGTTAGGATTTGTACTTGGCTTTAAAAACAGACCTCAAAAACTCAGTGGTTTAAACAATTTGATACATTTTTCCTTCACAACATGGCACTTCCAGAAACTTGAAAGGGAGCTCCAGATCTTTAGCACAGAGTTATCTCATGGTTGCAAAATGATTTATTGCAGCTACAGCCATCATATTGTATCTGCATTACAGGCAGGAAGAATGGAAAGGGAGACACAGACAAAGGTGTATACTCATTGAGTTAGACCCCACTACCAAGCCCTACACAAAAATTTATGTTGATATTTTATTGGCAAGAACTTGGTCCCATGGCTATCTCTGTTTACCAGGAGGGCTGAGAAATGTAGTTTCTTTACCAGGGAACCTGCGTTCTGTTAGTAAGAAAGAAAGGGAGAATGAATATAAGGTAAACAACCAGAGTTATTGCTATATCACGTTCTTTAGTTTGCCATGGGCCTTGAAGAAGTCTGTCTCATGTCTCAGATAAAGGTATTTGAATGAGCATCCAATTAACTTAATGTCTGAGAATGCAACTGGAGCCATTGATTTTCAGTAGAGATTGTCAAGGACCACAGAAATATATTTCCAGATTTCCAAGCACAATAAAACTCTAGGGTCAACTGTTAGGAAAGTTAAAAATGAAAACAAGAGTAAAAAAGAATGAATACAAAAGAAATTGAGAGCGAGAGAGCAATGGGAAGTGAATAAGAAGCAGGAATAGGAAAAGTAGCTGAATAAGACTAAAAATCTGATGGAAGATTTGAATTGGGTCAACCTAGTTTAGACTGGGAGTCACTAACTTAACTAATATGCATCTATTTTATGCCCTGAGAAGTTTAATAACTCGAACTGGCTGTCTGATGTGTGGGTTGTGGTGACAGGATGGTAAGAGTTCAATAAACCTTTGTTGAATAAATGAACAGGCATTTCAGACCACAATCAAATTCAATCATTCTGAACTCAGCAATGTGCACCCAAAAGGTGGTTAATATCACACTTTAAAGACAGCAATAATTGAAGAGTGAATTGTCAGTAAAATAAAATGATTATACCCACTGAGAAATGGTTTGCGAATGGAAAACTGAGAAATAACAACAGAAAGATTTTATCAGGTTACGAAAATCATAAAAATTGGGGAGGTTTAAAAGAATGCAACTTGCTTCTTGTATGAGCTTTAGAGGGCTTTGACTGCTCTAAGAATGACCAGGGGATCATTTCTGTGGAGAATCTTTTAAAAATTGCCAAGGCACATTTATATAGTACTTCATGGTTCCATCTTACTTTCCTCTTAAAATCAGGACAGAACTGAGTTATATGCAGGTTAGCATCTTACTCAATGTGATTGCTCAGTAAATACTTAAAATCACGTTTTATAAGAATTGGAAGGGAACTTGGAGATCAGCTAGTCCCACCTTCCATCTCCTCATTATTTTAAAGATGAGAAAATTGAAATTGAAGAAATAGTGAGACATTGGCAGATTGGTGTAAGGATCTGTCCATTAGACAATACTCTCTCAGAATAGGTCCACTGACCATTTCTCTTAGACTTAAATAACTCAGAACATTTATCAAAAGTTAATTGTTTCCATAAAACATGTCAATAAAGTTACAATCCACACGATTGTAAGAACCATGAGTACAGGAATCATGACTAGAAAATGCTGGCTTTCAATAAGTTCTTGTTGAATGAATGAACACTCTTTTTTTTCCTTTATAGATGAAAAGACTGCAGTGCAGTCATGGTAAAAATTATTCAGAAAGTAGACCACTGAATCTTGGCTGTTTGAAAACTATTTGCACACATATTACATTCTCTTTTAAATGGAAAATCACTTTCATAATTGATTACTCTGTTTATTTTCTTAAATACCTGATTATTCCAATGATTAAACTAATTAGATTTAAATATTACATGTACATTCCCTAAGCTCTTGTCAGAAGCCATACTCTTTGGGGTTATCAAACCAAAAACATTCCCTTGCCTTTGGAATTTAAAATTATTTATCATTTTTCTTCCAGTGCAATGAATTCCATTTTTTAATAATTCAAGGATGAATCATATTTAGAATGACTGTCTTTACTTTGCAGCATTTTAAGAATTTGAGAGGAACTCTGATTCTTGCCCTGACATGGGAGGTAGGTGAACGTTTTCCTTCCCAGGCAGAGTGGGGATTAGACATGGCTATGCCTGTTCTTTCAGGGAAGGTCTTTCCATGTCCCTTCCCGTTGAATGAGCCTCTTCCTGAAGATCAGGAGATAATGCATCTGGAATAACATGAGCTCATCCAAGTTTGTGGTTTATCTGAAAATCAAATTCCAATAATCTCATAGTCAATCTGGCTGCACATATATTTGGGTAAAGTTTAAATATCACAGGGCAAACAACTTGAAAACAGGAGAAGAAAAGAAAGTTCCATTTTTTGAGTTCGGACTACACATTCCTTTGCCTTCAGTGGTATGTTTTTCTTTCAGCAGTCCAGAGAGTGTTGTTGGCAGAAGCCTCTTCAGTGTGTTTGTTGTTCCTGTAGAAGGACGTGCTCAGCAGGTCCTTGGAAGTGTGATCAGAACCCAGACGTAGCTCGTGCCCTGGCCAAAGCAAAAGTTTAAAAGGTGTGAAAACGCGAATCTAGAGATGGAGTCGATTCACCTTTTGACATTCAGTTTAGAGAGAGCATCTCTATCCCGGGTTATGAACCAGTTAGTGGCAAAGCCAAAGAGTGTGACAGAGCAAAATATTTGGCCTTTGGTTAATAGGTAGCTATCAGTATAAGACAGAAGCAGGCAGTTTAGTACTAGTTCAGGGCCTGGAGTTAGAAATAAAACAGATCACAGTTGGAGGCCAGGCTTTGATACCTGGTAGACCTGTGACTAGCAGGCTGTACCCTCTTTCATGTCTGCAAGCAGGAGGATGAGGACAGAGCATATGTCTTGGGATTCTTGTAAGCATCACATTGAATAATGAATGTGAAGTAAATGAACAACACAGTCTACCAAAGAGTAAGCATGCAATAAATAATGGTTGATCAAACAGAATTGATAGGCTATCCTGTTGAAAATGTATTTTTGAAGTTTTCATAGATTTCTTACCAAACATACATATTAAAAAAAAAACAAACAAACCAGCAACCTCTGTGGGCCAACATACTCTCCCTGACACTGCTGATGAGTGCAAAAATTGGCGCAGTACAACATTTCTGGAGGACAATTTGCCAATATAAGTCAAAAGCCCTAAGCAAGTGCAGATACTTTACCTAAAAATTCAAATTTTTATATTTGAAAATTCCCCAAGGAAATAATCAGAAGTATAAGCAAAGAGTAAATGTAAAATATCCATTACAATGTATTTTTCCATTATGTGGTATTATTTATAACAGTGAACGTCCAAAAACCAAACAGTAGGATGGAATTTATACATATAATGGAATAGCTTTATAGTTATCAGAAATCTGGGTTCAGAAAAGTCTTTCATGATAAGGTAAAGTGTTCATCATATACTGTTAAATTTAGAAAAGCAAAACAGTTATGAAGCAGCATAGATGCAATGAGAACAATAGTTCTAAAATCTAGAAAAATATATGGTGAAATGGCAGTTCTCTGGGTTGTGAGATTACAAATTATTTTTATTCTTCTTAGAGTTTGTGTCTATTTTAAAAAGTTAACAAATTCTGTATAAAGGCACTTTAAAATGGAACATAAAAGAGAAATACTGTTAGTTTTTCATTTCAAGGGTTCATTCACTGTCCTAATTCCCCCCTCCTACTGCCCTACGTACCCCTACTCCCAGAAACCTGTTACCACCTGGATAGCTTTTGACATAGATATGTTCAAAAGTAAAAATACAAATTTCCTAACAGCAGAGTTACCAAATTTAAAGTACAATTGTTGAAATGACTAAGAAAATAATAAAAATAATTATTATAAAACTCTTGATTTTTTTTTTTTTTGTAATGAACAGTTTGGGTTTAAATTTCAGCTAAATAAAATATCATAAAGAAACATCATGTTCAACATGAATAAAGTCTTGGCAAGTATTTTAAAGATGTTTCCAAAAATATGAATAATCAAAAACTATTCCACAGAAGTGGACATCTGATGATTTTTCTCAAGTTAATGGTATTCTTCATGTCATGTGGAGTAGGTAATGATAACCTCAAAATTCACTATCTAGAATTCTTTTCACTAAAAGTCCTGAACTTTTATGGGCAAATATGAAAATCACAATGACCTGATTCTTTGATGAGTTAGAAGTCAGATTTTCATGACTTTTTGAAAGATAAGGACTCATTACTTTTATGCAATTAGAAACAAATTCTTTGGTTTTAGCATAGAATTGGAGAAACCAAATAATGAAAAACTTTTAACTTTGCTCTCTCCCCAATATAATCTGAAACAAAACAAAACAAATAATTCTCAGTTATGAATTATAGAAAGTGGTTTTGTACCTTCAATGGCCTATCTAGATATGTATTAAATATTTATTTCTTCTAGTATTGGCTCTCAAGATTCAAGTTTCAGAAAATGAGGCTCTGAGGTTTTGTGACCCTGGAAGACGTTCTCAGTTGGTTGTTTATCATTGGTTGTTTTTGGCTAATTACCAAAGAAGTACTTGATTCATGTGCAGAACAATCTTTAATTAAGTTTCAACCACAGTATAGAATCCCGTGGAGCTAAAATATAAACAAAGACAAGCGTTAAGATTCTCTATATCACTGTCTTTATTAACCTCCACCAGCAGGGACAAACAGATAAAAGGGAATGATCAAGTGTGGATGATAAGGACACACTTGGATATTTGCAGGACACTGAAGGACTGCTAGATGCATTCCTGAGTTCTTTTTTTAAAAAATTTATTTATTTATTTGTTTCTATTCTTTTTCAAATTATTTTCCCATTTAGGTTATTACAGAATATTGAGCAGAGTTCCCTGTGCTATACAGTAGGTCCTTGTTGTTTATCTATTTTAAATACAGCAGTGTGTACCTGTCAATCCTGAACTCCCAGTCTATCCCTCCCTCCCTCCCTTCCCCCATGGTAACCATAAGATCATTCCCTAAGTCTGTGAGTCTGCTTCTGTTTTGGAGACAAGTTCATTTGTATCATTCTTTTTTTTTCTTCTTGTTTTTAGATTCCGCATTTAAGTGATATATGATATTTGTCTTTCTGTCTGACTTACTTCACTTAGTATGATAATCTCTAGGTCCATCCATGTTGCTGCAAATGGCACTATTTCATTCTGTTTTATGTCTGAGTAATATTCCATTGCATATACGTACCACATCTTCTTTATCCATTCATCTGTCGATGGACGTTTAGGTTGCTTCCATGTCCTGGCTATTGTAAACAGTGCTGAAATGAACATTGGGGTGCATGTATACTTTCGAACCAAGTTTTTCTCCAGATATACGCCCAAGAGTGGGATTGTTGGATCGCATGGTAGCTCTATTTTTAGTTTTTTAAAGAACCTTTTTGTTTTGTTGTTTTGTTTTAGGTACAACATGGAAAATATGATCCGACAAACGGATTGTCAACTTTTTCTAACATTATGGCCAAGTTTAACAAGTGCTCACTAAGTGAATTACAACCCTGCAAATTTCAGGCTACTTTCTACAGTTGCAGAGATTCTGTGACTGTAGAAGTATTCAGGGGCTTGATCTCGGCCAACTATTCTGGTTAACATTGTGTTAACTTCTGCAAGTTTCACTTCTAATGCTTTAAAGATACCAGCCTTCAATCCCAAGATATTCAAGATCTAAACCGGTCTAGACCTGCTTGGTCTGTTTTCTGGGTTACATAAAAAAGCTCTTTAGGATTCCCCGAGAGACTGCTCTCTCCTCTTCAAGAGATGAGCTTGGTTTGGGATGATTTCATACAATTTCTCACCTTGTTGAGGTTAGAGCAGGTTGAGACGATAAGCAGAACTTGAACTCCTGACCTTGCCACATTGCTTTCCAGCCCTGACAAATCACAATAAAAATTCATAGACTGTCCAGGTGCAACACATGAGGGGGAGACCACAGAAATTCTGACTCCACCAGGAATATGAAAGCCATGGAACATTAGAAAATTATTTATCTTGCACAGCCAGCAATCCTGATTGTCCAAGGAAACAAGGTTAGACATCATTTTATAGTCGCAGATTAGAAGCGAATCTATCACTGGTTTATGCAAACAAATAACATTCCTGGAGTACCACATGGACATCTCCTGACACACCACGGCTGCTAGCACAGCACCGAGGGACCACACGTTCCCAAACTGCGGGTGAGCTGCGTATAAGAAGTCGGTTCCCTGTGACCATCTCCTTCAGGGAGACCATGATGTGATCATCTCCAGTACACAGAGCCTGAGCTCCATTTCCTAGTCGTGCTGGCCTTTAAAACCCTTTCAGTTCGGCATCTCTGCCATAAAGTGGGAGAGCTGGCATTCTTTAGGACCTGGGGGAGTTGTTGTGTTCCACTGGAATGTGTTGAATGGCTTGTAAATTAGAGTCCCTAATGAAAACTCGCTGGTGTCCAACTGCAGCAATCATCTGGTTAAAATCAGGCAGTAATTCCACTAATTTTACTGCCCTTCTCCCAGCCCTCAACGCCTCATTTAGGAAAAAATGTTTATGTTCCCCTCAAAACACCTGTGTTTTAACTTCAGTCACCAAAGCAATTATAGTATTTTTATTTTATTTTATTTCATTTCTTTTTCTTTTCTTTTCTTTCTTTCTTCTTTTTCTTTTTTTGGTCTTTCTGTTGTGAATGAAGCATTCCTTCCTTTGGTAAAATAAAATGTAAAGCATAAAAAAATGTAAAATGTAAGCATAAAAACCAACCCTGAAACCTTTAACTGTGGACAGTCTACATAGTCATTTTTTTTTTTTTTTTTTTGTACTGAGAGCCTAGTTTCCCAGCTGTTGCCCAGAATCCTTTAGATATTTTTCAGAAAACAATAGAGAAGTTTACATTGTGACTAAGTGAGCTCAGATTTGAAGTGAAGAATGGTGTGGCTTCCATTTATCCAAGTAAAATCCTTCCTGACTGTGGCTTTTATCAAAATTTAGTCCCACAGAGGCCCTCCATTTTTATCAATTTAACATCACTTTAAAAAAAAAAGTTTTGATCCCCAAGGAAAAAGAAAGTTCTTTGGCAAATGTTGGAAATAATGTATGGAAGTTTGTTACTCTCTCTTTTATCTGCCTAAATAAATAGAGCATTACCTGGTGGTTTAGTTTTTCTGGTCTCCATTTGTTTAAATTTCCTGAAAATAAGGTGAAAATTTTCTCTCAGGTAAGAATTCGTAATTTTGTATTACATTTTCTTTCTTAATAGAAAACAGAGGGAAAAGAATTTTGAGTAACATATACACACATCTCTCTGTTTCCAAAGCATCACCTCTCCCCCACCATCTCCCCACTCAGTGTCTGGGAGATAGCTGTGAGCTGGGTAGGCATTCTGGGTAATAATATGCAAATGAGCCCACCAGTTAACAGCATTTCCTTGTCCAATAATGGAATTGGACCAACATGTAGGTTTTAAATTGGAGCCAGGCTTGCCCAGGCCAGATGTGCAAACAAGAGCACGTGGTCCTGGTTTTAGAGCTTGGAGGCAATGCCCTGTGGGAAGGGTTAGAAGAGAAAACCACGTGACAGGCTATTGACTGAAGAACCAGAAATGGCTGGAAAGGCTCTCTTGGGTTGCATATTAGTCATGTTTAGGTATTCATAAATTTCTGCTCACTTGGGGAGAGCGGCCCACAATGTCCCCCAGGCCTGGCAGTGTAGCCCACGGAGGGTGGCTGCCTTGGTCTGGCTGTGAGAAAGCTCATTCTAAGCTTATCAGTCTCGGGGTCCTGAGTGATGCACTCACTTTCAGAGGCAATCTGAGGGGCTCTGGTTATCCCGCATCTAGAGAGGTTCTCTTTTCCTTCATTTATCCTGAGTATTAATCCTCCTGAAATGCAGAATGAGGAACAAAAACTGATGTCCCATGCCCTATGCTATCCACTGGGCATCCTTAGAAAAATGTGGTTGTCACTACTAACAGCGAGAACCTGAATTCACAACTTCAATCCCTACCACGTGAGAGCAAAGTCAGTACCTGGTGCTTCCTACTTAGAAAACGCAACTGATGCTATTACTTCTGTAACAGCAAAAGATAATTAAAGTGGCTGTTGAGAAAATCTAAAGGAACCAAAGAGAAATCAAATGAGCTTAAATAAAAATTTGGAAAACGGCTCAAAGTAGGATTGAAAACATTTCTTTTTTTGAAGTGAACTGATACCTTACCAATTCTTTTTAAAACTGAAAGCCAAAAAAGTATTACATTATAGATGTCACAATTAATGATCATCATGTGACCAAGGCTCATTGAGGATCAGAAAATGAGCAAACATTTGGATGTACTTCTTGAGGATGATGGATATATTTAACTGATGGCTATTGAATTTATCAGGGTCAGTTAGCATAATGAAAACATATTTTATTAGGCTGTTAAAGGGATAAATTGTTTTCATATTTATTCATCTGTTCCCAAGGCTAATTTGGGGGTTTTTTAAACATGCTTTTCATGTTTCTAAAATGAACAGCTAAATAAATAAAGCATTAGTTTGAGAACAGAAGTATCCACCATAGATGTAACATAGTATTTGTCCTCAGTACAGACTAAATAATGATTTTCTGATTTAATGTTCATCAGTCACAGTAAATGGTCCCCAGAATTCCAAGCTAATAACAAATAAATAAAAGTAGAAATATACATCAGTAAGAAGAAAACAAAACCACAAAAAAACAAACAGACAAAAACACTTAGGTCAGGTTGATGTTTGTTAAATGAAACACAAAAACCAATTATCATTTTATTCGTTATTTAAGCTGAGAACACTTTTGCTTCAATTCGCTGCTGAGTGCATTCTTAAGGACTGAATAACATGAATAATCTGGAAAATCCCCACTCTACTTTGCTGGTTTCAAAAACAACAACATTCCCATTCAAATGGAAAATTTTAGATACTGACTCCCAAAGCCTCTTTGGGATTGTAACAGCTTTCAGTGAGGAAAAACTCAGACCAGGTAATGCCCACTCTGCCACTTTGCAGTGGAGTCTACACACTCCCTTGTAGCCTGTATTCCAGTCCCTCAGCTGGCAAGTTTACTCTCTGGATGCTATAGCAAGAATCCTGCCCTGATTTTTTTTGCTTATGGATTTTATTTTATTTTTTTAATTTATTTTTTAATAGAAATATAATTGATTTACAATGTTGTATTAATTTCTGCAGTAAGCAAAAATTAATACAACAGTTAGGGCTTCCCTGGTGGTGCAGTGGTTAAGAGTCCGCCTGCCAATGCAGGGGACACGGGTTCGTGCCCCGGTCCGGGAAGATCCCACATGCCGCGGAGCGGCTAGGCCCGTGAGCCACAACTGCTGAGCCTGCGCGTCTGGAGACTGTGCTCCGCAACGGGAGAGGCCCGCGCACCGCGATGAAGAGTGGCCCCCGCTCGCCGCAACTGGAGAAAGCCCTCGCACAGAAACGAAGACCCACCACAGCTTAAATAAATTAATTAATTAAAAAAAAATACAACAGTTATACATACATATATATGCAGCAGTTATATATATATATATTTATTTATTTATACATACATTTTTTTATATTCTTTTCCATTATGTTTTATCCCAGGATATTGAATAGAGTTCCCTGTGCTATATAGTAGGACCTTGTTGTTTATCTGTTCTATATGTAACAGTTTGCATCTACTGACCCCAAACTCCTGCCCTGAATTTCTCTTCAACTAATTTCTTCTCAGATTCAATCATTGGCTTTTTTTCCACTGGTACCTCCTTGAACGCTGGTAGTCTTGATGGTTCTGTTTCCAGTTCTGCTCATCTTCCACTCTCTTTGTAGGCAATTCCAAGAACTCTTGTGGCTTTGATGATCACCTATCTCTTTCTTCAGCCCTGACTACTCCAAACCGGGCTATGTTTTCAACTATCTACAGGCATCTTGTCTTGGAGGCTCGTTAAGTACCTCAGATTCACTGTAACTAAAAATTTGGATATTATTGGGCAACATCCGTTCTTTCTCCTGCCCTCTTTTAGTTAAGTCATTACCTATCCACGTTGAACCCTCCTCTCTCACCCATCACATCAATAGAACACTAAGTACCATCCATCGCTTTGCCTCAGAAATGTGCCCAAGCACACCCTCCTCTCTATTCACACACTCCCACTGCCTCAAACTAGGTCACATCATCTCTTGTCCTGATGGTGGCAACAGATTTTCTCTCACTCATTTTTCTCTTCCCCAGTTAATTCTCTGTAACAACCATCAGTACTTTTTTTTTTCCTTCTAAAAAATGAAGTGGGTACTGTCTCTGGATAAAAATGTCCACTGATTTCCTCCTGCTGCTTACTGGATGAAATCCAAATTCTTGGTGCCTAAGCGCCATCATGATTGGAACATAATCTTTCTTTTCAGCTCATCTCCTGCTATACCTTATCCTGCACCATCATTTACCACCATCACCTGATCACCATCCTCCAAGCACACTGGGCCGGCGCATCTATGCCTTGGCCTGTGTTCTCTCTTTTTTGACTTGACAGTAGCCTTAGAGTTCAGAATTACTAAACCACTTCTTTGATAAAAAGCTCTTAGAGGGCAGGGATGGAAGTTAGGTTAGTACACCACCATGGTCAATCATACCTTAACAACTGGGGGATGACACAGTTAGATAGATAATTATTGCTGGAGGGAAATGTTGGCTAAATCATCCTTCAGGCTTTATAATGAGGAAGAAAAATAAAGAAGGGAAATTCAATGCAAAGTAAGTTGGCATGGAGGTCTCAAATGTAGATGTGTTCTCTTCTATGCCAAGAAAAACACATGTAAATAGGCATGGGAAATCCACATGATTGGCCAAAGAATGAAACTGGTTAGTAAACCAGAGAGGAAAGTGATGGATAAGAGAAAAGGCTCTCAATCAGCAAGGACATGGAAGTTGATCCTAGGCACATCTAGGCTCTTACAGAATCTGGCATCTCTCTCCACACCCTACTAGCAGCAATCTAGGCCACAATTTACATTTCACATTTGTGTTAGCACTTAGAATTGGGTAGTGGAAGTGGTCAGGGCGGTAGATTAGAGAGAAACAGACCGAGCAGCCGCAGTAGAGGAACAGGCAGGCATGCAAAATGGGCAACAAAGGGCAGATAGAAGTATTTGCTTCAGCTTTAAACCAACCTGTGTGTAATTAACAGCTCCAATTCATGATTTAATTTCCCCAGCATATTACTCTTTATTGCAAACCCTTCATGGAACATTGTGAATTGGCTATGAATCAGAAAGATGCTTCAAGACGGGCCTGACATAGTTTACTTTGGTTTCTTGGGACTAAATCTGGTGCTGGTGACAGACAGCACCCCAATTGCAAAGCTTGAATCCCCTTCTCCCTTCAGCAGTAAGTGGTGTATTGAGGAATTAGCAGAACAACCTGGTACATTCTTGTTACTATGACATTGCCTGGGGATTAACAAGTCCACTTTGGGAATTGTGACTCCTTTCCCGTTCAGTTATTAGTCTCTCTACCAAGACCACCTACAACTGCCAATTAACACGATTGTAAAGGGATTCATGCTAAATGGATACCTTGATTTGGCTTCGCTCTCCCCTCCCTAGTTCAGACTTTCAGATGGTAACAGCTTCCAGGCCCTTCTAAGGAAACTAGATGTGAAACAGAAACAAAAACTAAATTTTCCATTTCTCTGAGAGAAAACAAGAAGCACACACATACACACACAGCAAACCCCTCCCCCCAAAAAACCCTGAATTTCTTCAAATTCTGTCAGTTTGATGGTATAGAATGTGATATAGACTGAGAGAGAACGTACCTTGTAGAGAGAGGGAAGAATAAAAATATTGGGATATTATGAAATTCATTGAATATTCTTAAATTTTCATGGTAAAGTGTTGTAGGTTCAGATTCTATAATCATCTCTAAAGTACATATGAGCAAAGGAAGAACTTGGTCACAAGGGAACATGAATTATTTAAAAGATGACTCTACTCACACAAAAAGGAAATTAACAGCATACAATTCTCTTAATAATTCAAACAGAATCCTCTACTTTTTGTTAATCAATTGTATGTTTTAAATAAAGTATTTTTCTGCTGGAAATATTCCAGTGATTTCTTCAACTGTCCACTCTGTGTACACACGGGCAGAGGGTACACATTCGAGAATGTTCTATAATTAATTTTAAGTGAAAGAACAATGTGCTGACAAGTAAAGTAGGGAGCCCATTATCTGAACAATTGGAACCTTCTTTACAAATGTGGGTAAACTCTTTTTTCCCTCTTCTTAAACACACACATATCATGCAAATAGAAAAAGATATTTCCATTTGCAAAAGAGTTTTTTCGTTTTGTACATCTGCGGACACAAAAGAAACCATACTCAACCATAAATTAGATCAGGGAGCTGAAACAAGCTCAGATTATAACAGGCCACAGGTCTGTGAAAAATATACTGTCATTTGGGGTTGGATTTTTTTTTTTTTTTTACAGTAAAGCAAAGGAAAAGTCATTTTATGATAAAATATCATACCATCTGTTCTTGTATGTAAGAAAATTTGGCTGAACTGATCCAATTTACAACAAGTTAAAATGGGTAGGTCTGGAATCCTTTCACCCTCAACTTTTGGTGGTTCAGTGTGTGTAAGAAAAATACAGTTAGGAGGAGAAGAGAAAACATAGTAATTCTATTTTAAATTCTTGGCCCTGTTCCTACCACTTTGTGGCATGTACCTGGTATGTTCTGGGGAAAACCTCATATACTTGCATGCTTCTAGAAGGAATCACCTTTCATCTCAAGTTAAGTGGATACTTCAGCCAAATGGTACACGGATGTCTTAATTTTAATCTAGGAAAGAGGTGTAAACTGGAAATACTCAAACCCACAAATTTGAAATGGCATAGGGTGGTCTAAAGTTCTACATTCCTGTGGTTCTAAAATTGAGTAATGCTTTTAAGATTGTATGAAATTAGTTTTATTTTTCATAAGACATATGTTTATTGTTGAATCTCCCAGCTTTAATTTTAGTTCTACTTAGTTCTTGAAGTTCTTAGTTCTTAGTTCTTTCATTTCATACATGTGAAATCTGTCCTGTATTTATCAATGTATTTCGATCTTTTGCTGAATAGTTTTCAGTTCAAAGAAGTATTAATATCCATGTACATATTACTTTTATATTAAATCCAGTATATATCAAGAAGGGAAAAAAATATCTAAACAGATAATTAAAGGACTTGATGGAGGAGAATAAAATAATGATGATGAGTCTATAGGGAATTTTAAAAATTTTTACAACTTTAGCTCTATCTTGTTTTTTCTCTTTGAGAATTGTATTACAATACTTAGCTTTGAAAGAAACCTCAACTTTGAAAAGTCATCTAAAATAGAAGATTCGGCTTATATTTTAGGTGGATACCCCTTCATCCTCACATGAACCCACATCTACCCTAACTTTTCAGTATAACTGCCTGCCAAATTTCACTAAAGTTTTTAGTTTCTTAAGATCTTAGAATAATCCTGTATCTAAACCTACAGAAAGTCCTTTGGCTCAAGGGCCTAAAATAGTTGATAATGTGTATCACTCTTACAAGGCCAATGATCTAATTTTTAAAACTAGAAAAATTTGTTTTATCCTCCTCCAGCCACAAGATGGGACAAACCAGACAGAACATATGCTCACAATTTTATGGTAGGTGGGTTGTCATGTTGTAGATGAAACCCCATGCAAAAAAAACAAGGGGAAGTGGGAATATCCTTTTAATGTTGGGATAATTTGAAAGACAATGTGAATAATTTAGATCTGAATTATCTGGTTCGGCCTTAGTGCCAATTAAGTTAACAGAATAAATTATCGTAGGGCTGAAAATTTACAGTGAACAAAGAGAAGAAGAGAGTTAAGATAAATACCTGAAGGATTCATTTACAAACTCAGTTAATAATGTTTTCACTACTAATTACTGAGTTTGGCTATATAAATAGTTGATCTATTTGCTGTACAATTATATAACTGCTCAAGTCTCTGCTCCAGGTTGTTGAGAAGATTCAACGAAATAGTATATTTAAAGAATTTAGTAGTATCTGCTCCGTGTATTTACCTCTTTCCCACTTCACTCAATCCTTACCACAACCCATCAGTGAGTGGGCAGTTCTCCTGTAGGAAAAAAAAACAAAATCTGCATCACAGAATTCTCCAACTCTCTGCCATTTTATTTTGTGCAAATTACACTATAACTAATTTGGTCACAAGACAGTTCAACTGCTATAGCTACAAGCCAGGACTACATCTGGAAAACCAAAGCTGAAGAATGAGCTCCTGAAGCATCAGTGAGTTAAAATATTTGGAACAAAATTCGACAAAGGGGCTAAAATTGTGGGGATGCAAGATATGTGCTGTCTAATTTAATCCTCACAAGAATCCTGTCAGATTAAAGGAACAGTTTTATCGGAGACACTAAGTTTCAGTGAGGTGAAATAACATGCCCAAAGTCCCGTAACTGTTAAATGGGAGAAATAGGATACTAACCCAGGTTTTTCTTGCCCCAAGCCTTTCTTTTCCAGTCCGCTGTTCCTCCTTCAGATGCACTGCTATTCACCTGATAGGCATAGCACACATTTCACCTGATACAATGTATAACACGGAAGAAGACATCTATTTAGCTAAATTTTATAGATTGGCCTGCTTACTTGGGATTTTAATGATAGCAGCAAAAGATGCCATTAGCCTGAATTTTTCACATGGGTTTTTAAATCAGATGATTTGCTTTGGTGTTTTTAAACAAATATTGATCAGTGATCGAGAGCTATAATTTCTGTGGTTAGGTGGGTCAGCCTCAGGTGAATCGTTTGCTGTGGTATATCCAGTGGAGTTCCACATTCTTCCAGTGGTACTCTTGGGGAGACACACAGAGCCCTGTGTGATTGTGGGGAAGGTCAGTGGAAGCCTTATAGAGAAGCAGAGAAAGAGGGCAACAAAGACGATTTGGGGTAGTTATTCCACATTTGAATCTTGATGAAAAATTCTTTGGTCTAAGGGTCAGAAAAGTGGATTGAAATTTCTACAGTCATCTTTATCAACTATGTAGCCTTGACAAGTCCCCCATCTTTCTTAATCTTGGTTTCATCATCAGGGAAATAAAAACAATCTTGGTCTACCAGGCTTGTGATGAGAACTAAATGAGAGGATCTATATGAAGTTCCTTGAAACATCAAATAAGACAGTCCTGTACAAACGTGAGGATTATTAGTGCTTGTCTGTTCCATTCCTGTTGCCAGGCAAAATTCTTGGCCACTTGCCCTAACCACAACATCCTCAAGACAGGCATGGTGCAGGGTAGAAACCGGAAACAGGACACTTTCACATTATTTTAAAATTTGTTATGAAATTTTGCCAAAACTTTATAAATACCAGCTAGGGCAATGCGGGTGTTGTACCACATTCTTTCCACCTCATGAACCATTGTTTTTTGTTCTGAACTCGTAAGTTAAAACGCATTGAGTTGCAGTTGCTTAGCTGGGTCAGCTTGTGAAATGCCTGCTATGTAATGCTTGATTCTAGCCAATTATCTTTAGTTCCTCCCTTTTATTAGTGTTAAATTTGAATTACAAGGGGAAGGGTGGGAGTGGAGAGTGGACCAGGCTCTAAAACCTTTAAGACAGTGAATTCATTTGTATTATTTTATGATTCCTCTTTATAAATATCATTGGTTTTAGACCATTGCTGACAATTTTCGACTACTCCAAACCCATCCTTCCCTTTCTTTATGCTTTAAATTTGTTTCCTAAAAGCAGAAGATGAACTTTTCCGTTGTAAAGTTTGAAGAAAAAAAAAAACAACTCACAACAATCTAAAACTTGTAGTTAACAAAATAAACTGCAGATAAAGCCCCTGAAGGTCTTGGCAGCAAACGTTTCCCACTAAAATGGGACTCTGCACTCCTCGTCTGAAACAAATTAGGAAAGAGGGGGAAAAATCAACAGCTCTGGGGTGAAACTGGGGTTGGTGCTGCCTCATCATTTTTTAACCAAAAATAAAACAAGCAAATTGTGTTTAACGGCAGGTCAAAAAAAAAAAAAAAATTAAAAAGTCCCTCATCTGTTCAGTGTAATTACTAACAGAGTGCAGTCTTACCAGCTGTAGGGTTCATGGATAAATGGAGAGAACCATAATTTTCTCTCCCTGGGGTTAAACCTCCAAACTTTGAGTCTGTGCCTCTATAGTATGTTTTAATATACCATGAGAAGCCAAGTCAGAATGTTTTTAGAATATGTCTCTATCCTTTTCTTACCAGAATGAAATAATTGTGTGTACATATAAGAGTTTAAGTTCTGGAAGAAAAAGAAACAGTATTTATTTCTCCAACATCCTCCATCCTGATCCTCCACGCTTTCGTCAATGATAACAGTATGGTACCCATGGTTTTGTCACCAAGAGATGGGTGAAACTGGCTATACCTTAGATTTGTCAGTTGTTGCCAGTTTTTGCCCAAATGTTCTTATTTTGGCACAACCAGGGAAAGTTTTTTCTTAGTACTTTTCCCTTAATTTTTAAGCCCAAGTGTGCATTAAGGAAAATTTGACCCATATTTTCAGATTTGTTTAAACTTAACTCATTGCATTTTTTTTTTAAATAAAACATTTTTGGTGTCCAAAAACCCCAATGAATGTTTTTAAAAAGCATCTTTAAGCCCTTATTTTATTTGTATAAAGATGTCAGATTTGGGCTGAAAGGAAATAGAATCTGAGCTTAAAAGTCTCAATTTGGGCTTGAGATTGAACTCATCAGGTTCATGTGGGGTCTAAAAGAGAAGTAGAAAAACTTTGTTTTTTCACCTCTAGCTAGGTTTTTCTTAATGGGTAATTTCACCTTGTCATCAGGATGAAACATAGATTAAATGAAGGGTGTAAGTATTCATTTCATTGTAATGTGAATGGTAGGCTGGAACTACGGAGTAACAGAAGCTGTCAAAAACTCTTATGAGTGCATACAGGATCTGTTTAACCCTCTCACTATCTTTACACTTGACCCAGAAGTGTATGTTCAGGAAAAGGACAGCTCACTAGGAGCCTGGGCACACTATGTTCAGCAATGAGAAGAATATTTCTAGTTCTCCAATTTTGCATCATCATTGCAATGAATCCTACTGAAAAAAACAACCATGTTTTACCTGTTCAACTTCTCCATTTAGGAAATGTTTAAAATCCAGGCCTCGAATATTGGTGGCGATTATATAAAAACAGAGATTTGGATTGTACCTATGCAGCCCAATTAAAAAATATTGGACAGTATTCTCAGTTTTGCCAATTAGAGTAAGCAAAATCATTCAATAGCCTTGAGTTTTGCTTGGCCACCAGTAGATGGCTTGCAATAATTTCTCCCTTCAGCCATGTATTGCAATATTTGAGAGCTGAATGTATCAGGGTGAAAGATCACAGTTCTGCACCAAGATCCATGATTTGGACAAGGTGTTAAAAGAATTTCTCATTTTTAAAAAAAAATTATTTATTTATTTATTTATTTATTTATTTATGGCTGTGTTGGGTCTTTGTTTCTGTGCGAGGGCTTTCTCTAGTTGTGGCAAGCGGGGGCCACTCTTCATTGCGGTGCGCGGGCCTCTCATTATCGCCGCTTCTCTTGTTGCGGAGCACAAGCTCCAGACGCGCAGGCTCAGTAGTTGTGGCTCAGGGACCCAGTTGCTCCGCGGCATGTGGGATCCTCCCAGACCAGGGCTCGAACCCGTGTCCCCTGAATTGGCAGGCAGACTCTCAACCACTGCACCACCAGGGAAGTCCCCAAGAATTTCTCATTTTTGCCGAGTGGAGATAGAAATAACACCTACCTGGGCTTGTTACAAAGATTAAATGAGTTAATAGATGGTGTTGAATTCGATATCTGGCACAAGTGAGGACATAATAAACACTACTACCATATTTATTCAATTCCAAGATCTTCCCACATTCTTGAAATTGGACCTTGTCTTACAATAGACAGTATCTCATAATTGCTGTTGTCCAGATGGCAGTTGTGATATAATTGATACACATGTGTAAACATCAAAGACTCTAGCATCAAAACTAGCAGAATGGTTGTTAATGACTTTTAATAAAATCTAGAAACAATAGTGAGCAGTCTTTTTAATCATTAGGAACCAAATAGGTATGAGGAGGGCGGGTGGTGAAGTAACAAATCAGACATGTTTAGTTACATTCCTGAATTGGGAGTCAAGAGTAGGCTAACTCTTCATAATTGCAGAGCTGGCCTAGAGGTCCAGCACCAATGGCTTTTAGTTATTTTGTTAGAAGATACTTCACCATCTGTCTTGATAGCATCGTAGACAATGCTGGAAATGAAAACTCAGATATGGACATCAATGATTTGGAGAAAAAAATGATTCAGCAGAGTCATGCTCTGAAAATAAGAAGTATCGGTATTCCTCAATTCATTTATCTTGCATAAACACACACACACACAAACACACACTCACAGTCCAGAACAATAGATGATAAAATGGGTATACTTGGATCTAAAAGTACTCTCTCAATAAATATAAAATAAATATTCTAAGTGATAAGAAATCTTATGCTATAATTTTCTTGGTAGCGGCTTTTCCACTTTTATTTTCTTTTGTAACAATACACAAGCTAAAGATTTGACTTACAGTTGATGGTGTCTTAGATATAATAAATGTGGAATTAGTTTGGTGAAGATCCAGTGTGGAATAAGTGACTAGAATGAGACCTGGCACACTTGGATATTTTGAATACTTGCTAAATGTGGTAAACATGGTAGGATGGACTCTGAATGGTCTAACTCCTTCCTGCCACACCAAACTGATTTTCTGCAATTTTTTACAATATACAGGCTCCATCCCCACACCAGAGTCTCTGCACACGATGACACCTATGTCAAAATTGTTCTTCCACTCCTGGGCATATATCCAAAGAAAACCATAATTTGAAAAGATACATGCACCCCAATCTTCACTGCAGCACTACTTACAATAGCCAAGACAGGGAAGTAACCTAAATGTCTGTTGACAGATGAATGGATAAAGAAGATGTGGTGTGTATATATATATATATATATATATATATATATGGAATATTGGAATATAATAATGGAATATTACTCAGCTGTAAAAAAGAATGAAATAATGCCATTTGCAGCAACATGGATGGACCTAGAGATGATCATACTAAGTGATCAGATAGAGAATGACAAATATAAGATGATATAATTTATATGTAGAATCTAAAATAATGATACAGATGAGCTTAATTACAAAACAGAAATAGACTAACAGACATAGAAAACAAACTTATGGTTACCAAAGGGGAAGGGGGAGGAGTGATAAATTAGGAGTTTGGGATTAACATATACACACTACTATATAAAAATATATAAACAACAAGACCTACTGTATAGCACACGGAATTATATTCACTATTTTGTAATAACCTATAAAAGAAAAGAATCTGAAATATATATAAAATAATATATATTACATACATATATATAACTGAATATATATATATATATATATATATATATATATATATATATATATATATAATAGGATCACTTTGCTTTACACCTGAAACTAACATGACATTGCAAATCAACTATACTTCAATAAAAGAAAAATTATTGTCCTTCCCTCCTGCACTTGGCCTATAGTGCTAGATGGTGCTGGTACCTGCTAATGTTTCTGCTTCTCCTCTATTCCTTGGCCACACAAAAGGATTTCACTAGAAGGTAGCCATGGCCATGTGATTGGCTTTGGCCAATGAAATACAGGGATAAGCCACATGTTTCCCTCCCTGGTGAAAACATTTAAGAATCAGCATTCTGTTCTCTATTCTTTCTCCCCCTACTGCAGCAAACCAGGGTGCATCGTGTTGAGATAAGGATTTTGAGATAGATGGAAGTATCCTGGAATGCCAAATCATCAGATGGAGGACAGTTGCCCTAGAGAAGGATCTGGACCTGCCTGCCACAAAGTGTTCCCATTCAAGGAACACACATTTGTATTTTGAGGATGATTGGTAGCACAGCCTTGCCTGTCTTGGTTTAGTCCACTCAAAGTTTAGTTCTCTACTTGAGAGTCTCTGCCTCGGCTTTCTCAGCTCTGCAGTGGGAATAACAATAATAGTATCATCTCATATGGCTGAATGAAAAAATACATCTAAGTGCTTTGAACTATAGTTTATAGTAAGTTTCAATAAATATTAGCTCTTATGATTTTCAAGAAAGCTTTCTTTGGCTAAGTCATATACCCTATTTTATACATGCATAACCCCCTGAACCACTTCGCAGCACCTGCATCAGTTAGAATTTTATGCTTTTCTGGGAGCTGATGTGATGAATGTGTGTCTCCCTGGTTTACTGAACTCCATGAGGGCAGGCACCATGCTCATGTTTACTCAGTATTTTATCCCCAGAAGCCAATTCAATGACTACAGATAAAAGATGCTCAGTACCTGTTTGCTGAGGGAATGCTATTGAACATTCAAACACAGTTTTCAATTACCAGAGTGTTTTGAATCTGAATTATCCAGAAAAATGGATCTGGACACACCATATAGATATTTGAAAAGATGTGGTAAAAAAAGCATCCCCAAAGCAACATTTCCATGGACTGGATCAAAGTTAGAAAGAATTAAGGACTAGAATTAGGAACAAGATATTTGCTCTGTTGGTTAATAAATTCATCTTTCTTTGATTATTCTGAGGATGATGTATGTTTTTATGCTTTTCAGTTCAGTCAAATTATAACCTCTCTGGAACAAAGAAAAGCTGATATGGAGTCCCTATTTGCAGCACCTCGAATAGCTATATCTTGTAAAATTGTTGACGGAAAGACTTTAAAACAAAAATTAAAACAACAACAAAACCCTCCTACAAAAACCCTCCCGGATTCTCTTACTCGTCAGTCCCTGTGCTTTTGCAGCCAGCTGAAACTTTGCTATTAATAGCTTTGCTGTGTCCTTTTAACAATAATATCAAACTTTTATAGTGCCTTGTAGCTAAGCATCTCTAGACATTTTACAATAGCATTAAAACGAAAGCCAGTTCTCTCAGAATCGCCACAGGATTCACACTAAAAGCCAGCAGTTTGCTACTTTATCCTGAAAAGCAGAAGCTGGTGGGCTGATGGAATAGAGGACAACCCTTCTCTCCCATCCCAGGCTGGAGCTTGCCCTTCACCTCATGATGGTGAGAGGCAGGCGAGGAATGAGTATTCATAGCCTTGGAAGTTTTGTGACCCGTGGATATGATGAGCAATACTTAGTGAAGGCACAAAATCAGGGCTTTCTCAGAGTCCGCATCCCTTAGCCTTAGCTTTTTTTAAAATTCTTTTAAACTCATTTATGTTGGAACGCTAGATTACTTGTAAGCACAAATATTTACATGGCAGAAAACTAATTTCCTTATTTAAGCCATTTCAAAATTTGTGCTTGGAAATATGAGAGTATTTCTCCCTTGGAAATCTGTTTTTACCTTGTGTATATGATTGAATATATATAATTATATATTTAATATAAATTTAATGTAACCTTACATATAGTCTCTGTACATATATTCTCTCTCTCTCCCAAAGATACACACACACACACACACATACATATATATATAAAATCTTCCCTCTCTTCACAACATTGTTTAAAAAAGGCTAGATTAGTATTCTTTGAGTCATAATCCAGTTTTTTTTTTTTTTCCCAATTACAGTGATCTAACGGTTAAGATTCAAAGCCAGAACTACGTTAGCAAAGTGAAGAGAGAATTAAGACAATTATCTCAGTAATTAAGGGCACTGGCCAAACCTTTTTTGGCTGAGATGTCTAAGGAAGTTGAGGAAAATGTGGTCTGGGGGAGGCAGACACAACTGCATTTTCTGAATAAAAGCCTCCTTTGGGCAACTCACTTTGGACATTGAACCAGAATTACACACTGTGACTTTTTCCTCTTAGCTCAAGTGAGGTAGAGGCTTTTGGTCATTAATAATTGATTATTTATTTATTTATTTATTTTAATTTTTTAAATTTTTTTAACATCTTTATTGGAGTATAATTGCTTTACAATGGTGTGTTAGTTTCTGCTTTATAACAAAGTGAATCAGTTATACATATACATATGTTCCCATATCTCTTCCCTCTTGCATCTCCCTCCCTCCCACCCTCCCTATCCCACCCCTCTAGGTGATCACAAAGCACTGAGCTGATCTCCCTGTGCTATGAGGCTGCTTCCCACTAGCTATCTATTTTACATTTGGTAGTGTATATATGTCCATGCCACTCTCTCACTTTGTCCCAGCTTACCCTTCCCCTCCCCATATCCTCAAGTCCATTCTCTAGTAGGACTGTGTCTTTATTCCCGTCTTACCACTAGGTTCTTCATGACTTTTTTTTTTTTCTCCCTTAGATTCCATATATATGTGTTAGCATACTGTATTTGTTTTATTTAGGCAAAGCTCTCTCTGCGCAGCTGTAGAAGAGAGCAGGGAATAAAGTTGTTTAACAACCCGGGTTTTCTCGAACACGGTAGCACAGTCCTTGAAGGCTGGTCATCTGCAATAATAAAGCGAACCTTTCTGGTGGGGCTGCAGCCAATCCCCGCGCAGGGCGTGCTAGCAGCGCTGTGTAATAGAGATGCGCGCTGTAGCACCCCTGCCTTAGGAAACCATCCAACGGGATTTCTTAAATCCCCTTTACGAGGACTCTTCGCCCAGGCCCCTCTGTGTAAACCCAGACTCTTGTTGGCTGACAGTTCTCCTTCCTGGCTGATGCCACACTCGGAGAGGGCAGGCGTGGGGCACAACTGTTTTCTTTGCCTCCGTTTTTACTGCTGCGCTCAAGTTCAGTTGTGGCTGCCTTTAAAAATGGCAAATGTGTTCTAATTTTAGAGCAACAGAGAAATAATTGTTTTTATTTCGGTGGTGAGGAAAAGTGAAGGAAAAACATCTTGAGACTTAATAACCACCTAGCCTGCAGCCATCGACTTTATTCATGAGATTTTTTATCTTCCCTCTCTCTCTCCGTGCACTTTTAATATCTTCTTTAAGGCGCATCCTTAAATTACCTTGCACAGGTTATATGTTTATTTACAACGAGCTGGCTATGAATGGGCAAGAAGGGTGGCTGCTGGCAGTAAACATCTTCTGCTCTCAACCACGAGGCCGACTGAATAAAGTGATGTTTAGAACTTCAGACATAGTGTAGTTTATGGCTGCATTAACTACCTGACCTGTATTATGTGAAAATTTCAAGAAAGTATGATGCATATTTATTCCCTGAGGTGTGCTGCTTGGTGGTATTTTATTCTTACAGGGAAATTGTAATAATTATCCTTCAAGGTAAGAGTTTTCATTTTGATGTAACAAATTAGAAATTCAGTCACATACATGCAGTGTATATAGTAGCGCACACCTATGCCCTAATTATATACATAGTAAGGTGGGGAATCTCAACCCCATGCCAGCTCATAGAGACATTTAAGAGAAATTAAAAAAAAAAAAAAATGACATGACAAGCTGACTTGCAAAATAAACATTTTTTATGGGGGCCTCAAATATCTGGCCATTTCAAGAAACTGGACATATATTTTTAAATCCAAGATTTTTAGACAAGTACTTGAGTTCATTTTGCTAAAAATAAAGGGAAAACAGCCAATGATCTGATTACTTTTCTCTTTATAAATAGCCAAATGTGGGAAACAGAAAAATCCCTGGATTTTTTTTTTTGTTGTCAAAATTAGTCAACATATCACTGACAAGTAATATTTTTAATATGGTGAATTGTGTGTGCATGTGTGTGTGTGTGTGTGTGAAATGAAAAAAATGAAAAGTTGAAAGTTAGGTCTGGGTTTTGTTTATGTAAATAAATATATGTGAAAATGGTCATCATAATGATAAGCACTAGCCTTTCCCCTCTGTTCTGATATTGCATAATGATTTCAGCCCTCTGGGGGAAGCACACCCCCCCAACTGAATGCTCTACTTGCACTCCTTCCTAAGTTCTCAAATGTGGAAGGTTCTCTAGACTGGTCAGCCCGTCCTTTCAGATCACCCCTCTGCCTCCTGTCAATCATTATCACTCAATGTCATATTAATTTGTACTTTCTACGTGTGTGCCTGCACATTTATTTCCCCACTTATGCCGACAAGCTTTGGGAGAGCTGAAAAATTATCTTTATTGTATTCCCTTGCAGCATTTGGCTTTTATCTACTTCCCCCAAAGAAGGTTCTTGATAAATATTGTTCATCTGAATGACTGATATTAAATAATTACATTAGATAATGATGACCATGTGCTCAGGGCATTGTCTGGCACTTAGTAAGTGTTCAATAAATGCTAACAATTTAGTCAGCTAGTTAAGGAAGCTGAAGAAAAAGAAATATTTCAGTATCTTACTTGCTTAACCCATGTAAATGAGAATTTGATGGAAAGCCTTATTTGTCCTCTTTAAATAAAATGATCATTTAATCTTTCTCATGCATTTACTTTTTCCTTTGTTATGAATCACTGCATATTTCTTTGCCTAGTGGAAACCTCACGATCCATCCATTTCTCACTAGTGATCTCTGAGGACGGATCATAAGTTTTCCAGATTGCTGATGAGAAGCCTGTCACTTTTGCAGTCTCCCACAGCTGTGCATGGTGCTGGAGCATCTCCGTTGGAGCTGCTGTTCCCTGATGTTTTCCAGCTGCAGGAGGCTCCGTCTGATGAGTCTTTTTGAGACTATTATGGCTCATACGTTCACTTAGTGGGGTTCTATTTAACTACACCTTCCTAATCATTGCAATTAAAAAAAAATCATTAGAACCTTTCAACTTATGTTGGAATGTGTAAAATGCTTGCTTATGTAATGCCTAAAACAAAATGCTAAGCTGACAGATTTTATTTTTTCTATGTAGGTGGATTTTTTTCCCCCACTTAATTCTCAGTTCATGTAGGAGAAACCTGCAAAGGGGCATGGCCATAATGCCCTGAGGATAATTATGACCAATGAGAAGTTTTCCAGACATTTTGTAATGGGCTTGGTCTGCACAAGACAACTGGAAAGTCAGTTGCCTGAGAACTTGAGGTGATGTTATACAGATAAATCAGGCCTCGGCTTGTTTTTCTCATTCTTTGATAATTTAATGGAGACAAGTTTGCTTCTAAAAAATTCTTTGGTATTAAAATATATACACTATTCTATATAAAATAGATAACCAACAAGGACCTACTGTATAGCATGAGGAACTATACTCCGTATCTTGTAATAACCTACAATGGAAAAGAACCTAAAAAAGAATATATATATATATTCTTTATATAACTTTATATATATATATAACTGAATCATTTTGCTATACACCTGAAACTAACACAACATTGTAAATCAACTATATTCCAATAAAAATTTTAAAAGAAATAGCTTGAAATTTCACTCAATAAAAAAGATAAATAAAAAATAAGATCATATAAAAATAAATTTTGTGCTTTCTCCCTGCTTGTTCTACAGTTTTTATCTAACAGATCATTATTAGGTGATATCTGAGTTATTGATAAACCCCTTAATGAAATCTTTGCTTTTGAGAAACAGAAAAATAATTTTATGGCTGGAAAAATTTCCCATTTCCCAGTGAATTACAGGCTTTTTTAATGGCAACTAAGAGCTGATCTAGCAATCCAGTGGTAAATAGTCTCCATGACGGGAAGAGAATTGTGCCACAACCTTCCCAAGGAGTGAAAAATTTCAGGAAGGAAAAAGCAGAGAAATAGTGCCAGGAACTGAAGATTGAAAAGATATCATGAAGGAAGAATAGATTTCCTCTTGATACCACCTATCAAGTTACATTTGGTTTGTGTGGGTTGCACACTGAGCAAATTTAGAGGGCATTATGCATACATGAACCTATGTGAATCATGTCTCCTATAGATTTACAGTGCACAGCCCTTAACCTTTCTTCAGCTTATCTCACTGATCTGAAAATGACAATCATGAGGATACTGGGAAGATTATGAAAGTTCCTGGAATAGAGCAGAGACTTTAAAAAGTTATTTCCCTTCATGCAATACCTATGTGACAGGTATCAGACATCAAAGTGAGTACCTGACAGTGCCGATGACATGGGTGAGGCTTCTCAGAGTTCTTTAGATCCAGATGTTCCTGGGACTCAAGCCCTCAGATGGTATAAAAATAAGAAAGGGTAAAGAAAATGGTGGGATAGCTGTTTTGGTCAAGGTGATGATGGCTGCTGCAGATAATGATTCTCCCCCATGTCAGTGGCTTAATACAATATAATTTATTTCTAGACCACATAAATTCCAAGGAGGTGTCCACCAAGAAGTAAGTCAGAGGCCCAGTTTATTTCCATCTTGTGGCTCTAGCTTCATCAGTGTGTCGCTACCACGACTGCTCCAGAAGGGTGCAATGAGGAAAAGAGCATGAGGATTGTTGCTGGGGTCTTTCTCTTGGCCAGCCTGGCAGTGGTTCATATCCCTGTGCTGACATTCCTTTGGTGTCATCCCAGCCATATGTCCACAGGCACCTTCAAGGGAGGTAGCAAAACATAGATGACCTGTGTGTCCAGGAGGAAGAAGAAATCAGACTTTTCCATTAGTTTTACTGGAAGCACCTGGATTTCATCTTTTTATGCTAGTAGATGTGTCATCCACAGAGTGGGTCTTCTGGATTCAGAAACCGAACTGCATTCACACAGGAATCTTCGCTTCTTCTTAAATGACTAGGAAAAAAGTAGTGAAAGAGAGAGCTCCGACACACAGACGCACATAGGCACACACACGCACATACGCGTGTGCACACAGTTTAAAGGTAAAGGGGAAATGCTTTTTTAAAACTTAAATAATTTAAAATCATAGTATTTGTATCCATTTTTGAGTGTTCACCCCTCGATGTAATTTAGATTTTGTGATTCTACTTCTTTAATGGGAAAAAATCATCGATTTCAAAGAATTTTGACAAAAACCGGTTTGTTTTTCAATCAGACTATAAGAAAGAATTCTATTTTCCTGGCTTTTCTGATTCCTGATTCAGTTGGAATTTATGGGAAATATCCATTGGATTCTCTGTCACTCTTTTAACTCTTTTAAAACCACATTGGGGTTAAAGGGGGATGTGAGATACCTCTCAATTGTCTTCTCCACACTTGCAAAGAATTTCTTTTACTTTTTCTTTAGTTTTGTTTACTAGTAACTAAGTCTTTTCTGTCTCATCCTACCCACCACATTAAATCTAATACTCTGAAAATACACACAGCATTACAGAAACTTATCTGACACGTCTCTGTTCTGCCCACACTTCATTTACAACTTACTTTTGAAATACTAGTTATCTTTGCTAGAAAATAGTCAATCTGGTATGTTTAGCCAGAGGGTCTTTTAATCAATCAATCTTCCTTCCTTCCCTGCCTCCCTTCTATTCCTTCCTTCCTTCCTTTCTGTCTCTCTTTCTTGCTTACTTTTTCTTTCCTTTTCTCCCTGTCTCCCTCCTTCTTTCTTTCTCTCACTTGCTCTTGCTTTGAACTTGAGATCTTGGGAAGCTAGATGTCTTGCTCATGGGCTGTTTTATTTTTTATTTATGTCCTACTTAAACTTAAGACTGAGATTCTCCTGTGCGATACTCTTCGTCCAGCCACGTCATGCCACCACTTGTGGTCCTTTCCGCAGGCACAGTGCCTATCGTGTTGCTGGGTTTTTTCTGCATGATGACATACTTTCTGCCTGTCTTGTGTATCATCTTTCCCAATGTCAGCTTTGAACATTTTAAATTCCACATTTTCCGTTATCCTCTTTAGGAATTGTCTTAAAGAAATACCATTTCATAAAAGTTAAAGAACTCGTCATCATACTCCCAGTTTAAATGCCTTCCCTACACCTTTGAAAGCTTTACACCTTATAGCACTCAAATATGTTGTGTATTTAATTAAAGGTGGTATTTGCTGTCATTTCTGTCAGTCATCAAGTAATAGGCTCTTAGACACAGAATCCCGTGTTATAACATCGCTTCAATGGGAAAATCAGATTCTCCTTATATCATTGTGAATTACAATACCTTTACCAGGAACATAACTCATGGTAACTACAAGAACTGCTTGTAAACTTAGTGAGCTGCTCCTTCCTTTTCAGCAATGAAGGGTAAAACACTGGGCATGGTTCTTGGAGAATAAGTGCTGATGCCTCCTGTTGGAAGTTCCTGTTAGGCAGGTCTCTGGCCACTCTGAAGAGATATTGCTGGAAAAACTGCATTCTTTCTTGCCCTGCTTCTTTGTGATCTGATCCTGGATTGGCCTGTCTGAAAAGTGTTTTACCAACACCATGTACACATGTCCTGGCTGAAGTAATAGCCTGCAAATGTCAGCCAAGCACAAGTTGAGCATGAACTTTCTGGGGACTGATAAATTCTAGAATAACTTGGTAAATGTAGACTTTTGGCTGATTCAGTTTGAAAGGCATGGACCATGCTCCATTTCTGCTCTAAAAATATTCGTAAGACCAACTCCAGTCTGAAGCTATCATAGATGGCCACGTCAGTTATAAAATCGTGGTCCACTTCCTCTGGGGCATATTCAGGTAAAACTATTGAACTGTTCACACTAATATGTGCTAAGATTCAAGAATCTAAAAGCCAGTAAGACAGTTTCTGCTTTCAACCAGCTCATATACTAAATGGGACTTATTAAAGGGGACAAAGACATAAGCAAAAATATTTATAATAAAGTGAGAAAATTGACTAAGAATGGATGTGTAAAGTATAACCTAGAAAGTTCTTTAAAAGTCTGGATACACTAGAGATATCTCCTGGATGGACAAAACAAGCCCCACCCTCATTTTCCTGTATCTCTAGATTACTCAAGGGAAAAATTCAACCTGTAGGGTAGAATAAACTTTTCCCACTATTACACTGGATTATGAAAATGTATCCAGTGGGTGAAAATGACTTAGGTGTGTAACTTAGCTTTAATTCCATGAATTACCACAAGGCTAGGGAGTAGCCACAGGCTGTTCTTAGTTTAACCGCAAGTAAAAGTTAGCACAGCTGATGAACATGCTGTGTTCAAACCTATATATGTACACAACTAGGCCACAGATGAACCTGAGAAATCTCTTTCTACATCTTTTTAAACCAAGACAGTGTAGTACTTCTTACAGCCCAGTTTTATGCAACTTAAAAGGGGAAACGTTCTTTGAACTTGAGGGTCTATTTCCATTCGACCATCTGAAATAAATCCTCTCCTTTTATTCATTCAGTCTCAAAGGGCTCTTTTATCAGTGAATGTCACATTTTGTACCTGGCACTGTGTCTTACATATTTGGGGACCTCACTTAGTAGAGGATGAAGGAAAGTTGAGTGAAAGGGGTGAATGAATTCATCAGCACCGAATTTTCATGTTCTCATCTCTGCAAGAACCCATCAGCTCCCCCTTCCTTTAGTTAGTCTGTGGCTCCCTGTGAGGAACTATTATTATTACCAGTTAGTTATTCTTCCTTTGAAGTCATGGGTAAGCTATCTAGTCTTTGAAAACAGATTTTGGGACTTCCCTGGTGGTCCAGTGGTTAAGACTTCGCTTTCTAATGCAGGGGGTGCAGGTTCGATCCTTGGTCAGGGAGCTAAGATCCCACATGCCTCGGGGCCATAAAATCAAAACATAAAGCAGAAACAATATTGTAACAAATTTAATAAAGACTTTAAAAATGGTCCACATCAAAAAAAAAATCTTTAAAAAATAAAAAAAAAAAAAGAAAACAGATTTTGCAAAATTTTCTTTCTCCTCTTTGCCAAAATCTCAAGGAGGGAAATAAGGGGAAAGGAAAAACTTAAATATGATAGTAATACTCTTTGTATATGCCTTTGGTCTCACTGGGATATGCTTGGTTGCCTTCTTTCTCCTTCTGAGTGGATAGACACATAGAGAATTACATTTGAGGTTTTTACATGGATGAGTAACATCTGTTTAAACCTGAATGGCTCAATGTGTTCCTTAAGAATCATGTTTACAGAATTAATTTGGTTATAAATATGAGAACAAATTTAGGCTACAAACTTAACTTGGTTTTTCCCTAAGGCAAGCTAATTCATAAAATCTGAAATATTGTTTTGGCCATGAAGTAATGTTTCCTCTAACTTAATAAGTAAATGGAAGGAGAAAACATAATAAAGCTCAAATCCCAGCAGCTAAAAAGTTAACACCTTAGTGGTGAAGAGCCAAAATAAGAAAGAATGGGCTGTCGCCAGCAGGCAAAAGGTCCCAAACCTGTTAAACCTCTTTCTTAGAGCTGTAACACTTTTCTTTCAAGTTATTCAACCTTTCACCCAATAGGTTTCTTTCTCTGAACTTTGAACTCTAGTTATTTGTTTAGCATTGTGGTAATAGAGTTTGGAAATCTGAAAAACATTAAGTTAAATGCAAGGGTGTTGAGAAGGTGGAATTCTTTAAGTGAGCTGCAGAAATTCTATCTGGAAGATTTAAACATTTTTTCCTCATAAGAGTGAGGGAAAAGAAAAATATTGTGAGTCTTTGGAAACATTATCGAAGTTCTTGGGTTTTTTTTTTAGTAAAGGGAAAGAAAGAATGTTATTGGTGACATGTATGGTGAAAAGTGAAGGAGTAATGTTCTCTTTAGCAGCTAATTTAAAAAATTATAAAAGTAAAAATTTAACAGGCCAATCAAAATTTTAATTGAAGTTGGATATATTACCAATAACACCCAGTCTGGAAAATATACTTTAATATTCATGTGACGGTAATTTCTGATCTGCAAGATTACTAAGTGAGGAAGGCATAAGATTCTTACAGAAGTTTTTCTTTCTTTGTTGTGCTTAGTTTGATGAATTTGTTTCGTTATTCCTTCAAATGTACTAAATAGGTAAAAATTAGGACCTGATATTGTGACTCCTTTGAAATAATATTAACAGTATGTGAGACTGTTGTGTCTAATTTAATAATATTTTGATGTAGTTATGTTAAAAGTACATGCCGACTACCCCAAAATGTCATGATTAAAAAGTGCAAAACTTGAGTCAATCTCAGTAACTTTTTCTTCATAATAATTATTATCATTTAGAATAGTGCCCTTTCATTCACATTTTTGGCTTTATGCATCTGTGGCCTTTCTTCTGCCAAAGAGTTTTGGTGCTAAGACTTCTCTGAATTATTCTTAATAATTTGAAATTTAATAGCTAGATGACAAGAGAGGAGCTTCTAATTTTTTAGTTAGGCAATGGGGATTGACAACAATGGTCATAATTGATTAGTATGTTATAATCTTGAGTAAAATAATAAAATAAAATATTCTACAATACTTTTAGTAGTGTCAGCTTTAGAACTGTTTTTTTTTTTTTTCCTGGAATAATTTGAGAGATACAAAAAGTGTTTCTGATATCTATCATCTATCTATCTATCTATCTATCTATCTATCTATCTATCTATCTATCTATCATCAACTTACCTTCTTATACCCTTGCTTTGTACATACATTACTCAGTCCATTCATTTACTTATTTATTCAGAAAAATTTATGGAACATATATTTTATGACCGGTACTATGCAAAGCGCTAGAAATAAATATAGAAAGGCAAATCTCAAAGAATTCTGGATTAAAGCACCAAAGACCATGGTTAAGTATGAAATCAGATAGATTAAAAACTTAGGCCCTCTAAGTAGCTGTGAATCTATATAGTATAGTGGCAATGACACTAGACCTAAAATAATGATACCTGGGTTTTAGGCCTATGTTCTAGTCACAGTTTGTCACTAACTATCCTATGAAATACCTAGGATAGGTCTTTTTACTTCCCACCCTCCACTCCAGTCGTTAACTCTGTGTCCATAAAATCGTAGCTCTAAAAGGACCCCTGGGAACACAAAGGCATCCGGGCATTCCCTGGCACTGACATTCTCTTCCTTACAGTCCCACATTGTCATCTGTGAACCTCCACTATAATATGTAGCATAATGGTTAGATATTTGTGTGGGTGTCATTTTTCTCCCATGTTCTTCTCATCTCTGTATCCCCAGCTCCTCATGCAATGCCAGGAATGCAGTATGTGTCAATACATATTTAAGTAAATAACTGAAAGGAACAACTATAATAGAAAGGAACGGTGGAAACAGAAACAATATGAGTCTGGCAGTGATTATGATCTTACCTAAAAATATGTATTGTGTATTTTCCATATTTTATTCTGTAATAGAAATCTTCTGTGTTGATGCCTTTATTACTGAAGGCAGCTTTCACTGGCCATATGGCAGTGTAAGTCTACTAGAGCAGGGGTCCCCATCCCCCGGGCTGTGGACCAGTACCGGTCTGCGGCCTGTTAGGAACTGGGCCGCACAACAGGAGGTGAGCGGCCGGCAAGTGAGCAAAGCTTCATCTGCTGCTCCCCTTCGCTCCCCATCGCTTGCATTACTGCCTGAACCATCCCTCCCAGTCCCTGGTGCCAAAAAGATGGGGACCGCTGTATTAGAGTATGTTGTACAAATGGTTGCAGGACACGTCAAAACAGAGAACTAATGCATGCCCACCCAGTCTCCCATGGCACATATAAAAGCAAATGTCTCCTTTCCAGGTCCCCACTCCACAGCTGATTTATTGACAGATGGCATCAGTTGTCTTCAGGACAACAAATAATCTGAAACTTGTTTGATCATCAGGATAAAACTCCTAGATCATTATGCCCCCTGACATTAAACATCTAGGTCTTTTCATGTATTGATTACATGGCTGTTTCTACACACATAATTAGTTTCACCATTTTTACAAATCCCTCCAGTGAGTTTGGTCAAACAACCAGATAAGTCATCTAAGAGATTAATTTGTCTGATGTGCTTTACGTAACTTGTGCCTAATAAATATTTGTTGAGTTAGTGTTTTTATTGAGTTAATGAATTTGAATAAACTAGTGACTCTCTGAATATCACAAATTCTGTGAGGTAGAGTGACGGGGCTGTCAACTGGCTACTTTCAACTGGGTTGTCTTCAGAAAACAATACTATGCATAAGCATGGTATAAATGATCATAAGTTGAACAAATGTGCGTGTCAATTTTGCAATCCATGAATGCAGATATTAATAAAAATATAGAAATAGAATCCATCAACATTTTTGAGGTGTATGCCGTGCTTATGCAGATCTTTGCCTCCCTCAGGAAGATAAGTTTTCAAGTTTTCATTTGTTTTAGGAGCTTCTTTTCGAGTTGAACTATTTTTGGTCTGATAGAATAGAGCGATAGATTTTTATGAACTCCACACCAACTTCAGGAGTTAATGCTTTTGAAAAGGAGACAATGTTATATATTCCTATGCTATTGGTCACCACAATCTGTACAACAAAGCTTCTCAGTATATCATATTGACTGACTACAAAGTTTTTATGTATTTCTGTATTTCTGTTTAAGAAAAATATGTACACAGGCACATAGAGTTGTTGGGTGAACATGCTTCGTTGTTATGGAAAAATAAAACTTTACAAACTGAGTTATTTCTTATACGTTTTGTTCAAATCAATTAGGTAACAATTTCAAATAGATTGATGTGTTTGCTGTATTAAGATGATATTCAAAGTTTAAACATTACCATGTTATTTTTAGTAAAGGACAAGTCTATTTATGGATTTACTGAGAGTAAATTAAGGGCAAGTGTGGATTTTCTTTCTTAGATAAAAAAACACTCATCCTAGCTTTAAAGAACCATCTGTCTATCTCTTTCCTCGTGGGGTTTTAAGAATGTAGTACCAAGGAATTTCATTGATCCTATTTTGCATCCCCAAGGATTTGTTTTTCAAAGTCCTTTCCCAACTATTTGCCATTTCCCATGAAACTATATCCAACTTTTTAGTACATAGTGTTCCATTCTTGCTTAATACCACCATGAGTCTAGAACTATTCTCAGCCATAGTTAGGTTTTCTTACAATGACTGATGTTATACTTCCCCTTATAAATCATCATCATTATAGAACATGACCAAGATTATATCAAAGGAATCTACAGCTCACTGATCTTTAGAAGGTTAGTTCTTTGTTGTAATTTTTTAAAGTGTTCAGTTCCAGTCTCAAATAGAATTATGACCTCTTCACTGAAACATCTTAGTTTTCTTATCTCATAATATTTTTACCCTCATTTTGGTTTCATGGGTATGTGGCCTCAGAGATCCCCTTTGTTTCCTGCATATATCCTACCAATATTTACTTTGTCATTGATTCCTCAATAACACCTTGGTAATTTGTTTTCATTTGTCACATGCATTTCCTTTTCACCGAGATGGCTTGGGTTCGGATCTGCATGACCACTCTACTATTTAGGCAAATCTCTTAATTGAGTCTTCAAATCTCTACCTTCTCTAAGCAATTCTCCACACAGTTACCTAAGATACAGCTCCCGAAACTCTCATTTTTCCAGACATGATTTGAGAAATCTTTTGGATTCTGCAACATACATAATGAAAGCCACATCTTACCTCTAGACTTCCCCATGCAGTTTGACCCTGTGGATGCCTCCAACTGTACCACATCCTTCCCCTTGTTCCTCACCCAGCAGCACCCAAGTTATGTTTCCTCTCCTCCCCTGTGGATAGAGCCTGCTTAAGTGTTGAGAATTGGAGATGGTCATCAATTACCATTCCCCCCTACACAGAAGATGGCTTCAGTAGGAAGCTCAGGTACATAGGAAATATTAAAAGGCTTTGGGAGTCAGACAAACCTGGGTATGAGTCTTACTGCTCATCATCTCCAAGTTGTGTCAGTTCAAACATTTTAACTGGAAAATGGAGATAATCCAGCCCTTGACAGATGAAATAAATGTCCATGTGAAGGTATATTCTGGAAGAATGGAAACATTTATTAATGAGTGTCCTTTATATAATGATCAGGTTGAAAAAAAAAATTACCAGTTCTGTTATTGACCCTGATGTGACAGTCTGGCCAAAAGTGTTCAGTGAACTGGGTCTGGTAGACATTAAGGCCAGTGCTGCAGAGAGAGTCTAAGCCCGAGTCTGCTGCCCTAAGGACTCCTGATTAACAAGAATCTTGGCTTTTGGGTGAGGTTTCCATGCCCTGGAAATTGTTTTCGCCGCCAAATAGCTTCTCATTAGTTTTTTTCTTCTAAATAACATTTCACTTCAGATTTGCTCAAAAGAGCAGATCAAAGAAAGTGTGTGAACATTGGCCAGGGTATGAGGCAAAAGAAGGAAGGGTGGTGACAAAGTGAAATGTGTTTTCCAAAGCGATTTTGTCAGGGCTGAAGACTGTGAAGAAAGATCATGCCCATCCTTTTATTTCCATTCCATTCATTAAAGTCTGCTCCTACCTGCAAAAAAACTAATCAAAAACAGAAACAGGATAACTTTTAATCATTCGTATGAATACAGGTTTTGAAATTAGAGTGTTCCTATGAAACCTTTCGTAATCAGAAATGGTGTAAAGCAAAGAAGCAATTACCTTAGGACACAACTTGCTAATGGATGCATAAAATAAATCGAGATTAAAGCACAGATGTTCGCAGACACAATGCAAAGCTATGGTGGCTTGATGTTGAGATGCTGAGTGTTGTTCCTGGGGAAGGATCTTGACGGTGCTACTCTCACTGCTTGGGGTGCGTGAAGTCTCTATAATGGCTCACTGAAAAATACATACTGAACACCATTGTTGCTTTTTGTCTTTTTTTTGTAAAAGCTAAATTCCTCTTCGAGTTTCTTTTGGTTAGCGAAAATAGGTATTAATGAAGATCTTTCGTAAACCAGAAGTGGTGTAAAGCAAACTTTCAAAAAGCCAGGGATACCTGTAAAGCAAAATCTATTGGAATCAATCAAAGTGAGGTGAGTAGTTTAATCAAAATGCATGATAAATATGCAAGTCTCATTGGTTAAAACCACATGGAGAAATGCGTTAGAGTATCCACTTACAGAGAGTATATAATAATAGTAACATAATAAATTAACTGTTTATAATATAATAAATTAACTGTTTTAATTTTCCAAAGGACTGACTAGTTCACCACATTTGGTCTTCATAATCGATCCTATCCATGAAATGGAACAGGAATCATATTTTTAAAAAAGAAAATGGTATTTTCCCCAAACATCAGTCTCTCTATTGTGGTTTGACTAAGCAATTTTTGCCAACAGCAAGTACATAAGAAAGTCCTAATTTTGAATAATTACTTTCTTTTGAGTAAATGTGATTTTAAAAAACACAATAAATATGATTTTTTAGGTGTATATAAAATTCTTATTATGGGGGAAATTTAAGGCTGTTCCTCTTCACGAGAAAAGGTTTAGGAAATACAAGATCACTATGAAAATATGAACTAAAATTTTTCTCATTTCATTTTGTTCAATTATTGGTGCATTCTTTCTGCTATATATATATTATGTGTGTGTGTGTGTGAAATCAAAGTAGCCATGGTTCCCCTCTTTCCATTTAACATCATGTCTTGAAATATCATCATGTCTTACATATTCTTTGAAAACAAGATTTTTGAAGATTTCCTGATTTAGCATGATAATAATATAATTAACTATTCTCTTCATGTTGCAAATTCAGATTTTTTAAAAAAACATTTTTACTATTATCAAGTCTTCTGGTTATTTTAAATGTTTACGTTTGACTCCAGAGGATATTTTTTTGTAAGAAAAACCTTTGTATCAGAGGGTATAAACTTATTTAAAAAATTGTACATATAACCTGTAAAAACATTTTTATTTAACAAATTCACTATTGGCAAACAATCCATCAGATAGTGTTTCGAACAGATTTACATTTTTCATCCAGAAGATATACATGTAGAAAAAAATACAACATAATTTAAAAAGTAAATGTATCTATTTGATCATCACTGCTGTGTGAGAACAAGAAACTCCTTTAGGGGACTCTGAACATTACCATTATAACCTAGACCAGGAGAGGAAAAGCCAGACCAGTTCCGGGAGGAGTAGTGGTCACACATGCACAGGAGTTACTGCTAAGGAGGAACTCAGCACCCCATGAATTAGGAGTGACATAATACAATCTAAGGCCTCTCTTCTGTTCTCACCGCTTTCTTGGCTCCCTGATGGCCAAAGACTCCCTCATCCTCCAAGCTCCTTGCTTTCTTTGGACCTGGGTTTGGTCTCCTTTTCTGCAAATATTGTAGCATTATCAGTGAATACTCAGGAACTCTTTGAGAACATTTGTTGGGCTCAATTTTTTCATACCAAGATCAAACTACAGTACCTGTGTTATAATGCATGATCAGGAAACTGTGTTGAATGAATGAATGCATTTTCTGAGTTATTAGCCACTGGGAGATTTTCAATGACCAGAACAAGATGATGAAAATGTCTCACCTCCACTTGAGTTCCTGATTGTACTTCAAGTTATTCCTGAAAAGGAGTAATGGGACAAAAAAACACTAGATCCATTGCAATAATGTTTTTTTATTTGTCTATAGCATTTCTCTTTTCTTTTTATATTCTTAATATAGTAATTGAGTTTTTTTGTTAATAAAGATAGGGTGTTTGGCACCAACTTTTTATTATAATAAAAATAGAATCTATTGAAAAGGTTTTATGCCAGATTTTCTGGGTGGAAATAAGAAACTACAACTTACTTTTATATTTGTGTGCTAAATATATTGTTTAGAGAACTGGTTGCCTGTTCAGAAAGGCCCCCTCATGAACAATATCTTGGTTGGGTCACCATGGTAAAGGTTACAGTCATCAGTTAATTTTTTTCAAAATTCAAATTTTCTCTTAAAGCATTTATTTATTCAATTATTCACTTGTTTATTCGTTCAGTGTAGAAAAAAATAAATTGAGTACTTCATAAGATTGGCTAAGGGAAAAGCAAAAATAATTTAATCATTTGCTTGAAAGAAGTGAGTCTTCATCACAATTTTCTTTTGATATTTGGAACAGAAATTTATAGAAAATTGAAAAGATGAGGGAGAGAGTTCCTATGAACCCCATACCCAGTTTTCCCTATGAGTCCCATCTTACCTTAGTATGATAAATTTGTCACAATTAATGAATCAATATTGATACATTATAATTAACTGAAATTATGCTTTATCAGAATTTAAAAATTTTTTACCTAAAGCCCTTTTTATACCAGGCTGTGACATTTTCTCTCATAAAGCAGATTTTCATCTTTTTAATGACCTTACAAGTTTGAGGAGTACTGGTCAGGTATTTTAGAGAATGCTGCTCAATTAGGATTTGCCTAATGTTTTTCTTGTGGTTAAACTGGAATTACAGGTTTTGGGCAAGAAGACAACAGAGAAAGAGTGCCCTTCTCACCACATCTTATCAAGGGTATCTACTATCGACATGACTCATTAGATTTCTCTACTGTAAAGTTATTAGTTTTCCCCTCTTTCCATGCTGCCGTCTTTGGGAGAAAATCACTATGCATGGTATACACTAAAGGAGTGGAGAGTTATGATTCACCTCATTGAGAAGTGGAGTATCACATAAATTATTTAGAGAGATTTGTCTATTCTTTTTAATGTATTTCCTTATTTACTTATTTATCATTTTGCATATGGACAGCCAATTATTCTTATACCATCTGTGGAAAAAATTTCCCTTGAACCATTGGATTTCCTTTGCATCATTGTCAAAAAAAAAAGTAGTTGACTATATTTGTATGGGTTTATTTCTGGGCTCTCTATTCTTCCCATTGATCTAGGTATCTATTCCTTTCACAAATATCATGCTTTCGTGAACACTATAGCATTATATTAAGCTTTAGATCAGATAGTGTGAGTCCTCTAACTTTGCTTTTCTTCTTCAGAATTGTGTTGACTATTATAGGTCTTTTGCCTTTTCATATAAACTTCAGAAGCAGTTTATCAATATATACAAAACAGTTTGCTAGGATTTTGATTCTTGATTGGGATTGTCCAGAATCTCTAAATCACATTGGGTAGATTTGAAAGGCTAACATTACTGAATCTTTCAATTCATGAACAGGTAATATCGCTCCACTTTTTTTAGATCTTTGTTGATTTTTTTCATTGTGTTTTGTCATTCTCCATATATAGATCCTGTGCATATTTTGTTAGCCAAATACTTCTATTTTTGTTTTGGTATTTAAAAAATTCATATCTGATTATTCATTGTTGGTATGTAGGAAATAAATTGACTTTTATATATTCACCTTGTATCCCAAGACCTTGCTATCCTCACTTATCAGCTCTAGGAGTTTTTGTTTTTTTGTTTGTTTTTAGATTCTTTGCAATTTATATACATAGATGATCCTGTCATCTGCAAATAAAAATAGTTTTATTTCTTCCTTTCTTATTTAAGTACTGTTTATTTCTTTTCCTTGTCTTATTGCACTAGCTAGAACTTCTGGTTGTGATGTTGAATAGGAGTGATGAGGGGATATCCTTGCCTTATTCTGATCTTGAGGGGAAGCATCTAGTCTCTCACCAGTAAATATGATTTTAACGTAAGCTTTGTGTAATTTTTCTATTAAGTGAGGAAGATCCCTTCTAATCCTAGTTTAATGAATGTTTCTGTCATGAATGATGTTAGATTTTGTTAAATATTTTTCTGCATCAATTGATATGATTATATGATTTTACCAACATATCCTCTTGATGTCAGTGATTGATTTTTTGATGTTGAATCAGCCTTGCGTACCTAGGATAAATCCCACTTGGTTGTGATGTATAATTATTTTTTAAAAAGTATTGTACTTGATTTGCTAATGTATTGTTGAGACTTCTGCACCTATGTTCATGAAAGATACTGGTCCATAGTTTTCCTATGTTGTAATGTCTTTGTTTGGTTTTGGTATTAGGATAGTGATAATTACCTGATTAGGGTAATGCAGACATCATAGAATGAGGTGGAAAGGGCTCCTTCTTCTTCTATTTTCTGGAAAGGATTGTAGAGAATTGGTATTATTTTCTTTTTAAATATGTAGCAGATCTCACCAGTAAAACCATCTGGGCATGGGTGCTTTTTTTTTTTTGAAGGCTATAAATTACTGATATAATTTCCTTAATAGATTTAGGGATTTTCAGGTTACCTATTTATTTTCTTGATTAAGTACTGATAGTTTTTGTCTTTTAAGAAGTCAGTCCATTTCATTTAGGTTAGGAAATTTGTGGACATAAATTTTCTCATTGTATTTCTTTCTTAGTCTTTTAGTGCCCATAGAAACCATAGTAATGGCCCCTCTTTCATTTCTGATATTGATAATTTGTGTTGTTTCTTCTTTTATTCTTGGTTAGCCTGGGAAGAGGTATTTTATTTTTTCTTAAAATTTCAAAAAAACAGATGATTTTTCTGTATTGTTTTCCTCTTTTCAATTTTTTGATTTTTGTTCTTATTTATATTCCTTTCCTACTGATTATTTAAATTACTCTTCTTTCTCTAGGTTCCTAAAATAGAAGCTAAGGTTATTAATTATAGATATTTCTCCTCTTCTAGTATACCTATTTAATGCTATAAATCTCCCTCTCTGCTCTGCTTTCACTATATTCTACAAGTTTTGATAAGATGTATTTTTATTTTCATACAGTTCAAAAAATTTTTTAAGTTTCTCTTGTGACTTCTTTTTGACCTATGGGTTTCTAAAAATCCATGGATTTTGTTTAATTTTTATTGTTTAATTTCTAATTATATTCTTATTAATTTTACTTTAATTCCATTGTCTGAGAATGTATTTTGTATGATTTCTATGCTTCTAAATTTGTTAATATGGGTCATCAGTTTTTTAAGCCACAATTTCTACTTTATTGATATATTCAGTTTCAATTTCTCGGGTTTGAATAACTCTAAACATACTTTAAAAAATAGTATGTTAAACATGATGTCCATGAATAAAGTTAATAAAAACCATAATAGCCAAGCAGATCATTATGCTAGCATTTGCTGTGGAGAAGCATTATAGAAAGTCAAAGTTGCTTGCTTGGTAGGAATCAGAGCCCAGAGACATGGCAGGACACGTTCTTTGAATTAACGCTCTAACATCGGAAGAGGGAAGCCAGGATTGGATCTTCATTTTCTTTTAATTTATAAATGGGAAATCTCATAGGATTAGATAACCAAAAATCCTGTATAAGGACTTTAATTTTTTTGACCTATAAATAATGATTTGCTTCTCAGTCTATGAGGCTGGAATGCTCTTCATCTTAAGAAAAAACATCTCAGTGATACTAGGATGCTTGTAGGAACTGGAGGATACCCATTCCAGGTGATCATGTCATTTTTGTCTTTTCTCCCTGGCCATTCTCCTCTGTGCCCCTTCTTGTAATTGTCAGATCAAATATGCTGGCATTCCTTGCACATATTTTGTTCCTTCAGTCTTTTGTTTTCTATATTCTACTGGAACATTATACAGATATCTTTGTGGGTTCCATTCTTAACTCTTATTTAATACATCATTCAAATGATATCATCCTTCAAGCTGTCATAGAAGTTGGTAAGCACCTTGGTTATGACACTCTGCATTTGTTATCTTATTTTATATTTGTTTGCTGCCTGATCTACTCTAGTAGGATGCAAACTCTTGTCGGTTTATGTTATATCTATCTTGGTGTCCCCTACAGCAACCAAAAGGCATTGTGTGCTTTTTCTATTGAGTGGAAAAGTAAATGAATGACTATATAATGAAGTTAAACACAAAATTTAAAGTGTGATAGTCCTCTGTCTTCCAGATGGGGTCAATAATAGCAGGGTCAGTGTTGTGTCCAAATTAGGAGATTTTAGAGAAAACTGTGGTGCAGAAGAGACAAGAGAAAAAGAACCAGAGAGAGCAGGGAGAGTGTTGGCATGTGCTAATGAAGAATTAAACTTCAAGTAAGGACACCTGAATAGGATGCTATTTACCTAAGAGAAAGAAAGGTGAAACAGTGATGATCTTTCAGCAAAATGCAGTGGAGAATATGTCTAAACATAGTGAACTTTAAAAAGTTTGTATTAAATTAATCAATCTGGGAAAATCAGGGGCATGGGCCTTTAGGGAATAGATTTTTGGTGAACTTGTCTAAAACAGTTGTCCTTTTAGTGATCCGTGTCATTTGGACCATCTTGGTGGCAATAGCTTGCTTATCAGGCTAGGGAGAAATTATTTCCTGGGTTTTTTTTCTTCTCCAGAGGGAAGAGCCATAAAAAAGAATAGAAAGTTGGGCCCAATTGGCTCTTTAGAACCAAGAAGAAGGGATGTATGATTGAATCTTTATTTTTCTATATTGAAACATGGAAACCTCTTGGAGTTAGAGGAATATAAATCTTGTGTATGGATTGAGGTAATTGTAGAACTCTTAATTGGTAATTCTGTCCTCACACTGTGGCTCTGGAAAGTTCAGCCAAGTATAATGGGATAACTTATGTATAGATTTCACCCTGAGAAAGAATGTATCAGCCTAGTCATGATTGTGCAATTTAATTATGTGTTATTTAAGGGAGTGGATTTCAAGCTTAACTGATTATAAGGATCTCCTCGATAATGTATTAAACACAACTATTTCCTAGAAAAATCCACAGACGTTCTTATTCAGCCAAAATGGGATCTGGCCCAGGAATCTGCATATTTTAAAGACATTCATGTGTTTCTGATGATTGGCCAAGTTTGAGAACTCCTGAGTTATTCAAGACTCCTGAGCAAAGCACGTTCAGAGAAGCAAAGGAACAATCTTTAGTGGTTCTGTATTTAAAGGTGAGCTCCTAGGAACTTGGATGGAGGCGGTAAAAAATTATAAAAGGAACAAAGATGAAGTGTCATCTGTGGGCTGCCTTGTCCAGTAACAGAGATTCTAAGCATAACTGGTTCCCCCACTGTCTCAGTTTATGTTTTTATATAATAAGATCTGGGAAACCATATCTCCAGCATTTTGTCAGTTCTCCCCATTTCCCTGTCAAAAAAGAGGAAAACAGATATAAGGAAAGAATAAAATAGGAAAGGAAAGAGAAAGCAAGCCAGCAAGTATTTATGTACATTAATATATTTCTAAGCAAAGATGGAAACATAATTTCTATGTTTTATTTTGCATCTTAGTGTACACAATTTAATATGAGAAATTTGAAGTTAGCAAAGGCTGCTTTGAGGCCATTTTTAAGAAGCTTTGATAAAGACAGATTGAACCAAAATTTTTTTCTAAATTCCTATTAGGTTGAGTCCTATAGCTTATTCCATTGTTACTCTCTAAATTTCTTAAAATGCTGAAAGATAATCACAACGGTTAATTCTTTGAAGACCTATAAATTTGTGGACTCCATACTGAGAAATCAAGTTCTAGCCGAAGGCGTGCTGTTTCCATAGAGCTCCTCTTAGGAGCATCTTATACTTCCTTTCATTCTGGGGCCCTAAACAGTCAGCTGGGTCCATGCTACCTCCCTTCTAAGGTCCAAACCTTAACCATCCTGTAAGGCTACTGAAGACACCCCAAATGACCTCAGAGTAAACATACACTGCTCACAGATTCAAAGTGTAAACTAGAACTAGAACTTTGTAGGATGAATCGGGCAGTGAAAAACAAAATACCTTCTAAGGTGTTTTAGCCAGCTATCCTAGATTCCAACCCCATCCCTCCCTCTTGATTCTACTCACGGGGGGTTGTCTTAAAGGAGACATATATAGAGTTTCTTTTTTCAAAGTTAGATGATTGCTACCTTTCTAAATAATAAGCAAGAGAATTCTGAGTCATTCAACAAAGTCCTGATGACCAAACTCTCATGGCAGTGGGGAAAAGCACATGCACGCTATCTTTTTCTCTCACTTTGTAAAAAGTGACTCTGATCCAACTGAAATCTGGGTGAGGATTTGTGTATGTGTGTGTGTGTGTGTGTGTGTGTGTGTGCTCGTGTGTGTGTGTGTGTGTGCCTACATTTCTCTCTGCTCTCTCTTTCTTTTCCTGGACAGCCTCCCGTTACACAATCCTGAAGACTGGTATCATGTTCTTTTTCTTTCCTTCTTATTTATTCCATCCTGGCCAGTGAGACCTTTCTGTCCCCCCTTATTTCTGTGGTTCCCAGAGAGGAACGTGAGTTTTGAAAGTGTCAGAACAGTGTAAATGCTGATGTATAGGCCACAGTTGTTTCCCTCAAAAGGCCTTCAGAGCCCTCCCTTCTCCTCTGTTCCCTTCAAGTTGCGAATGATTCATCAGCTGGCCTTTAGCAAGAAAAGAGGCCGGCCTGAGGTCTCAGGCCTTTGACCTCCCTGAAGAGAAAGGTCACACCGAGTGCAACTGTGCAAGGGCCAGGGCAGCAGCCACGGGCATAGAAACCCGAGACAGGGGCGCCAGGCCCAGTGGAGGGGGATGGTGGGAAAGAGGGGGAATTTAGCAAAGTGAAGAGTCTATTTCTAAGAGACTCAGTGGATCAGCTGACAGCTGGGGTCAGGGGTCATATTTATGCTTGATTCCCTGAGCATGTTACAGTAACATCTGCTTGTTATCGGTCTTCAGGGAGCAGGCGTGAGGACCAGGCACTTCTGACCTCCTTCTACAAAAGGGGGCAGGAGAAGAGATTAGGGGTTCCTATTAATGTTTGTGTTAGACTTAACGGCCCCCCTCTCCTGGGCCTGATTTGTCAGCTTCACCCCATTTCTTTTTATCATCTTGCTAAATATTTAAATGAGCCGCATGGTTGTCAGTGGGAGAGTATTGGAAACTGCAGAAAAGAAAGTTAGCTTTCAAGCAGGGGAAATCTTGGTGAAAAATATACAGTGAGAACGATAAAGAGAGTAAAAATCAACAACCCAGGAAATTCTTCCCAAACTAGAATCAAATCTTTTCACAGAACGGTCTCGGTTTTGGACATCATACATAGAATAAAAAATCGGTTGTAATTGTGTTCTGTCACCTTCTGCAAAAACAATTCCTAACAGGAGAGATGGTTTGGTCATTCAGTTACAAGGGAATTATAACTTCATGTGGGATTCGTCTCAGAGGTTGTGGTCCTCAACTCAAAATGAGGACAGAACTCACAACTGAGGGGAGGTTGAGGATGTAATATTAATTCTACTCTTTGATTAATCTTTTTCGTTTGAGTCACTTTTGTGACTTTTCCACAAATTTCCCTTAAAAATGTTTCCTTCTGTCACCAATGAATTAGAGCTTTTATGTGCAAATATTCCCCCACCTCCAATTTCTCTGGCCAAAGTAATAATCAATGGAAACATAAAGCAATTTCTGGAAATTGGGCTGAAGAAAGAAGAAAATGCTCTGAGCTGCAAAGTTCTTTTTCTTCATTTGCTGGAAAAAAAAAAACAAAAAAACAACACTTGCTGTGTGTCTGCCGGCTTCTAGAGGACACATTTTGCATTAGTTACAATTATCCAGACTCTTGTGATCCCATTTGCCATGATTTTTGTTTAGAAGTTTCTGGAAGGACTTGGCCTGGTTTTGTAAAACTCTCTTGGTGCCACTGCAGACACGAGCATACATAATTGATACCTAGTTGATGCCTTAAACACTTACATGACATTTTGTTTTAGCCTCAAGACTTGAATGGAGGAATAAAATTTGGGAGTGAGGGAAGAGTTTGGAGATTGAGGATATTATTTTCAGCTAAAAAAGAGAGTTAAAATAAGCGAATATGATTTCACGGAACGTGGTCTCCTTTGGGGTCCAAGTCCATGGCAAAGTTCACACAGTCCAACCTTCCATGTTACTGTATGAAAACAACATGCTTGCTATTTATAAAGAATTACCTTGGGGAAACCAGCTCTAAAGAAGAGTATAGATTGTTCTGAGGAAAACTGGATGTGAGTGCATGGGGCCTCTTCAAAATTAAGGGCTTGGATGTGTGTGTGTGTGTGTGTGTGTGTGTGTGTGTGTGTGTGTTTAGTCGGTGGTGGGATGGATGATGGGAGTCGTTGTTCAAAACCACTCCGTGATTATAAATAATAAAAAAATTCAATCGGAAGTGCGTTCTGCCAAACTGGACAATAAACCTCCTAGCAGGCCATTGAGATTTTCTTAATCAGGGTCAGACCCACATGCATAAGGCCAATGAGTTCAGTGGGAAAAACCGACTCTTATTCCCTGTTTTTTTTTTTTCCTTTCCTTTTTTCTTTCATTTGGAAGGGACCCCCTCATAAACATGCAGAGCAATTTTCCAGTACATTAACCCAGGAGGGATCCTCTCTCTGTCGGCTCAAGAGACAGAAAAGTTGAGAACCAGGGTGAGAGGAAGATAGATGAGCCTGGTACATAAGAGAGGGCAGTTTTTCCACTGTCCTGCCCTGTACACCTAGGACAAAGACTTCATTGACTGCCATGCTTGACATCAGCCTCATAAACTAGTAGTCAGGCACAAAAGGTCTGACACTTGAAAGTACAAGTCCCTGCCTTCTTTCTGTTGCAGCTGTGCAGGGGGGTTGGGCCTAACAGTGGTGTCCTTTTGTCAGCCCATAGGACAAGAGGTGAAGATAAATAGTATTGACTTTAAGGTAGTCACACAATTTTGCTATTTCCCCAAAGACAACACTTCCTCCCAGGTCTCACATCATGGCCCCAGGAGATATAACCATCTTCCCTTTGGCTAGGGAGCCAGGGTAGAGCTGGCCTGGGTAGCAATGAGGGTGCAGAGTGGACGTGTAGCTGGAGGGAAAGGGAGAAGATAAGGGGCAGGTACAGAGTCATGGGATCCGTTCCTTGTCCTCTGTGAGGAGGTGGTATGGTTTTCATGCATTCTAGCTTGGTCACAATGGTTTCTTTCATTTTCTTGAGATCCCTGGAAATGGTCCTAGAGGGGAAAAACGGATGCAGGAAGCAAGTCTGAAAACCATGTACAATGATATGATCTAAAAGATTAAAAAAAAAACACGTTGGTATCTTTCTGGGTATTCCAAGGCCAGACAATACAATGCTTTCCTGGGAACATTTTGGTAATAAGACTTTAAAACAAGCACATAAGTAGAATGCAATCATTTAAGAATTCTATGTGCTGAAGGCAGGGACACATCAGCTGTGTGGTCTGTTGGCATTTGATTGTTGTAACCATTAGGTTTTTTTCTTATTTTCTTAATCATTAGCTTTTATTTGACTGGGCATCAGCAAAGATAAACCTTTTGTAGTATTTCTTTTTGTGTTAGCGGAGAAGGAATTTGAAATACAGAACACAGAACCCATTTGGACTTGATGGCTTATGGCCAAGTTCAATTAGCTAGAGAGGATCACTTTTCCTGAATGTCATTCTAGATATGCTGAGTGCACAGTGCCATTTCAGATCTGTCCTTTCACCCTCTAAAAAGGCTCATTGGACGATGATGTCTGAGCATCCCCAATGACAAGCATCTCGCTCAAGTTAGACCTCTCCGTCTTCAGAGTAGACTTAAGGGTCTCAGAGCAGAGAGTTTCTAAAAAGCTATCCAAGAGTATTTTATATATGGACAGAGAAGGGTGTGGTAGCTCAAATCCCTACAGGTCCCTTGTTCCCTACATGTCCCTTGTTTTCAAGCTGAACAAAAGTTACAGTTGGGATATGAATGCCAGAGGGAGTTCCACTTAAACCCCTACAGTGGAACTCAGATCAATTGTACATTAGCCAGTTTATAACATCTATCTGAGTTTCCTTTGCCATTCCCCTCTCAAGTTTGTGAGTTTAGAGTCTCCTTCTATTGATGACACCTCTTTGCATCATTTGAGAATATATTCTTCATCCAAGTTATTTCAAAAACTCTATTCTCTACAGCTCTGCTCCAATGTCCTTTCAGAGAACATTGCTCAAGGCTAAGATTTAAAGATATCACATTGATGGGAAACTATTTGAGATTAGTTCCTTTCTATGAATCTTTTAAGTAAACATATTTACTCTAAAAACTAATAGTTGCAAGTTGGGAACCTAGTTTTTTGAAAATAGAGGACATACCGACTAGCTTCCCATTCACACTGGTTTAACCTCCCCTTTAGGGAAATCCTGTAGCTGATGCATATCATGAACTTAGAGTAGCTGTTCTGAACTTACCATGATTTGCTTTTGAATAGTTATGTGGCAATAATTTTGTCTTACTGATGAATGCATTATGTCTTGAAGAAGATGGATTTCATTCATTGCCTTTTGTTTTTGCTTTGGAGTTCCCAAATTCATTATTTCCAAGATAGAGTTATGTTCACTTATACTTCAGTAGAGCCTTGATTGTTTCCAGAAACCTGCAAGTTATCTCAGAATGCCACTTCCATTTTCATATCTCAGGGTTGGTTTCAGGGGAACACAGCAAAGTGAGCCTAACTTTGTCCCTCTGCCCCTGCCTAATCAATTGCCTCCTTTCTCTTCTCAGAGCCTTTGGGTCTTCATTCCTCTAGGCTCTCAGACATTCCTCTGGGTTCTCTTCATCCTTCATCCTCCCGACTCTCTGACGATCTACGTAGTCTGTCATTTGGCAGCTCTCATATGTGAAGTGCTAAGCTTCCTTGTAGCAGGAAAAAAGTTGAATATGAGCAAACAGAAACCCAGTCTGAAGTTGTGGGAAAGAGAAAAGTGTAGGTTATATCTGGGGGATTTTTATGGGATGATGAGATGTGAGCTACTGGAACATTTGTTCTACTTTTCTATGTCCAGATTTGCCTCTTCTAGCCCATTCTTTTCCAGAGGACACATGTTTCCACAGGTTTTCATTGCCAAAGTCTAAAATAGAGACTGAACATTTTAAGCAGATCTTCTCAAATGCAGCAAAGTGACTGGTCTTGATTCTCCTCTTTCTCTACTCTATCCATTTCATTCCTATCCCCTGACTCAAAACACAGAAAGAACTTTCCATTAAGGGTTATCTGGCAAACCTTGGTGTGGGGAATGTCTCTCAATGTTTCCTTCTGAGGCACTTCTACCTGAGAGGCAACAATTTGGTTGAGAAAACTCATGGGTTGGGTGCTGGGAAGACTTCTGTTCTAGTCTAATCTAGTCTAGTCTAGTGCTCTCTTAATTGAACTTGGACAATCATTTCATCTCCCTTAGTTTTCTTATCTGCAAGATGGACAAACTACACATATCTAAATGAGTGTTTTCTTTCTCTCTTGTCCCCTATATTTTAACAGTGAGCTGCATTATAAGTAAACACGGGAAAAAATAAGATAATGTTTAATCGAATAATTGAACGTTAAAGAATATAATCTCAATTTAAGATATTGTTGGTATCACATCTGGAAAGGTCCGTGAATTTGATGTGTGTACAGGACCAAGCATTTCCTCTACTCTTTATTTAGACCTGTGTCATGGACTTGGAATTGATATGTCTTTGGGGTTTTCTTAGTTCTGGTTGAGGACACATGGTTTTGTAAATACACCGTTAAAAACGGACTTTCCAGGCAGAGACCCCTGCATGGGGCTGCCCCACGGGATTCAGTGACTGGCTTGGCTTTCCTAGTCTGAATCAGAGTTTAAAAATTCTTTTAAATAAATATTTGTGTTCTGGCTTGTCCAAGGTCTTACTTTCTGATGAAAAAAATAATCTATTTTTATTTGCATGCTATTAAACCTTTCTTTTAGGTAAAAAGAGATATTTCAATCCATTTGTATTTATGCTGATACAGGCTGTGGGCGACGTTGTCCCTCCGGTGTGTGTACTGCGAGCTGGACTGAGCCAGCAAGGCCTTCCTTTGTCTCTCACTCACTTTGTCTCCTAGAGCTAGACTATGGTTGCGGAGAAAAGAAAGGATGTTGTTTTTTGATCCAAAGACTGAAGAACTCCCTCTGTGTAAAGTACAGCAGCAGCCCCCATACCCTGCAACCCTGTAGAACCAAGGCCAAGGGAACATGATCAGGAAAAGAATGGCTGCCTTGGTTTTGTCCCTCTTGTCATTGATGCTGGCCCCAAGAGACCTCTGTTGAGGGCCTGTGACTAACTATGCATCTTGATACCAAATTTACAAAGACATGCATCACTTGAATTAAGGCGCTAACTGTTGTTTCTAATTCTCTAACTTTGTTTTCCCCTCAGTGATTCAACCTCATATGATACTAACTTAGTAAACATGTCCAATGTGTTGACCTGTGAACCTCAAACTCGACATATCTTAAACTCAATTCCGGTCTCCCCTTAGAAAATTGGGCTCTGCTTTCTCTTTCATTTTCCTGTTTGTATGATTATCATTGCTTTTGTTGTCCACACTCAGAAATTTAGCTGCAACTCTGAATTTTTTCTTCTCTTTTTTTCTGTTGCTCCCTGTATGCTAGCAGCAATCTAGTCCTACTGAGTTTTTCTTGCTTCTACATCCTGATTCTTTCCTATTTCTGTTGCCCTGTTTAGTTGAGGCTCTCAGATTTCATGCCTGAATTACTGCAATAACACCCTAGGTGAGTTCCCTTTTTCATCACTTACCTAATATAATTCTCTCTTCCAGCCACCTCTCTTTTATTTATGTTCCCGTGGCTTGTGCCTCAATCTTGTTTTTCCACCCAGAAGGAGATAGTTTTTGTTCCCTCATATATTTCAACTCACATTCCTCAGAAAGCCTGCATTGATTTCTCTAGAGACCAGTGAACACTTTCCCTCAGGATACTAATTGCACCATTAGCATTTATCATATACTTCATTATTCTCCTTTGAAAAAACACATAAAATACTTAATGCAGTCTTCTAGAAGCTGTTAGAATTGTGAACAAGTCTGTGTGAAGCTTATACATCTGGTCAGGAAGTTAGGTATAGAAGTAGGTAGTAATAATAATACTATGACGCTAGTTATTGACGGAGTGCCTCTTATGTGCCGGGAAATATTCTGAGTTTTTATTGTCATTGACTCATGTAATACTGACAATAATCCTGTAAGGCTGCTACTTAGTATCCCATTTCACAGATGTGAAAATGGAGGTGCAGACAGGCTCAGTCCAAAGAAGAACAAGTTTTAAAAGAATGACAAAGGATTATGAAAATCCTGGTAGGAGAGATGACTCCCGTCCAATTGGGATAAAGGTTATGAAGGAAGTTTAAAAGGAAGAAGAAAGTGTTTTGGTATTTTCTATTTAATTAACTAGAAATGCTCCATCTTTCAGTCTTATATTGTTGTAGTTCTCTGAGTTCATCTTTGTACTCCTAATTGGATGGGAAGCTCGTGAAGATGGATATTAATTCTCTTCATCTCCACCACAGCATCTAACCCAGTGTTTTTCACATAGCAGCTGTACGTTGATAGAAGCTTAATTACCTTTTGTTGTCTTAAGCACAGAGATGCTGCATTTCAGGGCTTTTTGGTTGTTGTTTTGTTTTCACTGTTTCTGGATTTATATGCTGACTTAGTCATTTATTTTGATTTTGAGGAAATAAGTTACTTAGTATATATATTGTGTATATGTTTATATAGTTCAGATAACAATAATATTAAAAAATTTTAATTAATTTCAAAATACTTTTGAACCTGTTTTCCTCCAATTACCCTAATCACAAGTATTTGCCAAGCAAGAATGGTTTTACAATGTAAGGAATTAGGGCTGGTATAGGTGAGCTGATATAAGTTGCTAAAGATTTTCACAGAACCAGTGCTATTCCCTAGAGTTTCTCATTCTGGTAGTGTGTCCTTTTTAATGTGCCAGTGACTTTCTCACAGGGTTGTTGAGAGAATTAAATGTAACAAAAGTCAATTAGAAAAGAGCTTAACACGTGGTCTTTTTTTTTTTTTTAATTTATTTATTTATTTATTTTTATTTTTGGCTGTGTTGGGTCTTCGTTTCTGCGCAAGGGCTTTCTCTAGTTGTGCAAGCGGGGGCCACTCTTCATCGCGGTGCACGGGCCTCTCACTATCGTGGCCTCTCTTGTTGCGGAGCACAGACTCCAGACGCGCAGGCTCAGTAGTTGTGGCTCACGGGCCTAGTTGCTCCGCGGCATGTGGGATCTTCCTAGAACAGGGCTCGAACCTGAGTCCCCTGCATTGGCAGGCAGACTCTCAACCACTGCGCCACCAGGGAAGCCCAACACATGGTCGTTTTATATGTGTTAAATGTTACCATCATCATATTCTGCAGCATCACATTCATCATCATTATCACCTTCATCAGCATCATCAGCATCATCCTCATCATCCCCATTACCATCATCAGCATCATCTATCATTCATCATCACCACTCATATCCATACCTCCTTAAATGTCATTGGCTATCTGTGACCAAAATGACGACCATGGTTCCAGTATTAACATGATACTACATTTGGTTGTGTGGTCTTAGTAAAGGACTTATAATACTAGACTCAGTTAATCTTCCCAGAGCAAAGACTTTGTTGTACTTCATTAATATACAACTAGGAATCATTGCTTCTCATGTATCACATGAGACACTCTTCTGGGGAGGGGGATCCGTAGTGGGGAAAGTATCTGTGACCACCTCTCACCTCCAATTTGGGCCTTACTTAGCATCCTTGATGCAAAAATGGATTCACTTACAGGCCATTCAATAAATACACTTATTTTTAAGCTCATTTTAAAGTTTACTAGCAATTGATTCCTCTGAAATGTCTGAGTTGAAGCTGAATTTATGGTTGACCAGTAACAACTTTTTTCACAAATCACACATCCTTTAAACTAAATGCAATTTAAAACTGTGCAAAAAAAAAGAGAAATTATTTGTGATTTAATTGAAAAATACAGTTAAGGTAAGACATATTTTGCTGATGATTCATTTGTCCTTTCCAAGGGCAACTAACACATATTTAAGTAAAAGAACTGATCATTTGAATAACAACTATTGAGGCAATCTGTCCAGAAATCAGCATGTTCAGAAATATTAATTTGACAATTTTTTTCTGAAATCTTCTGAAGTAAAAATAATGTAAAGGGTTTTAGGTGTAGACACTATTATCAAGGACATGATTCCTTTCATTTGGACTTTCCTGAAATCCACTTTTTTTCTAGTAAAATTTATTGGCTATCAAAAAGAATCTAAAAAATAAAAGAAAAAATTTAAATGTATGTCTGAACACATGGGTTGTTAACACCAGATTTGTTGTTTTTTTATATTTGATCCATCCTAATGTTCTACAGTTACAGAGTTACTCAGTTATAACCTGGATTTAAAAGATATGTCCACATAGCTGGTTAACTGAGAAAAGTAAAAAAGATGTTTAACAGATTTTTTTTAACCTTCCAAATTTCCCCTGCTCACCTCCTCTCAAACTATAGTTTAAAAATTCCCAAACAGACTTTGAAGTTTACAAAGAAATAAAAATTAGTGTGAGGGGCAGCAGAAGTTTTCCTATTCCATCATTTATTACAAATTTTTAATTAAATTAGGAATTTGGTGTTAAAATATACTCACTACTATATATAAAATAGATAACCAACAAGGACTTACTGTATAGCACAGGGAAATATACTCAATATCTTGTAATAACCTATAATGGAAAAGAATGTAAAACAAGAATATATATATTTATATGTATATGTATAACTAAATCACTTTGCTGTACACCTGAGACTAACACAACACTGTAAACTAACTATATTTCAATAAAAATAAAAAATTAACATAAAAATACCAAAAGATTACAAAAAGATAGAAGAAATATAAGCTCAGAATAAGTTTAAAATTATTAAATACATTTTATTTTTTAATTAATTGTCTTTACATCTTTCATATTATTGCTACCTGAGGTTTGGGAATCCCTGCAATAAGGAAGCATCCCTTTAGTACTTTCTAAAAGAGAGTGTCATTGAAACATGAAAGAATATTCAGGTGAATTTGATGGAAATTTCTGATTGCATGCTATTTTTTACAAAAAAAATGGTGATAACGTTTTATGAATAATGGTAATTACCAAGCTATTTTATGAATTAATTGATATAATGAATTGATTGGTTATTTCTAATTCAATGTGTGATCAAGTTTTATATGACATGCAGAGGAATTACAAAGTCTATACCAAACTAGGACAGAGTCTCATAAAAACATGAATTCAGTAGTAGGTTAGAAAATGGATTAGAGTAACACTCAAATTCGTTTTTGTTTGGGGTTTTAAAATATACTTTTCCTGAGTATTTAAAAGATTATAAGTACTAAATTACAAAAATTTTAGAATTTGGAAAGACCATATAAAGAGGATTACTATCTTATAATCTTTCAGGAGCAACCCTGGTTAGCATTATATTTTAATTCTTATAAATGGCATGTAAAGGTGGCATGAAAAATATTTAACAATCAATTTTACACAGGCATTGACCAATGGGAAGCAATGTGATGTAAAGAATAGATCTGGGTGAATCATCTTGTTTTGCTGAATATAATCTCTGTTGTATGTACATAAATGTATGTCCATAAATAATGTAACATTTATTTGTCTGTATATTAGTTCTAATGCATGCACATACAATATGCAATCTTTTAAATTTATACATTCTGAAAACAATAATTGCAGTGTTGATGTTTAGATTATCTAACTATTGTTTATCTCATTAATCTGTAAAAAATTAGTTGTTCGGTAAATTAGAAATATAAATTTTATTTTGGAGAGAAGATGGATTTTTAAACTACTTAACAAACATCTTCAAAGCACCTGTTTATTAGCAATGACTATAGAAGTGTAAATCATTCTTAGTAGAAACACAGAGAATCTGAAGCACAAAGTTTTGCAGGACAAAATTTTCCAATCCCTGATAGGGTTACAGCAAGGAATTTTAAATAATGTGCTTGGCTTTTTAAGCTATTTGCACTCTTCTCCAATTAATTCCATTTATTTTTAGCACCATTACCCCAGTAGTTAGTTCTAAAATGAAATATTTTACATTATTAACATTTCATTTAACTATCCAGCTTCATAGATTGAAAACAAATTGAGCATCTCTAGAATAAATTTAACAAATTTTGTCTTTAAGAAGCAAAACTGGGGACTTCCCTGGTGGCCCAGAGGTAAAGAATGCCTTGCATTGCAGGGGACACAGGTTCGATCCCTGGTCAAGGAACTAAGATCCCATGTGTTGTGGGGCAACTAAGCCCACGCACCACAACTACTGAGCTCGCGAGCCTCAACAAGAGCCCATGTGTCTCAGACTACAGAGCCTATGCGCCCTGGAATCTGAGCGCCACAAGTATAGAGTCCACCTGCCCTGGAGTCTGCGCACCACAACTAGAGAAGAGAAAACCCGCAACTAAAGATCTCGCATGCCTCAATGAAGATCTCACGTACCTCAACTAAGACCCGATGCAGCCAATAATAAATAAAATAAGTAAATAAATAATAAATAAATCTTAAAATAAAATAAAATAAAAAAGTGTCCACCTGCCAGCTCCACAACTACTGAGCCCACGTGCCACAACTACTGAAGCCCGTGCACCTAGAACCCGTGCTCTGCAACAAGAGAAGCCACCACAATGAGAAGCCCATGCACCACAACGAAGAGTAGCCCTGCTTGATGCAGCTAGAGGAAGCCCATGCACAGCAACGAAGACCCAATGAGGCCAAAAAATTAAAAAGGAGAAGAAGCAAAATTGTATTCTGGATACATTGTGATTGTGTCAGCACTAAATTACATTGGAAGTTTTACAGATTCTCAATGAGGAAGTAAATTCACCTTCAAGCTTGTATATTAAGATATCCAAATAAGTAATCATTAACTTGTAAATCCATGAGGGAATCTTGAAGTATTTTTGAAACATCAGAGAAAAGGGAAGCAGCTCCATCTTTCTGCTTATAACTCCAAAGAGTTAGTCTTGAAAAATCAAAAATGATTCAAGTAAGATATACGTAGGCTTATGCCAAGAGTTGCCTCTTTGATATTGGGGTAACCAGTGTACTCACCTTACTCTGAAGGAGGATTTCTTTGTTATAACACATCAACCTGTAGCCAACTGTTTGGTTATTACAAAAGTACACGTACATGAGCAGTCATCGAGATGAGAAAGCCTAATAAAGAATCAACCAAAAATTAGATTTTAACAGAAACATGCCCTCCATCACACATGGTAACAGATCACAGAGTGCATTACACAATAGCCTCGCCTCTCATGTGACAGGAAGGTGCTAGAAGAGGAAACACTTTTGCATTTATTCACACCCCACAATATCCTGTATCAGGGAATTCACTCCATCAGAGAAGAAAGATTTCTATCCTCATTTGTGTTTAAAACATGAAAACAACATAACAGCTGCATGCTGCATTGAATAAGGAAGATCCACATGCATTTAAATCACTTATATCTTACTTTTTTATGATGCAATTGTGAATTATGTTCCTTTTGCATCTGTAATTAGAGGGCAGAACAGATGGCGAAGGCTTCGCTAAAAGTGATGTGTCCATTAAAATAACCTATGCTGCCAAATGATTGTTCACTATAACAGGGTATTCATTCACTATGGCAGGCACTTTGCAGTACTGAAATATGTTGCAAAGGCCCCTGGACTATACATGACGCTTATTATTTTTAAGGGCTTTCCAATAAAAGGGTTCACTGTAGCACAGCTAGCTTTGTACCTCATTTATCTTCTGAGCATATGTTTTACTATATTGTTCTAATTAAAAAGTGACCTTGTATATAATGATCAGAACTCAGTGCTGAAAAAGATTCATATAGGAGCTGGGGATGTTAGAAGACAGTTCAAGCCATATTAAACCAGGCAGTGAGGCAGGGGACTGGGGCAGCCTCTTATTGTGCATTATTTGGAGAAGGTTTTTAAGGAGAAAAAAATAAAAACAAGGAAAACAAAAGGGTAAAAAGTCATCATAAGATTTGGTTCAAAGATGCTCATATAAAATTTAATTATTTTACATCTGGCCAAAGCATACTGGCTACTGCGTTGTTCAAAGCTATGAAAGATGCATTTTGTTTTGCTTTGATTGGTTAAGATATATTGGAACTTTTCAGCATATCATATTCTGTCAGCTATAATAATAAAATTATTGAAATTTCATTTTTGTCAGCTTCTGAGGACAAAGAGCTTTCAAATATCACTCATAGAATGCCCAGAACTTTGCAAGATAGTTATAATTTCCACACTATGAAGGAGAAAACAGTTTCAGAGAGATTAGCAGAGCAGCCTTACTCATCCAGCTGGTAAAGGCATTTAAAAGAAAAACACTGAAAACAATAGAAGAAAACATAAATGACTTCTTTATGTAATTTATGGAGAAAAAGTTTTCTAAGTAAAAATTGGTGAAAAAACAATAAACACGTTAAAAATTTAACAAACAAAATTAAAGTGCACACATCTAACTAGAAAAATCATTTGTAACCAATGTGAAAGGAAGTGTCATCCCTGATATGTGAAGAACTCATACAAATCAATAAGGAAAGTACTGAGACCCTCAGCAGGAAAATGCTACAAGGGCAAAAGCAGATAGTTTACAGAAGAAAATACAAATCACTAATTAAAATAATAAATGTGTTCAACTTTATTTGTAATCAAACTCTTTTAAAATAAATAGCAAAAAGTACCATTTTCAACTAAAATATTACGAACCCTTTCACAATGTTCATGCCCACTTCTAGGGAAGATTCGGTAAGAAGGCCATTGTGGTGAAGCGAACATATGTCAGAATGATATTTCTGAAAAGTATTTGAAAAATTTACATCAGGAACATTAAAAAAAGTGTGCATTTTATCCATAACTTCTACAAGTCAATACTAAGGGATCAAGCAAAATGTGGGCAAATGTGGGCAAAACTTTGTACACTTGTATATTAATTATAATGTTATTTATTGAATTTTAAAAACTGTGAAAATCACCTAATTATCGATACCCAGTTGATAGTTTGACAAATTTTAATATTCTCATTCCCAAATACTTTAGCATTAAAAATAATGTTCTTAAAATTTGGGTTCTGTTTGCGTTCAAGGAAGAAATCTTGCCATCATAGACATATTCCAAAATTCATTATGAAAAATTCATTTCTGGCAAACTGAATTGCATCTTTCAGTCATCCTCCTCTTAATTTTGGTTAATCAATGGGAGATTCTCATACTTTGGCAGTTTTTCTGCATCAGCATTTTTTGTGAGTAGTTAATGGTCTGTAAATACCATTTAAATGCACCAGGGGAGTTCATCATTTAGAGGAAATCTATAGGGAACCCTTTTGTAGAGGAAAAAGTCTTTGGATAAAACAGATATTCACCCTTAAATAATTTTTTACTGGTTTTAAAATTTATTTTGAAATCCTCTAGGTAGAGCTTCCAGTCCTCATAAGAGTTTTTTTTTTATTTCTGAAAAAATATGACTCCCATTTTTTCAGAGTACATGTTTCCCCGCCTTCTTTAGTAAACTTGAATTTGGCATTGTAATAAGAGGATGGGCTGAGCATGTGGAGAAATTCTGAATGACAGTGCTTGGTCTTCAGATTCTTTGAATTGGTATTTATGGAATCCCATAAATATTCTTCCAACCTTTTGATGGGCATTGCCAACCTCGTGTGGGGCTGAGAGGTGAAGTAACCAGCAGAAGTGAAATTAAGCAGCTTTGCCTGGGCTTTGCATTCTTCTGGGAGGAACTGAGAAATAGCCAGAGGCTCTGTACTCCTGTAGAAACGCTGTGGAAAATCACAACCACCCCCTGATGCTAGGAGTGGGGAAACTGAGGTCCATGTCTAGACTTCCTACCTAAATCTAAGTCATCTCTCAATGTCTCAAAATGTCCCAGTGAACTAAGATAATAATTAACACCAGGTTCATAGGAAAATCATGAAGATTAAGGTGATGGTGATATTGAAATGATTTTCAGTCTTGCACAGGCAAATCAAGCACATATCACATTATATGTGTTTTGATTGTTTTCTTGTCAGACTCCATTCCAGGCTGTAAAATTCTACAGAGCAGGTGCAAAGTCTCATTCCCTTTTCCTTCCCCGGGGCTTACTCCAGACACTGGCATAGAGTCCTTGTTTTATAAATATGTGTTTTTTTCTTCCTTTCATTGGACCTACACATAAAGGACTAGTTTCTGAGTGGAATGTGTTATATTTTAAACTCTTTGGAGGATGCCCCTATATTCCAAGGATCAATAGTTCTGCCAAAAAAAAAAAAAAAATAGTTCTGCCAGAGCTTCTGTTATTTTTATTTATCAGCATCTCTTCCATCATCATTAATTACTTCACACAAGGCTCTGAACACAATTTAAAGATACTTTACCTGTCCATTAGAATTTTAGAATCTAGTTTCTTCATAACACAATGTGATTAATCAGTAATAAAAACATTAAGAATTGGGCATTCAAGACTCAGACTTTTCACAATGTCAAAATATTCCAGACCTATTCTTTATTGATTTGAAATGGAATCAAGACATAGAAAGAGCACAGGACTAATATAAAATAAGTAATAGCTGAATATACATTAAAATATGATTGCCAAACATACCAAGAGAAAACAGTTCTTTCATGTTCTTTATTATGAAAACTCAATTTTAAAATATCAATATTTTATGCATTAATTTTTGATCTCTGACCAAGCTATTTGTCATTGTTGGAACAGTGTTCTGCAGCAACTACTTATATGCTTTTTCATTGTGAAATGAGTCTTTGGTGATCATTCTTTTTCACGGAGTGCATCTATCTTTCTCGGTTAAGACTTTTGGTTTTTACTTCCCCAAAGGTTACATCTATAATAATTGTGTTACCCTACCTGCCAGTGGCCATTTCTCAATTATTCTAACTCAACTATTTGTGGTTTCCAGCAGGAGTACGCTTCCGATTTCTTCTCATACACAGTTGCTTGTTTCATGAATGTCTGTGGTTTGTTTCCTCTGCCCTGGAAAATTAAGAGGCCATAGATCAGAGGAGAAAATGCTAATTCAAAGGCCGGGCAGGGATTGATCAGAAGCTTCAGCCTGGTAAGTTGGTTTAGAATGCTATGATTCCTTCAAGGGATTTCTTGAGTCTATGCAGGTTTCAATTCATTAAGGTCAGCCCAAGAATCTTTGCAGTTTGATCTATCTGCCCACCCAGGCAAGCTGCATGCATGTGTGTGCATGCGTTTGTGTGTGTTTGTGTGTGTGTGCTCGCTCACTGAGGCTCGGTGAGACTTTGAGCATTGTTAATCCTTTTTTTAAAATTTTTTATCGGAGTATAGTTGATTTACAATGTTGTATTATTTTCAGGTGTACAGCAAAGTGAATCAGTTATACGTATACATATATCCATTCTTTTTCAGTTTCTTTTCCCATATAGGTTATTACAGAATATTGAGTAGAGTTCCTTGTGCTATAGGGAACTTATTAGTTATCTATAACTAATAAGGTCCTTATTAGTTATCTATTTTATATACAGTAGTGAGCATTGTTAATTCTGACTGTGAACGAAGGTGATCACTGACATGTTCTCACAGAAGACAGTTTTCAGGTTTCGAGAGACCTGTTGGGATAAACACATTCAAGATAATAGCATCGGAGCAGGACAAAAGCCACATCATTGTAAAAATGCCTTCAACCTGAAACATTCTGATGGAACTTTGCATGAACAATGGACACATACTGCCTAATGTGGTATGTAAAGATAGCAATAACCCTTAATGGAGACTGTAAAATGAAGCATTATGTTAGCCAGCAGAAAGGAAAATGCAAATTGATTCCCTTTTTGTTTAGATGTAAGTGCTTATCAAGGTTAGCAGGTATTCAAGGTCTGTGACACCAGAATAATTTGTTTTATTATAATACATGGACAAGAAGGGTGCTTAGGGCTTTCTGAGGGACTCAGATGGCCAGAGAAAATTCTACAGTCTGGACTCTTAATCTCATTTGAACCTATCTCGGACTCCATCTGATAGAGAGAAAGGAGGTTCAGAACTGAAACCTTTTCAAACGTGAGTTGATGATATTAATAGTTATAATGGATGAGAGCTGGTAATATTTTGTTCCTTGGTGAGAGTATAGAATTGAAACTTGCATTTTGACTTGAAGGGTTTTAGAGTTGCCTATTAGACAAAGGCTTTCCAAGTTCATTTTCTCAGGCTCCTGGACACTAGCAAGACGTCCCCTGTGGACTCTTCCCAATCACAGGGACTCATTGGACAGCAGAGATTGTGATACATATGTCAGTTTGGCTGGAATACAAACCACACCCAACCAAACCAGCAGGTCTCTCTCTATACTAAATCTAAGTCTATGGGACCCTTTTATTCTGGTCTTGTCACCGAGGTAACAGCTTAATCTTTGGATGCTGTCACATAGTGACACCTATTGTTCGATAAAACATTTTTTGGCAATGCTTTCATTCATCTCTACCCAGATGGTAGCTCAGGAAGGTGAGAGGGCAGAAGGAATCATACTGATGGGCAAAGCTTTTCATTTGAAATATTGAGCCACAGTGAGAGCTACTGAATGTCTTCCCCGGGTACAAGTGATCTCTAATGGCAAAGCTAATTTACGGAGGTCTTGACAATGGTAAATATGGCTGCTCAGAATTTACTTTCAGCTGTTAAGTAGATGCAAAATGCAACTGGTCATTCTTAAACATGTGAATGAACAGATAAAGCCAGCTCCATATAAATGGACTTAAACACAGAAATAGATATATCTCTCTAATTCTTAAGTAGGATTTTGGTATTTGGATCTCCCTTCTAGTAGGTTACCTAGTGATATAATCTTAATGAAAAAATTGAGGCTTTGATTGAGTGGGTTGTTGAATGATGAGCATAACTAGTTAGTTACTGCTCTGGGGAACTGTGTGAGTGCAATACCTGGAATATTTTTTTTTTCCTTGGGAAGAGATCATTATCTGTCAAGGGAGAATCACCCAGAAGAATAATAAAACAGTAAAAATAAAATCAACTGTATTAGTGGTTTCTTTGCTTAGCAAATCAGCAGAAAGTAACTTGAGCTAGCTTATTCAAAAAAGGATATTCATTGGAAGGATACTGAAGTTGTCATGAAAGGGCTGAATCAAGCAGCCTCAGAAAGCATGGAAACACATCAATATGGAGGTCCTGGGAACTCAGATTGCAGTTGCTCTCGGTCTTCCTTCTTGAGACCTACCTTTAGTTAACTCAGTTCCCAGGAATTCTTTGTTATGATGAAGAAACTCATGTAAGAAAGAACCTGATTGGCCCACCTTGGGTCAGGGGTCTGATAACTCCACATATGGTAGGTAGTCAGAGGAGCAGGGTTGTAAAACTCACACATGACTGACCTCTAAGTGGCCTGCTGTGGAGTAGGGGGAGGGTCAAAAGAAAGGGAAAAGCGTGAGTTGGATAGACACTCCCCAAATATGTCAATTACAATGGTAAAATAAGAAAGGTTCTTGTTTTCAGCAAATGCTGATCCCACTTAAGAGGAAGCAATCTTGAGTCTAAAATAAACTCCAAATACCATAGCATGGTCCTTGAGCCTTTCGTAGTCTGTCTTTCTTCAGTATTTTTAGTCCCATCTCAGGCCACACTATTCCCTTGATATGTACAGTAAGTCCTCTACATACGAATGAGTTCCGTTCTGAGAGTGTGTTCGTAAGTCCAATTTGTTCCTGAGTCCAACAATATTAGCCAACTAACAGTCAGCTATATAGTACCGTACTGTAATAGGTTTATAATACTTTTCACACAAATATTACGTAAAAAACAAAAACAAAGAAAAGATTTTTAATCTTATAGTTCAGTACCTTGAAAAGTACCAGCTACATCACCGCTGCTTTTACACTTGCTTCTGGACATCCTGGGCTTGAAATAACGATACTGTACTACTGTACCCTATACAGTACTGTACAGTGAAGGACACAAAAACACAAGCACTTGTAGAGGATGCACGCATGTGACAATGTACGCCAGACACATGAACTAACTTACGTGACTGAACATGCCAAAGCACATTTGCATCTTTGAAAGTTCGCAACTTGAAGGTTCATATTCAGGGGACTGTAGTGTAAACAAATTCACACATAATACTTCTGGTATTAAAAGGTTGCTGTATACATGCATATGCTTGTATAATTTGTGCAACCTTAAACGTGAAGCATATCCCCTGTGCTGCTGTCCCTTTACTTATACCATGCTCCTTGACGCAGAATGCAACCCCTCTCCTCTACCTGGCCTTTTAGAGCATTTAGCAGGGTTCAAATATCACCTCCTCCAGGAAGACCTCTCTGTCCCCAGCATCAATCAAGTCCTCGGCTCACTGTGGTCTCTCTCCAGTGTCTAGAACATGAGGAATAGATTTATTTTTCACCTTTGTATCCAAAGATGAGGAATATATTTTTTTCACCTTTGTATCCTCTACTGCATCTAGACCAAACGTTGGCACCAGAAATGTTGTTTGAAAGAAGAAGTGAGGCAAAGTAAATGTGAGCACAAACTTGAGGGGTCCAGAACATCTCTTTCTCTCTGCTGCTTCCCAGAGCAACGTGGCTGTCACTTGGACCTTCCTCTTGCAGCCTATAGGTGGCAATGAGAGGTTTCTCTCTCCAGCTTTTCTTTTCTTCAGGTCTGATGGTAATGACAGATCATTCAGGAGCATGCTGTGTTTGGAATGAAACCAACACAACAACAGTGTTATACACACTTCAGTCCCTATCAATCTTGACAGGATTTTTATATGGGGATTTTATGACAAAAGGCTTCATATCCCATCACACCTTTCCTGAGCCATCCACTCCCAGGGGAATATTTGTCTACAATCGTAAAAAACAAAAACAAAAACAAAAAAATTTACCCAATGTTAGCAGCCTCCATTGTTCCTGTTATTGGCTACACAGACCCACATTTTTTTATATTTACATATTCACTTGCACAAATTATACAAGCATCTGCATGCATATAGCAACCTTTCCTGGACATAGGGTGGTAAGTCACACACACACAGAAAATGAAAGGAAAGGAAAGAATAGTACTGTTTTCATTCCACAGATAAGCATCATTTGTATGTCAGAAGTGGGGGAGGGAGGGGCACAGAATTTTAAATGAGGTGAGATATGGGCCTTTCTAAATATTTTACATCTTTCACCTTTTTCACTGGGTCCATTTTGCTAAATCTGCTCCCAATAATCAAGGTCAGCGTGCTAATTTGCCTAATTTGGAATTACAGAGGATGTGGATTGATTTTTCAACTTCTCTCAGAATATAGGGGAAGGACCATCCGTTAGGATGAAATGTGTGTGTAAATCCCTTTTGACTCATCTTCTCTGACAGCAGGAGTGGAAGAGTAAGTGCGGCATTCTCTGGATTTGCAGTAAGAAATATACTTTCCCTCTGAGAAGTCCATCAGTTAATGTTAACCAACAGAAAGAGAAAGAACCACTTGGCAGGATGCTCTGAATTTCCCCCAGACTCCGAGTCAAGAGATCATCAAGGAAGGAGTCTTACTGTAAAGTACACCTCTCTTCCTCTGATGAGAGTGACAACCAGGGTGACTGGAATCAGAGGGCAGTCGGCCCTCCTTTGGCAAACAAACACCCACTCTGGTAAGTGCCTTTTAATGTGCATCAAGTCTGTGTCTAGGAAAAGGATGCACAGTTGGCAAGTACAGAGCTGTAAGGGGATCGCTTTGACATGCTGATAAAGCTTCCTGGTTTACTTTGGACTTGGCTTTATCATTTACTGAAGGATATTATTAGTGTGGAGATGATAGCCGTTTTCTGACTTCTAGAACAAAAGCCAGTGAAACGTATATGAACAAAAGGTCTGTTATGGAGAATCCTACCCTGTTTGTTCAGTGACTTTGGGATCCTAATCATACAACTTAACAGAGATAAGACTTGGAACAGAGAAAAAGAGCCCACCCAGTTCGGGGCCCCCAGGAAGACGAATGAAAGTCAGTAGTGTTAAAAATGGAAGCTCATCCAACTCTGAGCATGTGTGTAGTTTTCCCTTATTGCAAATATGATATTATAAAAATAGATTTGCTCTTTGGAGCCAGATGGCACGCAATACGTCTGAAGCTAAATCCAGTCTTGTGACAATGGTCATCGCCAACAAGGAATCACTTGGACTGAGATGCCAAACTATTCAGTTCTTTGTGAGTCCTCTTCATCAAGCAAGCACTTCTGAACCTCTTTGAGTGTAAAGAAACATACATGCCCCTTGACAACAGTGTGACTATCATTTTGGGGAGGTATCGTTTCTGTTTGTTTTGTGTTTGTGTTTCATCTGGGTCACTCTTGTTTGAAAACAATAATTAAGAACACATAAATAATAACCTTGGTACTTATCATCAATTAGCTGGTTGCTTCACAACATGATTTTACTGCTCACTTTCTAATGACTTCACTGATTGATTGATTGATTGATGCATCCATTCATTAAGCAAAGTCTTCAATCGCATACAAGCAAGACTGTAGTAGCTCAAGTCAAAAGATGTAAGTTGGGCTTGTCAAGACACAGATTTTTAAAAGCCATGTCATCTTGGGAAACTCTTTACATTTATCTCAGCTCTAGTTTCTATGGCTTATATTGGACATAGCCCTCCTAATTGTACCTAAACCTATCATTTATAAAAGTGATTTATAATGTGAAACACTATGCAAATACTTTTGATTCTCAGAAGCTAAAACTAGGACAGGAATATTCTATACGTTAAGTGAATAAACATATTTTAAGCATGTATTCTCTGCTCAGAAATGTGTGAGGAGTTTTGTAGATAAAAAGACTAATCTGACAGAGATTCAATACTCAAGAAAATTAGAGTCTATGAGAAGAAAATAATTTAGTCATGGAGAAGATATAAATTTAGCTATAGAGTTGCCCTAAAATTTTCTATAAAGTAGTTTATTTGCCAGACAAGGCCATCAGCATTGTGATTCTCTGTGATCCTTAGTCTGATTTTGCAATAACCCATGTAACAGACAATATCTCTTATTTTAAGATAAGCTCTCTCTAAACTTATGTTTAAATTATTCATTTTTATTTAAAAAGCAATATTCTGCTCATTAAGTAATTTCCTAATTTCAGGGCATTTTGGAAATTTAATGATAGACACTGAATCCAGGCTGCTTTTCTCTCTATTTTTCTAGAAACCCAAATGATTTTCAAATAATAATTGGAAATATTTTTTATAATTAAGAGCAAATATTCAATTGTTCAAGGCAAAATTTCCAAATGTAGTCTTGTCAAGAAAAGGGTACTTAAACATTGGTTGGCTAGTTTATTTAATAGTTATGTGATTTAAGAAAGGAACTGAACCTTTGGAAATTCAGTTTTCTGACGTGTAAATGGGAAAACAATGCCCTATTTTAAAGGTGAAACATAAAATTATTTGTAGAACAGCTTAGGTTTTGGCAACAAAGAGACCATGAAAGACTAGTTTGAAGGAACAGAAGTTTCTTTCTCCCTCACGGAGCCACTTGGGTGACTGGTCATGGCTTCATCATGGTTTGTAATAACTCCACTTCCATCATGGATGCCAGCAGGACAGATAGACTAGAGAGATGAAGGACACTGCTTAGTGACTTGAGGGTCTGATCAAGGGCATCAGTGTATCCAGGGACCTCCATCTGCCCCACGGCCAGAGGATCCTCAGAGAAATGATCACCTCAGAGAAACGGGCAACATGTCATCGCCTTGCAGGTCTCTTCATATAGCATCCCTCAGGGTACCTATAGCATTGTCCTTACAGGACCAAGCATAATTTGGATGATTGCTAGTGATTTTCCTTCCATGAGGGCACTTTCTCTGCTAAAGGTCACCTTATAATAGTGTGAAACTCATCCCTGAAGATGTAAAAACATCACTTGTGGGGTGTGTACCGATGCAGGTGTAAGTGTTGATGTGGATGTGTAAAGCAATTCATTCAACCAGGCAGCAGGAGACAGTTGTATGGGAGGCCAATTACACAGGCATTGGGATCAGAACCTGCTGGAAGATTCTAAAGGACATCTTTATCTCGGTGGATTTTTATGAACCAAGAGTTGCCACTGCTATTTCAGTGCAGGCATCCATCAACTCGGGGTCTACAAGATTGCAGTGGAGGGCCCTCTTTTCCCCCAGAGGCCATGAAACTTCCCGGCTCTGAGTAGGTGCTACAGATGGTACTGCAGGTAAGTGTCAGATGGGGAAGCAGCATGTGTCCCTGTCACCTTCCCTTCCCCAGAAGCCACTTGCCTGAGTCACTCTGTGCTGCCAGCCAAGGATCAGGTGCCTGGCTCTCTGCCCTGCTCCTAGAGTTCTCTTTGACATTGCAGCTTGTGCACCCTGCCCCATGGAGGATGAGAAATCACAGGCAGCAGAAGCCGTTGGAAGTGCCACCAAACAAGGATTCTGGCCTTGACTCTCATTTACATCTCTCCTCTCCTCTGCTTCCCATGTAGCTCAAAAGTCGCTAAGTGTCACACTATGATATCTTGGGAAACTGTTGGACCCAAATACAGTGGAACCAGGCGCAGTCACCGAATGTTCCCTAGCATAGTCAAGTGAAGATGAACCTGCCTTAGGGGAGTTTGGTTTTCCCTGTACTGAATTTGAGAAAACACTGAGCTGAGAATGTCCAGCTAGTTTAAACTGCACTGACAGAACCAGGGGAAAGGTCAAGTCTAAGGGTGTGCCTAGAGCCTCTCTGAGGTTCAGAGAGTTCTGAACCACTTCCGATTATTTTTTTTTGACATAACTGGCATATTTAAAAAAATAAAGAGAACAAGCTTAGAAACTTGGTGGCATATTTAACATTTTTACATTTATCAAAATAACACTTTCAGTAAACACAATCCAACTGCCTTTTAAAAAAAAAAAATTAAGATGTAGTTCCTAAAATATATGTAAGCATGGAGGATTAAGTAGGATGGTTTTATTTTTATTTTTTTTTCTAAGAAAATGGTTTTATTCCTAATTTTAGTTCCCATACAGTTTACCAATACACTTTTACTCTGATAATACGGCTTTGCAACTAGCAAAGCAGTTGAACTAACACCCATAAACACAGGTGGGGAGACAATTAACATCCACTAATGTTTCTCTAAGTAGGACGGTTTTATATTGGGGTATATATGGGGAGATCCTTCCTCTCACTGCGCCTGGGACAGTCCTGGTGTAAACCCTTTGTCTCAGCATAATTATTAATAGCATTCAAAGAGTCTCCCAGTTTGGATGATAAATTGTTTAATCAACTTAGCAATATGCTTAAACCTCTACGCTGAATGTCTTCTTATCACGGTCCCCAAGTTGCTCAGTAACTCTCTATAAAGCCAATTTATAGAAACATCAAAATTCTCAATTGGAGGCGCTTTGGGAATAATAGTCTTTGGAAATGAATTTGGGAGTCATCTCCATAGAGGTGACACCAGAAGCTGAGGTGGTGAACAGGTGCGAGAATCTGGACTAGCCTGTTCCCAGGGATGGGTGGATGATGGGATCCACAGAAGCCCTACATCAACTTTGGACGTGGCATTTTCCTACACAATGACCCCATATACCATCTCAGCCAATCCTTTGACACTACTATGAGATTGGCAGTACCTGTAATATTATTCCTGGTTTATCCTTGATGAAAAAAATAAATCAGAGGAATGTGAAATATGCAAGTACCTCAATAGTCAGAGGAAGAAGAGTGTCCAGACCAAAGAATCCTTCAGACTTGAATCCAGAGTGTTTCTCCACTGCTGTGCAGGAAGGGAAAGCTAGCCAAGGCTTGATTTGTTCAAGTTGTTAATGCTTGGAGAATGCTGTGATCTACAGGGCCCCATGTGACAATTGACATTACCAGAGATGCACTTAACTGCTGGACCCTTTTGAACCAGGTTTCCATGCAGATCCTGCCATTTCCTATGATCACGTGCAACTTATCTCTCTGAACCCTTTTTTTTTTTTTTTTTTTTCATCACTTGCATCATGTGGAAGGATAATAATTGCTACTTCAGCAGTCTGGTTGCATTAAGTGAGATTTGTATAACGTGCCTGAGGCATGATACACAGGAAGCACCAAACAACCCATTTCTTCTTTAAAGTATGTGTAAAATACTTAGGTTTTTAGTACATCTTTAAGTTCCAGTTGTGATTTCTAGGATGGAGACAAGACACTTGAGGCTATTTCACATTTTGGTGAGTTAAGCCCCTTCTAACTTTAGGGATCCAGTGAAACCAGCAGCTGAATTTGCTCGCAGATAATAATGCATGGGTTCCATCGCTGCTCCTTATAAACACAGAATAAATCTGAAATTTTCTACCACTGGAAATAAATTTAATATTTAAAGGCAATTTGACCTGTACATGTGTGCACCATGAATATTTAATGAAACCTATGGCAAATGTATTTATATAGCATTAATCTGAGGATATTTATTTCTTACTCATTTTCTAGGATATTATTTCCTCAGCAAATGGAAAGTTGCCCTCTGTAAAAATGCTCAGTTCCAAAGGTGAGCTTAAAAATTGTAGAGTGGTGCTCTTCTTTTTCCTGTTCCAACTATGGTCGCTAACTTTGTCCCCTTAAAAAGAAGAAGGGTCATTTTAAAAGGACAAGATGTGTCTCAAAGACATTATGGCTATAGGGTTACTCCCAAGTACCACTCTTTTGACTCTTCGTTCTATTGTGCATAATGTTTACAAATATAGACAGCAGAGCCCAATGTTTTACTTACCTTTGACATAGATCATTACGCTCCTTTATAATATTTCAACTTGTTAGTGCTTTAAATTAAAAGGGTATGCACGATTCAATTTAGTTGATATAATACCTAATTCAGAGATTTTTTTTTTTAATTTATTTTTTGGATTGGATAGGATACCACATGGAATGAAGGTATTTTTCTCTGATGCAGCTTCAACTTTGGGATTAAAAAAAGCAAAAGTAAACAAACAAATAACATCAATAATAAAAGAACAAATATAAGGTACTGTGCCCAGATGCAATTTGGTATTTTTTTTTATGTTTTCACTAAATCAGATGTGGTAGATTTGGGGGAAAAAAACGTAAGTTGCGATCTGATCACTTGTTATAACTAGAAAACCTCAACTTAGTTGAGAGGAAAAAAATTACAGAAAAGTAAGTATCAACTCCTTTCTAATCCTGCTGGGTAACTGTGTGAGCTGGAAAAAGCAGTCTTACCCACAGGTCAAGGGTACTGGACAGAGTCAAGCTTCCAAGGAAGGTTGTGCCGGCTAAGTCATGACTGCAAACTTTTTCTATGTCTTGATTGTTTCCATTTTATAAATAATCATATTCCTCTTGAAAATGCCACTCCCGTAAAGAAAACAAAACTAATATTTATAATCAGCATACTCTTTTAACATGTCATTAGCAAGATGTCATGTTTTGCTATCTCATGGAAGGAAAATAAAACTTATTTTAAAACTTAAACCACTTTTAACTATATAAAAGCACAGAATTCCAAAGGAGCTTTTTCAAAGACTGCATGTTTAAAAATTGTAGCCAGAAGAATTGATAATGTGTTCGCACTGGAAGAAATGCTTGTAGTTAACATGGTAGTTTGGTGCACACATGACTTCATTATAATAGTTGCCAAGGTCTCCCTTGACTTTCATAGTCCAATGGCTCTTAACCATTATTCTTGGGGATGCATTGCCCGCTGTTTAAGAGTGTTTTAAAACCTCATGGCTATGTCTACTTGTCATAAACCTCTTTGTGCCTGTAGATAGAGCCCTTTTTCTTCTCTGATGGGGATGGACAATGGGATGTAGTGTGTTGCTGTATCTGTTAGAATGACCCTAGGCTTTGAGACCCTGTGGAAATGGATTTGCGAGGAAAGAGCAAGGGTCAGTTCTTGTGGCTGATTTCAGATGAACTTTCTGTTGCCAGCACTCAGTGGGCCTAGCACAGTGTGATCCAGTACACACACAAAAATAGGTAATGGAAACAAAATTTTCACAAAATATTTAGCCTTTCTATGTAAAATTACATGATGATATTTTCTGTTCCAGTCTATCTCATTCTACTAAAAAAAAGTAATGCTGGTCACAACCCACTGAATTGATTTCTCAGTCCACTGATAAATCATGACCTAGAGTGGTAGAAGTACAGGCCTGGCACCCAGCAAGGCACATCCCATAGAGTATTTGATCAGTGTGTGTTTTTTTAATAACACAGTTTTTAAAATGTACTTTCGTTTTTCTTACAAAGGCCATGCGTAGCCTTGTTCCACTGTCTCTTCTTTACCAATCTCTTCTCTGCAGTCTAGCACATGACATCTTTTAGTTTCAGTGCACAACAGAAATTTGCAACACCCTCAGAGAATTTTAGAGTTGCAGCTGTAAATGATGCGGGGACATAGTGATTTTGAAGCATGGATAGAGTTGCCAGATAACATTCAGGACACCCACTTAAATTTGAATTTCAGATACATACTGAATAACTTTTTAGTATAAGTTTGTCTCAAATATTGCATGGATATACATATACCACAAAAGTATTTGTTGCTTATCTGGGTTGAAAATATAAGTGGGCATCCTGTATTTTTATTTGGTAAATACAGCAACCCTCAGTCCCAGAAACTGTGTTTTCCACTTATAGCTGGTTAATTGAGTTGAATTTCATTTCTCTCATTTATAAGATGTGAAGGTTGACTTGATGAGCATCAAAGTCTCATCTAGGTGTAATTTTCTATGATTTACGATATAGAGATTTGGAATATATCGTACAGACATACCTTAGAGATATTGCAGGTTTGGTTTCAGACCATGGCAATAAAGCAAATGTGTCAATAGGGTCACACAAATTTTCTTGGTTTCCCAGTGCATATAAAAGTTATGTTTACACTTTACTGTAGTCTGTTAAGTGTGCAATAGCATTATGTATAAAAAAGTACCCACCTTAATTAAAAATGCTTTATTGCTAGAAAATGCTAACCATCATCTGAGCCTTCAGTGAATCACAGTAGTAACACCAAAGATCACTGATCACAGATCACCATAAAAATACAATAATAATGAAATAGTTTGAAATATTGAGACAATTGCCAACATGTGACACAGAGGCATGAAGAGAACAAATGCTGTTGGAAAAATGGAGCCGACAGACTTGCTAGATGCAGAATTGTCACCAACTTCAAAATGTAATATCTGCAAATTGCAATAAAGCAAAGCACAATAAAACAAGTTATGCCTGTAGTAAAAAAATAGATGGTGAATGAATAATATTAAAGAAAATAATTTTAGTTTTTGTATTTATGCTGCGGTTGAATCCTGTGAGCATATATTTAACTTGCGAAAAATTAGACAATAGATTCCTGAGAGAGAACAATGTGTGGTGTTGGGCTATTTTGCTCAGTGTGTCTCTCCATGAGCACATGTCTTGAAGAAAATGGGAGATGAAACCTACAAAATTGATAACTTCTCACTAAGTTCTCATCGTGGGAAGACCTTGTTGACTGCGGCAGCCATGGACTGTGCCTCTGAGATCTTTCTTCCATAAAGACCTTGACATTCAAAGGCAAGGAACACAGTTAGCTGACAACCTGCCATTACTGCCCCTCCAAGGTCCACCTCAGCTTTCCAGCTGAGATCACACTTCTCCCAGGCAGCCCCAGCCAATGCCCAAGCATGGCAGAAGGTACCAGGGTCCTTCTAATAGGCAATCTTTGCACTGGATCTCCTTGTTGGCTTGGCTGTTCTTTGTCAGATCTTTACCGCAGTCAGAGGCTCTCCTGCCAAATTCTTCCTTTTTTCTCTTAATCTTTCATATGCCTCAGCCCCCAGTAAACCTCATGCACCCTGAGTATTTGATTCCCCCCTAAGTCCTCAGAGCCTGAAGAGGTGGCTTATCACTCCCTATTAAGAGCTAGTATTCTCCCTGTATGGGAAGGTACCATGAGTTGTCACCTCTGTAAGGCCACCAGGTACACCATCTCCTTTGCTGGCTGCCAAGCCAAAAACTGAAGTTAAGTCATAGTTTACTGAAGGCGTGCTGGGCTTGGTGAGGACTTTATGCCAAAGGAGTAGTAAGAAATCCAGTATATACAGGCGAAAATGATGGGAGTACTTACGGACTGGATTTTGAGGGTGCTTGATCAAGGTGTTTGGAACATAGCAAGGGGTGAAGAGAGTGGGTCGCTCTATCAGGATGCAGGATTTAACACCAGGGGTTGATGCAAACTTGTTGGGAGACTGGTTCCTAGAAGCCTGGAAAACAAGATGACCCCACTGAGTGAAGTTGCAAAGCTGAATGGCTACAGCAGGTGGTCGAAGAAGGAAGTAAAAGGCTCAACAAAGCGGCCATGCTGGAGGGGATGGAAGATTATGTTCCAAGGCAAGGCCCAGAGGAGACTCAGTATTCACAAGGCTGCTGTGAATGTGCCAGTGAGAAAGGCATCTGATCATTAACTCTCCTCTGCGGCCTGACACAGAGCTTGTTCATTGAAAGCAGTGGGGGTGACAGAGTCCCAAAGCAATAGATACAAGGTGGTAGTACTAACTACCAGCATTCAGGGACAACTGTGTAATGAGTGAGATCAGAGTGGTACCCAAGGGGCCTTGACTCAAAGAGAATTGAGGGGATTATTAATTGGATGAAATAGGGACAATTTTCCTAGAGACAAAATAAATGGGCAATCAATGAGGGTACTGCCTAATACATATAATCATTTTAATAAATTCCACACAACTAGAAACATTAATTTGACCCATATTCTATCATCTTTGAGTGATACCCGGAGTAGGAAAAGGATCTATCCCAGGTGCAGGCTACAGTGCCTGCATTCCAGACACTTGGGTCATGCAATCACATGCCAGTGGTGAAAAGTGATGCAGAGAGGAGTTCATGACAAATGCCAGTGGGAGAGTCACAGTGCAAGACCCCGGTGTTCTGCAACAAGGAAATGTCATTTGCAATGAAAAATTGTATATCATCATCCTTCTGTACCCTGAAAGAGATGGAATGTTTCAGAACAAGTGACCATGGATCCAGGACTTTCATCAAAAGCTGGGCTCTTTCAGAGTCATATATTGATCAGGCAGGGAGCACAGGAATCTATCATAACACGGCAAAGGAACATCTAAGATGGAGCCCAAGCAGAACCAGATGGTGCTTTGACGCACAGAGAACTGTGAATATTGTTAACCGTGTGAAATAGGGACAGTTTTCCTAGCGACAAATATGCTGCAGGAGAGCCAGTGCCCCCATCTCAACTCTCATAAATGGCCATATGGGGACTCCTGTAAGACAAGCTGATGGAGGACCAAAATCTCAAAGATCATTACCAGATGGGCTATCTTACAAGGTGCAAGCCATAAAAGGATGGTTGGCTGCATCAAAGCCATAGTCAAGGTTGGCTTGAAAGCCATTGGTAAGCTCTTCCCAGGGAGCAGAGTTTTGAGTGATTTACCTGGTCAGCTACTTTTTGTGGCAGGAAAAGTAGTCTGAGCTGAGAATATGTGTAGATTTATGGGCAGTGCCAAATTTCTGGGCTCAGCTGTTCAGGGCAGTTAAGAAAAAAGACTGGAGGATCAGAGGAAAAGAGGTAAGAAAACTGAAGGAATTCCAAGGCAGCCCTTACAGCCACACTCTGGAATCATCTACGAGAAGGTAAAGGGTGAAACTAATCCAATAAATGCTAATGAAGGCAGGACCCAGTGTCGGGGTAGATGAAGCTGCAAAATTCCAGATATTAGAATCCAAAAGGCATCATTCTTTGGAGAAGACCCAGACATAGGCAAGAACATACACACAAAATCTCTCACTGTAAACATGTCTATTAGTGAAAAACAAATCAAAAACAAGCACTTTACAAATACTTGGAGCATCAGTGGGAGATTCTAAAATACTTCTGGAGTGTTTGGAATAATAAATGGAAATTAAAAGCTTAGTATATATTATTATAAATTTAAGGCTTGGATATCATCAACTGTCATTATTACTGTGCTGTCATTATTATTTTATTGCAACTAAATATATTTTTGAGGGATTTCAGGGATTTATTCTAGTTTTATTTCTCACACTGAATCATAAATTCCTTAAATGCCAAGTTTTCCACTGTGGGAGTTTCCTAAAATCAACTCCTCATTGTTGGGGAAAAAACTATAGTATCTTAAACTTTCCATTGGGGGTTGGTATCATAGGTTGGAAATATATGACCTCAGTATGAAAGCCCCTCATACTCTGAAAAAATTTTCTTTAAGCTCATCTTAATGTTACCTCTTCAGGCAATGTAATCTCTCATCTTCTCTAATTTTACACACGTTTGTTATCTGGTATTATAACCATAATTATTAGCATCACTAAATCATTTATTGGATCTTATATCTCTATCAGATTGTAAAACACAAGAATCCATAATAGTGTGGCCAGAGTTGGTCACCAATCATTGCAATGAAAGGCCATCCCTGTAATTTTTACATGCTTCCTCTTCAAATGATTTCTTTATTTTTGAAAACAGTTTTTCTTAATATTACAAAAGTAGTATATATTCTTTGTTGATATTTTTAAAACTTGGACACATGAAATTTAAAATATTTACAAATTTTACATTACCTTTAATCCTACCACTAAAAGATCACTGACTATAAACCCATTATACCCCTATATTCCCTCACTGTTTTCTCTTCCAGTTAAAGAGGGAGGGAAGAAGAGCCAAACTGGTCTACAAATAGGTCATTTCAGTATGCGAGTACAAGCTGAAAAAGGCAAGGAATTACAGACAGAAAAAGAATAGAGCAGATGGAGAAACAATAAGAAGAAACAATAGAAGAAAATTTCCCTGACGTGAAGAAAGAGTGACTCTTCAGATTAATACTCACCAAGTGCCTACAAAAAATATCAAAGGAAAGAGAATTATAGCCAATCTTACTCTAATGAAAAGTCAGCATTTGAAAATAATGTTATGAACCATAGCATAGAAAACACAAGGTTACAGAGAAAGGGAGGAGAAGAAAATTTAGCATAAATTTCTTCTCATCATAAATGCTTCACACCGAGGAAACCACATCTACATATGCTTTGAGTGTGAAAAATTGTAATTCAAAGTTTCTAAATAAAGAGAAGCTATGAGGTCATTAACAAGTGAGATAGAAAAAATGTTCTCAGACCCAAAGGGTCCCAGAAAAACAGACCATTGAAACTTTTGTGAAAAAATTACTGGAGGACATGTTCTAACCAAATGAGAAATGAGTCAAAATAACAGACAGAAGAACAAAAGAATATGAGATAAAAGAAGAGTGGTGAGCAATGAAATCTATAAACCTTAGAGCTTTTTTTCAAACACTCATTACAAAATATAGTTAAGGAATATAATGAAAACATTAAAATTATTCTTGAAAGGGGAGATTAATAAAGTAAAAGTAATTTATCAATAATAATCTGTTTCAAATTTGAAATTATTATAAAGTATAAAGGAAGAAGGAAACTGGAAGTGAGAGAGTTGAGTCAACATACTTTGGGGTTTAAATGAATATTATTTCATGATTGATATTAATAGAGGAGTAGACAGAATATATAATTTTCTAATCACTGGAGAGTAAAGGAAAGAGTAAAATGTGTAAAGCATTCATTTAAAAAACTTATTTTTTCTTTAACGAATTTTAATGATTTTTCCATGTTTAAATATTTTCTTCGATAACACCACAGAACAGTCTATTGAATATCCTCACAGTATTTTAACCAACATCCTATATTTAATGTATTGAATGTGTCGCCAAATTTTATTCCAACCAGTTTATATCATTTTACAGTCCCACCAACAATGAATGAAAAGGCCTATCACATTACACCCTAGCTAACATGCTGTTACAATAAAAGTATATCAGGGCTGTCTCATTTTAGCTCAGCCACTAAATATTTCATTCATACAGGAGGTTTTTTCCTGCCCTGAAATAAAATATTTAATTTTGCTTAAAAATGAGTTAGTGCGTTTTTCCCCACAAATAATTTAAAATCTCTCTTTCAAAAATAGGACCAACTGCTAAACGCTTTCTGGTTTTAGCAAATATTTTGTTTCCAGCCAAAATTACAGTCAAGTACCTTTAAAATATTTGGCAATAGTTATCATCATTTTATTTGATAAGACAAGAGCCCTTTGGTGAAAATACTTACAAAAATTAATTGTGAATATGCTTAGGTTTGGAGAATTACTTTGCAAGTGAGATTTCTGATTTTAGTATGAAGTCTATTAATATGAAATCAAAGTAGAGTATCTTAGGTTGCAGGTTTTTCAGAAGTCTATTTTTATTTGTACCTCCCTAGAGGAAGGAATATAATAATGAATTACTATATTTCCAAGAGATGCTTTTTCTTTTGAAGTGTCTGCTACCATTCTACCACCATGTTTTCTTTCTTAGGGAAAATGTATAAAATATCACATGACACATCAAAGAATGTAAAGAAAAAATTAAGAATCTCAAATAAAAATAAAATCAATCCTTAGCATGGGTAGTGGAATAAAGTATTTTAATTTAAAAATCTTTAATACCACAATAGAATGTCAGATAACATTTTAAATTAAAGTATAGTTGATTTACAAAGTTTCAGGTATACAGCATAGTAATTCAGTATTTTTATAGATTATATTCCATTAAAAGCTATTGCAAGATAATGGCTATAATTTTCTGTGCTATACAATATATCTTTGTTGCTTATCTTTTATACATAGTAGTTTATATCTCTTAATCTTATACCCCTATATTGCCTCTGCCTCCTTCTCTCTCCCTGCTGTAACCACTAGCTTGTTTTCTATACCTGGGAGTCTGTTTATATTTTGCTTTATATATTTGTTTGTTTTATTTTTTAAATTCCACATATAAGTGATAATATACAGTATTTGTCTTTCTCTGTCTGACATTTCACTAAGCATAATATTCTCTAGGTGCATTCACATTGCTGTAAATGGCAGTATTTCATTCTTTTTTTTTATAGCTGAGTAATATTCCATTGTATATGTATATATACCACATATTCTTCAGCCAATCATCTGTTGATGGACACTTAGGTATTTTCTGTATCTTGGCTATTGTGAATAGTGGTGCTATGAATATTGGAGTGCATGTATCTTTTTGAATTAGTGTTTTCATTTTTTTGGATGTATACAAAGAAGTGGAATTGTTGGATCGTATGATAGGTCTACTTTTAGTTTTTTGAGGAACCTCCATACTGTTTTCCACAGAGGCTGCATCAAATTACATTCCCACCAACAGTGTAGGAGGGTTCCCTTTTCTCTACATCCCTCTGGCATTTATTATTTGTAAACTTTTTTGATGATAGTCATTCTGACAGGTGTGAGGTGATACCTCATTGTGGTTTTGATGTTCATTTCTCTAATAATTAGCAATGTTGAGCATCTTTTCATGTGCCTGTTAGTCTTTTGTACATCTTCTTTGGAAAATTTCTGTTTAGGTCTTCTGCCCATTTTTCTGATTGGGCTGTTTTTTCTTTTTTTTTTTTTTTTTTGATACTGAGTTGTATGAGCTATTTATATATTTTGGATATTAACTCCTTGTAGATCATATCATTTGCAAATATTTTCTTTAGTAGTATGCTTGTGTTCCTTTGTTTTTGTGTAACTACTGTAGGTTTTTGATTTGTGGTCACCATGGGGTCTATATACATTGACCTATAACTATATCTATGAAATACTTGTTTTAAACTGATAGTCATTTAAGTTCAAACACATTCTAAAAGACCTACACTTTACACTCCCCTTCCTTCCCCTCTGTTCTGTGTTTTTGAAGTCATATTTTACAACTTCATGTTTATCCCTTAACTGTTTATTGTAGTTATAGTTGTTTTTACAATTGTTTGTCTTTTAATTTTCATACTGCCTTATTTAAGTGGTTGATCCTCAATCTTTACTATATATTGGCCTTTCCTAGTGGGATTTTTCCTTTCTTATAAATTCTTACTTCTTTTCCACTTAAAGAAGACCCTTTAGCATTTCTCTTAGGGTAGGTATAGTATTTATGAATTCTTTTAGTTTTTGATTGTCTGAGAAGTCCTTTATCTCTCTTTGTATTCTAAGTGGTAATCTTTCTAGGCAGAGTATCTTAGGTTACAGGTTTTTCCCTTTCAGCACTTTGAAAATAACATGACACTCCCTTCGGGCCTGCAAAGTTTCTGCAGAGAAATCAGCTGATAGCCTTATGGTAATTCCCTTATATATAACTCTTTATTTTTCTCTTACTGCCTTTAGAATTCTCTTTATCTTTAACCATTTTAATTATATGTCTTGGTGTGGGTCTGTTTGGGTTCATTCTGTTTGGGACCTTCTGTGCTTCCTATACCTGGATATCTATTTCCTTTTTTAGGTTTGGAAAATTTTCAACCATAATTTCTTCAAATACATTTTTGATCCCCCTCTGTCTCTCTTCTCCTTCTGGGACCCCCATAATGTGAATGTTGGTACGCTTAACACTATCCCAGAGATCTCTTAGACTGTTTCCATTTTTAAAAATTTGCTTTGCTTTTTGCTGTTCTGATGGGGTGATTTCCTTTATTCTATCTCCCAGATCACTTTTTCATTTTTCTGTATCACTTAGTCTATTATTTATTCTTTCTGATGTGTTTTTTTTCCAAAAGTTAGTTTAATAAAATAAGTCCATTTACAAACTTGCTAATCCTTCTGATGTGTTTTTATTCTAGTTATTGACTTCTTCATTTCTGATTGGGTCTTTTGTATATTTTCTAATTCCTTGTTAAAATTATCCACGTGTAGGGGACTTCCCTGGTGGCGCAGCGGATAAGACTCTGCGCTCCCAATGCAGGGGGCCCAGGTTCCAACTCTGGTCAGGCAACTAGATCCCACATGCAGCAACTAAGAGTTTGCATGCCACAACTAAGGAAGCCGTGTGCCACAAGTATGGAGCTGGTGAGCCACAACTAAGAAGCCAGTGAGCCACAACAAAGGAGCCCAGGAGCTACAACTAAGGAGCCCACGCAACCAAATAATTAATTAATTAATTAAAAGAAAATTATCCATGTGTAAATCTAATCTTTTCCCTAATTCATTTAACATTTTTATAACCAATGCTTTGAATTCTTTATCTGGTAAATTATTTCTATTTCCTTATTTATTTTTTCCAGGGGGTTTCTCTTGCTCTTTCATTTTGCTTAACTTTCTCCTCCTCTATGAATTTAGGAGCATCTTTTCAGGTGAATTTAGGTGAAAGTTACCTATTGTGGTCTTGAAAGGGTGTCCTTATGTGGGAGCTTCCCTATACAGACTGCATATGCCCAGTGCCTTTGGTGGGAGAGCTGGATTTTATGTGAACTCAAGTCATGCCTTTCCCCAGGGTGTGCTGGCATTTGTCACCTTGGTAGGGTGTGGAGCTGAAGATGGAGGGGCTAAGGTCAGAGACAGGTGTGAGGCAGGACTTCCCCTCTGTTCTGTAGCCATCACCACCCTATGGAGAGTGAGGTCTGATCCCAAATTGCCTGAGCAGAATACCTGAGGGTTGGGCCTGAGCTGACTCTGTTCCCTTTAAGTGCATGTTTTCTTTTCTCCCTGTTCTGTGTCACTTGCCTTAGAGTGGGGGAGTCCTGAAGCAACTGGGGCCCATATGGGCTCTCGGCTTGTGCTGACCACAGACAGAGGTCTGACCTGTCTCCACTGCCCATGCATGTGCCTGTATTAGTTTCCCTTGCTCCACGCAATTGCAGCCTCAGGTGCAAGTCCCCTTTGTCCCTCAAAGCCTATCACTGCCCGCAGCCTCCACACTCACACCCTGTTGTGGAGCCACACTGTAGTGTGGGTGGGGCTCAAGTGGTCCCTTGGCATGTATCAGGAGGTGAGCTGTGGTGGAATGGCTGCTGCCAGAAACCTGGGCTGCTCCTGATGTGCTGCTTGAGTAAAGCACAAAAAATGACTGCCACCTACCACCCAGGCTCTAGCCCAGGACCGGGTGACCTCTGTGTCCTAGGGTTGACTCTTCTCTCTGGTAGTGGCTACCCCAGATTCAGTGCCACGCTGTGATATGCAGTGAGGCTGGAACAATTGCACGGAGGTAGTTGCAGGAAACCTGGCAGCTATTAGAATAGAACTCTCTCCACTCTGCCTTGTGGGCAAGCCAGAGCATGCTCCTAGTGAGTGTAATCCAGGCTTCCCACAGCTCTCCTGTTAGTCCCAGTCTCTCCAACCACCCAAGGGGGCTTGTCTCCCCTGGGTAGGGCCCCAGGACTGGGGCACCCAACCTGTGGCTCTCACTGCTTGCTCCCCAGGACAGGTGTCCACCGGTGTAATCTCCCTTTTCCTCTGAGTCCTCACTCCAGGGGCACAGATCCTGACCTGATTGCTTTCTTTCCTTCCTACTGTATTACGTGTTTATCGTTCTTATAGCTTTTGTTGTACAGGAATCCTTCCGCCAGTTTCCAGTTAGTTTTCAGTGAGAAGTATTCCACACGTAGGTATATTTTTGATGTGTTCATGGGGGAAGTGAGCTCCAGGTCCTTTTACTCCACCATCTTGATCGATCTCTTCCAATCGTAGATAACTTTTGATTGTCTATAAATTTATATGCATGAAATATGAAGGGTACTTTTATTGGACATCACAGAACAGTAGTTTAGAGGGCAGTTTGACAATAAATCAAAACAAGCAACACTAAAAACATATATACACAATGACCTAGCAGCTCCACAAAGATACTCCTTACATCACTGAGTATAATAGCAAAGCCTAAAAAAGTCATCTGAATAGTCATTAATTGCATACTGGTTAAATACACTGAAATGTAGTCATAATGTGATATTATGTAGCCATTGAGAAGAATAAGGGATGACCAACTGAAAATTATTATATTTTTACACCACATAGACTCCATATAGGTTAATGTGAAAAGGTAAAAACATGTGGAAAACATGTGAAAGGCAAAACTAAAATTAATGAAAGAAAATATGAGATAATCTTTGTGACTTAGGAGCATGGAAACACTAAAAAAAATTCAAATGACAAAACTATAAGAAACAATGGATTTGATTACACTAAAAATAAGAAATTAATATTAAGAAACAATAATATGCATAAAGTTAACTGATAGATAAGAGAGTATGAAAGAAGAGATTTGCAACGTCAAAAATTCTCAAGAAACTAGTATCTTGAAAATATGGTACAAGGAGCTCCTTTAAATCAACAAGAAAAGCTACTTCAACCCCAAGAGGAAAACAGACAAAGATGTAGATAGGCAATGTACTTAAGTGGAAATCCAAAAATTTACAAGTTGATGAAATTCAAATTAAAACAACAATTAAATACCAATTTACCTATAAATTGACCAAAGTCTAGAAAGCTTGGTGGTATTCAAGTACAAATGGCAATGTGGAGGTGTGGTACCCCTCTGCCCTGCTAGTGGGAATACAGATTGATGTAGCCATTCTGGAGAGCAACTTGGTGGTACTTAGGTAAATTAAATATGTGCATACTAGATAAATAGCAGTTCTGCTTTATACTGGAGAAAATTCTCATTCAGGTCCATATGTGGGCATGTGTGAACTTTTTTGTTTTCCCCCAGTGTTATCTGTGGCGTGAGAAGTTGGAGGCAGCATCTGGATATCTGGATGCATATCACTGGGATTCTGAGTGGCTAAAATGTGGCTGTACACTGTGAAGTGCCATGTGGCAGGGAGACAAAAACAGAAGAGATAGCATGCAGAAATATGGATATAAAACGTCCATACTGAGGAGGAAAAAGTAAGCAGTTGAATAGCATGTATAGTAATAGTATTATACCATTGTACAATTGTTATACAATACTATTATACTGAATTTGATCACTGGTAGTAGTATGCTAGGGACTTAGGAAGTTAAAAGTCCCATTGCCACAGATAAATAAATAAATCAGTGAAAGTGAAAATGAAGGGGAACTCAGTTGACATAAAGAATGTTTAAGAGTTTTTCAGTGAAAATTGCAAGTTTCAGAAAAGAGTAAGACATGTTTCTGTACCATATGTATAACCATTTGTGAATGTTGTATGTGTGTATATACACCCACATAGACATACATATATATATCTGTCCATGTATACATATGCATACACACATCTATCACATGTACGCATATACAAATACACAAACATGTAATGTGTATATACAGATATACACATATACACAAATATTACACCTATCTAAAATTTTGGATAATGTAAATTATTTGCCATCACTATATATTTTTCCTTTAAAAATAATAAAATGGCAAATATGAGAGTTTCATATTTTGAGAGCACAGTTTTCTATAATAGTCACTGTGATGATATTTTAGCAGAATTTAAAATCATGCTTACTTATAATGCTGTTTAGAAATAATAGGAATGATAGTTTAGGATGTGAATCAGAAGTGGAATTTTGCCAAATAAGTTTTATATGCTTTTTCTTATTTTTATAACTAAATGCGATTTCACACTGTTAAAAGAAGACTAATACTCTGGAAAAGTTTTTATTTCTTAAAGGTGTTTTGTTTGTGTACCTTAAATTCAGGAAAGTCCTTAACTCATAAGTGATCACATCAATAAATTTTCACAAGAGTTTCACAGGTAACTGTCACCCAGATTGAGAAATAGAATTTCCCCAGCATCAAAAAAGTGTTCTTCTTGTCTCTACTACAAAGATAATCAAACTCTAAAACTGTATATTAGTTTTTCCTTTGTACAAAATGTATGTAACTACAGTCATAAGTAGTTATTCTTCAATTTCTGCTTTTTTTTTAACCCATTATTTTGTGACTATGCTATTTGTCATATTCCAGATATTTAAAATTCCGGAAATAAAGGGAATTTTTTTAGATTAAAATAAAATTTTATTTAAAAATCCTCAAAAGATATATGTCTATGTAGTATTGGTTAAAAAGATTCTGAGTATGTGTCTGGATAGAAGTAGATAGTTTGTTCAGGCTAATTGTTCTGAAAAAAACACAAAAATCTGGAATATACATAAAGATATACAAATAGATATAAATATACACATGGCATCATCTATAAATATATATAACATTTGAATATAACATTATAAATATATATTTACAGACACGCACACACACACACACACACACACACACACCATGCACAATCCAAGCATCCGAGGGCTATTTAGGTGATGAAGATAAAGAGGCCAAGATTGAATTTAACCACATAACAAATTGTAGTTTTTCAATCTCATTCCTGTATAGTATTCCACTGTAGGGATATTCCATAATTTATTTACTTTCCCATTGATGGACTTTTGGACGGTTTCAAAGTTTGGGGCTTTTATGAAAAATGTCTTGATGATCCTGTGAAACATGCCCTTTAGTACACATATGTATGCATTTTCCATTTTTACTTCTCATATAGATTCTTGTGTCTTCTCTCTTTTATTCTTGATCAATCTTGTAACGATTTTAACAGTTTAAATACTGCTTTCAGATATGCAACAGTTGGCTGATTTGATTCTCTCTGTTGTACGTTTATTTTTTTATTTCTTTAATTAATGCTCTTGTTATTATTCCTTATGCTCTACTGCCCTTAGGTTCAGTATTCTAACTTCTTGGGGTATATATAAAGATATTTAAAATTTTCAGCCTTTCTTCCTTTCTAAAGTCTATATACAAGGCTAAAATTTTTCTTCTCAGCATGACATTAGCATCATCACTCAAATTAGGAAATGTCATATATTCACTGCCATTTGGTTCAAAATATTTTAAAATTATATTGTGATTTTTTTTTGTCCCATATGTTATTTAGAAGTGCATTGTTTTATTTACAAATAAATGGCATCATTTAGAGTTATCACTTTACAAAATCAACTTCTAGTTTAATTACAACATTGTCAGAGGTGCACTCTAAATTATTTCAAAACTTCCAAATTTTTTAGATTTGTCCATGATATGGGCAATTTTGGTAAAAGTTCAGCATAAACTTGAAAAGAGTATTTTAAAAAACACAATTGTTATATACAATGCTCTCTGTATATCTCAATTAGGTCAAGTCAGCTAATCATGTACAGATTTCCTGTATCTTAACTGAATTTTTGTCATATGGTTCTATTAGATTTTGGGAGAGATGTGTTAAAATCTATTTCTCCTTTTGGTGCTGTCAATTTTAGATTTATGTACTTAGAAGTCATGCTATTTGTTACATTCACGGTTATAAATGTCAATCTTTTTGATAGAATTGCCTTCTTAACATTATGAAATAGCTTTATTTATCTTAGATAAATACTCTATTTCATGCCTTAAAAATTTACTTCTAACATTATTAGCACCTTTTTTTTTTTTGGTTTCTTATGTATTCTTATTTTAATGTGTTTTGGTGCACAGTATATAGAACTTTTCTTTATACAGTTTGAGAAAATTATCTTTTAATTAAAATATTTATTGTACTTACAATTAATGTAGCTGTTATTATGCTATGCCTTTTATTTCTCATCTTATTATTTGTTTTCTCTTATTTTAATTTCACTCTTTCTCTATTTTTATTTTTGCCTTTTTTTTTTCTAAAGAATTCCCTGTTCCTTCTCTTAGCTTATTTCCTATATGTCATTTTATTTTTTCATGGCTACCTAGACCTACCAAACATTCATTCTTATTAAAAATAGTACTTTTAACAATTTTTGGACCACTCAAGAACTGTAGAATTCTTCAACTTATTGTACATGTTATTTGTGTTACAGGTGACATGTTAAACCTATATTTAAAATTCAGTAAGATATTATTTTAATTATTTATGCAGTCCATAATCATATCTATTTACCCACACATTATCCTTTTTTTCATTCCTTTCCTTTCTGAATCTCAGTCCTCCAGCCTGGACTCATCTGTCTTCTGTCTGAAGAACTCCCTTTTATGTTTTCCTTAATGCAGAACTGCTGGAAATAAATTTTCTGTTTTCATCTGAGATTTTCGTTATTTTGTTTTCAATCTTGAAGTACACTTTCACTGGGCATAACATTCTATGTTGGTGCTAGAAATTTTGTTGTAGCACTCTAAGGATCATAGTCTGCTGTTTTCTGGATGCCTATTTCCATTGAGAAGTTTATTCTCAAGTTTATTGTTGCTTTTTAAAGATGCATATCCTTTCTCTAGATTCCTTTAAGATGATTTATTTGCTCTTGATTTTCAGAAATTTTGATCTGATATACCAAAATGTCATGTTTTTTGTATTTATTGTTTGGGGATTGATGTATTAAACACATTTGAAAAATTCTTAGTTATTATCTCTTCATTTATGGTTTTGTCCCATTTTCTCTTGCTTCTTAAATTCTGGCTTTCAATTACAAATGTGTTAGATTTTTTATTATACTCCGTAGCTTTCTCACACTATTTTTTGTTTTTGTACTGTCCATGTTTCTCCCTCTTTGGGTTCCAGTCTGGATATTTTCTTCTAACCTACCTTCCAGTTCATTAATCTTCTTTTAAATGGTATTTAATTTGTTGATAAACCCATTATTTGGGTTCTTAATTTCAGCTATCTTACTCTTCGCTTATAGAATTTCTATTTATTCTTTCTTCATCTTCTTCATTTAATTTTAAAATCTTGTACATATTAATATTAATCTTGAACAGTACTAATATTTACATATAGTTATTTTATTTTATTTTTTAATTGATGTATAGTTGATTTACAGTATTGTATTTGTTTCAGGTATACAGCATAGTGATTCAGTTTTTTTTTTTTTTCCTGATTATATTCCATTATAGGTTATTACAAGATACTGAATATAATTCCCTGTGCTGTATAATAAATCCTTGTTGCTTATCTACTGTATATGTAGTAGATATACATACATATATGTATATCTGTTAATCCTATACTCCTAATTTGTCCCTCCCCAACCTTTCCTCTCCTTTTTGGTAACCATAAGTTTGTTTTCTACATCTGTGAGTCTGTTTCTGTTTTGTATATAGATTCATTTGTATTATTTTTTAGATACCACATAATAGTGATATTACATAGTATTCATCTTTCTCTGTCTGATTTACTTCCTTAAGCACAATATTCTCTAGGTCCATCTATGTTGCTGCAAATGGCAGTATTTCATTCTTTCTTATGGTTGAGTAATATTCCATTGTATTCATATACCACATCTTCTTAAAAACCAATCACTTGTTGATGGACACTTGGGTTGTTTCCATGCCTTGCTATTATAAATGGTACTACTATGAACACTGGGGTGCATATATCTTTTCAAATTAGAGTTTTTGTTTGTCCAGATATATACCCAGGAATGGGGTTGCTGGATCATATGGTAACTCTATTTTTAGTATTTTAAGGAACCTCCATAGTTTTCCATAGTGGCTACACCAATTCACATTCCCACCAACAGTGTATGTGGGTTCCTTTTTCTTCACACCCTCTCCAGCACTTATTATTTGTAGACTTTTATGATGATAGCCATTCTGACCAGTGTGTGGTGATACTTCATTGTGGTTTTGATTTGTATTTCTCTAATAATTAGCAATGTCAAACATCTTTTCATGTGCCTGTTGGCCATCTGTATGTTTTATTTGGAAAAAATGTCTACTTAGGTCTTCTGCCCAATTTTTGATTAGGTTGTTTTGTAATAGGGAAGAATCTTTGTACACTATTACAAGTTAATCACTAAAGGGATGTTGCCTATAAGCTTAAATTATACATAATGGCCCATCTCTGGGAACCCTGCCTCCCAGGTAATGAGCATTAAGCTAAAATAACTTTGTTTAGCTCACAAGAAACATCCTGACCAGGCCCACCTGTCAATGACTGCAGGGAGGAAGAAATTAACACATCCCCTCCAGAGTCTGACCAGAACCAGGAAATGTTTGACTTTCCTCCCTTCCCTTTTAGTATAAAAGAAGTCTGAATTCTAACTCAGATAAGTTGGCTCTTTGGGGCATGAGTCCACCATCTTCTCGGTTTGCTGGCTTTCCAAATAAGTCACTATTCCTTGCCCCAACTACTCATCTCTCAATTATTGGCCTGTTGTACAGTGAGAAGTATGAGCCTGGACTTGGTAACAGCTTTTCGATATTAAATTCTATGAGCTGTTTGTATATTTTGGATATTAACCCCCTGTTGGTTGCTACCTATAATTATTTTAAAATTCATGACTGATAATTCCAATATCTGGATCGCCTATGGTTTGTATTGTATATTTTTTCTGTTGGCTTTTGTTAAGTTGGTTTTCTCTCTTTGTGGACCTAATAAATTCTTTTACTGAATTCTTGATCTTGCATATGAAAAAAAATTTAGAAACAATTTGAGGCTTTGGAAGATGCTATCTTCGTCCAGTGAGAATTTACTTTTGCTTTAGCAAGCTGTCTGCGAAGTGGCATATTACCTTCATTTAATCCAATCATCAGTTAAGTTGATTCGAAGCTGGGCTTAGGCCTTTTTAAGAATTAGTTTTTTTCTACTTCATCTGTAATACTACGGCTTGTTTATTTTGAGTTCCCAATTCAGCACCCTGGCTGTTTATGAGAGCCCCTAGACTTTATGGGCTCTGAACTCCAATATTGTTAACCCAGCTACAGAAGACTGCTGGAAGTTTTGCTCAGTTTTTCAGGTTCTCAGTCTCTCAGTGGACCTTTCGGCTCTGCATATCAATTTGTCTTGGGAATCAGAAATTGCCTCAAGGAGAAAAGTATTGTTAAATGAGAGGTTAATTTCTTTGTGCTTCCCTTATCTCTGGAATCTTGGCTTCCTCATCTTTGTTGCCTGACTAGCCTTTGGATACTCGGATTGGATTGTGTGATGTGTGTGTGTGTGTGTGTGTGTTTCATTTGATTGTTATGTATATATTTATATATGATGCCATGTGTGTATCTATATCTATGCTGATATCTATATATCTTCCAGATTTTTGAATTGTTCTCATCAAGAGAGTTAGCCTGCTACACACTCTTCCCTGATATCCAGAAGTATACTCTGGCTCTTTTTAGTCAGCACCATTGATACTATATTTTCATTGACAATTTTAAAGTAAAATTTTGTTTTCATCTAAAATAAGTGAATATATGGGATATGATAAATAATGTATTGCACTCAGAAACTACATTGTATGATTTGTTGGCTCTGGTAATATTTAGACTTAATTTCTACTTTAAATTTCTAAATCATGACTCTGAAAATGTCCTTGCTATAGGATATTTCAAGCAAAATTCTGAGGGATTTTACCTCTGGCAATAATATTAATAAGCAATAATTATTAATATTAAATATGTGCTACCATTTTTCTAAGTGCTTTATACATTTAGTTCAAATATACATCATTAAAACACTATGATATACTTATAAGATGCATTTTACAGAGAAAGATACTAAAGTCCTGATAGGTAGGGTCACTTTCCCAGTATTATTCATGTTATAAGTGAGGAACTGTGATTCACATTCAAGTAGTTTGGTTTGGGCACACAAGTTCTTCACATAGAGTTAAATAAATATTTGACTTGATATATGGGCATTCTTTTTCTTTTATATGGGCATTTTTTATTTTTCTATTGGCTCCAGTTAAAAATCTAAGTTTGAATTTCATTTCATAGCCAGCTGAATTGAAATATACCTATTCTAATTTTTGAGGGCTACAGGTAGTTTTAAATTTTGCCCCAAAAGAACACTTCAAAACTATTTCTTTCAAAAATGTAATTCCCAAAGTGAGAAGTATTAGCAAGGAGAGTTTTAAAAATGTTTAACAATTATCTATTTTAGGAAATAATTGTCTGATTTATACTGTACCTAATGATTAACTTAAATACTCTATTAAGCTGGAAAATAAGTAGATATTATCTATGTAACTTGATAGTACATCTATAGAATTATCAGTTGCTGCTATTTTAAAATGGCACTTTTTACTTAAATATTAACTTTTTTTCAAATTTTAAAGAGATTGTCCAAATGATGAGGATATTAGCGATACATAGGTTTACTACATAAAGGATTGCTAAACCAAATTGTGTTATTAAAATGTCTATGGAATTCCACTCTAAATTTGCTATCACTCTTTTTGAGTATAAGATTTTTAATTTTGAGAGTTCATAAGAAAACAGCCTTAAATCTGAATTTGATTGACTTAGACTGATAAGTTTTTTGCAAAACTACTTTTAAAATAAATAAAACTAAAAATAAATAGAAAGTAATTGGGCTTTCTGAAAGTGCATTTGTTATTTTCTACAATGTAGTTTTCTTATGGGTGATGGTGGTGTTTTTGGCTGTGTCACTAAACTTGAATAGCAAGAAAAGTGAATGAGCAGATAATTCAGACTTAAAAACAAAGTGTTTTAGCTATTGGCAGATGTCAAGACAACTTGAGACTTAATGATTACTAAGCTGCATACCTGCCATCCTTATCTGTCTCCAGCTCAGTTGACAAAACAAGGTAATCTTGATGTCAAAACAGATTTGGAAGGAAGAAAGCAAGACAGAAACTTGGGCAGAGTTAAGAAGTCTTGCTTTTCCATTTCAAGTTTCTTTTTTTTATTCTAAATTATCTCCTAAACAAACTCTTATGTGAACCAAAATAAAGCATTTACTAAACCACAGAAAATTAATCAGAAAGCATTCTGCACCACTAAATAATCTGGCAGATAAAATCCTATTAATCGATTTTTCCCCCCTTCAGTTAAAACCATGGATCTTCATAGTCCTTATTTGAGAGACAACTATTTGTGTATGGAAATGGTGACCTCTTTCTCTCTCCTTACTGAAGCTCTCTTACAATGATTCTCAGCACATTACTACCTCCTGGTTCTCCTTAGACTTTTCTTAGCTTTGTTTTGTTTTTTCCCAGTTTTATAAAGTTATAAATGACATATAACATTGTACAAGTTTCAGATGTACAACATAATGATTTGATATATGTATAATTGGGAAATGATTACCACAATAAATTTAATTAACATCCAACACCCCACATAGTTACAAAATGTTTTTTCCTTGTGATGAGAACTTTTAAGATATACTCTCTTAGCAACTTCCAAATATACAAAACAGTATTGATATCCATAGTCACCATGCTATTCATTACATCCTCAGGACTTATTTATTTTATAACTGGACGTTTGACCACCTTCACCCAATTCCCCCAATCCCTACCCCCTGCCTTTGGCAACCACAAATTTGATCTTTGTTTCCATGAGTATTGTTGTTTTAGATTTTGCTTGTGTGATCATACAGTATTTGTCTTGCTTTACCTGACTTGTTTCACTTAGCATAACCCCCTTAAGGTCCATCCATGTTGTCACAAATGGCAGGGTTTCTTTATTTTTATGGCTGAATAATATTTTACTATATATATATATATATATATATATATATATATATAGAGAGAGAGAGAGAGAGAGAGAGAGAGAGAGAGTAAATATATATATAAACATATATATGCATTTTCTTTATTTATTTCTTGATGGACAAAGGTTGTTTCCATGTCTCGACTTTTATAAGTAATGCTGCAATGAACATAGGGTGCAGGTATCTCTTGCAGATAGTGATTTCATTTCATTCAGATGTATACCCAAAAGGGAGATTGTTAGAGCAAATGGTAGCTCTATTTTTAATTTCTTCTGGAACCTCCAAACTGTTCTCCATAGTGGTTGTGCCAATTTACATTCCCACCAACAGTGCACAAGGGCTGCCTTTTCCCCACATCCTCGCCAACACTGGTTATCTCTTGTCTTTTTTTTTTTTAAATTGAACTATAGTTGATTTACAATGTTGTGTTAGTTTCAGGTGTACAGCAGAGTGATTCAGCTATACATATATATATATATACATACTCTTTTTCAAATTCTTTTCCATTATGGTTTATTACAGAATATTGAGTAGAGTTCCCTGTGCTATACAATAGGACCTTGTTGTTTATCTATTATATATATAGTAGTGTGTGTGTATGTTAATCCCAAACTCTTAATTTATCTCCACTCCCCACTATCCTCTTTGGCAACCATAAGTTTGTTCTTTATGTCTGTGAGTCTATTTCTGCTTTGTAAATAAGTTCATTTGTATCACTTTTTTATATTCCACATATAAGTGATAGCATATGATATTTGTCTTTCTCTGTCTGACTTATTTCACTTAACATGATAATTTCTAGGTCCATCCATGTTGCTGCAAATGGCATTATTTCATTTTTTTATGGCTGAGTAATATTCCATTGTTTATATGTACCATATCTTCTTTTTTTTTTTTTTTTTAAACTTTGGGTTTATTATTTATTTATTTATTTATTTATTTATTTATTTATTTATGGCTGTGTTGGCTCTTCGTTTCTGTGTGAGGGCTTTCTCCAGTTGTGGCAAGTGGAGGCCACTCTTCATCGCGGTGCGCGGGCCTCTCACTATCGCGGCCTCTCTTGTTGTGGAGCACAGGCTCCAGACGTGCAGGCTCAGCAATTGTGGCTCACGGGCCTAGTCGCCCCGTGGCATGTGGGATCTTCCCAGACCAGGGCTCGAACCCGTGTACCCTGCATTGGCAGGCTGACTCTCAACCACTGTGCCACCAGGGAAGCCCTGTACCACATCTTCTTTATCTATTCATCTGTTGATGAACATTTAGGTAGCTTCTCTTGTCTTTTTGATGATAGCTATTGTAATGGGTTCGAGGTGACATCTCATTGTGGTTTTGATTTACATTTCCCTAATGATTAGTGATGTTGAGCATCTTTTCATGTACCTGTTGGTCATTTGAATATCTTGTTTGGAAAATTGTCTGTTCAGGTCCTTTGCCTTCTTTTTAATTGGATTATTTGTTTTTTGCTATTGAGTTATATGAGTTCCTTATATATTTTGGACTTTAACAGCTTATCAGATGTGTGGTTTACAAATATTTTTTCCCATTCCGTCAGGTGCCTTTTCATTCTGTTGATTGTTTCTTTTGCTGTGCAGAAGCTTTTTAGTTTGATGTAGTCCTACTTGTTTACTTTTTTATTTTGTTGCTTACACTTTCGATTTCACATCCAAAAAATCATTGCCAAGATTCATGTCATAGTGTTTTTTTCTCCTATGTTACTCTCTCATGGTTCTTCTTAGACTTTTCTTGGCTTGCCCTCTTTCATTCTTTCTTACAATTCTTGGTACACATTACATATTGGGATTACCCAGCATTCCAACTTCTTTCGTTTATTCACCTATACTCTCTTTCTCTCAAGGTTTTTATGATAATCTATAGGTTACTTATGCTATCTATATACAGTCCAAACTCAGACTCACATACTCAAATGTACAATAATCATTTTCTTGTTTTGATGAGTAGCTTATATCTGCCTAAGCAAGCTAGAAAACTGAAGACATCTTAGTTTTTCTTGAATTTAAACTCTTCTCTCAGTGCTTACCTCTTAAGTAGGTTTTTCTGCTTCTAACTTTTACTTCTTTAAATACTTTCTAAGTGCTCTCCATTACTTGTTGTATAAAGTACATATTCTTGCAAAAGATGCCCAAGGTCCTTCTATGATCTCATTCATCTCTACCTCTCCAATCTTCTGTTTCCATTTTCTTCTTTCTTCATTCATTCAATAAATATTTACTGATGCGAATGAAAGCACAATTATAAACTGAGATCAATAAAATGCAAAAATATAGCATGCAGAAATCTGACCTAGTCTGAAGAGTTAGGGAAGGTTTTGCTGAGCAAATGGTATCTGATTTGACATCTAAATGAGGGGTAGGCTTTATTAAGGAGGCAAAGAAACAGCAAAGGTGGGGGAAGCAGTCAAGGTTTGGGAATAGCATTTAAAAAGACTATCTTGTGGGAATGCATTATGTTTAAAGGACTGAAGGGAGACTGCTATGGCTGGAGTAGAGAGGAAGGGGATGTGAAGGCATAAAGAGGTGACATAAAGTGGTGACCAATGACCAGACCTCTACCTTGACCTCATGGGCTCTGTTAAGAATTTGGTCCTTTACTCTGAGAACAGCTAGAAACCATTGAAAATTTTCACAGCTGTAAAATAACATGACATAAGAATTTTGAAAGGAACCTTCTGGCAAAAGTATGGAGAAAAAACTGGAGAAGGGGATATTGTTCCCATTGCTGATGGGAATATAAAATAATACAGTCACTGTTGAAGATTTTAGCAGTTTCTTAAATTTACCATATGACCCAGAAATTCCACTCTTAGTTATCTAAACAAAAGAAATGAAAACATATGTCTACACAAAAAATTTGTACATGTATGTCTATGGTACCATTATTAATAATAACCAAAAGTAGAAACAGTCCAAATGTCCATCAACTGATGAATGGGTAAACAAAATATGATATATCCACTCAATGGAATACTATTCTGCAATAAAAAAACAAAGTAGTTATACATGCCCCAACATGGATGAACCTCAAAAACACTATGCTAAGTCAAAGAAACCAGGCACAAAATATCACTTATTGCATGATGTCATTTACATAAAGTGTCTCAGTAAAACAAACCTATGGAGACAGAAAGTGGATTAGCATTTGACAGGGGATTGGGGGGAAATAGGGAGTGATTGCAAATAGTCACAAAAGATCTTTGGGTTAATGAAAGTGCTCTAAAACTGGAATATGATGATGGTTACAACATTTTGAATTTGCTAAAAATTACTGAATTGTGCACTCAAAAAAAATGAGTTTTATGATATGCAAATGGTCCTTCAATAAAGTTGTTGAATGATGAATAAATAGATAAATAACTTATGGATATGCAAAACTGGTTGTCACTTGGATAGCTTAGATAAAAGATGACAATGGTTGAGACAAGGGTGATGGCCTACATAAGGAGAGTGAAATAGGTTTGAGAAATAATTAGGACTTATAATCAAGACAAGTTGGGGAAGACTGGGCATGGCAAATTTGGCTTATACTCTGTCCCGTAGAAATGTCAAACTGCTTGTAAATACTTGAACAATCCATTCCCCTTCTCATCTATCTCTCTGTGTGCTTAATAGTTCCAGGTTCCTCATGAGTGCCTTTGCAACATCATCTACCTATTTATCCTATATTGTGCTGCTATAAGAAATCACCATACACTGGGTGACTTAAACAACAAGCATTTATTTCTCACAATTCTGGAGGCAGGGAAGTCCAAGAACAAGGAGCTGGCATATCCAGTGTGCAGTGGGGACACTCTTCCTAGTTGCAGGTGGCTGGTTTCTTGCTGCATCCTCCCATGGCTAAGAGAGAGAGAGAGCAAGTTAGCCCTCAGGTCACCTCTTCTAAGGTCCCAATCTCATCATGGGGGCCCCACCCTCTTGACCTCATCTACACCTAATTATCTCCCCAAAGTCCTATCTCCTAATACTATCACATTAAGGACTGGGATTTCAACACATGAATTTTGGGGGAACACAAACATTCAGTCCATAACACTGGCATATACCTAATCATCCTTTAAGACTCAAACCGAATGTAATCTCCCCTTTAGAACTTTCCCTGACCCACTTCACCTCTCTTATGCCCCCATAGCACTTCCTTTAGAATTTCATTGAACATCTTTTTCTACCCCTCCCACTTGATCACTGTTGTCAAACATCTGATACTTGAGTCTTCACTTCCATTACACCATCCCTGCCAGACCTGATTAATTGATCACAATACTCTCTCCTGCTGAGTCAGCACTCCTCTCAAAACAGTGCCAGATGTAGCCTCTTCTAACCACTGGCACTGATACATCCCTAAAATCCATTTACCATACCTGCTCCTAGCTGTGTACTTGATGACAAGCATATCAAATGTCTATGGGTCCTGTGCACCAGAAACACAGAATGGGTACAATAAATGAATAAAAATATCTTCAAGAAGATGCTTCCAGACAGATCAATACCTGATATGCAAAGCAATTTATTCCTACCTACCATATCTCTTTCACAGCAATGGCTTCTAATTTTCACCTTTAGGGAACAAGAAATTTAGCTGAAAATCATAATAGTTTCTTTCCATTTTTTTTCTTCTAAATCCTGCGTTTTGCTAAGTGTATGCCTACCCATAGTTTTCTATCATAAACTACCAAACTGCAGTCCATCATGGGGCTTTACACAATGGTCTTTATATTTTAGACATTATGGCTTTGAGAGCTAAAGCTTTCTAAGTCAGGCATCAAGATAATGATTTAGTTATTTATTCCTTTGAACCAGCTACTTTGGTGACTCATTTTTCTCCCTAACCCATACTATTATATGCTAATCCATACATTACTTCCCTTCAATACAGATGACACAGACTGTTTACTTAGGATGATTTTGCAATATGCACATTAACAAAGACTTTGTGAGCAGGAAGAATACCAGTTTTTCAACCAACTTTAAGAAAACAGCTGAGTGCTAGACCAGCTTAACAGGGTGTTAAACATCCATTAATAATGGCATGGTGACAAACTGGAAGGTTTGATTTTAGCTCAGGTAAGCACTCCAGATTCAGGACTTGGCTCAGTGTATTTCTGGGTTTCTCTTAGGGAAAATGTGGCCTATTCCTACAGGGGAGTTTATCTGCTCGAATGTTGGAAGGCAGATATTGTTTCATATTACCGTGTGTAATCATTATTACGATGTGATACACATTAAAATTATTATCAATGTTGAACTTCGTAGGATAGTCCAGATTTCAAATATTTGGTTCTGTTTTTCCCCATGACTATGTTTCTCAGGTCACATGTATTGATTTTTGGTTCACAAAATACCATCACTATAGTCTAAAGCTTTTATTCCTATTTAGAAAACTTAGTCAAACTAATTCCATTCTCAGTGGAAAAAAATCACTATTGTTGTTCAATTCTCATTCACTCTCACGTTATATTTTGCACACATCTGTCTCCTCCACTATGTTGTATGTTCTTTGAAAATGGGGACCATGCTGTTTATTTTTATATTCCATTAACACCTCTCCATTATAGGTGTTCCACTTAGTGTTACTAAGAATCTGTTTTGCAAAAAAAATAAATGATTTACATGCTAATATTAGGACAATTTCTTCATGGTTTATGGGAAATTTCATCACCTTTGAAATGGTTAGTTTCTCTAGTTTCACAGAAAAACAGTTTGTTTTTCTGAGAAGTGCTGAGCGATGACTATGAGTCAGTCACTCTGATGTCACATTACGCAGATTTTCTTATTTTGTACTCACAACTCTTCTGTGAAGTGTGTGCTATTATTATCACTCCTTTATGCATAAGAACATTGAACACAGTTCAGTAACTCTTCCATGATTATGTGCCATGAGTCCGTTGAATAGTCCTGATTCAAAACAAGATTCTGAACTCTGAAGCCCAGAAGTTCCATTTCTTTGTACTTTTGTGAAGAAATCTGTTTTCTCCCTTATTCTCCAAGATGAGATAACAAAAGTTTTGTTTTGATTTGGTTTGGTTTCTTATGCCTCTTTTTTTCCCAAGAAAAATTAAGTGTTTTGATGGTTTGCTGAAATAAAAATCCCAGTGTTTTCTTTGTGTCTTTTCTTCTGTTGATGTCCAAATTCTAGTCCATCAGCAAATCCTGTCATCTTTCAAAATCTGTCCAGAATCTCACCACCTCTCATCACTTCGACTGTTGGCGCTCCGGTCCCCGCCACCATCAGTTCTCACTGGCTTGTTGCAATGCCCTTCCTCCTTAACACCCTTACCCCCACCAACCCCACCTACCATTCTTGTGCACCGACAGACAATTCTCAAAACAGAAGTCAAATCATGTCACTCATTGCCTTCAATTCCAGCGACTTCCCATCTCACTCATAATAAAAAACCAAGTCTCTCCAACAGCTCTGCACAATTTACCTCTTCTGTCTACACCCACTCTCTGATAGATGTCATTCCCTATTCCTCTGCCATGCACTAACTCTGTCTCAGCCATGCAGTCTCCCTTCTGTCCAACTCATGGAATGTTTTTGCCTCAGGGCCTTTGCACTTGTCATTTCTTCTGACAGGAATACTTTTCCCCAGAACAGCTGCAGGGCTTTTTCCCTCACTTCCTTCAGGTCTTTGATTAAATCTCCCTTTTTCAGTGAGGATTCCTCTGACTGTGATATTTAAAATACTACACGCATATTTATTTTTCTCTGTAGCACTTATCACCAGCTAATGTATGCAGACTTTAATTATTTACTTGTTAGATGTCTGTTTCCATCCAGGAGAATGTGAGTTCCCTGAGGGCAGGAATTTGTGTCTGTTTCATTTACAACAGTATCTCTAGCACTTGTATCATTGCTTTGCACATAGTAGGCATTTGCTAAATATTGGTGGAATCAACAAATTTTATATACCTCCACATCCAAGAGTTTTCTACTTATGTCTTTCACACCAGATAAAGAAGAAATTTGTATTATTTTGAGATTGTTAACTATAGTTTTAGGTACTCAAAATAACAAGGATAATTTACTATGGTTGACTGGCTTACCATCCGCTGGTGTTAAGAAATTCAAATTTTCGTGTAACCCACTTAAGAGAATTTGTGAAATTTCCCCTTGTCCACCAATTGCTTTTAACATTCCAAACTATAGATTTGAGCTGAATCAACTTTAGTCTAGACTTAGACTCCAATTATGGCTTTCTCAGAGATATTCACACTCAGTGGTAAGCAAACTCAATTTTACAATTGCAAATATAAACTGCACATTAAGGAGAAAACAGACATCAGTTTTCCATGAATTTCTACCAATACCGGGATGCAAATGTATTGAAAAGAAAGTAACAAAAAAGTATATTTTTGCAGTGCGTTACATCATAATAATTCAGACGCTGAATTACTTCACTGTGAATTTCACACAAAATTTTTCTAACTTGCAAACTTCTAATAGATTCCAAAGTATGTATTTCAAAAAGCATAAATGGGAGTTAACTCAGAATCATCTATTAAAATGACTAATTAAATAATTAAGCCAAATACTAAAGGAATGCAAAATATAAACCTTATAGTCATGTTTCTTTAAGTTAAGCTGTTGTGCAGATCAATTTTTCCTATTTTTTGTTATTTTTAATTTCACATATTCATGTGTACATTCCTTCAAGCTTATTCATCCCACAAATATAAATTGAGCACATGATATGAGCTAAGAGTATAGAAAGCATAAAAAATAAGATACAGAATTTCAAAGATCTTAAAAACTAGATAGGAAGATAAGTCACTTTCATAATTATTTCTCATTTCTTTCACTAGACAAATACAGAAAAGTTACCGGAGGTTGTTCCCTGTTTGGGAAGACAAGGGATGAGGTGGTGCCTTTAAGATGGATGGATGTCTATGGCTGAAACAAGAATAAAGTAATAAACTTTGGACCCTTAAATAGTGTAAGCTTCAGATACTCAGAAAATTGACATCCTCAGTGGCACAGTGAATGAAGTTGGAGGTATATGCATTGGAACATAGCAACCCTTACTTTAAATTCCTTTCTTAAATATCTTTCAAAATCCTTCCTAGTCTTTCTCTATTAAGCATAGCTGATCCTGCCACATGAAAGTGGTCCATTTTTCCTCTAAAACATATTGTATCCCTTAAGCGAGAACATAGGTGTTATTTCCTGCAGGAAGCTTTCATAGCTTTTCTATGAGATGGGTCTCTGAAGGGACCTTGAGATTTTACTTCACAGCTTCTTTCCTTCTCCTGTTATAGCACATATCTTAAATTATAAGTATTAAATGCTTACTTGTCCCCATGTTTCCCCATGAAGATTGTAAACTCAGAAAAGGTTGATATTATGGCCACGTTTCCTCCTTTGAGATATCAGGTTTAGCACAGTACCTGCATTTAAGTATCTGTTTCATAAATATTAATTGAATAAATAAGTTGCTTTATATCAAATTGTACTTTAAATATTTGATTTAGAGTGTTCGTCTGTAATGATTAAGGAAGTAGTTAAGAAAGTAGTTAATTTTTAATAATTCACCAATGCTTTAGGTGAATAGGTTTAGACAGTTTCAAAATATCTTAGTTGAGTGGAAGGGGTGAGGGGCAGGTTAAAGCCTGCCCAAGACACCTATGGTTTCCAAGGGACTTTGCAGAAATAAGTAATGTGTTTATAATTATTGCTTGTATTTCTGCTCTCCAAATCTCCAGCAAGGTGGGCTGAAGGAATCTTGAAGAGAGTTCAAATTAAGAAGCATTCAAAACATGAACCAAGAAAGACAGAAGAAGGAAAGTAGGTAAAAATATATTAGTTCAGTCTTGCTACTATTTCTTGGAGTCAATCTCGGTTTAAAACATAATAAGCAGAACCCAGCTTGTCATACCTACTTTCTCCCGGGGGTTTGAAACTGTAATGAAAGCATTTTAACTCAGTGGTAACTGGATTAGAGTAATGCAAGAACCTGCCACCTTGGGACCTCCTGCTTGTGGCTCGGCCTGAATAAATGTGCATGGAAATTGTTTTCAGCTGATGGCTGTGCGAGAGCACAAGTTATAGTAATGCTGACAGTCTCAGCTTGGAACCTGGCAAAACAGCAAAAAAAAATGTGGAACAGGGATTGAAAACAGCTCATTTGCTCACATGAAAGCGGCGCTCAGAGGTGGAGATGTACCACCTCTGCGGGTCAACAGTGACAATATTTGCAAAGTGCCACCAGCGTCTCTGCTGCAAATGGAAGCAACTTAGTATGAATCTTTGCCGTCAATCTCAAGCAACTTTATTTCTTTCCCAGCCTCCAGGGTTCATCAGAAGCCATAAGGAGAAGTTTCTCAGACTTAAAGTGTGCAAAAGGATAGTAAATCTTCCATCTCCTGGAAGCTGGATGGGAAATGAAAAGGTATAGTTGTCACATTCTGTCACAGTAGAAGATCGTGGAAATAATCCAATCGGTTTGCTCCCTGCAAAAGCACCCAGTGTTTCAGTGCGAGTTCCACTTTCCTTATTTCGCAGGTTTATTGTACTGTGTCGCGGAGGCAAAACATCTGTTGGGACAGACAAGAAGGAGGAGACGCTCCATCTTTCCTATGCACATTCACAGAGAAGTTTCGGTGAATTTACTGCCAGTGAAAAGTGGCAGCTTGTCCGTTTCCAAGATCGCAGCTTTGGGGCAGCACCAAATAGTTCCTGCCTGGGAGCAAACAAATTGTGCTTTCTACACTGTGTAACTGCACCTTGGGCCAAGTGGACACAGACAGGATGCTTTAGAGGGGACCTAAAATTAGAGTATTTTGAGTCCCCATAATTCAGAACAATCATGGAATCCAACTTTGCTTCCTGGACAGCAGAGCTGTTTCCTCAAGGAGATTCAATGGGAGTCCATTTTTCATAGAAGATTATAGGGATCCAGAGAACCAATGAAATAATTCAAGTCATATACATTTCAGCAAGAACTCCAAAATATCATGAGTTCTTCTTTTCTTAGAGGTAGTAGGATCTCCATTTTACAGATGAAGTAAGTGAGGTTCATAGGCCGTACGAGTTTATATATATTTGTATATATATGTGTGTGTATAGACATGTATATATATATGTATATACATATATAAAATATATGGCATAGCAATTCTAAATTGTAGATCAGGATTATACCTTACTGATCGAGGTAAGAGCCAGTAGTACTGAGGACTGGGTCCAGCACATAGTAGGTGTTTAGCAAACTGCCTGTTGGATTAGATCTTTCTAGACCAGTAAGCAGCATGAAAAACTCATTTTCCCAAATACTTTGAGAAAGAATGTCATTGTCTACAACTACTTCAAGCAGTGTATTCATTTGTTTATGAATTTATGTCTCATCTCCTTGCATGAGGACAGTGAGACTTTTAGAATCTACACCTTATCACAACTTTAGACAGTTTGGATTCCGAATTAACGTTTTCACATTTTGTTGTAAGTTGGTTTTGAATTTTTGTTAAATTTTACCTTTTGAATGGGGATTAAAATAATTAAAGTAGTTAATATCAAATTAGGTTGGTGTGCCAGAAGTTATCCAGGTTTTCCTTCAATTTTGGAATAGAGATAATAGCTTGCTTTGGACTGATCCTCTTTTTTTTTCACCTTTAATCTCCTTTATTTTATTTTAATTTTTAAATTTTTACTTGAGTATAGTTGATTTGCAATGTTGTGTTAGTTTTAGGTGTACAGCAAAGTGCATCAGTTATATGTATATATATCCATTCTTTTTGGCCTGATCCTCTTTATATTTCTGTTTTGCCATTTGCGGGGGTATGTGTGTGTGTGTGTGTGTGTGTCTACATATTTTTTCTTCCCTTTTTACATCTTGTACACCATATTCATCTCCTGTTCTATAAATCAGAGGCTATAACACTGGGCACAGTGTACACCTCTAAATTGGATGCATGGAACTAACCCCCAAAGCTTCCCAAACAAGCCAAGAACAGGCAACTATTTCAAAGGCATATAATGGACGCAGGCTGCTGGTATATTTAGTATCTAAGGAGCAGCTTTTCCTTTTCTTTCTTTTTTTTTTTTTTTCTCTTTTCCCTGAGTAGAAGCTAAAACTTTATTATAAAACCACAGATAAGTATATCAACTACTAGGAGGCTGGCACAGCAGAATACAAGGAAATAAGAGATAAGGGAATTTGGTCAAATACAAAAAGTACTGTGGAATTTAAACCAAATGACAGCAGATAAGGCTTTCCCTGCGTTTCTATTAAAAATGTAATAAATAAGAAATCCAAAAATATTTCTTTCCAGGCCCAGTACTTTTGTCCCTATATTACTCATCATAAATGTATAGAATCTTCATCAGTGCTGGAATTCTATTCACAGTTGCAAAAATAAACTTTGCCGGAATCATGTTAAAGATGTGACAGCTTCAGATTGAAGCCTTGTGAATCCTTCAGTAAAGTTTGTCATTTGAATAAATAGACCTTATTTACACACTTAAGGAAGTAATCCCATAAACTCGCATGGAAGCCTAGTGATAAAAGCAGGAGTGACTCAATAGAAATCACCAGGAATCAAAACACAGATTTAAAAAAAAAAAAAGTAGTGTCAGGAACCCTGCTTATGATGCTCTTTAGGGAAAATTCATAGTGTTTTTATCTTATCACTTTATTATTATTTTAAATGTATAGAACTCTCTAAGGATTCAAAGGTTCCGTAAGTAATGGATACTTACTGATATTTCATGTTCCACCGTGGAATTTAAATTGACCTAAAGTAGATAGGTTTTACTAAAGTGAATCCCATCCCCAAAGTGAATTTGCATAGATCTATGTAGACCACCTCAGTGACTTTGGTTCTATTGACCCCAGGGAAAGGAAAGGGATTGAGATCTTGACAAAAATGGACTTTAGTGGTTCCCTGGGATGATAAGGCCTCTGGGGCCTGCAACTTGAGTGTAATCTGTGGTCTCAGGTGAAGTGGTCCATGGTGTCTGCTCCATCTCTAGAGGGCAATAGCCTTAAGTCATAAAATGTCTCCCTGCATAATATGGCACATCTGTCAGCCTTAGCATCCCACACACTCAGTTTATATCTGTCTTGGGATGGTTCATGGAAGGAAAAGCTTACCCTATTTGGATAGTAGATATTCAAGCCATTTTATTTGATTCTATCCTTTGTTCTTATGTGATATGCATATATATACCTGTATCTAGTTGAATTTCTGTTTTAAAGCATTTATTTACAGATAATCTCAGAGCACATTGTGTATATATCTCAATATTGAAGAATAGAGCAAACCTTACATAATTCTTTATAGCTGGAGTTTTTGCCACATTGGGAGGGGGAACTAGTATTATCGAATTTCAGTAATAATTTCTATTGACTGTGACAATAATCCTTCCTAGGCATAGTAGATTCAGTGCAATAAATGGGTCACATATTACACATATAGCTCTGGGTATCAAATCGTTAGTGAGTATAAACATCACAAGCAAAATCAGAAATCCATTAGGAATAGGTTGACAGTTGTGACAGTTACAATGTCATAATCCAATACCTATTTTTAAAGAAAAGTTTAAGTTTTGAATATCCTGCTATTTTACATTATTAAGTATAAAATTTTATGGCCATAGGATGCTGTTGGTGTTCAGAAGGTACTGAGGAATCCAGGCATATATGGAACATGGAAAATGAAGATCAGATCTCCCCAGATTAATTATTAAGATGCTGAGAGAATCCTTACAACTAGAACATCTAATGCTGGTCACATTGTTTTTCTTTTTTTCTTTTCTTCTTGTTTTTTTTTGCCATTCAAACTATCTAGTTTTCTTACTGAAAATAATTTAAGATGTGGTATCAAAAAATATTTCCATTTATTTTAAAACTGAATTCTCATAAATCTTGGTGGCTTCTGGGCTATGATCCAGAATAAGAAATTAATGTGAGGTTGGATAAAGGTTGAACACCTTATTCTCCATGTTTCCTACTATTTATGTGAAAAATCTGCTTCAACATTATCTCTGAATAGTCAGGTAAAATTCCTTCCTAGCACAAGCAAGAACATTTGATTAATGAGTAACTACAATCAATGAATTACTATGTACAAGGTGTTTAGAATAGCGTCTGGCACATAATGCTGTGTAAGGGCTGATAATCATACTTAACATTATTTTTATTTATCAATTCAGGTTTTTCAGTTAGAACACAATCATTAGGGCAGTCTAATTTGTCTGTGTCTCTTAGCAAAACAAAATCTACCGATACTGGAACTCGTGGCAGAATGTAGATATAAGTTCTTAATCTTTTCTTACTTAAATTGGTTTGATCATTGATTTTAGTTTTTAAAAATTATTGATATGTTTAATATATTCATAACTTTATATTTTATGAGAAATAATTGGCAACCAAAGGAAGTCTTGTCCCTTTGAGAACTAATTTTAAAATAATTTCATTTAATGTTTTGATTAATGAAGCTATGCTGTGATTTGGTGACATCTTGAATTTCAGTTACAGCTATAAACCTCGTTTGTGGGTGAGTTTATATGGGTGCATATGGGCGTAATTATCTGTCCAGCTTCTATGCGTGTGAATTTAGAATGCCCTGTGGCTAAACTTGAGTTCCTCCTTTGTGTTTCACAAATTCCGAGCACTGCTCATATCTATGAGATTATCTGTAGGGAAAAAATATAAATATTTAAAAATTATATATGTGTAAATATATACATTTTTTGAAAGAGAATTTTTTCTTAGATATTTAGTTATTAAAAAGCATGTTCTCTAGAGGTCTTTTCATATATATGTGTGTTATGCTATGTATAATAAATATATATTATATGTATGAAACTATCGTATATTGATCCATTTAACCTTATTCTGTAGTTATCTCAAGATAACTTTTGGGACTAGTTTTAGTTGTGTTGGATGAAACAAAAATTTGGTTTTGTACTTCTTTAAAGTGGAAATATTTTGTTAAATATTTTTGGCCTTTAGCATGCTGTTTACTAATTATCTAGGATATGTAATAATACCCCTGAAAATAACAGGGTAATTATTTAATTAATTAGATAAATGTACCATCAATAACACTGCCTACTTTAATTTTCAGATTTACCTGCAACAACATCTGTACTAAAATAGTTCAAAACCTACTATTAGTAAAATGATAATTAGGGAATATATAGCTAGGAGTGCAATGGATTACAAATCTAGTTAATTAATAAACAAAAAATTAACTTAATATTTTCTTCTCAATAGCAATATCTTTGGTTTCATGTACAAATCAGATCTAAAGTCTTTGTCATAATCTTATTAAACATAATAGACCATTTTTTGATATCTGACCATTTAAGATATCTTCAAAAAATTTAAATGATTATCTAAAATAAATCAATTAGTAAAATTTTTGTTTGCTTTTATGTTATTAAATTATCTTAATGACATAGTGGAAAGGTCAGCATTTATTAATCACTCAAACTGTTACTAAAATAGTTAAGAAATATTTCACAGAATAGTTATGCCTTGAATTAGTTACAACTGTCTATGCTTTTCTCTCACCTTAATAGCTTCCATATTTAAGTAATTCTGCATTTCTTTAACCAATAAACTCTGTTTTGATTATAGAAGAATGTAGGTATATTTTATTATTTCATAAGAATTCTTCCCAGTAAAAATTACATTTCAGCAGAGCTAAAGACACACACACACATCAACTCATCAGACTGTTCCATCGTCAATGTGTGTGTGTCTTTGTGTATGTCACACCCTCTAAATTCAGGTGGCCTCAAGCTGTGCCATATAATTCCAGCCTCAATTAAACTTTCTAAGGTCAGCAGTGCTGTACCAGGTCAGACATAAATAAGGCAGAGGATAGTCCTAGGATATGGAAAAGCCATGTTTATTCTTTATCCACAGTTCATGGCTATCAAATGAAGCCTAGCAGAGAGGAAAGACAGAGGAAGAAAGGAGAACTCTCAAAAAGGTACTTAACAAACACTTGAGTATAACTTTTGTTGAAAAAAATCAGCATATGAGTAATTCAAGACACATTGAATTAGTAGTGGATGTGGGTGTGGGTGTACCTGTGTGTATCTTATTTTTTTCCTCTAAGAATACAACTTTAACCAGAGCCCAGTGAAGAATATGTTGGTATGATTCCAATATATTAACCTAGAAATCAAGAGATCTAATTTCTTTTTTTTTTTTTTTTGTACCACTAGCCAGTAGGGTAATCTTAGATACATATTTTCTCACCCTCGGTTTTCTCTTCCATAAAATGAGAAGTTTAAAGTAGATAAGTCTATTGAATCTTCAGGTTTTAAATTCTATACTTTAGTCTGAGTTCCACTTGGATAATCTTAGTAAACAAAGATCCAATAAACTAAGTTAAAGAGAAGGACTTGACTGAGAGAATATATTTGTTTGTATATAATGTACAGGGATTACTTTGTAGAATATATAAAGAACTCTTATAACAAAAATAAGATAAACTTCCAAAAAATGTACAAAAAGAATTAACAGGTAATTCAATCGAGCAGGAAATTAGGTTGGCCAAGAAACACTTGAAAAGATACTAAATCTCCTTAATATTTTGGGAAGTGTAAATTAAACAATCTTATACCATTTGACATCCACTAGTTTGGCAAAATTAATGTCCAATCACATTAGGGATGAGTTAAGAGTGAGATTCCCAAACCATCATGAGGTGTGTCAGTGCACTGCAGACAAATCATAAGCGCTCAGCAGCATATTTAAAAATTTGTGTGGAGCAGTGTGTGCTCTTCTAGCTTTCAGTAGCTCACAGTCTCAACTTTGGAGTGTGCTATGTTCTCTTCAATGACGTCAGATCTTTGCAAAGCAAGGTTTTCAGTGCTTGCTGTATGAAAAAGAAGGAACTGTGTGACCAAGGGGCAATTATGGACACTGCTGGGGAGAAATCGAGTTTGCTGCTGTCCTCTCCTGCCTGGCACAGTACTCCCTCAGTTGAGATGAGTGGAGTTTGACCCTTGATTTAAGACTGGGCAAATGGACTCATTAGTAGCCTGTGCAAGCACATTACTTTTGTAATTTCTTATGAGTTAAATATTAAATGCTAAATGGACTACCTAAATTGGGAGAGAAATCAAAGAAGAAAAAGAGAGGAAAAATGGTAGATTTCCAGGTAGATGGCACAGTTTGTAACTCCTCATCTCCCACTCAGATTTCCACTGTAAATAATATTGCCAGATTTAGCAGAACAACAACAGAAAACAATCATGGGACATACTTATTCCAAAAACTTGTTTGTTGTTTATCTGAAATACAAATTAACTAGGTGTCCTGTATTTTATTGGCAGTCCTACATTGAAATAATCAATAAGATACAGAGAAAGCAGCTAGAAGTACTCAAAATTAGGGAACTGATAGCTCCATAACAGGACTTTTGAAGAATTTCTGTAAGCAAAGGGCAAACGATACAAGAAAGAAGGACTTAAGAGAATCAAAGAGGTGTGAGTCACAATTCTTCTCGCATGAGAAAGCAGGATACCTAAGAAGGTAATGCTACAGACCCTGCGGGAAAACAAGGAAACAAATAAGATTTCTTGACCCAGAGAGGTGAGTAGTGTTTGTGAGGCAGAGGCCAATAAGAAACAGACAGCTGAGTGTGGAGGAAGGGTGAGCTACTAAAGAAGAATCCCTCTATAAAAAGATAATGTAAGTGGAAGAAGGGTATTGACTTGATGAATTCAGCAGACAGTAAATTCAGGGGAGAAGAAGGTAAACTTGAGATGTAGCTCAGATAATTCAGAGGTGAATCAAGATAAAGATTGCTACAATGGAAAGTTTGAGGTATTCAATGATTTTCTTTGAATGAACATGTACATCAGAAAACATTTGAAAAAAATTAAGCGTAAATCATGTAAAAGTAATGATTTCTTAATTATAGTTTGGGAAAATCCCAGATTATGCAAATAAAAACTGATAATTGGAGAGAGAAGTGGGAAAAAGATGCAAAAGCATGCTAAATTTCTGAATATGTACTCCATCAATCTTGATGCGCATAATTAGAGAAAAATAGATTCCAATAGATTTAGGGTAATCATAATGGCAACCACTAAAAATACAGTGACATTACTTAGAACCAACTAATTGGGACATAAAAAAGTCCAAAAAGAGAAAAGAGAAAAGAAACAGAAAAATCGGAAAGTTTAATAGAGAAATATTTTCCAAAACCAGAGAGTACCTTTTCTTTTCAGGTTCCTTGGAAAATGTACCAAAATGTATATAACATTGGTGATAAAATACCTCAAAATTCTAAAAAGGAGAAGTTTCAGAGATCATAGATTTTGACGTTTTTGCTGTAAAAGGCTCTCTAGAAATTGTAATTTAATAAATGAAAGGTGAAAATATGTAAAATTATATATGGAAAAGGGACAATAAACACATAGTGGGGAAATTTTTGAAAAGAAAAAATACACATTTTAAATTTTATTAATCAATATTAATAAATTTGAAAACCTCAATATAACAGAGAATTTTATAAGAAAATAAAAGTTACCGAAATTGCAGTTATAAATATTAATATATCAACAACTTTAGAACAATGTAACAAACAATGACTAAAAAAATGCATAGTCAAGATTGTTTGAAGGGTAGCTTCTTTCAAATTTATCAAGAAATATGAAAAATCATGGTCTATAAGAAAGTAAAGGAATTAGATAAAAAGATGGAAAAATTCTCAATTCATTTCAGAATATACATAATCCTGATGATGCTAAATTTAGCACATGCACACACACACACACACTGGATATTAACCCTGTTGTAAACTTGGTTACTTTATGAATGTTTAAAATCTCTGATAATTAAGGAATAAATTTAATAAATGAAAATGTCCCAGCCATTACAGTGCTTGATAATTTGAAAGCAATTAATAAAAAAAAGAAAGCCTCTAATGTTAACTTTTATGAAGAAAACATACAATAACTTGCTTATATTAACAATCATCCCAGAGAAAATCATTTAATGACATGGAGAAATGTTTATGACATAGTAAGTGAAAATAGCTCATTTAAAAGAGAAAGTATAATGTAAACTAGTTTTGTGTTTAAAAACACATATATGTAAAATATAGTTAAAGCATATACAAGAAAATTAAAATAATGTATTTTGGAGTCAGAATTACACTGTTTCTTCCTATTTAAGTTTTTTTTTAATTTATGAAAATTTGTATGCATATTTATAATCCATATTTTAAGGTAGATAGAAGATAGATGAAATTGTGAAGGATGTACATCATAATTCAATAAAACTTGCTATCTGTCTACTATACTCCAGACACATTAGTGTATAATTTGGACACTCCATATATAGTCCAAGGTGTAAGTCCATTTAAATGAAATGCCTATAAAGAATTAGGAATCGCATCCTGTATCTCCATACTGCTCCATACTGTTGGATCTTACTGTAGGATCATTTCTTGAGACTGTTGATAATCACAGTCAAGGACACAGCTGTGACTGGAGCTAAATGAGGAAACTGAGAAGGAGGGAGGTTGGCTGAATTGTGCTGGACCACGTATCAAAATAATGGGACTTTGTTGTTGTTTTTTTGATTGGTTTCCCTACCAGGGCTTCAGTCTTTCATCTCTAACCCAAGAATAATCATTTCTGTTGCATAGGTTTCTTCTAAAGTTTACACCAGAAATCATTAACAAAAACTTTTAGCTCATGATAAATGTTAATTTAATCTGATACTATAAACATGCCTTTAAAGCAGAAATTTTCTTTTAAAATACAGCTTCCACTGTTTGTTTTTCACTTGCTAGTGCATTTTTTTCTTTTCTCAATCACAGCCAAATCAAGCCTATTTAAAAGGAATTTATATCAAGCAACATTTTTCCTCCCCTTGTTTCTCAAAGAAATTTAGCAACATACCTTGTAGACCCAGCCTAACACCATTAAGATTTACCACTAAGTCTTGTGGACATTACTCACCCTCTCCTAAATAATTGATCTTTAATATCGGGAGGTAGCAGGACACAATAAGACCCCTTCACTGGTCCCCCCATCCTGTTAAATTCACTTTGCTAATTTGCAATCATCTCAAATTGAGTAAAGACTAATTTAGGGATAGAAGCCCAGTACTTTCACAAGTCCAAGTTAGGTTAATTACATTTACTGAGTTATTAATTAACTTATAAGAAACAGACGAAGGTGTGTTTTGCACTTTGTTTTGTGAGGTAGTTCCAGTCTTTATCTAGAACTTTATTATGTCTGAGAGAGAACCCAACAGCAGGTATGTCAAGGCTCCTTTTCCAAAGGCTGGTGAAAGACTCTGCAAAACAGAAACATCCCAAATTCTCTTTGGCAAATCTACTTGAAGCATGAAGATTGACACAAATTTCACAACAATCAAGCTCAACAGAAGCAAAAAGATGCAAGCAGGAAAGGGGGTAAATTCCAACAATGGTTAAGACATTATCAGGAACAGACAGGACTTTACCATTGATAAAATTCTCTCATATACTTAATTTGATGATTATTTTTAAATTTTATTGGCGTACAGTTGATTTACAATGTTGTGTTAGTTTCAGGTGTATAGCATAATGATTCAGTTATCCATGTACATATATTCATTCTTTTTCAGATTCTTTTCCCATATAGGTTATTACAGAATATTGAGTAGAGTTCCCTGTGCTTTACATAGGTCATTGTTGGTTATCTATTTTATATATAGCAGTGTATGTATGTTAATCCCAAACTCCTATTATTATATTAACTCAGTGAATTCAGGGATAGGATGGCTAAAACTTTATTATGGCTGTGCCATTGCCAGATATTCTGCTGGGCACTTTACATGTATTATGTTAACCCATTTAAAACCTTGTGTGGGGTCCTCGGGAAGATGGCGGAAGAGTAAGACGCGGAGATCACCTTCCTTCCCACAGATACAGTAGAAATACATCTACACGTGGAACTGCTCCTACAGAACACCCACTGAACGCTGGCAGAAAACGTCAGACCTCCAAAAAGGCAAGAAACTCCCCCCGTACTTGGGTAGGGCAAAAGAAAAAAGAAATAACAGAGACAAAAGAATAGGGACGGCACCTGCACTAGTGGGAGGGAGCCGTGAAGGAGGAAAGATTTCCACGCACTAGGAAGCCCCTTCGCGGGCGGAGACTGCGGGTGGCGGAGGGGGGAAGCTTCGGAGCCACGGAGGAGAGCGCAGCCACAGGGGTGCGGAGGGCAAAGCGGAGAGGTTCCCGCACGGAGGCTCGGCGCCGAGCAGCACTCTCCAGCCCGAAAGGCTTGTCTGCTCAGCCGCCGGGGCGGGCGGGGCTGGGAGCTGAGGTTCGGGCTTCGGTCGGATCGCAGGGAGAGGACTGGGGCTGGCGGCGTGAACACAGCCTGAAGGGGTTAGTGCGCCACGGCGAGGCGGGAGGGAGTCCGGGAAAAGTCTGCAGCTGCCGAAGAGGCAAGAGACTTTTTCTTCCCTCTTTGTTTCCTGGTGCGAGAGGAGAGGGGATTCAGAGCGCTGCCTAAACGAACTTCAGAGACGGGCGCGAGCCGCAGCTACCAGCGCGGATCCCACAGCAACAGGGGCGCAGAGGGAAAAACGGAGAGATTCCCGCACAGAGGCTCGGCGCCGAGCAGCACTCTCCAGCCCGAGAGGCTTGTCTGCTCCCCCGCCGGGGCGGGCGGGGCTGGGAGCTGAGGCTCCGGTTTCGGTTTCGTTGGATCGCAGGGAGAGGACTGGGGCTGGCAGCGTGAACACAGCCTGAAGGGATTAGCGCACAACAGCTGGCTGGGAGGGAGACCGGGAAAAAGTCTGCAGCTGCCGAAGAGGCAAGAGACTTTTTCTTGCCTCTTTGTTTCGCGGCGCGCAAGGAGAGGGGATTCAGAGCGCCGCCTAAACGAACTCCAGAGAAGGGCGCGAGCCGCGGCGATCACCGCAGACCCCACAGCAACAGGGGCGCAGAGGAAAAAAACGGAGAGACTCCCGCACAGAGGCTCGGCGCGGAGCAGCACTCACCAGCCCGAGAGGCTTGTCTGCTCGGCGGGCGGGGCTGGGAGCTGAGGCTCGAGTTTCGGTTTCGGTTGGATCGCAGGGAGAGGACTGGGGCTGGCGGCGTGAACACAGCCTGAAGGGGCTAGTGCGCCACAGCTGGCTGGTAGGGAGTCCGGGAAAAAGTCTGCAGCTGCCGAAGAGGCAAGAGACTTTTTCTTGCCTCTTTGTTTCGCGGCGCGCAAGGAGAGGGGATTCAGAGTGCCGCCTAAACGAACTCCAGAGAAAGGCGTGAGCCGCGGCGATCAGCACGGACCCCAGAGACGGGCGTGAGACGCTGGGGCTGCTGCTGCCGCCTCCAAAAAGCCTGTGTGTGAGCACAAGTCACTCTCCACATCGCCCCTCCCGGGAGCCTGTGCAGCCCGCCACTGCCAGGGTCCCGTGATCCGGGGACAAGTTCCCCGGGAGAACGCACTGCCCGCCTCAGGCTGGTGCAACGTCACGCCGGCCTCGGCCGCCGCAGGCTCACCCCGCCTCCTCTGTACACCTCCCTCCCCGCGGCCTGAGTGAGCCAGAGCCCCCGAAGCAGCTGCTCCTTTAACCCCGTCCTGTCTGTGCGGGGAATAGACGCCCTCAGGCGACCTACACGCAGAGGCGGGTCCAAATCCAAAGCTGAACCCCAGGAACTGTGCGAACAGGGAAGATAAGGGGAAATCTCTCCCAACAGCCTTAGAAGCAGCGGATTAAAACTCCACAAACAACTTGATGTGCCTGCATCTGGTGAATACCTGAATAGACAACGAATCATCCCAAATTCAGGAGGTGGACTTTGGGAGCAGGATATATTAATTTTTCCCCTTTTCCTTTATTTGTGAGTGTATATGTATATGCTTCTGGGTGCGATTTTGTCTGTATAGCTTTGCTTTACAATAGCTTTATTTTACTTCACTATATTATAGCCTCTTTCTTTCTTTCTTTCTTTCTATTTTTTCTCCCTTTTACTCTGAGCCGTGTGGACGAAAGGCTCTTGGTACTCCAGCCAGGCATCAGGGCCGTGCCTCTGAAGTGGGAGAGCCAACTTCAGGACACTGGTCCACAAGAGACCTCCCAGCTTCACGTAATACCAAACAGCAAAAATCTCTCAGAGATCTCCATCTCAACATCAAGACCCAGCTTCACTCAACGACCAACAAGCTACAGTGCTGGACACCATATGCCAAACAACTAGCAAGACAGGAACACAGCCCCATCCATTAGCAGAGAGGCTGCCTAAAATCATAATAAGGCCACAGACACCCCAAAATACACCACCAGACGTGGACGTGCCCACCAGAAAGACAAGAGCCAACCTCATCCACCAGAGCTCAGGCACTAGTTCCCTCCACCAGGAAGCCTACACAACCCACTGAACCAACCTTAGCCACTGGGGACAGATACCAAAAACAACAGGAACTACGAACCTGCAGCCTGTGAAAAGGAGACCCCAAACACAGTAAGATAAGCAAAATGAGACGACAGAAAAACACACAGCAGATGAAGGAGCAGGGTCAGAACATACCAGACTTAACAAATGAAGAGGAAATAGGTAGTCTACCTGAAAAAGAATTCAGAATAATGATAGTAAGGATGATCCAAAATCTTGGAAATAGAATAGACAAAATGCAAGAAACATTTAACAAGGACGTAGAAGAACTAAAGAGGAACCAAGCAATGATGAAAACCACAATAAATGAAATTAAAAATACTCTAGATGGGATCAATAGCAGAATAACTGAGGCAGAAGAAAGGATAAGTGACCTGGAAGATAAAATGGTGGAAATAACTACTGCAGAGCAGGATAAAGAAAAAAGAATGAAAAGAACTGAGGACAGTCTCAGAGACCTCTGGGACAACATTAAACGCGCCAACATTCGAATTATAGGGATCCCAGAAGAAGAAGAGAAAAAGAAAGGGACTGAGAAGATATTTGAAGAGATTATAGTTGAAAACTTCCCTAATATGGGAAAGGAAATAGTTAATCAAGTCCTGGAAGCACAGAGAGTCCCATACAGGATAAACCCAAGGAGAAACACACCAAGACACATATTAATCAAACTGTCAAAAATTAAATATAAGGAAAACATATTAAAGGCAGCAAGGGAAAAAAAACAAATAACACACAAGGGAATCCCCATAAGGTTAACATCTGATCTTTCAGCAGAAACTCTGCAAGCCAGAAGGGAGTGGCAGGATATACTTAAAGTGATGAAGGAGAAAAACCTGCAACCAAGATTACACTACCCAGCAAGGATCTCATTCAGATTCGATGGAGAAATTAAAACCTTTACAGACAAGCAAAAGCTGAGAGAGTTCAGCACCACCAAACCAGCTTTACAACAAATGCTAAAGGAACTTCTCTAGGCAAGAAACACAAGAGAAGGAAAACACCTACAATAACAAACCCAAAACATTTAAGAAAATGGGAATAGGAACATACATATCGATAATTACCTTGAATGTAAATGGATTAAATGCTCCCACCAAAAGACACAGGCTGGCTGAATGGATACAAAAACAAGACCCATATATATGCTGTCTACAAGAGACCCACTTCAGACCTAGAGACACATATAGACTGAAAGTGAGGGGATGGAAAAAGATATTCCATGCAAATGGAAATCAAAAGAAAGCTGGAGTAGCAATTCTCATATCAGACAAAATAGACTTTAAAATAAAGACTATTACAAGAGACAAAGAAGGACACTATATAATGATCAAGGGATCGATGCAAGAGGAAGGTATAACAATTGTAAATATTTATGCACCCAACATAGGAGCACCTCAATACATAAGGCAAATACTAACAGCCATAAAAGGGGAAATCGACAGCAACACAATCATAGTAGGGGACTTTAACACCCCACTCTCACCAATGGACAGATCATCCAAAATGAAAATAAATAAGGAAACACAAGCTTTAAATGATACATTAAACAAGATAGACTTAATTGATATTTATAGGACATTCCATCCAAAAACAACAGAATACACATTTTTCTCAAGTGCTCATGGAACATTCTCCAGGATAGATCATATCTTGGGTCACAAATCAAGCCTTGGTAAATTTAAGAAAATTGAAATCGTATCAAGTATCTTTTCCGACCACAACGCTATGAGACTAGATATCAATTACAGGAAAAGACCTGTAAAAAATACAAACACATGGAGGCTACACAATACATTACTTAATAACGAAGTGATCACTGAAGAAATCAAAGGGGAAATCAAAAAATACCTAGAAACAAATGACAATGGAGATACGACGACCCAAAACCTATGGGACGCAGCAAAAGCAGTGCTAAGAGGGAAGTTTATAGCAATACAAGCCTACCTCAAGAAACAGGAAACATCTCGAATAAACAACCTAACCTTGCACCTAAAGCAATTAGAGAAAGAAGAACAAAAAAACCCCAAAGCCAGCAGAAGGAAAGAAATTATAAAGATCAGGTCAGAAATAAATGAAAAAGAAATGAAGGAAACAATAGCAAAAATCAATGAAACTAAAAGCTGGTTCTTTGAGAAGATAAACAAAATTGATAAACCATTAGCCAGACTCATCAAGAGAAAAAGGGAGAAGACTCAGATCAATAGAATTAGAAATGAAAAAGGAGAAGTAACCACTGACACTGCAGAAATACAAAAGATCATGAGAGATTACTACAAGCAACTCTATGCCAATAAAATGGACAACCTGGAAGAAATGGACAGATTCTTAGAAAGGCACAAACTGCCGAGACTGAACCAGGAAGAAATAGAAAATATGAACAGACCAATCACAAGCACTGAAATTGAAACTGTGATTAAAAACCTTCCAACAAACAAAAGCCCAGGACCAGATGGCTTCACAGGTGAATTCTATCAAACATTTAGAGAAGAGCTAACACCTATCCTTCTCAAACTCTTCCAAAATATTGCAGAGGGAGGAACACTCCCAAACTCATTCTACGAGGCCACCATCACCCTGATACCAAAACCAGACAAAGATGTCACAAAGAAAGAAAACTACAGGCCAATATCACTGATGAACATAGATGCAAAAATCCTCAACAAAATACTAGCAAACAGAATCCAACAGCACATTAAAAGGATCATACACCATGATCAAGTGGGGTTTATCCCAGGAATGCAAGGATTCTTCAATATACGCAAATCAATCAATGTGATACATCATATTAACAAACTGAAGGAGAAAAACCATATGATCATCTCAATAGATGCAGAGAAAGCTTTCGACAAAATTCAACACCCATTTATGATAAAAGCCCTGCAGAAAGTAGGCATAGAGGGAACTTTCCTCAACATAATAAAGGCCATATATGACAAACCCACAGCCAACATTGTCCTCAATGGTGAAAAACTGAAACCATTTCCACTAAGATCAGGAACAAGACAAGGTTGCCCACTCTCACCACTATTATTCAACATAGTTTTGGAAGTGTTAGCCACAGCAATCAGAGAAGACAAAGAAATAAAAGGAATCCAAATCGGAAAAGAAGAAGTAAAGCTGTCACTATTTGCAGATGACATGATACTATACATAGAGAATCCTAAAGATGCTACCAGAAAACTCCTAGAGCTAATCAATGAATTTGGTAAAGTAGCAGGATACAAAATTAATGCACAGAAATCTCTTGCATTTCTATACACTAATGACGAAAAATCTGAAAGTGAAATTAAGAAAACACTCCCATTTACCATTGCAACAAAAAGAATAAAATATCTAGGAATAAACCTACCTAAGGAGACAAAAGACCTGTATGCAGAAAATTATAAGACACTGAGGAAAGAAATTAAAGATGATACAAATAGATGGAGAGATATACCATGTTCCTGGATTGGAAGAATCAACATTGTGAAAATGACTCTACTACCCAAAGCAATCTACAGATTCAATGCAATCCCTATCAAACTACCACTGGCATTTTTCACAGAACTAGAACAAAAAATTTCACAATTTGTATGGAAACACAAAAGACCCCGAATAGCCAAAGCAATCTTGAGAACGAAAAATGGAGCTGGGGGAATCAGGCTCCCTGACTTCAGACTATATTACAAAGCTTCAGTAATCAAGACAGTTTGGTACTGGCACAAAAACAGAAATATAGATCAATGGAACAGGATAGAAAGCCCAGAGATAAACCCACACACATATGGGCACCTTATTTTTGATAAAGGAGGCAAGCATATACAGTGGAGAAAAGACAGCCTCTTCAATAAGTGGTGCTGGGAAAATTGGACAGGTACATGTAAAAGTATGAAAATAGAACACTCCCTGACACCATGCACAAAAATAAACTCAAAATGGATTAAAGACCTAAGTGTAAGGGCAGACACTATCAAACTCTTAGAGGAAAACATAGGCAGAACACTCTATGACATACATCACAGCAAGATTCTTTTTGACCCAGCTCCCAGAGAAATGGAAATAAGAACACAAATAAACAAATGGGACCTAATGAAACTTAAAAGCTTTTGCACAGCAAAGGAAACCATAAACAAGACCAAAAGACAACCATCAGAATGGGAGAAAATATTTGCAAATGAAGCAACTGACAAAGGATTAATCTCCAAGATTTACAAGCAGCTCATGCAGCTCAATAACAAAAAAACGAACAACCCAATCCAAAAATGGGCCGAAGACCTAAATAGACATTTCTCCAAAGAAGATATACAGATGGCCTACAGACACATGAAAGAATGCTCAACATCATTAATCATTAGAGAAATGCAAATCAAAACTACAATGAGATATCATCTCACACCGGTCAGAATGGCCATCATCAAAAAATCTAGAAACAATAAATGCTGGAGAGGGTGTGGAGGAAAGGGAACACTCTTGCACTGTTGGTGGGAATGTAAATTGATACAGCCACTATGGAGAACAGTATGGAGGTTCCTTAAAAAACTACAAATAGAACTACCATACGACCCAGCAATCCCACTACTGGGCATATACCCTGAGAAAACCATAGGTCAAAAAGAGTCATGTACCAAAATGTTCATTGCAGCTCTATTTACAATAGCCAGGACATGGAAGCAATCTAAATGTCCATCGACAGATGAATGGATAAAGAAGATGTGGCACATATATACAATGGAATATTACTCAGCCATAAAAAGAAATGAAATGGAGGTATTTGTAATGAGGTGGATGGAGTTAGAGTCTGTCATACAGAGTGAAGTAAGTCAGAAAGAGAAAAACAAATACAGTATGCTAACACATATATACGGAATCTAAGGGGAAAAAAAAAAAAAAAAAAGAGGCCATGAAGAACCTAGTGGCAAGACGGGAATAAAGACACAGACCTACTAGAGAATGGACTTGAGGATATGGGGAGGGGGTGGGGTGAGATGTGACAGGGTAAGAGAGTGTCATGGACATATATACACCACCAAATGTAAAATAGATAACTAGTGGGAAGCAGCCGCATAGCACAGGGAGATCAGCTCGGTGCTTTGTGACCATCTAGAGGGATGGGATGGGGAGGGTGGGAGGGAGGGAGATGCAAGAGGGAAGAGAAATGGGAACATATTGTATATGTATAACTGATTCACTTTGTTATAAAGCAGAAGCTAACACACCATTGTAAGGCAATTATACTTTAATAAAGATGTTAAAAAAAAAAAAAAAAAAAAAAAAAAAAACCTTGTGTGTTATAATTCTTGCTTTCCAGGTCAAGATATCAATACTAATGTCTAGAGAGGAGAAATGATGTGACCAGAGCCACAAAGCCACAGAGAGGCTGAGCCAGGGCTCAAACCTAAAGTAATGAGGTAGAGACAGCATTATTATTTTAATATCTGGCACTGAAATTCTCCCAGGGAGAGAAATATAGTAACGATTATGTTTGGTTAAAGTCTTGATGAAATAAGACTTCTTGATGTCAAGGGGCAGATGATGTAGTTGATAGTGATGGGACAGAGAAGAGAGAATAAATGAGGTAAACTTGAAAATTTGTTCAATATGTGATGGACATCCTGATCATAAATAACCACAGTCTATGAATATAGTTTTTTGTTTGTTTTTAGTGGTGGACACAGGAAAGAAAATTTTATAATGGGGTAGAGGTGGTAAGAATAGAGAACATTGCTTAGAAAAGATATGGGAACTCAGGATGGCGGATTATGATCCCAGAGCCATGATGATGGGAAATGGGTTCTACTATGAATTCAATTTGACAATTAAAGAAACAAAGTCACAGACAGAACTTTCTTAAGGCCACCAGACCACTCAGTGTTCCAGTCAGGATTTTAACTCATGGAGTCCGAGTCCAGAGTCTGTATGGTAAATAGTTATGAAATGGAGCCTTTCTAAATTGGTGGGATAATTACTGCTTTTAAGAACTTAAAGAATTATAGTGCAGAAATAGAACAATTTTTGACCCACTAAAGAGGAGAAGTCATAGATCTCTGTCAAAAAGATTGTTTTCCCTGTGGCAAGGCAGTTGTGGATAAGATTAGAGAGCTTAGATAATTCTAAGGATTAAAAATAAGGAAAATAAGAAATGATCCCAAGAGAGTAATTTTCATAAAAGTACATTTTATAATTACTTTAAAAAAATTATACCATATAAGAAAATTACCTAGTTGGTGTATTTTTTCCTATCATAAGATCTCCAAAAAATTTCATTGGTGGAATATACATTTAAGCAGCTGGCTGAATATGCTGATTAGACTGGATAAAACAGAAGAGAGATGGTGGGGAAATAGAATAATATTAAGTAGAATTTTTTGTTCTTGGGATCTTGGCATGCAAAGGCACCCAACCATCCAGGTAAAAGGAGTAGGGATTGAAGACCAAATATTTTTGGGGGGACTAGCTTGGTATCCATTGTGAGAATACCTCATAGCAGCGTTAGGTGTCTGCAGCACTGATACATTAATCAGAGGCTATAATTACTGAGAATAGATACTGGATCCTCTGGAAAATAAGCAGTGTCCTGAAGAAAGGGATAATGGAACCACTCACTTAAAATCAACATACGGCAACACATATCCCCTTTAGCAAGGTGGGAAACACTTGAGTATTACATACCCCTCAAATGTTTCCTGGTTGACTGTTTCTCAGAACACTATCCCAGAGGTATGTCATCATAGGATCTTTTTTTTTTTTTTTTAAACATCTTTATTGGAGTATAATTGCTTTACAATGGTGTGTTAGTTTCTGCTTTATAACAAAGTGAATCAGTTATACATATACATATGTTCCCATACCTCTTCCCTCTTGCATCTCCCTCCCTCCCACCCTCCCTATCCCACCCCTCTAGGTGGTCACAAAGCACCGAGCTGATCTCCCTGTGCTATGCGGCTGCTTACCACTAGCTATCTATTTTACATTTGGTAGTGTATATAAGTCCATGACACTCTCTCACCCTGTCACATCTCACCCCTCCCCCTCCCCATATCCTCAAGTCCATTCTCTAGTAGGTCTGTGACTTTATTCCCGTCTTGCCACTAGGTTCTTCATGACTTTTTTTTTTTTTCCTTAGATTCCATATATATGTGTTAGCATACTGTATTTGTTTTTCTCTTTCTGACTTACTTCACTCTGTATGACACACTCTAACTCCATCCACCTCACTACAAATACCTCCATTTCATTTCTTTTTAGGCTGAGTAATATTCCATTGTATATATGTGCCACATCTTCTTTATCCATTCATCCGATGATGGACACGTAGGTTGCTTCCATGTCCTGGCTATTGTAAATAGAGCTGCAATGAACATTTTGGTACATGACTCTTTTTGAATTATGGTTTTCTCAGGATATATGCCCAGTAGTGGGATTGCTGGGTCGTATGGTAGTTCTATTTGTAGTTTTTTAAGGAACCTCCATACTGTTCTCCATAGTGGCTGTATCAATTTACATTCCCACGAACAGTGCAAGAGTGTTCCCTTTTCTCCACACCCACTCCAGCATTTATTGTTTCTAGATTTTTTGATGATGGCCATTCTGACCGGTGTGAGATGATATCTCATTGTAGTTTTGATTTGCATTTCTCTAATGATTAACGATGTTGAGCATTCTTTCATGTGTTTGTTGGCAATCTGTATATCTTCTTTGGAGAAATGTCTATTTAGGTCTTCTGCCCATTTTTGGATTGGGTTTTTTGTTTTTTTGTTATTGAGCTGCATGAGCTGCTTATAAATATTGGAGATTAATCCTTTGTCAGTTGCTTCATTTGCAAATATTTTCTCCCATTCTGAAGGTTGTCTTTTGGTCTTGTTTATGGTTTCCTTTGCTGTGCAAAAGCTTTTAAGTTTCATTAGGTCCCATTTGTTTATTTGTGTTTTTATTCCCATTTCTCTAGGAGCTGGGTCAAAAAGGGTCTTGCTGTGATTTATGTCATAGAGTGTTCTGCCTATGTTTTCCTCTAAGAGTTTGATAGTGTCTGGCCTTACACTTAGGTCTTTAATCCATTTTGAGTTTATTTTTGTGTATGGTGTCAGGGAGTGTTCTAATTTCATACTTTTACATGTACCTGTCCAGTTTTCCCAGCACCACTTATTACTGTAGCTTTGTAATATAGTCTGAAGTCAGGGAGCCTGATTCCTCCAGCTCCATTTTTCGTTCTCAAGATTGCTTTGGCTATTCGGGGTCTTCTGTGTTTCCATACAGACTGTGAAATTTTTTGTTTTAGTTCTGTGAAAAATGCCAGTTGTAGTTTGATAGGGATTGCATTGAATCTGTAGATTGCTTTGGGTAGTAGAGTCATTTTCACAATGTTGATTCTTCCAATCCAAGAACATGGTATATCTCTCCATCTATTTGTATCACCTTTAATTTCTTTCATCAGTGTCTTATAATTTTCTGCATACAGGTCTTTTTTCTCCTTAGGTAGGTTTATTCCTAGATATTTTATTCTTTTTGTTGCAATGGTAAACGGGAGTGTTTTCTTAATTTCACTTTCAGATTTTTCATCAGTAGTGTATAGGAATGCAAGAGATTTCTGTGCATTAATTTTATATCCTGCTACTTTACCAAATTCATTGATTAGCTCTAGTAGTTTTCTGGTAGCATCTTTATGATTCTCTATGTATAGTATCATGTCATCTGCAAACAGTGACAGCTTTACTTCTTCTTTTCCAATTTGGATTCCTTTTATTTCTTTGTCTTCTCTGATTGCTGTGGCTAACACTTCCAAAACTATGTTGAATAATAGTGGTGAGAGTGGGCAACCTTGTCTTGTTCCTGATCTTAGTGGAAATGGTTTCAGTTTTTCACCATTGAGGACAATGTTGGCTGTGGGTTTGTCATATATGGCCTTTATTATGTTGAGGGAATTTCCCTCTATGCCTACTTTCTGCAGGGCTTTTATCATACATGGGTGCTGAATTTTGTCGAAAGCTTTCTCTGCATCTATTGAGATGATCATATGGTTTTTCTCCTTCAGTTTGTTAATATAATGTATCACGTTGATTGATTTGCGTATATTGAAGAATCCTTGCATTCCTGGAATAAACCCCACTTGATCATGGTGTATGATCCTTTTAATGTGCTGCTGGATTCTGTTTGCTAGTATTTTGTTGAGGATTTTTGCATCTATGTTCATCAGTGATATTGGCCTGTAGTTTTCTTTCTTTGTGACATCTTTGTCTGGTTTTGGTATCAGGGTGATGGTGGCCTCGTAGAATGAGTTGGGGAGTGTTCCTCCCTCTGCAATATTTTGGAAGAGTTTGAGAAGGATAGGTGTTAGCTCTTCTCTAAATGTTTGATAGAATTCGCCTGTGAAGCCATCTGGACCTGGGCTTTTTTCTGTTGGAAGATTTTTAATCACAGTTTCAATTTCAGTGCTTGTGATTGGTCTGTTCATATTTTCTATTTCTTCCTGATTCAGTCTCGGCAGGTTGTGCATTTCTAAGAATCTGTCCATTTCTTCCAGGTTGTCCATTTTATTGGCATAGAATTGCTTGTAGTAATCTCTTATGATCGTTTCTATTTCTGCAGTGTCAGTGGTTACTTCTCCTTTTTCATTTCTAATTCTATTGATTTGAGTCTTCTCCCTTTTTCTCTTGATGAGTCTGGCTAATGGTTTATCAATTTTGTTTATCTTCTCAAAGAACCAGATTTTAGTTTTATTGATCTTTGCTATTGTCTTCTTCATTTCTTTTTCATTTATTTCTGTTTTGATCTTTATGATTTCTTTCCTTGTGCTAGATTTGGGGTTTTTTTTTTTTTTTTTTCTTCTTTCTCTAATTGCTTTAGGTGCAAGGTTAGGTTGTTTATTTGAGATGTATCCTGTTTCTTGATGTAGGCTTGTATTGCTATAAACTTCCCTCTTAGAACTGCTTTTGCTGCATCCCATTGGTTTTGGGTCATCGTGTCTCCATTGTCATTTGTTTCTAGGTATTTTTTGATTTCCCCTTTGATTTCTTCAGTGATCACTTAAGTAGTGTATTGTGTAGCCTCCATGTGTTTGTATTTTTTACAGATCTTTTCCTGTAATTGATATCTAGTCTCATAGCGTTGTGATCGGAAAAGATACTTGATATGATTTCAATTTTTTTAAATTTACCAAGGCTTGATTTGTGACCCAAGATATGATCTATCCTGGAGAAGGTTCCATGAGCACTTGAGAAAAATGTGTATTCTGTTGTTTTTGGGTGGAATGTCTTATAAATATCAATTAAGTCCATCTTGTTTAATGTATCATTTAAAGCTTGTGTTTCCTTATTTATTTTCATTTTGGATGATCTGTCCGTTGGTGAAAGTAGGGTGTTAAAGTCCTCTACTATGATTGTGTTACTGTCGATTTCCCCTTTTATGGCTGTTAGTATTTGCCTTATGTATTGAGGTGCTCCTATGTTGGGTGCATAAATATTTACAATTGTTATACCTTCCTCTTGGATCAATCCCTTGATCATTATATAGTGTCCTTCTTTGTCTCTTGTAATAGTCTATATTTTAAAGTCTATTTTGTCTGATATGAGAATTGCTACTCCAGCTTTCTTTTGATTTCCATTTGTATGGAATATCTTTTTCCATCCCCTCACTTTCAGTCTGTATGTGTCTCTACGTCTGAAGTGGGTCTCTTGTAGACAGCATAGATACGGGTCTTGTTTTTGTATCCATTCAGCCAGTCTGTGTCTTTTGGTGGGAGCATTTAATCCATTTACATTTAAGGTAATTATCGATATGTATGTTCCTATTACCATTTTCTTAAATGTTTTGGGTTTGTTACTGTAGGTGTTTTCCTTCTCTTGTGTTTCTTGCCTAGAGAAGTTCCTTTAGCATTTGTTTTAAAGCTGGTTTGGTGGTGCTGAACTCTCTCAGCTTTTGCTTGTCTGTAAAGGTTTTAATTTCTCCATCAAATCTGAATGAGATCCTTGCTGGGTATAGTAATCTTGGTTGTAGGTTTTTCTCCTTCATCACTTTAAATATATCCTGCCACTCCCTTCTGGTTTACAGAGTTTCTGCTGAAAGATAAGCTGTTAACCTTATGGGGATTCCCTTGTGTGTTATTTGTTGTTTTTCCCTTGCTGCTTTTAATATGTTTTCTTTATATTTAATTTATGATAGTTTGATTAATATGTGTCTTGACGTGTTTCTCCTTGGATTTATCCTGTATGGGACTCTCTGTGCTTCCAGGACTTGATTATTTCCTTTCCCATATTAGGGAAGTTTTCAACTATAAACTCTTCAAATATTTTCTCAGTCCCTTTCTTTTTCTCTTCTTCTTCTGGGACCCCTATAATTCAAATGTTGGTGTGTTTAAGGTTGTCCCAGAGGTCTCCGAGATTGTCATCAGTTGTTTTCATTCTTTTTTCTTTATTCTGCTCTGTAGTAGTTATTTCCACTATTTTATCTTCCAGGTCACTTATTCGTTCTTCTGCCTCAGTTATTCTGCTATTGATCCCGTCTAGAGTATTTTTAATTTCATTTATTGTGTTTTTCATTGTTGCTTGGTTCCTCTTTAGTTCTTCTATGTCTTTGTTAAATGTTTCTTGCATTTTGTCTATTCTATTTCCAAGATTTTGGATCATCTTTACTTTCATTATTCTGAATTCTTTTTCAGGTAGACTGCCTATTTCCTCTTCATTTGTTAGGTCTGGTAGGTTTTGACCATGCTCCTTCACCTGCTGTGTGTTTTTCTGTCATCTCATTTTGCTTATCTTACTGTGTTTGGGGTCTCCTTTTCACAGGCTGCAGGTTCATAGTTCCCGTTGTTTTTGGTGTCTGTCCCCAGTGGTTAAAGTTGGTTCAGTGGGTTGTGCAGGCTTCCTGGTGAAGGGGACTAGTGCCTGTGTTCTGGTGGATGAGGCTGGATCTTGTCTTTCTGGTGGGCATGTCCACGTCTGGTGGTGTGTTTTGGGGTGTCTGTGGCCTTATTATGATTTTAGGCAGCCTCTCTGCTAATGGATGGGGCTGTGTTCCTGTCTTGCTAGTTGTTTGGCATAGGGTGTCCAGCACTGTAGCTTGCTGGTCGTTGAGTGAAGCTGGGTCTTGATGTTGAGATGGAGATCTCTGAGAGATTTTCACTGTTTGGTATTACGTGGAGCTGGGAGGTCTCTTGTGGACCAGTGTCCTGAAGTTGGCTCTCCCACCTCAGAGGCACAGCCCTGATGCCTGGCTGGAGCACCAAGAGCCTTTCATCCACACAGCTCAGAATAAAAGGGAGAAAAAAATAGAAAGAAAGAAAGAAAGAGGATAAAATAAAATAAAATAAAGCTATTATAATAAAAAATAAGAAAAAAATTATTAAGAAAAAATTTAAGAAACTTTTTTTTTAATTTTTAAAAATAGAAAATAAGGAAAAAATTATTAAGAAATCATTTATTAAGAAAAAAATTTTTTTAAATTAATTAATTAATTAATTTTTGGCTGTGTTGGGTCTTCGTTTCTGTGTGAGGGCTTTCTCTAGTTGCGGCAAGCGGGGGCCACTCTTCATTGTGGTGCATGGGCCTCCACTATCGTGGCCTCTCTTGTTGCAGAGCATAGGCTCCAGATGCACAGGCTCAGTAGTTGTGGCTCATGGGCCTAGTTGCTCTGTGGCATGTGGGATCTTCCCAGACCAGGGCCCGAACCCGTGTCCCCTGCATTGGCAGGCAGATTCTCAACCACTGCACCACCAGGGAAGCCCAAAAATTTTTTTAAGTAAAAAAAAATATGCATGGACCGAACCCTAGGACAAATGGTGAAAGCAAAGCTATACAGACAAAATCTCACCCAGAAATATATACATATACACTCACAAAAAAAGGAAAAGGGGAAAAATTAATATATCCTGCTCCCAAAGTTCACCCCCTGAATTTGGGATGATTCGTTGTCTATTCAGGTATTCAACAGATGCAGGTACATCAAGTTGTTTGTGGAGCTTTAATCTGCTGCTTCTGAGGCTGCTGGGAGAGATTTCCCTTTCTCTGTTCGTACAGCTCCCGGGGTTCAGCTTTGGATTTGGACCCGCCTCTGCGTGTAGGTCGCCTGAGGGCATCTGTTCCCCACCCAGACAGAACGGGGTTAAAGGAGCAGCTGCTTTGGGGGCTCTGGCTCACTCAGGCGCAGGGGAGGGAAGGGTACAGATGCGGGGCGAACCTGCGGCAGCAGAGGCCGGCGTGATGTTGCACCAGCCCGAGGCGCGCCGTGCATTCTCCCGGGAAAGTTGTCGCGGATCACGGGAGCCTGGCCGTGGCAGGCTGCACTGGCTCCCAGGAGGGGTGGTGTGGAGAGTGACCTGTGCTTGCACACAGGCTTCTCGGTGGCGGCAGCAGCAGCCTTAGCGTCTCATGCCCATCTCTGGGGTCCGCGATGATAGCCACAGCTTGCACCTGCCTCTGGGGTCCGTGCTGATAGCCGCAGCTTGTGCCCGTCTCTGGAGTTCGTTTAGGCGGCGCTCTGAATCCCCTCTCTTTGCGCGCCACGAAACAAAGAGGCAAGAAAAAGTCTCTTGCCTGTTCGGCAGCTCCAGACCTTTTCCTGGACTCCCTCCCGGCTAGCTGTGGTGCACTAACCCCTTCAGGCTGTGTTCACGCCTCCAACCCCAGTCCTCTCCCTGCAATCAGACCGAAGCCTGAGCCTCAGCTCCCAGCCCCCGCCCGCCCCGGCGGGTGAGCAGACAAGCCTCTCTTGGGCTGGTGAGTGCTACTCAGCACCTATCCTCCGTGCGGGAATCTCTCCGCTTTGCCCTCCGCACCCCTGTGGCTGCGCTCTCCTCCGTGGCTCCGAAGCTTTCCCCCTCTGCCACCCGCAGTCTCCGCCCGCGAAGGGGCTTCCTAGTGTGTGGAAACCTTTCCTCCCTCACAGCTCCCTCCCACTGGTGCAGGTCCCGTCCCTATTTTTTTGTCTCTGTTATTTCTTTTTTCTTTTGACCTACCCAGGTACGTGGGGAGTTTCTTGCCTTTTGGGAGGTCTGATGTTTTCTGCCAGTGTTCAGTGGGTGTTCTGTAGGAGCAGTTCCACGTGTAGATGTATTTCTAATGTATCTGTGCGGAGGAAGGTGATCTCCACGTCTTACTCTTCCGCCATCTTGCCCAGACCAGCCATCATAGGATCTTTATGCCCACCCTAATCACAAGTTAAACCCATTTTTGCATGTTCTACTACAAAATAGAAGAAACCTAGAAACATTCATTCTTGTGATAATTCTGTACATTCTTTAAGAACATTATAAAGCTACCCCTCAGTTTTTGGTTTTCTTTTCTGAAGAAAAAATAATCTCATCCCCTTTTTTTCTTTCCTCAGAGGTTCCATTTTCCCACCCTTTAATCATTGTCATTGTTTACATCTGTACATACTTTAATTTTTCCTATCTCTTTTAAAATATGTATCTGCAAATTAGATACAGTACTACCAAAATTGGAATAGGTCTAAAATACCTGTTGATCTATTACTGGAATAACTATCTCTATTCAATAAGGCAATGTATCGAAAATGTTGGTAAGGGCAAGGGAAGAATATGGAAAAATTTAACTGCTACTATGGATGGATATTTTCAGTTCCAGAAAGTAATTCTGAGTAGTAGAACTTGCCTTAAAGAGAAATGAGAAAATGCAGAACAATGTAAGAAAATGACTCTCATGGAAGTTAAATTTAAAAAGATGAACACAAAAATTATATCTATAAAATGATTACAAATGCAAATGTATGCCTGCATACAAATGGGCAAGCACAGAAAAAGAACATATAAGGGGAAACTTTTTCTCAGAGTAACATAACTGCATTTTTTTTCAATTTTAATTTTCCTGATTTTAGCAGCACTGTGCATTAGTAAGACTGGATTTTTCACGGTAATATATCAATAGAGAAACACAGAATACAGAACTGTTCTGTTGCAAGGCACGTCTAGATATTTGTAAGTCACAATCTATTAAATTCTGCACATGACCCAAGAGTAATGGAATCTCATTAAATGAGAGTTTGGGGACTTTATAATTTCTCTGTTGGTAGAGACCATGTTTCCTATCAGTTGATGTCTTCCTCAAATGTGTCCAAGGCAGGGACTAATGAGTGCTTAGTCTTGTCTTGGCTCACAAGTAAAAAAGAGAATATCATAAATCCATCATTAATCATGATTTAATGAAATTCCACAGAATTTTGAAACTAAAATGGAATTTTATTGTGTTTTAAAAGATTTGCTTCCTTTACACTCCTGATAACAGATAGATAAGATAGATAGGTAAATGGATGATATATAGATAGATAGATAGATAGATAGATAGATAGATAGATAGATAGATAGTTGATAGATTGATCCAGACAGAGATAGAGATTCTTACCTGGTTAATTTTAATCACCCGTATTTTTGTTTAATTTTTAGTTGATAGCTCAAAATTCTGCTTGAAATTTTCTAAAACAGTAGTGTCTGGTTTCTTATTTTCCATCTTGGATCTGTAGAATAGTTTTTCATCTTAACTTTTGATATTCATCATAAACTCAAGTATCATTTTTCTGACCTTATCTGAATTAACAATACCAGCGCATTGTTTCCATCAACAAAATAACTGTCCCGTGTAAAATAAGAAAATTGCCTGAAGTCATGAACACGGCAAAAGTTATTTTCCATACCTCTAATAAACAATGATGTAGAAGTCCAAAAGAGCTACACAAGTAAGATTTTTAAATATCCTCCCTCTTTCTACCGTATTCCAGGGGAGTGTTTGTGTGTGTGTGTGTATATGATTGAAGGCTTATTTTTGAGGATCTTAAGGTCATGGAATGCAGCATTTACAAGTCTGAACTTAAGATGGTATCATCATGAAGCTTCTGATTTAGTAACTACACCAACCTTGAAAAGGCTGAATTAATAATATGTACTGAAATACCGTACTGTCAATCAATTACTTAAAGAAAGCTTATGGGTTTCCTGGATCTCAGGGTAATGAGGATGATTAAGCAGCTGTGGAGAATAAGTCTATTCTCTAATTTGAGAAAATCGGATTGTACATTGGCAAGTGATATTCTCTAGTCTAGTAGAAATTAAGATAGAAATTGGTGGAGATTCATACTCAGCAATAATTACAATAGTATGATCAGATAAGGGACTGTTGAAACGATGTCTGCCTCAGAATCAGTCAAGTTTTTACACAAGTCAAGTAATCTATCAGATCAAATAATCATGTTATTGGATAAAATAATAGATTGTTTGAGAATTTTGTAAAAATGTCCTTAGAGGGAGTAAAATAGTGTTAAGACACTTGAAGCAATGAGGAAACATCTTGATTACAAGTAACAGCAGATATGTCTATAGTGGCTTCCAAATTAGGGGATTTTTTTTTTTTTTTCTTATACAATGAGTAATACAAATAGCTCAACCTCTCGATGATTTCAATGCTGAGGTCATGGCTATTCCCCTGATGGGTAGTGGATGACCGCTGAAACTCTAACCCTCAACTCTGGATTATAGCAGGAATAAGGAGGAATGAGAAATGGTGGTCCCTGTATTCAGAAAGCAAAAGATTTCTGGGCAAACACAGAGTGAATTCCTGCCTGCAGTTCACTGGCTAAAACTCTGCATTGAGGCCACCTCAAATAGGAAAATGACCAAGGAGCAGGGGATTTGGAATCAGGGTTTGGTCAGCCCATAGTGTCTGCCACACACTATTTGGGGAGACACGTTAAGAAATAAGGAGAGGGAAGAGATATGGGAACATATGTATATGTATAACTGATTCACTTTGTTATAAAGCAGAAACTAACACACCATTGTAAAGCAATTATACTCCAATAAAGATGTTAAAAAAAAAAAAGAAAGAAGGAAACAAGCTATTTAGTTACTATAAGGATAAACTTCAGCTCATTAGTTTATGATGATCTGTAGGCTTAGAACACTGCTTTAATCTGAAGAGGGTTTCTACCAAAGCAGCAGGGGGCTGTGTCTGAGGCTGCCTGCACAGTTTACATATCAAATCGCTGGGGGAAATAAATACATTTTTGATTGCCCTTGGAACTATATTCTTCCCAAATTAATTTCTGTAATAGATTTGTTTTTATATAAAGCTATTTCTATTATTTACCTATATTTTTAGTTTATTTTCTTGAAATCAGTGCTTGTTTCAAGTTTTATTTAACACTTCAGGTTGCTTCATATTTATATTATTTTTAAAAAGGCATTTCCATTTCAAATCTTTAACCAATTCTGCTAATCTAGTTAAATTGTTGACGATTTTTGATTCCAGATTGTGTTATCAGTAAAAGACAGATATAGATGGAACACTTTTATATTATTTTACACATTTAGGATTATCTATCTTTTCATTTCAATATGGCTTAGGCATATACCACAATACAGTTTCCTTTTTTCATTCAATTTCACTGCTACATTTTCAGAATAAAAGGCTGGATCACATCAGGCAGTTTCCCTGTCAAACAGAGAGAATAAGGTGGCATCAACTATGTGATAATTCAGCAGATACCTGGCATTGGAAAAATCTGAGGAATGGGTGGCTAAATAAACAAGGTTTAAAAGACTGCAATTTAGAGAGCTATGGACAGATAAACTTGGCATTGAAATCTGAGAGTCTGGCAACGAATGGCCATTCTAGCCGCAGTATGAGACTATTCCAATAGTCCTGCAAAAAGAAAAGCAAGGATCCAAACTGAGAAATCCTATGGAAAAAGACAGAATATCAGCAAAGAGAATGAAGTAAATGATCAGTTCTTAGTAAAGAAGAAGCCATGTCTCTCCTCTGTAGGATAGAGAAAGTGTTGTATGACCTTTCTTTTAAGGTAAAGGTGTTGAGGTATAATGGCAAGAACATGGGCTCTGGATTTTTGTTTCCTCTGGATCTATTGTTTAATAATTGCGTTAAGTTCCTGAGTTTAGGTATTCTCTCCAGGAGGCCTGAGAATTTGGTAAATGGATCACAAGTTTTGGTCAATGCTAAGATGAAAATAAAACCTGTATCAAAAGGACACTTCAGTATCAAGTGTCTTTTCTTATCATTCCCTTTACTCCTAATGTTTTGTAAGTTTTAAAATATATCTACTATTAATTTTTACCATAACAACAAATCTTTTGAGGTCAAAGTTCCAATACATCGCAACGGTAAAACCAAGCTGATATTGAATTGACACAGTCATTTCAGCTCTCTGAATTCTTTCTATTGATTGACATGTTTTTTTCCAGTTTGCCTTTTAGAGGGAAGGCAAGTGGCTTCTGGGCAGAGTAGAAGGGGGAGCAGGGAGAAGAGGAAGGGAACAAGGGGCTTTGGTCTTTTTTCTTTTTTTTTTTTTAATCTAAACATCAGTACAAATACTAACAAAGCAAGGGAAACTTACAATTATTTTTATGTAATTTCTTTACCATGTCTCTGTCTATCTCTCTGTGAGCACAGGCTACGTTAGGCTGCAGTAACAAACAATTTCAGGATATCATTAGTATCATATAATCAAAGTTTATTTTTCATTGAAAGTTGGCCAGGGAGTCCAGGAAATTTCTAGGCAGTTTGTTCTCCACATGCTGGCTCAGCCATCCAGTTCAATTTGTTCTGTGGCACCTCCATATCATCACTTGCTTCCACAATGACTGCCGCAGTAAATGAAGGGTTCAACACCAAGAATCAGAAAGTGTTATTACTCCCAAGGGAGCACACATGGCTTTCACTTTTATTTCATTGGTGGAGGGTAATCACAGAGCCTAACCTAACTTCCTGTGATCAGGGAAGTCCAATGGGCTGTGCTGAAGAAGAGCTTAGTATTTGTCAACAATAGTGAATTATACCATATATAAATATAAGCACTCAAAGAATTAGAAAATAATATCACTTTGCCTTTAAGTAATTTGAGGATTGACTTTTCACAGTTGTAGAAACTAAAGGTCATTAGTTCTATTAGTGCTGCTGATGTTTACCTACCCATCTTTTACCTACTGAGCATTTACTGTGGGCTAGATATCATGCTAACTGCTTTATACACATTATCTTATTTAATTCTCACTACAACTCTGGAAGGCAGGCATTCATATTTCCATCTTACAGATGAGGAAGCTGAGACTGAGAGAGGCTAAGAAAGGTGCTTATGGTCACATATGCAGTATGATACAAAGCAGGAATTTGAATAGATTTCAATATGATTGAAAGGTTGTAATTTGGTCCCTGGGATGAAGAGAAAAATTATCCAGATACTAACATTTTTCTAATCTAGGACTAACAGTTTAAGAAAGTGTTAAGGAATGATGAGAAGGCTACTGAACATTTCTGAAAGTGTATTTCTTTAAAAAAAAAAAAGAGTGTTTGTAAAACAATAATTTTTCAAATTATTTTGGGGACACAAATGCAACAATCTGAAAAATGTTATCTCCTCATAAAACATATTCATGAAAATTACACCCAGAATATAACGATACTGCATTAAATATATTGATAACTGCATTTTTTACTCAATTTTTCATGCAAAAGACTTGATGGCTACATTTTTAGAAAAATTTTATTCAAATAAAATAAATCTTATGCTAAAAGTTAAATTAATTGAAGACGCTGCTGCTGTTGGGCTACCAATAACAGGTTGACATGCTGGACTGTTTGGGACATGATAACATGATTGACATTTTTAACATTTTGTCCATCTTGATAGCAGCAAATACCAAAAATCATGTCCACAACGTTGGTAATAGCAACAGACAGGCCGAGATCCTATGGCTTGCTTTGCCTAGGAAAGTAGGCTTGTTTCAAGGGACACAGGAATTTCCAAGAGTTTTTGAATAAATCAATAGTTTGAATGATTAATGATGCAAAAATGAACTAATGGATATACATCCTTATACCCATTGGATAATTATCATAAATCTGCTTTTCATTCTTATCTGAGTAGATGTGAACTTCAAGTGGATTCTGCAGATTTCTCCTGTCCGGTATTGAAAAGAACCAAGCATTGTACCTGGCACGTAGCTGAATTTCAATAAAAATTAGACGAATAAAAGAAAGGAATTGGCGCTTATTTCTGCTTAGCAGAAATCTATGTCCTAGGCAAGGTGACATTGACATCCTTGTTTCCTTTCACTCCTAGAGTGGCAACTTGCCTAACAAGCCTTTGGAAGACATGTTTTCCAAATAAATATTTAACCATATTAAAGTTATTTATGTTTATTTAAGTTTTCAAAAGGTGCTCAAAAATAAGAATGCTTCTTTGGTGTCATCAGAGTAGAGACATCCCTGGGCATCCACGGGAATAGGGTCCAGTACCCCCACAGATACCCAAATCCACAGATGCTCAAATTCTTTATACAAAATGGCATAGTGCAGTCGGCCTCAGTATCCCCGAATTCCACATCCACAGATGCAACCAACCGCAGAGGGAATTGTTACACCCATTGAACTAATAGGATGCATGAACCTCAGATACCAAGTGCCAACTGTACCCATAGCAGATGGAAACCTGCAGCTTGCCATTTAGAGATAGAAGTTATTTCATTTTATTGTGTTCTGCAGAGGAATAACTCAGCTACCAGATTCTCCATGTTTGGTTCCATATATTAAAAGAAATGTCCTCAGTGCAGAGGTGATAAGACCTACTTGAAAAATGTGCTACTTTAGTGCTTTTGTGTTCTAAGCCACACAGAGTTCAGCCATATACCATGTATGTGGGGTTTCCCAGTCCTATGTGGCAAAATGAAAAATCATTTTGTGGAATGTTTTGAAAAAGGCTTGGCATTGAAGAAAATCTAAGAAAACTTCTTGTCTGTCTCTCTCTTTCTCTCCCTCTCATTCTTGCTTTCACTCTCTCTCACACACCAACACACACTTACACACAAAGATTCAGACCATTCAATGTCTTTTTAGAAATAACACACACACAAAACACGAAAAACAGTGCTTTTCTTTTCCTTCCATTAAGAGAAAATTAAACTAAGGGTATATAAACTTTATCAAACTCCTTTTTACATCTATAGCCTAAAATGGAAATCATATAATCAGTAAGCTTATGTTTTATTGTATATAATATAAATCTATAATCTTTATATCCAGCCTTTTTTTTTTTTTTTTAAGTCCAGTTAATGGAATTAGCTGAAATATGATGATGGTGGTCCATAGCTTGGCGTTAGAAGGTAACTTTCTATGCTACAAACAGTTTATTGGGAGTAAGCAATCTTCTATTAATGGTAATTAAAATGAAAAATATTTGGAACAAAATCTTCAAATATTATAAAGGAAATTTGGTTTGTTTTTATTTTTGCACTTATTCACCGTGCTGCAAGGTTTCATACGCTAAAAACTGTGGCTGAAAATATCATCTCTCAAAGTGTGGTTTGTTAAAGTTGTTTGCATTTAACTGTTCTAACAGAAAATTCTGTTTTCAACTCTGTTAATCTATAAAACTATAGCTTTCTTCCCAGCCCATTTTACTACCTTCCTAAGTGAAGTGTGCATTCTCAGTGGTCTGGCTGTGAATCCAAACACACCAGAAATAGGAATAGACTGAGATTTGAGTAGAGAAGGGAGGTTCTTGTTAACACTATCTTAGATATGAAAAAAAAAGTAGAACTTGCAATTTGAAAAATGGAGTTTGTTTGTTTTTAGTTCAGTTGTATTTTAATCCCACTTAAGTGAATTTCCTAGTTTTGTCATTAAGGAAATTTGGGGAGGAAGTTTTTTAGTCCAAAGATTTTTTAAAAAATTAAATGAAAGTGCCTTTGTTCTGGAGCACCAGAGTCTAATGGTAACTCTGACCATGATATGAGTGCTTCAGGCGAATAATTCAAGAATACTATGAGCATTCTTGCTCTTTTATCTGTGATTACTGGTATTTTTATTGTAGTCTCTTGGTAATAGATTGCCCTTTATATATGGTTACTTTTAGTTTGAATGAATCTTTCTGATAGTGTTAGAAAGACATCTTTTTTTTTTGAACTAGAAAAGCACGCATTTTGGAGTAAATGAGACCATATGCTTTGACATCTCTTTTTCTTCCAGGTATGATCATTTATTGTACTGCTATAGAATACGAAAATGAGTGTATTAAGTTTACTTAGAAATGATTCAAAGATATCTGTGTGAGCTCCTTGAGCTATGTCAACATTTTCTTGAAAGATACCTGAGATTATTTGATGTTTACTTTTTTAAGTATAGTATTTGTAAGTTAAAGTGCAAGGGGACATTTTATTACATTTTAAATGTAATTCCTGATCCCCAGATGCTGTCTATATAAATCTGAACAAACCCAAGACATCGCTATCTATATTAGATCAACAAATCCGCTCAGTCCCTGGGCTAGTGTTAAGAATAAGCAGCAAAAGTGAAATTCCTTGGTAATAAAACTTCTGTTTCTTGACAAGTGTGATGTAAGGACATTTTTTGCTATGTTGCCTACACCTTTCAAAGTAGGTTATACACTGTACGGTCCGATTATGTCTTCCTGTAACCTCTATTTCAAAAGTGCATGCCGCGTAAATAATACACTTTTCTAATAACTGTTTTAATGGTCACTGTTTTTAAGGTCATCTTCATGTGAAATTCAAAACTGCAAAATGCTGAAAATCCAATTTTGTTTCCAAGGAAGGGATGTTTCCTTTTTCCTTTTTTTTTTTTTTTTTCTCCTTTTGGGTTTTTATTCCTATTTCTTAAAATGGCAGTCTCGATGGGAATTGGCATACTCTTACATCAAACTTCATTTGTGCCAGCATCAGGTTAAATAATTTTTCTAAGCTTTAAGTGCAACATGAAATTGGGCATACCTATGTTAGCGATTGCTACGGACTTCTCAAATTATTTTATTGTACTTTTCTTCTTGAAACCAGACAAATAAGATATTTTCAGGGCTAGAAGACACAAATTTGTCTCTTTCTATTACCCCCAAATGACATTATAAGATGCTGTGTCTTCTGGTTTGTAGGGAAAAAAACCCACCCAGTTACTGCCAGCTAGTGCACCCCAAAAGTAATTTCTAGAGCTATCCCCCCAATTAACCACAAGTCTATATATATATATGTTCTTTCATAGCATTCATTATTTTTTCTGATTGTGAGATGTTATTATAGAAATTTGAAAAATTACATAAAATTACAGTGGGAAAAAAAATCTTTATAATTCTGCCCAGAAAATCGTGATTTATATTTTGAGATGTCATAATTCTTTGCCAACTTCAGCTTTTCCAACCAAAGGTTTGAGTTGATACTGTTTTGTATTATTATGCCAAATTTAAAAATCCACAACCTATTTACATATATGGCATTCAGTTCAATTTCCTTGAATATGTGTAAAATGATGAGATCTCTTTAAATTCCACCCCTTTTATGTATAAAATAAAGGAAGAGACATGCAAAATGTGATTGTGTACAAAAGCCAGGGGGGTATTTAAATTGCTGATATCTGTTGAAACAATACAAAAGGAAAACACAGGGTAGAAAACAAAACACTAATAAAGGTTAAAAAAATCCAAATCAGAATAGTGTGTGGGTAACACAAAGTTAGTGGAACACATTGCCTTTAGCTGATGAACGGTGTTAAAAATAACATTTCACAGGAAGATTGAAGAAGGCAAATCAGTAGTATGATTAATTACCAAAGCAGATTTTTTTTAACTCTACATAGGTTACTTTCTATGCTTTAAGTGTAATGCATTTTATTGTTTTCCAGTAAAACCCTTATTTCCCATTAACTCTTAATATAATTACAGTTTTCTCATTCATTAGAGTCCTGGAAATTTAACTTCCATATAGATAAAAGATACATGCATATATCCTTACAGACTTCTGGATGTATATAGTTATACTTTTTTAAATGAGATCATTGTATCTTGTAACTTGCTTTTTCTTTGACATCAGACTATAGGTTTGTCTTCTATGCTGTTATATTTTCTTTTAAATTATTTTGTATGGCTGCATAGATTCCCATGAGTAAATCAAAACGTAACTTCTTAAAGCTTCTTAATTCTTTATGAATGGACTTTCACAATATTGGATATATCATTAAAACATTTTTACCATTTTTATAAATAAAATAGCTTATCTTATTGTTATATTACTTTGCATTATTTTGACTACCAGGCATTTTTAAACACGCTTGATATGTTTATTTTCTATGTGGTCTTCTTTTGTGAAGGACTTTTTTTTTTAATGCTTTCTCTTGTTTTTAAAAGAGGTATTCTTTCCTAAGAGCTTTTTGAATATAATGGCTATTATTTGGGGTTTTGGTTTTTCTTGAGTTGATCATTTTCCTTTTAGTTAATTTCCAAGTTTTAATTAGAACTTAGAAGTTTACATTAGTGTTCAGCCAAATCCAACACTCTTTTCTTCAGGGTTTCTGTCTTTATCTTTACATAATCCAAATAGCTCTAGTGTTATGAGCATAAAAATACAAATATCACACTCAGAATAATATTCTTATGAGCACATATCCCTAAATTTCTTATGAGCATCCTTAGAGATTTTCCTTGTATATTCATGAAAAAATTCATGACTCAGAGTGATCATCCTTTCTCCTGGAAAAATTGAGGGAATGAGCTCTCTTATTGGCTAATGATGTTTGTGCTTAGTTTATTCTTTTTTCCAGGTAAATTATTTTCCAGGAAGTCTTTAATTTCCTATGCAAATATGTCCCTGCTGGGCACAGACCAATAGTTGGCCAGACATCCTCTAACACTTTTGATGTCTCTTATGTCTAACTGAGACCTCAGTGGCATTTAGGTATTTGCCACCCAAAAGTTAGATACCCAAATGCCAGAGGGATTCCTACATGCCTGGAGGGTGGGTATTCTCCTGGTGTCCGAAATATCATTGATTAATATTCATTGTTCTGAGTCATGGTGATATGGAGCACTTTTTCTGAGTCTTCAAATGGAAGGGTAGAGGAAAATATAGTAATCCACATTATCCTTCTGTATTCTAAACCTAGAAGTTTTCTCCAAAAAAAATTTAAAATATTTTTCAGCTGGAATTAAATCTCAAGCAATTGAAACATAAAATCTAACACTATAATGTATGCTAAAATAAGGTGTGTTTTTTAGCCAAAGGAAAATTATAACAGCAGATGAAACTGAGGATCTTCTTTAGGAAAGATTAAAGAATACCAGAAAGGGTAAGATCTTGGTAAACATAAAAGACTTATTTTTATAGAGCCTTCATTTTATATATACATACAGCTTTGAAAGACTAATGTCTTTTTAAAGCAAAAAATTATAATAATATATTGTGTGATATATAACACATATAACAATAAAATGTAAGAAAACAAGAGAACAAAGGGTGAGAGGAAGGTAAATTGAATTACATAGTTTTAAGATTCTTGCATTTTTTAAAAAAATGTATAATATTATTTGAAGGTAGACCATGATTACTTAAAGATAAATAATGTAATCACTAGAACAGTCATCAAAAATACCACAAAAATATAGCTAAGGGCTTAATACATAAGACAATGGAAAACAAAAGAATACAACACAAAGTAGTAAAGAAATGGGATAAAGATGAAAAAATTCAAGATGGAAGAGCTCAATTGAATCATATTGATAATTACTTTAACTGTAACTTGATTAGAAAATCAATTAAAAGACATACATTTTCCGACTAAATTAAAGAAAAAAGAACCCAACTATATTTTTAAAAATTATAAGCAAACATAAAATTTGAAATTAAAAGTATGGAAAAAAGTGTACTATGGTGTGCCTACCTGTAAAAATATCACACGAAGTAGACTTTGAAAAATAGTACTAAATTTGTTTTTCATAATGTTGAAAAGATCAAGTTCATCAAGAACTATAACAATATTAAATGTGTATGCACCTTTAAAACTTTTATATACATGAGGGAAAATTTGGCAGAAGTAAAGAGGGAAATAAATGCAAAACATAGTCTGAGATTTTAACAACCTTTTCTCAGTATCTGATAAAACAGGCAAACCAAAAAACAAACAAACACGCAAACAGTAAAAATATAGATGATTTGAAAAGCATTTTCATCCAATGTGATCTAGTTGATGTTTATTGAATATTATTCAACAAATATACATAGAGCCTTTATTAAAATAGAATATAGACTGGATACTGAAACATGTTTAATAAATACTGAAAATTTGAAATCATTCAGTTTTAATCATCTGACCACATTGGTTCTTAATTAGAAATTAATAGTGATAAGATATAAGATAGCGCTGCTAGGTATTTCTTAAAAATTCCTAAGTATTTGGAAATTTATCAGCAAACCTCTACATAAACCATGGATCCAAAATAAAAAATCACAAGCAAAAATTACAAAATATTTTAGGTTAAATAATAATGAAACAGAATATGTTAAATTTGTTGGTTATAGTGAAAGTAGTGCTTGCAGAAAAATTTATAATTTTAAATGTTTATAGCACAAATTAAAGAAGATGTAAGATCAATAATTTAAACTTCTTCATTAAGAAAATGAAAAGACAAAAGCAAATTAAACCCAAAGTAAGTAAAGGAAAGAATTAATCAAAACAAGATCCGAAATCAATGATATAGTAGACAAATAATATAGAAAATCAGTAAGGTCAAATGCTAGTTTTTTGAGAAGATTTACAAAGTTGATATCAATTATCCCCAAACTAATCCATAGATACAACATGATCCCAGTCAAAGTCCCAGAAAGTTGATTTGTACACATTTACAAGCTAATTTAAAGGTGTAGATGTACATTCAAAGGACCTAGGTAGTCAAAACAATTTTGTAAAAGACGATAAAGCAGGAGGAATTATACTATCTGATTTAACGATTTATAAAGCTATGATAATCAAGGTATTGTAGTTTTGTCTTAAGAATGGACATGTAGGTAACAAACTGAATAAGCTACACACAATTAGATTTAGATATATACAGACAATTGATTTTTGACCAGTTTCAATGAGGGATGGGAAAACCTTTTAAACAAATATTCCTAGAAAATCTTGATACCTATAAGAAAAAGTTAACTTCAATCCCTATCTTACTCTACACACAAAAATCAACTTGAGTTAAGCCCATAATGTGAACTCCGAACCATAGAGCTTCTGGAAGAACATAAAGGAGTATATTTTTTTCACAACCTTGGAATGAAAAACAATTTCTTACACAGACACATAAAGCACTAACCATGAAATTAACAAATATAGAATTTTTCAAAATTAGTCATTTTGGGTCTTCAAAAGACACCGTTATATACTGGAGATATATGATACACCACATACTTGACAAAAATTTGTATCCAGGACTTTTACAGAACTCGTACAAATCAACTGTAAAAAGACAAAGCACCCAATTGAAAATGGGTAAAGAATTTTAACAGACACTCCACCAAAGAAGATAAGAAAATGACTAATAAACGTATGAGAAAGTGCTCAATATATTTAATCACGAGGCAAAAATTTAAAACGTAATGAGGTATCATTTTATACTCACTAGAATGGCTAAAAATAAAATGCTTTGAATTTATATATATATTTTAATATATGTAATATATATAAATATATATATTAAGTATATATATATTTACTTACCAAGAGAAATGACCATGTCTGAATCATAGAGAGATACCAAATAGCTTATTAGGAATGTTACTGTGAGCTGTGCCTTCTGCAATTTGGGCTGAAAGAGTAAATTAAGCATTCCAATACCAAGTACCTAGGAGGTACTTGAAGCCACAGGAGCCCCAAACCATCCTGCCTAAGATCGAGTAAGTGAGACATTAATCAGTGATATATTTTTATGCAATATCAAGAATTTTGGTCTAACTATATGCAACACACACACATAGCTAGCTATCATTCAACTATTACATATAATGGTGTTTGTGTGTATTTATATCTGCATACATATATATGCCGTGTGTGTGTATGTTTGCATGTATGTGTGGGAAAGATCAGTCATTAGTTGTTGGCTATGATGAGTGAGACAGGACAAATATTTGTTAAATAATTTAATTTAATTCTCCCAATAGGTTTTTGAAGTTAGTAATGTTGTCTAATTTTACAGATCAGAAAACAGAGTCGTACATGGTTAAATAGTGGTATAAAATGTATAGTGTCATTTTTCCTTTATTTTAATTACTACTTTTATTATTCACTTTTATAGAAATTAAAATGGCTAGCGGATGATGGATCTGGGTCTAAATCTAAAGTGTGTTACTTGATCACTGTACTTTGCCATCTCTTATTAGATGGTTCAAAAATGGATCACAGAACCAGAATTGAAGCCCAGAAGAAAAGCTCATATTTAGGGGTTGGTCTCAGGACCCCACTGGGACTCAAGTTAGAAGCCAATAAATCTGAGTCATAAATTCAAGAAGGAACTGAACATATACATGATATTTGAGTTGTTTTTGGTTTTAAGTACATTTTAGTATACTTTCTTTCTTTTTTTTTTTTTTTTTTTAATCTCCAAGTGTCAGTGAAACAGAAGCCAGAGGAAGATCCTGAAAATTTACAGCAAGTAAAGGATGGCAAATGGAAGTTAAAATATACGGTACTCATTATCACTAATTTAAAATGTATAAAATGCCACTGATATTTTATTTCATTCTTGATTCTTTTGATTCTTGATTCTTTTATTTCATTTTGATTCTTTTTTACAAGACGTAAAAATATTTTAAAGGCTTTTAGTTATAGGTTCATTTGCAACCTCTGTCTCTTAAATCTCATTTTTCCTGTGAATTGTTAATTTTTCCACGAGGACAGATCCCCCCACCGTCACTGGGATTAGTTGCGTGGTGACCATCTGGAGTGGCCGTACTGATCCCCACCCCTGGAAGCCCCCTGCTGCAGGCAGGGGCTGCTGTCAACTGGAGCCAGTGACAACACTGCCCTGCTGCTCACACTGTAGGCCTCCTTGGCCTCTGCCCCTCCACTCCATCAGTCCTGAATCATGTTGGATGGAAAAGAGGAGAGAAGGCAGACAGAAGGTAAGGCTGGCCTCCTTCGGGAGGACTACAGAGACAAAATATCCCAGAATGTTTTACAAAGAAAGAAATGGAAGAAACATTGAGAAATCCTTAGTTCATCCTTTTTCCCTACAACATGCAGCCAGATTTGTCCTCTACCATTAGAAAAGCTGCGGATTGTGGGCTATAAATTTAGGTGTGGAGCTCAGGCTACCAGGAAGGCACTAAACAGTATAAGAGTCTCTCTATTGAGAAGCTGTGGCCCAGGGAACAAAAATTCCATTTACTCATATTCAAGTATGTGAAGTTATAGTTTTAGCAACATTATTATGGGCCCAAAATAATTCTCAGGAGTCAAGATGGAGCAGCCTCCAAATGGTCCATTATCTCATTGGCTTCCTGCACCACTATTACTATGATTACAAGTCTGCAGATGGTGATTTTGGCTTGAGCTGACATGATCAATAAAGATAGATGATTCACGTACACTGGATTTTAATCTGACTTACATCAGAAAGGTGAGAAAATCACTCCTGGAAAGCCAGTGCTTGGAAGATCCCTGGTAAAAATGTTTCAACCAAAAGATATGAGTGTGGCTCAGGTTTGTCAGAAAGGAGCCACCGATAAAACATTTCTTTGTTATAAAGCAAGCCTTAAAAGATTTGCTTACATCTTTGTTGTATGTGTTAAAAGCAGATTTGTAAAAATTCCACTACAAAACAATCTTACCTTATGAGAGACCCTCATGATGACTTAGGATAAATTATAATGCCACATTCCAAATAACTCTGGGATCCTGAGTCTGGTGAAGAAAGCAGGAGAATGTGGGGTAGTTAGAAACCGTGACTCCAAAATAAAAGAGGTGATTCTTACATAAGCAACATGTGATATTTGCTGTGTGTGGTAGGAAAGGTGCAGATTTAGTGAAAAACTAAATACTAGAAACAACATTGTGTGGAGTTCCAGTTACGTAGAGGTAGGGGTGACAACAGAATTACTGAGTTTGCAACTCGATGTACCTTTAAGATCTGTATGAGATAGAGAGACACCTGTTATATTAATTATACATACTGGAATTTTCTACCAGAACTAAAAACATAATGATCAGATGGGAACTATTCATGTTTTTATTTAGGAAAGGGATGTGTGTGCGTGTGTGTGTGTGTATTTTATATGCTAGTAAGAGAGATGCAGGGTGGGGCAGAGTTTTAATTTTGGGGTGATGTAGAGGTCAAAGATATTTGTGCAACGTATACAGTAGAATAGATGGTGTACATCTGTTTATAAACTGGTGGAGATATTTTCTAGCTGCTTCCAACCAGTTGCTACTGATTTGTTGGTGATATAAAATTAAGAAATAGCCTTATTGTTTAAAAACCTAATAAAAGAGAAAGATCATTCATTGTAAAGATGAGAGGTGGAGATGAAATAACTCCTCTGTAGTGCAAATTTATTAATAGTCATTCACTGATTTTCAGTAAAATACTCTTCGCGTAACCTTGACTTTATTAAGGAGTCCTTAAGGTGCATTTGGAAGACAGATAATGAGTTTGGGGAATAGTCTTATCTACATCAAGCTAATCTTTAACAGCTTGGAAAGGGACTAGCATAAAGTTTTCCAATTTGAGTGACAGAAGCATGTTAAGATGAAACCATTTAAAACGTCCTTTTAGTATGAAGACTTTACGGTACATGACAATGTTTTTAGAAGCATGCTTCATGAAGCAGTGGGAGCATAAAATAAATAAGAAATATAAAACACGATGGAGCTTTAATACTATTCTTGAGGGTCAAACGAATTGCTAGTTAAGGGAATAAAGAATTCGACTGTCCGAGGCCTCTGAGTGGCACTTTGTATCTGGGTTAATAAAAGCAAGTCAGACGTCCCCGGGGGGAAAAAAAGTGTTTCATTCACGTTGGCTGTCTCCTTTAAAGGGAGGGACAATCTGAAGGGAGGGATTTTGAGTGGCATGTCATTGTCGACACTGCACATGCCACATTGTCAGGACTTCTATGGAGAGAAATGGGCAGGAACCTTTCTGACCCTTGGCTAGTGCAGAACTCTGTGTGTGTGTGGGTTGTGCATAAGAGGGCTGAGAGCCGAAAGTAAGAAGGATGAAAAGAAAACTAATTGAGCAGTATCTTTCTAATGAGACAGCTCATATTTACCCATTCGCAGATTTCCAAGTTCAGATTTTTCTCCTTTAGTGAAAATGTGAGTTCCCTTCTTTAGCATAAGAGTAGCCATGTCAGGAGAGGCTTATTTCTCCCCAGCTTCTATGCACCAGTTACATCACGCTCTGAGCTGAAATAGGCTACAGTTTTCAAAGCTTTAAACGTGTTCATTAGCTAAGCTTTTCATTCCTGTGAGTTCTGGTCACCGTATTTGAAATCTTTTTGTTTGTTTGTTTGTTGATTGGTTTTCTTTTGCTTTTCCTCCACTTGCCTCCACGTCCTAGAATCCTTCCTTTCTTCTGGCTTCAATCCTTATAAATTTAGAATTTCACCCAAAATATCTGCAGCCTAAAGGCCATGACACAGGTTCAAACCAGAAAATGTCAGCAGTTTTTTGAGAATTCTCCTTCCCCGGCAATAAGGCACTCCCAAGACTTGCTCAAGAGATTTAAATACTTTCTTGATATTCACTTCGTTTTTTTTTAATTCCTGCATAAAATCAATTCTTCATCTCAATAAAACTCAAATGGATAATTTATAGGCATTGCTGAAGGCTAAAAGGTGTCACTGCAGATTTCTCTGAAGTTGGTAAGGTATGAATGTAACACTGGGAAAAACAAGAGAATTTAGTCCTGGGGTAAGAAGGCTGGGATTTAGTGATTTGGTTGAGCTTTTCTTTTCTTTTCCTTTAAGAAGCAAGTGATAATTCATCTGCAAACACACCTTTCTTTGCTCTGTTGTCAATAGAAAAGTTGTTTTGCTAATGGTTATCTGTCTACAAGTCCTTGACCTGCTTGTAAACACGTTTCTGCAGGAAAACCCTGGGCCATGGCCTCAGGACTTTGCGTCAACAACAAGAGATAAAGTGACCACAACTTAACCTGATGTGGCCTGGAGTGCCCTCTGCTGCCCCTGGACCAAGAGCTTCCCTAATCTCTCTGCTGAAGGGATAGACTGCTCGGCGGTTTACAGGGCTTGACCTGAACTGCTAAGTGGTTCTCGTTCTTATTCTATTTTTTAATAATTTTATATATCCCTGCCAGGAGCCATTTTAAACCATCTTTCCATTAACTGGGCAGAGGGGAGTTCTCTTGGCTGATAAAATTTGGCCAGATCTGCATCTTTATGATTCTGAAAAAATTGGTATAAAGGCAAAAAAAGAGGGTCATACTGATGGAATGTCATATTCGTGCCATGTCTGCTCACCTCCTCCACAAGACATTTGACTGAATTGAAGACAACTTTTAAAAACACCAAACATTTGTCCTGAGTGAAGTAAGTCAGACAGAGAAAGACAAAAATCATATGATATTCTTATATGTGGAATCTAAAAAAATGGTACAAATGAACTTATTTACAAAACAGAAATAGAGTCACAGATGTAGAAAACAAACTTATGGTTACCAAGGGGGGAAGGAGGGTAGGGATATAAACAGGGAGATTGGGATTGGCATATACACACTACAATATATAAAATAGATAACTAATAAAGACCCACTGTGTAGCGCAGGGAACTCTTCTCAATACTCTGTAATGATCTATATGGGAAAAGAATCTAAAAAGGAGTGGAGAAAAATGCCAAACATTAAAATCACTATGTATGTGTGTGGAATGAGTTATGTTTGGCTTTGCGCACAATAATTTTCTATCTCAGTATCTATTCCTCTGTGTACCTGCCCTCTGCAGTGAATCTCACAAAAACTGTGTCTCTTTCCAGAGCCTCCCAATTTTCTCCTTTCCTGTTCTTTTCCTGTCAGTTTTACTTTCTCTTCTTCTTTCTAACTACACCCACTTCAACTTTCTTAGAGTTAACTCTACACAGTTAAAGCATGGCTTATATGTTTCCAAAATGTTTGGTTTCTGGTGGAATTCTATGTTGGTCCTATCTACCAGCAGAGTCTGTTTGTTTAGTGCCTCTCCAGAACCAGCATTTTTTTTTTTTTTTCCTTCAAATTTAGAGTTTTCTTAGGATGGGACCTTCCTTCCACACTAGCCTTTTCAACTATGACTTTCATAACTCATGCCATCCTTGCCTAAATATTCTTTCTTACCTCAGATTTTGCATCAGATTTGGTTTGTTCAAAATTAAGTGAAACCATTAACAAGAATCTATTGATGGGTGCTTTTAGAAGTAATAAAAGAAAAATAATGCCCAGGTTCTTTCCTTGAGGAGCATCTTGGTTTTGATAGATCCAAAGTGACAATCTAACTAATGAATGGATTAATTGCTAAAGTATTTGCACAACAAAGTAGATGAAAAGTATGCAATTGGTACAGTTAATTTTTTAAATTACATGGGTAAACTAAGTTATTTATTACACTAATTTAACTATGAATTATCTGCTATGGTTATATGTTTATGCTTCATGTTTTAAGCACAGTTGTTAAAGTTAAGGCATGAACAAAATCTTTTGCTGTATTTTCAGTGGCTAAGGTCATTTTTCTCTAAATTGTGAAGTATTCAGAATGCCAAAATGATATTAAATAACGATTTCCCTTTATATGGGATATAGCTTTTACTTTTTGTATGTCCTTACACTGAATTTGTCCTTACCTGAGGTATAAGTAAGAAGGAAGGCCAAATAAGTGATGTTTTGTATTTGTTAACATGAGCCATTAGAATAATGATTCTTTTTTTTTTTTTTTTTTTTAACATCTTTATTGAAGTATAATTGCCTTACAATGGTGTGTTAGCTTCTGCTTTATAACAAAGTGAATCAGTTATACATATACAATATGTTCCCATTTCTCTTCCCTCTTGCATCTCCCTCCCTCCCACCCTCCCCATCCCATCCCTCTAGATGGTCACAAAGCACCGAGCTGATCTCCCTGTGCTATGCGGCTGCTTCCCACTAGTTATCTATTTTACATTTGGTAGTGTATATATGTCCATGACACTCTCTTACCCTGTCACATCTCACCCCACCCCCTCCCCATATCCTCAAGTCCATTCTCTAGTAGGTCTGTGTCTTTATTCCCGTCTTGCCACTAGGTTCTTCATGGCCTTTTTTTTTTTTTTTTTCCCCTTAGAGTCCGTATATATGTGTTAGCATACTGTATTTGTTTTTCTCTTTCTGACTTACTTCACTCTGTATGACAGACTCTAACTCCATCCACCTCATTACAAATACCTCCATTTCATTTCTTTTTATGGCTGAGTAATATTCCATTGTATATATGTGCCACATCTTCTTTATCCATTCATCTGTCGATGGACATTTAGATTGCTTCCATGTCCTGGCTATTGTAAATAGAGCTGCAATGAACATTTTGGTACATGACTCTTTTTGACCTATGGTTTTCTCAGGGTATATGCCCAGTAGTGGGATTGCTGGGTCGTATGGTAGTTCTATTTGTAGTTTTTTAAGGAACCTCCATACTGTTCTCCATAGTGGCTGTATCAATTTACATTCCCACCAACAGTGCAAGAGTGTTCCCTTTCCTCCACACCCTCTCCAGCATTTATTGTTTCTAGATTTTTTGATGATGGCCATTCTGACCGGTGTGAGATGATATCTCATTGTAGTTTTGATTTGCATTTCTCTAATGATTAATGATGTTGAGCATTCTTTCATGTGTCTGTAGGCCATCTGTATATCTTCTTTGGAGAAATGTCTATTTAGGTCTTCGGCCCATTTTTGGATTGGGTTGTTCGTTTTTTTGTTATTGAGCTGCATGAGCTGCTTGTAAATCTTGGAGATTAATCCTTTGTCAGTTGCTTCATTTGCAAATATTTTCTCCCATTCTGATGGTTGTCTTTTGGTCTTGTTTATGGTTTCCTTTGCTGTGCAAAAGCTTTTAAGTTTCATTAGGTCCCATTTGTTTATTTGTGTTCTTATTTCCATTTCTCTGGGAGCTGGGTCAAAAAGAATCTTGCTGTGATGTATGTCATAGAGTGTTCTGCCTATGTTTTCCTCTAAGAGTTTGATAGTGTCTGCCCTTACACTTAGGTCTTTAATCCATTTTGAGTTTATTTTTGTGCATGGTGTCAGGGAGTGTTCTATTTTCATACTTTTACATGTACCTGTCCAATTTTCCCAGCACCACTTATTGAAGAGGCTGTCTTTTCTCCACTGTATATGCTTGCCTCCTTTATCAAAAATAAGGTGCCCATATGTGTGTGGGTTTATCTCTGGGCTTTCTATCCTGTTCCATTGATCTATATTTCTGTTTTTGTGCCAGTACCAAACTGTCTTGATTACTGAAGCTTTGTAATATAGTCTGAAGTCAGGGAGCCTGATTCCCCCAGCTCCATTTTTCGTTCTCAAGATTGCTTTGGCTATTCGGGGTCTTTTGTGTTTCCATACAAATTGTGAAATTTTTTGTTCTAGTTCTGTGAAAAATGCCAGTGGTAGTTTGATAGGGATTGCATTGAATCTGTAGATTGCTTTGGGTAGTAGAGTCATTTTCACAATGTTGATTCTTCCAATCCAGGAACATGGTATATCTCTCCATCTATTTGTATCATCTTTAATTTCTTTCCTCAGTGTCTTATAATTTTCTGCATACAGGTCTTTTGTCTCCTTAGGTAGGTTTATTCCTAGATATTTTATTCTTTTTGTTGCAATGGTAAATGGGAGTGTTTTCTTAATTTCACTTTCAGATTTTTCGTCATTAGTGTATAGAAATGCAAGAGATTTCTGTGCATTAATTTTGTATCCTGCTACTTTACCAAATTCATTGATTAGCTCTAGGAGTTTTCTGGTAGCATCTTTAGGATTCTCTATGTATAGTATCATGTCATCTGCAAATAGTGACAGCTTTACTTCTTCTTTTCCGATTTGGATTCCTTTTATTTCTTTGTCTTCTCTGATTGCTGTGGCTAACACTTCCAAAACTATGTTGAATAATAGTGGTGAGAGTGGGCAACCTTGTCTTGTTCCTGATCTTAGTGGAAATGGTTTCAGTTTTTCACCATTGAGGACAATGTTGGCTGTGGGTTTGTCATATATGGCCTTTATTATGTTGAGGAAAGTTCCCTCTATGCCTACTTTCTGCAGGGCTTTTATCATAAATGGGTGTTGAATTTTGTCGAAAGCTTTCTCTGCATCTATTGAGATGATCATATGGTTTTTCTCCTTCAGTTTGTTAATATGATGTATCACATTGATTGATTTGCGTATATTGAAGAATCCTTGCATTCCTGGGATAAACCCCACTTGATCATGGTGTATGATCCTTTTAATGTGCTGTTGGATTCTGTTTGCTAGTATTTTGTTGAGGATTTTTGCATCTATGTTCATCAGTGATATTGGCCTGTAGTTTTCTTTCTTTGTGACATCTTTGTCTGGTTTTGGTATCAGGGTGATGGTGGCCTCGTAGAATGAGTTTGGGAGTGTTCCTCCCTCTGCAATATTTTGGAAGAGTTTGAGAAGGATAGGTGTTAGCTCTTCTCTAAATGTTTGATAGAATTCACCTGTGAAGCCATCTGGTCCTGGGCTTTTGTTTGTTGGAAGGTTTTTAATCACAGTTTCAATTTCAGTGCTTGTGATTGGTCTGTTCATATTTTCTATTTCTTCCTGGTTCAGTCTCGGCAGTTTGTGCCTTTCTAAGAATCTGTCCATTTCTTCCAGGTTGTCCATTTTATTGGCATAGAGTTGCTTGTAGTAATCTCTCATGATCTTTTGTATTTCTGCAGTGTCAGTGGTTACTTCTCCTTTTTCATTTCTAATTCTATTGATCTGAGTCTTCTCCCTTTTTCTCTTGATGAGTCTGGCTAATGGTTTATCAATTTTGTTTATCTTCTCAAAGAACCAGCTTTTAGTTTCATTGATTTTTGCTATTGTTTCCTTCATTTCTTTTTCATTTATTTCTGACCTGATCTTTATAATTTCTTTCCTTCTGCTGGCTTTGGGGTTTTTTTGTTCTTCTTTCTCTAATTGCTTTAGGTGCAAGGTTAGGTTGTTTATTCGAGATGTTTCCTGTTTCTTGAGGTAGGCTTGTATTGCTATAAACTTCCCTCTTAGCACTGCTTTTGCTGCGTCCCATAGGTTTTGGGTCGTCGTATCTCCATTGTCATTTGTTTCTAGGTATTTTTTGATTTCCCCTTTGATTTCTTCAGTGATCACTTCGTTATTAAGTAATGTATTGTGTAGCCTCCATGTGTTTGTATTTTTTACAGGTCTTTTCCTGTAATTGATATCTAGTCTCATAGCGTTGTGGTCGGAAAAGATACTTGATACGATTTCAATTTTCTTAAATTTACCAAGGCTTGATTTGTGACCCAAGATATGATCTATCCTGGAGAATGTTCCATGAGCACTTGAGAAAAATGTGTATTCTGTTGTTTTTGGATGGAATGTCCTATAAATATCAATTAAGTCTATCTTGTTTAATGTATCATTTAAAGCTTGTGTTTCCTTATTTATTTTCATTTTGGATGATCTGTCCATTGGTGAGAGTGGGGTGTTAAAGTCCCCTACTATGATTGTGTTGCTGTCGATTTCCCCTTTTATGGCTGTTAGTATTTGCCTTATGTATTGAGGTGCTCCTATGTTGGGTGCATAAATATTTACAATTGTTATACCTTCCTCTTGCATCGATCCCTTGATCATTATATAGTGTCCTTCTTTGTCTCTTGTAATAGTCTTTATTTTAAAGTCTATTTTGTCTGATATGAGAATTGCTACTCCAGCTTTCTTTTGATTTCCATTTGCATGGAATATCTTTTTCCATCCCCTCACTTTCAGTCTATATGTGTCTCTAGGTCTGAAGTGGGTCTCTTGTAGACAGCATATATATGGGTCTTGTTTTTGTATCCATTCAGCCAGCCTGTGTCTTTTGGTGGGAGCATTTAATCCATTTACATTCAAGGTAATTATCGATATGTATGTTCCTATTCCCATTTTCTTAAATGTTTTGGGTTTGTTATTGTAGGTGTTTTCCTTCTCTTGTGTTTCTTGCCTAGAGAAGTTCCTTTAGCATTTGTTGTAAAGCTGGTTTGGTGGTGCTGAACTCTCTCAGCTTTTGCTTGTCTGTAAAGGTTTTAATTTCTCCATCGAATCTGAATGAGATCCTTGCTGGGTAGTGTAATCTTGGTTGCAGGTTTTTCTCCTTCATCACTTTAAGTATATCCTGCCACTCCCTTCTGGCTTGCAGAGTTTCTGCTGAAAGATCAGATGTTAACCTTATGGGGATTCCCTTGTGTGTTATTTGTTTTTTTTCCCTTGCTGCCTTTAATATGTTTTCCTTATATTTAATTTTTGACAGTTTGATTAATATGTGTCTTGGTGTGTTTCTCCTTGGGTTTATCCTGTATGGGACTCTCTGTGCTTCCAGGACTTGATTAACTATTTCCTTTCCCATATTAGGGAAGTTTTCAACTATAATCTCTTCAAATATCTTCTCAGTCTCTTTCTTTTTCTCTTCTTCTTCTGGGACCCCTATAATTCGAATGTTGGCGCGTTTAATGTTGTCCCAGAGGTCTCTGAGACTGTCCTCAGTTCTTTTCATTCTTTTTTCTTTATCCTGCTCTGCAGTAGTTATTTCCACCATTTTATCTTCCAGGTCACTTATCCTTTCTTCTGCCTCAGTTATTCTGCTATTGATCCCATCTAGAGTATTTTTAATTTCATTTATTGTGGTTTTCATCATTGCTTGGTTCCTCTTTAGTTCTTCTACGTCCTTGTTAAATGTTTCTTGCATTTTGTCTATTCTATTTCCAAGATTTTGGATCATCCTTACTATCATTATTCTGAATTCTTTTTCAGGTAGACTACCTATTTCCTCTTCATTTGTTAAGTCTGGTATGTTCTGACCCTGCTCCTTCATCTGCTGTGTGTTTTTCTGTCGTCTCATTTTGCTTATCTTACTGTGTTTGGGGTCTCCTTTTCACAGGCTGCAGGTTTGTAGTTCCTGTTGTTTTTGGTATCTGTCCCCAGTGGCTAAGGTTGGTTCAGTGGGTTGTGTAGGCTTCCTGGTGGAGGGAACTAGTGCCTGAGCTCTGGTGGATGAGGTTGGCTCTTGTCTTTCTGGTGGGCACGTCCACGTCTGGTGGTGTATTTTGGGGTGTCTGTGGCCTTATTATGATTTTAGGCAGCCTCTCTGCTAATGGATGGGGCTGTGTTCCTGTCTTGCTAGTTGTTTGGCATAGGGTGTCCAGCACTGTAGCTTGTTGGTCGTTGAGTGAAGCTGGGTCTTGATGTTGAGATGGAGATCTCTGAGAGATTTTTGCCTTTTGGTATTACGTGAAGCTGGGAGGTCTCTTGTGGACCAGTGTCCTGAAGTTGGCTCTCCCACCTCAGAGACACGGCCCTGATGCCTGGCTGGAGCACCAAGAGCCTTTCGTCCACACGGCTCAGAGTAGAAGGGAGAAAAAATAGAAAGAAAGAAAGAAAGAAAGAAAGAGGCTATAATATAGTGAAGTAAAATAAAGCTATTGTAAAGCAAAGCTATACAGACAAAATCGCACCCAGAAGCATATACATATACACTCACAAATAAAGGAAAAGGGGAAAAATTAATATATCCTGCTCCCAAAGTCCACCTCCTGAATTTGGGATGATTCGTTGTCTATTCAGGTATTCACCAGATGCAGGCACATCAAGTTGTTTGTGGAGTTTTAATCCGCTGCTTCTAAGGTTGCTGGGAGAGATTTCCCCTTATCTTCCCTGTTCGCACAGTTCCTGGGGTTCAGCTTTGGATTTGGACCCGCCTCTGCGTGTAGGTCGCCTGAGGGCGTCTATTCCCCGCACAGACAGGACGGGGTTAAAGGAGCAGCTGCTTCGGGGGCTCTGGCTCACTCAGGCCGCGGGGAGGGAGGTGTACAGAGGAGGCGGGGTGAGCCTGCGGCGGCCGAGGCCGGCGTGACGTTGCACCAGCCTGAGGCGGGCAGTGCGTTCTCCCGGGGAACTTGTCCCCGGATCACGGGACCCTGGCAGTGGCGGGCTGCACAGGCTCCCGGGAGGGGCGATGTGGAGAGTGACTTGTGCTCACACACAGGCTTTTTGGAGGCGGCAGCAGCAGCCCCAGCGTCTCACGCCCGTCTCTGGGGTCCGTGCTGATCGCCGCGGCTCACGCCTTTCTCTGGAGTTCGTTTAGGCGGCACCCTGAATCCCTTCTCCTTGCGCGCCGCGAAACAAAGAGGCAAGAAAAAGTCTCTTGCCTCTTCGGCAGCTGCAGACTTTTTCCCGGACTCCCTACCAGGCAGCTGTGGTGCGCTAACCCCTTCAGGCTGTGTTCACGCCGCCAGCCCCAGTCCTCTCCCTGCGATCCAACCGAAACCGAAACCCGAGCCTCAGCTCCCAGCCCCGCCCGCCGAGCAGACAAGCCTCTCGGGCTGGTGAGTGCTGCTCCGCGCCGAGCCTCTGTGCGGGAGTCTCTCCGTTTTTTTTTCTCTGCGCCCCTGTTGCTGTGGGGTCTGCGGTGATCGCCGCGGCTCGCGCCCTTCTCTGGAGTTCGTTTAGGCGGCGCTCTGAATCCCCTCTCCTTGCGCGCCGCGAAACAAAGAGGCAAGAAAAAGTCCCTTGCCTCTTCGGCAGCTGCAGACTTTTTCCCGGTCTCCCTCCCAGCCAGCTGTTGTGCGCTAATCCCTTCAGGCTGTGTTCACGCTGCCAGCCCCAGTCCTCTCCCTGCGATCCAACCGAAACCGAAACCGGAGCCTCAGCTCCCAGCCCCGCCCGCCCCGGCGGGTGAGCAGACAAGCCTCTCGGGCTGGAGAGTGCTGCTCGGCGCCGAGCCTCTGTGCGGGAATCTCTCCGTTTTTCCCTCTGCGCCCCTGTTGCTGTGGGATCCGCGCTGGTAGCTGCGGCTCGCGCCCGTCTCTGAAGTTCGTTTAGGCAGCGCTCTGAATCCCCTCTCCTCGCGCACCAGGAAACAAAGAGGGAAGAAAAAGTCTCTTGCCTCTTCGGCAGCTGCAGACTTTTTCCCGGACTCCCTCTTGGCTAGCTGTGGTGCACTAACGCCTTCAGGCTGTGTTCACGCCGCCAACCCCAGTCCTCTCCCTGCGATCCGACCGAAGCCCGAACCTCAGCTCCCAGCCCCGCCCGCCCCGGCGGGTTAGCAGACAAGCCTCTCGGGCTGGAGAGTGCTGCTCGGCGCCGAGCCTCCGTGCGGGAACCTCTCCGCTGTGCCCTCCGCACCCCTGTGGCTGCGCTCTCCTCCGTGGCTCCGAAGCTTCCCCCCTCTGCCACCCGCAGTCTCCGCCCGCTAAGGGGCTTCCTAGTGCGTGGAAATCTTTCCTCCTTCACGGCTCCCTCCCACTAGTGCAGGTGCCATCCCTATTCTTTTGTCTCTGTTATTTCTTTTTTCTTTTGCCCTACCCAAGTACGGGGGGAGTTTCTTGCCTTTTTGGAGATCGGACGTTTTCTGCCAGCGTTCAGTGGGTGTTCTGTGGGAGCAGTTCCACGTGTAGATGTATTTCTACTGTATCTGTGGGAAGGAAGGTGATCTCCGCGTCTTACTCTTCCGCCATCTTCCCGAGGACCCCCAGAATAATGATTCTTTAAATATCAGTTTTTCACATTTGTGATATAGACCTCTGATACTATAATCTACGTCTATTTTTTGTGAGTGGGATATGGTTGGTAAAGACTTTCTATGAAACATAGCCAAAAATTGTGCAGAAAACTGTACAAGACAAAGATAAGCAGCTCAATGATTTATCACAAAATACACATCCATATAATCCTGGCCCAGGTCAAGAAATAGAACATGATCAACATCTCAGAAGCTGCTCCCTCTCAGTTATACCTCCTATAGCTCTTACCAAAAGCAGTCATTATCCTGGTACTTATATAACCACCTTCTCCTTTCTTTATACCACCTAAGCATGTATCCTAAACACTGGTTTAACATTTTTTTTCCACTTTATATAAATGGAATTAAACAACATTTATTCTGTGTCTGGTTTCCTTTGATCAGCATTATCTTTGTACAACTCATTCTTGTGTGTATGTAGCTCTAGTTTCTTCATTTTTATTGTTGAATTGTATTCTGTTGTGTTAACATACCACAATGCACTTACCATTGATACATATTTAAGTGGTTTCTGGATGCTCTCTATGCATCCATTGAAATGTACATAAAATTTTTCTCTTTCATTTGATTAATGTTGTGAATCCAATGATTACTTTAAATATTAAACCTACTTTGAACCAACACAAATTAGTTATCATGGATTATTATGTTTATATTTTGCTGTATTTCAGTTTCTAAAATTTTAGCATTTAGGTACTATAATTTTACTTTCTTGTAATCTGATTTTAGTAATGAGGTTATGCTATCCTCAAGAAAAGATTTGGAGAGTAAGTTTCTCTTTTACTCCCTGTGATAAGATTGGCACTTCTTTCCTGAAATTTTGATGGAATTCAACAGTGAAGCCATTTGGACCTTGGCCTGCTTTTCTTACTTCCTTTCCTCCTCCTTCTCTTCTTTCCTTCATTCCTCCCTCCCTCCCTTCCTCCCTTCCTTCCTTCATTTTTCTTCCCCTTCCCATCCTTTCATTTTTTGGGTGCACAATGACATTTAATTATAGATTTATTTTTTTCTATTTCTTCTTGTGTCAGTTTTGCTATTTTAAGGTATGTATTCACTTTATTTAAATTTTAAAAATTACTAAACATGCTTATAACATTTCTTGTGTTCTGTTTAATGTGTATAACCTCTGCAGTGATATTGATATTTTCCTTTCTAACATTATTTTTGCACTCTTTCTCTCATTTTAATTGGTTTTACTATAGGTCTTTTTATTTATTTTTTTTTAGTGTATCCAGGCAACAGACTCTGACTTTATTGGTCATTTTATATTAGTTTTACATTATTTAATAATTTTGTAAATTATTTCCATCTTTTTCTTTCTTTGGGCTTAATTTGCCATTTTTTTCTAAAATTATTAGATAAATGGCTAAATGATTGACTTCTAGCTTCTTTCTTTTCTAATATATGTGACCAAACTTATAAATATCCCATTTGGCAAAAGCTTTACATGCATGTTCATATATGCAGGGGTTTTTTGGTTGAAAATATTTAAAAATTTCTATTTCTAGTTATTCTTTGACCTATGGGTTAGTTACAAGAGATTATTTTTAAATTTTCACACATAAGAGTATTTTCTAGCTTTTTGTTACTTATTTTTTTAATAATTATATTGCAATCAGAGCATATTCTCCATATAATTTTGATCCTTTGAAATTTGTGATGACTGTCTTTATGGCTCATTATTCAGTCAATTTTAAGAAATGTTCCATGTATGTTTCAAAAAAAAATATGTGTTCTGCAGCTATTAGGTGTAGTGGTCTACATATTTCTACAAGGTTAATTTTGTGGGTATTGTTATTGAAATTTTTCACATCCTTACAACTTTTCAATTTGCTTGTTTTATGTTTTTTGATTTTTGTTGACAAGTGAGAGTTATATTTCAAAATATCCCACTAGGATTGTGGATTTGTCTTTTTCTCCTTTTAATTGTGTCCACATTTTTCTATATATTTTGAGGCTATGCTCTTAGGTGCATTCTAACTTGAATTCTTGGTGAATTGAAACTGTTATTTTTATGACATTTGAACTTTTCTTGCCTTCAAGTCTACTGTGTCTTCTATTAATACAGGCAAACAAAATTGTTTTTTTCTTTTTGATCAATATTTACATGTTATATCCTTCTCCATTCTTTATTTTCAATGTTTCCAAATTTATTATAATATTTTTATTATATTTTAGATATCACTTACTATAGAATATAGTTGGATTTTTTAATACAGTAGGAATTTTTTTCTTTTATTTAGAACACTACATTTATATATTATATACTAGCTGATATATTTGAGTGTAAAATATTTTATAAAATGCTTTCTATTTTTTTCTGATGATCTGTTTCTTATTTCTTTATATACATGTAGTGTTTTGAAATATATATTTTTTAATTTTATCATTTCATCTTCTATTAGCTTGAAAGTCATACATTCTTTCACTGTTTTGTTAGTGGCTAACCTAGAGATTAGAACATGCATTTCTCAGGTTATCAAGGACATATTGATTGGTGTTCTTACTTTCTTTTCAGACAGTGCAAGACATTTAGGGCACTTTAAATCAATTTCACTCTCCTTATTCATATGTTATTGCTAAAATTTAATTCTAAATATATAAACACAGGACACTATTTTTTACAGTTAATATTAATTTTCATCTATTTATGCTTTTCATTTCTTCCTGGATCTCTGATCTTCCATCTGGTGTTAGTTTCCTTCTCTCTGAAAATCTCTTTTAGCTCTTCTTTTGTACAGGAATGCTGATGATAAATCTCTTAAATTCTTAATGTTTGTCTTAAAATTGCTATAATTCTCTTTTAATTTGAAAGGACAATTTTACTGGATATAAAATTCTCAGGTGGATGTTATTTCATTTTAACATTTAATATTTTTTTAACAACAACAAAAAATATCCCATTACTCTTTGCCTTCTATTCTTTCTATTAAGAAGTTAGGAAATTTGTATTTTCCTTCTTTGGAATTATGTTTTTAAAGATTTTCTCTTAATCTCCTGTTTTCACCAGTTGGAATATGATATCTCTGGGTGCAAATTTATTTTTATTTATTCTAATTATAATTATAGACTATCTTGAATTTGTTTGAGATCTTTCACTGGTGTTGCAATTATTAGCCATTATCTCCTCAAAACATTCGTTCTGTACTATTCTCTCTCTCTTTCGTTCTTCCTCCCTCCTCCTCTCCCTCCTTCCTTTTTTCTTCTGGAAATCTAATTTTACATGGATTATGCTTTGTTGCTCTGCTCTATTTCAATTTTTCTATTTGGCACCGTTCTGAAAGTTTTTGTCTAATGTATTTTTCAATTCACTAATTATCTCTTCCATTTTGTCATTTCCTGCCATTAATCTCATCCAATAATTGTTAATTCTGTTTATTTATTGTTCAAATCTAGACTTTCAATTTGACGCTTTTTTCTTTTCTTTCTCATCTCCTTTCTCTTTCTTATCTTCCTCCTTCTCTTCTTCCTCTGTCTCCTCCTCTTCCTGTTCCTTCTTTCTTCTGCTCCTTCTCTTTATCCCCTTCTTCCTCTTCCTCTCCTTTTTCTTCTGTGTGTCCATCTTTGTCTTATAGATGTCTTCCAAGATTCTCAAATATTTTAGATTTTTATTTTGTGGAACAAAGTAAACATAGCTGCCACTTTCAAATCTGTTTCTGATGATTCCAGATTCTAGAATCCCTATTAAACTATTTCTCCGGGGTTTGTTCATACAGTCTTGAGTTCTTCATGGGCCTGGCCATGTTTTTGCCTGATATTTTATTTGAAAATTGTTTGCAGAAATACTTTGAAACATGCATGATTTCATCTTCCTCCAAAATAATTTATATTTTTCTTTGACAGGTACTGGGGTTTTATGGCACTCTAGTACAATCTTAATGATATTTCTAAAATTAAGACGATTTGAAGTTGATTTGAAGAATCTTCAAGTAGATAGATTTTTATATTTTACCTAGCTTTTCTAGTTATCTTCAGCAGGAAATTTTAACCAAATAAACTAGTGCACTATAACCAGAAGCCTGGACAATAACATTTCTTCCACATTAATACCTAATGATTATGAGATAACTTTATTATCCTTAGTCCTTCCCTTTGAAAAGAGGAAACTTACTGTCTTTATTCCAGTTAAGAATTTATACTTATTAAAACCCTCTATATTGTGAAGGACTTTAATTAACTGCTTTAACAATTTATATATATCTCTCTGTTCGGTCAAACATAAATTATTTCCAATTTTGTGGGTGTCAGTTAAAAGAGTCTTGCATTTCCCCATGGATCTGAGCTACCCATTAGGGAAGTTAGCGCATTTCTTAAAAAACAGAAAACATATGATTGGAAATTGGGGGTACTTGGGATTATCTCTTTCCTGAAATTTATTTAGAAAATATAGAGTTAGTCAGGAAAATGTTTATGCCTAATAGAGAAAAGAGTTTTTTTTAAATCCTCTTTTAGAAATGGTTTTAAAATAATTTAAGAATGACTTTCAACATTCTACAGGATTTGCCTCCTACTCATTTATTATAGTGTGAGTTGGTGGTGAGCACATCTCAGAAAAACCTATTTAACCCCAAAACAAATTTAGAATATTGTATACTGGACATATATTGCATACTGAAATGTTGTATAAAGAATAAATGTATACAGAAACTTTAAATGACCTTTTATTTTTATATTTTGGGAATTGTTTGGTTATAAGGAAGAGAAACCATTCAAACTCACATATACAAAGGAAAAAGGTAATTTATTAAAAGAGGTCATAGAATCAAAGGTTAGATATGAAATCATATTTTATTTCCATATTGGAACAAGGAAGGATAGTCAGGAACCAATATAAACTTACTATTTCTGTGGGATCCATGAAATTTCACCATTACTTCATTTTTCTCTTTCTATTTTGTAGAATAACTCCCTCAGTTTAGGTAAACAAATGGGTAATCTGTACCACCACCACATGTTCAGTCAGTTAACAGTAAGTTATTAGCATTTCACTGTATTATTTCCATATTTCTAAGAGAAAAAAATCCTATTGAATTAGGTTCAGCCAGGTTGTCATCCATACCTCAATGATCTATGGCTAGAGGGCCAGGATGATAATCTACACATGGACCAGGACCTTGGGATAAAGAGAAGCTCAGAGAGTAAGGTGTGAGAACTAAAATTGTATATTAGTTTTCCATGTCACTATTGCTAATTCTACAAAAATTTTTAAAGAAAATAATAATAATAGTATTTTTAAAGAAATCAAATTTGTTCTGAATTAGTTCCTAAGACTATGTTTTTATCTTTTTATTCCAAAATTCTTTCTTTTTGTCTGCCTGAGTCAGTCATTGGTCTGTATTTGACTACCTTTTCCTCTATAAATAATGCATGCTCTCCTGGACCCTCTACTCAAAACTACCAACATCTCCATTCTTTTCTGTGGATTCATCTAAGCTACATTCATTTCAAGGCCACTCCAGTGCCCAACTATATTTCACTCCATCTTTATGGATTCTCTTAAAGAAAGAACATTTTTTTCCAATTAACACTTTCCTCTGGTTAGTTCCTCTATGTGCCAAAAGTAGCCAAAGATGGATTCTCCAGTGTAATGAATGAGCCACAGCAGGGGAAAAAAAAAAAGGAGATTAGAGATTGCACAACAAGTTGACCATCCTGATGACCCCATTTGAAATGAGGAGTTGTCTTTTTCGCTACTCTTCATTAGTCAGTTTAAGAAAAACTCTAGGGAATCTAAGAAGTAGATTGGGGCCAGCCAAAGCATGAATATGGCAGGATAGGGTGGTCACAGCAGAAATTTTTAGGTTTTAGTGGTAGTGATTGTTGGAGGACATGGTCCCTCTGTAGCGACGGTACTGTGTTTCACTGAGGTCTATGTTGGGAGAAAAAGAACACAACCAGTTTATCAGCTTAAGATAGGGCTTCTCCACAAACTTCTACCAGGATTATTCCTTGCTGGAAACTTGGCAAAAATGGCATCATGATGAGTTAACACTTTCATTAAATCTTGGCAGCTCCTTCACAACGTCTAATGTTGACCACCTTCTCTTATATTTCACAGAGGCAGAGTTATGGTCTCAAGTGGGATTTATCCCTAAATTATGAACAGGTATTCTTAAGTGGGTATTCATAACTCAGGCACTGCCAAGTATACATAGAATCTGCATATAAGGATATTCAGAGCATCTACTTTGTATATATTTAAGCAATCTGTGCCTTTATTTTGGCTTACAAATCAATTCATAAGCTAATTTACATTTAGGAAGCAAATGAATAAGTTAACAAATATTATATTTGATTATAATATGCATACATTAAATTAGAAAATCTTATCAGAATCTTTTGTTTCTTTAATTTTTATTATTGTTTGTCATTCTTAGCAAAATAAGATTTTATACAGTGTTGGTTGTTGGTTTATATTATTTCTTTTCCATGTTGTTTTCTCTCCTTGACCAAACATCCTCAAAATATTTATTAACATCCTCATTAACTGATTCCTGAATCTATCTCTTATTTCCACATCTGTAACCCAGAGACTGTCATGACTTGAATGGTGATAAAAAAACTTCCAGCTTTGATATTTCCTACCAGATTCTATATTCAATTTTATATATTTAGTTTCTTTGAATGCTAAGTTTCTGGGTCATTTGAAGGAAGTTGTGGAGTGAAAAATATATTTTTTCCATGTTGGCCAACCTTGTAATTCCTGAGCTGACTGCACCAGCTTATCATACTCTATCTTCTTACACTAGACACTCCTCTGGACTTCCAAATGGTGTCATTCTCTCTGTTTTCAATGCTTGAAAACTTAGATTTGTGAAGCTTCTGGCTCAGCTGAATGTCTTAACACTCAATGAAGCAGGGTTTTTTTTTTTTTTTTTTTTTTAATTCATGTGAGTCCTCTGTAAAGTCTAGAGAGCATGGTTTGAAGGGGCAAAGGAACTGAAGAGATGCCAAACTGCTTGAAACACAGAGTGAATGGAAAATGTGCCGGCAGGAAGGAGAGAGAATAGAGGAGAGCCAAGTAAATATCTTTGTCGGTAAGAATCTGAAAAGGCACTGTGCTTCCCCCAGAGAAGCACTTCCTAGAGTACTCAGTCCAGTTTTATTCAAATCTCAAAGGAAAGAACGCTCTTTCATCTAACCTCATTCCCTAGCAGTTAGTACCATAAACTGTGACTTACTAAATTAGGAAGTCTATTATTTGAAATTACAGCAGAACCCAAATTTGGATCTATCTAAAATCAAAGCCAGAATATTTAATTTTACAAAAGTGGACATAGTCGCATAGTCATAAGAAAATTTTAGCAACCCTGACTAACCTCTTCTAGGTTTGATTGCCTTAAAACTACATGACAGATACATAAACTACAATTATACAATTAACAAGGTGGCTAAATAAACCTGGAGTGCTTGTTTGGCACTTCTAGGAAGGGATGACTTTTACTTGTGTGCCATTAACTAAAGAATTAATTTTTTCTCTCTTTGGGAAGGGCATCCAACTTAAACACAAGATATAGGGTAGGATGTGAAGAAGAGAAGGTACCTTATTTATCAGCCTGATAAACAAAATCCACCATCAATCTTGGGGGGTCAGTCTAATCCTGAACCTAGGAGACCTTCACATGTATAACATTTACACAGAACCAAGCCATTTAAAACTATATACAAGTATTTGTTTTCAGAATACATATCCTATTTTAAGCCCCAGCTAACCATTCCAACATTGCTATATAGTTGTGACAAGATGACCCCTTCCTCTTTCCTTAAATCCTCTGTTTAATACTCTCTTTCCCCCATAGCAAAAAATAGGAAATCAGCATATGTTGAAGTGCTTTGTGGACTTAAGTGCAATATTCAAAAAAAAAAAAAAAGATTAACTTAGCTTTCTAGCCTTGGAAGTTAATAGAAGAAGCAATGTTTTTTTCCTCTGTCAACTATAATCAAGTAGTCTCTCCAGTGGAGGACACAGAAAATTATTTTGTGAGCATTGTTTCCCACCATTCAACCATTAATAATACTCAATGACAACAGTCACTTGTAACATCACAATTAGGTGACCCTTTCTAGAAAGTGGAATTGTTGATAAACACACATGGCATTTAATACAAATCCTTCAGAGGTTTCTAAGTGTCATATCTCTAAAAGATCTCTTATGTTCTTTCCATAGACTTTACATTGTGAGAAGATTGTACCATTGCCTAGTTCTTAAAGGTGAGTATTTCCTGTTTTCTCATTTCAAATTTTCAAAGCTCTGACAAGAGCTAAGCTCTTTTAGATTATGACTTACATAAATTAGACATCATTGGGCCACCACAATCAAACATATGAAGATTTTGACCAGCAATAGTGTTGGTTGATGTGATGAATAGTCTTATGTGTTAACTTGACTGGGCCGATAGGGTGCTCAGACTTTTTGGTCAAACATTATTCTGGGTGTTTTTGTGAGGAAGTTTTTGGATGAGATTAACATTTAAATCAATAAACTGAGTAAAGTAGATTGTGCTCTCTAATGTGAGTGGGCCTCATCCAATCAGTTGAAGGCCTGAATAGAATAAAAATCTGACCCTCCTGCAGGTAAGAAAGAACCCTTCCTACCTGATGGCCTTCAAGCTGAGACATTGTTTTGTTTTGTTTTGTTTTGTTTTGTTTTCTCCTGCCTTCAGACTTGAACTGAAACATTGGCTCTTCCTGGGTTTTTAGCCTGCTGGCCTTTGGACTGGAACTACATCATTGGTTCTCCTGGGTCACCGACTGTAAATCTTGGAATTGTTAGCCTCCATAATTACATAAGCAAATTCCTGAGTCAGGAAGAATCAATCTCTTCCTTTTTTTCTCTCTCTCTCTACCAGATAAATAAAGTTGGAAAAGTGAAGCCGTTTTAAAAAATAGGTCTATTTAACATATTAAGGCAAAACCCGGATGAATTTTTTGGCCAACCCGATGCATAAACAATGTGCCAATAGTTCTCTGAAACACATCAAAAAAGACTACCCACTTCAGGCTGGTATCCAAACCAAGTTCTCAATAAATACACTCAACTGTTGCTGTCATTTTGCAAGGACAAAATACTGTTATGGATGGAATTAGACAAGAAACATAGTTTTCAGATGAAAGAGCATGATCTTATTTACTGATTAAATAGCATCCTTTGTTTTTGACATGTACATATATGTATATTTATGCATTTATTTTTAAGCTACAGATAAGCCATAGGCATTTAAGTGCAGTTATACTTGTAAATTAAACTGAGAAGAGCAAACATATCATTAGCTCTTCAACTATGTGATTATATGGTCTTAGCATGACTCATGGTGAAACATGACAGCTTATGTGAACACTAAATATTCACAGAGAGTAATGTGTAAAAGACACTTTTCTATAATTGGTCCCAGAGCAAAGGGCTGATCGCTTGTATAAAAGCCTCCAGATATGCATTTGGTCTGGCTTCTAATTAGTGAAGCAAAAAGAGCTGAACTTTGGAAATTGTGATGAGTCCGTGATCTTTATTTTTTTCCTTTAAGGAAATAATCACTTTGCCCTTGAACTCCAAAAGGCCTTGAAATCAAGTGATTCTCCTCTTAAGCTTCTTAACAAGAGTGGGGATTAGAGGCAAGCAGTGTAGAATGGTTCATATTAGATATAAATGATAATGGACAATAGAAATTCACCTAGGAATAAAGTACAGGCACTCTGAGCAAGTTCCTTTCACTGAGTTTATTATTTTTTTACAAGATATTGTTATTCTCCTGTTGCAAAACTGTGCATAATGCAGATAAATGATAAGACCACTAGAGAGAGTAAAGTTGAATGCAGAGTCCTGCTTAAGAGCAGTTCTTTATAAAATGTCATACTGTAAGCGGTAATAGTGTTAAATTAATTAAATCAAGTATGTCATGAAAGTAAAATATAATTAAAAAATTACAGCTTTTTATATCTATTTCTTTTTCATTAAAATAAATCAGTGCAACTCCATCATTTCTTTACTGTCGTAAAGACATAAAATTGTAAATGAAAAAACATTGTGCACGTCTGAAAGTCTGTTCTTAAGTTTATCAAGAAGTAAATAAATATTACAGCCAAGTGATTCTTCATACCTTATCTGTTTGGATTGAGATTCTGCTGATCTGTGGGTATAATTCTTTTGCTGACTGCGGATTCTATGTTCACCTTTTAAATGAAGAGTTTGACTTACTGTTGTTCACCTTGAAGGGAGACGACATTCTGCACACAGTCTGAAGATGCAGCATGAATTACTTCTCACCCCGTCACCTGTCCCCCAAGAAGAGAATAAAGTGTAATGGAGCAAGGAAAAGGGTGGAGAGAGGGAAGGATGGAGAAGTGAAATACAACAGGTTTGGGAAAAGGATATAGCCTTTGTGATTAATATTAAAGTTCTGGGTTCACAGACATCAACTTTTATTCTCTCTTCCTGAGATTTGGATGAACCTTACCACACCTGGCTTGGAGCAAGAGTCTCATATTAAGTGATACTAAATATCAGGGATGAACATGTCCTTAAATTTTCTGCTTTTTAAAAAACCTTAGAAGTTCAACTGAATTTTGGACAACATACTGTAGGCTTCAGAACTTACCAATATCATACATTCCTTTGACCGCTCCAGTCTCTGTTCTTTTCCTCCTACTTTGGATATAGACTCTCTTTAATACTTGCTTGGATTTAATGAATATTTAGATGGATTGATACACTCATTGCTTCAAAGCGAATCTGAAGCCTAGTTGATTGTTAAGTTTTTAACTCTGCGGAAGCTTCTAGTACAGAAGTTCAATTGCAGTTGTGTGTTCAGCCAACATGTACTGAGCACATACTATATTCCAAGCACTGTGCAAAGATGAGATCCAAGGATGCAAAGATGAAAAAGGCACAGTCATTGGTCTCAATAATCTCACTGACTAAGGGTATAGACGGAGTGTCTGGCAGGTACAAAGCCTGAAATGGTGGATGGGAAGAGCAGGCCCAGGGGAAGTTGGTGAAGGGCATTTGTATTTGTTACGTGAGAGGGAAGGGCTGTGGCAAACTGGAGAGGGGGTGCCATGTTTAGAGAGAGCAGTCGGAAATCGGCTCCAGTCCATCATTGCTATGTACGAATGCTAGGTAATCACCCAGATCTTCTGAGATTTTAGAAAGTTGGCAATTTTATGAGAAACTGTAAAATCATTTTATGTTGATTTCGTTTTTTAAATGCATTTTCACAAAATGTGTTTTTTGCCCTTTGTTATGTAGCTTGTCCATCAATTCAGTTTAACTTCATTGAGCTATTGCTGACTGCAACTAGGATCCTTATCACATCAATGTAGAATATAGTTATTCCTTATTAACAGTGGCTTTTCCAACAATGATGTTCTATGTTTGGGTGAGAGGTTTCCAGTTTATTCATCATGATGGCCTAAGATATGATGCAGTAACAATTGACCTCATGATTTCAACGGCTTAAAACAACAAAAAATGTACTTCCATTATGTACTCATTGTAGGCTGCAGTTGTGTTCCAGGCTGTCTTCTCTTTGAGTCCAGGCTCATAGACCAGTTTCTATCTAGAACATTAGAGACCATTGAGTCTGAGAGAAAAGAAGCACAACCTGACTGAAAATTTCTGCTTGGAATTGACACCCAACACTTCAAAACTTATTTCACTGGCCAAAGCAAGTCGTTTGGCCACAGAGTGGGGAATATAATCTTCAACCATTGATGTGAGAGGAAGTGGGCATTCATGAACAATTCTATTACTGAAAAATTATTTTCAATCGGTTTAGTATAACTGAGGAGCTGTCATTTGGGGTAGCTGCTAGCTTAAGTTCCTGGAAGTAAAATCCACTCTGCCCTCAATGTTAACTTCCTTTGCTTTAGGAAACCAAGTATGGCCATTTAGTGAGGTGAGTAAAGGCAAACTGTAGCCTTTGTTCTAGGAGAAAACTGTGAGATTCTGTGAAATTGGCATACAGTTGTTATAAAGATGGACATGTTAAATGTACTATTTAGTAAAGTGAATTGGAGAAATCGTTAACCCTTACCAAAGGTTGAAAAGTGATCAAAAAGAAAGATGCAATGCCCTTTACATGGAGTTCTTTAAAACTTGACACCCTAGATCAGGGGTCAGCAAAGTAAGCCCTTGGACCAAAACCAGACTGCAGCCTGTTTTTGTTGATAAATTTTTGGGGGACAGAGCTATGCCCGTTGATACATGGCTGCTTTTACGCTACAGTGGTAGGATGAATTGTTACCACAGAGACTGCAGGGTTGCAAAGCCTAAAATATTTATTATGTGGTCTTTACAGAAAAAGTTTGTTGACCTTTGACCAAATTTAAAGGTTATTATGATTTTCTGGGTCACAAATTTATTCATCAATTAAATAAATATATGTCTATATTTACCATTAAGTGTCCAGTTCTATGCAAGATGCTGGGTGTGATAATGAGCAAAATAGAGTTCTGCCCTCATGCAAATTATAGCCTAGTGGAGAAGACAGATATTAAATAAATGATCTCTTAAATGAATCAAAAATTTCATAGTTATGTGAGGCAAAGAACACACATAATGAGGAGAACTAATTTAGAATGGGAGGTCAACTGGGTCTTTCATAAAGATATGATTCTAGAGCTGAGGTTTGAATTATGAGTTAACCCAGTAATGAGAGTCTCATGTGCAAAGGCCCGGGGAAGAAGGAAGCATGTTACATATAAAGAAATCAAAGACTTTCAGTCGTCCTAGTGAGAGAGAACATAGACTGTCAAGTTAGCAGTGAAGATGAAAATGAATGATTTTAAGAGAGATTTAGGAGGTAAAATCAAGAGGACTTGGTAATAGATAAGAGACTGATGTAAGCAAGAGAGGGGAATTAAGGACACCTAGGTTCTTGACTTGCCCAGCTAGATGGATGGTTGATGAAGTAGGTACATGAAGAGAATAATGTTTGGACAAAAGGATCATAAAGAGCCTAAGTTCATTTAAAGACATGGTGAACATCTCAGTGAAGATTAGAGTCTGAATCTCAGAGGGAGGTTTGAGCTGAAGTATCATTTGAGTAATCAGCATAGATAAGAGTATGTACAAAGAAAATATACAGAGAGAAGAGTCTTGGGACTGAGTCTTGAGGACTCCCAATATGTAATAGTTGGGATGGAGAGGATGAGAGGGCCAACGCAAACTAGAAGAACATTATTTCACAAAAACCAATGGAAGAGAGTGTTGGAAGGAGAAAGACATTCTCCGATATGCTTTTAAGGCATTGTACAAGAGACCCATCACAATGATTAAACATCTCCAGGCCCATTGCCCTCGGAAACTACTGTGGGAAATGGTAACAATGATCTCAAGTGGATTTTTAGTGGCAACCCCATGAGTCAAGTTACAGCAGAGGAGAAAAGGAGAGTAGATTCTTTGGGGAGATTGACTATGCTTCCTGAAAAGGTCTCCAGTGCCTTCCTTTCTGGACTGAGTAAATATTTCTGGAGTGAGTCTTTGAGAATATCTGGAGAAGAATTGATTTCCCTAGATTTATGGGAAGAGGCTCAGAGTTGCAACAATTTAAATATTGCATCAATATTATTTTATTTTGTTGTCCAAACACATTTTATACCCTACTCACCACTTCTCTTACTAAAAATTAACAAATTAACCAACAATAGAAAACTTCAGCAAAGTTTTTTACACACTTAAGCCCCAAGGGGCTTGTGGAGCATACACAGAAAAGTGACATAATCTCTAAACTAAACTAATTCATCTAAGAAAGGAAGTCGAAGCCAAAGGTAACCAGGCAAATGTCGTCTCTCCAGAAAGTGTAGCAGTCTTGTAGAAGATGGCAGACTTTCCATAGAAAGCATAATAAATCTTAAAATAATTTTATCTATATTTTGAGAACAAGGGTAACTTAACATTTGGGATAGAAAAACATGTCTTTCTTTTTTTTCTTTCTTCAAGACTTATATAAATAACATAAGAGAGGAGGCAAATGTAAAAGACTTTAACTTTCATGTCAGTAAAAGGGAACTTAGATACTTTAAGAAAGAGATGAGTCTGCATAATTAAAACCCTTGCGAGAATCAATGCCAGAATAACTAAGTTGAAGGATAACCTACCACGACAAGAGTTTGTTTGTTTGTTTGTTTGTTTGTTTGTTTTTAAAAGACTTAACACTGCTGATTCTTATTTATTTTAGTGTTTCTTCAAGAATTGACTTTGCTTTAAAATTAATGCTATTTGAACACTTTATTTCAATTCCCTAGGTTATATATGTCCCTGCCTTGCTAACCATGATTTTTAAAAACCTATTTCTGTTCAGAGATTCCTCACCCTAGATGGGGTGGCTTGTGGTCTAACAAGATTGAGATAAGACGGAGTGTGAAGGGTACAATTCTCCTTAGGGCATCAGACTCCTTCTCCCATTTTGATTCTCTAAACGTATCCTGGGATCTGATGCCCTGTCTTTCTCTTGGTACGTACTGTGCATAATTTTCCTTCTTCCTTCTTCCTTCTTCCTCTTCTTTTCATGCTTCATGACAACCAGTTCTCCACTCTGGAGTCACAAACATCTTTAAAAATGCAAGTCAGGTATAACCAGAAATCTTATAGTGGTCTATGATTTAACCGAACTATGTACAAAAATTCAAATATATATATTTGAATTTATATATGTATAAATTGCAAATTGAACCTTGGCTCCTCACTGTGCTTAGGATACCTACCAAAGTCCTTGACATGGTCTCCCAGTCTTTCCCTGTGTGATTAGTACTCTTTGTTTCTCTTTGGCTTCTTTCATGCCACTCTCTTCCCAATTTTCTCCATTTGACTTCCCTCAATTGCTCAAATGAACCATGCCCCAGACTACCCCAGTGCCTTTGCACAGGCTGCTCCCTCTACTCAGAATGCCCCCATCCACACCCTAATCTCTGGAACTTGTGAATATGTTATCTTACAAGGTAAAAGGCACTTTGCAGATGTGATTAATTAAAAGGTTTTGAGATAAATAAGGAGATCATCCTGGATTTTCCAAGTAGACCCAATGTAATCCTAAGGGTCCTTATGAGAGGGAAGCAGGAGGATCAGAGTAAAAGACAGAAGAAGTCAGATTGGAGGCAGAAGTCAGAGAGAAGGTGCTACACTGTTGGCTGGAGCCATGAGCCATGGAGTCCAAGTAGCCTCTGGAAGGTGGCAAAGGCAAGGAAACAGATTATCCCCTGGAGTCTCAAGAAGAAACTAGCCCTGCTGATATCTTGATTTTTAGTCCACTGAAATTCATTTCAGACTTCTGACCTCCAGAACTGTAAGAAATATGTGTTAAGTCACGAAGTTTGTAGTAATTTGTTCAGCAGCAACCAACACACCGCCCCCTCCTACATCCTTACCTAACCAATCCCAATATTCTTATGCCATGTCTTATCAGGTCAGATCCTGACTCCCATCTTACATTCTCAAACTACCCAGGACCCTTCCTTAAGAGCAACTGTCACCTTTACAAATTGTGAATTTCTGTGATTATTTGATGACTGCTCCCCCATTGCCTGTGTAGCTGTCCTGCAGCAAGGTCATGGTTCATCCAAGACAATGAATTAGCGAATGAAGGAATGCATGAGTATTGTAGAGGTAGTGGTGTTGATTATTTTTGCACTAAGGAAAGGTGAGAGTTGAGAAAAAAAAGAAGAAGGAGGCAGTTTGTTTTTTGTATTATCCAGCTTCATTTTTGTTTTAACCCTCTCTGCCTTGAGCAATGATCCCAGGAGAGAACGAACAAGGATGACAATGCAGGCCTCCCTCCCTCCCTCCTGACAGAGGGTGTGCAGCCTTGGATGCAGTGGGCTTAGCCTACTGGCCTTTATCCATGCATGTGTTGAGCTAGATTGACAGTAGTGAGGTACAGTCCAGAAATAATAAAACATTAAATGTCACTCTCCAAAGACATAATGTGAAATTCACCTAGTGCTGCAAAATATAACAAGCTCAATTACTTTGCTGAATGCTTAAATACATGGAAACAGCAACTTATCATCAAGTGCTTAGTAGAGCGCTCAGTTGCAAGCAACAACCAATTCTGACAAGTTTAAAGAGGAAACATACTTTTGAAGCCACCAGAGAAGTGGGAAGTAAGGAGAAGCAGGCTCAGCAAAAGGAAGCTGAAAGAAGGCAGGCAGCAGCCAGGACCTGGCCAGTAATTACATAGCTCTTGTCCTGATGAGCACAGACGCGACAAAACACATTGCCAGGCCCCACTCGGCACTGTCCCCTATCCCCAGACACCACTGCTGACACCACAATTCCCTCCACTCAGGGAAATTAGATGTCGCTGCCAGTGTACCTGCTGCAGCCAAAATGAATGACGCCTCACCCTGCTCCCCTTCCTGGGCATTGCTGGCTCCCAGTTCAAGTCTCAGGATGCTACCAGCTGTCCTGGGACACATGGTCATGCCCTTGCTGCAGGAGAAGCTGGGGCAATGAGTAGCCTGTCTCTTTAGCCTCTACAGTAAGAGGAGGATTCTGTCTCCCAGCAAGGTTTAATTTTGGAAGGAAGGTCAGCCAAGAATAATTTTTTTTAGTTTAAAAATAGTAAAAGGCAAATGTCCACGCAAGCAGCATCCTTCTTTGCTTAAGCTGAGAACGGTTAGAATTTGGGATTTAAGTGTTGATGTTGTGAAACAAAACCCCCTTGATTTGAATTCTTGATCTGTGACCTTGGACAACTTATTTAACCTTTATATTCAAGGAAAGTGCAGAGCCCGTGCCTGTCTTTCAGGGCATATAATTATTATTGTAGAATATAAGACGTGTCCACCCCTTTTGTCATAGTTAATGTGAAGCAGGAATATCTCGTGTTTTTGGAGACTCAGTTTTTCTTGGAGGAAGGGATTATGTTTCACCCATTCTGTTGGCCTTGTAGGGAAGTGGCCACTTTTAGCATACAGGACCCCCATTTATTTTTAATTCTACCTGGATTTTTTTTTGTAAGCAGCATATAAAGGAGATCTACCGAGTTGCCCGATCAATGTAGGTTTATTATTGCTTACCCGAGTGTTTAATAAACCCAGCCCTGTCTTGGGCATAGCTTTAAATACTTCATTCACTGTAACAAAGCTGCTCTTTTCTTCTTGGCCAAAGTGGCCATATAAACTATAATTAAGCACTAATTATGGGCTTTGCTGGTCAGATAGGAGAAAGCAGAGTTCATTATACCACCTCCAGAACAGAACTTGGAAGGAGATATTTGTTGTTGAAAAATATTATAAAATAAACAAAATAAAACATAAGAATGAGAAAAGGTGGAAGTGTGAGTTTCCTTTTTCTCTACCTCTCCCCAGCCCCCAATTTCTAGGATGTGGTCATTGACCTCATATATTACTTTTCTGTTTTGTGAAAAATAATGATAACAGGAAAATATTTTTAAGAGATGACTCAGTTTTTCAGAGTCAGTAAAATTATGAGACCCTATGGATCATGCTCTACCTTATGGATAATGATAAAATAGAATGATTTTTTTTAAGGTCTTACTATTTGAGAAAACTCAATGTTAAATTAATCCAATGGATGAAAGGTTAGCTTGAAAATCACTCTTTGGTTTGTAGATATCATTGGAAAATACAACGTGATTTCCATGAGAAGTTTTCATCGGAGGGAAGTATATGATTTGAGAAGCAGAGAAGTATGGCTTATTTGGAACACACACACACACACACACACACACACACACACACACACTCTTAACGGGGCCACCTGCACGGACTTGCAGGCAGCTTGCAAACATCTCTGTGATCTCACCCTGCTACTTGTCAGGAAGAGTGTCCCAGCCATGGCCATGTGCATACTTTACAGGAGCTTAGCATAGAAAGGACATATTTAACAGTTTATAACTGTCTCAGTGACAGCAAGTTCTAATTTAAAACTCCTGTGTAATACTTGTTAGGAAGTTTTAATATCAAAAGGCCAGCCAAGGTCTTCTATGAAAAATTTCTAGACAGCGAAAGTAACTAATCCTTTTTAGTGATGTTTGTCTTCTCCTAGGCAGTAGACGATCTTGATTTCATATTTTATATCCATGGTTTGTTAATGAAATTTTCTCCGTTAAAGAACAACCAGGAAAATGAAAAATAACAATACTCTATAATAAATATTTGAGTGAAATGTTTATGTAGAATGCAAAACCTACTTTAGAGTGCTTTTTAAAAAATTGTATTGTGCTTTCTTAGGAGACTTCTGCTGATTGTGTTCTTTTATACAAGGAGTGAGCGGTCTGGTTGGCGTTGGGAGGTTTTGTGGATTTACATCCCTTGTAAAAGCATGGTCCCCAAGCTCCTGCCTCCTCTTCCCAGATGACATGGGTAACCTCACCTTTATACCTTTATGCATAAGGAATCCCATTGCTTGTTACAATTACCTTGGAGGTGTGGTCACAGGTGAGGACAAGTATCTCCTAGTGATCAAATCCTGCTTGGCAAATGGCTATTCATCTAGTTGTCTTGGGGAAGTACTGGCTTGCACACCACAAGAACTAAGAAATGTGATAGCCTCCTTCGGCAGTTGCCTTCTGGGAATATCTTTGTCTCTCTCTACAAAGCAAGTATACATATATTTACATGCACTGAAACAAAAGCATATGTATATGTGTGAATAAATACGAAGATGTGTGAGTAAAACTGGGTTGACATGCACAGACAATATTCCAGTGAGGTTTTCTTGTTAAAGAATTATTATTACAATTCTTCCATGAACCTGTGAAAATGGCCTAAAAGATGGAAAACAGTTTTCTAGAATATTCATTGTTTCTACAGGAATCTCAAATTTCTTGATATCTTGTTGAATATTAATCTTCTCTAAAATGGATTACCTGTGCAAACATAGTGCATAACAGGACTATGCATAGGTTGATATCTATAGAGTCCTTTTAGATTATAGGATGAAAGGCAACCACTGTTATAGAACATGATGTATTCATTGTTCATTTTATCATTTGTATGACATGCTATTTTTAATAGTAATATATGGCTCTCTGATATCTTGATCTATTTTTGTCTTAATGAATTATATGCATTTTTGGTAATCTGTCTCAAATATTCTTTGGTAGGAATTTTGTGTTGAGGGGGTGAAAGGATTGCTGGGAAGAAGGGTAGTAAATAAATAAATAATATCTGATCTGTATGGGACATTTCAATTTTTTAGGCAATGCATTTGACATCATGTTAGTTCAATGGATGACGCACATTGATATGATTATCATTTTCCTTCTTTCTCAATATAATGAAAAATGGGAATAATCTTTAATACTAATGAGCTTCTATTTAAAAGCATTATTGATTTCTTTGAGCTAAGACATTACATTTCTTTATAATTCATGCTTTACTAAGATTTATTAACAAATATAATATAAAATGGATTTTCCAGACACCTAATAGGAGGTGGATGTCATTCCAGAGTACATAGCATCTTGAAGTTTGTGTTAGAAGAAACCATGTTGATGTTTTTGGCCTAGTGATGGGTAATGTGCATCTGAGAAATTAAACCTGGGATCTTTGGCTATTCTCTTCACCGTGGACATTTCATAAGTGGTGACCACTTCCTTTGTTGAAATCTACAATGTGTCCTCCTGACTATGCTTTCCCCATTGTGGTAGATTATATAGGGGGTTCTGAGGCCAGGCAGTGCCTTCTCCTCCTTCATTTACATGCTCTTCTACCCTCTTCCTTCTCTCCCTAGCTTTCCCTGGCCACACAACCTCCTGTGTGTGACTCCACTGTGTGTAACTAAAAGACATCAGAATCAGAGACATGTTTCTTCAGATAAAGACATCACTAGTGATAGAATTCCCTCACATTGTGGCACTTGAGGGCAATGGTTACATTTTCTCAGCTGGGCAAAATATAGATTTCTCCACATGTGGACAAAAGGTCACCCTTAGCTACCCTTTCCTCATCAACTGCTCTGACGTTTGGTGGGTCTCTGATGTCATCCCTAACAACTCCAGCATGGTCACTCCCCTTCCACTGAGCTTCTCCAGAGTTCACTGCAGGCATCATTTAGCAGTTAGCAATTACTATGGTCTGTCCTGCTACTTTTCCATGTTACTCACCCCCTTCTCAGGGTGGGAGTAAGAGTCCCTGCACTCTGTGATGACTGCAGCACCTGGCCTGTGGTAAAGGCTAACTAGGCTTAACTAACTGAATAAGTGAGGTGAGGTGCAAGGGGGGGTTAACATTTTTGAGCACTTATTATTTTCCAGTGACATCATTAAACATTTCACATATGCCCTTTATTACATTCTCAGAACAGCCTTGTGGGTGGGTGGTCTTCTTCCCAATTTATGGATGGGAGCATTGAGGCTCAAAATTTGGTAACTTATAATTTGAAAAGATACATGCACCCCAATGTTCATTGCAGCACTATTTACAATAGCCAGGATAGGTAAGCAAACAAAATGTCCATCGGGGGATGAATGGATAAAGAAGATGTGGTACAATTATACAATGGAATATTACTCAGCCATAAAAAAGAACGAAATAATGCCATTTGCAGCGACATAGATGGACCTAGAGATTGTCATACTGAGTGAAGTAAGTCAGACAGAGAAAGACAAATATCATACGATATTGCTTATATGTGGACTCTAAAAAAGTGGTACAAATGAACTTATTTACAAAACAGAAATAGAGTCACAGGTGTAGAAAACAAACTTATGGTTACCAAAGGGGGAAAGAGGGTAGGGATAAATTGGGAGATTGGGATTGACATACACACATTACTATATGTAAAATAGATAGCTAATAAGGACCTATTGTATAGCACAGGGAATTCTACTCAGTACTCTGTAATGACCTATATGGGAAAAGAATCTAAAAAAGAGTGGATATATGTATATTTATAACTGATTCACTTTGCTGTACAGCAGAAGATAATACAACATTGTAAATCAACTATGCTCCAATAAAATTAATTTTTAAAAAAGTTTGGTAACTTGATTAGAGTTGGCCCTCTAGTAAGGAGTGGGCTGCGCAATCCACTCTGTGTCACTGTCATGCTCACCATGGAATCACATTGCCTTGATTAAACAATGCTTAAAATAGTAATTTACCCATCATTACCCACTTACTGTCAATTGTACATGGACTACCCAGAATAATTTTGGCAAAATATAAAATAGGTAACAGCATTCTTAGGTTCAAAACCCATCAATGGCTTCATATCATACTCAGAAAAAAACCCAAACTCCTTAATCCAGCCTACAAGACTGGGCTTCCCCTGGCTCCTGACTACCTCTCTGACCCACATCCTGTCTGATCTCCCTTGTCTGACACAGGCTGTCTCCAGCCCCAGCCACAGCATTATTCTTCTAACACATCAGATTGGCTTCTTTCTTCCTCCAGATCATTGCCTGGATTTCTCCTTCACTTCATTAAGAACTCTGCTCAGAAACATAACCTCTTCAAAGAGGATTTCTTTGAACTTTCCTGTCTATATTAGGACCTTCCATCTTTTAGTCTCTATCCCATTACCCTGCCTTGATTTGCTTCTGAGAATTTTATCACTACCAGATGCCACTTCATGTGTATGTTTGATAATTTTCTTTTCTTCCATCACTGATATACGAGGTCTGAAGTTCAGGAACTTTGTACATCTTATTTCCCACTGTACCCAGCATCTAGAACAGTGCCTGGCACTTAGTCAGTTCTCAATGAATTAATGAATGAATTAAATGAATATTCAATAAACTAACATTCTATTCGGGCCATGTGGTCAATTGAGGGCTAACTTTGGTCTTGATGCTGAATTGGGTTGCTTGTTGTTATATACACAAGGAAGAGAGTCAGGTGACATTCACAGAACCACTATATAGTTGAACATTCAATCAGGACATATGGTCTAAGGAAGTGTAGTTCCATTTAATGGGAGAGGTTTGAAATGGATTAAGGTCTAAGGTGGCTCTTGCATTGCTCAACTCTTTTGCATGGGGAATAGATATCACATTGTGAGTCCCCAGGTGCAGATGTCTCAGCATATAAGTAAGGTAAGAAGCCACATGATAAAAGGAAACTAATATGTGTTGAATAATGAATAGTCATTGCTCTATATACTCTATACATATTTCCTCATTTGTCTTCCCTTAGATATATGTTTGCCTTCCCCCTCTACCGATAAATCAAGCGACTTAAGGCTAAAAAACTTGCCTGAAGACAGACCTGCTGAGGTTGGTAGATGGGACATTTTGCACAAGACCGTCAACTGGGGCACAGAAGTCAGGATCTGATCCAGACCCACACACCTCTTCATCAGATGTCCACACTCCATTTACTTTCCCCAAAGTCACACCCCCTTCCTAGGCCTCCCTCCACCCCAACACCAACACACAAGGGTACACACACAACAAAGCAACCTCAAATCTATGTAGGACAGCCAAGGATTTGAGGCTGAGGTTTCCTGTGCCAAGAACTCCCCCGCTAAGCCGGGAATGTAACACCTCCTTTGGGCTTCCGTAAAGCTTCAAGACAAATCTTAAACCAGATACACTCCTTTTAATCCTATTGTTACTGTCTTGCGTGGTGCCAAAGTAAAGAAAGGACATGCTTTTAAAATGGGGACTCTAAGAAGATATAAGTAGGATACACAAAACACACACTTAGAGCAACTCCCAGTGGGGTTAAGGCATGATCTCTCCTAACCACACTTCCTCCTTCCCATCACCCACTTCCTGTGCAGTAATAAGTAAATAAATGAACCAACAAGCAACACTCTACTCTGTGTTCTTTCAAGAGCATAATATAACCCAAAAGTTTAGATGTTTCTTTTTTTTTTTTTTTTCAAAGGAAGCAAGTACACCTACTGTGAGTCAGACCCAGGGGCAGTCCCTTTACATATATTACTTCATTTATCTTTATCACAGCCCCTTAAAGGTAGGCATTAATGACAAATGAACTGCAGCTCAGAGCGATGAGTTTATTTAATAGCAAACAGCTAGTAAGTATCTCAACTGGGATTTGGATTCAAACCAAATGATTCTAACACCCCAAATCTTTTCACTTTCTTCCATATGCAATACAGAATAAATAAAGATGTGTGCGTGGGTTGGGCAGAGAAAGGTGACTGCAGTTGATTATTATTATAACAAGAGCTCAGACTGAAGGGTTTTTTTTAAAGGAAGGGAGTAATAAAGATGGCTGTGCTAAGCATGCACGGTATTAATATGACCCGTGTTAAGATGTGCTTGTTGGAAGGTGGATATCTTTGTGTTTTACCTGCTGCCTGATCCACACGTGCAGGTCAGCAAGAGTTGACACAATCAAGCAATAAAGTGCCTGACAGGAAGTGGCTTGTGTGCAGTTCTGTGCTCTCTGGCTGGGAGAGGAGACTTCCTGGTGAGCAAAGCTAACAGCAGATGAATTAATGCTTTTTACCAGCAGGAGTTCCAGACCCCTTCGTTTCTGAGGTGAAACCACCAAATACCAACTCAATCATGTCAGTGTTATGACAGCCTTTTGTCTACACAGGGACAAGGGATTTCCGGGGAGAAAGCTGGAAAGAAGCGGATATGAAATAAATGTTTATCAAAGCACATAGGAGAATAAAATAGTTAATTCTTTTTCAAAATTACTTGAGGTGAGCAACTGGAACGTAAACTGTGCAGAAAGCTGAGAATTTGGTTAACTCTGTTGCAGGATTTCTCAAACCTATATGCCTCCCGGAACCAAGTGGCCATCAGCAATGCAATTCTCCTTCCAAAAGGCCACTGTGGAGTATCAGGTACCTTGATGACATGGACAATCAGGACCCAATGTCCACCCCTGAATGCACCTACATTCAGAATGACAACTTGAGGATGTAAGTTACAGATTCACTTCGACTTTGATTTTTCAGTGTGGGCTATCTGAGGCATTAAAAAAAAACCCACCCATTTTCTATTCCCATATTTCTTATGAAATGAACGCTCTTAGGTATGCGTTTGATTCTCATTCTGGTGTAGAGAACCCAGTGCAAATGTCTCGTGGGGTAAACTTAAGAGCCTAGTCTTTTTTTTTCCCCTCAACTTCTTGCAATATGCTTCATAAGCTAGAACTTTAAAACACGATTTGATACCATCATTTGCCATAACTACTGAATCTGAGTGATTTCTTAGATTGAAGTCTGCACACTTCTTAATACCAAGTGTAGAGATGCTAAAATGATAACCCTGGGGTCAGATATTAAAATGTACAACCTCTTCTCCTCTTGTAATGCTTGGTTGATAAGCAGTTATTGTTCTGAAAGCCAGTCATTGGAGTTGAAAGATAAATATTATTCCATAGTTTATTGAATAAAATATATTATATCACAGGTGATGGAGACAGATTGACTCAATAAATTCTAATAGTGTATGCTGAGAAATAGTGGCAATAAAAATGCTGATGTCTTGACACAGGGAGAATATTGAATGCCATTAACATGTTATTTCCTCTATTCTGATCTCCCTGTCATGTTCTTTACACTGTTATAATCTCTATCAGTGAATTTTTCTTTGCTTTATTGGTGTGAGAAAAAATGGCATTGTTAGTACTTTAAATTATCCACTACTCCACTGATTGCAGAAATGAAGCAGTAGCCTAAATACAGAAAATTAATATAGGATTTTATATTTAACAATATCATCAGCCTGTATTTGAGCATGCTGCAAAAATGTGAGATGCCACTGAGCACGGCCATGTGATCCTTCCACGAAGTTTTGTCCAAACTCTCATTTGTGCTAATACTTTTCATTACCTGAATCAGTTTAGAATAACGAGTCAGAATTTACTTTTCGGATTTTATTTTGAAAGAGTTTAGTGACATGGATCTTATTTCATGAGATGCAGTAAGGTACAAGTCATGGAAATTTTAAAGCTTGTTTTAATCCCAATTGTTTTTGTATATTGCTTGGGATAGATAATAAGCACACATACCATATGTTAATAGAGTTTAACTTTTGAGTCACAACCCCTAACTTGATATAAAAGATGAGTATTATGCTAGAAGAGTGGTGACTCACAATTAATGAGAGAGTCCCCTCTTTGGGGACATTTCACGGGGTTCTACCCTATGATTTCCTACTCCAATTACTCCCAGTCTTCTCTCCAGGGTTCCGGATGAAATGTTCTTAGGATGCATGTTTCCTTAAATTGTCCACAAATACCCCCAACTCAAAATATCTTGAGCTGAAATAGTCTTTTTCCAGAAAAGCCTTTTCCTCTCCCTGTCCTATTTCAGTGAGTGACACCACTCCCTAATCTGTACCCCAAACCAGACTTTCACATCCTCTTTGTCCTCTTCTTTGTCCATATCCTCCATAAGCAAGCAATTACCAACGATGCAGGTGTTCCCTTCTGACTGTTTAGAATCTACCTAATTCTCCAAATCCTGTTGCTATCCTCCTTCAGGTCAATATCATCTCCTCCTCAGATTGCTACAGTAGTCTCTCAGCTCTTCTTCCATCTTCTAAACTTTTCCCACCCCAACCCCCAAACTTTTATTCATTCTCCATCTTGTGGCAAATCTGATCATGCCTTATCTTAGTGCAAATCCCTACCCTATCTTAGTTCCTCTCCATCAGAAGCAGCTTATCCCCAGGGGCTCTGATACGTCTTGCATTTAAAGGCAGTAATGGAGTCTATTTTAATTAGTACTTTATGTCAATAACTAAACTACCAAAATATTCCCTCTTCAAAATTGAAATGCTTTGAGAGCTTCCAATGGTGACTTTAATGTCGTGCATGTCTGGTACCGGTGGGTTTCCAACAACCCTGCTCATGCTGTCACAATCACCTCCATCACTTAGAAGGAGAACACCCTGGGATGCTTTGGTAGTCATAATGGGCAGGTGAATTGCTTTTTATTCTTAAACTTATGTATTTATGTTCATAGTGGACTATTGTTTAAAGAAATGAAGCCTAGAAGAATGATGTTAGAATATGAGTTAATAAGCAGTATGAAAATTGTGCAATAAGCATCAATGGATCTATAATGCTTAATTCATCCAATCACAATATGTATAAACTACAGCAAGATACCTGCAGTAATCAAAAGATATCTCCAGCAATCTTGATGTCTCTAGTAATCTAGTAATCAAAATCAAAGGTTAGAAAAACATACAATAACATTTTCTTGTGTCTTTTTAAAATTTTGTCTTTTAGTTTACCAGTAATAAAATAGTCTATGCACCCATGATGGAATAACATCTGCCAGTAGCATCCTGAAGTTCATAGTTTAGAAGAAAATTATAATATTCATAAAACAAGTTAACCAGTTGTGTGTTTGAGTGTGTGTTGGGGGGGGCGGTGTGTATAAGAGGGACAGAGAGACAGAGACTTCAAAACCTTAAATGCCAATTAGTCCAGGAAAGCAGTTTTATCTACTACTTATGTTGTAAGAAATAATTCACTTTCGATCTACATTGTATTTCACATTCAGTACAAAAAATTATGTGATGTATATCATCTTAAAAATTATTTGTTCACAATTTTTCACATAATTAATTTTCCAGTAAATAATGAGTGGCATTTGTTCTGGGAAATAGTAAGCATTAGTCTTTACATATAATTATTATTTATAATAATTATAACAGGATGTTAGAGAGAAATTTTTCCCATCTCTTTTTTGGTCCCCCAGTGGTTGAGAAAAAATATAATGTTCCAAGAAATGTCCCAGCCTAAGGAGAAGAGCTGGGTCTACCATGGCAGGATGTGTCAAAAGTTGATCTGCCAGAATTATTGATAACCCATCTCCAGGTCATAAGAGTAGAGGTTGGTGAGACAAAGAAGGAGCACATCTTCTGGGAGTGCAGAGAGGTGTTTTTCTTATCTTTGACTGAGTGAGAGAAAAAAACCTTCAAGTGACCTACTTCTTAGAATTTCTTGGTGTGTTACCATTACCTGGAGATGTCTGAAGGCAAATTCAGGGACATTCTGAAGCTTCTGCAGATGACTATGATGGTGTGGGTTCCCCAAGTATTAAATATGGACCCTTTGAGAGGGAGTTTGCTGGAGCCTTCCAAAAGAAACACCACTTGGAAAAGAAAAAAAAAAAGGTGAGGGGGTGGAATTCCCTGGTGGTCCAGTGGTTAGGGCTCCACACTTCCACTTCAAAGGGCATGGTTCGATCCTTAGTTGGGGAACTAAGATCCCATGAGCCGCACAACATGGTCAAAAAAAAAATAAAGAAACACCACACACCACTTGGGAGGGCTACCTGGACAGGTGAAGAGCTGCAGAGGAGCATGGTCATTTTACTTCCTGAAATAAGATTACTCTTATGACTAAAGAGGATTAGAAATCTTAAAGACCTCTCTGATAATATCATCTAGGAGTGGGGAGTGACTAGTCTTCAGAACAAGTGGTGAGAGAGAATAAAATTATTTTCCACTTGATCCTAATCAAGTCCTGTTTGATCAATTATGTAATGATAACTATTAAGAATTTTGTGCTTATTCAAGTTTGATATCACAAGTCAGGTTCCCCAGGAAGCAATGAACCAGAGATTTGTGGATTGGAAGTTTACTGGGACATTCTCTCATGATCCATACTTGTGGGGAATTAAAGGAATCAGGATTTGACAGAAGGAGAAATTAGACTGCGATGCATACATAGAATAAGTCTTAGCTGCGTTGGGATCATCCTGCAGAGTTGTCCCAAATTAAAGCAAGGGATTGAGCTTCTTGTATAGACCCTACGTTGCATGTGATTTACTCCAGGGAAGGGCATATGAGCTTGGATGAGGCAACACTCTTTGGTCTAGGAAACTCACCACGTCAAAATGGGGGTAGTGAGCTGCAAGTGAGTCATTGACACTGCCAATGACTGGGAAAATATGTGATTCAATCCTGAAGGGTGTGGTTGGCACCTCACAACATCCGTTAGGGTCTGTGTCTTGTACTACTAAGATCTACATGCTTCATATAACTTTAGGGATCTCCTTTCCCAGAATTACAGTGGGCTCCTTTCCTGAAGAAACTGATGGGAGGACATATACAACCCTCACATTGACACTGTTCATGAGGCTGTATCACCAATATTTATTATTTCATTTTTTATTATCCATTCTAGGTTTCCTTCATCTTAGAATGACCTTTTTGTTTGTTTAGGTAGCTTACCTGGGGAGTAGGGTAAAATATTCTCATTTATGAAGAGTGTGAGTGTCTGGTGACCATGCTCTGCTCAGGCTATGGTTGCTGCACTTGCCCATTTGCTATCAAAATGAGGCACAAGAATAGTAAGATATATCCAAGTGGTGACTAAACTTATTCTTCTCTGCCCCCATTGTGTAAATGAATGTCAATTACACCAGCCAGGATGGCATATTTTCCAACCACTGGTCCCATATTGTCTGCCAGGTCTCATGGCCCAAGTGGCAGGGCTGCTTGCACCACAGCCTGGGTCTGCTGCAAAGCTCTTTCCTTCTCTGGGCTCTTCACAAATGTGACAGCCTTTTTATCACCTGGTAGGTGAAATGGGACTTCATTTATTACCTGTTTCCCATATATAACCATACTAATAGAGGATTCCATGATGATTCTTTGGAATTCTTAATATCTATGTCAGCTCAGATACTGTCTCCAAAAGCTCTCATAATATTTAGATATTTTCTTTGTTTTACCCATGTAAGTGGCTCAATTTGTAAAGAGACCGAGAAAACCATTAATACATACACTTACTCTGGTGTTGCTATAGTCTTTCCCCCTGGAAATCTGATTTTTTTTTTTTTTTTTCCAGTCAGTGGGTTCTGGACTATAAACTGGGTCAGGCTCAGTATCTGAACAAGGAATTGTGATTTTCGATTGAGGTGGTTGCCCTGAACTATATACAGTTTTTATTTCTTTTCATCATATAGATTGTACTCTTGTTAACTGTTCTACAATCCTTTTCCTAGGGAGGTGGGGATCCATTATCTATCTTCACAATTCTCTGCAAGTCAGTTAACCCCAGCTATCATTTTAAACTTCTTACTTATGATGATCTTTGCATAGAACTTGCTGTGGTGGTTAAGTGCCACTACCTATCCTCTAATATTTCTGAATTCCATGATTCCATTTTATCATTGAGCCCATTTCTATAATAGCATCTCCTACTGTCAATGCTGGTCCACACCACTCAGCCACCACTGAACTTCTCAGTGATATTGGTGTTCCTCTCATCAGTCTGCTTGCCAGTTTGATAAGCAGGGTGACCTCTGATCCCTTCTGCAGAATATAGTCAGTTGGTGGGTTTTCCAGTCTTATATACAACACCAACTCTAGCATGTCCATTCTCTGAGTTATTTGATCCCTTTTTACATAATCTGCAGTGGCAGTTCTGTCATTTCTACTTAACCTACTGAGGGTAATTGATTTCCCCAAGCTTCTAAGGGACACCCTAACAATGTGTTAAAATCATCATCTGAGGTCTTTGCCAGATTGTTGTATCCAGTTTTTCTAGGAACAATCCCATTCTGGTAAACTCTCTCTGTCCAAAATTGTATTCTGTCCCACTTATTTCAGTAGCCTTTGAATCCTGTCCTCTACATAGTCACCTGGCTTCTGACAGTACATGTTGACTACATCTTATAGCAAATTCCTTTCCTCCATTGGTAAGCTCAGCAATTCCCTGGCTAGATATCATTGTGTATTATCCCTAATTATTGGCCTAATTGTCAGGAGTGAATAGGGAGCAGATCCTGAACCGGCCACACTTTGTTTTATAAGGCAGAAGAACCTGCATAGTTTTCATGAAAAAAAGAGAGGTCTAGCTTTTAACAGGGAGGAATAGGCTATTTCCTTTGGCCTAGATGGTTCAGTGGATTTGGAGGTTCAAGGTTTTTGATGCAAAACATCAGATGTCCCTGTCCTAATCCTTATTAAACATACTATAGCATTATGCCTTAAAATTTTTACATACCTTAATTAAAACATACTTTATTGATAAAAAATGCTAACCATCATCTGAGCCTTCAGTGAGTCAATCTTTTTGGTGGTGGAGGGTCTTGCCTCAATGTTCATGGCTGCTGACTGATCAGGGCGGTGGTTGCTTAAGGTTGGGGTGGCTGTAGCAATTTCTTAAAAGAAGACAAGAGTGAAGTTGACTCCTCCTTTCATGAACTATTTTTCTGTAGCATGCAATGTTATTTGATAGCACTTTACCCACAGTAGGACTTTGTTCAAAATTGGAGTCAATTCTCTCAAACCCTTCCAACTGCTTTATGAACTAAGTCGATGTAATATTCTAAATCCTTTGTTGTCATTTCAACAATATTCACAGCATCTTCACCAGGAGTAGATTCCATCTCAAGAAATCACTTTCTTTACTTATCCATTAGAAGCAACTCCTCATCCATTCAAGTTTTACCATGAGATTGCAGCAATTCAGTCCCATCCATGAGGGTTGTAATCAATTTCTCCTTAACTCCTGTTAATGTTGATATTTTGACCTCTTCCCATGAATCTCAAATGTTCTTAAAGGCATCTAAAATGGTGAATCCTTTCCATAAAGTTTTCAATTTACTTCTCCCAGATCTGTCAGTGGAATCACTATGGCAGCTATAGCCTTACAAATTGTATTTCATAAATAATAAGACTTGGAAGTTGAAATGACTCCTTGATCCATGGGCTGCAGAATGGATGTTGTGACAGCAGGCATAAAAACAACATTAATCTCACTGTACATCTTCACCAGAGCTCTTGAGTAGCCGCATGCATTGTCAATGAGCAGTAAAGTTTCAAGAGGAATCTTTTTTTCTGAGCAGTAGTTCTCAACAATGGGCTTAAAATATTTAGTTAAAGCATCATGTAAACAGATGTGCTCTCATCCAGGCTTTGTTGTTCCATTTATAGAGCACAGACAGAGTAGATTTGGGGTCCACAATTCTTAAAAGTCCTAGGATTTTCAGAATGGTAAATGAGAATTGGCTTTAACTTAAAGTTGCCAGAGGCAGTAACCCCTAACAAGAGAGTCAGCTTGTCTTTTGAAGCTTTGAAACCAGGTATTGATTTCTCCTCTCTAGCTATGAAAGACCTAAATGGTATCTTCTTCCAATGTAAGGCTGCTTCTTCTACATTGAAAATCTGTTGTTTGGTGTAGCCACATTCATTAATGGTCTTAGCTAGATTTTCTGAATAACTCGCTGCAGATTCTACATCTGCACTTGCCGCTTCACCTTGTACTTTCATTTTATAGAGATTATGTCTTTCTTGACACCTTATGAACCAAACTCTGCAAGCATCACACTTTTCTTCTGTAGCTTCCTCACCTCTCTCAGCCTTCATAGAATTGCAGAGAGTTAGGGCCTTGCTGTGGATTAGGCTTTGACTTAAGGGACTGTTGTGACTGGTTTGATCTTCTTTCCAGAGCACTCAAACTTTCTCCCTATCAGCAATAAAGCTTTTTTTGCTTTCTTATCATCTGTGTGTTCACTGGAGCAGCACTTCTAATTCCTTCAAGAACTTTTCCTTTACATTCACAACTTGACTAATTCTTTAGCTCTCATACTATCTCAGTTCAACATGCCTTCCTCACTAGGTTTAATTATTTCTAGCTTTTGATTTAAAGTGAGAGATGTGTGACTCTTCCTTTAACTTGAAAACTTAGAGGCCATTTTAAGGTTATTAATTGGCCTAATTTCAATATTTTTATGTCTCAGGGTATAGGAAGGCCCGAGGCAAGGGAGAGAGACGGGAACAGCTGGTTGGTAGAGTAGTTGGAACTCACACATCATTTATGTATTAAGTTCACTGTCTTATTTGGGCACAGTTCATGGCACCTCAAAACAATTACAATCATAACATCAAAGCTCACTGATCACAGATCACCATACCAAATACAATAATAGAGAAAAAATTTGACATATTGCGAGAATTACCAACATGTGATGCAGAGACACAAAGTGAACAAATGCTGTTGGACAAATGACTCCCATAGTCTTACTCCATGCAGGGTTGCCACAAACCTTCAATTTGTAAACAACAACAACAACAACAAAGCAATTATTTTCAAAGCACAATATAGCGAAGGGCAATAGAAGGATCTATGCTTGTATTCATCCTTCAGAACTGAGGCACTCATTCCCACCTGCTGGAAATATTACTCTGTTGACTCCATATTCAGGAATTGCCCTCAGCTGAGGAGAACTACCGAGCCCAAATTTGCACTTTTTCCTAGAGTGTTGGCATAGACCCAATGATTGGTAATATAGAGGCTAAAGGTGCAGGCTTCTTGCTTCAAGGCAGGCACTTTTGAAGTGATGATCCATCTCCAAAACTCTCCAGGGGGTTTTGGGATGAGGTTGATACCCTTTAAATTGCATTTCTTCCTCTGCTATAGTCCCCTTTTCCCTCCACCACAGGAGTTGATCCTGCAGGCACTTCTCAATAAACTTTCTGTGTAAAATCTCTGTGTTTCTTTCCAAGAACTTGATCGAAGATATCCACCGTACTCTGTAGTTACTGAATTTATATTATGAATATCATTAGAAATTGTTTCAAATAAAATTGACCATAAATTTCAAAAATACCCTTCTCCAAAATGAAGTATTTATTTTACTTGGAAATGTTATAATATACTATGTAAAATGACAAAAAGATTGGAAAAACTTTTCCTGAGAGTTTGTGAGATTATGCTACTGTAAATCTAAGGTTAGTTAATGCTAGACTACAGGATCACTTCTTATCACTTGGCCCTCACATTCTATCCTTCTCACATCTCAAGTTATTTATTTTCCCCTAAATGTACCACACATGGTTCCTCTTTAGGGTCTTTTACTGTACTATTTGTTGTTCTCTCTTCCTTCACATAGCTAAGTGGAGTGACACCAGAAAGACAGCTTTTCTAATAGTTATGTTGAAGTATTTTGCTGTGAGGGGACCATCTCCAGAACTAATTAATATGGTGATATCATGCTGGTATAACTCTTATTATCATAGGCTTATCCTCTTCATTTATAACAGCAGAGGCTCAGGTCAGCCAGATCCAGAGCTTCAACTTTGATAGAAAAAATATGACAGTGGTGTGAGAATCAATAGAGTAATGTCCAGAACACTCTCTTGTTGGTTTATAAATGTTCTGATAAGTATGAGTGAAGTTCAAAGCCAGACTTGAGATGTCAACCCAACTCAACCTCAGCTGTTCAGGGTTTATTAGGGAAGCTCTGTCAGCCATAGGCTTCAGAACATCCATAGCAGCTGAATAACTAGCTCAGGTTTGTGAGACACAAGGATAATAACATGAATAAAAATCTCTTTCCTCTTTCTTTTATCAAGAATACATGTCTTCACATGTCTAAATTAATAGCATTGCACAATCCTATAATTGATTCAGGATTATAGCTGGTGCAGCAGAATTCAGAAAAAGACTGGAAGTGCTCTGAGCCATCCTAAGGAGTAAGATTCTTCTCTTGAAATGGTTCTGTAATAACAATGGATTTTTGAGTAGAGGGAAATGTGGGATTTCTATTGAAAAAAATCAGAAGCTCTAATGGAATAAGTTTATAGCTTTGTTTGTACTACTACTACATGCAGATTTTTCAATATCAGATTTAGTTCCGGAGAATGAGGCACAGCTTCTATCTAGTGATTTCAAGGGAACGAATTCCAGATGTGCTATATGTAATGTTGTCAAGACAATTTGACAAATGTCTTCTGGAAGAACAATATAATCTCTCCACAATAGATATTCTTTATCAGAAGACAATTGGTGGACTTGTTATTTCTATTGTCAATATCCCTTCTTTAGGTATATCACTTCTCTCTACCCAATATGGTCCTTGTTGCCCTTCACTCATCATGTTGCACTACCTCTGACCACTTTCTCTGACACAGGTGTTGGTTTGTGACACAGACTGGGCCAATAATAAAACTATATCTCCTTAGATCCAAACATTTGCTCAGAAATTGTGTATATTACCTTAGTCAGTGCGAGCAGAATCTTCCCCAAGATTGCTTCATGCTTATTGGAAGAGACAATACCTATTTATGACTGTATTTTGTAGCTAAAAAGAGGTAAACCAGAAATGGCCAGTTGTGGTCAGTGGTTATCTTACTGACACAATGAAAGAAACCTTCATCTCAATGAAATGAGAGTTTAGAGGTAGAAGCAAAGAAAGATCCCTGACAATATTCCTTGGGTCCATGGGTCTGATTGAACATTTAGCTGGCTGTTCTCTTGGACATCTGTTAGTGAGCCAATGAAATTCTGTTCCTGCCTGAGATTGTTTGAATTATGTTTTACCACATTAAAAATATTCAGTCTATTTTAACAAATTATTTGGATGAATTGTGCATGAGTTGGATCTACTACTGCATAATTCCTCCAGTCCACATTCTCCACACCTAATTTGTCAGACTGATCTAGGATTGCTGCATATAATTGTATTCGTTTTCTATTTAATTGGAGATATAAACCAGGAAGTTTTTCCTACATCAGTGTCTTTAAGTGAAGAATCTGTTGTGGCCAATAGCTCAGAAAATACCCATTGAATCCAGGTATACTGGCTTAACGAAAATATGAAAGTACTAAGTAAATAATTCCAATGTCACATAAGTGGTGACAAAACTAAGAATGCAGGTTTCTACTCAGTAAAAAAAAATCCCAAAGAGAGATGTGATGAACACAGAATACAAAAATATGACTATAGATGTGGCTGTGGAGCTTCATTCTCATGAAAATAGAAAGGATTCCCTTATTTATTAGTGCTCCATCTTTCTTTCTAAGTAATATGCAATTGTTGCCTCTCTGCCACTGGGCAGAGCTAAACACTGATGAAATCACATAAGGTGGAATATCAGTAATTAGGAGGCAACACTTTATATTTATTATACTATACTTCTTCAGAGTCAGAAATCAGTAATACCCTGGAGTTTCAGAATTTCTCTTCTCAGTTGTGGGCATAAGAGCATAAAAATGAATGAAGGGGGAGGGGGTTAGGGGAGGGATGGGGTGGGAGGTTGGGGTTAGCAGATGTAAGCTATTATATATAGAAAGGACAAACAACAATGTCCTACTGTACAGTCCAGGGAACTATATTCAGTATCTCATGATAAACCATAATGGAAAAGAACATTAAAAAATGTATATATATGTATAACTGAATCACTTTGCTGTACAGCAGAAATTAACACAACTTTGTAAATCAACAATACTTCAATAAAAAAAAAGAAAATGAATGCAGTTAACTGTAAGAAATTGCTTGTATTTTACCTGATATTCATCTAAAAGATGTTTATTTCATATGGTTCAACATAAAAGTATTCTAATGATTTTAATTCTAATATTATTACTAATGTAACACTAGCATTACTAATAAAAGAACACTTTACCAAAAAACAGGCACTGGGATAAGTAATTTATTTACTTAAAAACTTTTTTTTTTTTAAAGGACAGGGATAAAGACGCAGACCTACTAGAGAATGGACTTGAGGACACAGGGAGGTGGAAGCGTAAGCTGGGACAAAGTGAGAGAGTGGCATGGACATATATACAATACCAAATGTAAAATAGATAGCTAGTGGGAAGCAGCTGCATAGCACAGGGAGATCAGCTCAGTGCTTTGTGACCACCTAGAGGGGTGGGATAGGGAGGGTGGGAGGGAGGGAGATGCCAGAGGGAAGAGATATGGGGATATATGTATATGTATAGCTGATTCACTTTGTTATAAAGCAGAAACTGACACACCATTGTAAAGCAATTATACTCCAATAAAGATGTTAAAAAAAATCAATAAGTAAAAATAAAAAATAAATAAACAAACAAAACAAAACAAAACAAAACATATGATCTTCACAACATTTACAGTTGTAAAGCACCAATAGGTGTAATTATTTTTGTACTATACAGATAAGGAAAATGAGTCGCAGAAATGTTAACTTGCCGATGTCATGGAGATTGCATATATGGGAGCCAGGACTTGAACCCAATTTATCTGATTCCTGAGTCTGCAACATTAGCCACTGTGCTATATTATTCCACAAGGTAACACTTCAGATTCCAGGCTTATATTTCTCCCTTTCCAGTCATAAGGCAGGTACAATAAAACAAGGTAAGACTTCTTGAAGTTTTTTATTCCTCTTCCTCTGATTTCTTATTCAGGACATCAGTGAAATAAGAGACCACTTTTTGTGTCAGAAGCTTCAGGGCTTCTCGGAAACTCTGGATGGCTCCCGGGTCAATGGAATTACAAATAAAAATCCTTATTTAATAAAAATAATTCCTTGATGCCGTTGTTGTTTCAGTCACCTCCTATTCACCTCATTAATGAGGGAGGGATTCCCACTCTTGGCTTATTAGAATGGCCAACAAAAGTCACCTGACACCGGGCAGATGAGATTGACGGCAGTTTATGTCACATATACTCACAGCCTGGGGGAGAAAGATAGTACATGCTCTACAGGGCCACATGGAAGTTTCATTCAGGAACAGAGTGCAAAAGTAAGTCTGTGGGAGTCAGCCTTTGTAGTATCAAGAGGGTGAGGTGACCCATGGTTCCTACAGGAAGATGTGATTGGCTTGGTTGAATAACTCAACAGACTAGCAGGGAACTAAAATCTGCTACTCAGAGATAGGTAAGAACTATGCCTGGTCCTCTTGATAGGGAGGGTTGTTTGGCTAAGGGAATTTATACCTCTGAGAACAATGGGGAGGAAAACCTACAGTTAGGTCATTCAAGGCCCTCTCAGTTTCCCTAGATGTCAAGCCAGCACAGAATGTAGGGACTTAATTTTAGCCTTTAAATGCAATTATCTGGCTTGATGTTTTTAGTAGAATCAAAATCTAAAACAAATAAATCAAAATAGTCCTTAATATGTTTGGACAAAATGGAGTGTGAGAAAACTTTTCCTCCAGCCAAAAAAGCTGTGAGGCTGACTAATCATAAATAGTGGTTAGAGGCATTGCTTCAATACTTTGTAATCTTAAGGTCCTAACTTGTCCCTAGATTTTTATGAAAGCACAGATGAGATAATAAATGGTTTGAGAATTTCCAAATCATTTATGCAGATGTTCACATTTTTAGGCTAACATAGGCAGAACAAGGATATCTTCAAATATTTTAAAATATCTCCTTCGAAGGTAGGATAAGTTTCAGTTTAGACTCTGCTGATTACTAGCTATGTGATCTTGGGCAAGTGGTTCCATTTTCTTAGTCTCAATTGCTTTACTTTCTAATTAGATCTAATAATATCAATTTCAAGGGATTACATGAAGCTTGAATATAATAACAGATATGAATGAGCTGCCACTTCAAAAGACTCAATAAATATTAGTCCTTTCTTTCTGCCCCTTCCATTTACCAAACTATTTTTTGTCTCTCTATATTACTGACAATTATTAGATGCTACTAACTTTCTATGGTGTGCAGATGCAGTTTTAATTGCTAGATCCTTTTATCAGACCATTGTAAATGTAATATTTGAGTTAATCAAAAGGCATCATCTTAGTATTTAGTACACAACTACAAGTACATAATACTGCTATACCGTGTCATCCATGAAATCCCCAAAGTCTCAATGTTGAGAACAAGAAGCCACTAGAGTAGAACAAAAATAGTGGATTCCATTTGTAATGTTTAAATCCTAAACAATGACTGATGGTGCTGGTGGGAAGTGAAATGTCAATACCTCCAGTAGTTAATCAAATGTTTCATTGCTAGGTAAAGCAGAGGAAAAATGAAACATATGATAATGGCCTACATTTAGAAGCCAAGATAGTCCCATAAGACCTTTCTGTTAAAGGTAAATTTCAATTTAATTTGTTCATCATATGTATGGGGTACCTGTTTTATGCCAGTGATTCTATCAATTTCTTACTAAACCTCTCCAATATGATGGCCCATGGACACCCCAAACTTAACATGTCCACATTGAGATTTCCATCTTGTACCCATCCCTCAAATTCTTTCTTTTCTCCCCATTTTAATGAAGAGAACTGCCAATGTATGTCAAACTGAATCAGAACCAGGGCTTCATGCCTGATTCCTCCTCTCTTCCATCCCTCATAGCCAATCATTTCTATTGTCCTGTAAATTCTTACTTTTAATCCGTTTTTGTTTTCTATCCCATTGCCACCTTTAGCTTTTATCTAGATTAAAACATTCGACAACAGCTCTGTTGACATGTACATGTTTCACATAGCAACCAACTACCTTTTCTTATTTAAAAAAACTTCTATAGGGTAGGAGATAGGAAGGTATCAGCATGATGCTGAAGATCCACCCTAGCCTATTCCTTCTGCTAATTACAATTAAAATCTTTGGACGAAATACAAAAATGGCTACTTGAGTACTCTGAAAAGTTAACAAAGAATGTGAACTAGAGCCAAAACTTGGAGAAGTATCTGTATAGAGATGAGTTTCCTGATTTTTTTTTTTCTATCTTATCATACATTATCTCTCAGCATGGCAGCAGTGGTGGAGTCTTCAGCTAAAACTTTGAATGAAACCCTGGCCAAAAGAACCAGGAAAAGAGGATTCTCAAGGTAAGACATTATTGAGAAATGGATGCTGAAAGGAAGAGAAGAGGAACCTTTAATTCTATGTATAAGACATGCAAGTGTTGGCCTACACCTTGACCTACGTCTTTGTGGAACAGACCTACAGTAGCTTAGCTAAGGCTTAGATAAATGAGGAGAATTGAATGACACACACAACTCTTTCAGTGCAGTCCTTGAAGAGTACACATATGGAATAAATACAAACCAAAAGTGGTGAATGATTGTAGTACTCAACTGAACTATCTGCACAAGTATCTCTCTAACTTCTGAGCTGTTCATGCATTGGGCAGACTCAAATCTGCATATCAAAGACTTAGAGAATTTAATCTAATAATTGAACCACTTCCCACATAAGAGAAGACACAACTTACAATTGAAACCTAAATAGATTGAATGCTTGCTGAAATCAAAACATTAATATTCTCCAGAGGATTTTAACAAAGTACAGTGTAACATTCACAATATCCAGGGTGCAATCCAAAATTAATTGATATAAAAACAAAACAAATAACAACAATAACAAAAAATAGTAAAATGTGACAAAATCTCAAAGGTAAAAATTAACATATGCCAAGCCTGAGGTTAGCCCAAATGCTGGAAATATCAGACACATACTTTAAAACAGCCTTTATTCATATGTATGTAAAGAAAAACACACTTGAAATGAATAATAAAAATGAGAAGTTGTCAACAATAATAGGAATTATACAAAGAACTAAATGTGAATTTTAGAACTGAAAAATACAATATAAGACATTTAAAAATTACTAGTTGGACCCAGTTATAGAATAGTGACCACAGAAGAAAGAGTAAGCAAGCTTGAGGGTATGTCAGTAGAAATTATCCTAAAAATGAGAAAGAAAAGATTGAAAAAAAAATAAAATAAACAGAGCTTCAGTTTGTTTGAACAGTATCAGAGGTCGATCATACATGTAATTGAAGTTCAGAAGGAGAGTGGAAGGATATTGGGGCTGAAAAAAATATTTAAAGCAATAATAGTAGGAAACTTCTTAAATTCTGTGAAAGACATGCATTTACAGATTGAAGATTGGCAAATTTCAACCTGGATAAAATCAAAGATGATTATGGGTAAGTATATTATAATCAGCTCACAATCAAAGATAAAGAAAAATCTAGAAAAATGACATTACATACAGTGGAAGAACAAATTGAATGATGGTGGATTTCTCTTTTAATATCCTTAAAGCACTGAAAGAAAGAACTGTCAACTCAGAACTGTCAACTCTTATTCCAATAGAATATTCTTCATAAATGGAGGTGAAAAACAAAGAAATTTAAAAATAAATGAGAACTAAAAAATAACCTTAAACTCAGCAAACCTGCATTACATGAAATGCTGAAGGAATTTCTTCAAGGTGAAGAAAAATAATATAGAGATTTGAATTTGGGGGAATAAAGGAAAAGTAGGAGAAATAACAGATAACAGGATAAATATAAAAGATTACATTTACTCACTAAAACAAAAAAATGTATACTTGATTATTAAAGAAAAAAATATTATATTGTTGAAGTACTTGATGTATGTAGAAGTAATATGTATGATAATTATAAGATGAAGATGAGTGTGGTGGAGAAAGGAACTAATGCAGTTGCAAAGATTTTCATCTTACATAAAGTGATACAATATCACTATAGGTAAAAGTGACAGGTAAAAGATTAAGTATGTATACTGAAATCTCTAGAGCAATCACTAAAAGTAACACAAGGAGATATAGACAAATATTCAATAAATAAAATAAAATATTTTTAAATCTCCAAGTAATTCAAAAGAAACAGAAAATGAGGAATTGAAAAAATAGATGAAATAAAAAGAAAGTAATAACATCATAGATATAAATCCAACCCAATCAATGATTGTATTAAAGGTTAATGGTTTAAAAACTCTGATTTAAGAAAAAGGCAGAAAAATTGGTCGGAGTAGCTTAAAAAAAGACTCCACTCTGTGCTGCCTACAAGAAACATATTTTAAACATAAAAATAACATACTGAAAGTAAATGAGTGGAAAAAAAATTGTCAAGAAAAAAGTAAGCATTGCTGTTTATAAAATAAAGCCAAGGAAAAAGAGTACTACTAGAAATAAAAAGAAATATTTCAATAAACTTTTTTAAAAAATCAAAATGATAAAAGGGACAATTCAGAAGAAGACAGAAAAATTATCAATATCCATGTACTCAGTAATATAGCTTCAAATTACAATAAGTGAAAAGTGAGAAAGACATAGATATTAACAACTGTTGGTTCTCATGAATTAATAAAACGAGACAAAATCAGTAAGAAAACAGAAGTCAGAAAGAGAAAAACAAATATCGTATATTAACGCATATATGTGGAATCTAGAAAAATGGTACAGATGAACAAGTTTGCAAGGCAGAAATAGAGACAGAGATGAAGAGAACAAACGTATGGACACCAAGGGGGGAAAGCTGTGGGGGGGGGTTGGGATGAATTGGGAGATTGGGATTGACATATATATGCTAATATGTATAAAATAGATAACTAATAAGAATCTGCTGTATAAAAATAAAATAAAATAAAATTCAAAAAGATAGTGTATTAACATTGAAAAAAAAAAGAAAATAGAAGACCTAAAAATCTCTATCAAGCACCTTGATCTAATTAACATTTCTCAGCATTATGTCCAACAACTGCACCTTACATATTCTTTTCAAGTACACACGGTACAGTCACTAAAACAGATCATATATTAGGATATAAAACAATTCTCATTAAATTTAAAAGGATCAAAACCATGTAGAGTATATTACCCGATCACAAAAGGATTAAATTTGAAATCAATAAAAAAATATGTAGGAAAACCCAAATACCTTAAAATTAGACAGCACACTTCTAAATAATTCATGGGTCAAGGACAGATTCATGAGGGAAATTAGAAAGTATTTTTAATAAATATACAACATATCAAAATTTGTGTGGTGTAACTAAAAGATATTAGTTATATCTAATTATATTAGCAAAAAAGATCCACCTTAATAGCTAAAATAAGCCAGGTAAACAAAGACCTATTTTACAAGAAATACAAAAGGAAGTTCTTCAGGCTAAAAGTAATGACATCAGACATTAACTCAAATCCACAGAAATAAATTAAGAGAATTTGAAATGATAAATGTGTGGATAAATATACAAGACTGTAATTTTTTTTCTGTTTTCATTTCCTCCTTTCAAAGGCACAAGATTGCATAAAGCAATCATTATAGACCAGTATGGTTGAATTTATAAGATATATCAATACAATACATGTTACAGTAACAGTAAAAATAAAGGTGGAGGAAATGAAGCTATATTGCAACAAAGTTTCTATATCTTACAAGAATTAATCTAATTTGTGAAAATGATTATGTGATCCATAGAAAATAACTAATAGTATGTATGCAATCACTAGAGAAACTAAAAATGATGATACACAGTTATAGGTACATATCTGTCATATTGCTACTTATGATTTTTATTACTTTATCTGTTTCTCCTTTACTATGATCTTAGTTTTTGGAAATATATATATGTATACATAATATATATATATTTATATATATTATATATACATATATATATATATATATACACACACACACACATACATACATATATACCAAACACATATAATACTATATATAATACTAAACATACATATATATAATACCATGTACATATATATATATAATATCACATGTATTATACTGTTTTGTACTTCATATCAAATATATATATCAAAATTATCTATATATATAATAACAAAGCAGGACAGGAGAATCAGAGTAACAAAAAGTGAAAGAGTAACAAAGAGAGACACAAGACATATTAAACCGAATAGCAACGTGGCAGATATAAATTCAATCACATCAATAATTATATTACATATAAATGGACTAATCCTCCAATAAAAAAAATCAGCAATTGTCAGACTGAATAAAAAAGTAAGGTTCAACTACATGCTGTCTACAAGAAACACATTTTAGATTCAATGACACAAACATGTAGAAGTAAAAGGAAATGACACAAACATGTAGAAGTAAAAGGATAGATAAAGACATACCATGGAAACACTAACCATGAGAGACATGAAGTAGCTATATATAAATATTAGAAAACATGGACTTTATAAAAAGAAATACTGTTAGAGGTCAGTATACCTGGAAGATACAATAAATATGATGTATATGCATCTAACAACAAGATAGCCCCAGAAAACATGAACAGAAACCTGATAGAAGTGAAAAGAAAAATATAATTCAACAATAATATTTTGATACCCTGCTCTCAAAAAAGAGAAATCTCCAGTGATATAAATGACTTAGGGACTTCCCTGGTGGTGCCGTGGTTAAGAATCCACCTGCCAACGTAGGGACATGGGTTCAGTCCCTGGCCCAGGAAGATCCCACATGCCACGGAGCAACTAAGCCCGTGCACAACAACCACTGAGCCTGTGCTCTATAGCCCGCAAGCCACAACTACTGAGCCAGCATGCCACAACTACCGAAGCCCATGCACCTAGAGCCCGTGCTCTGCAACAAGAGAAGCCACCTCAATGAGAAGCCCGCGCACTGCAGCGAAGAGTAGCCCCCACTCGCCACAACTAGAGAAAGCCTGCATGCAGCAACAAAGAACCAGCGCAGCCAAAAATAAATAAATTAATTAAAATAAATAAATAAAAGACTTGAATCACACTATCAACCATTTTGACCTCACTGACAGTTATGTTATGCTTCATCTCATGACAGCACAATATACTTTCTTTTCAAGGTCGCATGAAACATTCTTTAGGATAGACCATACATTAGACCATAAAGGACTCTGTAAATTTAAAAGGACTGAAATAATACAAAGTGTTCTCTTTGATCACAAAGAAATTAAATTAGAAGTTAACAACAGAAAGATATTTGGGAAACCCTCAAATATCTTGAGATTAGATAATGCACTTCTACTAAATAATCCATGGGTTAAAAAAGAAATCACAGGGGTAATTATAAAATATTTTTAAGTGAATGAAAAAGAAAATATCAAAATTTATGAAATGAAGCTAAAGCAATGCTTAGAGATATATTTATAGTTTTAAAACACATATTTATTTAAATATATATATATTATAACTCAATAAGTCAAACAGCCCAATTAAAAATGGGCAAAATACTTGAATATACTTCACCAAATAATATATGAGTGGTCAGTAAGCATATGAAAAGAAGCTCAATACCATTAGTCACCAGGGAAATACAAATTCATACTATAATGAAATACAATTACAAACCTATTTATTTTACTGTAATCTAAAAGATTGACTGTATCAAGTATTGGTAAGGATGTGTAGAACTGATATTTCCATATGCTGCTGTTGAGAATGTAATGTGGTACAACTACTTTGGAAAACAGTTTAACATATTCTTAAAAAGTTAACCAATACCAACCACACAACACAGCCATTTCACACTTAAATATTTACCTAATTGATACAAAAACCTTTGTCCATGCACAAACTTGTGCTTGAATGCATGAATGCTCATGATAGCTTTATTTGTAATAGCCAATAATTGGGGGAAAGAAAACCCTCAATATCATCAACATGTGAATGAATAAACACATTATGTTATAACCATACAGTAAAATACTTATTATTAAGAAAAAAAAAAAAAAAAGAACTATGAAATACACCAGAACATGAGACCAAGGATAAGTCTCAATCATTATGCTGTGTGAATAAAGCCAGGTCAAAAAAGGGAACATACTGTATGACTCTATAAATGCATAACACCTACGATTTATAAAAAAAACTAGAACATACAAACAGGGAGAAGTTTTATGGCTGTTTGGGATGGCAGTGACAGGAATGACAGATTACAAAGGGTGATGAGAAAATTTTGGGTGGTGCTGCATATGTTCATTATCTGTGGTGATAGTTTCCACAGGAGTGTACTTGTATCAAATTGATCAAATTTTCCTCCTTAAATATAAATAATTACACCCTAATAAAACCTACCAAAAATAAATAAATAAAACTTCTATGGTACCCTATTGTAATCTGGAAAAATTTTCAATTTTTTAGCATGGCATATATCAAAGCCCTCTCTATTAGCTTGAATTAGTTCTAGCTTTGAGTGGCAGAAAATCTAAATGAATGGTGGTTTAAACCCAGGGTCAGCAAGCGTTTTCTGTAAAGTGTCAGATAGTGAATATTTTAGGCTTTGCAGGCCACATGCTGGCAACTACACAACTCTGCCTTTGTGACATCAAATCAGTCATAGATGCTGTCTAAATGAATGGCGTTAGTGTGATCCAATGAAACTTAATTTACAAAAACAGATGGTGAACTGGATTTGGAAGGGTGGGATGTAATTTGCCTATCCCTGGTTTAAAAAACAGCTTCTGTAAACTTAGGCAATCCAGGAATAGGATGATGACTCCATCTATCTCCTGGCTTCTTTGTCATCCTTCATATGTGGCCTCTACCTCACGGCACAAGATGGCTGCTCCATCATCAACCACATCCATATTTCAGCCAACAGGAAGAAGGAAAGAAACAAAAAGCATGCCCTTCTCTTTGTATACTCCTAGAAAGTTATACACACTTTTATTTACATTTGTTTGTCTGTAAATTAATCACATGGCCGTACTTAGATACAAGGGAAGCTGATAAATGTAGTCTTCATTCAGCATGACCAAGTGTCCAGATAACTGTCAGGGTTCTACTACCAAGAAGGGAGGACTAGGTAAAAGTTCTCTTCTGCATTCTTCTAAATATAATATATACAAAATCCATAATGATATGAAGGAAGCAAAAAGGAAAATACATTTTCAGTTAGAAATTATAAGCTAGGGTTTATTTTGTGTTGTTTTTAAATGAAAGAAACATGTTTAGTCTTAAAAGAATATTTGGTTATGTAAAGAAATTTAGGATTTCCCTAATGACATAGGTCAGACAAGCTTGTGTGTTGGATTCATATAAAGCTGGATTAGAAATCTGGCTTTCACTTATTGTTTATGTGGAGGTTAATAAGCATCCTCTGACTCCTAGTTTACTAACCTGTGTACCCGGGCAGACAGATTTTATTTAACATATTGACATTTATGTATTGGGACAGGGAGAGTGCTGTTTATCCTTTTAACATATAGATACGATATTACATAATTTTGTTTTGCTCTGCTCCTCAAAGACTGTATCACGTTAGGATGATTTCCAGTATCTACATTTTATTAAATCTTCATATGCAAAGCACAGAAGAATTTGAGGGCCTGAGGAACTTAGGTGTGCCATAGACATTTTTAAAATTCACATTGGGTGTGCATCAATCTAAGTAACTGATAATATCTCACTTGCATATAAACTGAGCCATTCATCACAAAGCCATTCCTGAAACCGGCATGCCAACAAATCTCCAGAAAAATACTGAGACTGGGGTCTGAATTTTTAGCCATTCTTACATTTGTTGCCAAGAAAGGCACTGCTATTACATATTTAAATGAGATTAGTACCAGCTTGTGTTTTGAAAATAATTTGCAACTATCATTATATCTTATTTTAAGACAGCTTAGTTTGGTAATCCCTGCTTGACAGGTGAGAAAGCCAAGACATAGAACAGGTACCTGCCTCATAATGACAAGCAGACGTTTATTGCTGAAGCATATTGCCACTGAGGGAGTATAAGGTATGTAAGAAATAACGGGTTGATTCGCCTTCAAGAAATTTATAATCACGATGGTACTCCCTTGATACTGGCTAGTCCCACCCTTACCTCTGTGATGCAGTGGTCCTGGATGCTGGGTGTCTTAGCGGCTTCAACCGTGGGTGTAGCACTGAAACATATTTGCCTTCAAATTCCATACCACCCTCATCCCCTCACACGTTTAGTAGCTATAGGACCTATAGGAACTATCTGCCTCATGTGTAATTTTGTGGAGTAAATATACTAATGGGTAAAATCTGAAAGAGCAGCTCGTTATTCCTGTAACCATCCCTCCCCCCAAGCTGGAGGATGTAGGTTGCAGACTAGGTACAAAGTAAACACTGAGGCTGGTTGCCCACCACCTCCAGCCTGACCACAAGCTCCATGGAGATGTGTGACCCTTCTCTGCAGCCATCCCAACAACCTGCTCACCCTCACCCAGCAATAGGCTAGCCCCCAATTTAAATTTTGGAACTTTAAAAAGTATCACTTCCTGGTCTTGGACCTCCAGAGTTTCTGATTTAATTGGACTGGAGTGGGGCTTCAGTTTAGTAGGTTTTAAGAGCTCCCCAGGTGTTTTTAATATGCAGCCAAGGTTAACAATTGCAACTGAGGGGCTCCCTGGCTGGGGCCATGGGCTGCCTCAACTTTCCCATCTGTTGCTTGATAACGCAGACTTGGCCTTCACTGCTGCTGTCTGGCTTGCTCTGCCTGATCCTCAGTTCAGAACTCCTGCCTGGTTCCAAGCACTCAGGTATCTGTGTCTTCTTCATTCTCTGGTACCTACCCAACTTCAGGCTAAATGCCTGACTTTACCTCACAGGCATGTCTGAGTTAGATCCAGGCTTTGCCCCAGCCTCTCCGGCTGGCTGGTTCCTGAGTCTGCTCCTGAAAGCCATGGTCCAAAAATTAGCACAGCCTCCAAAATTTTGTTCCTTAGGGATGCTTCCCTGAGGTTCCCCCCAACCAGGGGCACGCTCAGCACAGAACCAGCTTCTCAGGACAGCAGGAGAATAAGGGTGGCAGAATTGGTCTCTTAGAGCTTCTCTGAAGTCCTCTTTCTTTTCTTCCTTTACTTCCCCCAAGGCTTTTAGCAATGCATAGTGAGATTGCATAATCTTCTCTGTTGCTCCTTTTTCCTGAGAGAGAGACAGAGAGAGAGAGAGAAAGAGAGAGAGAGGTGAGAGGTGGGAAGGGGAGCAAAATTCCAGGACATATTTCCCTATTATTGTTAGACACAAACATTTAAAGTTAATAAATTTTATGTTAAGCCTAATACATTTTTCACATTCTATAAAACCTAATGTAATTTTAGTATTCTATTAAAAACATTTAATATTTATTAATAAAGGTATAATATAAACCATTTAATATAATTTAACTAGCTACAGTACCCATATTTTTTATGAAATTTAAAGGAAAAACTATTAACTATACAAAACTCTCTAAACTTTGACCTCAGGTTGATTAAAATTTGGGTCCCTGCAACTCATATCATTGTTTGAAAGAAACATATATGTTTGACATATGGCATAAATAAGAAAAAGAAGGGGAAAAGCAGTCACTTTTCATATCTACAAAAAACTGAAAATCATATGTCTTCTGTCAATGTTTTAATACTACTCAGAGTTAGTTGAGAAGGGAAGTTGGGGTCAAATTTTCATTTATCTATATAAAGCTACAAATTAATAATGATCACTTGCTTGGCATCCCCTTCCACTCATTCAATATTTCCCAAATGGAGTTAACTGGGAACAAGAAACTGGAGGTATGGGGAAGAGTGGCTCATTGACTCAAATTACTTGTCATCTATTTTATCATTTTATGGGAGATAGTAAATGGGTAGATGCATATTTATTATTTTATCTCAATATGCAATATCATGAATATATACCATGAGTCTCATTACTCCAATGACTGACATTTACTCAAAATTTCTGAAATAATATGCTATTTACATAATTCCAAGAGATATAGTCTTAAAATAGTATCCTGCCTTGTTTCCTGTCAAAAATTGATCAGAATATGAAAATATCAATTGATTGCTTCCAGTTGATGAATCATCATTTACTTAATCATTTGTCTGTGGTTTAACATTGGACACATTTTTTTCATTCTATTTCTTTTCTTTTCTATGCTGATATCAATAACATTGCAGTGAATAACTTTGTGTCTGTTATTTTATATTTTGAATTTAGTTTTTGGTATAGATTTAAACATGGGTCAAATGTCATTAAACATTTTAGTCTAATTGATAAGCCTACCCAATACATCCAATTCTCTAAGATTTCTAAGGGGGATGAGAACAATTTTAAGACAGGCACACGTGTTGGTAAAGAGTGCTCAGATTGAGGAGGGGAAAGAAAGCAGTCTAGAGTATGTCTGCCCCTACTCCATGGTGGGTTGGTCCAATTTTGGAGAACAGTGTTTTTAAATCCAACCATTATTACTGTTTTTATGGTGTCAACAACTTGAGGTGAAGCTGCATGAGAGTTCCTCACTATATAGAGTACCCAGTATGAACTTTAAGGTGATTCATAAATTGGGAAGGGGAAATATCTGATACAACAACCTTTATTGTTTGGGGACATCTGCTCTTTGGCTTCTTCCAACTGGTCACTGCACCCTGTGGCTGTTGGGCTAGGTTGCGTGGCCAAGTGAAGAGGTTCCCAACAGTTACTCTTATACAAGTGCTAGTATGGCCTCTTGAGGACTTTCTTTTTTTCCATTTGGATGTCCAACAGACTTTGTGATTCACGTTCTTCACTGGTCAGTCTCTCAGCTATGATCACCAGGCTCTGCGATACTCTGTGGAGCTCCCAAAGTGGTACCGTGGTGCACTCAACAGCTTCTTCATGTGCCTGTGCTACAAAAAGAACACAAATGCTTTCCTGGCTATTATTTTATTGGATCTGAAAGAAGATTTGATCCTGGTTCTGGTAACCAACTAGAATTCTCTCTCTTCAAATTTTACATTGTTTAATTCATAACTAATCATAATTGTTCTTCTACTGTGAGCCTATTCCATGTTTTAGTGGCCATGATGAACTTCTTTCTGTTCATTGATTTCTTCTTCTTCTTTTTCTGTTTTTTTGGTTTTTTGGATTTTTTGGCTTTTTGGATTTTTTTGTCTCATCATATTTACTTCTTTTGTTGACACCATTTGCAAAGGTTGTCCTTTTGTTGCTTCTACCAGGAGAGCTTCCAGGTAGGTGATTTTAGGTATGAGGTTCTACATCAGAATTGAGTTCCTGAGTTTGGCCAGAGTACACAAAGCTTGTTATGTTGCTATTGTTGTTGTTTCTGCAAATTCTATCCCCCTCTTTTCAAAATAAAGGGTACAGTCACTTAAACTTTTCCAGGCAGGCTCCTCATCTTCACAATGACATTCTTCATGCCTGGGGTGAGGGGTAGAGTATTCTTTATTTTCCCTCTCCACAGCGCATGGTCCCAGCTGTGTGGCTCCCTTCATGAATATGCATGAAATCAGATATGACATTGCCCTGCTCCCATTAATAATCTTGTCATCTGACTTGTGCTCCAGAAAGCTCCCGTCCATAACTTCTCAGAGCAAATGTAGCCTGAAGAAAAACAAGACAAATCAAAACCAAAAGATCCTATCTTTTTATCTTTTTTATTTGATTGGGATTAGGTATTCCAACATTTTGGGCAAGGGCTCGTGAGAGGAGCAGAGGAGGCATGGAAGGGAGAGAGAGTGAGCCGGCTCAGAAGAGAAGTCAGGCCCTGTGTGAATGGCGTGGCTTGTTTGGGAGCCGAAAGCGGTGGGTGTAATGGTATGTGAAGTGACCTTGAATATAGGCACTGTGGGTAGCCCCAGCTTTTTTGTAAAAGAAGCATTTGCAGTGGAGGTTTGGGTTTCAGGCCTCCCAGTCATCAATCATCTCAGCCCATTCTTCTCTTTGACAGCTCAGTACAAGGCCTGACATTTGACACCCAAGACCCCAGGACTTACACACAGACACAAGCTGAGACCCTAAGGGAGGGGAAGAGGAAAAAAAAAACAAGACAAAAAAAGGCTGCTTTTTTTTTTTTTTGAAGCAGCAAACTGAGGAATATAGCAAACAAATTCTATCACGGGAACTAATTCTGCAGGAGAGCATCACATTGAGTTTTGCTGCTGCTTTGTGATTTTTCATACTGTTCAGGGTTCTTAGAATAGCTCTGTGTGGACAGTTTGGGGTAAAAATCTCAGCCTGGCTGGCCACTTTCCATTTGGCCAGATTGAATCCAACCTCAACATTCAAGGATGGATTGGTGGGCAAGGGGGTTATCACTTTCTGGACAATGGCTCATGACATTGTGACCCGAGTGTCATTATATCATACTGTCACCTTGGGGGGCGGGGAAGGCCACCCTCACAGTACTTTCCCTTTGGAACATTGAAAAAATAAAAAAGAAGGATAATAGCTCAGGTTCAGATATGAGCTCACTGAAGTCCAGGGTCAACTAATGCAAGTGTTTCAGGGATCAAATAATGGTAATTGATGTTAAGAATTAGGTAATTTATGGTTCTAACATTGAAAGAGTCTAAAAGGTTTATAACATGCAAGTCCCAGGATTTCATGGGTGAAGGTCGAGGTGGCTCTTCCTCAAATCCCTGTTCATCTACGGCCAGTTAAACTGAGTGCCAAACCCCGAGCATGTGAGGCCAAGGGTGTGTGGTTAAATTCTTACCCAAGTCTGAGACCTGACAGATCAATCTTTCAAGTATTTTTGACAATGACTATATGCCCAGCACTATACTCAAATCATAGAAAATGCAAATACTCTAAGAGATGATCCCAGCCTACACAACTACTACTGTCTATTTGGAGAGATAAAGCGTATGTTGATAAGATAGTGCATAACAGGGTGGTAAAAACAAATGTATTCTGATATATCAACTAGGTTGTCTCTGGGATTACTCAGCACATCTTTCATTCTGGAAGCATTGGCATCCCACACACAGACTTGAGAAACCCCATGATTCTTCTCAGTGTAAATGTAGAAAAATATTTTGGGGGTTGCTTAGGAAATATAAAAAGCTTCCTAAGAATAGTTAGCAGTATAGGTTTAGAAATGCAGAGGTCAATATTAGGTATGGTTCAGAAAAATTGAGCAGAGACTATTATAATATCAGCAGTGAATGGGGTGGCTGAATTAGAAGTGGGTTTTCTTTTTATTTTTAATTCATTTCCTCATAATTTATAATGAACATGTATAACTTTTTATTGATAAATAAATGTTATGAACATTGAAAAAATAGGGCTATTCAGTGACTGCCTGGAATCATATACCAGTTTCATTTCATTCTATGGTTTTTCTCTCAGTGTGGAAAGTCTGTTAAGATCCTCATTTCACTACCATCCTGGAAATAGTTAATAATGTTCATGTTCTACAAGAGCAAAGGTAAATCAGCCTCTGAACTTGAGTGAAGCTCTTTATAGTAGATGGGGGCTCCTCTTCTGTGTTCCCACAATGCCCTGTGCACTAGAATAGCACTAACAAGTTGTATTAATTTGGGAGTAACTTTTCAATCTTGCTCATTCAACTGTGAGCTTCTTGAGGGCCAGGCCCTGTCTTTGTCAGGCAGCTTATACATTTTTATACCTCCAGAGGGTAGGTCCTCGCCTTGCCAAAGGAGACACTTAATATCCTATTGAAGGCTTAATAAGTATATGAATAAAGATCTGCTTCAATTTCTCCTTAGACAAGCTTCATCACTATAGTTTTAGGGCACTAATTTGTGCACCTCTAGGCAGGCACACATTTATTAGTCTTTGAGCTTTGCTTTGTTATCACGCTTAGTAAATACATTTACTTCTCTGACTTTTTGTAAAATTCTTGTCAAGAATGGACAGATAAAAACTTACCAGACTCTCATCTTCTTCCATTGAAAATTGCCTGATTTTTTGGTTGCTCCATAAAATTTGCTCCTCCTTTACCTTTCTCTCTTTGTTCTTTATTTTTTAATATGCCTTTCTTAAAAAAAAAAAAGCCTTTAAATTCTCTAAGAAAAGATAATGTATTTTTTACTTTTTAAATTCTTCAACATACAGTGCCACTTATAATGATGTACATGTAAGTTTCAGATAGTTAATTCCTGTCCAAAATAGTTCTTTTCTTTTTCAAGTTATTTATTTACTTTTTCATGTATTTTGCTATTCCAACAGTGTACTCATCTATGTTTGGAGAAATCTGTGGTACTTTTACTTGGTGTGTTTCTTTTTCCCCTGGAAAGCTTTACCCACTGCTGTCAAGAATTTGAAGTCCAAATCACGACTTTTTCCCTCACTTTGTTAAAGAAGTACAGAATCTGCAATATCTTGAGGGAAATTCTTTGATCTATAAAATAAGAGTTATGCTTAGCCGTGAGCTTTTTGAAACAGAGTGTTCTTCATTTTGTTCGAAAGATCCAGAGTAGAAGTCTGAAAATGTCACACAGTGGAGATGATTAGTTCTAGTATAAATTGAATGGTACCATTGAAGACAAACTCAGGATAAGTTCTTGGTTTCGTTTTTTTTTTTTTTATAGCTACTTTATTTATTTATTTATTTATTTTTAGCTGTGTTGGGTCTTCGGTTCGTGCGAGGGCTTTCTCTAGTTACGGCAAGTGGGGGCCACTCTTCATCGCGGTGCGCGGGCCTTTCACTATCGCGGCCCCTCCCGTTGCAGGGCACAGGCTCCAGACGCGCAGGCTCAGTAGTTGTGGCTCACGGGCCCAGCTGCTCCGTGGCATGTGGGATCCTCCCACACCAGGGCTCGAACCCGTGTCCCCTGCATTAGCAGGCAGACTTTCAACCACTGCGCCACCAGGGAAGCCCTTGGTTTCGTTTTAAAAGTTAGATATTTCCTAGTATGGGCAAAAAAAAAAAAAAGTTAAACATTTGTAATTAACAATACTGAATACCATCATTTTGACACTTTCAAACTATGGTATCAGCTGACTTTCAGCGCAATCAGGATGAAGACTGCATTGTTGGGTGGAGAAATTCTGTGGTTGTTTTCCTCCTCTAGGCTCTCTGTGTGTCACCACAGAATTGGAATTCAAGAGATGAGCTTGTATTTCTAATCACGTTGCTATTTCCCATGTAGCTTCTTAGTCAGCTCCTTGGATTCTTCACACAAAACTATAAAAAGGTCATCCATTATAGGGACCTTATGTAAATACTGGGCAGTTTTGTGATCCTATTCTGAGTAACATTTATATACATCTGCTCAAATAAATTAATTTTCTTGTCCCAAATGACTCATTTAGTGTAAATAGAAGTTCTCATGCCAATGCAAACAGAGAAGGGGAAAGAGGGCACGGGGAAATTAGGAGGATGGGAATTCACTTTGTAATCTACCAATTTATGAGTGTTGGCACATACTTTTTAAATGAAAAAGCATTAAGGAAATATTTATATGGGGAAGGAAAAGAGAGAGAGAGGATTAGGAATCTGATCTTCTCACTTGGAATATAACCATCTTGAGGGTTTGATATGCGTTCAGACATGCCTTCATTCTAGTACAATTTGCACTATTTTCCTGTCTTGAGGATCTGATTCACTTCAGTTAACTTCTCAGAGCCTTATTTCTACATATGCAAAATCATAATGTAGTTTTTCAAACTGTGATAACTGGCAGCTAAATTACACAACGTTTTTATCTTCTCTAAGTGCTAGTGCCATTTCCACATGTATTGAGCATCACACAGCGGATGAAGAAAGAGCTGCAGACTTTGCTCAGTCATGTTACAGGTTAAGGTGAGCCTGACAAATCCTTGAAACTCCACCTGAGGCCTGGAGTCATGGCCCTATGGATTTTAATAGCAGTTCCTTTCCTGACAAGAAATGAAGTTTCTTTACAAAGCTTCCACCATGTTTCCATCAACCTATTGTAACGTGTCATATAGATTGCTCCAGAATCTATATTTTCTTCCTATCACTTGTTTGATTGCAATGAGCTTCCTCTCTTGGTATTTATACCCTCTCCCCATCCTCTAGCATCAACTATCCTATTTTTGTGGTATTCACTGATAGTGTCATTTTATGAATCCACCATTCCAAAACTTATTGCCTGCCCTTTGACATTGCTTGGGATATCTCCTCCTTTATACATGACCTTTTTAGAGCATTGGCATCATATTTTTTCCTCCAGCTTATGCCCATAATTTTTTTCAAAATTCAATTCATCTTTCTTCTTCCAAGAATTCTTCCTGAACAAAACTCACCTTCTTTGAATTGCTGCTTTATTGTGTGTTCCTTAACTTTTCAGAATGGATGCATTCATGTTTCTGAAACTTCTTTCCTGAGACATTTCTTTTTTTTTTAATTTAATTTCATTTTTTTTATACAGCGGGTTCTTATTAGTTATCTATTTTATATATAGTTGTGTATATATGTCAATCCCAATCTCCCAATTCATCCCACCACCACCCCTTCCCCACCGCTTTCCCCCCTTGGTGTCCATACGTTTGTTCTCTACATCTGTGTCTCTATTTCTGTCTTGCAAACTGGTTCATCTGTACCATTTTTCTACATTCCACATATATGTGGAATACGATATTTGTTTTTCTCTTTCTGACTTACTTCACTCTGTATGACAGTCTCTAGGTCCATCCACATCTCTACAAATGACCCAATTTCGTTCTTTTTTATGGCTGAGTAGTATTCCATTGTATATATGTACCACATCTTCTTTATCCATTCATTTGTTGATGGGCATTTAGGTTGCTTCCATGACCTGGCTATTGTAAATAGTGCTGCAATGAACATTGGGGCACATGTGTCTTTTTGAATTATGGTTTTCTCTGGGTATATGCCCAGTAGTGGGATTACTGGCTCATATGGTAATTCTGCTTTTAGTTTTTTTTTTTTTTTTTTGCAGGGGCTCCAGGACCAACAATCACCAGCTGCCTGATTACCAAAAAATTATGCTTCCGAAATCTCTTGATGTCGATTCCGCATGAAGAACAAACGAGCTGTCCCACCTGTGTCACTCATGACAGAAGCCCTTTTTTTACTTTTAGTTTTTTAAGGAATCTCCATGCTGTTCTCCCATAGTGGCTGTATCAATTTACCTTCCCACCAGCAGTGCAAGAGGGTTCCCTTTTCTCCACACCCTCTCCAGCATTTGTTGTTTGTAGATTTTCTAATGATGCCCATTCTAACCAGTGTGAGATGATAACTCATTGTAGTTTTGATGTGCATTTCTTTAATAATTAGTGATGATGAGCAGCTTTTCATGTGCTTCTTGGCCATCTGCATGTCTTCTTTGGAGAAATGTCTATTTAAGTCTTCTTCCCATTTTTTAATTCGGTTGTGTGTTTTTTTAATAGAGTTGTGTGAGCTGTTTATATATTTTGGAGATTAATCCTTTGTCCATTGATTTGTTTGCAAATATTTTCTCCCATTCTGAGGGTTGTCTTTTTGTCTTGTTTATAGTTTCTTTTGCTGTGCAAAAGCTTTTAAGTTTCTTTAGGTCCTGTTTATTTTTGTTTTTATTTCCATTACTCTAGGAGGTGGGTCAAAAAGGATCTTGCTGTGATTTATGTCAAAGAGTGTTCTTCCTATGTTTTCCTCTAAGAGTTTTATAGTGTCTGGCCTTACATTTAGGTCTTTAATCCATTTTGAGTTTATTTTTGTGTATGGTGTTAGGGAGTGTTCTAATTTCATTCTTTTACATGTAGCTGTCCAGTTTTCCCAGCACCACTTATTGAAGACTGTCTTTTCTCCATTGTATGTCCTTGCCTCCTTTGTGATAGATTAGTTGACCATAGATGCGTGGGTTTATCTCTGTGCTTTCTATCCTGTCCCCTTGATCTATATTTCTGTTTTTGTGCCAGTACCATGTTGTCTTGATTACTGTAGCTTTGTAGTATACTCTGAAGTCAGGGAGCCTGATTCCTCCAGCTCCATTTTTTTCCCTCAAGACTGCTTTGGCTATTGAGGGTCTTTTGTGTCTCCATACAAATTTTAATATTTTTTGTTCTAGTTCTGTAAAAAATGCCATTGGTAATTTGATAGGGATTGCATTGAATCTGTAGATTGCTTTGGGTAGTATAGTCATTTTCACAATATTGATTCTTCCAATCCAAGAACATGGTATATCTCTCCATCTGTTTGTGTCATCTTTGATCTCTTTCATCAGTGTCTTTTAGTATTCTGAGTACGGGTCTTTTACCTCGTTAGGTAGGTTTATTCCTAGGTATTTTATTCTTTTTGTTGCAATGGTGAATGGGAGTGTTTCTTTAATTTCTCTTTCTGATCTTTCATTGTTAGTGTATAGGAATGCAGGAGATTTCTGTGCATTAATTTTGTATCCTGCAACTTTACTAAATTCATTGATTAGCTCTAGTAGTTTTCTGGTGGCATCTTTAGGATTCTCTATGTATAGTATCATGTCATCTGCAAATAATGACAGTTTTACTTCCTCTTTTCCAATTTGTATTCCTTTTATTTCTTTTTCTTCTCTGATTGCCATGGCTAGCACTTCAAGAACTATGCTGAATAATAGTGGTGAGAGTAGACATCCTTGTCTTGTTCTTGATCCTAGAGGAAATGGTTTCAGTTTTTCACCATTGAGAATGATGTTTGCTGTGGGTTTTTCGTACATGGCCTTTATTATATTGAGGTAGGTTCTCTCTATGCCCGCTTTCTGGAGAGTTTTTATCATAAATCAGTGTTGAATTTTGTCAAAAGCTTTTTCTGCATCTATTGAGATGATCGTATGGTTTTGATTCTTCAGTTTGTTAATATGGTTTATCACATTGATTGAGTTGTGTATATTGAAAAATGCTTGCATCCCTGGAATAAATCCCACTTGATCATGGTGTATGATCCTTTAAATGTGCTGCTGGATTCTGTTTGCTAGTATTTTGTTGAGGATTTTTGTGTCTATGATCATCAGTGTTATTTGTCTGTAATTTTCTTTTTTTGTGGTATCTTTTTCTGGTTTTGGTATCAAGGTGATGGTGGCCTCGTACAATGAGTTTGGGAGTATTCCTTCCTTTGCGATTTTTTGGAAGAGTTTGAGAAGGATGGGTGTTAGCTCTTCTCTAAATGTTTGATAAAATTCACCTGTGAAGCCATCTGGTCCTAGACTTTAGTTTGTTGGAAAATTTTTATTCACAGTTTCTATTTCATTACCTGTGATTAGTCTGTTCATATTTTCTATTTCTTCCTGGTTCAGTCTTGGAAGGTTATACCTTTCTAAGAATTTGTCCATTTCTTCCAGGTTGTCTGTTTTATTGGCATAGAGTTGCCTGTAGTAGTCTCTTATGATGCTTTGTATTTCTGCGGTATCCATTATAACTTCTTTTTCATTTCTAATTTAATTTATTTGAATCCTCTCCCTCTTTTTCTTGATGAGTCTGGCTAAAGGTTTATCAATTTCGTTTATCTTCTCAAAGAACCAGCTTTTAGTTTTATTGATCTTTGCTATTGTTTTCTTTGTTTCTATTTCATTTATTTCTGCTCTGATCTTTATGATTTCTTTCCTTCTACTAACTTTGGGTTTTGTTTCTTCTTCTTTCTCTAGTTCCTTTAGCTGTAAGGTTAGATTGTTTATGTGAGATTTTTCTTGTTTCTTGAGGTAGTATTGTATTGCTATAAACTTCCCTCTTAGAACTGCTTTTGCTGCATCCCATAGGTTTTGGATTGTCGTGTTTTCATTGTCATTTGTCTCTAGGTATTTTTTGATTTCCTCTTTGATTTCTTCAGTGATCTCTTGGTTATTTAGTAATGCATTGTTTAGTCTCCATCTGTTTGTGTTTTTTACATTTTTCCCATGTAATTTATTTCTAATTTCATAGCGTTGTGGTCAGAAAATATCCTTGTTATGATTTCAGGTTTCTTAAATTTACCAAGGCTTGATTTGTGACCCAAGATGTGATCTATCCTGGAGAATATTCTGTGTGCCCTTGAGAAGAAAGTGTAATCTGCTCTTTTTAGACGGAATGTCTTATAAATATCAATTAAATCTATCTGGTCTAATGCATCATTTAAAGCTTGTGTTTCCTTATTAATTTTCTTTCTGGATGATCTGTCCACTGGTGTAAGTGAGGTGTTAAAGTCCCCACTATTATTATGTTACTGTCAATTTCCTCTTTTATAGCTGTTAACAGTTGCCTTATGTGTTGAGGTGCTCCTATATTAGGTGCATATATATTTATAATTGTTATATCTTATTCTTGGATTGATCCCTTCATCATTATGTAGTGTCTTTCCTTGTCTCTTGTAACATTCTTTATTTTAAAGTCTATTTTATCTGATATGAAGATTGCTACTCCAGCATTTTTTTGATTTCCGTTTGCTTGGAATATCTTTTTCCATCCCCTCACTTTCAGCCTGTATGTGTCCCTGGGTCTGAAGTGGGTCTCTTGTAGACACCATATATATGGGTCTTTTTTTTGTATCCATTCAGTGAGCCTCTGTCTTTTGGTTGGAGCATTTAATCTATTCACATTTAAGGTAATTATCTATAAGTATGTTCCTATTACCATTTTCTTTATTGTTTTGGGTTTGTTTTTGTAGGTCCTTTTCTTTTCTTGTTTTTCCCACTTAGAGAAGTTCCTTTAGTTTTGTTGTAGGGCTGGTTTGGTGGTGCTGATTTCTCTTAGCTTTTGCTTGTCTGTAAATCTTTTGATTTCTCCATCGAATCTGAATGAGATCCTTGCTGGGTAGAGCAATCTTGGTTGTAAGTTCTTCCCTTTCATCTCTTTAAATATTTCATGCCACTCCCTTCTGGCTTGTAGTGTTTCTGCTCAGAAATCAGCTGTTAACCTTATGGGAGTTCCCTTGTATATTATTTGTTGCTTTTCCCTTGTTGCTTTTAATAATTTTTCTTTATCTTTAATTTTTGTCAATTTGATTACTGTGTGACTCGGTGTGTTTCTCCTTGGGTTTATCCTGCCTGGGACTCTCTATGCTTCCTGGACTTAGGTGGCTATTTCCTTTCCCATGTTAGGGAAGTTTTCGACTATAATCTCTTCAAACATTTTCTCGGGTCCTTTCTCTGTCTCTTCTCCTTCTGAGACCCCTATAGTGTGAATGTTGGTGCATTTAATGTTGTCCCAGATGTCTCTTAGGCTGTCTTCATTTCTTTTCGTTCTTTTTTCTTTATTCTGTTCCATGACAGTGAATTCCAGCATTCTGTCTTCCTGCCCACTTATCCGTTCTTCTGCCTCAGTTTTCTGCTATTGATTCCTTCTAGTGTAATTTTCATTTTAGTTATTGTATTGTTCCTCTCTGTTTGTTTTTTCTTTAATTCTTCTAGGTGTTTGTTCTTTAATTCTTCTAGGTCTTTGTTAAACATTTCTTGCGTCTTCTCAATCTTTGCCTCCATTCTTTTTCCGAAGTCTTGGATCATCTTCACTATCATTATTCTGAATTATTTTTCTAGAAGGTTGCCTATCTCCACTTCATTTAGTTGTTTTTCTGGGGGTTTATCTTGTTTCTTCATCTGGTACATAGTCCTCTGCCTTTTCATTTTGTCTATCTTTCTGTGAATGTCGTTTTCGTTCCCCAGGCTGCAGAATTGTAGTTCTTCTTGTGTCTGCTGTCTACCCTCTTCCCCTAGACATTTCTTATAGCTTTTCTTTCTTTTCTACTGAGAATGCAAACCCTTCAAGAGATAGCGTTCAAAGTTTTAAAATGTTATATGCATTCTATTGCCTAGCAGAGCTCCTTATATAGGATAAAAATTTTAATAATTGCTTCCTGAATAAAATTACAGTTAGTTAAATGCTACTACAGATTCTCATTAGTTATTACTATTATATTTGCATACATCCTGCTTTCTCTATATCCCTTCCCTAAATAGGTAGAAAAATTGATTTATTGATTTGGATATTAGTACTGATTGTCGTCTCTCTGTATTTTTAATTATACCATGGCAATCTCCCTTGAAATAAAGGTTCATTTTTAATTGTGACATTTCTTGGCCTTAGAATGGGTCCTTGTACATACTGACCCAAAGTAACACATTTCTAATGGAAATTAATTTGAGCAATTTACTGGCAGAACTTCAAGTTTCACCCTTTGTTATTTTCCAATTCCAGTGCTACAGTCCTAACTGTATCATGTGCTTCTATGTACTTGTTTAGTAAGACCTCAATCCAGGTTCAAGAAATAAAATGAAGCTGCATCATTTCAGTTATATTCTTAAAATTCTTAAAATTGTATTGTTATTGTATAGATGAGTGAGTGACTTGATTTTCACCTCACTAAATAAAATACGGGGTTGACTAGTTCACTCAGGATCATCTGTTCTTTGAGTCCTGCTACACAGTTTTGTGCACTCAAGTATAAAGACAACAAAACCTGGATAATGAGGAAGAAAGAATGTACTATAAACTTAAAAAAGAAGGAGGGAGATAAACAGTAGAACAGAGGATTAGAAATATTGGCTCTGGAGCCACAATATTTGGTTTAAATACCAACTCACCATCCCCTAGTTGTACAGGCTGTCTTTGCCTCAATTACCTAATGTGTAAAATGGAAATAAAATGCAGCTTTACCTGGTTATTGAGAGAAACCAATGGCATATGGAAGTAATGTGCTTATACAGCATCTGGGAGTCTGTGGCTTTTACTCCACCCATTCTAGCTATTATTTTTATGATTGTAATGGTGAATTAATCAGGTGGACAGTCTCTCTGCTTTGGCTGTGAGTCAGTCCACTTGGATCAAGCCACAGTCAAGTGCATGTTTATTTGACCAGCACAACTGCCCAGCTTCCAGCCGCCATGTTTCTTAGTTCCATCTGTGTGGGCTGAGTGTAAAGGAGGATGGCAAAACTGAAGAGGAAAAAAGACAAGTCCCCTGAGCATTAAACAGAATATATTCCCCACGCCTACTCCAAGAGATTAAAGAGATGGATTCTCGAGGTTCTTCAGACTGACTAATTTATATGTATATCGAGGATTCAGCTGGAGAATTTTTTAAAAAGGAGCTGGGGGAAAATATGATGCTCTCAGAGTCCCAGTGGTATTGCCACATTCATTTTACTAGAGCATTCATCCTTTAGTACTTTCATGGATTGACATGAGGGAGGAATTCGCATGTCATGGAAGATAACATCTCACTGTTGCCAAAGGAGTCTATTCAGACAAGCATGTTAGTGGGTTGATAACTTATTCGGTATTGCAGAGGACTCAAAGATAGACATTTCGCCTTTTATCTCCATCTCTGTGCTCCCTGCATACTAAAGATAGTGCAAAACAGCCAGATACATCTTAACTAACCCACGTAGAAAAGAGGGACTTTTGCTAGCCTGCTGCCAAGGCTGCGAAGTTAAAGGAACAAGGTGTCACGAGGCCTAATGACAAATGAATTAAACATGTTTATGCCCCAACTTGAGTGATATGTGAATGTATTCTTAAAGCTTAAACCTAGTGATAATTTAGCAAGAAGAGGTGTAAAATAAATGGGATGTAGACATTTTGCAGCAGTCTGTGGTGGAGGGGTGGGTGAATAAAAAGCAAATAGTGAGGTTGTGATAAAAAAAAAGTAGGTTAACTAATATGAATATTTATATTAGTTGACAAATATTTTGAGGAGAAGGAAGGAAAAATGAAAACTAAACAATGGCTCTAAATATGTATTAAAAGAGAGAACATTCTAATTCTCTCTGCATTCTCAGAAAGGTAAAGAGGCAGGATTCTTTGTTAGACACTGTACAAAAGGAACATCTATATTTTTGTCAGCACCAATCATTGAGTATTTATCCTTTACTCAAATAGTATATTTCCTCTCTCAATTACCTATGGGTGGTAGTGAAGTGGGATCATTTAAGATTGTGTTCAAGATAAATTTCAAATATGCAAGGTGAAGTTGACCGTGAAGATAGCAATTAAATTATTTTAGATCAGGAAGATCACAGTAAATGATGAGATCAGAAAACTGAAACCCAAAAGTGACATTTTGGTCAAAATTTCTAACTCACCTTTTGTATTTAGCTAGAATTTGTAGCTATGTTAATAATATAAATATAATTATCTAAATGAAAAATTAATATTTTAGAGAAAAGTGAAACTCTTAATGGTTACTGTTGCTCTGTTTAAAGGGCTTGAAAAGTGATTAAAATAATATGAACCAAGATGGTAAAAATTGGTTCATTCAGTTGGAAGATTTCAAGTGCTTTTTATCTTTTGCTTTCCAGCTTTTTCCTAGATTTTCTAAATATTCTAAACTTAGTATGTATTTTTATAACCAAGAGAAAATAATGTGTAAGTGCTTCTCAAAAAAATTTTCTGTATTAAAACCCATTGTTTGATGATCCATATGGTTTCCAATTATATATATATTAAAAATTTTTATTTTATTGAAGTACAGTTGATTTACAATGTTGTATTAATTTCTAATCCAACATTCTACTTAACACGCTTACATGTTCCTTTTAAACATCTTTGAAACAACGAAATACTATACTTGAAAAAGTTTGTCTCATACAGACACCATTCAGGAAAACATATGTTTCATGGCCAAGTAAATGAAAAGACTATTTTGAGACTTTACCAGGTCCTCAACAGAGTAAACAGAACACTCAAAAATGGGTTCAATTTTTTTCAAATGAAATTTATAATTCAGTAGCTTTAAGTAGAGTATTATGGACCACAAATACACATAACTTAAAATATTATACACCTAACAGCATGCAATCTGTTCACACTCTTTAAAGTGTTTGTGCTGGTATTAGGAAGTGTATGAGCCATGCCTCCTCTGCCTAACTCCCTCTTCTGCCTTCAGTTGATTTTTATAAATATGTTTGTACCTGTCTACAGGTGAAGTGGAAAACAAGTGTTTTGTTTATTTGATCAATATAGGGAACTAAACTGAAAAGTTCAGGTACCTGTAAAATTGTGTAATCTCGTTTAGCTACACGTACTAAGATAGAAATGTTCCCTCTTCAACTTGTGTCATGTAGAACTAGCCATCCTTTAATGGAAAGTTCCTTTGTCTCAGCTCTAGTACCTTCTATCATTTTCCAGGTGGGCATAAGATTTCTTTCTTTCATTTTCCTGTCTAACAGTGAGTGAGTTCTGATTGGTCAGGAGCTTCATCGAAATCCTTGAGTGCACAGGGTACTTTACTAACTCAAGAACTATTTAAAAATAAATTATAACTGTAAATGCAATTTTATAGTAAGGCCATCAGCTTGGAAAATATAAATCTGTAATATTTATATATGGGCTGCCATTGCACAGAAGTCATAACCTCCCATGAGAATGCGTAAGGGGCTAAGCCTTTGCATCCCACCTCGAATGATTTTAACTTTTAACTTTTCTTCAAGAGTACCCAGATTAGCACCTGTGACTTATGGCTGCATCAATTCATACAGAAATGTGTCATACCACTGCAAGGGAAGTAGTTCATCTTCTACATGATGACACCTGCACATCTCCAAAACCTGAAAGGACTCTGGACATGCAAAGTCAAAATGGCTTTAGAAAGAATCCAGGGTCTAATTATAAACCTGATGAGCAAGAATTTACAGAAATAGAACAGAGCCATGCTGGGTGATATGTCTTTGCTGATTTGTCTATTTATAAATTGACATCGGGCTAAAATCCTAGGTACTTTGACCCACTCAAATACATGAGAGTACAATACTGATTTGAAAAGATTTGGTTAATAATCACTGATCCTCTAAATTTTTCTTTGATTTTTCAAATTAATTAGTTTGAACACAATAGCATCAATATGTTCAGTATTTTAGTTTCTCATTTAGAACTGGACATATAACATTAGAAATTATTTCTCTATATACTTACTTATTTCCTAGTCACTATCATTTGGAGTTTGTTTATATTTATAAACACATAGAATTTGAATGTACCAAAATATACTAATTCAAAAGAAATCCCCTTTCTTGGATATTTATGAATATCAATCATGTGAGAATTTCTTTGATGTTTCTGGTAAAATCCAAGTACACTTCAGTTGTATCATTAGTGGTGTCATGATGAAAATAGCCATGTGTTATGGTCAACTTCACATCCAATGAATTGTGTCCATAAATTTATACTTCCTTAATACCTCTGGATATAGATTTGAGCCTGATAAATGTGACACCATTGGAGGTCCATTAAAAATGTGGCCACATTAGAAAACATCCATTAGATAATATTTTATTCATTGACAGCTAATTGTATCTTGGTTTAAATCGCTTTTGCTTATGATTGAGCAAGAAAGAGAGTAAACAATACTTGCACAGACACTAATTTTCAGTACATGATTAGTAAATATTGTTCAATGAAATATTTTTAAATGTCATTTTCCACTGAGACATTAAGCCACATGACTTCAACTAGAGTCTTTATGTAGCTAACTCCCAAATATAAATCTCCAGCTGCCATATTTTTAATGAGTTGTTTGAATTTAACTGCATGATGAGCTTTCTAAATGGGTGTTTCCCTAGCCTGGCAATATCATCATGTCCCTTTCAAGCTTCTGCCTTCTCTTCTGTGCTTTATATCTGTGAAAGTCATGACCACTGCCTTCAAATCTTTAAACATCATGTTGCTTTCTCTTTCTTCTCTCTCCACATACCATGAGTTGCACACTAAGCTTGTTTGCCTGTCTTTTCAGTTCTTCCCATGCCCACCTTTTCTCTTCTATTTCCACTCTTGCTACATGTGCTCAGACTCTCAACATTTACTGCACAGACCTCAATAACTTTCCAGTTGTTTTTCCCTCCCACCATCTCCTTTGACCTTAGCCCACATTAGCACAACGGCAAATTAATATTTCTTTAGCATATACTTGGGACGTTAAGGAGTGTTTTTTCAAACCTTCAGTGGTTCTCAAATCCAAACTTCCACAGTAAACCCTTCCAAGTTTGGCTCCAAACTTCTTTTCTTTTCTTCTTTTTAAAATATATTTATTTATTTATTTATTTATTTATTTATTTATTTATTTATTTATAGTTGCATTGGGTCTTTGTTGCTGTGTGCAGGCTTTCTCTAGTTGCAGCAAGAGGGGACTACTCTTTGTTGTGGTGCACGGGCTTCTCATTGTGGTGCCTTCTCTTGTTGCAGAACATGGGCTCTAAGTGCATGGGCTTCAGTAGTTGTAGCACAGGGGCTTCGGTAGTTGTGGCGTGTGAGCTCAGTAGTTGCAGTGCACTGGCTCTAGAGCACAGGCTCAGTAGTTGTGGTTCACAGGCCTAGATGCTCCACGGCCTGTGGGATCTTCCCGGACCAGGGATCAAACCTGTGTCCCCTGTATTGGCAGGCAGATTCTTAACCACTGTGCCACAAGGGAAGACCAAAACTTATTTTCTAAGGAATTCTGCTTTTAGCTTTGACATGAAAAGAGCTTGGAAATAGTCATGCCCATCCTTCCAACAAGAAGCTGGACATCAACAACTTTTCTTAGACCCACCAGAGAACTGATGCGACAAGGCAAAGTGCCATACTGAAATCTGAAGACAATGTGACATCTTAAGAGTTATATCAATGCAGATCTGTTTACCAGGAGCAGAAGCCTCTGGGTCCATAAGATGATAGGAACACTAAAATAGTAATGCTGATGAATTACTGGAGTGAGAATGTGGATAAGTATGAGAGGGAAAAAATCTTAGAGGGCACCCACACTTTTATTGGGCTTTCTTTCCAGGAATTCTATGAAGATACAAGAAAGGCCCTGACCCTCCAGTGGTTCTGGCAGGGGAAGGGGAAGAGAAAACCTTATGAAACATGTCCAGAGCCCTTTCCATAACAAAGTTTTGCTCTTTAGGGAAAAGAACTTTGTCAGAGTACAGTTCTGAAACCTTACTCCAGCTGGAAAAAGGGAATTCCTCTCTACCCCAGCCTCATACAGCCTTCCTGTTTGACCTAACATGGGGGGGATTACAATCAATTGGGACTTAATCAGAAAATTATAGAGCATTTCTGCCCTCTGTACCCTACCACCACACCAATAAGGATTTAGGATAATAACAGTGGATTACAGCTTAAAGAGCTGTAAGACACAAGCTCTCTCTAAGGAGCAGTACTTAGGAAAGTCCCAAAGTCAAGAAAAAAGACAAAAACAAGGACTAGAGGATTTTGAAACCTCTGGTACCTATAGCTACAGCAAACATGAAACACAGCCCACCTCTTAGCAGATTAATGTAAATCCTTACACTAAAAGCCTACTTACCTCAGTTCACATTCCTTGATACTACATCTATAGATTTAAAGTGAAAATAATAAAGCATGGAGAGAGGCAAGGGAAAACAGTATGAAAAAGAATCATCAGCACACAGACTCAGTTATGACACAGATGTTGGAATTTTCAAACAGGGAATTTAAAATAACTGTTTCATATGTTAAGGGCTCTAATGAAAAATGTAGACAACATGTAAAGAAAAAAATTGAAAACAAAACCAAATAAAACAAAAACAGAGAGATAGACACTCTAAAAAATATATAAAGGAAATGCTAGAAATCAGAAACTCTGTGATAGAAGTGAAGAATGCCTTCAACAGGCTCATTAGTAGACTTGACATAGCCAAGGAAAGAAATAATGCACTTGAAGATATGGCAATAGGAACTTCTCCAACAGAAAAGTAAAAAAAATAATAATAAATAAAAAGAACAGAAGATTTAAGAACTGAAAGACAGTATCAAAATATGCATAGTGGAATAACAGAGCATGAAACAGCAGTATTTTAAGTAATAATAGCTGAGAACCTTCTAAAACAAATGACAGACACCAAACCACAGATTCAGGTGCTCAATAAACACCTAGAGGGATAAATACCAAACACACACACACACACACACACACATTATATTCAAATTTCCAATAATTAGATACACAGAGAATTGAAGGAAGCCAGAGTGGGGAAAAACATCTTAACTCTAGAGAAATAAGGATAAGAATTACATCAGACTTCCTTTCAGGAAGCTTGCAATCAAGGAGAGAGTGAAGTGATATATTAAAGTGTTGAAAGGAGAACACTACCAACCTGGAATTACACATCAAGCCAAATTATCCTTCAAATATGAAGGAGAAATAAAGACTTTCTCAATAAACAAAAACAAGCAGTTCGTTGTGAGCACACCTCCTCCATAAGAAATGTTAAAAGAAATTTTTAGACAGAGAAAAAACTACATAGGTCAGAAAGTTGTATCAACATAAAGAAAGGAAGCGGGTAGAAGAAAAAATTGTTATTATTTTAATTGATCAAAATGATCAATTAAATACTAAATAGGAGGTACCTAGAAGAATCAAATTCATAGAGTCAGAAAGTACATTGGTAGATGCCAGGGGCCATGGGGTGAGGGTGGGTTAAGGAGGGAGAATGGGGAGTTAATGTTCAAAGGAGACAGAGTTTCAGTTTAGGAAGGTGAAAAATTTGGGAGATGGATGAGAGTTGCACAACAATGTGAATGTACTTAGTGTCACTGAACTGTACAGTTAAATATGGTTAAAATAGTATGTTTTATATTATGTGACTTTTACCACAGTAAAAAAATTTTTTTTAATGCTAAATCAATAAGAGTAACACTGCATTGAGTTATTCTAGCATATATATGTACACATTTATACATACATATGTATATGTGTGTACATGTATATATATAATGAATGGCATCAATAGTCTAAGGGATAGGAATTGGGAATATTCTGTTATAAGGTATCCATGCAACATGTGAAGTATGCAACCTGTTATTTGAAGGTGGACATAGATTATTCCAAAATTTATATTATAAACTCTAGGGTAATCACTAATTTTAAAAGAAAATTGTAAGTGACATGATAAAAGAGTAGATAAAATGAAATCTTGTAAAATGCTCAGTTAAGCCCAGAGAAGGCAGAGTGGATGGGGGGGGGGGCAAAAAACAAATTCAACAAGAAACAAGTAGAAAGATGGTAGATATTATTCCAACCATATCAGTAGTTACTCTCAATGTGAATGGTCCAAACACACTTAATTGTCAGAGTGGATTTAAAAAATCAAATAAATCCTCATTTTCATCTTTTGGACTTACTCCATTCCTATTTTAAATATAGTATACTATGATGTTAAAAAAAAAACAAAATCACAAATGGTAATCTCCTAAACTCTATCCGCAAATCAATTTAAACATATGGATTCAATTGAACTGGTTGAAGTGAGTAGATATTTTACATTTGTAAGCACTTAGGAGTAATGTTTTCTAAGATTAAGAATTAGGTCAGTAGAAAATTAAAACCTAATCTATTACATTCTGCTCATTAAAGATTTTAAAAATGTATTTATAAAGGTGTGCTGAGATGTGTTTACTGTAATGATAACTAAAATAAAATATCTAAAAATACATTTCATCTCCATACTGAATTTTATCTTTTTAATTGATATGAGCAATGACTTCTCTTATTGCATCTAAGTAATTGGCAGGTATAATTATTTTGCCATTTGTTACAGCTCTTCCACAAAATGTAAGTTAATAGTGGTATAATCCTTGAAAACTTCCTTCCAGACAGAGTCCATAGAGCTCTGGGTCTTTAGCCCTCAAAAGACACATATGGTGCATGTTCAGGTGAACTCATAAAGATTTTGAGAAAACAGAGATGGAGAATAAAGAATCCTATTGATGTGCTTCTGCTATAGGTTTTGTCTGTTAACCTGGGGGAGAATTTATTTATAGTTAAGCTACCAAAATCTTTCTCGGCCAATGTATTATTTATTTTGAAAGATAAACAAAAATGGTCAAATCATAGGTGTTTCAAATGCAAAAAAAGTACTGTTTTTTATAACTCTATTCAATACACTTTTTCCATTTTAAATAGGTCATTACATTTTAAGCATTTCTTTTAGCAAAAGTTGCTTTCTTCTTTTTTTTTTTTAAATCTCAGCATAATCAGTAGGACTTTAAATAACTTTATTATTTGCATTTCAAATTACAGCTGAAGAGAGAAACTGAAGTTGGTTTCCGAATGTACAGTAAGGAAAAGGAATTAACAAGGAAACAAGTTTTACCTGAAGCATTTTTTTTACTATTAATTTGTAATATCCTAAACTCAATGTAGTCCAAAAAATGTACATTTCTGTTCTCCTTTAAATTTAAAAAAGAATGAATAAATTCTGAAGTCAAATTGGAGCATATGGACTCATGCACATTCTTCCACAGGAAAAATAAATAAATACTAGGTGATTATTTCATCACAAATAGATTGATATAGCTACTCATTTCAAAATGTTAACTTTATTTGTGAACAGCAGATGCAGACAAGTGTGGGTGCCTGATACCAGGGATACAAGATGGATACAAATGCTATCAGCAATCTTGTGCATTAGGAACATGTGCCACTGCTGCTGAGTTGACACTACCAGGGTAAATACAAAAATTTTTTCGTCTTCAGAGAATTTTAGTCAAACTCTGGTATTCTTCTTGATATCCTAGATATTTTTTACAGTAGAGTTTTGTTGTTGTTTTTTTTTCAAATTTGAATGTGTGTATAATCACCTAGTGATTCTGTTAAATGCATGTTCTGAATCAGTAGGTCCTGGGTGGAGTCCAAGAATTTGCATTTCTAACAAGCTCCTAAGTAATGCTGATATTGCACTTCCTAGGACCATACTTTAAGATGTAGTGTTTTAGAGGATTACTCTATACATTTAAAAGGAGCTTAGCAATATACACATTATTATAAATAACATTTTTTCCTATTTAAATACATAATAAAATTCACAATGACATCCTCATTTATATTTTGGTAGCTTTTGATATTGTAGATAATAAAAAAGAAATGGCTTTGCTTTGGTGGCTTGGGATTTTTTTTTTTTTTTTTCTTTGCAAGGATTTAGATTGAACCCCTTTGTAGTGAATTAGATTTGGATTCCCAAAAGCTAAGTTCTGTGTTTGTCAGTAGAATGATAATCCTTTTCCATATGGGCAAAAATCACTTTGGGCTTTGTTTCTTCACTTTGCCTTAGCTCATATGTCATCATCCACCATTATATGTGGAGAACACAAGGTGCTTTAGCAAGTAGGCATGTGCTGATTTCGGAGTTAACACCTCACTTTATTAGATGCTAATGGTACAAAAACAAATAAGACATTACCCCTGACTTTGGGGCTGGAAAATATAGCCAAATAATTTCAAGATAGTTACTGAAATAACTAAATATGTAGACTACTACTCTAAGAGATCCTCTAGCTATCATCTAATTAGGGGAGAGTCATGGAAAGGTTAATGAAAGAGGTTGAGCAAAGCTTAGAGAGCTGAGAAGGACTTGGCCATCTAGAAAAGGCCATCAATGACATTGAAATGGAAATCCATGCAGTGTTGTAGAAGTCTGTGAAAGTCTGGCTTGTTTGAGGCAGTGCAAGTCATTTGGTACTGATGGAACAATCAGTGGAAAAGAAGGCAAATGGTAGAAATGGACCAAGTTACGGAAGGATGCTCAATGTTGTGTATTTTTTCCTGGCAATATGGAATCACTCATGATTTTAAGTAGGGTAATGATGTGATAAGATTATTTTACCGTAGGTCTTTTATCAACCTTCTCTTCAATGTTATGCAGAACAGATTACTTCCACAAAATGTAAGTTTCTACCATAGCCTTTTCAGAGTTTAATGTTTGTTAAACAAAAAAAGAAAGAAAGAAAGAAAAAAGGAAAATAAAAAGAAATAGTTATTAAAATAAATTTTTTTAAAAAATTATTAAAAAGTAATAAAAAAAGAAAAAAGTAAGAAAGAAGAGAGCAACCAAACCAAAAAACAAATCCACCAATGATAACATGTGCTACAAACTATACAAAAAAAAAAAAAAAAAAGACAGACGGAACCCTATGACAAATGTAAAAGCAAAGCTATACAGACAAAATCATATAAAGAAGCATATATATACATACTCACAAAAAGAGAAAAAGGAAAAAAATATATATATATATAAAAAGGAGGACGAGCCAATCAAATCAATAAACAAATCTACCAGTGATAATAAAGTCTAAATACTGAACTGAGATAAACATAAAACCAGAAACAAATTAAATGCAGAAAGCAAACCCCAAGTCTACAGTTATTCCCAAAGTCCACCGTCTCAATTTTGGGAAGATTCGTTGTCTATTCAGGTATTCCACAGATGCAGGTACATCAAGTTGATTGTGGTGATTTAATCTGCTGCTCCTGAGGCTGCTGGGAGAGATTTCCTTTTCTCTTCTTTTTTCGCACAGCTCCTGGGGCTCAGCTTTGGATTTGGCCCCGCCTCTGCGTGTAGGTCACCTGAGGGCGTCTGTTCTTTGCTCAGACAGGACAGGGTTAAAATAGCAGCTGATTAGGGGGCTCTGGCTCACTCAGGCCGGGGGAGAGGGAGGGGTATGGAATGCGGGGAGAGCCTGCAGTGGCAGAGGCCAGCATGACACTGCAACAGCCTGAAGCATGAGGTGTGTTCTCCCAGGGAAGTTGTCCCTGGATCACGGGACCCTGGCAGTGGTGGGCTGCACAGGCTCCCCAGAGGGGAGGTGTGGATAGTGACCTGTGCTTGTACACAGGCTTCTTGGTGGCTGCAGCAGCAGCCTTAGTGTTTCATGCCGGTCTCTGGTGTCTACGCTGATAGCCGCAGCTCGTGCCCATCTCTGGAGCTCATTTCAGCGTGCTCTGAATCCCCTCTCCTCGTGTACCCCAAAACAATGGTCTCTTGACTCTTAGGCAGGTCCAGACTTTTTCCTGGACTCCCTCTTGGCTAGCTGTGGCGCAGCAGCCCCCTTCAGGCTGTGTTCACACAGCCAACCCCAGTCCTCTCCCTGGGATCTGACCTCCGAAGAAGCCAGAGCCTCAGGTCCCAGCGCCCACCCATCCCAGCTGGTAGGTGAGCAGATAGGCTTCTTGGGCTGGTGAGTGCTGGTTGGCACAGATCCTCTGTGTGGGAATCTCTCTGCTTTGCCCTCTGCACCACTGTTGCTGTGCTCTCCTCCTTGGCTCTGAAGCTTCCCCTCCACCACCTCCCATCTCTGCCAGTGAAGGGACTTCCTAGTGTGTGGAAACATTCCCTCCTTCACAGCTCCCTCCCAGTGGTGCAGGTCCCATCCCCATTCTTTTGCCTCTGAGTTTTCTTTTTTCTTTTGCCCTACCCAGGTACATGGGGAGTTTCTTGCCTTTTGGGAAGTCTGAGGTCTTCTGCCAGACTTCAGTAGGTGTTCTGTAGGAGTTGTTCCACATATAGATGTATTTCTGATATATCTGTGAGGAGGAAGTTGATCTCCATGTCTTACTCTTCTGCCATCTTGAAGGTCTCTTCCCCACTATGTATTTTTATATGACTAAAATTAACACTTATTAATAATTACTAACCTGATACCTGTTCAAAGGATTTCATAAAATATATTATGTCACCACACCCCATCTAATTGCTCATTCTCTGGTCCCATTGAGTTGACATGTAATAACTTCGTTATAAAGTTTTTGCTCAGGATTATCACAAAGCTGATCAGAATCCACTTTCTTCCTTTTGGAAACTGGAACAACTTCTTTTCATTAAAAGTAATTATAGATATGTTAGGGCTTAAGTCTGCCATTTTGTTTTTAGTATTCTGTTTGTTCCTTTGTTTTCTGGCATTACTCAAAAAAGATTTAGAATTCTATTTTGATTTCTTTATACTATTTTTGTGTTTTCTGTTTTTTTTTTAAACAACTTTATTGGAGTATAATTGCTATACAATGGTGTGTTAGTTTCTGCTTTATAAAAAAATGAATCAGCTATACATATACATATATCCCCATATCTCCTCCCTCTTGCGTCTCCCTCCCATCCTCCCTATCCCACCCCTCTAGGTGGTCACAAAGCACCAAGCTGATCTCCCTATGCTATGCGGCTGCTTCCCACTAGCTATCTATTTTATATTTGGTAGTGTATATATGTCAATGCCATTCTCTTACTTCGTCTCCGCTTACCATCCCCCTCCCCATGTCCTCAAGTCCATTCTCTATGGCTGTGTCTTTATTCCTGTCCTGCCACTAGGTTCTTCAGAACAATTTTTTTTTCTAGATTCCATATATATGTGTTAGCATATGGTATTTGTTTTTCTCTTTCTGACTTACTTCACTCTGTATGACAGTGTCTAGGTCTATTCACCTCACTACAAATAACTCAATTTCGTTTCTTTTTATGGCGAGTAATATTCCACTGTATATATGTGCCACATCTTCTTTAGCCATTCATCTGTTGATGGACCCTTAGGTTGCATCCATGTCCTGGCTATTGTTAAATAGTGATGCAAAGAACATTGTGGTACATGACTCTTTGAATTATGGTTTTCTCCAGGTGTATGCCCAGTAGTGGGATTGCTAGGTCGTATGGTAGTTCTATTTTTAGTTATTTAAGGAACCTCCATACTGTTCTCCATAGTGGCTGTATCAAATTACATTCCCACCAACAGTGCAAGAGGATTCCCTTTTCTCCACACCCTCTCCAGCATTTATTGTTTGTAGGTTTTTTGATGATGGCCATTCTGACCAGTGTGAGGAGATACCTCACTGTGGTTTTTATTTGCATTTCTCTAATGATTAGTGATGATGAGTATCCCTTCATGTGTTTGTTGGCAATCTCTATATCTTCTTTGGAAAAATGTCTGTTTAGTTCTTCTGCCCATTTTTGGATTGGGTTGTTTGTTTTTTTTGACATTGAGCTGCATGAACTGCTTTTATATTTTGGAGACTAATCCTTTGTCAGTTGCTTCGTTTGCAGATATTTTCTCCCATTCTGAGGGTTGACTTTTCATCTTGTTTATGTTTTCCTTTGCTGTGCAAAAGCTTTTAAGTTTCATTACATCGCATTTTTTTTTTGTTGTTTCTTTTTCCATTTCTCTAGGAGGTGGGTCAAAAAGGATCTTGCTGTGATTTATATCATAGAGTGTTCTGTCTATGTTTTCCTCTAAGAGTTTTATAGTGTTTGGCCTTACATTTAGGTCTTTAATCCATTTTGAGTTTATTTTTGTGTACGGTGTTAGAGAGTGTTCTAATTTCATTCTTTTATATTTGGCTGTCCAGTTTTCCCAGCAGCACTTATTGATCAGACTGTCTTTTCTCCATTGTATGTTCTTGCCTCCTTTATCAAAGATAAGGTGACCATATGTGTGTAGGTTTATCTCTGGGCTTTCTATCATGTTCCATTGATCTGCATTTCTGTTTTTGTGCTAGTACCATACTGTCTTGACTACCGTAGCTTTGTAGTATAGTCTGAAGTCAGGGAGCCTGATTCCTCCAGCTCCTTTGTTCTTTCTCAAGACTGCTTGGCTATGCAAGGTCTTTTGTGTTTCCACACAAATGGTGAAATTTTTTGTTCTAGTTCTGTAAAAAATTCCATTGGTAGTTTGAGAGGGATTGCATTGAATCTGTAGATTCCTTTGGGTAGTATAGTCATTTTCACAATGTTGATTCTTCCAATCCAAGAACATGGTATGTCTCTCCATCTGTTGGTATCATCTTTAATTTCTTTCATCAGTGACTTATAGTTTTCTGCATACAGGTCTTTTGTCTCCTTAGGCAGGTTTATTCCTAGGTAATTTATTCTTTTGGTTGCAATGGTAAATGGGAGTGTTTCCTTAATTTCTCTTTCAGACTTTTCATCATTAGTGTATAAGAATGCAAGAGATTTCTCTGCATTAATTTTGTATCCTTCTACTCTACCAAATTCATTGATTACTTCTAGTAGTTTTCTGGTAGCATCTTTGGCATTCTCTATGTATGGTATCATGTCATCTGCAAACAGTGACAGTTTTACTTCTTCTTTTCTGATTTGGATTCCTTTTATTTCTTTTTAGTTTCTGATTGCTGGGGCTAAAGCTTCCAAAACTATGTTGAATGATAGTGGTGAGAGTGGGCAACCTGGTCTTGTTCCCGATCTTAGTGGAAATGGTTTCAGCTTTTCACCATTGAGAATGATGTTGGCTGTGTGTTTGTCATATCTGGCCATTATTATGTTGAGGTAAGTCACCTCTATGCCTTCTGTCTGGACAGTTTTTATCATATATGGGTGTTGAATTTTGTTGAACGCTTTTTCTGCATCTATTGAGATTATCATATAGTTTTTATCCTTAAATTTTAAATATAGTGTATCACAATGATTGATTTGTGTATATTGAAGAATCCTTGCATTCCTGGGATAAACCCACTTGATCATGGTGTATGATCCTTTTAATGTGCTGCTGGATTCTGTTTGTTGTATTTTGTTGAGGCTTTTGCATCTATGTTCATCAGTTGATATTGGCCTGTAGTATTCTTTTTTTGTAACATCTTTGTCTGTTTTTGGTATCAGGGTGATAGTGGCCTCGTAGAATGAGTTTGGGAGTGTTCCTCCCTCTACTATATTTTGGAAGAGTTTAGAAAGATATGTGTTAGCTCTTCTGTAAATGTTTGATAGAATTCGCCTGTGAATCCATCTGGTCCTGAGCTTTTGTTTGTTGGAATATTTTTAATCACAGTTTCAATTTCAGTGCTTGTGGTTGGTCTGTTTATATTTTCTATTTCTTCCTGGTTCAGTCATGGAAGGTTGTGCTTTTCTAAGAATTTGTCCATTTCTTCCAAGTTGTCCATTTGATTGACATATAGTTGCTTGTAGTAATCTCTCCTGATCCTTTGTATTTCTGTAGTGTCAGTTGTTACTTCTCCTTTTTCATTTCCAATTCTGTTGATTTGAGTCTTCCCCCTTTTTTTCTTGATGAGTCTGACTATTGGATTATCAATTTTGTTTATCTTCTCAAAGAACCAGCTTTTAATTTTATTGATCTCTGTTATTGTTTCCTTCATTTATTTTTTATTTATTTCTGATCTAATCTTTATTATTTCTTTCCTTCTGCTAAGTTTGGGGGGTTTTGTTCTTCTTTCTCTAATTACTTTAGGTGTAAGGTTATGTTGTTTATCTGAGATTTTTCTTGTTTCTTGAGGTAAGATTGTATTGCTATAAACTTCCCTCTTAGAAATGCTTTTGCTGCATCGCATAATTTTTGGGCCGTCGTGTTTTAATTGTCATTTGTTTGTAGGTATTTTTTGATTTCCTCTTTGATTTCTTCAGTGATGTCTTGATTATTTAGTAGCATATTGTTTACTCTCCATTTGTTTGTATGTTTTACAGATTTTTTCCTGTAATTGACTTCTAGTCTCATAGCGTTGTGGTTGGAAAAGATGCTTGAAACGATTTCAGTTTTCTTAAATTTACCAAGGCTTGATTTGTGACCCACGATATGATCTATCCTGAAGAATGTTCCATAAGATCTTGAGAAGAAAGTGTATTCTGTTGTTTTTGGATGGAATGTCCTATAAATATAAATTAAGTCCATCTTGTTTAATATATCATTTAAAGCTTGTGTTTCCTCATTTATTTTCATTTTGGATGATCTGTCTATTGGTGAAAATGGGGCGTTAAAGTCCCCTACTATGATTGCGTTACTATTGATTTCCCCTTTTACCCTTTTATGGCTGTTAGCATTTGCTTTATGAATTGAGGTGCTCCTATGTTGGGTGCATAAATATTTACAATTGTTCACACAGCTCCTGGGGTTCACCTTTGGATTTGGCCCTGCCTTTGCATGTAGGTCACCCTCTGGCATCTGTTCTTCACCAAGACAGGAGGGGGTTAAAGGAGCGGCTGATTAGGAGGCTCTGACTCACTCAGGCCTGTGGGAGGGATGGTTATGGAATGTGGCACAAGCCTGCGGCAACAGAGGCTGGCAAATCTTTGCAATAGCCTGAGGCATGCCTTGTGTTCCCCCCCGGGGGAAACTGTCCCTAGATCATGGGACCCTTGCAGTGGCTGGCTGCACAGGCTCCAGGGAGGGGAGGTGTGGATAGTGACCTGTGTTTGCACAGAGGATTCTTGGTGGCTGCACCAGCAGCGTTAGTGTTTCATGCCCATCTCTGGTGTCTGCGCTGATAGCCGCGGCTCACGCCCATCTCTGAGGCTCGTTTAGGTGGTGCTCTGAATCCCTTCTCCTCACCAACCCAAAACAATGGTCTCTTGCCTCTTAGGCAGGTCTAGATTTTTCCTGGATTTCCTCTCAGTTAGCTGTGGTGCACTAGCCTCCTTCAGGCTGTGTTCACGCAGCCAACCCGTCCTCTCCCTGGGATCTGACCTCCGACACCCAAGCCTCAGCTCCCAGCTCCCACCCGCTGCAACAGGTGAGCAGACAAGCCTCTCAGGCTGGTGAGTGCTGGTTGGCACTGATCCTCTGTGCAGGAATCTCTCCACTTTGCCCTCTGCACCCCTGTTGCTGCACTCTCCTCTGTGGCTCCAAAGCTTCCCCCCACCCTGCCACCCCCGTCTCTGCCAGTGAAGGGGCTTCCTAGTGTGTGGAAACTTTTTCTCCTTCACAGCTCCCTCTCAGAGGTGCAGGTCCTGTCCCTATTCTTTTGTCTCTGTTTTTTCTTTTTTGTTTTGCCCTACCCAGGTATGTGGGGTTTCTTGCCTTTTGGGAAGTCTGAGGTCTTCTGCCAGCATTCAGTAGATGTTCTGTAGGAGTTGTTACACATGTAGATGTATTTCTGATGTATTTCTTGGGAGGAAGGTGATCTCCACATCTTATTCCTCTACCATCTTAAAGTTCCATCAATGAGAGATTTTGAGCAGAGAAAATATTAGAAAATATAATAGCTGATAATATTCCAAAATTAAAGAAGGAATACTAATCATAGATTGAAAAATCCCAGAGAACCCAAACAGTATAAATACAGAATGTAGAAAAAAGTAGATAATTTCTAATCAAATTGCTGAAACCAAAAATAAAGTGAAAATTTTAGACAACTAGAAGTCATATATATTTTAGATCTTAAGAGGAGAAAAATAATTTATTATATTTACCATTTGTGTTGCTCCTCCTTCATTCTTGATGTTACAAGTTTCCTTCTGGTATTATTTCTCCTCAGTGTGAAGAACTTCCTTTATTACTTCTTTTAGGGCAGATCTGCTATTAATTAATTCCCTCTGTTTTCTTCATATGAGATTTTTTTGCTACTGTTCCTGATGGATATTTTCACTGGATATAAGATTCTGCTTTAGAAGTTGCCTTCTTTTTTTTCTTTTTGGTGGGGATGGGAGGCAAATTAAAGGTATTCCACTGTCTTCTGGCTTTCATAATTTCTGATAAGTCCAGAGCCATTGCTCCCCAATATATAATGTATCCTTTTCTTGGCCTGTTTTCATGATTTTCTCCTTCATCTTTGATTTTCAGAAGTTTTATTATGATATTTGTAGGCATGCTCTTTGACTATTTTCTGTTTGGATTTCTCTAATTTTCTTGAATTTTTAATTTATGTCATTCACTAAATTTGGAAAGATTTTCTGCTATTATTTTGTCATATATTTTATCTTCACCAATCCCTCCCTTCTTTCCTTCTGGGGTTCCAATTTTGCAAATGTTAGGCCTTTGGATACTATCCAATAGAACCCTGAAGTTTGATTTAAAATACATTTTTGTTGTTGTTTTTCTCAGTTATTTGGTTTGGATCATTTATATTGATCCACGTTCAAGTTCACTGAATCTTTCACCTGTCATTTCCATTCTGCTATAAGCCTATACAGCATTTTTAAATTTTTAGGTATTGTATTGTATTTTATAATTCTATTTCCTTTTGGTTATTTTTAATAGTTCTTCCTTCTCTGCTGAGAATTTATACCTTTTCAGTTACTTTAAACTGCTTACCTTTTTCTTATGGAGAATAGTCACATTGCTTCTTGTTCTGTAATTCAACATCTGTGTCATTCAGAGACTGGCATCTGTGGGTTATCTTTTCTTTTGAGGATCGTTCAAATTTTCCTGGTTCTTTGTATGCTGAAGAACTTTGATTGCCTCCTGGGAATTCTGAATATTATGTTGTGAGGCTTTTGGACTCATTAAAATCCTCTGGAGAATTTTGATTTTTTTTTTATCAGTCAGTCAACCCAGTCAGCTTCAGATCACAAATTCTGTTTCACCTTCTGTGGGCAGTTGTTCCAATATTCAAATAGTTTTGAAGGGCTTTGCTATGCTGTTTGTGTCTGTCCCCTTGGATGTACCACCAAAGATTCAGGTAAGACTTGGTCAGTACTTTGCATCATAGTTCAGCTCTTAAAATATTTGCTATGCTTCTTGGGTGTGTTCTGTGCATATACAACTTGGAGGGAGAAGGGGGACTCCTGCCAGTTCATACACATAATTAGAGTATTTCTTCTCTCATTCTTAGTATTTTCCCAACACTCTCTAGCTTCGAGTCCCCTTTTCTCAGTTTTCTGGCTAGGAAACCAGTGTTTCTCTCAGAATTTTAGCCTCTGCACTGCTATTCATGGGGGGAAAAAAACAATAAAGAAAAAAAAGTATTGAGTATCTCCCCCATGTTCTTCAGATAACATGAGTCTCTTTTCCTGGTTCCTCTATACATATTGATAAGTTTTTCCTCAGGATTTTAGGTTTCCTATGAATCAGCTATTTCATCGAAGTTAGCATGAAGTGATTAGGGTAATTTATATGAATATTTACTCTCTTTTCATTAGGAAATCAAAATACAAGAGGAATCTTATTTACCTATCTTAAAAAATAGTTGACTTCAAAGCCACTTATAGGAGTATATTCTCTAATCATGGAATTTTGTCTAGGCATACCCATGAATTTCTTACCCAACCTATCAGGATTTGCCTTAATGTTTAGTAAGTTCTTCCTACTTAGACTGTCTAAAATATGTATGAAATAGTGAGAATTTTATCTAGAGAAATATATAGAATTTCTTAATACATTTATTTTAGGTGACTTAAAGATCAATATACCATTTTGAATTAATGTTTCATTTAGTACTAAAGATTCTCCACCATATATTTCTTATGTTAATATTTATTTCTGCTAATGTAGTCCAAAGGTTGTGCTAAAAACCTAATTTGGTTGCTCTTATCCATCATGCTACAGTGATACAAGAGCACGATGCTTTTGCTACTGAAATTAAAATGTCTTATTATAGGGTATTTATGCTATGGATGTTCTTAGTAAAGTGGAATTTTTATATTATGTCATTAAAGTGAATATTAAAATGATACAATAGAAAAATACAGATTTTCATATTTCTTTGGCATAGAGAAATTCTAATGTAGAGTACAAGTGGCACATTGTAGAAAGATCTGAATTGGAGTCTTTGATTTAAAAGGAGGGCTATATGATTTTTAAAAGATTTACTTTAAATTTTCCTTAACTATTTCACTAATTAAAGTGATTATAGAATAGAATAGAGTTTCTATATACTATTACCATCTTATTTTTTCCCAAATATTGTATTCATGAATACAACTGAACTGCTGACTGCTGAGCTTGGATACAAAAGAGTACCAGTCTAGGTATTACACCTTACTTTTGGTAATCCTAGGTTTTTGGGTTTTTTTTAATCCTAGGTATTTTTGACATATCTTGTTGACTGGCCATTTTCTATTCCTGTCTTTCTGGTAAGAATATTCCAGATCACTTTTGGGAAACCAAGCTCACTGATACGGTGTGATCTGGTTCCTATCGAGGGAAATTGTTCTCAAACTTTAAGTGTACCCGATACACCTGGGGTACTTGGTAAAGCACAGATTCCTGGGCCCACTCCCAGAGTTTCTGAGTCAGTAGGTCTGAAGTGGGGCTTGATAATTTGCATTTCTAACAAGTTCTTAGGTACTGACAATGTTGCAAACCCAGGGACAACACTTGGAGAAGCACTAATCTAGGATAAATCACACTCTTTTCTCAGCCCTGGGCAGTGGTTCCTCCTATATCAGCTGAACGATCACAGCCTAGGTCATTGTAACACTCTCCATGCTGTGTCAGAAACACTAAACTATAAACTTCGTATATGGTGGTGTTAAAATACGAGTAGGCTGTTTGTTAGAAGTCAAAGCTTAGTCAGCTGTGTGCTGTAGTAAGAATCACAGTGAGAGCAAATGATATAAGCCAATGTCCAGTGAGATAAGTGATGTATTCCCATCTTTGTTAGGAGGGTAAATCAGAAGGCCGTCTGTTTGCCTGGCTAACATCACTTCATTGAAGTCTTCCCTGATCTATCCATTCTCCAAGCTGGGTTATAGATAATTTCTTATACTGCTCTCAAGACATTCTATGAACATATCTATCGTTGAACTTTACTATTTTAAAAAATTATCTTTTAATGTATCTGTTGTCTTCATTAGACATTTGGTCTTTGAGGGCAAGGGTCATTTCTTATTAATCTTATTACTCTTTTAACAACAATGCTTGGGACAAAATCTTGTGGGTGGTGGCACCCAATAAATTTTTGTTGAATAGAAGAAGAAATTCATGACGGATGATGAGTGAAAGGCAAAGTCAAAGAATAACCTGTCCGAATGATTTCCCGGGACAGCGATTTTTACATTTCTTCATATACTCATGCAAGTCTGCACATGAGAAGTTATTGTCACCACAACAGTCCTTTACTCTTTTCCAGAAAGTATCCATGTTTGTGACTTGTACAGAGAATGACAAATAAAATGCTCAAGGGGATAAGAGGTGATAGACTGGAAAATTTAAATTCTAGCTGGAAAGGCACAAGCTGAAGGGAAACATGTCTTAAGTTTAAAATTCATTGAAGGCATGGGTGGGGAAGGTGGATTTAATAGTCACAGTAAAATAAGCTAGAATTGGGTGTTTCCATTGGGATTTTAAAAATTACATTAGCACACATTTTAAAAAAATACTACTTTGCATTTTGATAAAGGCAGAGCACATTCATCCTCTACCTACATTTTTGTGCTTTTAGAACATTCTCTCCCTTTATTTATTTATTTTTAAATTAATTAATTAATTTATTTTTGGCTGCGTTGGGTCTTCATTGCTGCATGCTGGCTTTCTCTAGTTGCAGTGAGCAGGGGCTACCCTTCATTGTGCTGCGTGGGTTTCTCATTGCTGTAGCTTCTCTTGTGGAGCATGGGATCTAGGTTCACGGGCTTCAGTAGTTGTGGCACGCAGACACTAGAGCACAGGCTCAGTAGCTGTGGTGCACTGGCTTAGTTGCTCTACAGCATGTGGGATCTTCCTGGACCAGACCTCAAACCCATTTCCCCTGCATTGGCAGGCGGATTCTTAACCACTGCACCACCAGGGAAGTCCCCATTCTCTCCCTTTAAATTTTAAGCCATATTTCAAGACCCAGTGGAAGTTCCCAGAATTCACCTCTGTTCCTGTTCCCACCTACTGTGATCTCTCCCTCCATTGAACTAATATAGCACACACTTCACTTATCAAAATTCTGCCTTAATATACATAAGCATCCATGGATTATGAACTATCTTCATCTAGATTGAGTTCTTTGATGTCATATATCAGGAATGGCAAATTGGATGCAACCTGCCTGCTGTTTCTCACCAAATGGCAATGGCTCCCTGAAGTCCTGGGATCAGAATAATGCTGAAGTTATATAATCTTCTCCCAATTGTACTTAGAAGGAGAAAATGTCATTACTTATGCCAGATATGGTATGGTCATTAATTTTTGTATCCCCAAAATTTGTAGGACAAAGTTCAGCACAGAGAAGGACCAATATGTTAAATGAAGAAATTAAAAAGAATATAACTGTTACTGAATTACTTATATAAAAATATATGTTGAGATTGAAAGCTATTTTTTAAAAGTTCAACAAAGTTAATGTTATTCCTAAATAATAGATATATAAGAAATATTAATGGGCTCATGGGTGCATATGATTAATTTTTGGAGAATATAATCTCCACCAAAATACTCTTTGTTTGTAATACCCAAAATAAGAAGTATGGTGTCCTTAAATATGTACTTAAGGTAAGCAGATATGGCTCCAAATAAATATTAAACTTTAATCTGGAATCTCTGGTCTACATCTTTCTGTAATTGTTATTTTTCTATTATGTATCATATATTATACAACTGTTTTCAAAATGAGGAATTTATGCTCTAATTGTAGAACATTAGGGTTTAAAATGGGAATGAATTTAATAGTCTATCTCATGTATTTATTTCTGTATTCACACAGGACTTCACAGCATGCACATGAAAATTTGAATCTACTTTAGTGATCTTAAAAACTGGACAGTATTAACTAGTAACCTAATTGTTGATTTTTTTTCAATAAAATTAACCTATTGCTCTTGCAGCAGAAATAAGAATTCTTACTCATTTTCAATGATGAAAAATTGTTTCTTCTTATAGATCTCAATGACAACTGATTAAAACATGAATGAGCAATGCTGTTAAATTCATTTTCTCCCAGAAGTGAGAATGCCATGCCTACTCATGGGCTTTTAGACTTTTAAACCCGGAAAGTTTCAAGTCTCTAGTATATACATAAAATATAACTCAATTGTTTCACTTCTGAATGACGTGTTTTTACTTCTTTATCTTTCTTTAGTTCTTATTCATAAATGTGTGTTCTCAACTTATGTTTATTACATTTTTTCCTTTGTGCCAGACATTTTGCTCAGTGGGGAGCTATAAAGATGAAGGTGACATAGATCATGCATTCAAGAGATCATAGACTATTGAAAAGACAGATAAATAAACAGGCAGTTAGACTAAAATTTAAGCGTCATTGTAGAAGTGTTTTCCAACCCTTTAATCTTTTATCGTTTGTGTCTCTCAGGATTTATGGCCCCCAATATCAATACAATCTGCATACCTAATTAGACTTTTTTTTTTTTTTTTAGTTTTTGTAGCTCAATTTTTTTCACTACCATCTATTTCATAGCAATCTCTCATTCTTGCTGAGCATCAGTGAGTTTAAAACCTTTAATTATCCCTCATATACAGTACCTACTTCTTTGATGTAGTGATAATAGCTGTAATGAGGCATGAGAGCAAATCTAAACAAACGATATATGTCCCTTTCCAGGGTCTGGATTAATTGATATATTTAAAGCACAAATTACCTGTGGAGGAGAGGTGCATAGGTGGAGTACAGTAACTGGCTCCGATTTAAGACTATTCTAAGCAAAATTGTACTGAGTCAGTCTCATCCTCAGTGTCTCACCCTGGATATGCTCTGGCTCAGATTAGGAAATAGCCTCCTTTTCCTTGCTTTTGCTATATAGCTTTTCATTACTCAGTACCTGCTTTGTCCTTGTAACAATCCAGACTGTGGGGCAGATAAGGTTCAAAGGGATGGAAATTAGGTGAATATTTGTACTCCTCACCTCCTAATCCTGAAAAGTGCACCAAACTCATTTTAAAATCTCTGACTTCTGTAGAAAATGGGGGAAGAAAACTATTCAGTGCTATTTTGTTCTGAAAAACATGTATTGATTGAATACTGATCACTTTGGGCAGGCTAAAAGGGTAGACATTTTGTAAGGATAATATACAATGTGTGCTGCCATATATTCTACCTATAAATATAGGCATTCTATTTCTAGGTAAAAGTGCAAGGTTGAGAGCATATTGTACTTGCTCTTTTGTAAATATTTTGTTCATTCAACAATATTTTGTGTTTTCTAATGTCAATACATTCTATATGATGAATATTTTTACCTACAGAATAATTAGTGCATCTATCCCATATCTATATACATGTTAATGATTTAATCCATTCCTTGTTGTTAGACCTTGAATTTGCTTACATTTATAATATTAGTTTTGAAAAAGGACAATTATTTTGCACATCTCTGGTTACCTCTTTTGGGTAAATGCCTTTAAAAGGAATTATCTTTTAAAGTAAATTTTCTTCAGTTTTTTAAAAATTTATTGTCATATTTCCCTTTAGAAACATTATTTCCATTCCCAGTAACTGTCTCTGAGATTTTCCTAAAAAGTCAGTTAGTCATTTATAAAATATTTATTGGGCATTTAGAATAATTGGAGGTCTACTTTAGGTTCTGGGGGTATTTCAATAAGGCATAAGTCTGGGCAATATTTTCAATTGCATATTCAAGTTCCCCAGTAGTTAAAGGACTATGCCCACTGTCTATTTCATCTTGTGTCAGTTCAAATTTATTAACAAAAACATATTTATAATATCATTGTATAATCATTTTAAAGTCTCAGGATCTATAGTAATGTTCTTATTTTTTATTCCTAATATTTGTAATTTTTGTCTTCTCTATTTTTATTGTCTTTTCCAAGAATTATTTTTTGGCTTTGTTGGTCTTCTCTATTGTATGGCAACTTTCAATATTATTAATTTATTATTACCTACTTTCTTTGGGTTCATTTTTTGTATTTTTCTTATGTACTTGGCACATTGATTTTCACCCTTCTTGTGAATTGTAGACCTTAATGTGAAAGATTAAACAATAAAACTTTTAAAAGATAATATAGGAATATAGGAGTAATGGAAAAGGATTCTTAAACAGAAGGCAAAAAACCTTAACCCCAAATTAAAAATTGATAAGGAAAAGTTAATACATTAGCTTAATTGTGTTTATGTTCTTTAAAAAACTAAAACATTGAGAGTGAAAAAGGAAGGTGCAGAAAGGACAAAGCTGTTTAAAGTACACATAACTAACAAAAGAATCTTATTTGAAATATATTGAGGACCACTACAAATTAATCTTAAAAAGCCAAACAATAGGAAATACAGACAGAGAACTCAAACAGGAACATCAAAGAAGAAGCTACTGAAATATCTAATAATCATATAAAAATGCCTGCTTATGGTTAGTAATCTGAAAAATGTCAATTAAAATTATAATGAAATGAATAGTACACATTCACCAGAAAGGCTAACAGGATTGACAATTTTACAATAACCATGGTGTTTGTAAAAGGAATTATGGATGGTATAATTATTGAATGGAAGATAACAGGGGACAGGATATTTTCTGGCTCTTTTACCTCCTTGGCACAGGATACTGAGTCAAACTTACGGTGTTTTGCAAGGAGTGACATGAACCATGAGGGCTTTAATTCCAATGATCTAATAGTTCATCAGCAATCCTGTGTCCTTTTCTGCTGTTTATTTGGAATTCTCTGAAAGAAATGCAGAAAGACTGATGAGGAAATGTACTCTGGTAGCCTCAAAAAGTATCATTTGTACAGAAAAGGGATAGTTATTCAGCGTTCTTCATGGAACAAAAACTGGGTGTCTGAGATGGGAAGTAGATGGTATGGCATCAGAAAAAAAGGCTTTGACTGATTTTAGGATCATGATCATGAGACAAAGCATGAAACAGTCACTTGCTATTTTTCCCATTTCAATTCAATTGATTTTATAGCCAATAGAAATTCTTCCAAAGATATTGTAATGGGTTCTTGTGGGGTTGTTTTAGTTTTATGTCATTCACATTTTGACATGTGTTGGTGTATATTTTGAAGCATCTATTTTTCACCTATTGTAATAATCATAATATATTATTGTAATTATTTATCTTTTCCACTTAACTTTAAGTTCCATGAAGGTAGAAGCTATGTTTATTTTCTTGCTTATCATAATTTCTTAGCACAGTGTAGATGCTTGATTTAATTTTTGAAGGAATAAATGGATCAACCATACGTTCATGATTTTATAATGAATGAATTATTTTATCATGAAGTTTTAAGAGAATTAATCCATATTGACATTAAATTCTAGAAATTATACTATTAATATTCTTGGCATTCAAAGGAAGCACTCACATAGAGCTGCATATATTAGTTATACACTTATAGTTGAATAATGGATAATAGTGCATAGAGTAGTTTGGAGCAGAAACATTCTGGGTTTAGTGGAAATGGGAAAAGGTGCACTGTGTTAGGTGAATGATAAATTAGTTATCTTGGCTGAACAAGTAAAAAGACTCAGAAGATATCTTATAAAAGCTTATAGAGCATCTTGAATTTGAGGCTACAAAATTTGGCTTATTAAGCATGATAGAGTAGTCAAATTTGTTTTAATAGGCAATGTTATGACTTAAATAATATTTCAGGGAGAATTAATTCCATAGCCATGTACATGATGGATTATGGTTAGGCAGGAAGATGGGGTAAAAAGCTTGTAAGAAAGTAAAGAATTGGCCAAATGTCAGAGAGGTTCTTAGTGATTGGTCAGATGTAGAGGAAAAGGAAAGAAAAGGAGTTAAATGTGGTTCTTGGCAAGTATATCATTGAGACTTAGGGAATGCACTCTGCTTGGGGGTTCTCTTTTAAATTTTCTGCTACCACATGTATTCTCTAACTATGGGGCTTTCTCTTCAGGTCTCTTTTACCCCGTCCTCATCTGCTCCTCTCTCCCTCCTTCTTCATCTTCTTCTTTTTTTTAATTCTCTAACACTTTCTTCATCTCTTTTCCTTATATTTCTTTATTTATTTTATTGTATATTTTTCTCCCTCACTTTCCTCTATAATGAACCAATTTAAGATTGAAATTCATCCTTTTTTCCTGCATTTATTCAAAAAATCAAGAAAAATGAATTACCTGTACACTATAATATGCCAAGGTTCTAGTTGATAAGAATGCAAAGATTAATAAGACATAATATCTTGTCTCAAGAAATTTTACCATCAAACATTGGTAAACATTCGTTCGTTCCTCTATTTATTCAATCATTATTTATTTACTGAGGATATATGGTTGAATAATACATGATTTATATTAGCAAGAAATTCCAAGTTTGGTCTAAGAATATTTAAAATACTTTTAGTCTTTATCATGATAAGATGTGGAAGGACACAATCCACAGGGCAGCACTGATTTCAAAGGGATAGGCTTAGAGGTGGGGAAAGGTATAACATTATTTTTCTCCTATTTACAACTTCTATCTCAATGAGAAGATATCATTTTACCATTTCACAAATCTTATCAATAAAAAGTCTCAAATACAATGTTATGTTTCTGAATAAGTTTGAGTCTTTCCATTTCTCTGGATCTCTTTATCTTCACAATCACCCTCAGTTACTATAAATTTTATTTCTATGTACTTCAATTTACCCTTTCACTCTTTGATTCAGGGTCTATTAAAATGGGAAAAATAGTTTTCCCAGGCATTTTAAGCATTACCATATTACTGCTCTCACTTAAAAAATTGTATTGTTTACACAAAATTGTCATACATCTATTTTTTTTTTTTTACTAATGGCTTTAATATTTAAAATTTTCTCCAAAATTATTGCTTTGGTGATAAAATTAACCTTATTTATTTGTTATGTCTTTGAAATTCTTTGAAATACAATGCCCTTTTCCACAAACATTTTAGTCAATAGTTAATAAGTCTCTTTTCCATTTCTCTAAATGCTGGGCAGCCTGAAACAGTAAGCTTCATTCAAGAACTCTGTACATCCTCTTCTCACCTAATTACTTTTCATCTTTAAAAGAGACAGAAGTTTATCTTGACATACTTAAGCTCTTGACAAGAAGCCTGTCTCGGCCGAATGTGCAATTACTTCCATCGCATCTTTCCTTTTCTTTTTAAAGCAGTTGTCCCCGAATTTCAAAATAGAAATAAAAACCCATCGTATTAAAGACATAGGTTTCCAGGTTTCAGTGGAACTTCATGGCAAAGAATGTGTCTTCATAAACGTGTCTGAGCAAGAGAAAGTATTGTGCTCCAATTGGCAAAGCATTGCCCTCTTTGTCAGATCTGTACGTTTCTCTGGCTCTTTCACCTCTCCAGTAATAGATGCTGAGTCAAGCATATGGTTTGCTGCTGTAAGTGACACTGCACTGGTTTTCTTTACTCCTCAGGAGGATCTTCCCATGCCAAGTCAATTTGCAATGGCTTGGATCTTTCAACAGTCCTCTGGTCTGACTCCAGAGTCCTTCTCAAATATCAGATGATAGTGACATCTTCATGTAAACTTCAGTATCTCAGAAACCTAACCTAAAATCCAAGAAGGTTTTTCAATTTTTGAACTTTAATCTTTGGACTCTACGTACTGTCCTTTGAATCCACAGAGGGATTACTTGGTAACTTGCTAATATGCGATCCAATTTGTCTGGAAGATTTGGCTTATAGCCCCGTGGAAGGATAGACACAAAGACTTGGAAGATGAGAGGCAGATGAAAGCTGGCAGTGCTACTGCATCCAATTAAGATTTATAAGTGAGGAGGCAGGAAAAAGGTGAACACAAGAGAGGTACGATGCCAGGAATGAAAACCAACAAACAAACTGGACAAAACAATAATATGGCACTTTACTTGTAGGTAGAGAATCTCAAATGTGAAGTGAATGTGGAAGAGTTTGCTACAAATGTGGGTGGTGGGAAGCAAAATGGGGAGACCATGATAACCAAGTGTTTCTAGAAACAAAGAAAATAGAAATTCATTATACAAATTCATGAATTATAAAAGACACATTTTTGTATTTTTTAACATTTAAATTCTCTTTAGGGTAAAAATATCTTAGTGTTAATATTATCTACTGCTATTTTCTGGCCCACTTTTGGTTTATTCTATCTATGTAAAAATTAAACTGGTCAGAGTTGTAATATTCATTTAGATAATAACTTAACATCAATATTTCTCTGCTTAGGGTGACTGAAAAGGAGTAAGATGTAAGAAAAACCTTTCATCTCTCAAACAACTTACTCTCTAATGGGAGAAAAGGCACTTCTACATTTTAAAATAAAAGACGAGAAAGATGCAAACAAGACATACTCACTACCACCACTGTTTATAGGTTAAACACACTCATGTGCACCCTCCCTCACACACACCCTCCTTTCATCTTTATTGTCAGAATTGTCATCGTTAACACCACCGTATCTCCAAAAACATTAAAAGCTCCCCATTTTCTTCTTTTTCTTTTAATTAATAAACTTAATTTTTAAGAGCAATATTTTAGGTTTACAGAAAAATGGAGCAAGAAGGACAGAGAGTTCCCATATATTATCTCCCAACCCCCAGGAGTCCCCCATTACTACCGTCTTGAATTAGTGGGGTACATTTATTACAGTTGATGAACCAATATTGATATATTGTTACCAAATAAAATCCAGAGTTTACATTAAGGCTCAGTCTTTGTGTTGCAAGTTCTGTGGGCTTTAACAAATGAGTAATATCATGTACCTACGATTACAATTTTATGCAGGGCAGTTTCACAGCCTTAAATAGCTCTTTAAAAGCATTGTTACACATAGCTCTTGTGTGCAGTATGTAAGTGTATTTCTTATGATAGGTGGTCAACGAGATGTGGAATGGCTAGGGCACTGGATATGCACTTTAAGAAACAATGTTAATAAAGACTGAAAGTTTTCTGAAAAATAGACACCTGAACATACACTCCAACCAGCTGTTTGAGAGTTTCTATTTCCTTTTGCTGTTTCCAATATATTACCAAATTTTAAAATTTTTGCCAGAGGGCTATCTTTTTCCAATCGGCATTTCCCCCAGTTACTGGTAATATTGAGCATCTTTTCATATGTGTAATTGACTACTTATGTTTATTTTTATGATAATTACATTTTCATGTAATTTGTCCATGAATTGGGGGTGGTTATTTTGTAATTTTCTTATTAATCTTTAGGGTTTCTATATACTCTGGATATTTATCCTTGACTGCTAGGTAAGTTGAAATACTGCATTTCAGTTTGCTGCTTGCTTCTTAACTTCACTTATGATGTCTTTTATTGTACATAAATTTGAGTGAAAAAAATAAAGATAAAAAGGAAGTCTAGAACCTAACATAGTAAAATGGCGTAGTAGTTGGGAGTGGGGGATAGAAGCCAGGAGAATAAAAACATATGCTATGGTCCTAGTTTGGCATGGAGCCCATCCTTGTTCTGGTGATGAGTTTTCTCTTGCTTTTCTGAAGAGCATAAGCCATACTTTCCCCCTTTTTCTTCTTTAACTTTCTGCAAACAAATTTCATTTTGTTTTTCTGCCGCCCAACCATGTCATTCCATGAGAAATCCCCCAGCTGTTCAGATTTCCTCATCCAGAGACCTTGTCTTCTGTGTTTAATGCTCTATAAAGAACTGTGTACACTCATAGCTCCCTATAAATAATTGAAAGAGTAATAATTTGCATATACAGTGGCCTGTAATTGGTTGTGATATACTCACTAGTAATTTTGCATGAGAGATACTCCAGTAAAATAAATTGTGCTTGTCTGTGTTTACTTTGGACAGGTAAAGTACTATATGGCATGCTGAATTTTTATATCAAGTTTTAATTAGGTCATCCCACTTGAGTTACCAAAATAACCTGCTCTCCCCAATAATGAGAATGGGATTTATTTAGAAATGAATATCAATGACTCATCTCTATATTTCACAATAGGAGAGAACTCTTCTCAGTAATAGATTCAAGTTAAATATTTTGCATCCTAATCTAGTCAGGCTTACTGATTGAGTCTCTGCCAAGAAGAGCTCCTGCCAAGCCAGAGAAGGGAGATACCGAGGTCAGGGCTCCACTGCACACCCAAGAGAGCACTTGGAACCCACTCTGCAGGGATGCAGGGAGAGATCAACCTCCTCCTTTTCTGTAAACCTCCCTCCAGCCAGAAGCAGGTAAGACTGGAAGGGAACATATCCCCAACACCATTTCACTTTTGGCAGAGTACATTCACACTAAAAGAGTCCTCTATTTCAAAATGAGGGGCCAGAGACTTTGTTTTCCTTTTGTTCACAGAGGAGAAATTTTCTAGTTTCCAATTTCAGTTTTCACAAAGCAGAATGGATTCTTTGAAACTTGTTATTTTCAGTTTGAAATTCAAAGCATGGAGGATGACAGGAAGAAGTAGTTTTAAGTTATTCTAATACTTTTTTATTATTGTGATTATGATTTTTAACCTCACACAGGGCTTTAAAAAAAAATTCCTACCCCAACTAACCAAGGCAAGCTCCTCCAAAGAAGCAATGCTCACAATATTGTTCAAAAGGCTAAGGTACAGTTTGCACGTGATTTGAGGTCTAACCTACTCATTTAATCTACACAAACTGGCATTTGTGTCTCTAAAAGATGTGCAAGGCACAGCCCATACACAAAGGAATAAGGGAATGTGTTCTCAATGGTTTACAATCTAGTTAGATTCTCTGAGATGAGAGACATTCTTTCATAGATATAAGACAGGAAGGTGGTATCCAAATTAAGAAGGCATTTGTACCCAACAACTCAGACTTAATTTTGCCTTGAAGAATGTGTTTTCTCAAGGAGACAACAGTGGGTATCAAGAGTTCCTAAGCTTTGTTGAAGCTATGACTTTGCCCTTGAAACACAGCCATCAGGTAAGGAAGGTGATGGGATTAAAGTTCTATAATGTCAGGCAGACATGTTTTTGTGGATGTTTGTACCGGGAGTTCTGACAAATACTGGTCAGATAGAATGAGGGCTGTAGGATGAGAGAAAGATGGGGTGGGAGCAGGAGGCTTGTAAGTAAGTCAAAATGTGAGAAGGAACAATGGTAATGGCCAGATTGGAGATCACCTTCCAAGGATTCATGGAGGTCTCAGTTTCTTGACTGAGATTCTCTGCTAATGAGTTGGTTAGGTTGCCTGGATAAGCCAAAGAATACTATTTCACTCTCAAAATATTTTTTAATTCCTCCCCTTGCTCCAAATGCAATTCAGTTCTTTTTGGTGAAAGAACATGAAACTTCATGTTCTCATGAAATTCAAAACATGATTGTGATTTCCCCTCTTTCTCAAACTAGTGCAGGTATTTCCTTCTATCTATTTCCCCAACAAAACACAGATTACCTTAGAGCAGGTGTCCCCAACTCCCAGGCCACGGACTGGTACCAGTCTGTGACCTGTTACGAACCGGGCTGCACAGCAGGAGGTGAGTGGCGGGTGAGCGAGCAAGCGAAGCTTCATCTGTATTTATAGTCGCTCCCCATCACTCGTATTACCGCCGGAGCTCCACCTCCTGTCAGATCAGTGGCGGCAATTAGATTCTCATAGGAGCACGAACCCTCCTGTGAACTGTGCATGCGAGGGATCTAGGTTGTGCACTCCTTATGAGAATCTAATGCCTGATGATCTGAGGTGGAGCTGAGGAGGTGATGCAAGCGCTGGGGAGTGGCTGCAAATACAGATTATCATTAGCAGAGAGGTTTGACTGCACAGAGACCATAATAAGTCAATTGTTTGCAAACTCATATCAAAACCCTATCAGTGAGTGTCAAATGACAATTAAGCTGCATCTTATGGAGTATACTGGACATAAGCAACACACTTCAAGTGTCACTGTCTCCCATCATCCTCAGATGGGACCATCTAGTTGCAGGAAAACAAGCTCAGGGTTCCCATTGATGTTGCATTATGGTGAGTTGTATAATTATTTCATTATATATTACAATCTAATAATAATAGAAATAAAGTTTACAATAAAAAATCATCCCAAAACCATCCCTCCCCCTGGTCTGTGGAAAAATTGTCTTCCATGAAACCAGTCGCTGGTGTCAATATGGTTGAGGACTGCTGCCTTAGAGGACTTAAAATCATGTACACGTTAGAGGAACAACACTTGCTTAAACCATCAAGTATGACAGTCAGTAGTACACACTCACGCTCTTTAATTGTTTCAAGTAGATGCTTGTTAATCTAATGATTCTGTAGATAATGGAATTTCTAAGTACATTTAAGAAATGGGTTGCGTAGAAGAATTTTTTTGAAAGGGGAATAAAAGTGTCACTACTAGATTAACTTTTACTAGAAATGGGCTCTTTGTACTCCTTTGAGAAATTTTACTTTACATTGTTGGTTTTACTCCTGTGTTTCTAAATTCACAGTTTTCATTAAGATATGAAGTTCCTTTTTGCTGTTGTTGTTTTTGTTATCTTTTTACCTCTGTCATCATCCCTCAGCATACTTATCCCATCTGGCACCCTTAGAGACTGCTCTCCCCACCACAGACCTGAAAGCCCATGCCGGGCTCTACACAAAAGCAGCATCATACATGATACCTAGTGTTCAGAGTCTCTCCTGTTCTGAGCCACCCTGTCTCATGTGCATTATTCCTGTGGTTTACAGCCCTCCTTAGCTACTTTTTCTGTCTCTTTTCCTTCACTTGTGACCTCACCCAAGCCCGTCGATTTTGTGAAATGTTAGCCTCACTAGTTTTCAGTCCTCAGCTCCACAAACATTTTTCCTTCTTTTCTTGACTCCACTCACCTTTGAGAGTTCTTGGGGGAACATCATACTCAGTACCTGTCCCAACGCAGCCCTGAGTTCTTTCCTTTGTATAAATTGGTCTGCAAGAAAGACCCAGAGAGATGTCAGCTTCAGGACCTTCACCAGAAGGCATTTCATCAAGCTCATGTCTTGTAGGAGTACATCATTGGAAGGTGGGCATTGCTCATCTGGCAACAATGATGGGAACTCCAGTGAGGGGCTGAGAGAGGGGAGTGTAAACGGTGGTGGTCTTTCATAAATGTAGGTAATTACAAAGAAAAGTGTTTGTTTATAGGGGTTCACAAACCATAATATTCATTAAGGCAGTGGTGTCACAAAACAGTTAATATCCAATGCTAAAGTGGTGATTTATGAATAAAGGAGTAAGGGGAGCACAGATGAGCAGTTTGCTTATGGGAATGAGAATATAGCTGAGTCCTGAAGTTGTCTCAATGGATGGGAATTGAAGACAGCATTTCAGATGGTGAGACTGGGTTGGAAACTAGCATTGTGAAAGGATGAATGTATTTTCGTTAGATATCTAAATTGAACCAAATGAAATGACCAACTTTCATAGATCAAAAGTGCTCAAATATCAGCAATTTCATATGGTTCAACATGTAGTTGAGTAATGCTGCTGAGGGCAGGGGTGGGTGGGGATGGAAGGTTGAGAAGATGGATTGGTGTCGTTGTGGCAAGATTTTTTATCCTAGGCTTGGCTTTAGGAGGCTTCTTTATGTGTATGTATTTGGGAAAAGACCGAAGATTTTTGAGAAAGTCCAGAGCATGATAAAATGGTATTTTTGGAAAATGTCCCTGGAAGGGAATTCAATGAAGGGATATGAAAACTGACAGCTTTAGTGATATGATTAACTTAAGGCAATAAAATTATTTCCAAGTCCTAATGGATGACCTTCCAATATTCAGTGACACCCTCTTCCTTATGGGTGACCTTTTCTGTGAGTTTTGCATATATGTTCTTACCCATTTTTCTTATAAAGGAAAAATGAGTAAATAATCTGATAGAAAATTAAAATTAAGATACAGATTAAAATTATAAAAGAAAAATAAAGCAGATAAACACAGGAAATTATTCTACTCAGTAATAAAAATAGAACAAATTAAACTTCAATGACGGGTTATTTTTGCCCATTTAATTAAAAACATTTTAGAGCTAATATTCAATGTTAGGGAGTCCTCATTAAGGTGACTCTCCACATATCACCACTCTGAGGACAAAGTTGGGAGAGTCTTTCAAGAATTTAATAAGTTCTATCAAAAACCTTTAAAATGTTCACATCAGTTGACTCAGAAATTCTTCAAGGAATTTGAAAAATGAAAGAATCAGAGAATTGGTAGAATACTGGCACATGAAGATATTCATCCCAGCCAAACATGAAAGACAACTTTGGATCTTTAGGGTTCTTAGATCAAAGAAACAACAACAGAACCCACCTTGACTGGTTTAAACAGAAAGGAATTCATTACAAGAAACACACAGAATTCTGGGGAGTGCTGAAGTCTGACTTAAGGACTATATGGTCACAGTAGGTGGTCACTCCAGTGAAGACCCCCAAAATGCCATTGTTTGTCATCGAACACACAGCTCACACCAGAGGCTCAGTTATACATGCCAGAACCTGAACCATTATTACTCCCTAAAGTCAGATACAGCATCACTGCTGTCAACATATATAGATCTGCCCATTTTCTTCTCATTGTTTTCTTCCTAAGTGAAGGGTCCTATGTGTGTATCTGATTGGTAGAGCATGGGTCACATGCCTCCATTTACTTTGCAAGGGAGGCTAGGAGGATGAATTTAGGTTTCTTATGGTGCAGAGACAGGACATATGCCAGAAAAATTCCTCATACATAGGAAGGAGGTTCAAAAGCTACTGGGCAGTCAAAGAATAACAAATGTCCTCCATGAACCTAAATATCCCCAAATAGAAAAATAGTTAAATAAGTTATATATATATATATTATATATAATATATTTACATATATAGCATATGTACAAATAAATTATATACAGGTTATAAGTATAAATTATATATACAGATATTACATGAATTATATATATATATTGAATTATATATATATGAGAGAGAGATGGATTGATATAGATGTATTTCCATAATACGGGGTCAACCAAAACATCCTATTTTAAAAACATTTAATAGCATGATGCATGAAAACAATATGACAACATATAGATATAAAACTACAGATACAGAATGGTTCCTTTTTTAAATATACATAGGTAAAAATATTATAAAACAACAAAATATTAAACATGGATAAAAAGGCAAAGTTTTTATTTTCTTTCATTTTTTTGTATTTTATATAATTAATATACATCACTTTATTAAAAAAGTACCTATTAAAATCCTAGTTCCTTGTGTGTTTAACTATAGGTATAAATAAGTTATTACATTTACCTGGGCGAAGCAAAGCAAGCCTGCCTAAGATGCTCAGCTCTGACCATAGCCAATAAATACTTGAAAAGGGAGAAAAGCATCTGTTGCAAATCTACCCACATGCCTGGCTGCCAAGACTTTTTTTTTTTTTTTTTTTTTTACATTTTTACTCTCTCCCTTCCCTTTTTTTTTTTTTTAATTAATTAATTTATTTATTTTTAGCTGTGTTGGGTCTTCATCTCTGTGCGAGGGCTTTCCCTAGTTGTGGCGAGCGGGGGCCACTCTTCATTGTGGTGCACGGGCCCCTCACTATCAGGGCCTCTCTTGCTGCGGAGCACAGGCTCCAGATGCGCAGGCTCAGTAGTTGTGGCTCACGGGCCCAGTCGCTCCACGGCACGTGGGATCCTCCCAGACCAGGGCTCGAACCCGTATCCCCTGCATTGGAATGCAGACTCTCAACCACTGCACAACCAGGGAAGCCCCTGCCAAGACTTTTTTATCCAAACATTTCTTGAAAAGAAATTCAGCAGCCTATATGTTGCTGCCTTCTTTCATTTTTCAGCATTCAATCCAGTTTCTCCTCTCACTGCTCTGTTGAAAGAGCCCTCAACCAATTACCAATTGGCAAATCCAATGTCTTTTTTCCTAGTTTGTCAACTGCACATTCTCTCAGTGTTCCATTTTTCAAATCCTTCTAAGGATATAAGACATAAGCTCTACTTCTGTGTTCCTGTGATACCACATTCTCCAGGTCTTCCTTTTACCCATCCATTAATTTTTATTTGTAAACACATATTTATTTGGGGTTCTATTACATTCCAGATATATCTGTGAGCAAGTCCTTGCCCTAAGAGAACTTACATGATGGGGGAGGTGGAGAGGAATGTTAAAGAAATAAATAAACATAAAAACAAAGCAATTTCATTCTATACTTCTCAACCTTTCTTGTGCTGCATACGTAGTTTTCTCGTTTACACTTGGTGTTTTCCAGGTTTCTCTCTTTATGTCTCTTCTCATTCTTCACACTTTTCTATCTCTTCTCATGGTTTCTACTAATCTGTTTAGTCTTGATCTCACCCCAGTGTTCATGTATACAACTGTCCATCCACAGATAGCTCCACCTGCACGTCTGGCATGCATCAAAATCAAGAAATGTCAAGATAAATTCATCATCTTCCACTTTAAACCTGCCTCTTCAAGGGTATCTCCACTGCCAAACAGTCTACTCTAGTCTAAGGACTATGGGATAAACATGGAGGAGGCGGTGATGATCATTCCTAGTGTCTCCAATCTCCCAGGCTACCAAATGAAAGGTCCCTGCGTAGAATAATCCATAGCATAAGCACAGTGACTTCTTTTTTCTAAAAATATATATGAATACATGCAACATGAACTACACAAATGCACACTAAATTCTTGGAGGTCAGGTCAAAGTCACCTGTTCCAATCTAATTCTTTTCATTTGGGGACATAGGTGTTCAAAATAAGATGTTAACATCAGAAATCTTGATTTTAGATCCCCCCGCTCCATCTATAATTCAAGTTTCCAGTTTATATCAGGTTCTGAGCACCATGGCCTCTCGCTCAGGACCAGGTACATACTAAGCACTCAATAAAGGTATGCAGATTAATTCTTGTGTTTCCCAAGAGACCCATTGTTGTGAGGCTGCCGGTCACTCACTCAAGAAAGAAAAAAAAAGAAAAACTGGTAACTTGCTTTCTGTTTCAACATAAGGTTTTGCATATTTTTACTGGGAAGTAGAGGATGGATGGATGCCTTTGATTAAACATTATGTGATATATTGTCTGCACTTACCTCTTGGCTTTGTTATTGTCAAAGATTATTTAAGATCTCTTTTTTTGTTGTTGTCGTTTGTTTCTTTGATTTTTTCTTTAATGGATATTTGGCCATGAAGTGAATGTATTGTATTTTCCAGGGTATACTCTTTTTTTTCCCTTTCTTAAAAAAAATTCTAATTCAGTACAGCAGCCTAATGTGAGCTGGGCTGACACTGACACCCCAGTCCAACTGAGCACAGATTTCCATCCTGCTCCCTGGCAGCTGGGGATGCAAGTGGTCTAGCTGGATAGGCTGATAGTCCCTCATCCAGCTGAGATGCCGGCTGAGGGAGATGCTGTCCATTTTCAAGAAAGAAAAGGCAGCTGTCATAGGTCATGGTCCCAGCACTGGCCAGGGGCACTCTGTGCCCTGTTAGTGAGACCCGCTCTATACTGACCTCTAAAACCTCTTCTTTACTGGCTGGAAAATGCTTGCAAGGTGAAGGGTGAAGTCCATGCATATTTTATAGAACAGGTTTATTACAGCTATTAGAATCCAATTCCAGTCTATATCATCACCTTCCCAAAGCACTTACGCTCTTCTTCCCTGCAAACTTCTGTATGCCGTTTTCACTCTGACCAAGGTGAAACAAATGCCCCATTCTTCCCACAAACCTGTCTGCTCTCTCTTCCCACCGTCTGTATGTTTTCATCCCCGGCTCTCTTTTTCTCTCTCCTCTCTCCCTCTTTCTCTCTGCTGCAGCCAGGAGAAAAGAGGGTCGGGAAGGAAGGTGGGAAACAGGTTTCATCTCCTTTTACTACTTCCAGAACAATAAAAACTCTCATAACAACAATACCCACCAATAATGAAGAAACCAGGCAAGACAACCTCTAACTTACATTAGAGGGGTATTTTAAACCCCAGCACTGATCAGAGCTCATTAAGAGAGATGGTGCATGACAGTCATACACACAGATGAGGATAAGAACTTTTTAAAGGATTTCTTCAAAAAAAAAAAAAAAAAGAACAAGAAAGAAAAAGAAATTCACTGTGTTTTGACACAAATGCACAGACATGGGAAGTGGAGCAATGATTTGCTAAAGGTGTTTTATTTTCCCATCACCCCCCTTTTGGGGATCGCTGTATACCCATGGCAGCCCCAGACAAAAGGAATGGGGCAGGTTTTAGAGGCTTCAGAACTGGGGGCGGAGGAGGCGAGGGAAGAGAGGAGCATGATTGATGGAGTTCTGGTTGGCTTATAAAGGGCAGCCGGGAGTGCAGAGAAATAATCAGGGAAAAGGGCGTCCCGTGCTGGCTCTCTCAGAGGGGCGAAATGAATCCTGCTCCTCTGCATTATTAAGTTGTCAGGCGGGCTGATGATGAAAATCTGAAGGTCAGGCATAACAAGAAGCACCTTATGGGGGGGTCACGACCTTTCTGGAAGTGCTACACTCATGTTTATCTGCACCTAACCCTTATCCACAATTCTTCATTTGATAAGAACATTGGGAGAGGGGGAGGCTGGGAGGGGTGTCTCCTCATATGTATAAGCAGTGAACGAAATTAGGCTCCCGTGAAACTGATGGTAGAGGCTCAATTCACAGTGAAAGATAATAAACCAAAAGGACACACGAGGGATGCAGGCAGAAATTGTTCGCTACAGTGGAACTCAATAAAGGGAACAAGAGCTTCCCTAAATGACAAATTTGGTACAGTGGTGCTAAAATCAGGATTCTCCCTGGAATTGAAGCAGCAATTCACTCTCGGCAGTACCACTTTTTATTTACTTTGGAGATCCTAATGGCCTAGGGGGGGTGGTGCTTTGGGGGAATGTTTATTTCTTTATCTGCTTGTTTTAAATTAAAGACGCGAGGTGAAAGACGATCAGACAGAAATATTCGATTTGATTTGTATTTTTGTTTGTTTCCGAACTGACAACAGAGCAGCAGCCCTAGTGCATCTTGTCTGCATGTGTTTGGGGTGAGAGTTTGTAGTTTTCATTGAGCGAGTCCTCTCCCAGGTGTTCTCCATTTCTTGGGAACTGAGGAAGTGCTTGGGATTCTCAGCTGGGACTCATAGACCAAACCTCTCACTGATCACAAAAATAAACATATCACTTGTAAAAATAACGCTGGAACGATTCACAACCTACAATGCAGGCTTCTATTGACACTTCCAAATGGAGTTGTTTATCCCTGTCTGTAAAAGGAGCATTCTTCAGATTTAGAGTCTTTGGCAGTCGTGTGTAAAACACGGCATTTACAAAATCATTTACTTCTAAAATGGAGATATGTTTGAAATTGTGCAGAAAGGGGAACATTTGGTAAAACAAGGACAGAAACAGATTACCTGTGGAATAAAAAGTGAATCACTCTGAAAGTCAGTTAAGGACTTTAACCTTCCTGGAAAAGAATTCTCTAAAATGTGGAAGGAAGGAACATTTTATCTACTGCCCGTGTATATTTTTCACTTATATCTCTTTAAGGGGTAAAGCCTGATTTTCAACAAGGTACTTTGAGATAGTTCATTGACAAAATAAGTAGATTGTGACTTGAGTGGATGATACTCAATTTTGATTTACATTCTTTTATTTACTAGGACATTTAAAAAATATTTTGGTCAGGTTCCTTAAGTTATTTCCATAAGCTACTTGCCATCCCTTCTGCCAACTCATATGTACAGAAACATTATCCCAATAGATAAGCCATAGATAAACTAGGAAAAAAAATCCATTTTAGTTTCTCAGTTCTATGTAGGAATAAAAATACAAGATGCATATGTAACTTGACCTAGCCATCACTCATACCCTTATATTTGAAGACCACATCTGTGCTTTTTCCTCACTAGTACCTCCCGCGTGGCTGAGATGAAATCACTACCTTTCTATAAGTGTCCATATCTGGAATGTTTGTTTAAAAATTGTATTCCCACTATAAAAATAACATTGCAACATAAAGGGAAATAGGACTATTCAGCAGCAATATTACGCTCAAACATTTTTTCTTTTTTCTTTTCTTTTCCATCCTTTTTTTTTTTTTTTTTTTTGGCCAGAAGAAAAAAAGAGTTTTACAATTGACGAGATTCTCTGGTTTAGGCAACATTGACTCAGAAGCCAAGATTACAGAAAGAGTGAGCTCATTATTGCTAATGTGGCTGCCACGTCCGGTTACACCAAGGCATGAGTTTACCTGCGGAGTGGAACACGTGCTGAGAGATGAACCCACAAGAATAGTCCTTGTGCAGTAGTTTTAAACACAGAATAATCCTTTTTGTCCTTTTGTAGGCTAAAGTAAGTGTGTCATCTGGAATGTATTTTCTATCATATCAATCAGAAAATATTAACATTACTTGTTTCCAGTTCAATCAAATCTTTAAAAAGTCACAGTTCAGCTTGCCGTGAGCTCCATTTGTCAGAATGCATCCGTATAATGAGCCAAGATGTCTTTAGGACTAAGGGTGAATTCTCCAATACCTTTGTCAATGATCAACCACCCAGCCACTACTTGACTACACAGAATGTCACAAATAATAACTACCCTTTTGTTACACAATGAGGGAGAATGAAATTTTATTTTGTGTGTTTTTTTAAATTTTTTTTTTTGAATCTGTGGATTTCTTCTGTAACAAGTGGATTTGAGCCTGCTTGCAATAATAAAAAAAAACATATATACACATTAAACAGAATTAGATCAAAACACTGACAAATAAAACTGAAGATATGGAAAGTGATGCCCTTATCAGCTGATGACTTTGAGCATGGAAGAAGTGCCTCTGGATCTCCTCTTCCTGGACACTGATTTTCTTTATGAGTCTCAGCTCTTTACTTTCTTGCTTTCACTGCGTCGTGTTTGGAGTATGTTGTCTGACCTCAAGAAATGCTTTTGATAAGATTGTGTCTGTGGTTCTGGGGCCATGACTTTCCAGTTTCCTAGGCTTGGGCCCAGTTTTCTATGACATTTAGAAGTTTGTTTTAGAGTGGGTGACTCTTGAGTGAAAGGAAGGGACCCAATCTATCGAACCATGATACCCAGGGTATGGTCCATGGAAGAGCAGCATCCGTCCTTTGGTTGACCATCGGCGCCCAAGCTTGTTAGATATGCAGAACCTCAGATCCACTCACTCAAGACAGGCATTTTTAACAAGATCTGAAGTGATTCATAAGCACATTTCAGTTTGACTGATGTAGGCGCTGTTTGGCATTTGGGGGCTTCATTTGGCTGAGTCGAGAGCCCGTCTGCCTTTGATGACCTGGCAGTTTCAGATGCCTGCTGCCTCCGTGGTACAGTTCTCACTAGGGACCAAAATTGACAAACGTATAAACTTTCCCTGCTTGTCTTCCTCCTGGCCGAGCAGAAAGCACCAGCGTTGAGAAGATGCTGGGGAGAGTTCTCGTGGAATCACAAATCCCTAGAGAAAAGGAGGGCTCCATTTCTCACTAAAGTGTTTACCCAAAAGGTAACTAATAACACATTGTCAAACAGCAAATACCTGTGCATCAGGTTAATTGTAAGTTGTAATAACAATAAAAAAACATAAACTCTTTCTTTGCATCAGCGATGCCCAAAGAAAAATTCATTCTATTCTCATGACACCTTTTATTAACTGCTTTCTCTTTCCTCACCTTTGCATAGGGCAAAAAATACTGCCTGTGTTTTTAAAGATACTGAGAAGTGAATGCTACCTCTCAGGATATCCTTTATTTTATTTTCACTTCTGTAAGAAAACGCTACTGTGACTTTTTACTGCTGCCTTTTTTTATCCATTTGAAATTTCATAGGCCAATCGATTCAAATCCATTTTAAATCTCAATGGGCTGGATCTTGGCATGCAAGTTGGTTGGCCAGGTGCAAGTTTCTCTTCAAAATATGACAAAAGTCATGGCTGAAATATAGAGCGGCAAAAATGTTTGAGAGTTTTGCCAAGCTGCAGCCAAACAAGGCTGACTGTTATTAGCAAGGGGCAGAGGGGCAAATGGGGGAGGGGGAATGTGGGCAGTGTGCCATTTGCATAATGATCAACCTAGCTTTTTTTTTTTCTTTAAAAAGAACATGCTGCTACCATTCATTCTTTGAGCTTTTAAAATTTTTCAATTAAAAAAAAGAAAGGATAATTCAGAGAACAATACATTAAACAAATGAAATAAGAGAGGTGAGAATGGAAACATTTTAATAATCTTCAGCCCAATATTCAGTCCCCTAGAACTTCTATCCCAAAGACACCCCCAAATTCAGTTTCAACCTCCCAAACATGAAGCCTTACTATGGCACACGCAGTTTATGTACCACTGAGCAGATGCTGCAAAATAAGGATGAAACAGTTGCTGGTTCGTCTTAGATAATCACGGCAGATTAAGCAGTAGTTTCATTACAGTGTTTTTACTATGCATTATTTTTACTATGCAGCGTCCTTTGAAATAATGGGAATTGATTTCACAGATCTTTTGCATATTACTGATACTCAGTAATGTTGCCGAGTAAAACCTTTTCCATCCTGCCGCTGTGAAAAGGCACTAATTGGGGAAGAAGAAGGTTCCCCCCATGGAAGACTCTCTCTTCTGCAGATTTGAGGCTGGGAAGCAATTGAGCCAGGGAAACTATATGTGGGGCTTTGTGGTTTAGCAGCTGGAGCTTTGTGTCCTGATTTAGCTGACCTAAAATTCACACGCTCCCAGATCACAGAGCGTCGGCTGCACTGCCCTTGGTTTCCCCTTCTTGGCCCTCAGCTCCACCCCTCACCACTATATTTCTCCTGCTGGATTAAAAAAAAAATTTAGAGGTGGGCTGCTAGTGAATGGGAAGGCCAGAGAATGAATGCAGAGACAAAGATCACCCGTGTCTTCTGCAGTCAGACACCAATATTAAAATGTATTGAATTGTTTACCTTGACTGGGTTACTTGGTGTACATTTCATCTCTACCTGGCCCTTTGGCTCATTTCCCTGAAGAGGATACCTGCAAACATGTTCTCTAACATACATGTGGAGAGAAGATAGAATTTCTTACTCTGTCTCCAAAGTTTCCTCTATCACTTGTTGACTTGGCAATAACTGCTTCATTCCTCCTACAAATAATTTTTATCGGAAGCCTCTATGTTTTTTTGGTTTTTTTTCTCAAGCCTTCATCCCTAAGTCAATGGAAATTTCCTCTTGCTGGGAGTGTGAGATCTTCTGTGTTGGGGAAAGAGTAGTGAGAGGAAACAGACCATCTGGTTCCACTGTAGTGTCTTGTCACAAATTAGCTACGGGACTCAGGCAAGACACTGAACTTTGCTAGTACCTCACTTCCTTCCTATATAACTTTCTCTTTGGAGCGATTAATGCTGCCTTCACCTTCACCACTCTTACCTTTGAGGAGTTTGGCTATAAAAGTTAAACTCCCACATAATAATTTATTTGCATCACAATATCAACATTGCATGCAGGCCAGGCTTTACTGAGCTGAAGGCATTAGGTAGAGGCTGGAAGGTTTACTCATTTTATCTGTCAGTTTCTGAAAACAGGACGTAGAAAGGTTTTTTCCTTCCATTTAGTATGTGGAAATACTTGGGCAGGGAAAGTATATAGCACATTCAAATGTTTTAAATGATAAAGTTGGATGGATTCAGTAGCAACATTCTAAAATGATTTTAAGTATAATTTGGGTGAGGGGAATCTGTTTCTGTACACTTCAAGGATAAAATGATTAGCAAAGACCCGGAAGTATCTGTTGTCCCAGAAGGCTTTGGGGGGAGTTCAAAGCGACTGGTTCCATCCAAAGTTACAAATGCAACAGCTCAGTAATAGCTCTGGACATTTCCCAAAATATGTTTCCTAAAATACTAAGTCAGTGAGATGTTAATGGTTATTCTAGACACACATGTGCGCTTACGCACACACACACACACACAGAGTAAATTTTCATGGTGAAAAACAGTCTGCAAGAGTGGAGATGAAATATACGTAAGCTGGTTTTTTGATTGCAGTACATTCAGAGCTTTTTATCTACAGATGTGCATTGTGAATCTCCTCAAGAAAGATGGCCCTCGCAGCATCTTTACAATGCATATGACCATTAAGTCTTTGTGGAGAAACACCAGTTAATACCTTACTATGCACCTCAGAACACCATTTTTTAAACACGGATATAAATTCAATCTGTTGGAATTAAATGGAAGTACAGATCCAAGGGGACCCCTAGACTTTGCTTTAAATATGTGAAATTCAAATTTGTTGGACAATGCTTTGTAGGCAAACTCTTAGTTACTATTTTATATTGATACCACTGTCTCTCTTGGTAAGGAAAGACTGTCTATAGATAACGGCTTTGTGATGGGCAGTTTTAAGAGGTAAATCAAGATGGTGCATGCATTAACTTTTTGGCATAACTTCTTTTGAGTTATTACGGTATTATAGCCTGCCATGAGGAAACCTTAATATATTATTTCAACCAGATCACCCATTACACATAGATCAATCGAAATTTTAGTAACATCAAACTCTTCTCCTTTCTCCAAACCCACTATGTGCTTCCCTGTTGTCCTGCCTTGGCTCACTACAAGCTTTCTTCTAAAAATTGCTTTACCCTTATGGCCACTTTTTCAAATCCTCTTCTTCTTCCAAGAACCACACCAAATGCTAGGACGATTCCTTTTATCTTCTGATATAATCTTTTCCCCGGTTCTTAGCAGTTTGTACTGCCACTGGTATTGGACACACATTTCCTCTTCTTATACTTAGCTCTTAGTATTATTTTAATTCCCATTTCTTAAGCATTTTTCTAAGCTTGTCACAGTGCTAAATTTGCATACGGGATCTCATTAATGTGTAATCTATGCAATGGTGAGTACCTATCTGTCTCCCTTGCAGCACGCTACCCTCATCCCCCTGTAATCACTCTTTAATAAAGAAGGGGATTTAGTGAAGTTTTTTGACATCAGTGGGCTGTACTAAAATTGATTTCAAACTTTGGGACAAAATATCTGAGTTGAAAGCCTGCCATCTTTCCAAGTTTCTTTTGCCTTGGTTAATGTCCTGAAGATGTCCTGCATAAACCCCTTGCTATGCTCATTGATTTTTGTTTGTTTGTTTGTTTGTTTTGTTGCTGTTGCTCTGGACACTCTTTTAGCTCTGAGAAACCATGAGAAGTTGATGAAGGATATTCCTCTCCAGCATGACACATTCCTTTTGAGGACCAAAGGTTTATTCCTAGGTTTTCATGAACCATTTTTGGAAAAGCAGCATTCTCTGTGTGATCCCAAAGTTGTAGAGATGCCATCCCTTGGTTTATATGAACTGAGTTAAAATTACCACTCCTCTTCAGCTCACTTTTGTTGAGCACCTATAATGTGCCAAGACTTGTGTGAAGCATCATGGGTACAAAGTTAACTGAGACATCTCAGTGGAGTCTAATGGTGAAGACCTATAAAGACATTATTTTGACAAAATGTAATAAATTCTAAGGTTGAAGTACGTACCGGGTGCTACCTAAGTTCAAAAAGAGGCATTTGCCCAAACATGAAGGTTTAAAAACCCAAAGTAATCCTAGTTTCTACCACCCTTGGACTTCTAAGTTTTGTCTATGTTTATACCTAAAATTAGGAGAATTAAGTTTTTGATTTCCCACATCTCTTGTTGGAAAACTCCTACACTGGTAAAACTCAATAATATAATCCTAGTCCTGGAAGTTTGTCCTAAGTAGTTTCTGTGTTACCCACTTCAGGATCTCCAATTGAAGAGGGCAGGGAGCTGGTTTTCCTTCAGCTGGAATCAATTTTTTCTACCCAAGTCCATTTACTAGAATTAATCGTTTTGAAAGAAGCTCAATTTTGCTGGAAAATCCAGAAAAGATTTTAGTTACAGCTCCACATAATAAAGCAATTGTGTAATTAGTAATACATTTGTCACTCCTTTACCGAGTGGAAAAAAAAAGAGTAACACATGTGTGGCTTTAGTGTAAATCCTGACAGTGGAGATTTTTTTTCCAGGGAATTATACCATTATAACCATAAAAAATGTCAAGGCACAAGTTTACTGTTCCTACTAATATTCTAAAATATTCTCTTAGGCTGACATCTCTGGCAATTAAAATTAAACAAAATTACATTCTGCCATCTACACCTCAAGGAGGAAGCTTTTGAGTTTATGGCTGCTCTTTGAATTGCTTTTTAAGATGGCATCTGTAAAACTTGGCTGGAACAAGATGAGGTGGGATGTATTTAAAGACCAGTCAATTTAAAAAATGTTTTTAACGATCATAAATTGACAGCAAGAATAGACTGCACATGTCTCCAGGTTTCTCAGCTATTAAAATAAATCCAGCGATTCTTTTGAATGGAATGTTTGTCCTGACATAATTCAGTGCCAACACGCTTCTGACTTGTTTTGGGTTTTCAATATTTTTACAGAGAATAACATAAACAAGGAAACTGGTGAGTGTTGCTTCCAGTTACTCAGTTCGCACAGATTTGGGAAGAGTCCTCCTCCTGGTGTTTCCCACAGAGCAGCACTGCGAACGTGCTTTCTCACGGGACTGTGGTTCTCTGGGAGGAGAGGCAAGAGCCCTGTGGACAGTGGATGCTTTTGGCAGGATGAGGCTGCCAATAAAGTCTTCAGGGAGATCACCCTCTGTGATAGGAAGAGGAGCAAAGTAAAATCTCCATTCCAATTCCTCTAAAAGGAATTGAAGAAGCCATCTTTGGGCTCAGCCCTCTGATTGCCAAACCTTAATGTGCAATGTTTTATGGGTGCATTTAAGGCAAATATTATTTAATGATCCAGAGTTTCTTAGGGCCAAAGTACCTCCTTCATTCTTGGTTAAGAACCTTTTGGAAGCTCAGTGAGCCTTTTCGGGTCACCTGGTTACCACTTAAGGGAAAGAGATAATATCCTAAGCAGCCTAAAAGGGTTTGTGCCCTTTCAAGCAGGTTCAAAATGGTGTTCTGGCTCTTCTGCTGTCTTGAGTAATTCGTGGGGTGGGAGAAGGGTAAAGGATGGTTTGCAAGATGGGTGTTCTTAATGGGCAGACGCTTTGTCTAGACACAGAGGAAATGGTACCCAGGAAAAAGTAATAAGGATCGGGGGAAACTTTCTTCCTTGCTTTCAACTGAAGAGACTGCGCCATTTAGGGACTATCAGGTAAGGATCATTTGGGTCTTGTCAAAAAGGGTGACATCTTTCTCAGTGGTTATGTGTAAACTTCCATGAATTCTAAGGGAGCAGCATCATGTCCAGTTTTTTTGTTTGTTTTGTTTCATTTTTTGTTTTTTTCTGCTGAACTCCGCATAACCTGGCATACAGCAGCACATAGTATGGGCTTCATAAATATTTTTGAATATAAATACTATTTAATTTATAAGTGAATGAATGAATGGATTGGACCCCTGTGCCCCAGTTTCTTAAATATCTCTGTCATAGAAGTAGAGTAGCTGAAAATGCCTCAGGAGAGAAATATGTGGGGGAAAACTACCATATTAGGTCTCATGGAGACTCATGGTGATGACAGGGATACTTGACACTCTGGAGGAAAAACCAGGAGACAGACAGAGGCTGCTTTCAGCCCTCTGGATTTCTGGATTTCATTCTCCTTCTTCTCCCTTTCAGTCTTGAACACTCAGTAGCCATGGTCCCTGCGTCTTCTCTCTTTTTTCTCTAATTCTCTTTTTGTTGGGTTAAGGTGTTTTTAAAGGATGTCTACTACATGCTACATGTCCAAATTACATTTGTAGGTAGTGGTCAGTAGAGAGACTGAGCTCAGGAGAGGGATGGAGATGCAAGGTGCCACCCAAATTCATATGTTGAATCCTAATCCCCAATATAATGGCATATGGATGTGGAGGTCTCTGGGAGGTGATTAGGTCATGAGGGTGGAGCCCTCATGAATAAGATTAGTGCCTTTATAAAAGAAATCTCATTGAGCTTCCTTACTCCTTTTGCCATGTGAAGATACAATGAGAATATAACCATCACTGAACCAGGAGCAGGTCCTTACCAGACACCAAATCTGCTGGCCCCTTGATCCCAAACTTCTCAGCCTCCAAAACTGTGAGAAATTAATGCTTGTTGTTTAAGCCACCCTGACTACAGTATTTTTCTTACAGCAGCTTGAACCGACTAAATGTCCAGACACAGGCAGGGTTGGCAAGGTGGACAGATCGAAGTTCTCCTCTTGAACCAAGTGTCCAAGGACCTCTCTAAAGTATCTGAGTACCCACAGCAAAGGCAAAAGGACTGTCTTAGAAAATCTAGCATCTGTTCTTAGCCACACTGCATGGTTGACCTGAAAGTTTGATTTATAGCAACTTCCCCGGTCTGACCTTCAATCTGGAAATAATAACAGGCTCATTTTTAACATAAAGCCATGTTACACAAATACCTGGAATATCTGACATGGTAACACAGCGTCTGTTTTAGTTGATTATTGAATCGTTCCACTTTTTTATTTGATAAATATTTATTTGGCTCCTACTATATGCAGAGGCACATTTCTAAGCACCCAGATACAGACATGGGGAATGACTAAAGCCTTTCTTGTGGAAGTGATATTCCAGTGGGGAATATGGAGAATAAGCAAGATAAATAAATAAAACCAGTCAATATCTATGTATGTATATGTACATACAAGAGCATGTGAGTGTGTAAAGCATGTGTTGTGTAAAATGTGCTAGATGGTAAAAGTATTGAAGGAAAAAATAAAACAGAGAAAGGGGTAAAGAATGTGGGAGAGTGAGGGTGGGAGTGGCTGGGGGAGGTAGAAATATTTTCAAATAATGTCAGGGGAAGATGCCCTAAAAAGGTGACCTTTGCATAAAGACCTGGAGAAGATGAGGGAGCAAAGCCTGCAGATTCCTGGGAGAAGTGCCTGCCGAGTAGAGGGAACGAAGACAGGAGCATCACTGACATCTGGGAGGAAAACAAGTAGGCTAATATGCTGGTACATGAATTAGCAAGTAGGAAAGGAAAGAAAGATGAGGCCAGAGGGATTAAAGCTTTGTGAGTCATTGGAAGGACTCTGGGACTCACTGGGTGTGAGATGAGAAATCACTGAAGTATTCTGAACAGAAGAGTTTCACAATGAAACTTTTTATTTCAAAGGGCATTGTGTTGCTGTCTTGAGAAGAGACTGAAGGTGAGCCAGAGTGAAAGCAGGCAGACCAGTGAGTGGACTCTTGCACTAATCCAGACAAACATTTATAATTTGGGAAGAAATATGCTTTATATCTTCATAAGGGATGATGATGATGATTGGAGAGTTCAGGGAATTAGAAGAAGATCCAGGAATAGGAACACTAAACTCTCTTCTCTTCTATGGGCAATTTTGTCAAGGTCCAATACTTAGTTATCATCTTTGCATGGATAATTCTTCAATTAAATCTACAGGCTGTGTCTTTTCTCTGAGTTCAGATCTGTATATTCTATTGAGATGTTGTGGTGAATAGTTTATGTGTCAACTTGACTGGGCCGTGGGTGCCCACATATTTGGTCAAACGTTATTCTAGATATTCCTGTGAGGGTGTTTTTGGATGAGATTAACATTTAAAAATTTATTTGTAGACTGAATAAAGCAGATTGCCCTCCCTAATGTGGGTGGGCCTCACTTAATCAGTTGAAGAACTGAGTAGAACAAAGAGGCTGACCCTCCTTCAAGTAAGAGGGAACTCCTCCTGACTTCCTGAATTTGAACTGACATATCAGGGTTTTTTTTTTTCCTTCCTTTGGACTTAGACTGCAACATTAGGTCTTCTTGACTCTCAAGGCTACAGGCCTTGGGACCAAAACTATACCATTGGCTCTCCTGGGTCTCCAGTTTGTCAACTCACCCTGCAGATCTTTGAGCTCATCAGCCTTCATAATTGCATGATCAGTTCCTTATAATAAATTTTTTTTTATAATAAATTTTATATATATATTCTGTTTCTCTGGAGAACCATGTATAATACAAATTTCATCTTGAGTATCTCTAAGCCTTTAACATATATATATGTCTAATATTAAACTCATGATCTCCACTCCTCACTACCCCATCCACCATCTCAGCCCTCTGCCACTTCCCAACAAGTGGCTTCACCATCGATCTGGTTAGATAAATAATAAAGGAGTCATCCTTGGCTCTTCCCTCTTCCTCCTCTGCTAACCTCATCTAAACCATCTGCACGTTCAGTTGTTTGATAACCTCAATAGACCTCTTAAATCTGAATGCTTCCATCTATTTCTATTGCCTCACTATAATCTTGGCTACTATAATATTTTTTGGACTACTTTTTTAACCTACAGTCACTTTTGGCTCCTCCACAGTGTACTGATCTGTGAGATCTTGTCTTTCAAAACATACATTTGATTATTCTACTTTATTTGAAAATTCCAGGGTCTTCCCATTGCTCTGAGGATAAGGAAAATAATCCCTAACTGGACCCACAAGACTCATAGTTCCCTTTGCCTGTGACAAGTATATGCTTGTTACCCCAGAGTAATTCTTATTAGCACCTCCTTTCAATCTCAAAGGTATCTAAGTTTGGACAATAAATTATATGGTCACTCTTCCCATGACCAAGATTAAAGTGGGCCAGTTTATATTCTCAACTGATGAGCACCAAAATCATTCTCAACTTCTTAAAGAAATATTTTCTGAACAAGCAGACCCGTCTTGATTGAGACAAAGTACAGGTGCTAGCAGCTCAGGAGCTATGTTTTCAAAAAAGTATTTCCCAAAGTTCCCCAGAGAGGAAAGAGGAGGCCATGGGGCCCTTGACCCATTGAGTAGGGAAAAAAGAGGTTGGTGACAGAAAGCCATTAATTCATGCCCTGTGAGTTTGAATGATGTGTTTTCTTTACACCTTCAAGTAGTTAAGATCAACTGGAAGTCTAAAGCCCAGTTTAACCTTCCTGGAACAGTTATAAACCATGGAAGTTAGTCCAAGCCTCAGGATTTCTTTCAGAAATTCAATGTTTTATATTGCATGAAACCCAAATGTATTGTCATTTCATGATAAATTGAAAAAGATGGTACAAGCCTCTATTTTCAGATGTGAAAATAGAAAAAAATTCTAAATAAATAGATATTATTTATAATGCTATTGAGTGTTACTTGAATGTTGGCCTTTTCACACATTTATATTATTTACTTATCACTTGTGTTTGAAGACTGCTAAAGTTTCAAGAGAATGGTAAACCATCCATGGAGACAGTGCTGTATGGAATTTCCCTTACCTACAGTAGGGGGATAATATATCTTTTATCTCCTAACATAATTGTGAGGACTAAATGAGATAACTTGTGAAAAAGGTATAAAATGTTCTGTGTCAGGTGACAGACTCAGTACATTCCAAGGTTGTAGGTTGTCTTTATTACTATTTATTGAGTGCCTAATATGTAACAACTATACATACACTTACTCTAATCTTCATAACTATGTGTTTCATATTTTATGGAAAATCTTCCCACCTAATTATCAAACAAGACCTCAGTTGGTGGCTATTTAAGAAATAGTGAGCACAAATAACAATATATTTAGAGTTCTGAAATGACAAACCTTTTCTGCCGCACACAATCTTCTAAGTCATGTCCACCTCACTTCTGAGATGTTGCTTCACTCACTGGCAACCATGAATTGTAAATAGAGCTTAAATCTCCAAAGAGCTTATCAGATAGTTACGTGGAGAAAACATATACATGAAACCATAAGTAAACAAACAAAATAAATGGATACAACATTGTTTTCTGTATTTTAAAAGAATTAGACATTTATGTATATTCCTTATTCAATTTGCCTCTTGTATGGACATTTTGATTGGCGGTTCCTATTTTTCCAAGTTCCTTAGCCTAACTGATTTTTACTTCCTTCACATTTAGATTTTGTTAATAGCTCTGCATATTCTGGAAATGATTTCCTGATTTTTTTGTCCATAAATCTGAATTATTTGGTGAACGTCCAATTCTTGATGTTCTGCATATGCTAGGTTGAGAACATAAATATCAGTATGTTTATATCAACTTAAGATCCCTAAGAATTGACTTGGACCATCATAGAATTCTGAAAGGCACTTTGAGACGAAAGTATGTCTGTCTAGTTTGTTATTGTGAAAAAAGATCCCCAGAGAAGTCTGGCCTGACCCCAGAATATTTTCCTTCCTTGCTGGAGGAGGACATGCTTGGTCCACTCTTAAGCCTGCCCCCCTGCTCACTATCTAATTGTTTATTATGATTCCCAGGCAGACCTCTATGATAAATAATGAAGATTTGCTTTACATGTAGATATTTATATTTTATAAATGTAGTCCAGGTTTCCCAGCTCACACCATCCTGGAGGGGATGTAACCAAATGGGTGAGGATAACAATAAAAACAGCCATGAAAACCTCCCACAAGCAAAATGGCTGGATTTCTCATCCTTAATTGAAGTACTTCCCTGATTCTTGCAGAGCCCCGGCCAAAGTCAACATCCTTAACCATGGTGATTTAAATCATTTTTCTATTACAAGTTAGTTCAGCTCTTTCTTCTGTCATTTCCAGCAGACACTTTGTCCTCAACAGTCTCCATTTTTACTCTCCCACTTTCTGTCCCATTGGCTCCTGGTTTCTCCTGAAGACATGGTTGAATCTAAGTTTTGTCATAGTTTCATAGTATCATTCTCTTCATCAGGGTTATTTTCATGTACCTGGTCACCCATGTTGCCATCACTGTTGTAGTAGGGAAGAATGCTAACCAAAATTCAGCCATTACTATTAGGCAGAAAAACTAGGGACTTCATCTCTCAGTTTCTTTACGACAGTTTTATTTGACTATTTTTTCAGTTGATGCTGCCAATTTGCCCCAGAACTTGGCAGAATCTGTTAGAAAGACAGGGCAGAAGATAATATGAGCATCAGTGAAGAATTGACAGTCAAATCTATCCATCCTCACTGTCATTTGAGCATCCTGATACCAGGTGGAGTGCCTCTTCTCTTTCTTTGCTCAAATGTGTTGCTTCCCCATCGATTCTAGCTACCAAGGAAGATAGGGGGCAGCCGTTGGCATGTCACCTGAGAGCTACTGTTTTAAGGGACAGCTGATGATGTCAATGTATCCAGTTGCTTTAGGTAACATAGAGTATTGTGCCTGGAGCCATGGGTCATAACACATGTCACAGATGCTCTATAAACTCTACAGAAGTTCCATCAAATTTCTATTGAATTGTCAAGTTTCTCTTTGTTATAACTACATATACTTATCTGCATTAGTTGGTACAGAGACTAAACTTTGATAATAAAGGGAAGCAAAAATACAATGACTCAAAGATAAAAATTAGTATCTTTCATAGTGTAGTGCAGAGGCAGGCAGGAAGGCTGGGTGGGTGCTGGGTGATTCTGCTACATGGTTGAAGAATGTAGCAGAGGTTGAAGAGGTTGAAGAATCCCAGCCTCCTCTAGGGTAATAAATTCTGCTGCTCAAGAGTTCCTTAATACAAAGCCCTTAACTATGTGGTCAAACCTGGCTAACAAGTTCCATGACCTTGTTACAACCCACAGGAAGGAGAAAAGTCAAGTAGTAGAGGGCAAGGAAGGAAAGAAGGAATTGTCCACATGATAGTTTGCTTACGTTCCATTGGTAAGAACGTGCACGTGGCTACAGAAGGTTCAAGTAAATCTGAGAGATGTATCTTTTACATGCGTGGCCTCTTGCTACCTAAAACTCAGGATAGAGCGTGGATTATATTATTAAAAAAAGAATGGCAGAAGAGTGACTGGATGGCAATTAGCAGCCTTCATCACAGTACTGTATGGAGATGCCTCTTGGTTGGACTACTAAGCTAAACAGCTCATGTGATATAAGATGCAGTGAGCACAACTACCTCGAGTTAGAAGCAATGCCTCAGGCTGATTATAGAACGTGGCTTGCAGAATCCCTAAGTACGGTGAGCTGTAACTGAACACAGGTTTAGCCTCTCACCACTCAACAGCCAATAAATCGAGGGGTAAGCTTCAGTAGGGAAGAAAGGTACTTTATTCAGAAAAACCGGCAATCTGGGGAGATGGTGGACTTATGTATAGAAACCAACTCCAAAGATTCTGCTCAGTGATGACAATTTTTAACAGGAAAAAGGAGAAACAATCTCAGTTAATCATTAAGGCAGGAGGTCACATTCTTTGTCATCTTTCCATTGCGTGCAGATCTGCTGACTTCTCCCCATCTTCCTTGGGATGCTGTCTTGCTCACGTGGTCCATCTGCAATTGGATGTTCTTTTGCCTGTGTGGTCCACCTGTGCCTGCGAGGTCCACCTGCAAATTTACTAAGTGGAAACTAGAGGTAGAGGGTCAATCATTCTTTAACTACTTCATTCTTCATTCTTACTCCTTCTAATCCAGGAAAGGAATCAACAGGGTAGGTAAGGTGTTGCGTATATTTAGTAAAGCAGAAATTAGGAGCTAAGTTAAATGTTGCCTAATGATCTCATATTTATGATTAAGGTCTAGAGAAAACAGGGATGATCAAACAGAAAAGAGGCAAAGGAGCTGCTTACAGAGCTATGGTGACCTCCTGGAACAGCTAGATAGGCAGTGTGGAGGGATAAACAAGCAACCAGAGGAATAATGGTAGATGCTTCGTGGAAGTGATTAGACTCTCTCAAGATTGTTTGAGTCTTCTAATTTCCTTTTCACGTGCTGTGAAAAGTTCTAGACTTCCAAACAGTGCTGAGGACACAAAGACATTGTGAATGACTAGTGTCATAAGTGAGGCAGGGGGCCAAACCTTATGGCTACAATGACAAACAGGATGGACAAGGTGACTCCTCCCAAGACACAGGAGGGGAAAAGAGGAAAATAATTACAAGCCATTAAATGATTGCAAATGTGTGAAAGGCTGCGAAGGAGATGTCCAGGCTGCTAATAGTGTGTGTGTCACAAGTAATCTAATCTAGCCTGGGGTCATGAAAGGCTTTTACAAGGAAGTGATGTTTCAGCTCAGTCCTGCAGGATGGGTAAGGATTAGTGGGGCTGACATGAAAAAGGTTAAGGGGTGAAAGAGCATATGTGAATTCAGGAGGGTAAGCTGGGAAAGTTGTTTTTGTTTTGGTTTTTGTTTTTTAAATCTCAGGTTTCTCATCTATAAAATGGGGATAAAAATGTCTCCCTCTAAAGGCTATTATTAGGATTAAGTTAAACAATGCAGGTAAAGGCTTAATAACAAGCCTGGCAAGAAAGAAAGGGCAATAACTGGTAGCTTTTATTGTTATATTACCATTAACATTATTTCTACTCACTTAGGAAGCTGAAGATATATTTATGCAAATGCAGTTTCTCATCTGACACTGGAAACATCTTGGCATGTCTTAATGCCATATATATCTTCATAACACATCACTTAGCAAGCATAAACAAGAAATCAAAGAATAAAATTGAGCAAATAAGAGTTTTAGAGATCTATCAGCTGAAAGTAACAGCATATCCAGTTAATGATGGCTAAAATAATAAAGGTATTTAATTATCTTCCCATCCAGAAAGACCAGAGATAGGTGGTTCCCTGGTCAGTGTAAGAGCTCCAGGATGTCATTAAGGGCTTTTCAATACTCTGTTCCAACTTCCTTAGCATTGTCTCTTGATTACAAAATGGCTGCTACAGATCCGGGCAGCTCAACCTTCCCCAAATGCATTCAAGACAGAAAGTGAAAGCCACGTGCAAAAGGAGCCTTTTGTTTGATCAGTAAGCAAAGTCTTTCCCTGGAGCATCCTAACAGATTTTTCCTTTGTGTAATTGTCCAGCTCTGGCTGCAAGTTAACACTGGAGAAGTCACCAATGTTGTTGTGATACAGTTAGGCTCTCATTAGTGGCTGGGGTTGGGCATATTACTGCAGCAGAAAAAACTGAGCCAGACAGGAAGTGAGCTTTGGGTGTTGAATGTGCCACTAGCAATGTCTATCACAATGATTTGGAGATGATTTGAGAAGGCAGTGCTTGGTTGATTTTGTAGGCTAACACAAGAAGAACAGTCCTGAAAAAAAGTGGGTATGTAAACAGTCAGGACAACATTCCAACTTTACACATGTGGGGAAGGATAAAGCAGATTTTGATTCAAGTCGACATTTTTTTAAGTGCTAGGAACTTTTCATATATCTTCTCATTTAATTCTCACAAAATCCTGGAGAGGAAGGCATTAGGCTTTACCACAGATAAGAAAACCTCAGCTTGGAGAGCTAAGTTCCTGGGTTCAAGGTCACATGTTGGGTAAAGGACAGAATTGAGATCCCAATTCAAGTAAGTCTAACAACAATTTCAGGTTATTATTATCTAAAGGAGTTTATTTCTCCAAATGATGGAAGAACCTGTATTAAAAATGTACAAATGTGGCTCAGAGAATTAGACCAGTATGACCTTGAGGTACAAAAATTAATATGAGCTAGAATTTTTTGAGCACCACCCTACAGGTCAGGCACAATTCTAAGTTCTTTGAATATAGATAAATATCTTAATAATATATGTTACTATCTATTATCCCCATTTTATAGACCAAGGCACAGACAATTAAACCACGTGCCCAAGCCCACTTAGCTGGTACATTGAATGCTAAAGGTTTACCTTGAAGCTATCTGACTCTAGAGCCCAATCCCACTAACCACTATGCAAAACTACCTCTAAAGATTTCCCAGTCAATGCTGTGAGCTCTGGAGTGTTCTCTTCAATCATCAGTGCTCCTGGGAACCCCTTTAGAGTATACCCCAGGCAAGTCTACGGTGCCTGCATGGCACCTGCACGTGAGCGGGACCGCCTCCCTCCATCAGGACAGAACCCATATTAGAAAATGAGAACTCATATTAGGATGAGCTATGGAGTTCAAAAGCTGTTGATAAAAGGAAACAAAGGAAACCCTAATAATTTAATTGTTCATTAGAACAAAAAAACAAGCCAACAGAGAATTCTTCCAAATCAGTTATTACATAGTTAATATAATGAGAAATATAATCACTCTTATGTTTTAAAAATTCATCATGGATAACCAAACATTTTGGGAGAGGAGAATGACAAATCCTTTTATCAATAGTTTTGAGATATTGAAGGTTCCCATTAGAGTTGAGTTTCAAGAGTTTCTAACTAGAACTGTGTCCTTAGATTACTGTTTGGGGGGTCTGTGTGAAGCTGATCTATTTCCTAGGTGTATTAGGATAAGATTAAGCTGTTGGAACAAAGGACACAACATAATTCAGAAACTTAAGAAAGATAGCTTAGCTAAATTTGCGGGAAGAAGAGGAAAACAGTTTCTCTGTCACTGGGAGATAGAAGAAGTCTATTCAATTGACACAACCCTTGACAGTAGCAACAAACCACAACAACTGGTTGGTGTGAGTTTATACTTGTAATCCCAAAGTTGTCAAAAGGCCAGATCAAGGTTTAGATGATGATGAGTGTTAATAGATCTGTTTGTCCCTATGATCTCTAATACTAATCCAAATTTTCTATTTAATTTTCTTAAATGGCAATAGTGGACAGAAATAGACCACAGACATAGAAAACAAACTTACTGTAACCAAAGGGGGAGGGAGGCATAAATTAGGAGTTTGGGATTAGCATATACACACTACTATATATAAAATAGATAAACAATGAGGACCCTGTATAGAACAAAGAATATATATATATATATATATATATATATATATATATATATATATATATATTCACTTTGCTGTGCACCTGAAACTAACACAACATTGTAAATCAACTATACTTCAATAAAAAACTAAACATAAAAAAAATTGTGGACAAAGCGGGTAATCCCCATCATCAAAGGAAATGGAATAGCAAAATAAGTCAAGAAATATACAAACAAACAAGTGTGTAATAAAGTAAAATTGCCCTGCAAACTGGGTCTATGTCTTTATGGTATTAAGAAAAAAAAAGAAAAAGGAAAAGACAATTCAGAGGGCCTCTGGAATTGATTTTGGCAATCACATAATAAGTGAGATGAAGAAGAGGATGAGTTATGTTGGGATCGAGAGATGTTTTTCTCCCATCTTTAGGCATGGATTCACAAATTTAAGGGGCAAAGAGACAGCAAATGATTATAAAAGCCCAAATTAAAAGCCTTTTGTCTGACTGTATTCACATCTGCATTGTATTTTCTTTGTGAATATTTTGGCCTTGATCTTTCTCTCACTAGAACAGCAATTTGCAACTGAAGCATTCAAAATAATCCACACTGAAGTAAGACACAGGGTGTCACTCCCCAGGTCACCAAAAGCCAGCACTCAGTGACTTAGCCAGAGGAGCCCTGCCTTTGCAGGCATGTTCTCAGGTGATTATACTGATTCAGGGCTGGGATGCTGGAACAAAAACAGAAATGTAACCTCCTGTCTTCTGCCCCAGTTTTTTTCTTTTTTGAGCAAGCAAGCAGATATAGAACAGTAGAAACATATCTACTCTAACAGCAAAGAAAGGAAATAGGAAGAAGATAAATCATGTGTACATACCTGTAATATATACTTGTGTGTGTGTGTGTGTGTCTGTGTGCATGTAAGAGATTGCATTTATTAATTAACATTATTGAGGCAATAAAAGAAAGTAAATGGCTAAATGTTTTACAACTTGAAGTTAATAATATAGCATGTAAATACAAATAATGTTAACATTTAGTTTCAAAAACACATGGCTTTCTTTCTCTTTCCTAAACTAAATTGCAGCATGGAAAATATAATAATTCAATTTAAAGAGTTTTACAATAATTATCAGGGTAGGTAAACAAATATTGATGGGAAATAAATTGACCCAATAGTTACCATAATTTTCGCCTCTGCTTGATATGCCAGGAGTTTTTATAGGAGTAGTTCATTTTTCCTGTTTAAAATGAGGCTGGAATTAATTTAAAATTAATTTGAAAAAATTTCCACTTATAAAAAATATACCATAATATTAACTGCAGTTATTTCTGGAATTGGAGATCATGTAGAAAACTTTTCTTCTTGATAGTCTTCCGTATTTTCCAAGTTTTGTATAATAAGCTTGTATTACTTAAATAATCAAATAATTATGAAAAGTTACTTTAAGGGAATAAACTGTTCAACATCATATTTTCTTTGTATTGAGAAAAAAACAGTTGTATTGAATCAAAAGATTAAAGAAAATTAGAGTTCATTTTCACTCAGTAAACTACCTAAATTCAGAAAATAGCCAACTGAATCAGGTAGTATATCACAGTTGAGGCTGTTTAAATAGTTGTTTTGGGGGAAGGATACGCATATAACATATTATGAGGGGGCCTGCTCATAACGTATTGAAATTCTTTATGAACTGTTTAATTCTTCAAATGTTTTCTACCTTTACCTAGCAAATTTAAGAACATTTTTTTTTCTGAGTAATAATATATTTCATTTGCATGTAAAAATATTTTTTACCTGTTTCTGAACTTCATAACTTTTTTCACAGAAAAAGCTTACATTTTTCTTCTCTCTGTGCGTATACAAAATTTGTTTCCACTTCATAGGCATTTAGTATATTTGGATTTGAACATGTATGTATTCTCCTGGTTTAGTACTTACAGGGATTTTGGAAGATTCTCACATACTGACTTCTTATAAATCGCAGAAACTCGTTCTGTCTTGGATGTGTCCCCCTCCCCCACCAATCTGTTTTGTTATTTTACCATCATTTAAAATCTCCTTATCTTGTTAGCACTTACAGAGACTCTCTCAACTATAACTTCAGGAACAGATTAAGTTGGCTTTTCAAAACCATTCCTCATCAGAGATATGTCTTTGTTAGTGTTTTCTTTTGTAAATCATTTTATTCTTGTAAGGTGCCTCTGGATGCTGGCATGATAATAGGCTATATAAATGATTTTGTCCTATATTTGTGTTGTGTATACTTTATTGTAATAGCACTCTCGGGTCAAAAGCAGCCAATATTATTCCGATTAATTCCTGTCTGGACACTCATAAATTGTCCTTTAATTTGCAGAGAGAAAACGATGTCATATGAAGCATAACCTTTCCAGGCTGTAGGAATTGCACCTGGTTTTTCTGGGCGAGAGGAGGCCCGCCTCCCTGCGTCCTTCAAAGCAGCAGGCTCGCTGCTACAAGGGTGAGCGTTGGGTTTTCCATGCTTGGCCCAGGTAGCCAGCCAAAGCTTGCCAGTTGGCTGGAAAACACAAAGCCTAATCCCCCCAACACAGCTTCAAACACTCATTTTATTTACTCATATTCATTTCCCCAGAAGAAAAACAAAAGGAGGAGAAAATAGCTTGCTTAATCCCAATACTAACACAATGTTGATTCACATTTATGTTCTGTATTTATTGACGTGCATTGCATACAATGGGGGCTCTCATTTAGGCGACTGTGTTGGGGGGAAGTCGCGATCACATTAGAGAAAGAGATGAAGCACACAGTTTATACAGCCCTAATTTTATGTAATGTAAACCTTTCAAACACTGCACATAGGAGTGAAAATGCATGTCCTAATGAAAAACCAAATGCATACCAAATGGATTTATCTTAAAGCTAATTATAGCTGCAGAATATCTGTCCTGCAAAGTCCACCATTATTTCCTAAACTTGTATAATGAAATTAACTTCTTTGGCTTTGCAACAGCTTTCTGTATATCTCATTAACCAATTGTAAATGCTCTTGTGCTTGAGAGCAGAGCATGGGGTTTTGTTTTGTCACATCTAGTGTTCAGTGTTTTGAAATTATGCAGGTGGTGTGTAACGCTGTAGGCTAACTATATACAGAGCTGGAGTATATATTGAACACCAGACAGCATATACGTATTACTAGCATATGGCTTCTGCAAGAAGAAAGCAGATATGAAAAACACCACACTCTTTTTTTTTTTTTTTGCCACTTGGAAATTTTTATTGCCTAGTGGCAGCTGTATTTAATAAAGTATTAGTAGCCACTTGAGGTTTAAAGGTGTAACACAATTCCATTTCAATATAACGATTCCATAAATTCAAATATGAAAACTTCATAGAAGCATGATCTGGCTATAATTAGAAAAAAAACAAAAAAAACTTGGTATATGCTTTCAAAAAACAAATTTAGAGCACATTGTACCTGTAGTCAATCTATAAAGTGGAGTTCGGGTGATCATTCACATGTTTGAAAGTTAGAAGTGATTCTAGAGACCTCTATAACAGAGACTGATGGTTTAAATGGTTGTTTTTTTAAAAATTGCTATACCAGCAACACAGTCATGTGCCCACTGCCTGCAAATAAGTTTCTTCCCTTCCCTATTGCTTTCTTCATACCTCTTTAAGTCTTCTTTCTTTTGAGACTATCAAGTATGAAAGTGCTGAAGAAGCTGTCAAGCATCACACCAATCTTAAGCTTTATTGTTGTTATTTGCAAGTTCATAAAGAAATAATACACCCCCTTAACTACCCTGTCCAATCTATTCTGGTACAGTCAGGGCCCCAGAGAGACAGAGACATAGATTGACTTAGAGGCTTAGGGTTTGAAAGGCTTTATGTGCCCCCCTTTATCTATGAAATTATCCAGAGAAAATGGAAAGAGAAAGAGTGCTTTTCAGGAGGGAGGCTGTCCCTTTATAGGATATCCGGCAAAGAATCTAGAGGAAATAGTACATGAAAAGGCTCAGAGCTTTAAGAGAAACTAGTTCATTCACAGAGTGTGAGTCTTTGAGTGTGGCCAGAGCAGAAGCAGAGGTGGCAATGCCTTCCAAAGGGGTCATCTGGCCCACAGAGGAGTTTTGATTGCATAGCACAGTGTAAAAGAGTATTTAATTGCTTCAGGTTGTACACACTCTTTCTAGTTTATTACAGTCCCCATGACTCCCTATCAGCTTATACCTGCTGGAGCACCTAGGAGACATTCTAGGTCAAGACTCCTGATCTAAGATGTGGGGAAAATGAAGGACAGGAGAGGGGCACATGTGCAAGAGTGGAGATTTAAGTGAACGGGTGAAACGGCATCAGATCAAGACAATAGCCCTCCTGGTGCATGCTAAGGGAAGGTCATGGAAGGATTCTAAGCATGGTTCAACTTTTATTCTAAAGATTATTTGGGGCAGTAAAACGGATGGTATGGAAGAGGCAGCAGGGAATGCAGTTCAAGAATCTTTGGAAATGGCCCCAGAAAGAGATGATGAGGGACAAACTAAAGGCTGCATCAAGGCACATGGAGAAGGTAAGAATTCTGGACGTGTTAGAGAAGTAGGACAAATAAAAGTTGATAATGCCTGAAAGGAACCTGGAGGTTAAGGGAAAGTTTCATATAACTTCAAATATACAAGTTTAAGTACAAAAAAGAATGAGGAGCAACTAACAGAGATGGAGATGAATTTGAGGTAGGTGATAGTGAGTTTTAGGTATAGGTAAGATGTCAAGTGGAGATAATCAGCTCAGAACCAGAGTGGAATTGTGGAGAGCAGTCTTGGCTGGAGATACACACTTGATGGTGAATTGTAGGAATTTCAGTAACTAATCTCACTTGGGAAAATAACACCTGATGAGGAGGGAAAAGGGTGAGGTATGGCACTCCTGGGAATACCAGTGTTTGAACATTGAACCAATGAGGAAGTAAAAAGAGACTGAGAAAGAATAATTATTAAAAAGGTAGAGAATCAAGAGAGAGGATCTAAGGTGATACTGAAATACAGTGATTAATACTGCCTGCCATCCTGTATGATGTCAGGGAGATGGATTTCCAGAGGAAATAATACTCTAATCCATAGCTTCTTCCTTTCTTTCCATAAGATTCTTTTATTTTTTGTCCATAAATTGATTTAATGTTTAGCCAAATGAACAGAGCCCATTTTGAACTCATTGAGAACAGTTCTTTCTAAATAAGCTAACCCAAAAAAACAGGTTTGCTGGAACAGCCTGTTTGTTTTGAGATGCATTTCATTCCTGTTGTGTGTTGACTGGATTACAATGTTCTAAGTGATCCTATAGCTGATTTATTTTTTTCAAAATGCTATGGTAAGGCTGGAGTTCAGGAAACAGGACTTGAGAAATTCAGGATTTAAATCAAGATGAACTTTAAAATGGAGAATTTAAACCAAATTCCTATCTCTAATCCCAGGAAAGAAGAATCACATGACCCAATCAGGTTGGACTTTGTTTTGCAGTAAAATTCTCCAAACATGGGTCAGGAGCTGATATTACTGTTGCTATGGTAACTTCTGAGCTTTTAGTTTGTGTGTGTGTGCGCGTTTGTGTTTTCTATATTGCTTCTGCAGTTCCAAAGTAAGATAAAAGTTGTTAAAAATTCAGTGTTTTCTTCTAGTAGCTAGAAGGAAAATGCATATCAAATTTTACTTTGAGGTCAGTGCTTTTTTTCATATATATTAAGACATGATGGAATTATTTAATTACCTTTGCTAGCAAGTTTACAGACAAGCATACCCCTCTCGTATTGCATATCCGCAAATAGGATTTTTTACATCCAATCTAAGGAGTGCTGACTGGTGTCACTGGAAGCTGAAGCTGTATCGTCATTTAAATTCCCACTTTTCTGGGCAAAAACCCAACTGAATGATTCAATTAAACTCTTTATGTTATATATTATCCAGAAGTTTACAATATAAAATGATTCTCCCAGTCTAAACCCCTGCCTTTATGATTGCAATTTGGTAGCAAGACGATTTCCAAGGACTATTTTACTTGAACTGCAATGAAAACGTCAGACCATAACACACTTTTTGATGCAGGTTTTATGAATGGCACTCCAAAATCAACCATTATTTCAAGCACATGCAATAAATAATCTTCATTGTTCATCAGAGTGTAAATATGCCCTTGTGTTTGCAAATATGGTGGTTTCCTGAGCAAAGCAGCCGGTAAGCAACAGATCCTTCAGCCATTTAAGGAGGTAACAAAAGGACATCAGCCTCTCTAATTGGGAAAGACCATCTCCTGAGAGACAAACAGCTCAGCCTTCAGCATAAACCTTGTTTATTTCTTGTACCTAGTACCTAGGAGCGTGTCACATTGTAGACACTCAAGTAATATGTATTGAATAAATGAGACAACCCAGATCCCTTAGTGGCTTTGGATATGTGATTTTTCCAATGATTTTAAAGGAATTTTTCTGTTTCTTTTGAAATTATCAACCCCCCCAAAACTCTTTTAACAGAATTAACCAGTTAGATAGACTTAGCATATTGTAATCCTGAGACTGAAACGCTAAAGAATTTCTTTGAAGATGCTGCTGCCAGCTGCCTAATATCATTTTTCTTTTTAAGAGAGGGAAAGCCAAAAATATTTATACTGCAATTCCAAAAGTATATAAACACAAAAATAATATACCAACCACACTGGATGGATAAATCCAAGATGCCCGGTAAAGCCATTTGGTGTCTTTTGCTTCCGGCATTTAGGAGAGACACTTTTCTTCTCTAATTCCTTCTGCTCCAGACCCCATCAGATGGGTTTCTTTGCCAGCTTAATATTTCTTGCTCCTGCCTCCTGAGCTGATGGAGACATCTCAGTCTCCTCTGTGTGACTCTGCAAGTTTACCACTCCAGCTTCTTCACTAGAATTATGTTGGGTGGTTGGTTTGTCCATGCATTTACCCAGAAAATGTACTAAGTGTCTATCATGTGTCGTCTGCTATGCTATGTGTTACACACTTGGGATACACAGATGAGTAACTGTTATGGACTAAATATTTGCCCACTCCCCCCAAAAAAATCATACATTGAAACCCTAACACCCAATGCAATGGTATTTGGAGATGGGGCCTTTGGGAGGTACTTAGGTTTAGACAAGGCCATGGGTGGAGCCCTCATGATGGGATTAGTGCCCTTATAAGAAGAGGAAGAGAAACCAGAGCTTCTTCTCTCCACTATGTAAGGACACAGAGAGAAGTTGGTGGTCTGCAAGCCAGGAAGAAGGATATCACTAAGAATCCAACCATGCTGGCACCCTGATCTGGGACTTCTAGCCCCCAGAACTGTGAGAAAACACATTTCTGTCATTTAAGCCACCCCATCTATGGCATTTTGTTCTAGCAGCCTGAGCAGACTAAGGCAAACTCTAAAGTGACTCTACATCTCAATGCCAAGGGTTGATATATAACATCAGCCATATTCAATGTAGTACTGTAATAACTTCAGAGAAGAAAGAAGTTAACTGCCTGGAGCAGTCACAGATGAGTGAATATTTATGATTGGTTTTGAAGGCATGTACTAAAAAGAGAAATTTGGTGGAGTGAATTCTGGGCAGAAGATGCAGCATGTGCAGAGGTCTGGAATTGTGGAAAGGTGTGACACTTTTAGGGAACAGTTGAATGCTTAGTGTAGGTAAGATATAGGAGTGGTCAGACCAGAGATGAAAATGGAAAAGATAGGTTAGTCAGATTGAGTAAGGTCAGGACTTCTTTGCTAAGGAATTTAGGCTTCATCTCATCCTATTAAAAAAGGGGTGGGGGTGAATCATTGTGGATTCTTAAGCAAGTGACAAGAACAATTTTCTTTTTATCATGATAACAACACTCAACATGAGATCTACCCCTAACAAATGTTAAGTATATATACTGTATTGTTCACTGAAAGTTCAAAGGTGTGCCGCAGATTTCTAGAACTTAATCATCTTGCGTAACTGAAATTTCATACCCGTTGAATAGGAGCTCCCCATATCCCCTTCCCCTCAGCCACCAGTTCCCATCATTCCATTTCTGCTTTTGTGTGTTTGACTATTTTGCAGACCTCATATAAGTGGAATCATGCAGTATTTGTCCTTCTGTGATTGGCTTATTTCACTTAGCATAAAGTCCTCAAGATTCACCCATGTTGTCACAAATAGCAGGACTTTCTTCTTTTCTAAATTTGAATAATATTCTATTGTTACATATACACCACATTTTATTTATCCATTCATCTGTTGATGGACATTTAGGTTGTTTCCACAAGGCTATTGTTAACAATGCTGCAATGAGCATGAGAATGAAAATATCTCTCCAGGATTCTAATTCCAATTCTTTTAGATAAAGAGTCAGATGTGGGATTGCTGGGTCATAGGTAAGCGTCTCTTTTTGAAGGATGGTATGCAGCAGACAAGGGTAAGACAGATAACACAGAAACTGGTTAGAAGCCTGTTAAACTAGTGTGTGGGGGAGAATGAGAGCCTGAACTGCACTGAGGGGAAGGAAAGGAGCCAACAGACTTGTGTTGGCCTCTGCAGGACTAGCCTTTCATGCAAGACAAGGCATCAGCTGTCTACTTTCTTCAGTTGCCAGAAGCTTCTCTGTTCCCAAACTTCTGCCTTTGCCAAAGTACCTGATAATCCCACTGCATCCCACTCCTTCTTGAAATCAGTTCCAGAAGGAAAGGTCCCTTGAAACAAAATAAAACAAAACAAAAACTGGTTTCTGGGAGGCATGACACATTATCAATAATATTACCTTACATTGGCTTGGAGAAGTATTTCCCAAAGTGTTCTGTGGGACACTAGTGTCTGGCAGATGTTAATATATATTACATTAAGGAAACAAACAGACAAAAAAAGATTTGTGATGAAATTTCTTGGGGGACTCTCTGGGTCAAGTAGATTTATTTGCTGCAAGATTTTTAAGCCTCTAATTCCTAATGTGCACTATAAATATCAAAAAGAGGGATACAGTGTATTTTTTCTCGAGCATATTGGACCCCTTTTTACATAGAGCTTCTCCTATGAATACAGTTTTAAGGGACAAATTTGAAAACCTCTCATATACAGAGGGCTTTGTAGTTATCAAAGCACTTTCCCTCAAGAGTTTCATAATTGGGGCAAGGCAAACATTACTGTGGATATTTTAGGAGAAAAAAACAGATGCTCAGAGTTGCCACAAAGCTTCTAAGAGGAAGATCTGGGACTCAAACTCAAATTTTCTGACCGCAGGATTAGAGAGCTTCCTGCTCTACCACAGATATCATTGCCACCATAGCTAAAAGCAGTGGATGGAAGGAGACTCCAGGTACAATAAGTGAATGGAGCTCAGGGGAATGGTTAATCCATCCCAATTGGATGAGGAAGGTTATGCCATAATTAGGCTAATTTGGAGGGGAAGCTGGGCATAACAAAGACCTTGCTTGCAAACTCTCACCAGAATACCATAGGTCAGGTAGTCATTCAACATTTTACAGCATCTAACTCAGTGCCAGATGCATGCTAAATGCTAGGAAGAGTAGTAGGCAAAAGAGGCACGGCCTCTGCCTTCACAGGAAATTGGAGTTCATCAGGGAAGGCAAATGTGGAATACATCATTTTAAGTGATTGAGTAAATAATTTAAAGTGAAAACATGATCCAAGGCGCAAATACTAGGAGTGATGAGAAGCCATAAAAAGGAGCTCAACAATTTTCTCTAATAGGTTGGAAAGGAAAGACTATGTTGAGTTTCTTAAGCTTACCTTGCCTGAGGATATCTGCAAAATGAGGTGATGGGACTCAAGCAATATTTTCCAAAGAGTCCTCTACAGACTGTGGTCCTACATATTTGGGAGTCACCTTGATTATACAAAGTTCAGCTGGCTACTTGACTGAAGAACTTATTGGTCTTTTGTGTGAGAATGTGCTTTTGAATCTCAAAGGGAAGCTCTGGAGTCAGGCAGCTCCCAAACTTTATGGGGAACATGTTTGTGCAGAATATTTATTGCAGTGGTGTTCCAAGGAAAACCATTTAAAAACATAAGAATAGATGTCCAAGGTCTCACCCAGCTTTACAATTCAATTATTTTGTCTTCAAACATGTCTTTCATTTTATAATGTCCAGCCATTTTCAACTAAGATTGTCCCCAGACTGTAGACCACTTGGCAGGTTGATGTTACTTTATATTACCTGCTCCCTGGTCCAGAAGTCTGGAAGGAATGTGTCGAAAGCCAGAACTCTGGGAAATCCTAGAATTTCTTCTTGGTAAAATGGCATCTGGGTAGCAAAATCACATCTATCTTTCTTATAAACCTACTCTCTATACCAACTACACAATGTGGATTTGAGGGCTTTCTCCCTTGTACTGCTTCCCATAGCACCTGGAGGGAGTCATAAACCATAACTAAGTGCAGGCCGTGAATCTCACCTGTTCTCCTTCTGTAGTAACAGAATGACATCTAGAGCCTCTTGCTACAGCATCAGTGTTGAAAGGGATTCCTGGGTGGACACAACCTGCTGGCAGCCCTATTGGCCCACCTCCTACAGTTTATAAATGTTAGTGGATTCTGTCAGAGCTTCTCTACTTATTATGATGCTGTGCTGCTCTCACAGGAAGGAGAATCATGACTCTCAAAGTCTTCCTTCAGTCTGTTTTTATATGTGTCACATAGAGCAGATCACTCAAAACTTCTGTCATGTCAGTCTCTTCTTGCATGGATGATAAAGGCTTTTCCCTAGTTAACAAAACTTTGATAATTTTACTGATAATGTTGGGGGGCAGCCGGAATAGGGAAAAATTAGATGCTCATCATCCAGTGGCCATTCTAACCAGAAATATACCCATGGGTTTGAGTTCCATCCTTTGGGACCAAAGTCTATTCTTTATCTTTGTTCCAAAGTGAACACATTTATTCTTTCCTCTACATGGTGATTCTGTCAGTAATGGAAGACAGTTTTCAGTAATATCCACCCTGACCTGGAGATTCTCTTCTCTGAGTGATACCTACCTGTGTTCTTCATATGGGATGGACTGGTATTTTCTCACCGTTAGTGTTTTGTCTTAGTGTTTCTATGTGTTTCTTAGGATGTAGCACAATAAATAAACACAGCACTCTGACTGTTTACCTGACCTTTTGAGTAGGATGATCCCTCCTTATATACAGTACCTCTATTTCTATAACCAAAGCAGCATTGTATTAGCTTACTGGGTATCACATCATATAGCTGACACCTATGGCTCTATTTCACAATTGAAGCCATCAATCTTTTTCAGAGAGGCTTTGATTAAGCCATAATTTTCTCATCCAATAATTTCAGGCCTTTTGTTTCTTTGGATAAAAGTGCAAGACTGTACATTTGTCCCACTGACATGACTGTATATTTTGGTTCAACATTCACACCCATTCACATTCTTTCATTCAGTGTGCCCAAGATCCTTTCTGGGTTTGTGTAAGAAAATTTGATGAGCATGCCTTCTATATCATCTTTCTGATCCTGGATAAAAATAAACCAAAAATAAGATGAGGCTAAGTGCAGGGTGGTCATGACATTCTCCTAGAAACATCACCCCTCGGTGACATCAGTTCACTTAATCACCCACCTCTGGGAATAGATGTTCAGCTAAATCCAGGACTCTCTCATGAGCTCAAATTTTACCATTCTGACTACTAGTATACAAGGAAAGGCTTTGTATACTCAAAGGGACTTTTCAGAAGCATTGTTAATTTTCTCTGCATGTGTGTGTTTGTGTGTGTGAATGTGTACAAAAAGATTTAGAAGCTCCCAAATATCATAAGAAGAAAAAAATACTTCTTTTTAAATAAGAAGCATTATGAAATAGCTTATATTACAGGAGTGAATTCCCAGAAAGTCATCTTTGTGATCAGTGTCTGCATCGTCTCTGGGATTTGTCACAAACTGATTTGACTCAAAAGTTATCTGGAAAAATTAAGCTCTCAAAGAAATCTTGGCAGTCCTCTACCTTTTCCTGGATTTCAGGGAACGATTTTGATTTGTGATCTCTTAAGTCTGTAACAATTTGCTATTTCTAATTTATTGCTTCATTTGTGACTGCTGCTACGGCAAGGTAAATTTATTCTGATTTGCACAACCTAAGTCCTTCCTCTGACAGTGACTAATTATTACCTGAGTTAAAATAATGAAGGTGTCGGAAAGTGTCCGAATGTAATTTGTTAGGAACACATGTGGCATGCTGTGTTACTCCAGTCCAGGAAAGCCTAAGTGATCAGAAACCATGGAGAATTAAGAAATGCTTTTTTCCCTCAAAGGTTATAAATCAATGTAGAAAAGTTTAAGAACTTTCATGGCAAAGAACTGAATTTGGTGACATAAAGAGTGCTTGTCGATTCTTAAATGTCTTATATCTTAATAAAAGTAACTCTTTATGGGAATCCACCGTAAAATGACACAATAGCACCATAAAAGGAGTAAAGAGAACCAATATATGGTGAACGCCTACTATGTTCTTGATTTCACCATCCTACACATGCCAGGTGCTTCTTCGCATTTAATTCTCACAAGAATTCTTTATGGACTCATTTAAAATTTTCTATGTAACTGTCTCAAGGACAAGCTGATAAGTATTAGAGTTGTATTTTCAATGCCAGTTTCTCTGATTCAAGAGCTGCCATACCAAGGTTCCACTTAAAGTTGTGTTCGGTGACACTCTGAACTATCTTTACAACTTTACTGTAAATCTAAATTTATTCCAAAATAAAAAGTTTCTTTAAAAAATGCAAAAAAAAAAAAAAAAAGTTGATTCCATTCAACATGTGCAGTAATTTAAAATATAAAATTACCCAATAGAGATCCTATTCAAGAAACTAGATGTATGGAACCACATGTCTATATAATAGAATTAATTATTAAAACAAGGAGTGATAAATGCAGACCTGAAATGAGTAACAGAATTTGACGGAGAAACAGGAGAATCAAAGAATTCCTCATTTGTATCATTTCCAAAACAATGTCTGGCCCAAAGTTAGATACTTTGTGACTTCCAACTGCTCTGTAACTTAGTTATTCAGTCTCCAAATATATATTTTTTTAATTTCAAGACTCTCTTTAAAGATTTATGACCCAAGTATGTTAGACGTGTCAGGATTACTCCAGGTAAAATATGTATAATCACAACAATAATTATGATAATGATGAAACTAAGTTTCCAAAAGGGGCTTCATTTTAAATTAATGGTATAATTTTTATGTACACAGTACATTTATAAAAAGCACTAACTAAATTTTGGCAATTTTAAACCACAATGTAACAAAAATGTGTTTATCCTGGAAGCTCAGCTTTTTCATGTAAAAAAACTCTGTTATGTTATTAAGATGAATACTTAAGTATCTCTCAGTTAATATACTTCTGCTTACAAGGCCCTTGAAGATACTTGTATTGTTAATTTAAGGCACTGCTTCAACTGTATTCTGTATTTTGTGTTAAGCAATATTAACCAAATATTTTAAAAATATTGTAGGTAATGTTCATACAGAGGAAGAATTTCTTAATTTGGTCATGTTTTTAATTGTAAATCAGTTAAAAAATATATTTCCAGAGTATTCACCCACAGGTGCTAATATATGTTGTAGACGTGGCTGGGAGGGAGCCTCACCAGTGCAACATATCGATGGCATCTGGCTATCACCACCTTCAAAATTTTTTAAAGGGAGTCTCCTATCAACATGGTTAATCAAAAATGATTCTCTATGGCAAAATTAATTTTCAACCCAAATATTCACTAATGCATTGGATGTGGTATGCACATACAATGGAATATTATTCATCCCTGAAAAAGGAATGCATGCTGATACATACTACAGCATGGATGAACTTTGATGACATTATGCTAAGTGAAATAAACCAGATACAAAAAGACAAATATTGTATGATTCCACACATATGAGGTCCCTAGAAGAGTTAAATTCATAGAGATAGAAAGTAGAGTGGTAATTTCCAGGAGCTGGAAGGATGGGGAAGGGGAAGTTACTATTTAATGGGTAGAGTTTCAGTTAGAGCAGGTGAAGCATTTCTGGAGATGGATGGTGGTGATGGTTGCACAACATGCGAATGGACATAATGCCATTGAACTGTACACTTAAAAGTGTTAAAGTGGTAAATTTTAGGTTATGTATGCTTTATCACAATGAAATATAACTGATTTTCAGTTTAAGAAATGTATGGTCTTGTAACTTCCTTCCTAAAATATATTTTCTGGTAGGGAACAAGTTAGGATAGGGTCAAAGCAGAGACAATTTTCAAAGCTAGACAAAGTTTCTTTTTTAAAACACTATATTGTTGAAAAGATAATATACGCATATGATAAAGATGTGAATTTTTTAACAGAGTTCATGGTAAAACATAAGTCTCTCTTGTCATTGGAGCCAGCCATTATTATCACTTTTTGGTATAGTCTTCCAAGAGAAGACATAAATATATAAGCATTTATGCAAGTTTTTTTTAACTCCTTGCTTTCTTCACATAAGAAATCTTAGAAATTCTCCATTTGTAATACTGCCTCATTCTTTTGAATTGCTGCAGTAGTTCATTGTATGAATGTATCTTAATTGATTTAACAGTCTCCTAGGGATGAATATTAAGATTTGTTTCTAATATTTTAGAATCATAAGTAATTCTTCAGTGGCTACCATTGTATGAATACTATTTCCCTCTGTGGGACATTCTTCAGCTTTCTAAACCTCGGTTCCCTTGCTTGTAAAATACATATAATATAACTTATTTTGTGGACAAATGAAACAAGCATATAGAGCGCTGAGCACGGTGTCAAGTTTGTGGTGTATATTCAGTAAATGCAACTTCCTGTCAACTTCTTCCCCTGTAGTTCCAAGTACTTTTTCCAGTATAAAATAATCATAATTGGAAGTTAATAGAAGATGAAGATCTAAGATTTTTGATGGTATAGGGAGGTTAAGAGCATATACTAATGGAACCAAACTGCATGGATCCTATCCAAGCCTTGCTATTCATCAAGCATGTAACTATAACCTCATGCTTTCATTGTTATTACCCACAGCCCCTGCCCCGCCCAGTTCCATGGAGATAACTAAGATACCAGTTCATACAGTTGCATGGTTGGCGGAAAGCCTGCACGTGCAGTGTTTTTTATAATGTAAGCTCTCAGAAAATGATAGTTGATGAAAGAATTTATTGGCCTGGGAAGGAGGCTGCTCTTATTCATTTGCTCTAAGTAAGCTGGGTTGTTATTCTGCATTTAATTACCTGAAAAACTGCAAAGAGCTCTGTAAATGAGGGCCTATTTAATTATTGTCTAAAAGTATGTCTAAAGAGAGTGCAAATCATAGGCTCATAGACTTGTGGAATGTTAGCATAGGGAGAAAAATATTATCACATCCTTCCTTTTTGAGTGGTAAATAGAAGCTAAGTGGACAGTTCTGTTATATTTAATGTGTTTGAGCACTCTGCCTAAAATCTGCTTTAACACTAAATATCTATTGAATATTTCCTCTGAGAACAGGTCTTATTATTAGATTATATTATACAAGATGAGTCAATAAAGAATTTTTTTTCCAACCCAGCTTGCCAATGGAAATACCTGTTTTAAAATTACTCCAAGACCTTCTTTGTAGGACGCTACGAAAAATATGACCATGTATCATAAAAATGACAAGCCCTGGGGCTGAGTGGGCCTGGTGTAAGAGATGCAAAGAACAAACATAAAGGTGCACTACAGGTATGAAGAAACAGGGGGAATTAAAGATAAACAAAAGAAGTAGCTATTGGAGGAGATGGGTAAGGCAGAATAGTACACTCAGAATGCAAAAACAAAAACACAAGATGAACTTAAAAAGCACTTGACCTGGAGAGAATAAGAGGACAACCTTTACTACAAATGTTAGGAGAGAAAAAAACAAAAAAAACCAGATGATTTCGTTGCATAATTGAGATTTAATTAGGCCAAATTATGCTGTATTTTTACTACTGTTGCTTTTATTTTTCAGTTTAATCCATTTTCAATCACAAAGGGTTTTTTTTTTTTCATTTTTCTTAATATTCTATCAGCAGCAGTAACAGCTCACCTGTTTTAAAAATATCTTGACCCGAATAAGAAAAGCCCCTTTTGAATTAATTACTCCTCTCTGGGAAAGTGAAAGTACTTTCCTTAATTCAAAGTTAAACTTGCAAAGTAAAAGAAGAAAAACACACGCACACACAAAAACCCAAGACTCACAGCTTTCCCTTGCTGGTCAAACAATCTAACAGGAGAGGGAAATGGGTTGCATTTACATACTCGTTTTACCTATAAAGATTTCTCATATATCACAAAACCAAATTCTTCTGTAAGATTGACATTTCAGAAGAGGAGGGAAGGCAGACAGGTGAACTCAGATCAAAATGGATTTTGCCAACCTTCCATTTTAAAGGTCAAGGTTGTTGCAGACTCATGTTGTTTTTTAGTCTAAAGCTGTCGCCTTCATTTCCAGCATTCAGGAAATGCCCATGAACAAAAGGAAGAGAATTCTTTCCTTGTTTTGGCTGGTATTTCAGATGCCTGCAGAACGCCTACTTTAGAAGAGCAGAATGACTTCCTGTCACGTGTGCTATTCTTCTAGAGGAGGAGGGAGGATGTTTAATTTGTTCATTTTCAAATTCTGGACAATTCTGGAAAAACGACACGTTAGATAACCTTACCTTGCATTCTACACTGCCCCAGGCTGCAGTAGTTCATTGTGGTCAACGTTTGTGCCGTCGTCTTCTGGGATGATTGGGCCTCTGCGTTCTTGCTTTCACCTGTAAGACCACTTACTCACTCTGGAATTCATTCCTGGAAACTGTAAATATCAGTCAAAAAGTACACACATTCTCTTGTGAACCAAGACACCCAACTTAAACTAATGTGCATTTATCTGCCCTGGCTTTCTGTTCACATGGAACCCTGGCCACACAACAAGAATTTCACACAGCTCTTGCCCACAGCCAATTAGGGAATACTAGTAAAAAGAGGAAGTTGGGAATCCCTATCTTTAAAGGAGATGAAACCTTTGTGTAAAAAGTTCCTAAAAGTGCCACTTTTGTAAAAAGAGAGTCATTCACTTGAGGGTGGTTTTAAAGTTTGGCCTAATTGTTTTATAGATGCTCTCTTTAAACTAGCATAGCATGTGAGTTTAACTCCTAGGATGTTTTAAATATTATTGGAAAATATTATATATTGTCGTGATATATTTTGTGGTAGTATTTTGTGATATATTATAATTATTTGTAAGGTAAGAGAGGAAGAAATTTTCCTAGACTCTCTTAGGGTCCCTGGCTAGGTCCAAAAATTAAACTGATCAAGACAGATTAACAGGAAAAGAGATACAAATTTATGTAATACAAGTTTTATGAGACACGAGAGCCTTCATAAGGAGATGAAGACTTGAAGAAAAGGTTAAACTTGAGTATTTATATGCTAGGTTTCATGGAGAGTGGACAGTTGTGGAAAATTACTATAGGTCAGAGTATGAGGCAAGTGTAGGAAACTGGCAGAAACTTAGCAAGATCTGTCCATTCAGAGTCTTCTTGGTGTCCCTTTTTCTTCCAAGATAAAGCTGTTCCTTTCCTCCATATAAGGAGGGCACCTCTCACTTGACTCACCTGAGGATTTTATGACCTGTTTCAGGGGAGAAGAGCCAGGGGAAGGTCAAAGTGACTTCATCCTTCTGCTGATTTCTCAAACTACTTCAGTTTAAAATATTCAATATGCCCAAGTGCCATATTTTGAGGGAGCATGTCCTGATCCTCATCATTCATATTTTAAAATGTTACAAAATTCCAATACACAAGCTTCTGTGCTATATTACAAATATTTGGTATACCATATTCCACCTTGGACACTCTTATTACACACTCATACACCCACACTCAAGGAGGAAAAGATGCTGTTCACTGAACTCAAGTAAGATATAAGCTAATGCAATGCTAAAAGGGTCCTCAGAAATGATCAATAATAGCCCTCTATTTTAAAAATGACTTAACAGGGACCTAGCATATTCAGAAAGGTGGTCCAATGGCAGACGGCTGGTTAACGGCACGGCAGAAAATGGACCCTGGTACCCCTGGGTCCTGGCCCTGCCAGCCCTCAGCTCCTGGTTTTCAACAACCACTCAAATTCTCTGTAGGCTTGAGATGCTCAGCAAATGTCTTCAACACCATCAGACTGCACCAAATAAGCACGTGCAACTGAACCACTTAGGTTCCTAATATTTGACATTTAACACCCCATACCGAGGAATATCTTTGACCCATCAGTGCTACATCTGAACCTGAAAGAAAAATGTTTATGTTGGTTATTAGACATCTATATGCCTGTCTCCCTTCCCAGCTCTTGGAGACATATGCCTCTATTGTCAGCTCCGTTTCCTGTGTTTAACCCATGCTCTGTCTCCTCTGATTGCCCCTAATGGAGCTTGACAGTTGTAGAGTTAATCTAAGCTCTGGTTTCCAGGTCTCAGTTCAGGAAACAATCGCTCCCCAGAGCGTTGGGACTTCTTGCAAGGCTATATTCCCCCAGGGCCTTTCCCAGCCCAGCTGGGGAGGCTTCCCCATTGTCTACCAAATGGACACCAATTAAGTCAACTGTTCCCCAATTAGAATTTTGCAGAATTCCTCTTGTTCTCTGGTACTCCTGCTCCCAAACAGGGGTCTGTTTTTGGAATTAGTTACACAGGGAGGAAAATAAATAAATAAATGGCAGCCCTTTCCTGTAACCCGATCCTCCTGGGTTTTTCCTGTCAGCCATTCACACAACACGATCCCAGGATAGATGGCAACTGTTTGGTAGCGCTGAGGTTTATTATCTGCATAATGCTTCCACCAGGGCTGTTCTTAGAGTAGGGCTCAGAGCTAACCGCCGCTGCTCCCCTGGAAGGGGCACTCAAGTCGCTGGGAAGAGGCGGGGAAACTTCTCTGGGTACCAAAAACGTGGGTGTGCTTTGAAGAGATGAAAGCGTGGTGTTTTGCCTTCTGGAGGAAGTGCCCCACCGTTTGGACAGCCGACTCTCAGGCAGATGTATTCTTGTGATGAAGGATTTTGCAGAGCGCGGCATTTCCAGGCAACGTTTAAGATGTCAATCAGCGGTGTTTGAAATCACTCAGGCTGTCACAGCTGGGTGACACCGAGGCTGAGTCTGGGAGTCTTTAGAGAATGGGAACGTTGTTGACATCAGAATGCACTTGTTTGTGAAACACAGTCAATCACAAATAAGATCTTCTGCAAAGAATCCTATTTATTATCATATATTTTTAAGCATTTACTCAGCATGTTCATTTGGTATGCTTACAGAGAACAAAGAAAGGCATGTGGTTTAGAACCACACTTCTCCGAGACTATAACATGTACACATGGCCACCTGGGCTCTTATTAAAATGCAGATTCTGATTCAGGAGTTCTGGGATGGGACCTGAGAGGCTGCACTTTTCATAAGTTCCCCGGTGATGTTGAGGCTTCATATCCTTCATCACAGTTCAAGTCGCAAGAGTTCAGATTGATAGGAACATTACTGATAAGTAATGAAGTCGATAGGAAAAAGATACATCTTCCTCATTGGATTGGGTCCACAGCGACTAAATAAAATTAAAACTTGAATTATGTGCTCAGATATTTCAGATAAAACATCTTGTCAATCTGTGGTTGATTTTTCTTTCTAGTAGTACCAGATCATCTATCTGCTCATTCATTCATTCATTCATTCATTTGACCTTATTAATTGACAATGTATCATGTGGGTAGCATTCAGCTATGTGCTAAGGTACAAAATAAACAGACTGTAAAGGTCTCTGACTTCCAGACAAAAAGTAAGGAAATGAAAGTTCAGTATTTCCAGATGTAGCAATTGCCGCACGAGGGACAATCCCCAAACGGTAGTGGTTTTTAGATGGTGGCTAAAGTCTCCCTAGAGTGCCAAGTACTGGCCTTATCCACTTTAGACTCAGAATGAGTAGCACAGCAGTCTACTGGCTAACACCAGTCACAGGCCCAGCCTTGATCTGACGAGGGAGGAGACTACACAAGGTCACGGATCCTGGGAAGCAGGGTCCATTGGGGGCCATACCTGGAGACTGACTGGCAGCCCCAGTATAAAATGGGCAAAAGGAAGAGCACAAAATTAAGTGCTGTAAAGGTTCAGAGAAGAACTGAATCAGTGTGAGCTAATTTTTAGGAGAAGGCTTCAGCCATAAGCTAGGGGAAAAAAGATTCATTTACGATAGTTATATATTTATTACTTCCATTATTAAAGTTAAATAAACCTTTACTGAAATCAATTAGAAAATAATGAAAAACAAAAAAGTCATCTATAAGCAAATTAATAAATGGATAACTATTTTAAATGGCCCTTTATCTTGATAAAAGCAACATAACATCAAAGAGTAAGATCTGAAACAAAAAAGCTAAAGGCCATACAAAAAATTGTATGTTAAGGGGAAAGGGGCCCTCTTAAGAGCACACGATGACAATATATCAATGATCTAGGTAGTTTTTAAGTAATGTGCTTCATGCTTACAGCAGGCAGCCAAAGGAATTCCTTAGCTTGTCACAAATCACCCACAATCCCACCAGACTTCACTCAACAGTCACATACAATAATGTGAAAATTCCTACCTCTGCATGCTTTGCAGCTATATGCCACAGCCTCAAAGAAAATACCAACTATTAGCGAAACAAGGCTGACTCAATTTTCTCTGAATTATATTTGTTTGGAAAGTAATCAATAAACCTTGTATAAAAGGAAAATTGACCTCTACATTTTAAAAGAAGAATGACAGCCTAAGGAGCCACTTCTCTCTCTCTGTGGTTAAACCCCAATAAAACAAAGAAAAAAATACAGTGAGTGTATCTTAGGCCTGTGTTCATAATAGTCAAACACCAATCATTCATCAAGCTTCGAATATTAAGAAATAATGACTTCACAGTGTGAAATACACAGAGCTGTTCATTTTCTCCTTTCTTTACGTTCGATGTATTTCTTTGCCTTCTCTTTCTATGGCTCTTCTGTCTCCAGCCACCTCATGCTATATTCTGGGCAGTTTTCCAGGCCTGATGTCCCTTGCTATCTTCTTTCTGGTTGTTGTCCTAAGAAAGTAATGGCATAGTATTATTAAAATATCATTACTGGGCTTCCCTGGTGGCACAGTGGTTGAGAATCTGCCTGCCAATGCAGGGGACACGGGTTCGAGCCCTGGTCTGGGAAGATCCCACATGCCGCAGAGCAACTGGGCCCGTGAGCCACAACTACTGAGCCTGAGCATCTGGAGCCTGTGCTCCACAACAAGAGAGGCCGCGATAGTGAGAGGCCCGCGCACCGCAATGAAGAGTGGCCCCCGCTTGCCACAACTAGAGAGAGCCCTCGCACAGAAACAAAGACCCAACACAGCCAAAAGTAAATAAATAAATAAATTTATTAAAAAATATATATATATCATTACTTTCTATGGGGAAAAATAAAAGGATGCTTTTATTTAATTTTCCACTAATGAGGTCACCTGGAGAGGTGCCCAAAGGATCTGTTTAAAATGATAGGAAAACATCCAGATCTTGGTGGGATGTGGCAACAAACTTTTGGGGTGTGCTGGGGGACTTCAGACTACCCTGTCATTCTTAACCAAGAACTTACTCCTACTGTCTTAATTCACATCCTCAGCAGAGGTGCAGAAATCAGGACAGAGGGATATAGAAGGGATATTTCTTCCCTGACCCAAAGCTGCCCAGCCTAAAACAGTTACAAGAAAGTTTGTTTTTAGGAAATTTCCAGTCCAATTATGCTCTCCCCAGAGACATGAATAGTTCAGATAGCATTCAGATAAGCATCCACAATTTTGGGAACTTCATAAAAAAACAGAACTAGCAACTTTTTGAGGCTTGGCCTTCCCTGACTAAAATAGCTCTTTCAGGGAGAGGCAGCCTCGCCTGGTGGTCCCAGGATCAAGGTTAGAATCAGGAGATTCCAAGTGTTTTGATTCCAGCTTCCTTTCTCACGTGATGGGTGGCTTGAGGAGTAAAAGGAGAGTCAATCTCTCGATTTGAGACAAAGGGACAAATAACAATCAATTTCGCTTTCTTTTTGAATTGATTAATCAGGCTGATGAATGGAGCTAAAAGAGTAATTACTTTTCAGCTTGAAGAGGACACGTGGAATTCACGGGAAAGTCACCTGAGGTGGGCTCCGATTCTCCTGGCAGAATCCCCCTCGCCTCATTCACCTGTACAATTATCTAAGATTCCAAAAGCAGTGGAGGTTTGGTTCTTCATGGCCTCTGGTCAGTTGCACTTTGACTTTGGGAGGGTATTTTTAGACAGATCAACATGGTGACCTAATATTGGCTGATGGACATGGCACATATATCAGGCAAGTTTTGGCAGAGAAGACAATGGTACTTTTGATGGGAAGAATCACAAGAGAGATCTACTTCCCAGAGACACAATGGAGATATAATATAATTTGAGGGCAAAACTCATGTATTGAGTTCTTCCTATTTCCTTTAATAGGTAACCTCCCATGCCTACATCAACTCTATGGGTAAGCATATAATGTTTGATGATCTAGGCTGCAAGTGAGAAAAATCCAAATCAACCTAGTTTAAACAGGAAGCAGAATGTGCAACTAGAAAGTCCCCAGATACAGGAGGGAGAGGTTTGATTACAGGCTCATCTCCATTTCTTGGTGAATCTCCGTACTCTCCCCCCTCTGCCTGTTGGCCTTGCCCATAGGTCAGCTCCCCTAATGGTGGAAAAGTGACCGTGAAGTTTCAGAATCCGCATCTATTCACAGTATATCCACTAAAAGAGAGGAATTCTTGTTCCATTTTCATTCAATGACCTGGCTTCATTCAGATTGGATCAATATCCCATTCCTGAATCCATCATGGTGGCAAATGGACAAGATTAGGCTGACTGTCTTGGGCTAATTGAGACTTGAATGAGGCTGAACCTTAGTCAATCCCACCCTACTGATGGCTGCTACTGGTGGGGAAGAGGTACGATGAAAACTGGAGGAACCAACAGTGTCATTTACCATAGGAATGATCACCTTCTTTTCAAGGTAAATTAATTGTGTGTGTAGTTAAATGATTCATTGGAGATCGCAGTCAGTCTGTGCGGAAGCCAAGGTCTTAATCAAGACCTAAGGTTGAATAATACCTAATATCTCTCCATGATAAAGTGATCTTTCAAAATGCAAACGTGCTCCCATTATTCCCACCTTCACCAACAGCTCCCATGAACTTCAGGAGAAAACCCAAATGCCCTGGCTTGACTTTCAACTGCCTTTGTGTCCTGGTTTCTGTCTACCATCCCAAACTGATCTCATACCACATATTAAACCATTTGACATTCCCTGTGCATCTTTTTAGATTCCACTTCCATGCTTACCCATCTGACACCCTCATACACTTCACTATTACCTTAATGTAGCATATGATCAGTTTCTAATTGTTTGACAATTATCCATTTGTCCATAGTATAGAATCAGGATGGAAATCAAGATATTTGAAGTCAGCCAGGCTAGGGTGTAAACGATGAACTTCCAGGTGGCCCAAAGGACTTGCTCAAACACTGAGCTAAGATTTGACCATGCTGCATCTTTGCTCCAGAAAACGCTATGTTACCAAAAGACAAAATGTACATTGTCCCAACCCACTTTGCCAACTCTTCTTCAGTATTTCTCTACTTACTCCACTTCTGTAATTTTCCACTAAATCCCTCACTTATTTCCTCCTTTTCACCTCCCCATAATCCTTTTATGTTCCCTCTCTGTTGTCTCTTTAAAAATGTCAGTCACCTTTGTGTTAGTTGAACTCGAGCTCAGTTTATGCTGGATTCTCCCTCCCCTATTGCAGCAGTATAAATAAAATCTGCCTTGCCACCTTTGGCAAGTGTCCAGGGCTGATTCTTTTTAACAAGGGTTAGACTCCCAGGTCTGCTGCTTAGTAGTAAAGTGATCCTTAGAAAATCAGCTTCCCTAAGCCTTCATTTTGTCCACCCATAAAATGAGAACAATCATGCTTACCTCACAAGGATAAATACATTTAGAACAGGCCCTAGCACTTAGTAAGACCATAATAAATAAGTCCATAATAAATACTACCAATTATTACTGTTCTATTTCCATGTTTGAGAAACTTCCAAGTCTGAAGGTCAGGGCTATGTTTTCACCTAGCTTATCTCTTCACTGCTGAGCTTCTGATCTGCCAAGATACATAGCGTGTCTTCATGGTTTTCTGTAAATTGTATATGTCCAAACCACACCCAAAAATTTCTCCAAAATGTCCTCAAGACTTTATTTCTTTGCTTGCTTATCTGTTGCTCTCCCAGACCTTTCTCTTTCAACACTATGGTTGCTACTTGGTGACTTTTGAATTTCACTGAAGAAGCCACAACTCTGATACAATCTTTGCCCTGAGGTTCTTTAATGCACTGAGAGGGTTCCAATAAAGATTTCATGCCCTTAATCTGACCTTTGCCTTGGCAGTCTTTAATCAGCTGAAAGGTTTACTTGGCATTTGTCCCTTGAAGTCTTGTTAATTCTATCTCCAGAAGCCATCCTATTTTCCAACCTCACAAGTTTTGGAATATCTGCAAACAACCTGTTTCTTTTCATTGCTGCCTGCAAACTGGAAAATTCTTTCTAGAGCTCATCTAATTCTTTTAATATCTTGCCAAATTCTGTTAACAACAGCTAAGCATTCTGTTTTCCAACTTCTTCTCTTAGTGCAATACATGGAGTCCATCTTCCAAATGAACCAAAGTGGCAGTTTTCCCATATATTTTCCCTTTGCATAATGAACATCTTCCTATCTCTAACCTATGATACTCGTTTCCACACCTCACTGCCCCATTGCTAAACTAATGTCACCTACGCTTAGTTTATGTGATGATAGAACCTCACTTTCGGTACCAATTCCTATATTGATCAGAATAGGAAAGGCTACCCATGGTAATAAACTCCAAATTTCCATAGCTTATCATATAGAAGATGATTTCTTGCTTTCTCAGAGTCCTTGACTCAGAGACTGATGCCACTTACATTTGGTAGGTCTAGCTTCTAGAACACACATCTTTCTAGGTCTCTGTAGGAGGGAAGGAAAGAGCATGAAGAACTCACACACTCACTTAAAAACATCTAACTAGAAGTTACACTGGTTATTTTTACTCAGCTTATTGACCAAATTCTAGTGGTCCCAACTGGACATGAAGAGATTCTTGGGAAATGAAAGGAGCAAATGGAATATCCATATGAGCAATTCTGCTTTGCCTCATCTCCTATTTTACCGCTTTCCTATTCTTCATGATTTGGAGTTGAGAGAGCATTCTTTTTACATACCTTTGTCTTTGACTTCAAGAGAACAGGGTGGCATCAGAGATGAAAAACCCATAATTTATGAAAGAGGGAAAAATGGTGTCTTCACAATTCCAACCTGGCAGGGAAGAACAGCATGAGAGATATTTTTCTAAGGGTAACATAAATACCTTTAACTGGAGTGGGTTACTGTTCTTGAGTACTGAGTCTATGTCACCAGGGGAGGTTGTTTCAGGAGGGAGGGGGATTGTGTGTGGTTTCATTCATTTATTTGTTTTGTTTTTGTTTTTGTTTTTTAACTAATACCTATCTGGGCCCAATCCTGGAAATCTAGCAATCTCAGGTGAGGCTCAAATTTCAATATTTCTCCAGGTAGTTTGGATGATCAGTATGAGTGAGGGACCACTGGACACAAGTCAACCAAGAATGTGTGAAGTTACCAATAGGGGACCCAGGATAAGGGGTGAGAGTTTGAAAATGCTGTCAGGAAAGTAGCAAGATGTTTAAGGAGGCAGAGGATATAACACTTTGTCAGTGAGCAAGCCTAGTCATGAGAAGAAGGAAGATTTCCCTTCACCTGCAGTAGAAGAGAAGGTGGTAAAGAGAAGACATTGTGAAATTCACAGCCCCAGCAGCTTCAGATTCTCCATTTACTGTTCATTTACGTAGTCAACATTTATCTATAGCTCCAGTCATCAACCAGGGACTCTGCTAAGGTGCCACAGATACAGTGCTGGAGAAGGTAGCCATGGCCACTGTCCTCAGGACACTCCTGTATGGTGGACATAGAGGTAAGAACACAGTGTGATGTGTGCAGTGATTTGGGAAGAACAAGGAAGGGGCCTGAGTGGATCAAAGGAAGCCTCCTGGGAGAAAGAAAATTCTTTCCAGAGCTTTACATGTGAAATAAGTATCACGGGCCACACTTTTGAATCTTTTCTGCGATGGGAGAGGTATGCGAAACAAACAAATAAACAAAAAAGCTGGACTTGGACCTCTTTGCCCACAAGGTGCTGGAAAGAACACACACATGGAAGCAGCAGACCTGGAGGCAACACCCCAGTGTTAGCTGTGGGACCTGAGCAGGTGACCCTCTTGGCCCCCCTTCCTCAGTTATACAATCACCCTTTTAACACCTGTTTATCTGGCTAGAGCAGCTGGACTCAGGTCTGGCTTAATGACCATCTCTTCCTTCCTCCTCCCACCATTCTTCACCTTCAAAATAAAAAGCAATACTACTACTGATAGAAATAGTAATAATGCTATCAATAGATAGCACTACTAATACTAATAGAGTAAGTCCCCTACATACGAACAAGTTCCATTCTGAGAGCAAGTTCGTAAGTCCACTTTGCAAGACCAACAAAGTTAGCCTAGGTACCCAACTAATACCATTGGCTATATGGTACCGTACTGTAATTGGTTTATAATACTTTTCGCACAAATAATACACAAAAAGCAAACAAACACAAAATAGGTTTATAACACTTTTCACACAAATAATACATAAAAAACAAACAAACACAAAAAATAAAACATGTTTAGTCTTACAGTACAGTACCTTGAAAAGTACAGTAGTACAGTACAACAGCTGGCATACTGGGGCTGGCATCGAGTGAACAGGCAAGAAGAGTTACTGACCAGAGGTGGGAGAGGAGGTGGGAGATGGTAGAGCTGAAGGATCGTCAGCAATAGGAGACAGAGGGCAAGCTGCAATTTCACTCATGCCTGAAGTTGATGGCACAGGTGCTGGTTCCTTGCTGGAACCAGATGCACCTTTGCATGTGTGAAAGCTCACAGCTTGAAGGTTTGTATGTAGGAGACTCACTGTAGTGTAAATTCATCATATTTATATAGCAATCTACAATTTACACTATACTCTCACACCCATTATCATCTGAAGTTACCACTGCCTGTTCTCTCTCCTCCTTCGTTCCTTCTTTCCTCCCTCCTTCCTTCCATCCTTCTTTCCTGCTTTCCTTTCTTCCTTCCTTCCCTTAATGTCTTCTCCCACATAGCATTTTGACTGGAGTGAAGGGTACTTAAAATAATAGAGTAAATGAATTAAAATCAAAGAGATAAAATATACAGTGACAAAGTGATACCAATAACAAGATTGGCCCTGATGCCCTTATTTATACTCTGGGCAGATTCAAGAATTGGATTTTGGTTTTCTAGAAGCCAAAGTAAAAGGATACATATTTTCAGATCTATAGTTAATAGAATCCACAAAATGAATAATTATCAGTGCTTTGGAGATTTACAACTAGTACTGGCACAAATTTCAGACCTGCATTTCCTCCTGGAGGGGGTCTCATAAATGGGACACTGTGCACTGGAGTGAAGAATGTTCAAGGCAACCTCCCAGCAACTTCCACTTGCAAGAGCAATGCTGGGCTATTTCCTCCAAGATTCCTAGTGTAGGCTATGGTTAACAGAAATTCTTTTGGGGAGGAGAGAAAGATAGTGTGACTTGCCTACCAAGCCTTCCTTGATTTGGGTTGACCTACGGACAGATACAATTTAGAGCTTGGGGAGAGCTGGATAAGCCATGCATTCTGTAAGCATTCCTCATGGGTTCTCTGTAAGTGTCAAACAGCAATGAGCTCGAGATACTCTTGCCTAGTAGCTCACACAAAATTGTTTCTCAAATTTAGTTTCTCCACCTCAAAACCTTGGAATCTTTTCATTAGGAAACATAAATTATGTTGAAGTGTCATGAGGTAGTCCCTTTCTGTATCCTTACTCCCATTCTTCCTCATTGGCCTTGAGTCTTGCTGCAGGGGAAGCACCGAGTGTCACCCTCCTCCCTTGCAGCAAGGCTAAAGCTTTGCCTGGGAAACGAATCCAAGGTATTTTACACAGGATGGTGCCTCTGAACTCCGTCAACTATTCTCTGTATATTGATTTGATGTTCTTGCAGTTTAGGTAGTTTAATGGTGTTTTTAAATAAACATTATTTTCTAATAGTGTAAAGAAGAGGCCTCACTGAAATCAATTTGGGTTCAAGGAGGCCCTTTAGACCCCTACTGCTCAGTTAAGCAGCTGATCATTGGCATGCAGATGGCAACTGTTCCTTCACAGTGCAGCCTTTGGCACAGCTCTGGCTTATTGAGCCAGCGCCCACCTGGAAACATTCTCCACGCCTGAGGATGTTCTCAGAAGAGGAAGAAGCAACTTGAGCACAGATGTTTGGGTGGGAGGTGCTGCAAAGCACTGCTGGTGTCACAGTATCCATCATCACCCATAACCTTCCAGGTCTACAGATAACTTTCCCTGGCACAACCTATATTCAGTTCCTCAACCAGAAAATAGATCCCCTGGCAACCACTCCAGAGGGCTGTACAAGGAAGCTTTAGTCTTTATCGTCTTTGGTCAGTTCTAAAATAGTACCTTCTTGACCATCCTTTTTGTAACCGTTATCTTCAGGTGCTGTGGAAGCAGCAAATGCCAGACCACCATGGAACCCCACAGACAGTCCGACCCAGAGGAAGAACCCAGAGCTTGTGCCCTGGACCCAGACTGCCTGGGTTCTGTATAGTGAGCCAGTCACTTAGCCATTTTGTGCCTCAGCTTCCCAGTTTATCAAACAGAGGGTGGTAACTTTATAGGGCTGTTGAGAGGATTAAATGATTCCATACATATCACTGTTTAAAACAGTGCCTACCACAGTGTACACATGCTTTCTGTTTTTAAGAGCTGTGGTTTGAGCTGCTACAAAGGTTTATAGAGTATGCCAGAGACAACTTTGAGTAGCAGCTGGCTCTCCTTTCCCTTCCCTATGGATATCAAATTAGGGACAGTTCTAGGGAGGCTTAGACTTTCAAACTCAGTAAACAAATGGGAACTAATCATTTCCATTTTTGTGCTAACCCCCCACCATATACTAGGTGCTTTACATATACAATCACCTATAGCCTGCCTGGTTCCTTATGAAGTAGGTACTGTTCCATGTATTATACAGAGGAAGCTGCCTTTCTCTCGATGGAGTATGATTACCATCCAACACTTAATGACTTTAATATTCATCTCACCCAGGTAACGTTACTGGTAAAATACTGGATGCCCAATTAAATTTGAATTTTGGATTAAAAAAAAAGACATTTTAATACAAGTATATCCCAAGTATCGTGTGGGACATACTTATACTAACAAGGCATTCATTTCTTTACCTGAAATTCAAATTTAATTGGATGTCCTGTGCTACATCTGGGAACCTAACTACAGGGAACTAATTATCTTCTGGGTGCCAAGCACTGATATTAGCCCTTTATATAGTTTATAACATTGAAATCATTGGACATGAGGCAGGTCATGGAAAAGGACAGCTATGGATCAACTTATATACCTCTCTGCCAGCTAGTCTGATCTTTCACCCAGTATTCTGATTGCCAGCATCACTTCTGGCATTAGAGAATTTTGTCATATCACAGCCCATTTTCCACATAATTAGCCTTCAACTGTGCTAGTAAGATTCTTCAATGATGAGCTATAGGCAGGGCTATTTTTTAAAAAATCACTAAAAACAATAACAGGCAGTTTGAAGGAAAGACAAGAGCCTTGAATTTAGACAAACGTAAGATTCGAGTTCAGAGTCTCCCACTGGCTGTCTCTGAGCATTAGTTTCATCATCTGTAAATTTCACATCCTCCCCAAGGGGTGCTGAGGGATTAAAGAGGGATGTCTGTATAAGCACCTGCCTCAGTGCAGCACAGGGTGAGTGCCCATCAAGGGTCTGTTCCCTACTCTTTGTCTTTCCATTTTCTAGTAATAGGTAACAAGTGTGAAGATGTTAAATTCTTCACATAAGTCAATATCTCTAGAAATAAAACTACTTAGATTATTTCCTATAGTGAAGGCCCCATCAATAACCAGAACTTGGGAAATTTTGTCAGGAACCATCCCAACTGGGCAGAAGCTTCAACAGTGGGAGGAGAAGAGGGCAGTTCTCAGAGCAGGCTCACCTTTCATTTGGTGTGTCCGTGGGAATTCTTCTCTGGAGTGGAGAAAGCAAAGGAACTGGAAGATTGAGGGTTTATTCAGGTGTCTGAAGGAGGGTCGATATGAAAAATGCAACTTGAAGCCTCTTCCGAAGGAAACGCTGAAACTCAAATTACCTCCTTTGAGATGGGAAAAATGGGTATGCCAAGTTCTGGCCAAACTGGTTGGTCCAAGATTTCCCCTTTGTGTGTTATTTACAGAATTCATTGATATACCAAAGGATGGCTTGGTGATGAAATTTGCATGAAAATAGCAAGTAATCCTAGTGATCATCCAACCAAACCCTCTGGTGGAGCCACGCTGCTAGGACAACCATGCTGTGCAAGCAGGAAGAAAGCTCTGGTTAAGCCCAAGTTTGTTTATCCAGAGCCTGTCTGTATGATGTACCCCCTTCAGCAGAGCCAGCCTCGTTTTCTAAGGCCAGATGCACGACTGCACACATATCAGCTGGTGCCCTCTTTTTTCTAGGGGCAGCATGAAGGAAATGAATATGAACTTCAGTTTAACTTCCCCCTACAACAGCTGCAAAGGCTAAAATTCATTTCTCTACCTCAGCCAGGCTTTGCAGCATCTCCAGCATTATATGAAATTTGCTTGTGAAATAAAGACAAACACAGTCTTGACAGAAATGGCATAAATAATCAATCCTTCGTATATTTATATAGAAGTCAGGTGCAGCTCATGGATGATTGCTTTCTACTTTATTTCTTTACTTTTCCAAGCAATTCAGATAGATGTAGTGGGGCAGTTTGGGAATGTCCCCTCACAGATATCTTGAAAAATAATCAACCCTCAATTAGGTCTGGTTAATGTGGAAGGAAAACAGAATGGAAATCTAAGAAGAATCGTTTTCAGAGCAAGTAACAATTGGCATTTTCTCATCCTCATTTGATCAATTTCCCAAACATCATAATGTGTACGTATCACATGACAGTTTCACCACTGAAAGTCTTGTAAGAGGAACTGGAAACTGGAAACGTATTATAAGATGAGCTTCTTGGGGAGGTTTTCAGCCTCCGTATGCAATCCCCAGACAGCAAAATCACTTGGGACCCATTCAAAAAATTTTAACATGTGAGGAGTGCCAAGTTCCAGAGAGAACGGTGTGCATCCCATGCTTGTTGAATACACATCTTCACAGCAATATGGTATTCCACTTATTAATTCTGTTTGCCACAGATGGCTTCATTATGTGTATTTAATTTTAGTGCTTAAGTAAACATACATTAACGGTGTGTGAGAAATACTCAAGATATCCTTAAGCAAAAAACAGAGACTGTGTAATGGTGTAGGAGAGCCTGCTGGGAGTAAATCTAAATTTAAATTTAGACCGGTTTGTGGAGAATCTCTTTAAAGGCCTTGAGTGTGTGTGTCTCCTTATTTGTGATGAAGTGGAGAGTTTGAGGGGGAAGTAAGATACTAATCAATGAGGCCATAATTTACAACAGCAGTTACAGTGATCCTATTTTTTGCACAACAATTGCCACATGTTGACTGTACAGATGTCTGAACACATGGGAGCACTTCTCTTTCTGAAGACAAATGAAGATTTTCACTTTGTTTGGTAAATGTGTCAAGCTTTATCACTTAGTCATGTGCCATACATTAGGGTGTTTATAAAACTTGGTTTTCTGCACTCTGATTATGTCGTTTTATGATTTCAACAACATGGCGGTGATGAAATCAATATTTTCTGGATTCAAGTGTGTCTCAAGTCTCAGGGTAGAGTTTGGGCAGTGCTTCAGAGGTTAAACACAGGAGAGCAAGAAATCCCATCTATGGACATGACGGCCAGAAAAACATGCCAGTGTTCTTGCCTTCTGTGTTCAGGAAAACAGGGACCAGGTAAAATAGTCTTGTCCAATAAGCTTGGAATAAAAGAGGCCCTGGCCAATCGGATGTCCCAGCTTTTGATCGTAGATCAAGACATAATGCAGCTTCCAAATGCGACAGAATTAAACAGAATATAACTTCCTCTTGTGAGAGGCACAGATGAAGAGACAGGTTCTGAGGAGACAGTGAACACTAGCCAAAGATGAACTCAGAAATAGGATAAAATCTAAGGACAAAATAAATCAAAGGGCAAAATAAAACATTTCAGAAACACACAAATCTTGCCCCTGTTTCAATGTCAAGCCAATGCTCATGCAGGTGGAACAGAACCCATTGTGTTTGAGATGACTTCCTTCTGAGCCAGAAACTAAACTTAATCTGAGTTTCAATGGCTTCTCCAAAACATGTTCAATTCACAAAAACGCTGCTTTTAAAAAGAATTAAAATACTATCATTGGTTATGAAGATGTTGACTTATAGCTTAGGCTTAATATTTAGGAAAACTCAAAATAGCCAGAGTAATAGCAGGCTTTCTGCTCTCTCAGCCACTCAAGGAAGGGCAGGGTTCATGGAAATGAGAATGTTCTGAAAATTGCTCTGGATCGTGGATACTTTCATTATCTTCATTGTCCCAGAAGCATTTAGTTTCATAGAAATTGAATACAATTTTTGTTTAACTTATGGGAAGGAAGTAAAATTCTGTAGAATGGAGAAAAGAATGCTGTCCTGTATTTCATAAGTTTTCAATATGAATATCTTTTTCTTCAACCAGATGAAAATCCACAAAGGCAGAGGAATCCTTTTGATTTTCTTATATCCCCTTATATTAGTGCTAGGCATACAGTTGATACTCTTTGATTATCTATTGGTGGAATAAGTATACCAATTTTGTTAAGCACCGTAGGTGCATTATTTAATACAGTACCTAGAACGATGTAGGAACGCAATGTGTTTTTTGAGTGGCTGAATAGCTGAGCTCAGTCCAGGTCAAAGAGTTGTGGCACCTTGGAAACTCTGGTGATGGAGGCATATGAGCACTTGTGAGCGTACCCCCAGAAACATCTAGGCTCTTGCTCAAAAGCACTTTATTACTAGACCAGAATTTTCTTTAGGTGGCAAAATATGTAGCATCTGATGACTCCCCGGTTCTAGTTGGTCTCAGTTCAAGGTGATGGTTCAGTCCCTGACACTCAGTTTACCTTAAGTAATCAGATAGAAAGTCTACTGAGCACTACTGTTAATGGCAAATAGAAAGTATTTGTGGGAGCTGCAGAAAGTTTGCACCATCCTCTGGAGCCCATTCTTGAAGAGCTCGTTTTACCCTACCAATGTCTCTCTTGCTCAGCAATAATTACCTGGAAAATGCTACCTAATAGCATGGGCACCTTGGTAAGCCTCTGCAAAACTTCAAAAACATTCTTATAAGTTTATGCTTACTGGAAGGTTGATAAGTGGTTCTGGCTTTAGAAAACAGCATTTCCCATTACCTTATAAAAAAGTCAATTTGGAGAAATGGAATTCAAAAACCAAACCAAAAGAATAAGATACAAAGAATGGCTGCATGCTGGAGCATTGTTTAATGCAATGAGGCAAGGATTTTAGGACAATTAACAGTAATGGATTATTCTCAAATATTTGAAAAACGTGTCATTACTACTAAAGAGAAATTTAATTTTCTTATATATGCACCCCCATGATGTCAAAGGAAATATCTTAAGGGTGGTGTAGGTAGCAATCAGTAATTTCCAGGGAAAGAGTCCCAAAAGAAAATAAAAAACAATTTCACTAAAAGACATTTCAAATAGTGTACGGTAGAAATGGCTGGAACTGAAATGAAAAGACTTTTTAAAATTTTTATTCATTTTTTTACCCCCATCCTACATCTATTCTCTATATAGAGAATTTATTTTTTCAAAAGCCACATACTCAAATACTCAAACAGATGGGCGAAGGCTGCCTTGAGGAGGACTTGAAGAAAACACCTGCCCTTCTTTTCTGTGGTTCTTCCACAATTTATGGGTGTCTCAGATGATAACAGGGAATTCTTGTTTGGGAGATACAAATACTCTTGTTCTTAGGTAGTTGCAGGATTTTTTTGTAGACTCTACTACCATTGCAGAACCCTAGGGAGGATGATGAGACCCCCTGATGTTGGAGAAAAAACAATGATTTATTCTGTTGGATTTTTCTAATCAGAGGCATTCTTTATGAAAGTTTTGAGGAAGGATGGGTTGGTGGAGACAAATAATTCAGAACTTCCTATGAATATATACAAGAATAATAAATATTTCTTAGACAGGTATCATATGATATTACTTATATGTGAAATCTAAAAAAAAATGACACGAACTTATTTACAAAACAGAAATAGACTCATAGACATAGAAAACAAACTTATGGTTACCAAGGTGGAAAGGGGGAGGAGGAATAAATTAGGAGTTTGGGATTAACAGATATACACACTACTATATATAAAATAGATAACCAACAAGGACCTACTGTATAGCACAGGGAACTATACTCAATATCTTGTAATAATCTATAATGGAAAAGAATATATATATATATATATATATATTTATATATGTAATATATAACTGAATCACTTTGCTGTATACTTGAAACTAACACAACATTGTAAATCAAGTATACTTAAATTAAAAAAAAAAGAATAATAAATATTTCTTTTTTGTGAACTAAACAGACATCACAAACAAATGAATACACAAACTGTTAAACAATGAAAACCCACTGCCATCCTAACCTTGCCCGTCTAGATACTAGCAGTTTTTCCTGTTAGTGTCTATCATACCAATTCAAGAGATTTATGTGGATCTTATTATTAAAAAGTTACGTAAGTTGTTCTACCTAAGAGTTTTATCAACCGAGAGGCTCGACTTTTATGCTTCAGCACATGCATGGTTCTCACATTGGGACTTTGCTGCAAAGAACTAAAACCCTTGCATTATATTCTTTGCACAATTTGCTTTTTGGTTTCTTAAATTCAGGATAACCATATAAAATCTCCATGGAAGCCATAAAGATGTCCCTTTTGGAAGGTGCGCCTTTGTGCCTACAGTTGGGGGTGGATTGTGGATGGTGCAGAGCCATCACTATCTTTTATCAGACAAAGAATGTAAAAAAGTCCAGGAAACATCTCAACACAAAAGCCTGACCTCTCTGGCCTCTGGGGCCTGAGGCCTAGACAGTCATCCAAGGCTGGATTTTTCCTGAGAACTGCTGCAGGGCAGATTTGAGAGAGGACAGATATTACATCTTTTAGAAGCAAACTCTGAGATCTGAGGATCTAACGGGTTCTAGCTGTACAAAGAGCAGGGTTCAGAGCTCATTGTCAAGGTAGCTGAATAAAGGAAGAGAATCAGCAGTCCAGATCTTAATTCTTTAAAATTTAAAAGCTAATTTTGTGTCTTTTAGTCAATTTCCTGCACAGGAAGGAAGAATTTATTAACTGCCTTCTGGTATTAAATGGAGTACTAATGGGTAAGTACAACAATTCAACAGGTGCCAAGGAGATCTATGGAGGCATTATATCAATTTTAATCGTAATGTCCTACAAATGCATTTGTACACTGATAACTGCTTCTCCCCAACCCTCCCCTTCCCACTGAATTTATTTTGGGAATCTATCTGACTCCAAACAGTAAAATGGCTGTTATATCATTCTAGAGAACAGAATGCTATAGGATCTTATTTATGAATTCCTTCTATGGAAATGTTATTGCACAGTTTAAGTAACTAACTTGAAGTAGCTGAAGACAATTGTTCATCGTTTAAAAAAATAAGAGTGACCAGTGCAATTGAGGGTTTGAATCAGGCTTAGGGAGAAATTCGCTGATCCAGAGCCCAAGATTACCACGCTACACCATGAGTATTTATATAAAATGCACTACAAAATCTTAAAAGAAATGGCTTCTCTACAGCAAAAAGATGAATGTTCACTGTTTTACAGACTGCATTCTATTTTTGTTCTTCATCTTTTTGGGTAGAAATTTAGCTGAATTCAGGGGTCAATAAGAACCAAACACATAAAGCCACAAGTTTCATATAAGTTGTTGAAAACACGAAGGCCAACAATTAGTGCCACGCTCAATAAACTTGTTTAGATTAAGGCGTTCTCTTACATGGATCAGATGCCACTTAGAAGAACAAAAGAGAGATTTTCTTCAAGAATGAATTATTTTTTATACCACACAGCAGGGCTATTTATTATTTCTGCAAAAGGTATTGCTTTACTGCTGTCCCCACCCTGTACCCCACTCTTGGTCATTTTCCTGTACAAGCCATGTAACCTCATTTCCTCCTTCCTAATGGAAAGAAGGATGATCTCAGATGGGAATCACTGGACCTTTGAGTAATCCTATTTTCTTAGAGATTTAGGATGGGAGGAAGTGGATAAGACTTTTATTATTTTTGGTTGTTCTCCCCAAATTTCTTTGAATATTAGGATTTACCTCAACTTCCCCTTTTGAACAGTGAACCTTTACTCTTTGTTTATTTTAATGAACAAGAAAAATAACACTGATGATGGAAACTTCATCATTGGGTGAACCTGGAATCTTAAGCATGAGCAGAGAAGAACCTGGGGAAACAGAGGGTCATGGAATTTTTAAATTATGGAAATATTAGGAGTTTGAAAAATAAAGAAATAAAGGCCTATTTTGATTAATGGTCACACCTCCTCTACCAGACCACTATGTAGAGACAGAAATTCATGATGTGGGGAGGACAGAAATGTGGAACAGTTTTCAGGCCACACTGTGCATCCCTGAAGACTTAAAGGCTCATTTAAAATTTTTCCTCAAACAAGCATGTTGTATGATCACAGAGGGAAAGCACTTAAAAACATCTTTCATGGCTACGCACATCAGCTCACCGGAAATGACACACAATTTTGCCTGGACCCATTTAGATAGAGTGCAATGATCTCAGTAAACATTCTATCACCTACATCCCTTTTCTCAAATATAGCATCCGGGGATCTTTAATGATCTTATGTTTAGAGATACGAGTCTAAGCATGAGGTTTTAACTACTGAGAGAAAATTTCTCCTTGTTCTATAATATGGTAGACCAAAATTCTAGAGCTCAAGGTTCTGGAATTAATATTACTATGAAGGGCTTCTAATTTGTACTAAAGATGTGAAGCACTAATCTGAATTATAAATCTGCCTTATTGACTAAAACTGTACTTTTTTAAAGGAATATTTTGCCTGTGATATCCTCCATAATAATATTTTTGGTGTAAATTTGTAAAATAATATTTAAGTAGACTCATTAAAGCCATATCTAACAACAAAATACTCACTGTGGATTGTTCATTTCCCATCTAAGAAAAGCTAAGTTCCAAACACTAAAATGCTAAAAACCAAACCAAACCAAACAAAAAATATGCCCCAAAACAAGCACACACACACACAAAAACAGTTAGTCCTCAGTTAGAAAACTTAAAATTTTTTTTTCAAATTTCTAACTAATCAAAGTGAAGAATAGCAAGCTTACAATGGTAATAAATTCAACCAAGTGGGAGGAATTTGAGAAGTAATAGCAGTAGAGTATAAATTACATGCAAGCACACAGACATTGCCACACAGATGTAAATAATCTTGCTTCAAATGGACCATGAAGTTTAAATTACTTTCCACACCAACAATATAAGGCCAAGAAACAACAACAACAACAACAAAAACCCCCCGCTAACCTTGGTTAAAATAATACCGTGACCCTCTAAAGAAAAACACAAAAGAAGTGTAGCTGATAATTTAATGGTTGCCCTGGGTTTTCATAAACATGTCACTTGCACCATTAAGAATATCATTTGCTTCTATTTTCCCAGTGCTCGGAAACAAGAGAAGAGTCGATTCTTGGCCGTTCACCTGCATATGTCTCAAATTGTCATCCTTAGGATATAAAATTGTTGTAAGACTTTTACAGTGAGGGCATTAAAATATCAGTGTGTAGCACCCAGTGAAGGCCTTACTATTTTTTTGAATTTTGATCAAAAGATGTGACCAAAACTTTTTACACGTATTGAACTTTCATGGTATGTAGGTACTCATTTCCAGAAAAGAGTAAAAAATTACATTAAAATCTTTTTTTAGTTACAAAGGCAATATATAATGATATGAGGAAAATAGAAAATAAAAAAGTGAAAGAAAGAAGAGAGAAAAGCATTCAGCATATAACTTTGTTTCTCATATCAATTTGTGTGTGTGGGGATGATCTCCTTATACAAACATATACTCAAAAATATGTAATCATGTTGTTCATATTGTTTTGCAACTAGATCTTTAAATTCACATTATAACATGGGTAACTTTTCATGTCATTTAAGATACTTTTTCAATAGTATTTTTTATGTTTGGAAATAGTTCATTATGTGAGTCTATATTGTCTTCAAATAATCTAATATTTCTGTAAATCTAAGTTGTTTTCAAACTTTAGTGTCATATATATTATTGCAGTTATTGTCTTTGAACTTATTTCTTATTGGATATCCCTAATTTTTCCCCATATAAGAAATTCCCCAAAGTGAAATATCTAGATTCAAGAATATTGTCCTCCAGAGGGTCTGTATCTCTTTCTACCACCACACACAAGTTATCACTCACTACACTAGTTAATGCCAATCTCAAAAGTGAAAATTGTAGCAAATTACTGTAATTCACATTTTTTTAACCTGCAAAATTATATCTATACCAGTAAATGTACTGACCAATTTTCTATCAAGGTGCTAGTGATCTTACTGATTGTAAGATCATTTCATTTATAAAGGATGTTTATCTTTTGTTGAGTTAAATATTTTGAATATTATACTCAGGTTTTTATTTGCTTTATGTTTGCTTATGGTGATCTTTTAATGCAAAACATTTTTTTCTGATGTAATGATATCTATCAATCATTATTCCTTTGGTGTCCTGCTCAGAAAGCCCTTTCCCTTGCAGTAATCATAACTGAACCATTTATTGAAGGCTTACATTGTTAACTGAATGAAAATAATTATCCATTTGTTTCTTCTTTACTTTTTCTTCTCTTCATTTAAATTTTAATATATCTGGGATTTATTTTGGTAAATGATATAAAAGAGGAATCTAACTTTATTTTTTGCCCAATGATAGTCCCTCAGTCCAAAAGGATTTACTGAATAATTTAATCTTTCTCATTTGACTTGAAATGCCACCTTTTTCATGTGTATTTTAACAGCCACATGCAAAGCAATCAAGTGTCATACATCAAATTCTTCCGTGACTGTAGAAGATATCACTGTTAATTTCACCTTTTAAAAATGTAAGTACATGCTTTATACTTCCGTGAATGGTATGGTCCCTAGAGAAATTCCATGATATCAATTAGAAAGTTCAACTTTCTTTTATAAACTTAAAGTGGCATCCTCAACTCTCGTATAAAATAATACTGACTAGTATTTTTACTATAAAAATTATAAGCAGACTCAATGGCATAAACTTTCTTCTAGTCATTCCAGGGAGACTCTACCCAGTGAAAATATTGTATGTTTATGTTGCATATCAAGGTATTAAAAAAGCCATAGTACAAATAATACCAGCTTGAATGCAATTTAGAGACCTTATTTTATGTGTGTGAAAATACCGAAATACTTTATCTCAGATGAAGAATTAGCGTTCCTGTCAGGAAAAATTTAAATTAAGACTTCTTGGTTTACAACTTGGCAAAATCGCATCTGAAATCCATTTTTTGAAGCTCTATAAATCAAAGGAGCTTAGCAGAGCACAGTTTTGTTGTTGTAGTTGTATGTGAAAATATTTAGATCTCGACTGGCAGTGTTTCTCAATAGTGCCAAGTAAAAGCAATCACTTAGATATTAAATTCTGAAAAAAATCAAGGAATATAAATGCAGGGGGAAAAAAAAGAACCTGACTTGCTATTTTTTTCCATAAGGGTATGAATGCTAAAAATAAATGATGGTCAGAATTTCTAGAACATAATCGATCACTCTTTTTTAAAAATATAAATATTAAGACAGTGGAAAAAAATTTGGTTGAAGTAGAAAACAATTTAGCTGAAGGAAAATATTTAGAATTTTCCTTTTATTACCACCTTTCTTTTCTAGACAGTAAATCATCTAGGTTTATTTGTGGGGAGAATAGGGGTTGGTTTTTTGTTTGTTTGTTTACTTAGATAAGAACTGTCTCTAGATATAAGCCTGGTTATATCTGATGTTTCTGCCCAAGTGTCCTTTTGAAGAGGAGAACAAGAATAGGCACACGCTTTGGGTGGATGATTACAAGATAACTTTCACATCTGTTTTATCACCAATGGAAAAGCAAAGCTTTCATTTTCCCATTCCCTATTGAATGCAAAGCGGGTTCTGTCATATCAAATTAGAACCACGTTAATTTGTGCTACAGTCTAATAAAACCTCTTGGTAAAAGAATTCATGGAATATACTTTCTCAGAAGCCGCATAAGAGGTAAAAAGCAAAAACTGGACCTGCCCACCTGCATTCCTACCCCAGCTTTTCCCCTTAGAATCTGTGTGATGTGGGGAAGTTATTTAATCTCCCTGGGCCTCAGTTTCCACATCTGTAAAAGGAGAATTTAAAAAAAAATTTTTAAGATGCCTATTGATAAGTTTGTTGTGAGACTTGAACGTATAAAAGCCTTTGTAACTGTGCCTGGCACCCCCTAGGTGCTAGAAGAGGTAGTATCATTATATTTTAAAACTATACATTCCAATGGTTTTAAGGTTGGTTTTTTTAGTCCTTTGCAGTTTTGAAATTGACAGCAACAATGTAACCAGATTTTGCTGCTTGATTGGAACAGAAAATAAAAGAGCTTTAAGAAAATGGCAGAAGATAAGAAGCCAACCGAAGCCAGAGAGTCATCATGCTCTTGGATAACTGAAATCAAGTCCTGAATGTGACTTTATGAGTAACATAAAAATGGAAAATTTTTATTTTTTTTTCTTTTCTTAAAATAATACTAAAGAAAAATAAAGCAATCAGGCCATACTTTATTCTTATTTAACCAAAAGATTAGCACAGTGGGTTGCTGGTTTTCTTCTACTTTTTTTTTTTTTTTTTTTTTTTAATTTTCCATTAAGCAAGTTCTTTTAAAACAAATTTGAACTTTTCCCATCCCAGTGATTCCCACGGACAGTTGGCAAAGAATCTTGGATTACTTGCAAAACTGGGATTTTTTCCAGACATGAGTAACTTGTTAAAAAGGCACTATTTCCTTAATACTAACAGTAAATAGAGTTCACATCCACATAAATCCTCGGTGGCCCATTGGGGAAAGTTTTATGTGTGTGTGTGTGTGTGTGTGTGTGTGTGTGTGTGTGTATGGAATCTTTTTTTATTCATAAAACTCTTGGCTCTCAGCATGTCTGTTTATATTCCACTTCTTAAAAATAAATACTCACGTTTATGCCAGTTGAGGTTAAAAGGTATCATTTTTCCAGTTGCCTGCTGTGTGCCAATGATTTTATGATGGATACATTCAGGATACCGGGCTAGAATTCCTGAAGAGTGTTTCTCTTCTATTTATTCTAATTTACAAAAAAAAAAAATAGGATAAAACTTAATCACCATGTAATTAAAATACGTTTCCATGAAATTTAGTTTTATTGCAAAAGCTCAAATAAATATTTTCAAGACTTACAAGGAAAATTAAATGTTGAGTTTTAAATTCAAATAGCAAATTTGGTTTCCTTTTGTACATCAGGATGGCATAAGTTACTGTGGTAATCTTTAGCAGTTACTATTCTGGATATAAATTATCTCTTATTTATCAGTGGGCGATAATTATAGGACTCTTCCCATTTACAAGATTTTTTGAAGGATATGTACCTTAAAGTTATCCTTTATTAAGATTTGTTTTGTAAATGTTTTTCATGAGACTGGCAGCCATTCAGTGAGATTTTACAAGGCCACACAGTGACACAGCAGTGGGTCAGGGACTAAAACATATGAGGGGCATTTCTCCCCACCCTCCTTTCACAGTGATGTGTGTATACCAGAATTCTCTCTGATTCTCTTTATCTGGGTGTCAAACTCCCTCTGTCTTTGCAGTGCAGGACTGGGTATATTTTGATAATAGGCAGTCCCATGAGATATCTTGCATTTCCTGCTTCCGGTCAGATGTTCCACAAGAATAACTTCTCTACATATGTTTTTGCATTTTTGATCACAATCCCAGCTGGAATCAGGAAGTTTGGAGGCAGCATGGAAATGGAAAATAATTGAAAGTCACAGCAGCACTTTTTTGACTTTCAAAAATATTTAATTTTCTGGCATTCCTGAAGGGGAAAAAAAAAAAAAACCTGTATCATCTATTATCTACTTAAATGTATGCTACCATCTCAGTTCTTGATTCAAGATACATTTTTATTTAAAAGAATAAGAGAACAGTTATAAGGGGATAGGAGATTTCCCAAGGTCAGACAGTCGGTCACAGGGAGTTACGGGGCTGGAACTTTTAAAATTGTTAATTGAGGGCTTAATTGAAGCAATATTAGTCATTATCACTAGCCTAGGTTACTTCTCATGCCGATAAAACACATGCCATCATATAACTTCTCTAATGAATGTATTTAAATAATTTAAATAGAGAAATAGAACAGAAATAAATAGTCTTCTCAAAAGGCTTAAAGATGAATTCTAAACATGGTTTTGCTATGTCATTCTAAAAAACTGTCCTCTGAGCTTCATTTTACTTCTCTGCCAAATGGTATCATAACTTTGCACAGGATGTCTATTAGAATTAATTTAAAATGTGGATCAAGTGCTTAGATGGTGTGTGGCCTCTAAAATGGGCTAAAAAATATGAACCCCTTTGCTGATCCTCTTCCTTTTTTCTGTCCTCCTTTCAGAATGTAAACCTGACAATCCTTAACAAGATGGGATCTTCAGAGACACAACTGCATCCTTGGATCATGCCCTTCACCTAGGCTAGAGTCTATTCCATTGGCCAGTAAGATTCAGACTGAAACAGAAATAGGCAAAATGCCAGTTTTACTGTTAATTTGTACCACCACTATTTATATCACTAACGTTTTATTAAATTTAAACAAACTGCTTAAGTAAAATAAACAGTAATCCATATATTTACTCCTAAAATTCTGAACAATTCTCCAGCTAAAAACCCTGCCCCATAGCTGTCATGGTGATTCAGGTGGTTGAGCAAACATAATGGAGATGTCCCGAGTCTTCTCTCTTTCTGGCTGTTTCCTGGGCTCCATTTGAAACCCCAGGAAGAGTTTACTTTTATTGTTTGTTGTGTTCTGTTTTGCTTTTGGTTTGGGGGTTTCTTGTAGAGATTTTTTTTCTATGAAAATTCCAAGGTGGTTTTTTTTTTTTTTTTTTTTTTCCATCTTTCTTTTTTTCTTTGGTATGGAAGATGTAGAATGAAAACCAAAATTTACTGGGGATCAAGTATAGTTCAGTCTCTTTGCATACCTTACCTTTTAAAAAGAACCCAATGACATAGGTATTCTTATCTTCTTTTATAATGTGGAAAGGGGGCTTAGTGGCAGTTTAGTTGGGTCAATTTCATGATTGGGAAAATGGCAGAGCTTAGATTCAAATCCAAGCTGTGTGCCTCCAAAGACTCTTCTTTGTTCTTAACTCTCTGTCCTTCTGTGTCCATTAAGGGATGGGATTCTGAGCACCTATCATTAGAGTTTATAGAGCAGAGTTCTCCAAGAGTAAAATCTCTCAAGTAGAGCACACTTAGGAATCTGGTTTTAAAATGCAGATCAAATGGTGCTTTAATCAATGCTAAGTTTCTTGAGTGGGATAACCATTTTTGTGATGATGTAGGAGAATGCCCTCTTGCTTGGAGATGCCTGATCAAGTGTTAGGTACTCAGGATCTTGCTATATGCAGCTTACTCTCAGATGATTCAGCAAAATAACTGACCAATCCAGCTGTAGGGGTATGTAGGTGTTCATTGTATTAGTCAACATTTCCTTGACTTGAATGTTTTCCAAAATAAAAAGTTGGAGAGTGTTACTTTTGTGCATTTGGGATACTAGAGAATTCTTAATCCACCATGTGACCTAGGGAATAAACTTTCCTATCTCCTGATTTTCCTATATCTTCATTTGCAATCAATGTGACAATAATGGTTTTTTTTTTTTTTAATTCTAATTTACAGAAGACAGACTAGGTAAACAGATATTCCTCTGTTGGTTTTATAAGTTTTAGTGGTTCCGTATATTGACAAAATGGTGTATATTAAAAAATGTTGTGACAGGTTTGGGGAGTCCCTTGAGCAGTAGTGAAGTAAATGAATGGGGTCCATAGGTATCATTTAAAATGTAGTGACTTGAGACTGGGGTTCTTCATTCATCATACCCAGGTCCGTATCTGAGCTTAATACATGCTGAATGTTAATTAACTGGGGGACTTCATGGGTCTCTAGGGATTTGGGAGGGGGGTAATCATTCATACTTATGAATGAAAGAGCAGAAAGGAAAAAAGGAGATAGTTTAACACAGAGACAAGGTGTTGGAGAGATGTTGAAAATGTGAACCACACTTAGTTGAGCACCTATGTACCAACTACTATGGGAGATTTTCTTAATTATTCCTTCCAATGACCCCATGAGACAAGAATTTGTAATACTCCTTTTATAGAATGAGCAGTTGAGATTTAGAGTTTTAGTAAAGACTAGCAGGTGGTGGATTAAAACTCAAGTTATTGGGGTTCATAACCATGGATTGTCTGCTATATACCAGGTAACTGATCCTTGCCAACAAGGAGCATGTTCATTAAGTGTGGGAGACTTTAGTTTCAGAACCCATGCTTTGGGAAGAAGGGAGAACAAGAGAAAGGAGGCAAATATTTATTTGGCACCAACTGTCTGCAAAGCATTAGATAAGCATTTATTCTTTCATTATGTTAGGTCAAGCTCATCAGGATATGATTCCAGAAGTAGAAGACTTGGTCACATGGAGTTCATCATTTGGTTGAGGAAAGGTACCTCCAATGTTATTCGGATAAAGAACAATGGCACTGGACTGGGAGTCTGGATACACTAAATCTAGTAGCGTTGTATTCATAAATGACACGGCACTTCTATGTTTTATAGTCCTTATTCAACCATTTTACAGACCTAAGGAGCTTAGCAATCAGATAGTCATGCCAGGGACATTTTATCAGTAGAGCATGCCCAGTTAAATTGTATGGAGAATATAATTTTGTGCAGAGCTAATGTGCATCTGAAGCCACTAGGTAGGTCAAAGAGTTCTTATCTTAAAAACAGGTTAGTGAAATATGGCGTCAAGGCAAGACTAGGCAGGGAAGTAGCAGATCATCTGGTCTTGGGAAACTAGGATGCACATAGTGTGTCCTTGAGTTGTCTTTTGACCCAATCTCTTTGGATTGAGTGGACAAAACTGGACACTAAATGGGAGAATTGTGGAATCATGGCCACTGTTCGGGAAACTCCAGGCAGCTCCTAGAAGAAGAATCATCCACACTGATACTGAAGCCAGAGTAGACAACTGCTATCAGGTGGTACCAAACTGTACCCAGACATGTCACAAGTATATAACACCACATTTTTTGTTATTGAATTTCTTGGCTCCTACTTTTACTATGGCAGGACTTTGCCTTAATTTTCTTAAGAGTGTGTAGCTGAGGTCTATTCTATTTTTTGTAGAAAAAGGGTACTAGAACAGTGGTACCCTGTTTTCATGAAATGAAAAGCCATTTCATAAATACTGACCCCATGCCGAAACTTCCTCCTCTATATTGGATTGAAAGAGAACTGGGTGGAATATTATGTGGCTAAATAAAAGAATAAGAAAACTCTTTATTACTGATATGAAATTATTTAAAATAGATATTGCTAAAAGTAAAACAATGAGTATAGCATATTTGTTTCGATGTAAATATATATGTATGTTATATACACATATACACGTATATATTTATTATATATATACACATATATTTATATTATCTGAATAAAACATCTTTTGAAAGATACATAAGAAACTTACAGGATGAGAAATGAATGGCTGGAACACAGGGGTGAAAGAGAGATTTTTCATAATATAAACTGCTGAATTCTGAAGCAAATAAATGTGCTACTTATTCAAAGGATAAATACAATATGTTTGGAGGTGAAATAATGGAAAATGAAATGACTTTATAACTACATGTTCTAAGATATTCACTACCCTGTCTTGTGCCACTCGAAATTAACTTATGCTCTGCTTTGGAAAGCACTTGAAATAATAAATACAAAATAGTTGACACAGATTCTGGTACTTTCAAAATACTCATTAAATTATGGTACTTAGCATTACATATAGGTTTGTTTTTTTAAATCTTTCTTTTGAGATACTATGTCCCACACACTCACAAATATTGGGAAGAGGTTTGATAAAGGGGGAGACTGAATATAAACTTAAAAGGATACTTTAACAAAACATGGATGTATCTACTAGGTTTCAAGGGCTAGAGCTCAACTGTAATTAATGAAAGAACTATTTTTGTCAAATTAGTGCAGCCACTGTGCATTTTTATCCTCTTGTGCTATCATGATATCCTTTATGCCATCTCAAAACTATTTTTAAACCATGTATTATTAAAAAAAAGGGATCCAACTTGGGCGTTCATTAGGTTAAGATGGATGAGAATAAAGCTTTATCCTCAACAGATGCCCCACTTTGGCATAACGGTCTAATTCTATTTAATTTAGTCACTGGCATCCTCGCCTCCTCCTGTCAAAGTGAATCAACCTGAGTGCTAATTTTTGAAGCAAAACCTCTGTGATCATTTCACTCGTGATTTAATCCAGATCTAACCTCAGGCCTTTCGAGGTTCGAGGTCAATGACCCAGTTTATTCTGCCATCAGCCTCTGTATCAGTAACCATTGTTATTCCTCTAAAGGTTTTTACTACATGCATTATTCCCCGGGTGTGTATTCCCACAGGATTATGCAGGCAGTTAAAGGTGATTTCAGACTGCAACTTGGAGAAACTTGGCAAGAGGTTTTGAAGTCTTTGGTAAACAGAGGGAAAAGCATATTGAGTATAATCTTTGCCTCCATGAGCAGAAACCAACAACTAAGGAACTATTTGACTTTCTCAAATAAGAAGAAACTCAATCACTGGCATCCATGCTGGTCGCCAAAGAGTTTTACAAAGAAATGCTGGAGCTTCTATACTCAATATAAAATCTATAAAGAAAATAAAGTTATGGGTAGTATGCTAAATGTTCTTAGAGATGAATGAACATACATGACCTCAAATCTGGGGACCTTATTTCACTTTTTTTTTTTTTAACAACTAGTACATTTTAGTCTCCTTCATCCATAGCAGTTAATACATTTTGTGAATTTCCCTTTATGTTTTAAATAATTTTCCCTTCCCTAGTGTCCCACCAGCGCGTCTGCAGGGAGCAGCATGCGCATTGGAGAAGCTCTCCTTAAGTAAAGGAGAAATCCCAGGGATGTGCGGCTCCACACAGGAATCGCTGCTCAAGGGCTTCACCTGTCCCAGGAGGAGTTAAACTGGGTTTCTGTGTCAAAGATGCTGAATGAAATCGGGGGTGGAATTGTTAAAATTGGAAATGACCTATTTAACGATATGCGCATTCCCATGATTGGTATAAATCGGTCCAACCTTCTAATTCTCTCATCAGAATTAATTTATCACACACTTTGATGCAGGCAGGCTTCTTAGCGATTTGTTAAAGGAAAAAGAATCTGTATCATTACTCTTTATAATTCTTTATAATCTTTATGATTTCTCATTCTCACTCTTAATAACAACAGCACAAAGATGGCTTAAATCCCCCTGAAGCTTGGGGGAAGAAAAAATAATGGAATGGGAGTTGCTAAGAGAAATCATAGAAAAGAGCTTGCACACTGAAACAATTTATTTTGGCTCCATCACAGATCAGAAATAGAATGCATAGTTACCTGATAATTACAGTATTATGTCGGACTGTACTTTATTTCCCAAATTTCATTGCTGTGTGTGCATAATTTGATTTTTCATAAAATTAAATACTTGGAAAAATCACCTAACAACTTCTATTTCACCCTTCCTAAATCATTCAGTCATCAGCTATAAATCTAAGGAAAATTCCAGAAGTTATTACTAAGGAAGGTTAAACAGTATTCCCCACATGTAATGAATATGCTTTTATTAATGAGACATAAGTATATTTTGGTATCCACTTATTTATTCTGTAAAGAGAATATTTTGAACTGCCCTGAAAACTAAAATGTATAGTTTAGGCAGAGCTTAACTGAGCAAAATCAGATTGGAAGGACTGTAATGTATCCCAGTCAGTGATATTACCACGAGATGTAGATTTTTCAATTAGAGGCCCCTAACATCTATTCAGATGGATTTTGCATTTAGAACTTTAAAAAATATATCTTAAATTTTGCATTTGGCTATGGACAAATAAGTGTTTTAGGTAACATTTCATCACAGTTGGCATGAACTTCACATAGTTCTGCTTTTCTTTTTTTTTTAACCAAATAATATTTTGTTTTTAGAAAATTGCATTACTTTCTTTTTCTTTTTTTTTTCTTTTTTTGGATATGTGACCTTTAAGAAAAGGTTGTGCTGTATATTTCAGCCATCAAGCATTGAGAAAATTGCATTAACAGTAAAATAATATTCTTACTGCCAAATGTACAAGTATTCACTAACAGTAATCTTGGTCTCCAAGGCCCAGAGCAGTGCTTCATCATGCTAGCATGGCGGCCTTGACAGAAATCTTCCCTGAAATCCATCCTCCTCTCTGTCATTCACAGCTCTCTGATTCAAACCAGCTTGGCGCCCACATAGGCTGGCTGACCCGTTGCCCCAAAGCCTGACGTCCCCAGAGTTGGCAAGTGATTTCTTCAGGGACCTTCTGTCCTGGGCTGACTGGCAGCTCTGACCACTGGGGCTGGTCTCCATGACATTTTTGGACAAAAAGTGGGGGACTTACAGAAATGTAATCCTGTGTCTTAGTGTATAAATAATACTAATATGCTTAATATACATTTACATTGTTTTACAAAGAGTTTATAGCTAATACATGAAATAAAAATGTATTTCTCTAAAAGATGTATTGTTTGGGAAAACAATATTATTGTTATTTTTTATGGATTTTTTTTATCAAGTTACTGAGAAACTCATGTAAATGTTGATGATCCCAATATGCCTAAAATTAGACTTGTTTTACAAAACTAATGTTCAATGGCTTAAATGAAGATATAAATAGATTATTTCTGAGTCCTAAATAGAATTATTCTATCTAAATCAATGAAGAAAAGAATGATGAACAATCATGCTATTTTATATGATTTTCACTGGTAACCAAAGAATTCAAGTAAAAACGTTTAAGGTGGTAACTTTGATATTTTTCTCAAAATTCAGACAGATGCAATGCTCGTGTATGTGTGTGTGTGTGTGTGTGTCTGTGTCTGTGTGTCTGTGCATGTATGCTCTTATTTCCCTTCGCTGTATGGCCCCATCTATGACCAGGAGGGTCAAATCCATGGCAAGTTCATTTCTGGGCGAGTTCTGCCAAATTATATGATGTGAATTGATGTCCACTAGGATTTAGAACAGACCCTGATTTAAGTTCTTAGACTGAACTGGTCTACAATTGTTAGGATAAAAGGCCAGTTCAAACCAATTAATTAGTCTAATTCATCTCAATCTACTTAATTTTATACCTTTTAGGGCATATAGCTATGTGGGATAAGTTTGGAAAAAGTAATGCTGTGGAAATACAGAAATACAACCATTCCCTGGAAAACAATTACTACCAAGCTATGTTCTATTTTTTTTTTTTTTAAGATTTAGAATTTTAGACAGTTTTGTAAATGAGTTCTTGGTGGTGACAGAATAATTTTATGTGAAACAGCATTGGGTAGAGTATCCTGTGGGCACTGAACAAAAAAATTAAAACAGTTAGAGGAGTCACATGATTTTGTTAAAACCTATGGCAGGCTGGGATTCTGGAAAATAATTTGTGTTCCATAAAGGCTTTCTTCCCAGTAGAGTAGTTCCATACAAGTACTAAATCTCAAAACAAATTAGTTCATGCCTATCACTTGAAATTTTTACAATTTAGACATTTAAATATCAGAGTTCGACTTAATGGTATGAACAGGTTGTAGAGATTTGTTAATTTGAAATTCCATTTGGTAACAGATGCAGTAACTTGTCTGGCATTAAAACTGTGTTTAAGGTAATCACTGCACTTGCTCTTTTGTTCTAAGTGCTTTACAATCCTTAATTCACATAAAACATCTGTGAAATTTAGTTAGGAGTGTGGTGAGTAAAATTTAATCCCTGTTTTATACCAGCATGTTCTGAAACATGCTTACATATATTTCAATCTTCCTGTGTGAAAAATCCATGTGGGAATCAACAGGAAATTGTTTTACTGATATTCTAAACCTTTTGGGCAATAGAAGATTAATGCACTAACAGAATTAAGACTATGCCAAGCTGAAGACTCTTTCCTCCTTTGATTTTGACACCAATTAGAGGAACAACTGTAGAAGCAAATGAAGATTCGAGGATCATTTTGGTGGCCAGATATGTCTTTGTTAAAGTGAAAGCAGTTGGTTTCTTTTTTATGTCATTGATTAAATAGAGGCAAAGTGGAGTAAATTATTTTGCTGAGGACATCACTGTTAGGTAGAAATGGTGCATGTGTGCCACATATGCTACCACTGGCACCTCCTACATCCAATGCAGACAACACTAACCAACCTTGTTCTTTTCTGAGAGCCTGGGAGTAGCCTCAGACCCCTTATCAGAGCTGTGTTTCTGGCACCCATTAGCAGATGAGCAGAGTTACATACCAGCAGGAACTTTTCTAAGTTACTAAGAAGTAAGAGGTAAAGTGTAAGCCTTGGAAACGCTTTCCAGTGTGGATATAACATAAAGAATACCGCTAATAAAGCCACCAAAGAATTTAACATGGAAGATATTTCCTGTAAATCTCATCTCCCCAGGTACTAATCTGGAAATATTTATCTAGCACCTTCTATGTGGAAAGTACCATGCTATATAGACACTATGACACACACACATGCACACACAAACACTGTATCTTTATTTCTGTGCCACCTCATTTCACAAAGGATTTGTGATTGTTCATAAGTATTTTACATATAGGTCTATGTTTATGTGTACATATATACATGTGTGTGTGTAAATACAGGATATAAACAAATGATGGAGGGACTCCTGTTAAAGGAAAAAGTAGATAATGGAAAAAGTTAGGGCAGGATAAAATTACCAAACAAGGTATACCTTCTACAGGGTGTTGTAAAGTTGATGGAAGTAAATCAAACTTTTGCCTTCCGGCTTACTTCTCAGTGATGAAAGCAAAGAAGGAAACACATTCAGTTATAAAGACTTACTGGGTAATAGATCATATGTTAAAATCAAACAAGAGAGGTTTTCCAGATATTGAGATGAGAGGAAAATTTTTCCCATGGATTTTCACTTAGAGAACCTTGTACTGTTTGATGAATGGGAAGCTTGCCAACATCCATCCAATAATTAAAATATTCAGTTGGATGTGAAAATTCTTCTAACAGTCCTTGAAGTAGACCAGTGACCTAACACCTATATAAAATACAGTAAAAGGAAGTCTATGAAGAGGTAAAATATCGCAGGAAAAAATGTAGCCCTCTTATGATCCTTCATTTACGAAGAGTAGAATTTAGGAAACTGACGTTCAGATCAAACTACATAGAGGTGATCATTCTGGTGGGCAGGAGGAGGTGGTGGTGATTGAAATCCAGAGGGTGGGGAATACATGCTCCCATTCCCAACACAGAGAACTGTCGTCTTTGATCTGTGTTACACATGAGCCTTGTGAGTATTGCATCTCACATTTAGATATCTGATATGGATAAAAGAGCAGAAAGCCTGAAGGTAGTAATCTTTAGCAAGAATCTGGGGTGCAGATATATGTGGAGCTAATTAAAAGAGCTTAATAATGCTTTGATAACTGATTCTGGGCAGCAAGATGTGAAAGCCCTTTTGTCATATGGCAGATGTTTTTCCCCACCTCAACCCAGAGGAACCAGAGTCTTCCTTAGGAACTGTTCCGAGTCTGTTCTAGATGGGAAATTGGTGTGCAATGCCTCCAAGTTCTTCTCTGCATAATAGTGTTTTCCAGGAAGCATTAATTTTAAAGGATGATATAAAAACTTCATGATCAAATAAGTTTGGGAATCAATGGAAAAAACAAAGTTCAACAAGTTATCTTCTTGTAGGACTTCTCAAAGCCTTTACTAGGCTCGTGTAAACTGCAAATTTCCAAGAACAGTCAGGTTTTCTGATGCTGATTAAATTATGGGCCACTCTTTTCACAAAATGTTTCAGTGACATAACTTTCTAGAACAGTCATAGCACAACTCAAAAAGTATTTTAACCTAGAACATTATTTTAGTAGACATTGCCAACTTTAGCACAACTTTTGCAAGGTTTATCCACATTGTAGCATGTATCAGTACATCATTCCTTTTTTATGGTCAAATAATATTCCATTGTTTAAATATATCACATTCGTTTGTCTAGTCATCAACTGAAGGACTTCTGGGTTGTTTCTACCTTTTGGTAATTAAGAATAATTCTTTTATGGACATTCATGTACAAATGTTCATGTGAACATATGTTTTCATTTTTCTTGGGTATATACCTAGTTGTGGATTTCTGAGTCAAGGGTAACTCATGTTTAACCTTTTAAGAAACTGCCAGATTGTTTTCCAAATTGGGGACACCATTTTACATTCCCATCAGGAACGTGTGTGTATTTTCTAATTTGTCCACATCCTGAACAAGTCTTGTTACTCTCTGACTTTTTGATTATACCATCTTAGTGGGTGTGAAATAGTATCTTATTTGTGTTTTGATTTGCATTTCCTTAATCACTAACTATGTTAAGCATCTTTTCATGTGTTTATTGGCCATTTGTATAAATGACGATAGTATAAATTGGAGAGTGGGGCTGCTCGCATTTTTGACAATATCAATTTCCATGTTCCTTCAAATTAAAATTTAGTTCTATTTTAAAAGGGAAAATCAAACTTACTGTTTCTAAATCAGAATATCTACATTTTACTTGAAAAGAGGAATGTATTCTATGGAAATAATCTAATAGAAAAATGACCACATAATAGGGTTTGAACTTGTTCCTAACATAAAGAAAACTAATAAGATTTTACTTAAGCCCTGCCTTATATTTTGGCTTTAAGCAAAACTTGACACCAAGTAAAGATTCACAGAGTGTTTGATTAGCTTTTCCTTCTCAAAGTAACATAATTCGTTTCAGGAAAAAATAATATAATAAAGACAAGTACTGTCTGACCAATCTTTCCATTTCATTTTTCTCTGCTTCTCATCTTCTGCCAGCCGTAGGGATAGAAGTTGTTTTTTGGAATCTTGAGCAGGAAGAAACTAAGGAGATGATAAGAGGATAAATGAATGTTAGATTCAGTGTCTCATGCCTCAAAAATGTCTTCTTTTATTTAAAAATGGTAGAAGAAGTGAAAAGATCTCAGTCAGGATATGTGATCCTCTGAAGAACTTTTCAATTCCTAGATCATATGCTTGACTCTAGATTATAAAACTTACAGCACAGGCTAGAACAATACACAAGATCAATAGGAAAACTTCATTTGAACCATAGTTTTGCTATCCCAGTTTTCATGGGAAATGATGCCTTATATTTCAGCTTGTTCACAGTATCAAACTAGGCTTACTGTTCTCATTAGAACAAGACAATCACATACAAAGAGATAGGGTAAGGGGAAGGTGGGCTTCAGAGATTCAGTCAATGAGCATGAAATCTACAAAATTGAATTCCCAAGATCATGGGAAGGAGTCCTAGGGAAATTTAAAGACACCTTGTAAAAACTAGGTTTGCTCTCTTTACATCCTTAATTATATCCTTCATTAGGGCATTGTCAGCTCATCAAATAGAGATGTACAGATAACAGTGATATTATAATTGTAAAATCGTGGCCTTTCTAATATCATATAGTAGAGAGAGAAAGTCAGAGCCACTAACTAACCAAGTACATGGGCAAGTGATCTAAATTTCATTCTCTGTTTCCTCATCTTTAAAGAGGGAGAAGAGCACACACTTTCTATCTCCACCACAGAGAGTTTATGAAAACCAAATGAGATGATGAATGTGAAAACACTTTGAAAGCCATAAAGTCATATTATTAATATTAATACTATTATTACACAGTTCAATCACATTTTAGACTTCTAGCTACTCACTGGTAATCATTCTGAAGAAGAGAAGGCTGAAACCACGGCCAAATTAAGATTCAAGATCAACCTGTGAATCCTTCTCTTCTACCAGATATCCCTGGTAATTGAAAGTTGATATATGATTCCATTTGTAAAAATGGAAGAGACACTCTGACACTGACTTACTGAGTCTTCAGTAAAATAAATGTACCTTTGACAGGTGTAAAATAATGCGACCTGAGAATGGGGCTGAGTGAGGAAAGTTCTTTCCAACTTAGGTGGCTGAAGTTTATATACAGGCAAAGTGGTGATACTGTCGTGTGACAAATAAACACAGAGTGCAGTAAAACATTTCCTTCCCCAAACTTCTCGATTTCCCCCTCCTCTAACCCTTTGTTTTTACCCACATATTCCTGAGACTTGCCAAATCCCACTGGTATAAAAGGAGGCTGCTGTAAAGAGTAGAGACTACTCACTCTATATTTTCTCCTGGTGTCAAGGTCTCAACTAAAAGGGCAAAAGAGAAACTCCAAGAGAGGTCGAAGAAATGTCACTGCTGGTAAACAGTCTTAATGAATGCATGGATTTAAAACCTTATTTATGCTGAGATTTATTTAGTATGTGCACTGCACTTGGAGTCTAAACCCTGGAACAAACTGTTTCCTCATTGGTTTAATAACTTCAAGGCCCTTGCTACTTTTAAAAGGTAAAGAGTGGCTTCATTCACTTACAATTCAGAGTCACGCTCCTCAGGCTTGAATAAAGTGGTAATAATAAAACACCAACACAAACACAGGCAGATCATTGAGTAAGTGGCTTTTCGCTTTGCTTTAGCCCAGTGAGGTTGAAAAATCGTCCCCAGTGAAGCCTGGCCAAAACAAAATCTCTCTCCCAGTGGCCCATTAGATGCCTTCTTTCTTAAAATAACATATCTTAGGTTATATACCTTCAGGGAATTTACACACCTAGCCAACCATATTAAGATGTTTTACACTGGTATTCTATCTGCCAACAGATATTATTTTTTTTCCAAGGATGGCCCCAGAAGGACTCTTTTACCAAATCCAGGCCATGAGTATTTTCTGCATAGTAAACCATTGAACAGCCAAACGAATTCCTTAGATTGCCAAACAGGAAGAGAGAGAAAAAAAATAAAACAGAACAAAAACTTTTCTTTAGATGACATACATGCTGAAGTAAACTATGCTGACCTTTAACCCAGAAAGTGGCAAAAGAGGCTCAAACATCGGGAATATGACTCTTCCCTTTTCGTTTGTCTTCAGTGTTTTCTATTGTTAGCAGCATTATGCTGAAGATGGTGGATTTCAGCAGTGGATTTATGCTGTATGGGTTGGAGACCTAGATGTTCCTCTAGGTCACTGGAGACTGCCAGTCTTCAACAAAGTGCAGTCAAGTCTGCTCTCCATCACAGCAGTTCTGGTTTTATATACTGTATGTAGCGCACCTCAATTTTAAGCTTTCCTTGAGAAAAATAAATCCCCATTGCTTGAAAATAAAGATTGACATTCTTTTTTGTAGTCCAAAACACTGCTTTGTTTTTTTTTTGTTTTTTTTTTTGTCTTTTTTTTTTTAATTTTTTTAACATCTTTATTGAAGTATAATTGCTTTACAATGGTGTGTCAGTTTCTGCTTTATAACAAAGTGAATCAGTTATACATGCACATATGTTCCCATATCTCTTCCCTCTTGCATCTCCCTCCCTCCCACCCTCCCTATCCCACCCCTCTAGGTGGTGACAAAGCACAGAGCTGATTTCCCTGTGCTATGCGGCTGCTTCCCACTAGCTATCTATTTTACATTTGGTAGTGTATATATGTCCATGCCACTCTCTCATCCTGTCACATCTCACCCCTCCCCCTCCCCATATCCTCAAGTCCATTCTCTAGTAGGTCTGTGACTTTATTCCCGTCTTGCCACTAGGTTCTTCATGACTTTTTTTTTTTTTTCCTTAGATTCCATATATATGTGTTAGCATACTGTATTTGTTTTTCTCTTTCTAACTTACTTCACTCTGTATGACAGACTCCAACTCCATCCACCTCATTACAAATACCTCCATTTCATTTCTTTTTATGGCTGAGTAATATTCCATTGTATATATGTGCCACATCTTCTTTATCCATTCATCTAATGATGGACACTTAGGTTGCTTCCATGTCTTGGCTATTGTAAATAGAGCTGCAATGAACATTTTGGTACATGACTCTTTTTGAATTATGGTTTTCTCAGGGTATATGCCCAGTAGTGGGATTGCTGGGTCGTATGGTAGTTCTATTTTTAGTTTTTTAAGGAACCTCCATACTGTTCTCCATAGTGGCTGTATCAATTTACATTCCCACCAACAGTGCAAGACGGTTCCCTTTTCTCCACACCCTCTCCAGCATTTATTGTTTCTAGATTTTTTTTTTTTTTTTTTTTTTATTTATGGCTGTGTTGGGTCTTTCATCTCTGAGCGAGGGCCTTCTCCAGTTGCGGCAAGTGGGGGCCACTCTTCATCGTGGTGCGTGGGCCTCTCACCATCGCGGCCTCTCCTGTTGCGGACCACAGGCTCCAGACGCGCAGGCTCAGCAATTGTGGCTCATGGGCCCAGTTGCTCCGCGGCATGTGGGATCCTCCCAGGCCAGGGCTCGAACCCGTGTGCCCTGCACCGGCAGGCAGACTCTCAACCACTGCGCCACCAGGGAAGCCCTAGATTTTTTGATGATGGCCATTCTGACCGGTGTGAGATGATATCTCATTGTAGTTTTGATTCTCATTTCTCTAATGATTAAGGATGTTGAGCATTCTTTCATGTGTCTGTTGGCCATCTGTATATCTTCTTTGGAGAAATGTCTATTTAGGTCTTCTGCCCATTTTTGGATTGGGTTGTTTGGTTTTTTGTTATTGAGCTGCATGAGCTGCTTGTAAATCTTGGAGATTAATCCTTTGTCAGTTGCTTCATTTGCAAATATTTTCTCCCATTCTGAGGGCTGTCTTTTGGTCTTGTTTATGGTTTCCTTTGCTGTGCAAAAGCTTTTAAGTTTCATTAGGTCCCATTTGTTTATTTGTGTTTTTCTTTCCATTTCTCTAGGAGCTGGGTCAAAAAGGATCTTGCTGTGATTTATGTCGTAGAGTGTTCTGCCTATGTTTTCCTCTAAGAGTTTGATAGTGTCTGGCTTTACACTTAGGTCTTTAATCCATTTTGAGTTTATTTTTGTGTATGGTGTCAGGGAGTGTTCCAATTTCATACTTTTACATGTACCTGTCCAATTTTCCCAGCACCACTTATTGAAGAGACTGTCTTTTCTCCACTGTATATGCTTGCCTCCTTTATCAAAGATAAGGTGACCATATGTGCGTGGGTTTATCTCTGGGCTTTCTATCCTGTTCCATTGATCTATATTTCTGTTTTTGTGCCAGTACCAAACTGTCTTGATTACTGTAGCTTTGTAATATAGTCTGAAGTCAGGGAGCCTGATTCCTCCAGCTCCATTTTTCGTTCTCAAGGTTGCTTTGGCTATTCGGGGTCTTTTGCAAAACACTGCTTTGTTAATTTTGCTGTGCCCAGCCCCTAGCCCAGTGCCAAGCATTTACTGAGCCCATAGATGGTGTTCCACCAGTTTGTTTAGAAATATTGGTTGTCTCCAAAGTCACCAGGTAAAGCAGACGGGAGTCCAGGTTCTATGTCATGTTCATGGTCTTCAAGGTCATTGTCTGGTCATGTCATTGGGTGGGATAGTCAGAAGGACCAGCAGCAGATACTTTCAGGTGTGAGGTGGCAGGGTTGCCAGATTTAGCAAATATTTGGCGTGCCCTTATGCTAAAAAGGTATTTGTTGTTTATCTGAAATTCAAATTCAACTGGATCTCGTATATTTTATCTGGCAACCCTCTATGGTGGGGAAGTTGTAAGGCAGCGGTCCCCAACATTTTTGGCACCAGTGTCTCATGGAAGGCAATTTTTCCACAGACAGGGCGCAGGGATGGCTCAGGCAATAATGCGAGTGAGGGGGAGCGATGAGGAATGGCAGATGGAGCTTCCCTCACTCACCCGCCACTCACCTCCTGCTGTGCGGCCCAGTTCCTAACAGGCCTCAGAGCAGTACTGGTCTGCAGCCCGAGGGTTGGGGACCTCTGTTGTAGGGGATGAAGTTTGTTTGAAAAGAGTGAATTTGTGAATTTGCTTGAATATTTGGTGAAGAAATGGGTTTGTTTTTTATAGACTACATTTTAAAGAACATGCAAAGTAAAGAAGACTAAAATGGTAATTGGAAGGCCTAACAAATTGTCAGGAAAACTTGTTTAAGGTTTTACTTGTGAAGACTGGAAACAATAATATGTTTGTACACAGAGTTGGCCAAAGCATATGCTTTGAGCACTAGCAAAACAGGGACGAGAGAAAAGTCAGCTTTACAAATCTTACCAAGAATTTTGCAATCAGAAAATCTATCAAGGTAGGAGCTTTTTGAATTTTAGGAGATTATATGCATCTAATCATTATATATTAATATGTATAATCTTTTAAATGCAATATATAACTAATATAATTATATTAACTATAATAATAAAACTAGTATTATATATAATACATTTTGTCATATATTAATATATAATTTCCAAAATATAATACATAACTAGTATAATTATACTAATTATAATAATATATAAATAATAGTATATTTATATACCTACATACATAAAATAATATTTTACTTTGAATTTCATTTGAAAATACAGGGAAGTTTAATTTGGACACACACCACCACCACCACCACTACCATCACCACTTCACTTTTGTTTCTTTTCCTGGGAAGCCTGCAACTGCCGATTCCAAGGTGTAAACATGCACCAGTGCCTGTTCTCAGATCTTCTTTGCTATTCTTATGCTTTGAAACTATTCCAAGCCTCTCACTGCAGTGCACATTGGGTGGGACTCCTTACTTCTAAAGCGTCATGGCCTTCCAATACCACTCCATCCAAAACTTCATCTTTCCCAGACCTCCCTATCTCATCTAAACTGGGCAGAAATACATCTTAGATTAAACTCATCAATTTAAGGATGAATGTATCAACACATAACTCTCTCGGGTACATTTGCATTTTTAGTTTGGAGTTTGAACTCATCAAACCAAGAATTCTAGATCTAGTTATTTGAGTACTTGTGGATTGGAGAGCTTCTTCCTCTTCTCAATTTAAACAGGAAAAGACCTTTACACACCAAAGTGTACATAAAAGCAGTTCAAGAGTACCTACTTGCTACAGAATTAGATGTTCTGGTTAAAATTGGCCCTTTTGTTATTATCTACATGTGTCAAGAATTGAAATATGGGTAATTTTGGTGGTGGATTCCACTATTAAACTTGAAAATAGCCAATTTGACATCTCTGTCTCTTGTTAATAAGGCCAAAGAAAAATCTTGAAACTTCCCAAGCTTCAATTTAAATTTTTTTGGCACTTTCTTTTTGTTCTAAGGAGAAAAAATAGAATGAGGTCAAGTTGAACATTTCAGTATCAACATTTCAGGGATCAAATCACTGATCTTACTGTGCTTTTCACACAGAGACACGTAATGATTATTATACACACACAAACACAGGCCATTTAATCCATTTGTTGCATTTTAAAATTGTATCCATTGTGGAGGCCTCCAAGTTATAATTAAATCATTATTCATTACAATATACTCTTAAAATATAAAAGCAACAACATTTACAAATAAAAGCAAGCCCCCAAACCAATGCGTTTTATTTTATTTTTTCATTTGGCAGGCTCTATCTTGTACAACTTCCCTACAGTTTAAGTTTTACCTCCTGACCTATGATATAATGAAGGGTGTCTATCTGAACCTTTTAGAAGAGTGAGAAGGGGAGCAGTGTGGGAAGGGGTTATTTTCAAGACAATGCATCTGATTTGTTTATATACAAACTGCAGGAATATGTGACTTTGGTTAAAATATATGCAGATTAAAAAAAAAAGACCTACCAAAACTGTTTGGCTTGTTTTTTAAGCTGCTTTTAGGAAAAACAAACATGCATCTCAACCTTCAGAGTGTTTTACTAATATTTCACATTTTTCCTAAACTTGACCAAGCTTCATCTTTCTTGTTTAATACTACTAATATTTACAGATTTTAAGTTGTTTTAATCGAAACTTAACTTTGTCCATTTCTCTATTTTACCATAAACCTGTGTTTTTTAGCATCCATGGTGACTCATACCGGTTCAAGTTTCCTAATGAGTGTTTTCTGATAATCTGTAAACCTCTATTTCTCTATATAAATTATGGATAAATTCTAAAACTGTTGAGTTCAAACTAGAATATATATATATATGTATATAGGAAGGTTTATATACAGATATGTAAAAGCTAAGCAATCTTAACACTAACTAGAATGGTATATTAGTTATCTATTATCATGTAACAAATTATCACAAACTTAATGATTTCAAACAACCTTGATTGTGGTCATGGTTTCACTGGTGTATGCATAGTAAATATATTTGTATGATAACAACAACAAATTGACTCACATAAAAATATATAAATAACACATATTTTTATCCCACAACTTCGGTGAGTCAGGTGCTTAGATATGGCTTACCTGGGTGGGGCCTCTATTTCAGTGTATCTCACTAAGCTGTAATCAAGGGTCAGCTGGGGCTGACATCTCATCTGAAAGCCCTACTTCAGAGAAATGAGTACTTTCTTAGTTCACTCAGATTATTGGCAGATATATATACTAATATGTATAAAATAGATAACCAATAAGAACCTGCTGTATAAAAAATAAATAAAATAAAATTCAAAAATTCAAAAAAAAAAAAAAGATTATTGGCATCATTCAGATTCTGGAGAGCTGTTTGACCAAGGTCCTCACTTCCTTGCCACAGGGGATTAGGGGCTTCTACAATATGACTGCTTAGTTTATTAAAGCACTCAAATCCAGAAGGCAATAGAGTCTGATAGCAAAAAGTATGTTCCATCTTTTGTAATCTAAGCACAGACATGAAATCCTATCACATTTGTGGTATTGGATTTGTTAGAAACCATCACTAGCCCAGGACACGCTTGAGGGGAGAGAATTATGCAAGGAGGAGGTGAATCTCAGGAGGTAAGAATGAATTATTGGGGACCATCTTGCTGTCAGCCCACTACAAATGGGGAGGCACAAAATGGTAGAGTGAAGTTGTGTCTCATCTCTGATCATGTCAGTAAATTTCATTTTAATTTAATTGTTTACCAAATATTAATTAAAATATTACTCATATATATTATCTTGAGATTTGCTTAGTTGGAATTTTTACTTTAGAATCAACACAGATCCTATGGCAAGGTTTGAATTACTAATCTCATTTCCTCACTCAGCACAAAACAATGATATTTTTCAGACTACCTTGCAGTTATATGACTGATTCCAGCCAATGGAATGTTGGCAGAAGTGATGTATGACTCTTATTCCTGACCATACAGCTCCTCTTTGCCTTCCATGAAAGCACAAGATGGAAGGACCCGGGGTTCCTGGGTTATTGCTCAAAGGAGAGCTCTCAAGAGGCCTGTAACTTGGCAGAATCAGAATATGACTTGAGTTACAATTAATCTTTACTGTGTTAAGCCATCCTTGTTTACCCCGATTCATATAGGTCCCAGAAGCAACAGTAGTGATTGTCATGCACCAATAGCAGACCAAACAGGGCACCCATATCTCTACATTAATGATACTGATATCCAATGTTTATTGAGTGCTTAGATGTGATAGGTTCTGTCCGAATCATTTACATACATTGAACCATTATATACTCACAAAATGTGAGGTCAGTGATATTATCCCATGTTTATGATGGGAAGAACGCACTAAATGAGAATCACTCTTGGTTGAGCAATACATATGTTTGGAAAATGCACTTCTATAAACTGTTTGAAGTTATGAGTGAACTTCCAAGTAAATTATGGTTACTAATTCACTCTGCATAAAGAAGAAGACAAAGAATTTGAAACACAGAGTGAAAACTCAGAACAGAATAAATAAGAGAGCAGAGACACGTGAGTGGACAGTGATAGAAATGAAAGTGGTAGGACATTTCCTTCACCTTCCCTAAGAAATATTCAATAATTTTTACATTTCTCATCAATGTTGTATGTGTATGTGTGGATGTGTATGTGTGTTTGTGAAGAAGTAGATTTTATTAGAAGACATCTTAGAACACAAAAAAGGTAACTGCTAAGGTCAGGCCCCAACTGTATATATGATTAAAGTGAAGTCCAGAAATCCTAACTGATTAGTCAAAAGGCATGTAGCCATTACTGTACTGCAGAGCCATATTTCCAAATGCAAACCCTGATCTGTTGAGCTCCAAGACCCATCTCTTAACCAATATAGTACACTGTGTCTCTGTCTCTCTCTCCAGAAAAACTGTCCTTTATGACTAGGAGGAAAATTTTAAGAGAGAAGTACAGATAAGATAGAGAAGAAACCAAGAAATATGATTTAATTCTAGAATCAGTATAGAAGTTGGAATAGTCAGAGATTAAAATGAGAAAGATAGGTAAGAGAGATAAGGGGCTGAAGTAGTGGTCCGGAAAAGAGAAGAGAGATTTTGGAGACAGAGTGAAAATGGCATGATAGACCTTGGTAGCCATTTGGCTCTTTGTGTTGAGGAAGAGGGAGAAATCGAAGATGACCTTGAGGTTTTTAATTCTTGTGTTTAGAAAGATATAGTGCAAATTAATCAAGGTTAAAAAAAACAGAAATTACATTTTCATTCAGTGAAAGTCAAACATTTATTGAGCGCTAATACAAAGAATTGTGTTTGACATTGTGGAGGGTGTGATAAGGAATAAGGCAGGGCCCCCAGAAGGAGAGAGTGATGTTGTGATTTTGTGTTTGAATTTAAGATACTTCAAGAAATTTAGGAAAAATACTGAGAGGTGCTAGTTTCATTGTCTTCTACATAAAAGTGCAGATTAAAGTAGTAGAAAGATAATATTTCCAAGGATAGAAATACCAGCTACTAATACTTCCTCTTAAAATACAGGCTATCTGCTATACAAAGAGCTTTGGCCTAGGAAACAAATACCTGAGTTATTTTTTATTCTCTGTCCCTAGAAAGTTTTTATGACCTTGAAAAATTGGATTAACATGTATAAAAAGTGATACACCCTGATCACAGTAACTCAGCGATATAAACCCTAATCTATGCATTTAAAATATGTCCTCACAAGTCACCATGATAGAAGAAGAGGAAGCTGGTGGTTCAAACAGCGTAATTAAATGGTGCAGTTTGCAAGTGACAAACGGTTCTACTCAATTTTACTCACATTTCATTGGTTAGAACTAGCTATATGGCCGCTTCACTTCAAGGGGGCTGGAAAACATTTACTTTCATGTAGCTGGCCTTAGGGGAAAACTGAATGGTTGTGAACATAAATAGAACAGGATGCCATACTTACTTAAGAGTTAAAAAGTAGAATAAGTCTTCCCCCCCTGTTTGAATGTTTTCTTGGTTCTAAATGAAGTTTTATTGATATCTCTGAAACAATTCACTTCTATCTCCTAAAAGTCTCACCCTTTCCCCCATCTGATCCATTAGAACATACCTTGGAAAGCAAAGCCTGCATCAGAATATGGTATTACATGACATTGTAACCTTTTTCCCCTCCAGAAAACCACCCTTTATGAATAAAACATGGGTGACCTTTAAAAACTTAGCAGTTGTACTAGGTGATTGCATATTAACAAGCTTTTTGAAGAAATAGGACAGGCACTGTATGTTTCAGTTAAGGATAGGTAATAGAACATTCAAATAGTGTATTATTTTATTCAATACAAGGAAAGGCAACAACTATTTTACAAAGTCTGCTTACACTTCCGTGAGTGTAATTGTATGCGACTTCCCACTTATCTTAACTGTACTTTTACTTTTACATTGAAGATGCACATGGAAGTAATAAGTCTTCCTGTCTACTTGATTTTCTCAATTTTTGGTTAAATATCTTTGAAAATTTTGAGGTTTGTTAAGTAGAGAGCAAAGTAAGGCAGAATTCCTTACAATGGAATTGAATCTTCTGACATCCAGACACAAATCCTCAGGTTTCCCAGTACCTGGCATATAGAAGGTACTCAATACATAATTACTGAATGGGAAGGGTATTCTTAAAGGATGAAGTAGATGAAGGTAAAAGGAGCTTGCTAGAGAATTCTATCGATGTTATGAGGAAATATTTAATCAAATCATAAGAAAGAGTTTTAGGTTGGATTCACAGGGAGAAATATCTGGAAGGGAGTGAATGAAACAAGGAAGATGGAATCAACTCACAATTAACATACAGTTAGGAAGAGGCCTCTGCTCAACGATTTGTGTTTCTAATTCAGTTGTTTAGGAAAATTATATTCAAACTAAGTTCTCCAGGGTTCTAGGGTTCTGAGGGAGTACCTCAACAGGCACTAAAATGGCACAAGAAGGAATTTTCATTCAGGGAAGCTCAGCATTTGTCTGTTAATAAAAGAGGCACTCAATGTAAGATTTCAATTATGAAAAGTTCCATTGCTAAGAAAAAAAATCTGACAACTGTCTTTCAGCATATGATGATTCAGGCACAACTGGGTGCACCGGTTTCAATCAACAGAATGAGATGGAGGTACAAAGATATGTTCCTTTTTCCCCATTAGTCATCTTCCCACCTTCCCTCAAAAACCTTCAAAGGTGTGTTTGGTTAACAGCAGTGACACCCTGGGAGCCAGAGGCTTAATGCTTTATTCTGGCACTAAGAGATACACCAGCAAGCTTGGAGGTTCCGTGTGACCCCCCAACTTCCCATAAGGAGCAAAGCATGGAAGTTGAGAAATGTCCTGACACTGTCAGAATTACTTGAAAACAGCTCTGTGTAAATTGTATTACATAGGTCACAGTTTTACTTGTTCTGCTACAGTGTCAGGTTGTAAAGCTCTCTTGGCGACACTGGTTGCACCACAGCCAAATTTCCCGCCTCTCCATCCCTCACATTTCAGTCTAGTTGTACTTGGCCAGACACAGTTACCAGTCACTTTCGACAAGTTGTTTGAGCTCTCGCCATTTCAGTGACTTTATATAGGGAATGTACTAGTCTGTTTACCTTGAGAAGATCAACTGGGATCCTATTTGAAGAACTAGTTTGAAAAGCAAAATATATAGAATTAACCACGTTCCTGTTGTTTTTGTTAAGCTAATCAAATATCTGATATATAATCTCTGACAATAATCAATACTTTTACATTTGGGGAGATTTTGTCTGTTTAATTGGGGCTTTTAAAACTTGCAGATCCCCTATATGAGAGACATTAACAGTGTAGCTTTAAAAAATTACCAACTCAAGCAGTGATTTCTTTAAATGGTGAGGAATAAGGCCGGGAAAAGCTTTAAAACCACTTTACTTAATAAGAGACTACCCCTACTTTGCAATCAACTCGTGATTTTGCCAACACATAGTTCAAGATTTTCTTTGGGAAATATACATATTTCTCGATCACTTGTTTATGTGGACATCAATAGGGTAAATACTGTACAACATTTGCAGTAGGAATAAGGGATGCTTCTGGTCCAGCTGGGCGAGAAGATGGTGTCATCAGGACACTGACCATTTCACCTAGTCTCACACTCAGGAATGTTCTGAGGACTGTTTCTCACAGCAGGTGAGCAGGAAGTGACAGAACTAGTGCTAAGAAAATTTGGGGAAAATGCCAAGAGAGGAAAGGCCCTTTCTGAGAATGAGAGCTCTGAGTGTCTCCAGGAGAAAAACAGGTTCCTATTGGAGAGAGTGTTCTCTTGGTAGCAGAGCATCCTTGATAGGGGCTTGAGGGCTTTTGTACTCCTTTGGGGAGTAAGCTATATGCTTTATCTGTATAAAAATGAACTGGTACCATTGCCTGCATCTATTGGTCATTATAGTGTCCTGTATTGACTACAGTCCTTTTGTGGCAACTGCTCAATGTTTAAGAAATACCAAGTGAAAATGAGCTTTAGATTCTATAGAACCCTAAAAAAATAAGTAATACAGATTCAGAATTATTTAGCATATAAAATTATTCAATGTAGATACAGATTATTAAGCCAATAGAAAATGAACGTATGAATAACTCATAAAATATTTGTTCAATTTTTTCAGTGCTCCGTAGATCCAGTTACATACCTAAGCATTGATATCTGGGTCTCCTTTCAAAGCTGTAAAATCCTCAAATGATAAAACATTACTTTTCAATTTTATCCTGTACTTATAACAATTATTATAGTAACTGGGAATTAATATTTATTGAAAACTGTGGAATATATATATATATATATATATATATATATTTCTGAATATTTTTGACATTTCTTAGATCATCAGCTATCCTCAACAACTGCAATGGAATGGAACTGATTACATTTCAGCAGTTATCAATATATCCCATGAGGAATTTTGCCATAAAGAGATTTCTTAAATTATTTAAAACTGAAGAATTGATTGAAATGATTCCATCTTGTGGAGTACTCCTTTAATTCAAGTATATTGGTAACTTGTTCCTTTTAATCTCCGGGAGTAAGCTAGGCAGTTTCATTTAATCTACAATTATGGCAATAAGGCTCATAACGTTGCTTTGCTTTGCTGGGCAGGCTTGGATAAGATTGCCTCTAGGTGGCTTGATGCTGTTTCATCTTTTTACTACTATATGTGCTGCCTCTCCAGAGAGCTGGGGATAGATATATCCAAGCAACAAAAAGACAAAATCACTTACATTTGTCATTTTAGCATTTAGGCTCCTAGGATTGTCTAAAGGATTCCTGATATATAAAATAAAGACATCTCCATGCAGGAGGGAGTCAAGGGATGTTTGCATGGCACTTCTCCTAATGTATGCAGCATTCACAGCAGTTCACTCCCAGAGCCAGTGTGGGGAGGAAGGGAAAGAACACTGCACAAGGCCCACTTGAGAAGTTTTCTCCAATGTGTCATTAAGGTGTTTCAGAGCATCTGTGTGGCTGCCATATGAACTGGATGGGAACACAAAGTAATCAATTTCAGTTGAGAGCACTAATTTATCACCTTGCCATCTTTTATTGCAAGGTAGAGAATCTCAATCCCTTATTCTCTTGCTTTCTCTCTCTCTTTCACACACACGCACACACACACACACACACACACACACCTATCTCCCATACATACTCACAAACTCTTACACTCAACCCAACCTTTTATTTTTTGGTTTCATATCAAGCTGTCAAATCAAAAGTTTATAATCCTTTTTGCCTTTAGTTAGCTTGGATTTGGGGTTGCGAGGATAGGTGCTTCATTGCCATTTTTATTTCATTTATTGGAGGTCTTTTACATTATCTTCTTTTGACTCCTAAATTAAGTTCAAGTATTTACAATATTAAGGTAAGGCTGCTTCCAAAATTCATTCTCTGTCAATAAGTAAGCAAAATATTTAGCTTCTTAGAGCTAAAATCCCAATCTGAGGGAACAATTTAATACAGTGGCTCAAATCTTAATTCCCAGAGTTAATCTGGCTATAAAAGTCAAATTATCAAAACGGAAATTCAAGCCCTCCAAGCACTTAGGAGGAAGCACAGCCTGAAAGGTGGCAAGACCATCATCCTTTTGCTGTTACTAACCCAGCCAGAGGGTTAGCAAGTTCTGCAGGGTGTCTGGCATGGCACGTCCAAGGCAAGATCCCTTAACGGACATAGAACAGAATAGCCCAGGGAAGAGCACGAGGAGATGGCAATCATCCTCCAAAAATAGATTTTACAGGTCTTAAAAGTCCTCAAAGCAATGTTGAATTATTTTTCTCAACATTGGAAGTTCAGATTTCTAAGGAGACTAGAAAAATACCTGGGATGTTTTATCCAGCCCTTATTTTAACATTTTTAGCCAAATCTAGATTCAGCTTTGCTATTCTGGCCACCTAATTTTTTCATTAAACCATTAAGTCTCATTATTTGTAATAAATATCTTCAGAGCGTATTTTTTTCTGGAAGTCTGGCATTTGTGTGTGTTATTTATATTATGATATGTGGTACCTCCCCCCACCAAAAAAAATAAATCTCGTTTGGTCACTGGGGCCAAAGTTCATCTGTCCACCACAGATGTGTTTTCCTTCAGAATCCTTACAAGTTCTCAGTGTTTATTTCATAAACTCTAAAATCCCACCACAAACATTTTTTTCCCCCTTTTAACTCCTAATATATTTTTTCGGCAAGCCCTGATGTTCTCTGTTACTCCCAATATTTCTCCCCAGACCCCAATTTCCTAACCAAAGCACATTACTGATCTGATGCTTTCAACAGCCTGGTAGCACATCAATAAACTAAAGATTATTGTGCTTTGTCAGGTTTTATTTTGTAACATTATGGGAATTTCTCTGTTGTCTTGGATGAGTGCATAAACTCTGATTGCTTGACAATTAACAGAGATAGTAATAGAAAAGGCAATGCAATTTACCTTCGTACAAGGGATCTCAGTTAACAAAAATTAAACTATTGAACTCTCCTCTCCAAGGAAAGAGATGTTGCCTCATTATATTAAAAAGAAAAACAGATTCCAGTGGCAAGTGGGCCTTCAGTCTGGCTGGGGGAATTTATTGTTAAGATTATGTGCTTTTCTGACATGCATACAAAATTATGGCTTTTAAACTGGACCAAACTCTCTCTTCATTAAATGAGTATTTCCCCCCTTTGGTACTATAACTCAAAGAGAGCCTTCTAGATAAATAATGTCAAGGGGGAGTATCTAAGTGTGCTCCGTGGTTTGGATGTTGAGGATGTGTCCCTTATCTACAGGGCTGGAGCACAGCTTTTCTCTCTCATCTCTTCCTCTCTCTGCATCTCTGTCTTTCTGTATCACAGCACTAAAGAAGAAAATATACAGTGTAATTAAATACAGAGCCATCACGCTAAAAGGGAGGAACTCCCACAGAGCAGAGCGCTGGGTTTTACAGACTCCCACGGAGACCATATGAAGCTTGCATTCAAAATGGCATCTGCAGCTTTGAGCCTGCCTTCTGCCCTTTCTGAGAGTCTGCTTAGTTCAAAGAAATACTGTGTTTGAACACAGACATCCAGATAACTCCGTAAAGTCACAAGGGAAGTTGAGGCTTTGCTTCCGTCTTCCTTGGGAATTTCAACCTCTAAAATCCCTCCTTCTCTCTTTATGAGTTCTTACATGCCCTTCTAATGTTCCCAAATTGGATGTCTAAAATTGTGAGTGAATGGTGAACAACTTAAGCTTTAAGCTATGTGAAAGATGAGCAACTGTTGGGCTCTAGAAGACTGTTACCATTATTGTTACCATGGAAGACACACAAAATTACAAGACCTGTTTCTGCCTCCAAGAAGTTTATGGTCCTGGGGTCAGTAAATGATAGTCTGTGGGCCAAATTCAGCCTACCACCTGTTTTTGCGTGGTCTGAGAGCTAAGAATAGTTTTATATTTTTACATGGTTGAAAAAAATTCAAAACAAGACTGTTTTATGTCATGTGAAAATTGCATAACGTTCGAATGTCAGTGTTAGTAAAGTTTTATTGGAACACACCCATTCCCATTCATTTACATAGGGTTGCTTTCACCCTACAATAACAGTGTTCAATAGTTGCAACAGAGACAACTACCACGTCTAAAATATTTACGGAAAGCGTCTGCAACCTCTGTTATGAGCTCATTGGAGAGCCACTTTGAATAACCAGCAAATAATGAGTGAGCCAAGAAATAGAGCCTATCAACAATTGGTAAATGGGAACCTTGTGTAAAATTGCATATTAACCTAGGAAGACATATATTACTGATGATGGTTTTTCTTGAAGAAGCTCTCAAGAAGTAAAAAAGGACAAGATCAGACACTAAAAGGCAGTAAGCTTTGAAGGGATATAGGGTAGTGAGTAGGCTATTTCAGGTTGGGAAGTCGCAGGGAGCAGAGGCAGGATCTGACTTGGCAAGAGGGAGGCTGCAAAAAGAGATGTTTGTGAAATACAATGAGGGTGATGAGTCTAGGTTGTTTAAAATATCACAGGTAAATGAATTGTCTTCTATTCTGATTTAAATATTTAGGAATCAAAGAAGAACGTCGAGAAGAGAAAATGTGAAATTTAAAAGTAAAATCAAGACCAAGGTAAGAAAGGCTAAGAAATGAAAGATCAGCGCTCCATGTCGTTGAAACAATTAATTCTGCTTCAAAAGATGGGAAATGACTGACAAATAAAGAAGTATTATGAAACAAGAATATTATTTATTGACAATATAAGGTAAGAAGGTGATAATATTCTAAAGTAAAAACCATAGACTCATACCCACCATGTTTCATATTTCATTTGGGTCACTTTTTGTAACTGTTCTTTAATAGAATGAGATGCCTGCTGTAACCTTAATTACATGGTTAATTCCAAATGATTATCGCCTAAAATCACAGTGTGTGAGAAAAATTCAATGTGTGGTTTTACATATGGTCATTTCAACCTTAAATTAAAACACAGGATGCAAGAGGTTAATAACATTATGAGCTGTTTGCTAATGCCGGCTTCCATACTATGGAACATGGGTGGAAGATTATTTAAAATGTGATAGGCTTTGGGATTTAATTAGAAAGTAATGTAAAAGAAAATGCTTAATTATGAAATTATAATACAGTTACATTAAATTTGACTTGTCATGTAATTCAAATATATTTGTCTTGTTTTCTTTCTGTATTGGGGCTTGGACAACTTCAGTGGCTACCTTGCTTTTTATTTACCATCCATTTAGTCCACAGGATGCAGTTTGACCTTATTGATGATATTATTGCATTATTTTGAAATAGTTTCCTCTTTCCTTTATGGCTCTAGTATAAGGGGTGCAAAAAAGAATATAAAGATTTTATTTCCAGGTGTTTAAGATGGCTTGCATAATTCAGGAGAAGTAACAGAAGTTATAAAAGCAGTGTCAGGCAGCACTCAACCATGACACAGTTGATGGACTGGAGAGTTTTGTCTAAAAGACAACACAACTAGTTAAATATGTGAAATTCAGTTGTATGGACACTGAATATTATATATTTGTAAATGTGTGTAGCATGGTGAAGGGTTCATCTTTCTACATCAGTAGAAATGTAGGTGTGACTTCAGTGCTCATTTTATTACTTGTTAAATATTTATTGAGCACATACTCTGTTCTCAAAACTGTGTCAAGCTTTAGGGACACAGAGGCAAATGAGACAGAAGTTGACTACAGCCTAGAAAGGAATACAGGCAAAGAAACAGATGATTAAATATAGAGTGATAAGTGCTCTGTTAAAAAATATGCAGTGGATATTGAGAAGAAGTCTCCTAACCAAGACAGGGAGACAGGGGTAGAGGTCAATGCAAAGGCTTATGGATGAGGAAAGGGGACATCTCGCCACCCTTTTCCCATCTCCCATTCCACTTTCTTCTTCTTCTTCTTCTTCTTCTTCTTCTTCTTCTTCTTCTTCTTCTTCTTCTTCTTCTTCTTCTTCTTCCTCTTCTTCTTCTTCTTCTTCTTCTTCTCCTTCTCCTTCTCCTTCTCCTTCTCCTTCTTCTTCTTCTTCTTCTTCTTCTTCTTCTTCTTCTTCTTCTTCTTCTTCTTCTTCTTCTTCTTTCTCTCTCTCTGCTGAAATACACTTGTGAAAACAATGATGTCATTAAGGTAGTTGGAACTTTTAGTACCATTCTTGGAGTTTTATAAAAGTACTTGAAACTGGGATCTACTCCCATAAACAAAGAGTAATGTGTTTAAAGAATGAACATTCATCTGTGAAAAAATATTCATTGCAGAATTTTTTTAAAGAATAGAGAGTAAATACAGCTTTTAAATATCTAAAACTACCCTTTTGTTTCACTTTCACAAATATTTAGCTGTGATAATTTCTGTATAAAAAAAGAAAGTCTTCACTTGGTTTCTAATCCACTAATACAATCCAGTGTGACCTGGTCAATGTCAATGCAATGGCCATATATGAACAGTGAGCTTTGAGGCCATTTAATAGTTCCCAAAGATAGATAATGATGAATGTTATGGATTTGTGCATTGGGGTTTAAAATTGCACTGTGCTGCCCTGAGCCTTCTTACACATACAAATAGTACAAAGAGTTTAAGATGGGGGGTGTTGGGCTCGACTATTGAAAGGCTTTTCTCTTCTCATGAAGAACAAACCTCTATTAGATGTGTTGAAATCTCCTACTTGACCCTTGTCTAACCTTCAGCCCAAAATGCACAAAGTAAGATAGAGCTAATCCCAGAAAGCAGGTTTAAACAAACAAGCCAACAGTTGACAATGCCTGTGAGAGGCTGATTTTCTTACTTTCTTCACATGCAAGTTGTTTAGGAAAACAAGAAGACTATGACTCTAAGGTACCTTACAAAGCTCTTGTTGAGAAGTTTTAAGACTCACAGCAGCTGTTTGAACACTGGTGTCCAAAATATCTGGTTTCCTGCTGTGTAACTTTTCCAGAGTGAGACTGCATGATTCTGCAGACTTCGTGGATTTTCATAATATACTGATATAAGAGTTTTAAAATTCCTGCAACAATATCTTACTTAATTAAAACTTAAAGTATCCCCATTTATTTAATTGGATTTTTTTTAATGGTTTGATATTTTAAAAAATAACAGTGGCTGTTATTCTGTGAAGCTAACCAACAGCTCCTCTTCATTTAAAGCTCCTTTTTTATTAAAGCTGGAGATTTCTAGGGTAGGTAAAGAAAGAAAAATGTGAAACATTTCCTGCTCAGGATGAGCTTTTCATTAATACTAAAATTTAGATGATATTTATACTGTAACAAAATATGTAGGAAACTGGATATTCTGATTACATTTGAGAGATAGTAAATAAAAATTGTAAAAATTAATTGCAAAATTATCCATTAGCTGTACAAGTAGAGATACTTTAGATACTGTATATATTTGGATATAAACCAATATATTGCCTTGACTGGCTGATGAAATCTATAGATGCTTTCACCAGAAAAAATTCCATAAATTAATAATGCATTCATACACACTTATATCAAGTTTTGAACACACCAAATCCTTTGGCTTTAGAATTAGTTTTATCTGTATGTGTTTATCTATGTGTGTGTGGTTCATTTTTTTCCCCCATGGCCCAGACATGGAAAAGACACAGCAAAGAGCCTGGAGCTTTTTGAGGATGTGAATGGAAGACATGAGACCATTAAGGTGCATTTGATAAATATCAGGGAGGCTGAGGGTGTGAAGTGAGAAAGACACACGCCAAAGGAAGAGTCCAGGAAACTACCAAATTGCAGGATCCATGACTCCCAACATCTCATTCATATTCTCTAGAAAACAAACATAGAAACAGGACTGGGAGTGCTGATCTCAATTAGGGGCTGAATTGAAACTAGACCACAGGGTCTCTAACTCCTAATATAACCCTTCTATTGCATGAAGAAGCTATATTCCCACTTAACAAAAATCTGACCCACAGTGACTTTAGCCCACCTTAACAACTAAGGACATACTCAAAGTTTGCTGTTGATCTGATTGTCATGCCTTTGTAAGTGATCTGCCTTTTTCTCCACCGTTGAGATTTTGCAAAGTTTATATAAAATGCATGGGTGTGGACTTCATTAAATTTATCCTAATTAGTACTTAGAAGGACTTTTTAATACTTGAATTCTTTCTCTTTTCTGGAAATTTCTCATCTTTTATCTCTTTGAATATTGAGTTTCCACTCTTCTCTCTAGTTTCTACTGCTGGGACTCCTCTTAAATGTACATTAGACTTTCTGTTTCTATCCTCAAAGCCTCTTAGTCTCTCATCCATAATTTCTATCACTTTATGTCTCTGTGATATTTTTCTTTCTACCCTCCAATTTAAAATTTTTCTTTTCTACAGTATCTAATCTCCTGTCCCAACCATCTTTTGAGGTTTCTCCTCTTATAAGGGCTTGATAAGAACATCAACTCTTATAAGAATGTGTGTGTGTGTGTGTGTGTGTGTGTGTCTGTGTGTGTTGTGTGTGTATTTGATTGTGTGCTAAGCATTTGAAACAGTCTTTGTGGTATACTAGACTTTTTTGGTTTGCATTCTCTTCACCTTTGTCCATTCACTTTGTTTCCTTTCTGCACTTATTCACATAACCCTTAAAAATTATTTTTACTTATATAAATTGACTCTCTCCAACTAAGTTACAGGCATACCTTATTTTATTGAACTTTGCTTTATTATGCTTGCAAATAATTGCATTTTTTACAAATTGAAGGTTTGTGGCAACCATACATCCAGCAAGTTTATCAGCACCAGTTTTCCAATAGCATTTGCTCACTTTGTGTCTCTGTGTCACATTTTAGGAATTCTTACAATAGTCCAAACTTTTTCTTTATTGTTATATTTGTTATGATGATCTGTAATCAGGGATCTTTGATATTACTATTGTAATTGTATTGGGGCACCATGAACTGCACCCATGTAAGACTTCAAACTTAATTAATAAATGTTGTGTGTGTTCTGACTGCTCCATCAACTAGACATTCCTCCATCTCTCCCTGTACCTTGAAACACAACAGTATTGAAATTAGGCCAATTAATAACCCTACAATGGCATCTAAGTGTTCAAATGAAAGGAAAATTTGCATGCCTCTTACTTTAAATCAAAAGTTAGAAATCATTAAGTTTAGTGAGGGAGGCATGTTGAAAGCTGGGATACACCAAAAGCAAGATTTCTTGCACCAAACTGTTAGCCAAGTTGTGAATGTAAAGGAAAAGTTCTTGAAGAAAATTAAGAGTGCTACTCCAGTGAAAACACTAATGATAAGAAAGCAAAATAGCCTTATTGTTGATATGGAGACAATTAGAGTGGCCTGGATAAAAGAACAAACCAGCCACAACATCCCCTTAAGCCAAAGCCTAATCCAGAGCAAGGCTGTAATTCTCCTCAATTCTTTGAAGGCTGAGAGAGGTGAGGAAGCTACAGGAGAAAAGTGTGAAGCTCGCAGAGGTTTGTTCATAAGGTGTCAGGAAAGATACTGTCACTATAACATGAAAGTGCAAGGTGAAGCGGCAACTGCTGATATAGAAGCTGCAGCAACTTATCTAGAAGTTCTAACTAAGATCATTAATGAAGGTGGCTTCTCTAAACAACAGATTTTCAATGTAGAAGAAACAACCTTACTTTGAAAGAAGATGTGATTTAGGGCTTTCATAGCTAGAGAGGAGAAGTCTATGCCTGGCTTTAAAGCTTCAAAGGACAGGCTGACTCTTGTCAGTCACTCTGGTGACTTTAAATTGAAGCCAAGTCTCATTTACTATTCTGAAAATCCTAGGGCCCTTAAGTATTATGTTAAATTTACTCTGCCTATGCTCCATAAGTGGAAACTTGGACACTAGCACGTATGTTTACAATATGGTTTACTGAACATTTTAAGCCCATTCCTGAGATATACTGCTAAGAAAAAAGATTCCTTTCAAAATATTACTGCTCATTGATGATGCACTCTTAGTCACCCAAGGTCTCTGATGGAGATGTAGAGTGAGATTAATGTTGTCGTTTCATGCCTGTTAACACAAGATCCATTTGCAACCTATGGATCAAGGAGTGATTTTGACTTTCAAGTCTTATTATTTAAGAAATACAGTTTGTAAGGCTGTGACAGCCACAGTGATTCCTCTGATGGATCTGGGCAAAGTAAATCGAAAACTTTCTGAGAAGGACTCACCATCCTAGATGCCATTAAGAACATTCATGATTCATGGGAAGAGGTCAAAATATCAACATTCACAGGAATTTGGGAGAAGTTGATTCCAACCCTCATAGATAATGTTGAAAGTTTCCAGACATCAATGGAGGAAATAACTGCAGATGTGGTGGAAATAGCAAGAGAACTGGGAGTAGGAGAAGTGACTGAATTGCTAAAATCTTACGATAAAATGTTAACAGATGAGGAGTTGCTTCTTACTGGATGAGCAAAGGAAGTGGTTTCTTGAGATGGAAACTACTCCTAGTGAATATGCTGTGAAGATTGTTGAAATGACAAAAAATGATTTAGAATATTACATAAACTTAGTTGATAAAGCAGCAGCATGGTTGAGAGGATTGACTCCAATTTTGAAAGAAGTTACACTGCGGGGGAAATATTATTAAACAGCATTGCATGCTGCAGAGAAATAATTCATGAAAGGAAGAGTCAGTTTATGTGGCAAACTTCATTTTCCTCTTATTTTAAGGAATTTCCAAGCCACCCCAACCTTTAGCAACCACCACCCTGATCAGTCTGCAGCCATCAACAATGAGGCAAAATCCTCCACCACAAAATGATTATGACTTGCTCAGGCTCAGATGATGGTTAATATTTTTATCAATAAAATATTTTAAGTAAGGTACGTATATTTTTTAGACATGCTAATATTACACACTTAATAGACTACAATATAGTGTAAACCTAACTTTTATATGCACTGGGAAAACAAAAAATATGTGACTCACTTTGTTTTTGTAGTCTGAACCTACAATATCTCTGAAGTATGTCTGTAAACAGTACTTTTTTTGAAGTATTCCAATGAATTGTGGAATGTTGAATCTGAAAGGAACCAGTGTCATCTTCTTATCTGATATTTCCCGGTAAAGATCTACAGATTGGTGAGGTCAATTTGTAATGCTTTGTAACCATTCTCTCATCTGACTACTCCTCTTGGAAATTTATAGCTCAGTCACTCTTATTCTGTGTTTTTCCCCTTCTCACCCCAGACTTGGGATTTTGGTAGTGCATTTAGTTCATAAGTACACAGTATAGTTGGGTTTCTCGATTTGTAGGTGAGGACACCACATTTCAAAATATTCTGTTGATTTTTAAGTTCATGCTGGTAGCAGGTTGACATGGGACTAAAACTTGGTTATTTGTCTCCCAGCCCCTTCTCTTGCCAATAACTTCTCTCTATCATATGTGTGATATCCAAGTGTTATGCTAAATAGCACTTCAAGCCTTTTGGGAAAATATCAGAGGGAGTTCAGAGTAAACTACTTTTGCTGTGTAAATCACCAGTGGAGAAAACACTATTTGTAGCTATATGGTACTCACATGAAATGTAGTTCTAACAATTATAGATTTGATGTTAGCTAACTCTAAGTCTGAATTGGTTTTCTCCCAATATGTATAAGATTCTGAACTGGCAGAAAATATTTAAGAGTGCATGTCTTTAACATTTTTTATTCCAAAAGTTCTTACTAATTTAATTATTTATTAAACAACTATTATGTGTTAGTGTCTGTCTTACTCTGGGTTCACCAGGAGGAAAAGCCTTAGACAACAGCTTGTGTGCTACTTCTCTGTTAGGGAGTACAATCCCAGGAAAGCAAAAGGGAGGGAAAAAGGGAACAGGGAAGGGAAAAAGGAAGAGCCCATCTGAGGTTTCTTACTGAGCCGGTTACCACATTATAACAGATCTTGCATAACCACTTTCCAAGCGATCATATAAATGGCTGTGCCTCGTGACAGTCCATTCTGAAGGAGGAAGGAATAAGACGTTATCCACTTGCTCTGGTCTCCTATTCGTCCAAGGCTTGCCACACAGAGGACTAATTCACTTGCCTTCTGGACTGCACATGCCTCAGCCTCAATCACGAAGCCTTGGAAAAGAATGAGTAAAAAAACAGGTGCTGTAGCGCTGTGCCTCTGTAATCCTGAGTGGAGTCCTCATAGAACTGGTCTTTCCAGTGTTAGCTGGGATGAATAAGTAGTCAAAGGCCCTGGACATAGGGGAGACTGATAGGAGCTGTTACATGTGCTAAGAAAACCATGATAAGGGTTTTCTCCTTCCAAGAAGGGTAATGATTCAATATGAGTACCACAACCAACAACAAAAAACTACAATTGCTGTGCAAGTTCCACAACAGTGATGTTGTGAGACCAAATATGAGGGCAAATTAATGCAGTCTATTGAAAGGAGAGAAAGTAATATCTCAGCTAATGTCTAAAGATAGAATAAGAGTTATCTAGCCAAAAAGAAATAGATAGAAGGAAGAGTGTTTTAGGGTGAGGGAACAGAATGTACAAAATTACAGGGAAGAGGGGTCATAATTTGGGGGAAATGTAAAGAATACAATAAATTTGTCCAAAATGTGTGGACTGTGTGTATAGTAATGACAAATTTTCTACTTGTAAGCAAATTTATTGATTGCAAAAGAGGTATACAAAAGCCTTTTGTACAGCTAACCTCTATGGATGTTATCTGTGGGAGAAAGAAAGCAGCTGTATTTGAATGAGGGAAAGAGTACAGCTTACTGTCTAACCATCTAGGCCCCATCAAATATTCTTATTATAATATAATAACCATAATTAATAAGGATGATAGACAACCAATTGTATTTGCAATAAAAGAGTAATTGTTACTCATTTTATTTTGGTATTGCCACTATTGAATTAATCATACCCTTGATGAATTACTGAAACACAGTGTTATACTATTTTAGGTATCCCCATTTGTTGCAACTGCTTAAGATTGTTTTTATTATGAAGTGTTATAGTCTTGTAATGGTAAAATTAAACAACTGATAGAGATGGGGAAAAGATAATTTGTCTGGCTATTTCTTTAAAAATGTGTCTTTTCTTGTGCGTGTATGTATGTGTACACGTAAAGTATGTGTACATGTATTATTGTGTTTCTTGATAGAAGACCAATTGATTTTTTTCAGAAATCCCCAAGCAAAGCAGGCAGAAAAATGGAATAGAATTTTTTCTCCCCAATTTTGGTGGATTGAAGCCAGGAACGTAATGACTGACAACTTAATGTGCCTCATCATGTCACTTAGAAATAAAAAACCCATTGATGTGATAAAAGAAGGAATCTCTCATGTAAGGTTAGGAAATTAGAAAGTGCCTGTTCCTTAGTCATTGAAATCTTACTGGTTGGTTTGGTTGTTTGCTGTTTAGCATAGAAATTCAATGTGACAGCTTCAAATAGTTTAGAAATTTGGTGTAAGTATCCTGTTCTAGAAGTGATTTGTTCAGTTCATTTATTCCTACAATGCTGCTAAATGAATTTTACACAACAAACTCATTTCAGTGATTTTCAATTCTCTAAATGACCCCTAAATTCCTTATTATGAGGATTGCAACATAACTTCATGAAATGGACATCACCTTCATCTATGGGTGAAATGCGATATGGTTGAAAAAATATTAAGAACTAATGTCATGCTTTGCCGATCAACTTTGGTAACCATCTCAAAATAGTGGTAACTTTTTCATTGTTGATTACGAATTTGGCAAAGTAACTTGATCTTTTGTTCATCCACTGGGTATTAATTCATAGCAAGCAGCATAATTATATTAGTGAAAATTCCATAAGCCCCAGCATATCTTTCTGCAGCAGCAAACACACTGTGGCCATTATGGCCAAAATTGTGAGTTTCCTTGGCTGACGCTAGCATACTGTCTGATGACATCAGGGTCTTTTAGCATTCCTGTGGTTACAAATTGACAGCATGTTATTTTTAATTTTTTATTATTTTATTTATTTATAAATTTATTTATTTATATTTGGCTGCGTTGGGTCTTCGTTGCTGCGTGCAGGCTCTCTCTAGTTGCGGCTAGCAGGGGCTACTCTTCGTTGCAGTGCGTGGGCTTCTCACTGCGGTGGCTTCTCTTGTTGCGGAACACAGGCTCTAGGCACACGGGCTTCAGTAGTTGTGGCACTTGGGCTCAGTGGTTATGGCTCATGAGTTTAGTTGCTCTGCAGCATGTGGAATCTTCCTGGACCAGGGCTTGAACCCGTGTTCCCTGTATTGGTAGGCAGATTCTTAACCACTGAGCCACCAGGGAAGTCCACAAATTGACAGCATTTTAATGGCATGCAGGAACAAGATAGCTCTGCCCACTGTTATTTTCCTATATTCAGAAGAACCGTATGTTAGCACAGCTCATCATTGTATGGATTTAGATGGAAAATGAATTCTATCTTGTCCATTGAAATACAATGACATAATTCTGAGCTAGCTGAAAAAGATAGGAATTTTGTGTAATTGGAGATCAAAATATGATGGTTATTAGGTTGGGCTGGGGAGTATTGCTTTAGGTCTGGTAGCCAAGTAGTTTTTCCCATGTAGTACTCTTGAATTCAATTTATCACCCTGTGACAGACAGCCCTAGAAACCAGGGAATTCCCGGTAAGGGGCAAGTTGGCTTCTTTGCTAAGCCAACTGCAAGATTAAGAGACTACATCCTTTGAGGACAGGCAGAAAAGCAGCTAAACCATGTGGGCTCAGTTCCTCCTTCCAAATCCATCCACCATATATCTGCTCCACCCCTGGGGAGGAGGGATTGAGGGAGAGGACTGGATATTTTTGTCACTGGGGCCGCTCTCCTCAGGAAACCTTAAGCCAGGGATAGAACCCTTCTCCCCTCCCACCAACACCCAGGAGGTCAGACAAGGCTGCCTTGAAGACTTTCTGTACCTTTTATAAACCATCCCATGCTATGCTACTATGACTGAGGACAAGATGCATGAGTTACTGTCCATTCAGGCAGTGCAGTTCTGAACACCCTGTCCTGGAATTCCAGAAATGTTAAAAAGCTTATCCCTTTTCACCCCCTTCAGTCAATGGCTCCCTATTGCCCTCAGGATAAAGTCAAAACCTGTAGGCATGAAATCCAATGCTTTCTGGCACCTGGAGTACTGAACCTCACCTACCTGTGTCTTCTGTTCCCACCTGTACCCTAACCTCCAGACTCACTGGATAATTCACAGGTTGATGTACAGGCCACACTGTGTTTCTAAGGAAGCTTTGCAAAAATGGCTTCCTCTGTTTGTAGGACATATATTGTTAACCTTAAAAATGCATTCCAATACACAGTAGGTGCAGACAAATACTGTTTGATTCCACTTATACAAGGTACGTAGAATAGTCAAATTCATAAAGTCAGAAAGTAAATTGGTAGATGACAGGGGCTGGGGGGCAGCGGGGAGGGAGATTGGGGACTTAGTGTTTAATGGGGACAGAGTTTCATTTTAGAAAGGTGAAAAATTCGGGAGATGGATGATGGTGAGAGTTGTACAACAATGTGAATGTACTTAGTGCCACTGAAATGTACAGTTAAATGTGGTTAAAATAGTATGTTTTATATTATGTGACTTTTATCACAATAAAAAAAATTTCTTTTTAATTTTAAAAAATGGCTTCCTCAGTCTCAAATGCTATCCCTGCCATTATTATGCCCATTTTGTAGATGAGGAATCTGATATTTGGATACATGTATTGGATACATGCACCATCTTATGGAAAAACCTGAGAGAACTTTTCGGCCAACCCAATATTACCCAAGGTCATACTGTAAGTACTAATGAGAATTAAACCCATCTGTATCACTCCAGAAACTGCACTCTTTATCTCTGGGCTACAGTCTCTAAATTTAAATCAGCTCTAACATGTTCTGGAACATCAGGCACTTAATAAATATTTGCTTCCCCCAATCACTGAAATAGAAATTTGTGTTCATTTCAGTGATTTACAAATAGATGATTAATCCATCCTCATGTTCCATATTTCAAATTTGATGCAAACATAAATAATAGTTCATTTTAATTTTCTACTAGTATTGAAGTTTGGGTAACTTTGGTAATATTCTAGATTGTCTGAATAGTAATGGAAACATCCCACATTTTCTAGGAATTAGATGCCAACTATGAGAAACTGGTATTAGCTTAAATATTCACAAGATTTAAATATACTTGATCTACTTTCTCCTAACATCTAGACTTTTTAGGAAATATGTTTTTTTTAAGTGTATCAAGAGCACCTGTATTGTCTCAGAGAATTCCACTCCATATAATTTAAATCATAAAACCACTAGGAAAATGGAAACTGATAAAGCTAATTAAATACAGCTAATCAGTGACATTACATTTTTAAAACAAAACATTATTTCATTTATTTTTATTATAAAATCACATTTTTATTGTGAAAAATTTGGAAACTTAAAAGTACCCAAGAAAAATGATCCACAACCATATTACTTACAGATGATTTTTGTATCAATCTTTAAAATTTATTAACTTTATTTATTTATTTAGCTTTTGTTTCATCATTGTTATCATTCAGTATAGAATTTTGAATTCTGCCTTATCATTTGCCAATATATCATGTATAGTTTCCCTAAAAACTAAAAACAATTCATTAACAAATTTAATTTATCATTCTACTATGAGATTGTTTCATAATTTACTAACCATTTCCTTGTGAGATAATTTTTCATACCCAGATTTTTGCCGCTATAAATAACATGACGTTGATCACTATGGGACTTCAGGCATGAAACTATTTCTTTGCTTTAGGTAACTTGTTTGGTTTAAAGGAAGTATTTTAAAAGTGTTCTAAAACTAGAATTACTGGTACAGTGGGCATGATACTTTAGACACTTCTGATACAGGTTATCAATTTGCTTTATAAAATAAAGCATGTGTCAGTTGACACTCATACTAGTTATCCGTCTCCTTTAGTCTCTATGTTTTTTAAGTCTAGAATTAACAACAACGACAACAACAAAACACTCATTAGGGAAGCTCCAATGTGCCATCTTGTAGAGAAGTTACAATTAAATTGGTTTCTACACATGGTCCTTAGTCTATGCATCCTCTCCTCTCCTCATCATATTACCTTTGCTTTGGTTTCAAAGCTGGGCTAAGGGAGTGCTTGACATGAATCTCTCTGTGGATATGTTCCTAAGTCAGATAAAACTTTGCTGGCCTTTGTGAAAGCATCAAGCCTGGAAGGAAAGGAAGGAGAGTTACATGACACATGTTGTCCATAATTTCATTCTTCATCTTCTCTCTCTTTCTTTCATGATTTCCTGCTCTACATACTTCCAAGTTCCAAACTCTATCTATAGCCATTGCCATAATCCTTCAGGAGCAGAGAAACTAATAAAAAATAAGTAAAAAAGATAGGGGTGGTAAGGTGTGTTATAGAGTGGTGTGGATGTTAGTTTGTGTTTGTATATATGTGTGTGGAATGGTGTGTGTATGTGTGTGTGTGTGTGTGTGTGTGTGTGTGTGTCTGAAGGAGTGAGTGTGGGAGATATGGAATTTCCGGGAAAGAGGTGGAAATGGGGGAGAAAGAAAAAAAAAAGACAAGAGATAAGGCACATACATTATTTAACCTGAAGATAAATTGTGTGATCACTTGGAAACTAGTTTAAATGTAGAATTTGACTGCAGTAGGTCTAATCAACAACACTAGTTATTCCATTTGCCTTTCCATAAAGTCTTCTCTCCAAATAGATTCTATTTTTGAGGAGAGTCATTTAACCAAGTTTGCATAATTATCTGTGCAGTAAAAACAGAAAGATATGGCTGTTTGAAGATTTTGGCAGAAAAGTTATAAAAGTAGAGCTGTAAGATTATGAAACTGCAGCTTAGGAGATTTCTGTTACCTTGAACTATAAAATAAACTTAAGGTCCCCTTGAATTTAGGGTCTCAAAGGACAGCCTGTCATCACTAACTTTTTGTTGTAAATTTTAAAAGAATTGTATTTCTAGTTGACTGTACATTTTTATTTTTCTTAATCTCACTTAGAATCATAATACTTTGCAAGTTAGCTGCATTCATAACACATGTGAACAACTTCATGTCACCAAAGCATTTCTGTGGCTTTCAGGCATGGCTGAAATCTATCTGATATTTCAAAACCTGGATGTTCATGCCCTGAGCTGTTTTTCTTCAGAACCCCTGTCTCAGTGCACTACATTCTGCATTGTTTTCTGAGTCTTAAGTTGCTTCTGTATTATAGTTTGCTTTCATACCACCTAAAATATTACATTTTATTTTTAACCCCTAAAATAAATGATAATTAGAGTGTGGGTCCACCTGTGGTTTCAAAGGAAAATTACTGTTTAAATATATAAAATAAATACAAAAAAATCACATGTTGTAAGATCACACACACATACACAGCAACTTATGAGGCAAATTGTTTCTGTTTCTTAACAGGGACAAGAACTTTACTATAGGTTGGGTAACCTTAAATGTACCACACTTTTTAGAGGATTTTGTGGGTTATATTTCTTGGAACAAGTGGGTATTCTTATAAAGCTGTAGAATTAGCTTTAAAGACTTATACATAAATACATCTCTGATCCTATTTATGTATTCTTATTTCCTGCCACTGGTAAATCTCAGTGATGTAGAGATGGTAGATCTCATCTCTCATTTCTGAAATAGAAAATTAGACCTTAATGATCTGTTCACTATGTCATCTTTGTTTTTATTGTTGTTTTTGTTTTCTCATGAGTTTAGAGTAAATTATTGTTCCAAGAAGTGAATATTTTAAAACCTTGCCAGAATATCTGTGTCCGGGACATAAGGTTAATGTGATCTTTATAACTGGTTGTAGAAGTGGAATGCTCACTGTATAATTCTTATAATACAGATGAATGGTTTGACAAAATAGTCACAGGTAAAATGGACATTATAATGTCTCTGCTGAACTCACAAAAAACACTAAAATGTTTGCAGTTAATAAGGCTAATACTACTTAAGCTAGGACTAATAAGGCTAATTGACCACATATTGTCTGAAAATTAATTTTCTTTCCATTAAGGATCAGGCAGGGTATGGGCAGACATCACAAAGCTCCTTAGTATGGCACAGAAGGCTTTCATCAGTAAATCCTATTCTAGCTTTGAATATCAACTCCAATCACTCCCTCCTATGTGCCCCTAGACAAGGGATGGTGTTTTCCTCCAGGTGATATAGGTTTATGCTCTTTTCTTTGTCCTTGCTTGACACTTCTCTCCCTACATTAAAAATCCATCCTCCAAATTCATCCTTTTCCTTAGGGATCTAACTCAGAATTTGGCTGGATCTCCTCCAAGCAATCAGTGGTTCTGTCCTTTGTGATGCCAATAGCACTTATCTACTATATCATAAATATTTGTTTACAGTTCAATGAAACTCAAAAGACATTCAAGGAGGGGCTTATAACAACAACAAAAAAAATCATAATGTTTAATTCTTCCTTCCTCTAATACCTAACATCATGAGGTCTGGAAGATAATTGCTAATTAATATATAAATGTTAACTGAATGAATGATGAATGAATGAATGACCTTGTATCAACCATAGTTACTCTGAAAGATTATTATTATGGCATCAACAATGAGATAACTAATATAATTTCACTAGTTTTAGAAAGCCCAGAAGCTTAGGCTTTGTAGAGACCAGTAGTCCTAATGCCTGTTTCATTGTATCATATTAGCAATTATGTGTTACATTCCACAGAAGACCAGGCTTTTATTTATAATTATATTTTTTCCGTAAAATCAATTATGAAGGTGAAAACTATGATGATGTTGAAGAAATAAGGGAAATCCTAAATAGTTGGAATACTCAAACCATAGAAAATCATACAAAAGAAGTCTGAGTATGTGATTAGTCAACAGACTGAGTGCCTCAAATTTGAGTTGGAATGAAAAGTGAATTGAGAAAAAAAAATTAAGTAGACTCAGTTGAAAAGTGGACATAAGTCTTCATGATACAATTCCAAACATCTTTCATCGCTATTCATTTTTATCTTAAAAAACATGTTAGTAGCATTTAGTCCCAAGTTTCCAGGCCTTGAGCTCCTCCTTCGCTATGATGTTATCAGCTGGAAGGGAAAACTGGCCACGAAACTGTTATGTTAAGCACTTTTCCACAGGAACTTATTGCTTTAATAAGTTGGGAAAATGCTCTTAAGGAAAGAAAAAAAAATAGTCATTGAAGATTCATTAGAAAGAAAAAAAAAACCAACAACCTACTTGATTCTCCATAGAATTTACACTTTCCTTACCATGGAATGCAGCACATACCCTGAAGTCTCACCAAAGGGTATGAATAAAATAGCTAGTTATCTCTGGAAAGAGAATTTTTTGTTCACAGGCACAGCAAGGTGAGATGAGAATACGTATAATCACCGTGTGTGCACCCGGCAGTTATTCCAATGTCCCATTGGATGAGGGATTCCAAGATAAACAATGCCTCATGCAGGTAAGCACACAATAAATATTTTTTGAAAGGGTGGATGAACATTAGAAAACACATGAATGCTCTTTGATGACTGTATTTCCACCCCTCTGCTGCCACCACCCCGGTGTTGATCAAATTCTCACCTAATATGAGTGTATGGGAAAGAAATAAAAGTCCATCTCCAAGATAATTTGCATATCAGTGTAATCTGCTGCCTTAGACCCTCTTTAGAAGCCAATGTTTTATTCTAATAGTCTTACAGATTTTAACCAATTCTGAAAGCCATATGCAAAAATACAGTAAACATGCTTTATGACCTCAATGAAAAGATATGGATCTTTTCTCTGCCAAGATTTTTTTTTTTCTAGTTAACCTTATTAATTAAAGCTTGTATTTTCAAAAAACAAAAAACAAACTAACAAAAAAACATGTGACAAGACAGATCAACTTATGGTTAAAAAAATAATACTATGAGCATCATTTTAAAAAAATACTCTGAGTCATGTGGGTACTCCATGAAAGGGAAAGGGGATGATTCACTTTCCCAACAGTGAGCCTTTCTCTGGGTTTCCTGCTTTCCCGCCACCTCCCTCCACTGTCCCATAAAACCCCACCCTTGGCAAAAGCTGAAAGCTGGGCAATTTTTCCTACTTAGACTACAAAGTTTAGATACTTTCACATGAGGTTGTTTTAAAGTCTCAGTTCGATGTGGACAGAAAGGGCAGGAACAGGAGAGAGATGGACCTCCATCCAGATTCCATCTGTGACTAAAACCCAATAACATTCTTAGGTTCAAAGCAATCACCCACTCACCCAATGGTCTCTCTGGATGATTGAAAATGGTTTAAGCAAGCACATAGGGGTTTAAAGAGCCACTCAAAATGACAGAGAAGCAGGCTGTCCACAGAGGAGCTGTGTCATTCCGTTGACAAATAAGCATGGGCCGAGCAGGCAACGGGTTTCCCAGGGGCTCACAGTCTGGGAGAGAGGAAACACGGGTGAGTGTGGGAATAATAAGAGCATGGAACATCCTCCTTACTACTACTATTATATAAATGTTGTATTTGTTAGGCTAGCTCCCTCCCTGACCACCCTCCAAGCAGTTCATAGACAATAAAACACCAGGAATCCCTGAAGAGTGGTAAAATGCTGACATGATTTAAGAAGGAAGACTCTGATAAGAAGATAAAAATCTAATAAACAGAGTCTAGAGAACCTTGGTGCGTCTCAGGCGCTCGGCCAGGGTAAGCAAAACCCTCCCAAGGAAAACAAAAGGAGCCTTAATGGTAAGGACATTCCACTCACAGACCATCTGAAGGAGAAAGTTAAGGCCATGACCTCTGCAGGCTGCAGTTATGAGCACTCTGACAAGAAAATATTTGATTTGGTTCAAGAGGCAAAGTCAGTCACTGGATTTTTTAATATCTTTTTTTCTTCAAGAAAACAAAAAATCATGTATTTTGTATGTGCTTGAGAGAGATTTCTGTATATGTGGTAAATATTTCTCCCACCTCTGTAGTTTTTCTGTTTAAGTTGGTCTTAATTTCTTCTTGGATTTTAATCAACCCCAGGAAAAGGTGGATTCACAGACCCATTGATTTCCCTTTTTTAATTAACACAAAGCTCCCGAAGTCTAATCTTAAGTTTCGCAAGTGAATCTGCAAATATGTAAAGACGTACATTCTCTACCAGAACCAGGATGAAAGTGTCATAAAGCTGTGAGTTTATTGCTGAAGATTTAGGAAGTCCTCAAACAATTCATCTGCGTCTTTGAAATCTAGAACAGAGAATTGCATAGAAAAATGCTGAAATGCTACCTAGCTCCCAGCGTAACTCAAAACAAGACCTTTAAACTGGTTAAAAATCTGAGCAATTTTGCTGCACCATTCATAAAACATGTATAATAAGAAATATTTATGTAGTGATGTATGTACTTGGTATTTAGAGAAAATAAGTAGAATTAGAAAGGAGAAATGTTTTATGGAGATTTTGAAGGGCTCTTTCAGGATATTTATAAGCGCTTCGATGCTTGCAGACACTCGTTCAGGATTAGCTTAATTTTAAGATTCATGGCTTTCTTTTTCACTGATACAGAAGAGAACTGTATTTGTGCTCATCAGACATAGCAAGTTTATTTTTTAATACTTACTTTTTCTCCCCAAGAGGAAGAAAAATGGGACAGAGGTGTAAATGGGCATGATCTAGAGAGGAATAGGGAAGAAATGAGATGAGGAGGGCAGAAGTGAGAACAAATAACCTACAGTGGAATGAACTGACTGTGAGAAATGAAAGAAAGACAAAAGAACAGGCTGAGTTCCTTTTTCCCATCCACCAGGCAGGTACTTGGGAAGCAAGACTGGGTCAAAGCCTTGAGAATTATCCAAAACACTTAGGGCTCAGGAGATTTTCATGGACATTTGTTGATCAAAGTTTCAGCAAAGAGATGGGTGAGCAGGGACACTGGTTAGGGAAGGGAGCATGTAAGAGCAAAGCCTTGGGTTATGTAGCAGATGACAGCCTGATTTGCAATTATTCCCTGTTCTATTTTTCTTAGAACCCTAGATGGTGGAGTAAATTTTCTTGTGGGCATATTTAATTTTAGAAATTTAGAGCTCTAAGAGTTGCTGCCACGAGGAAACAGCAGGCCTACTGGCTCATGCAGTTATTTTCCTATATGGCAAAACTTTGTTCTTTAAACCAATCTTTTTTTTTCATAAGAGCAAACATATTTAAATCAGGTAATTTTTTTTTTTTCTTTCATGACCCTACAGATTTCAAACTGAAGATACAACAACTGAGATACAACAACTATGTAATCAGCTTAGGACATTAGCTAAGAAATTGTTTCCTTTGGACTTCTGGAATATTTAGTTTATCTACATTGATCTATTAAACCAGAACTCTTTATTTGGTAAAGTATAGACATAACTGCAAGAGGCCAGGCTTTAATATCATGCCCTCATTGAGCATGAAAACAGAAGGTCAAAACTGCCTATGAAACTTGTTACAAACTCTACAATTAGAATAAAGAAAATTCAATTATATGCAGTTAAACAACTCTGAACCCTGACATCAGCAATATGTTAGTGTGCTTGTTGTTATTCAGATTTAGATATTTTATACTTGGGTTTGCCTTAGTTAATGCTATCCTCCTGGATAATAACAATTAGGTTAAAGAACTATGTAACCACAAATTGCTGTTTGGACAACCTGTTTTATTAAGAAAGTGTATTAAAAGCATGGACTTTGGAGTCAAGCAGCCAGGGATCAAATCCTGGCACCATCATGTAGCAGCTCTATGACCTTGAGCAAATGACTTAACCTCTGTGAGAATTAATTATCTCATTTATAAAATGGGGTAAAAATGATATTTATCTCAAAGGGTAGTTATAAGAATTAAATGGGTTAATGTAAAGAATTTAAAACACTATCTAGTACAGCATAAAAATTAGCTTTTTTTTTTAATTTATAAAAGTAGTAGGTGCGTGCCAAAATTTTGTAGGATGCAGAAATATATTTCAAAAAGAAAAACATGATATCTTAACCCTAACAGCTGGGGATGATTACTCTCTTTTTAGTTCTTATTCTCTGTGTTTGTTTTTTACAAGATTGAAATTAAGTACATGTATGCTTTTATTTATCTCTTTTATTCTCTTTCTTATTAAATATCATAGATAGATATAGATAGATATCTAATATTCTCTCATATGGACATAACAAAGTTTAGTTGATCAAATCCTCTGGATTTGGATGTTTTACCAATGCCATGATAAATAATGCTATCTTGAACATCTTTTTGTACAATCTCCTTCCTCTTTTTCCTATATACTTTGGGTAATTAAAAATAAATACTGCATTACTATGTGGAGAATGCCAACATAAAAGAAAATAGTCATTAAATAGTTTCAAGTTTGAAAGCAGGAACACAGCAGAAATTGAACCCCTTGAGGTCTCCATTCAAATTTAGGAGGACCAAGATATCTGTCCCTTCTTCCCCATCTCTCCCTCAAAACTCAACCCTCTGGATTTCCTGAAATTCACCAAATAAATTTTTGAAAATCTAGTTTAGAAAGATTTGTACACATCAAGAAATAGATGCTTAATTAAAAGCTAATATGAACAGTTCAATTTGATAACAAAAAATGAAGAAAGTATTTATCTCAATTGAATAAGCAATTTTAGGCTTATTTAGATGTTCCATTAGTGCCTCCTAAGAGTATGAACTAAATGGATGGAGTCTACCCCTCAACCTACTTTTGATGTATAGTATGGATGTACATAAGTGTTGTGTAATGACTTCTGGGCTGAGATGGGTTCCATACTGTTCAATGTCATGAAACATTATGGATCATAAAAAATTCTACCATCTCTACTTGAGATTAGGCATATTTGTAATATTGCATCTCAATCTGAAGATTTCAAACCTTTTAACTTAAGACTTCTTCCTAACTCCTGGCATGAAACCCTGATTTCTCAAATAGGGTAGCTATCATTATAGTTTCAAGGAAGCTGAACACTAAACATTTCAGGCCAATATGAGTGAATTTTAATTTCAAAAAATATACAAAATATTCATGAATGCATCCTTAGCAGTCATTTTAGTTACAAGAGTCACTTCCTGTTGAACGTATTTAGTATTTTAAGTGAAATTTGTTTTTCTGGGTTTTTTTTCAAATTCAGGAAGTATGGATTTTATCTACAAAATAATAAAGTTTATTAAAAACCCTTTTTGGTAAAGAAAAATATTAAGAATAAAAATCTCAAATAATATTTTTATAGAGATGAACAAAAAAATAAAATGCAATAATAGATATAAAAAGCAAAATAGAGTGTTTGATGGATTATCCCATTCCTAACGTTTAGATCAAATACATTTCGTAACCACAATGTGTTTGTATTATCATTTTAATGAACCACTTATTATTACTTGACAATCTTTGAATATCAAGAAATGCTTTGGGAAGGAAAATTTTATAAACTGGTCTGAAAAAGTAAGCACTTTTCAAACACTGTTTAAAAGGTTCTTTTTTTTTTTATTGTTCACTTTTGTAAAGCAATGAGAGACAAGATGTAGATAGTTTTCTATTTTATTTTAAAAGTTATGATTGCTTATTATGACATAAAAATTTACCAAAATATCTCTAATCTTTCCCTTATTTCAATTTCTAATATTTCACGTCTTTGAAGGTGACAAAAGTTAAACATTTGGTCATTCACTTATTCATAGTGTGATAAAACATAAACATATATATATACATATATAATTATATGTAAATTTATATATAAACTTATAAATACAAAACAGAATCATGTCATATATTTTTTATGATTTGTTTTTCAAAATTATAAATATATTAACTGTATATTATTTACAGTTTTAATTTTTGTTATTATTTTTAATTTATAAGTGAATGAGGACTTTGTTTTCACATCTTGTTATGATAACAGGTTGAAAAGTAAAAATTTCAATGAAATAATTTGGAGAATTCTTTGGAGGAAGTTTGATATTAAAGTGTCAATAAATAATTGTCTATGTTTGATGAATGATAGTCTCTTAATTGTGTTCTACATAGGTAAACAAAATTTGCCCAACCATTTGCCATCAAAGATTATGTGTTGGTGCTGTCTTATTCCACAATTGTCTATTTTGCTTTGGCCAAAACCAGATAGAAAATATTGTATTGCCATGAAGAACACCTAGAAGCAACTACTTAAGACTGTGCAAGACAAATTCTTGAGAAATCAATTTGTACAGAATTTGGAAAGAATCTGAGAGAAAGATGGGTTGCCTCAGTTATGTAGGCCACTTTTATCCCAAGCAGCATGAATACATTTCTCAGGCTGCTGTCCAAATGATATGTGGCCTGTGATGTGGAAAAAATGCCTGGAAGGTAATGGTCCTTATTCAAGTGGAAGCTGAAGGCTCTTATTCCTTTCTCTAGATCCCCTTATTTCTTCTTCTCATCCTATCCCAAGGATCATGAGTCTTCCCTAATAGCACTGTGATCCCCCCGTGATCCACCATCATTTGCAAGTAGAATGAGCCTCCTGGGACAGAACAAAGGATCGTAACTTGTTGCTACTTTTTTCCTTCCAAAGTGGTAATGCCATTGTGTCAGTTGATAATTAATCAAAATTCTCCTCCTTTCCTTTTCTTTACAAATAGTCTCAAAGGACTACTCTGTGAAAAACTGAGACATGCGTTTGTTTTTTTTCTGGTAACTAGTGAGAAGATATAGGTCTTGGCAGAGATATAGAAGAAAACAAAACTCCTTGGCTCAAGGGGAAAAAAAAATGGAAGAGGGAAAAGGGGAAATGAGATGATTTAAAAGTAAATCTAAAGACAGAATAGGCTTGATTCCAAGTAAATAATCAGATTGACCTATAACACATCAGATGCCAAAGACATTCATGCTCTATATGAAGTCTTTACACCAGAACCCCATGGAAAAGAAATTTACATGAATGCCCTCCTTCCCCTCCACGTGGCACACACAGAAGTCTAGAAACCAATTTATGCCTTTGCTTCCTTCTCCTTTTCCCCCCACCTTACAAGTATGTATTTTAGCCCAGGAAGAAGTCAGAGCCAGTTATTGTACACAAATCATCTCCTGGCTGAAGTTTTTGGTGGCAGCCAAGAGAGGAGAAGGAAAAAAAAAATTAGAAAAATTTCAATTTCAGGACCATTATTATTTTCATTAATCATAAGAGGCGCTGTCACCCCTGTCCTTATTCTTTAGAAGGAGATCTATTATACGGTCCATTTAGTCCAAGCCATATTACCTCATATGTTTTCCTGGCTGACCAAATAAGACTTAAGAGATAAAACAATTTACTGTTCATTATGATCCGTGTCACTGGAATCAATCTATTAACCTACATTAACTGGATATGTGACGATATCTCACATACATGCTTCCTCAGTTTCAAGAAAAGGCAAGGAAATGGGGAGGGGGCAGCAAGAGTGAGGGAAAAGGAGAGGAAAGGAAATCAGAGCCCATAAAGTGCAGCAGACGTATAATTTGCCAAGCGAATACAGCTTCATTTTCCAGTGCCCACTGCTGTGCCCTCCACATCTTCATGCAGCCCCTGACCTGTAAAGAAGTCTAACAAATTGGCTTCTATTGTGGAGCCAAAAGGTGCCATCAAAGAATGGACGGTTCGCTGGTCCTAAAGTATGATGGGAAATCTCAGGCTTGAATAAAGAGCTGCTGCTTTATGAAGTTAACCCACTGAGGTTAAAAGCAAGCAGGAAGCCCCAGCCCATGGGGCAGTAACACCCAGAGGAGAGAATCCCTCCAGCCTTCTTATTCAAACACAGGGAAGGCAGCACCAGGTGAAACGAGAGCCACACAAAGTTAAAATAAAAATCAGCATCATCTCCCTATTTTAAGCAATAAAAAATTCCCCTGCTGCGTCTCTGGGTAGCCCCTCTGTTTCATTCTCTCTCTGTCTCTGTTTCTTTCTCTCTCTCCACAGTTGAGGGATCATAAACATCTCAAGGACAGGAAATGAATCAATGGGTGGTCTTGATGCATCCCTGCAAAGAAATATGGCTTTAGAGTAGGCAGTAGAGAAGTTCAGATAGGAGATCCCTAGAACGTGCATCCAGCCTCCCATTTATCCTGTATTTGCAACTGCTTGTTAAGGGTTCATCTGGGCATTGGCCTGTATGGTGTAAATTTCCCTCTGAGACTCTAGAGCCCAGTCCTTGGCTACCCAGCCCATGGGCAGATTCCTCCCTGCCCAGTGCACTAATCCAAATCATCCAAGTCACCAAGGAGTTGAGCATTGTTAACTCACAGCCAGCATAGGTGGTGCCCAATGTGGGTGAAATAAACACCTGTTTCCATTGTGGGATAGAGGGGAAAAAACTGCAGACTGTATTCATTCCCATTTCATGGGTGATTTTCCCACTAATTACCATAAGAAGGTGAGGGATAGAAGTACAGAACTCTGTTCCTCATTCAACCTTTTCAGTCCCAGGAAGAAGGAAAAACACCTGTTCAATCACTGCCTGTTCCCTAGCTCAGGGTACAAGTGGGGGTGGGGCTGTAGGTGAGGGGTTAGGAGTGGGATGCATTTCTTGGCAGCTGCAGCTGAGTCATTGCTTACTGATCTATCCTGTTCTCAAGAGCAGGAAGTGGAAGGCAGTGGGCATTATTGGTAAACCATGTCATTTCTAACTAGTAAAATAACTAGGATCACAGAGACATTACTCACACACATGAAGAATGCTGAAGAGCTGTGGAGTTACTTTGTGTGCTGGTGACATCATTATACTGCTCATGGGTTTTCATGGGTGTAACCCAGGCCAAGCCAGTGAAATCATATTTCTTTTGGTTCATATCAACAGAACTGTTTTTATAAAGACCATGAGGTCATTCTTTTGCTTAAAGATACACATGCAGTCCCTTCCTCCTTTCTCCAAAAGTACCAAGAGAAAAAAAGTAAACAAAGCTAATAGCAGAAGCATCTTTATAATCTTCATTTCTCCACAAAGGTGTTGAAATGAGAAAAGATAGCATGAACTATATTTCAACACAAATGAAACTTCTCGCTTTCAAACTTTTCAATGACTTTAAACATTTTATATCAAAGTTTAGAGTGTTTTTCTTCATTATCTTCATTTTCTCTCGCTCTCTTCATTCTCCCTGCACTGAAAGTAGGGGATACAACCTTGAGTCTCTGTACTTGCAATGCAAGAGAGAGAGAGAGCCCAAGAGAGAGCAGGCATTCTACAAGTGTTTATGGAACGCACGGGGATGTCAAGCCCTTCCAGAAATGAGTGAAGGGAAAGGTGGTTACCATTTTGTCTCCTGACAAGAACTCCTCATCAGGGTTTGACTTGATTTTGATAACCATCTCCTTTTGGGTTTTGTCTGGAGCTTTGATTGACTCCTCTTCTTTCTAGTACCTTTCCCTCTGAGTCAGTATGTATTAAGACCAAAGCTTATGAGAAGGGGAAGACTGAAGCATTTGAGTCCACTTCAGATGTTGTGTCCATAAGATGGGAGTCCATAGTCATGAGAGTACTTTAAATAATTTCAGTCCTTTCATTTTATGGGCTTGTTATACCTAGAAAAAACAAACTTAGAAAAATAGATTAAAATAAATATATTCATTCATTCAACACATATTTATTGAGTGCCTAGTTTATGACATGTTCCAGGCATGAGAGATATAGTAGTGAACAAGGCAAAGTTCCTGCCTTCCCAGAGTTTTTATTTAGGGGGGTAAGGAGACAATAACAAAGAGATAAGTGCACAGTAAGCCAGATGGTGATGAGAGAGCTATAGAAGAAAATAAAGCAAGGGAAGGAGGATCTAGAGTGCCACTAGGTATATAGGAGCAAAGGAGAGGTGCAACTTACATTGATTTCCTTTACTAATATCTACTGCTGTACAATGGAACATCATAAAACCTATTGGCTAAAAAAATAGGTTATTTCTCATGATTCTGTAACTTGACTGGCCTCAGCTAGGCAGTTCTCAATTGGGATCTTCACGCAGTTGTATTCATTTGGCAACCAGAATTGGAGTCATCCAAAGCATTCGATGAGCTCCATGTTGTTCAAGATATCTTCTTCACTTCTTTACATCCCTGGGCTGTTAGAGGGTTCACCCAGGCGTCTCTCTGCCTCCATATGACTTTTCCATGTGGCTCTCCTGGGCTTCCTCACAGAATAGTGGGCTCAGATAATCAGGCTTCCTATATGTTAGCCAGCTTCCTTACAGCAATTATTGTAAGAAATCTAGATGAAAGCTGCCAAGCTTCTTATGATCTTGTCTTGAAAGACATGAAGCATCACTTCCCCCACATTCTATTGGTCAAAAGCAAGTCACGGGGCCCCTCAGATAAAAGGGAAGAGGAATATACAAAGCATGAATAATAGAAGGTATTGTTCCTTGGGGGCCCATCTTTGGAGACCAGCTGGCACAATTAATAAAGGGATGGCTTCACTGAGGAAGTGATATCTGAGCAAAGTTCTAAGGGAAATGAGGGAGCAAGCCATGTGATGTCTTCAGGAAGAGATTTCCAAGCTGGGTGAACAACATGTATTCATGATGGTAGGAGTATTCATGATGTATCTGAGTAAATCAAGGAGGCCGGTGTGGCTGGAGTAAAGTAAGATTTGTGGAGAGAATTAAGAATTAAGTCAGAAAAAAAAAAAAAAGAATTAAGTCAGAGAGGGAGTGAGAGGAGAGATAATGGGAAGCCTTAGAGGCTATCGTAAGGACTTTGGATTTTATTTTGAGTTATGTAAGAAGCCAATTGATGATTTTAAGCAGAAGAATGATGTGATCAGCTTCCTAGCTAAGGCACTGTTCATTCATGAGGGCTTCTGATTGAGGAATTGAACGACCATTCTATCAAAAGCATCACGGGGTAACACAATGAAAGCAGAAGGGATAACCAAAGGGCTTGGGTCTCAGTTTTAAGCTCACCAAAATCTTATTTCCTGAAAATTGTTTACCTTCTCTTGGCTTTAGATTCTCCCTCTGCAAATTGAAGGGCGGAGCCAGATAAATGATTTCAAACAGAGATCAATAGCCCATCCCAAGGGGGAGGGGGAGGGTCCCACAGGCCCTCCTTGTTTCAACCTGAGAAGCATGGTTTACTTCTGCTTCGTCTATTGGACTTCTGTGTAAGGTTTTGTTTAAAGAGGGATTTTTGCCATTAAAATACATTTGAAAAATCCGCTAGGCTAGATGAACTCTAAATTCCTTTCGGCTTGAAACTTCTCTGAGTCTGTTACTAAGCACTCCAAATATGGGCACATTGAACAGAAGAGAAAATGTACATCAAATGGTGGGGGCGGAGGCTTTGACTTATGTTCAAAAGTAGAAGTAATAGTTAAAGTTTCTCCTGAGAACCCCCAGGCTGTCTTACCCCTGGACACCCTCCCTCTGTGTATTTTTGTTTACCTCTCACTGTGAAGAGTGGAAAAAATGGAGGGGGAAAGGTTGGCAAGTGGAAGGGAAAAGATAAAATGCTAGTGTAATCAAGACCAAACCTTAATTTTTGGAAGCTGGGAAAAGTGCACCCTGGGAGGTTTCAAGCAGTTTCTGTCTTCTGGTGGAGACTGGAATTTGCCTTTCAGACAGATCCTCTATTTGTAATGGGAGGGGCCCCTTTGATGAGAGTTTTCAATTTACCTTTTGTTCCTTGGGGAAGCTTCAGTGCTTCAAAACTGGTTAGTAAATAAATCAAAGGTTCTGATAAAGCTGTGTCCCAGCAGAAGCCCAAGTGCATTATCACCTCCAGCAATAGTTGTGATTTCTAGGGTGTGGGGATCTCCATACCCTCAGGATTTTAGCAAAATGCTCGAAAAAGTCTAATCAAGTCTCCAACATGATGTGGGAAATTCAGGAAAAGAGTATGCGTACCTTCTCAGAGGCCAGAGAGGAGATAAGCTGTACTCTGAACTCTAAGGGGTCATCAGTAGAGAGTAAGCTCCATGAGTGAAAGAAAGGGCCGCCATGTTCACAGTTGCATCCTCAGCCCTAGCGGGTTCCAGAGAGCACACACTACCTGTCTGCTTACCAAAAACTGGAAAGTGGTGGAAAGGGGAGGAGGGGGGAGTGGAAAGGTCTCAGGACATGGGGAGGCAGTCAGTCACAGGGGAGCCTGCAGAAGGAGGAAGGAACAAATGGAGGGGAGTTAACATCCAGCAATTACGTAGGTAGTTTTGTGCAATCAAATGTTGAGCACAATGGGTGGGCAATCTTATTCTGTAGTCATTGGCTGATAAGACCAATGATACGTCTGTTCCAGGAGATTGCCTGAGAAAAGATTCAATCTTGGATGCAAAGCTACAAAAACATCCAGCCAACAGAACTCCAAATGGACAATGTAACTGCCCTTAGATCCGAGCCTGACGTCGTATGTTCTAGCCTAGGAGAGAGGGAAAAAGCTCTAGTAGTGATATCTTACTGGCTTATCTCCCTTACGTGTTGACATGTTCTTTGAGTTCCATCAATGGTTCTCTTGCATTAGAGTCCATCTAGTTCCTCAAATGAAGTCTTTTGTTGGAGAAAAAACTCTTCCTCTTGCTTCTGTTTCCCTGTTCTTCTTCCTTGTCCCTTCACCGCACCAAAATCCTCCCTAGACTCAAACACAGTAATTAAACAATAATTTGGCAATCTGTAAGGAAAAAAGAGAAATCACTTGATGTCTTAGCTCAATGCCTGGAAAATAGTAATCAGTTAACATATGAGAATTGTTATTTTGTTACTATTGTTGTTGTTATTATTAATTGTTATTAATATTAATATCTGTCTCCCTCTAGTCCAAAATCTAGATCAGCACTGTCCAGGATAATTTTCTGCAAATGATGGAAATGTTCTGTATCCGTGCTATCCCTTATGTGGCCACTGGCCACCTGTGGCTCTCAAGTGCTTAAAACATGGCTAGTTCAAATGAGAAACACAATTTTTAATTTTATTTAATTTACACAAATTTAAATGAAACAAACCACAACAGTACATGTCTAGATCCATCTTTCAGGGATGAGGGTTATGACATCCTTATTCTTTAAACCTGTAGTTATAGAACTTGCATCAGAACAACCTGGAGGACTTGTCCATACACAGACTTCTGGGCTCCAATCTTAGAGTTTCTGCTTTAGAATGTCTAGGATATAGCCTGAGAATTCGCATTTTAACAAGTAATACTGGGGTTGCTGCTCCAGGGACCCGACTTTGAGAACCACTGCTTTAGAGCCATCCATGCTTCTCCATTCTGGGTGCACATGGGAACCACATGGGGGGCTGATGCCCAGGCTCTGCCCCAGAAACACAGAACCAGAATTTTTAAAACTCCAGGTAATTTCTTTGTCTAGAATAAATAAATTAATTCTTAAATCATTTACATTTTAAATAATTAATAAAAATTCTTAAATCAGGAGACATGTGGAATTAGGTCAGTGCTTCTCAAACTATTATGTGCTTATGAATCACCTGGAGATGTTGAGAAAAAGCAGAGAGTAATTTCCTAGGTCTGGGATGAGACCCAAGTGTAAGCATTTCTAACAAGCTCCCAGATCTTGCTGATGCTGTTGGTCCAAGGCCCACACTTTAGCAAGGGATTAGGTGATCCCTGTGGTTGATTCTAATCTTTAAATTCTGCGATTTCTAGAACTGGGCAGGATATCTGAATCCTGACATGCCCACCGGCGTCTAGCGCTGCTGGAGGAACACTGGGAAAGCAGCAAACAGTGATGACAAGACCTGTGAGTCCAGGGAAGGAGGAGAGAAAAGTGGCTTACTCAAGACAGCTGGGTCCTGGCTGTGAGGCTGCCAACTGTGAATGATGCTGGCGAGCTCCTTCCTCCAAGCAGGAGGGGGGCACACAGAGTCAGACTATTGCTATCAATATCCTATTAGACCCCATGCAGAGTTCAAAGTCTATAAAACATCTCTACTGGTTTCCAGCCACAGGAGAAGAGAGCTGGGGACCAGACCACCCTATGGTTAAACAGGACAGTTCCAAGCTCAGAACTGTCAAGTTGTCCAGTGTTCAGATCCTTTAAATGAAGAAAGAAAACCAGACATTGAAGGCTCTATTACATGATTGGATAATAACCAAGGGGCAGTACAGTACTTGTAACGTCAAATAAAAAGAACACTTAATGTTTCTTTTTCTCATTTCAGGTCAAAGGTGAGTTACAATTGAGGCTTCAGACTTAAGCAGTTAGATAGTGAGGTAAAGAGAAAAAGAGAAAGTGCCAATTCACCAAGGAGGGTCCCAGGAAAGCCTTTTCGTCAACCTTTGGTGTTTTTTCATGGGAAGGGATGAACATAAGAATAATTCAAAAAAAATTTTTTTTTCCTTTGCAAATCTGAATTTTCTTTGTAAAGTACTTGCCACTGGGTGGCCTGAAATCATATCAAACAAAAAGTGTTTATTTCCATACAATTTTGGTATATTGCCATGAATGGAAATATATTTAATAAGGATGATTGCCTGGTTGTCCCTATACCTTTTCTTTCTGCAAATGATGGAAGTGTTCTGTATCCATGCTATCCCTTATGTGGCCACTAGCCACCCATGGCTCTCAAGTACTTAAAACGTGGCTAATTCAAATGAGAAACACAATTTTTCATTTTATTTAATTTATGTGAATTTAAATTAAAACAACAAAAGAAGAAGATGAGAAAAAGTAAAGTCATCCAAATCAAACCACTTCTTTTGAATTTTAAGTAGACAACCAACTAGGCTGAACCAGGAGCTATTATAAATAAGTATTCAGCGGTGTAAAACCTTTTAATTCTCTTTTCTCTGTCTCTCTCTGTCTCTGTCTCTCTGTTTCTCTCTCTCTCTCTCTCTCTCTCACACACACACACACACACACACACACAGAGTTACCTACAGAGTTGATTTTATAATCTGTAGGTAGACCTACAAATCTAGGAAGTCCAAACAGAAGGGAAGACCAGGAGACCAAATAGATCCAAGAGACCAAATAGAAGGGAAAAAGTGCAGGAATGCAAAGAGTGTTTTAAAGAGTGAACCTGACTAGTTTTACAGCAATGTTGTTTTTCGCTGAATTTGGAATTTCAGATGAGAACATTTCTCTCTTGTCTCCAGTAAAAATGACTCTATTTGTTCTTTTTCAGGGACCCCCCCCCCCACAAGGGTCCTGTCCCAGAAAATGCATAATGATGCTTTATTTTTCATAGTACCTTTTCCCAAGGAGTTCATAATACTTGAGAAAACTGATCTCATAAATCTTTAAAATGCTCTTGAGAAGTAGAAGACAACATTCTCACCCCCATTATACAGGTGAGGAAACTGAGGTGTACTGAGTGAACTTATAATGATAGAGCTTGAAAAAAAACTGATCTTATCTTTCCTAAATAAATCCGCCGAGTGCACACATGTCTTCTTTGTTAATGTGTCATATGTGCCAATATCTACAGGCATAAAGTCCTCATTTCAAGAGTTCCAGAAAATGTCTCCACTTTTCTTAAGTGCATTATACTAACCAAAACTAAAGTATCTCCATAGTGGAGATGCAGATTGCACTAAATAATTGCATATCAATGTGTATGTAGGCATGCTGCTGCTGTATGTATAATGGGTATTGTTTTGGATTATGAAATTTACCTGAAAACAGTTTTAATGCATTTTAAAAGATAAGAACCTACTCAAATCTGTTGGTCTTAGGAGTGAGCTGAATTTTCTCTTGCCAGATCTCTCTTTGGATACCCTGACATAACAAGTCGCAGATGCTAGCATATTCAGGGCCATACAGTGATGGAACTGAGACCTCAGTGACTGATCAGTGGTTTCTAGTCTTACATCTGTCACTCTGACCTTCAACTCCAACTGCTGCTGCATTTAAATGCATGCTGGAAACAGGTGCAAGCCTTGCTGAAAAGTGGGAGCTCTTAGCAGGAATACCATGGGCATGTCCCCCAACATTATCCCCCCTCTTTCTTTGGTGACAGCATTTTAAATAGTAGAGAACTTAACACTTGGACTTGGACTTCTGATGGTTGGGCTTAAAGCATGGCGATTGTCTTGAACATGAATATCAATGATTAACTTATGACACTCCATGGGTCAACCCTTCAACATTTTAAAGCAATGTAATTAATAAACTCTTCTTACTGCTGGAGGGAAGAAGAATTAAGCTCCTGGTGACTACTACCTTGTCAGGAGAAAGGTAGCTTAGGATGCCTTAGTGTAGTGACACCACAGATCATTAGGAAGAATTTGAAGGACACTGGATAAACAGAGGTGAATTTCAATGGTATAGATTTCTCAGATGCTTGAGCATTTAAAGATTCATCTTTTCTCCCACATCCACTACAAAAACATTGAGAAGATACCTACACAATCAGCCAGCAAAATATTATTTATTCCTTCATGCATCTTTTACTCTTTTTACCAGATGAATACTATCTAGTTGTATCCATTTTACTTTGACATAGTTTGTTAGGGGAAAACATCTCTGCGCTATACAAAGAAGGAAACTTACCTTCCCCCTTCCCTCTCAGTTTGGGTGTCCCTCACCTCAGGGTGAACACTTCTAACTCAGGAACTCACCACTTCATAAGGAAACCCACTCCACTTCAACTGCTGAAAAATTCTATGTTGTTTGGAGCCCAAATCTCCTTCCCTGTCATTTCTACTCACTTGTCCCAGTTTACTTCCTCTAGATCAATCAAGTCTCTTCTCTCTTTCAAGTATTTAAAAGAAGCAATGATGCTTCCCCCACAACCCATCTCTTTTCAAATGTTTCAATGGCCATTCTTTTATTACTTTTCTTTGAGTCAATTCTATGGTATGTTAAGCATTAATATAAGGGGAAAAAAGGGCAGCCCTTTTTAATTAAATATAGAGTTAACTCAACAACTTAGACTCACACACTGTTCTTCAGGAAGATCACAGAGCAATAACATGGCTGTTGGAAAAGGACATCTAAACTCTTTATAGCTAAGGAAGATGAAAGGAATATTTCCAGCAGGGTTGGGGCTAGAGATGGCTCAGGCTTAAAAGGACATGGGATAACCAAGACTGAATTTAAACAACACTGGAGAATAAAACGAATGAGGAAAAAAAGAGATAATTATGTCCTAAAACAATGACCCTGGCTATGAAGCAAAATTAGCATAGTCCTTTCTAATTTAAATGTGTTGAAAGTGGTTGAGCATGACAGCAGAAAATTACAAGGTTTACGACACAGGCTTTGGTTAAAGTGATGGCAATGGGATTATTGTAGCTTTTTTCTGCTGATAGCAATGATTATAAAGTTACCTATAAATATTAACTGTTTAATGCTAGTTGAGGTTTTACTTTGCTGGCAAGTACAGAGCCATTCCATACTTCAAGTGGGTTTTGTATATCTTGTTTTTACTTAGTTTAATTTTGGTTAGTTTTAATTCATCACTTATAGGTTCAGCTGCTTTTTGGTGCCCAGTACTTGTTTCTTTCCTGCCTTCCACTCTTTCTAGTTCCCTTCTTTTCTTCCTTCCTTCCTTCCTTCCCTCTTTTCTTCTTTCCTTGTTTTCATCTTTGGATCCAAGATGAAAATGAGGAAGTCTTAGAAACGGAGATTCTTACAAAGACTTTTTTCAATTTTGCCCACTTTCTCATAGAAAGGATCTTATACCAATGTCTCAATTTCCAACTTAACTATACCTTTATTTCCAAACAAAAGTCCACCGAGCTGCATAACCATCTTTAGTTCACTCTGCAGCACAGTTTTCTTAACTGTTGTGTCTATCACATTGACCCATTTAATTACTTGCCACTTTCTCATGCTTCATCACATTACTTTTATGTAGGAGAATTCATCAGGTCAATACTTTGTACATTACCCACTCCCCCATCTAATCAAATAGAATATACCTTTATTTAATTAACTTTACTTCCTGATTTGAGGAAAAATGACCATTTTATGTGCAGGTAAAGTCAACAAATAGGCTCACGTTAAAAAAAAATAACACTAATCAACAGTTAATGGTTAGGTGTCTGTCTAAACAACTTAATTAATAAAAGATTTAACCCAGGGTTTCTTAACCTCGGCACTATTAACGTTTTGGTCCAGATAATTTTCAGTCTTGGGGTTCTGTCCTAGGCACTGCAGTAGCATGCCTGGCCCTTACCCAGTGGATACCAGGACAAACACCCCCCTGTCCCCAGTTGTGGCAACCACAATGTCTCCAGACATTGTCAGATATCCTGGGGAGACAGAATCACCTTCAGTGGAAAACCACTTATTTAACCCAATCAAAAAATCTTCAATTGTGAGGAAAAGAAATAACATACTAGTCTTAATGGGATTAGCTTGTCTGCCACATAATGCCAATTACTGGCAATAGAAACTTATAATGGTCTAAACCAAGTAGAAAACTTGTGTTAGGCTACTAGCACCAGAGGTAGGAAATAGCAGTAATTTAAATAAGATAGAAGTTTATTTTTCTATTATGCTAAAGAAGTCTGGAAGGTGGCCCTTCAGTTGCTGGTTTGGGGTACCACGTTACTGTCAGAAGCCTGGGCTCCATACCTGTCTTTTTGCTTGATCATCCCTAAAGACTGTCTTTCATCATACAGCTTCCAGGTTGGTGGGTTATCAAGCCAGCCTGGCTGCTCTAGTTCTAAACTGGAAGCAAGAGCAGGAACTGGTAGGGTAAAAAAGGAGCAAAGAAACTTTCCAAGAAGCCCCACACCTACCTGGAGGCTGAAACAGGAAGGAAGGAAGGAAGGCTGAAACAGGTATTTTTCAGATGAATTACTATCATTACTTTGATAATAAGAAAGAAGAAAGGAGATTGTATTTTGTGTTCACAGCTAGCAATGTTTCCCATTTATTTATTCTTTTATATTCAGACAAATACTTCTTAAACATTTACTATGTGCCAGAAACTCTGCTAGGCATTGGAAATAAAATAGAGTGAACTTCGCTCTCTGGGAGCATATAATTTATAGGGATAGGCAAGTATTCTATGAAAAATTAAGCAATTATTGAAAAAATTTCAACTGTTATAAATGCTACAAAAACACAGAAGATGCTCTGAGCCTCTTAAAGGCAAAACGGGTTTTTCTGTTTCTTCAGATCATACAAGTGGTTTGGCATGTAGTATGTGCTCAATAAACTTTTGGGGCCAGATGTAGAGCCTGATTTGGATCAAACACATGTAAATTCATGTGAATTTATAAAATCAAAATAATAGTGTAGCTATACAAGTCAAAATCAATCAATGTCCATTATACTTTAGTTTCACAGATTGTTACTTTAAACCCAGGTTGCAAAATATACCATCTTAAGTAAAGTCCCACAGAAATTCTATCCCCCTATTAAGTGAATTCACCTCCATTGATATTTGCACCAGAAGGTCAACTATTCAAACATTTTATTTATTAAGTTATTTCTGCAGTAAATTTACATGATTTTTTCCCCAAAATCTACAACTTGGGTGGCTCCAAAAACAAACTAGTCTCAACTCTTCCTCCAGAATCTTGGTTTTATAACTGTTTTTTTTTTGCATGTATATCCTGCTTCATATGTAAATAAGCTCTCTATGGTGGGTGTACAATCTAAAGTTGTTTTAGAGGAATCTAGAAATCAATGCATTTAGGGAGTAAACAAATTCATTTCAACCATATTAACCTTAAATATTACTCTGATTTGTGCAGCACTGAAGCTTACCCACATTCATACACAAACTCATCCAGAGACACATAAATAAGAGACTGTCAAAAATATCTCCATTATTATCCAGTATCATCCACTCAGTTCAGAAAACAATAACAATTGAAATATGTCTGCACTAGAAGACACCTTCCTTTTATTGCCTTAAAAGATATTTCTCTGTGGCTTTATTTTGCTACAAGAGAGCAATGGGCAATCTCAGAAATTTTCTATTTCTTTTGTGAAACTAAACTAACCAGCTCTCTTACAGGGATTGTATAAGTAAACCTCCACTCTCAGATTTTGTTATTCTACCACTACTCAAACACCATTAAAAGAAAAGTCTTAAAGACTGTTACGTTTCCTAACATCACGGTCATTTTGTGATTTAATCTGTAGATTTTAAATTGGTAACAAAGCTCATCTCCTTCCAATAAACAAAAACAGCCAAATGTATTTTAGCTCCAAATCACAGCATAACTTAAAGACCCAATATATCTGCTTACTATTTATAGAGTTAGAAATAAATTTGTCTTATGGACATTAAAATTTATTCACATTTGGCCAGTATGAACAATCAACAACCTGAAGATATTTAGAAAATTACATGTGCAGTTCATCAAAAATACATAATTAGTAGTTAGGCAAGTGTAGCAATTGGAAGCACAATTTTTAATAATGAAATGAGAAATAACTGGTTGAAGTTTGATATGAAAGTTATGTATATCCTTGAGGGGCTAAAGCATTGATATAAATATTCACATCCACTGAATCTAATATGTTTCTGCCTGTACTATTTAGATAATCGAGGCAAAATCTGGTGGAATGTTTTATTGTTATGTTATTTGCATTATCTGAATGGTCTCCTGGCAGAATGTAATCTATACTATTAGTGCCAATAGTGGAATAAGCTGGAAAAGGGTTATCAGCCAGCATTGAACAGGTAATGTTTGTATTTCTATTAACTCTTTCTGCATTTCCTAGGGTTTGCCACTGAAGACCATGGAGGTCAAAATTCAGGTCCAAATCCAGAGCGGAAAGGGAGAGAAAGCCAATTCATGGGAGCAGGGTAAGAGTGGGCCATATTAGTTAGAATGGTCATTTTTGAAGAAAAACATTATTTGGACTTTGAGTGAGTTTGCCTAAAAAGGGGTTTAAGATTTATGGGTTGATCTTTTAAAAGCATTGTCATATTTCCATCTTTGAATTCTTGAGATTGCTCACCAACCCTCCATTTTTCTTTCAAGGACACTTTTAAGCCATTTCATCCCAATGCAATTTGAACATTTTAGTATTTTGAAAATACTGAAAAAATTAAACATTTGATATGATTTGAGTTTATTTTTCAAGATGTTAACCTAGGTTTTGTTTAATACACTTTATATTTTAGTAAGGTTTAGCTTTACAGAATTATGATGAAGGTAGTATAGAGAGTTCTCATTATCTCACATTCAGTTTTTCCTATTTTTAACACCTTACATTTGTATGGTACCTTTGTCACAATTAATGAACCAATATTAATCCATTTTTATTAACTAAAATCTACACTTTATTCGTATTTCCCCATTTTTTTCCTTAATGTCCTTGTTCTGCTGTAGGACCCCATCCAAGACACCACATGACATTAGGTTGTCATGTCTCTACCTGTTTCTTCTGGCTGGGACAGCTTTTCAGATTTTCCTTGCTTTTGATGACCTTGAAAGTTTTGGAGACTACAAGTCAGGTATTTTGTAGAATTTTCCTCAGTTAGGATTTGTTTCGTGCTTTTTTTTCTCATAACTAAACTGGGGTTATGTGGTTTTTCGAGGAAGGACACAGAGGTTACGTGCCATTCTCATAACATCATATCCAGGGTACATACTATCAACATGACTTATCACTGTTGATATTGACCTTGATCACACGGCTGACATAGTGTTTGTCAAGCCTGTCTACTGTAAAGTTACTCATTTTCTACCCTTTCCATACTGTGCTTACAGAAGTAAGTCACTATGTATAGCCCACACCTACGGATGAGGAGTTAAGTTCCCGCACTTGAGGGCAAAGTAGCTACATAAATTTTGTGAAATTCTTCTTCATGGGAGATTTGTCTAATTCTCTCCCATCTGTTTCTTTATTCAATAACTTATTTATATCAGTTAGTATAGGCTCATGGATATTCATTTTATACTTTGAGTTATAATTCAGTATTACTTTATCTATCTTGTTGGTCAAATTGTTCCAGCTTTGGCCGCTGGGTGCTCTTTCCACTGACTCTTGTGTCCCTTTGACACAATGTGGTTTTTTTTTTTTATTTTTATTTTTTGAATACTTCCTTTCTAGCACTTGAGGCTCACTGTGGAATCAATAATTTCTCCAAGGAGCCCTGGTTCCTTTTATTGGAAAATGGTATTAAAAACCAAGATCTGGGTGCTAGGTCCTAGTGTTTCTGAAATGTTTCCTTGTATATTACTATAGAATAAATGCTTAATGCAGCCTAACTAGAGCAGATATTCTTAAAAGAAATTAATCATTATTAATGATTGCCCTCTGCATCTTATCCTAATATTTGTTTAAGCAACTATGTTGTGTAATATTGTAGTAAATTTTCTAGATAAGAGACTCCGTTTTACCTATCATTTTTGTCTTCTTGTTAAAAATATCTTTACTTTCATAAAAACAATGGGAGGAGTTGGGACAAGGGTGAATTAAACCCCCACAGTATGGAAGCAGCATAATGAAAACAGGTTCATGTTTGCAGCAAGGCAAGGGTTTCCTCACAATATATTTATTCGTCTTTTATAACAAATTCTTCAGAAGATGAGTGTTCCAGCATCTCACATGGATTGTATTCTAAAATGAGAAAGTAACTACATTTTGAGAGGCTTATAGAAGTAGTACCACATATTTCTCCTAATACACACATATTCATACAAGAATATATTAAATAATACATTCAGTAAATATCCATGGGCCTCCTGTGGATAATTTACAGATTGTTTGTGTGTGTGCGTGTGCACGCATATGCACATATACACATACACATGCAGTTCGGAGAATCACAAGTCCATGATCTTTGTTTTTCTTACTGTTCATTTTGTCACTGATTTTATGCATGTGCTCATTTACGTTGCTTAAGGGGAGAAAAAGCTGTACATAAAAACAGATTATCTTTTAGAGCACCCCAGGGTTAGTTTCATTTTCCCCTCTTCTTTTTATGAAGAAAAAGATAGGAAACGTAAACCAGCACTCTTAAAGAAGAAAATGCATGAAATGAAACAAGTAAGCTTTCAAAAAATACGCAAAACACAACAGGCAGACCTCCAGCTTAGTGGGAGGTCTGGGGGTAAAATATGTGCTGTGTACTCGCGCCCAGTATATCTTCAGCACTTAAAAAAAGATAAAAGTGGTCTTGAAAGTGAATGAAGTTGACTCTTAAAAAGTGGGTTTTAGATGTTGAATATTTAATTCACTGATAAAAGGGACCTGATTTCCTGCACACGGCTGCCATAAATAAAAAAAAGCACATCTTAAAAGAGAAGCAATGAGCAGAAACTGACCTTTCTGTGAGCAAGCAGATGAGAGAAGGTATTTGGCTAATCCCAGCTCTCTCTGATTGGTCAGACAGCACCGTGTTGAAAATGTCTCCATCTGGGCTAATCTGCTCTCAGTTGGATGAGCTGAGGCCTTCAGAGTTAACCTGACATTTAACAATAATTACCCTTTCGAATGACCCCGGCCCAATCGCCTGCTCTCTTAGAAATCTCTTTTTTTGTGCATGCTCCCAAACCCCTTGACTTTTGTGTTAGAGATATGGAAAAAAAAAAAAAAAAAAAAAAGATGAGACGATAGAGCTTGTGTGTGTAAACATCCAGAAGTGTGTGGTCATGTGTATTTATATACCTATACATTATATATAAAGACATATAATACCATAGATGGTAACTATACAATACCAACTGGTAATGGGGCCTCATTTAATGGCTCCATTTTACTGCTCTGAATTCTATAATTTATCAGTGCCTTGTGGTATTAAAAAGAAAACACAGGAATAACATCAATTAAAGTGGGACAGGATTTGTTTACTGGCTATTTTATGAAAGTCAAAGTTCCAATCTGGCCTTGCTCAAGCATTTGTGTGTCCCTTATCAGACACCAGGAGAAATGGTGCATGAAAAGAGGTTCAGATGAAAAACCAAGTTCAAGGATTATGAAGGCTAACTGTGGATGAAATGTGGCCATTTCTTTTTACCTGAGGCTGGCTTCATCTTTTCTTAGAAAGGTCATTGTGATAAAACAAAAACACATCTTGGAAAGAAAATCCATTCTGGGGTTTTATTTGCTTAAAAAAAGAAAAAAGCCTTTCCCAGTTTAGACCTGCATTTTCCCAGAGCTTTCTTAACGAAGGCCATTGTAAGATAAGCAGTTTCTAACACTAACATCTGGTAAGGAGCTTCCCTCAGGCTGAAGGTTTGAATTGGATAGCCATCCAAAAGTTCAAGTACTTCTAACCTTGTCCAAAGTATCAGACCTGGATGGCTTGGCAAAAGTGGTCTGAAACTCCTATAAGCACAATTTCTTTAAACCTGTATGTTGTTTGCTTTTTTGAGCCCACTTTAAATACCAAAAGAATTGTTTACAAATATTTCTTCCCACCTCTTCTATAACTAACACAGAAGAAATCAAATGTGGAAATACACATAGGCATAATATATGTACATAAGGAGCCGTATCAGTGTATTTCATTCTGAGCTGGTCCTTCAGGTGTATACAAGACGGTTGGGGAGAGCAGGTACACAGCTTGGTCTAATGCACACTTGCCAGTTCCATATATATCCTCCAAGTCTCTCAAGCTCACTTCTTTATAATTTGGAGGATTCTTTCCTTGAAATAATCCTCAGACCCTCTTATCACCCTGCCTACTTACTTTCCAGGGTTTGAATTCACTTGCTGGATTTTTTTCATTCATAGCTCAAATCTTAACTATGGTCACTACCAGCCAACCTCATGGGGCTGTTGCCATGGCCTTAGCTTCATTAGAAGCACCGCTGACTGGATAAACAGAGGATATGTCAGGATTCTGAAGGCTACAGAATATGCCACCCCAAAATATGTCCTTTGATATATTGATTAGTTTAAGCTGTAGGCACCTGAAAAAAGCCAATGCAAAGAGAGGCTTTCTCTTAACTCCCTTCTCTACTTATGGACAGATTCTCCAAAAGGAACTCAATTGTCATAAATCCCATCCCTGACGTTTCACCACCCAGGGAGAATTGACTTCTTACAGGGGAAGAGACTGGAAATCCATGTCACACCCAGACACTCTTTGTCACAAACTATCATACCTCCCATCTATTCTTCTAAGGGCCCATCCATCTTTCCTAAAAGGCATTTACTCTCCCCTAAGAGAGCCCCCTCCTCTTTCCCGAGAAGATAATGTTTAATTCTGAATTCAAAGCCACTTCTTTGTGTTATTTTTCCTGGGTATCTCCCATGTGTACATGAAGTATACATGCTACTAAACTTCTGTTTGCTTTTCTCTTGTTAATCTGTCTTTTATAACAGGGGTCTCAGCTGAGAACTCAAAAGGGTAAAGGGAAAATTATTTTTCTCCCCTACAATTCCATTCTTAGCAATAATCTGACGCTGTAGCATTAGAATCAAGAAGATTGAAAGACTTTTTCTCTATGTCTCTTCCCTCATCTCTCTTCAAAATATATAGACAGACAGACAGATAGATAGATAGGTAAAATAATAATGATAAGCACTACTTACTTTTTTCCCAAATCTGGCCTCCCCAAACATTGCAAGCCCTCAGTAAAGTGGACTATATCTTTTTTCAACTATTAACCAATCACTAATCTTGTAACAGGAATGCTTTTGCGTAAAATTGTACCTAACAGTGTTTCTTTGGCATGCTCAGAACCTTCATTATCTCAAAGTTTGACTTGAAAACAAATCCTGTTAGTTGAGTATGAGATGCTGGCAGACTTCACTGCCTATACTGTAACAACTGGATGATTTCCAAAATGAAAAAGATATTTGATAAGTTTGCTTTATCATACAAGTCCTCAAATTCCCCACCTCCTTAATAATAATAAAACGTACATATGGTTATTATCTTTACAATAAAGTCCTCTTTTGAGAACATTTTAAATATTTTGCCATTTATAAAAATTAATTATATTAATAAATTCATTAATTAAAATTAATTAATTACAAGAATTTAATTGCATTTTATTAAAACTTTAAAAATTAATTAAAACTAATTTCTCTCTGCTCATTGGAGTAAGTTTGGAAAAATTGAAAAGTTGAAGGAAGGACAAAATTCATTTAGTTGCTACATTCCTTTTTCTTTTCCTAAAAATGGCAATGAGTAGTAATAGATAAACCATATCAACTTGCACTAGAAATTGACAAAAAAGCCAGACCAGATTTTCTTCATAGATCATCTCATTTAATTCCCCAAACAATCCTATTCAGTAGGTATTATTGGTTTTGATTCTTAGATTTAAATATAAAAACACATTTAGAGAAGTTATGGAACTTGTTTAAGGCAGAGTTTCTCAACCTCAGCCCTATTGACCTTTTGAGCTAAATAATTCTTTGTTGAAGGGGCTGTCCTGCGCATGCGGATGTGTAGCAGCATCTCAAGCCCACTAAATGCCAGTAGCACTCCCTCCCCAGTTGCGACCATCAAAATGTCTCTAGGCTTTGCCAAAGGTCCCTGTGCAGCAAAATCATCTCCAGTTAAGAACAACTGACTCAAGATCCTACTCCTAGTCAGTGATAAAAGCCTAGGAATAAAAGCCAATTCTTCTATCTCTCTTCATAGTTGTGATCTTATTCCAAATGTAGTTTACATTTTGTTTTTCTTACTTAACATGTGTTGTACTTGGATTAACCATCTCTCTTTCATTCAGCATTCTTTTTTGGGTAATACTAAAAATGTCTTAATGATTACCTTTACATGTAATCTTGTTTTCTTCTATGTTTATGATTTCCCTTATGCTGTATTTCTCAAGCTGAAATCTCTGAGTCATAATGTGTGAATTTTGTAAGACTTCTGACATAAATTGCCATATTAGTTGAGCCAACTTATAATCCAAACAGCATTGGATCAAAGCATCTTGTCTTGTCCCTGCCCTACCATGTTTATTTGAGGTTTGTAACTGCTGATCTTAAAATCATGTGGCTCTTAAACATCCAAAATAGGTTAAAATTCCCCTTGAGAAATAAAAGCACATGTGTTATCATTAATGTCATCAATGTAGTAAGTATTTTAAGTAGAACACAGCCATTATTCTTAACTATATTTAGCCTACTAATTCTTATTGGAGTTCCTTACCCTTCTGAATCCCTCTGGCCACCCACAATTTCCCAGGAGAAGCTCTAGCCAATGGAATAATTTTTATTAACACTTCTGAAATGAGTCATTTTCTTCTGTATTGTGATGGAAACCATGAATATCAGTTCTTTCCCTTGGACTCCAGTTCCTCCCTAAGAGCTAGACACCTGCAATTCAATCAAAGAAAGAATAGTAAAGGAAGTATATCTTATACATTTGCTAGATTCAAGGTACAGTGCTTTACCTAAATTATCTCATTTAATTTGCATGGAAAGTATTTGAATTTTGCAGATGAGGACACAGATTTAATATTAGTTACTTATACAAGTTCACAAGCTAGAAAGTGGTAACACTGATATTTTAAAGCAAACCTCTGCTGTTTGGACATCTACCAGATTGATAGACCTCAAAGACATTTCCCCTGAGAAAAGTATTAATGCTCACGGATACCCCAAAGATATTTATACAACCAGCAGTATTGGTCCCATCTGAGACCTTGATAGAAATGCAAATCTAAACATCTGGGAATGGGATCCAGCAATCCCTTTAACTAGCCCTGCAAAGGAAGGTGATACATGCTCCAGTTTGAGAACGACTGCTCTTCCAAAAACCTTTCCCCCTCTACAGTAATGGCCGCACCTGAATGCATTACAAGTAAGGACAAGGTACGTTTACCTTTTTGGTGCATTATACAAAAAAAAAAAAAAAAAAAAAATGGCAAATGTGAGAAGGGTTTTCTGCTTTTACCCTGACCTTACAAATTATCTATGTTTTTTATTTCTCCAGTTTTCCTCTTTACTCCTTACCCTATTTGGAGTTTATCATCTGACTTCTTATACCTCATTTTACATTTTTCCCTATTGTTAAGCCTGATTTCTACAAGACTCTTACCTGGGAGAGGCTGAAAAGAATGATGTGTGAGGGCCAACAATTCTAATTTTACTATTTTCATTGAGGCATTCAATCCTTTCATTGAAATTATCATCGTCAATTGTGGTGACCTGTCATTTCCTTTGCGAGGTATTCTACATGGTTTTAGAACCACCATATGGGCTGATAGCATGGTTGAACTTGTTTTGCCTCAGTTGACTACCTTTCCCAAACTGGACTGGAGTTTCCAAAAAGAGATCTCTTCACACCACTGCATTTTCCACTTTCACAGTCAATTAGCAATGGCTGCCAATGTTGGGCAGGGCAAAAGATTTGGAGCACTGCCCTTGAGAAAATGCCATGATGAGATATTGCCATACGTCATCAAAGGTCATAAGATAACAGAGGCATTCTTATTTAGGCAAAAGCATATGCTCAAAGGTATAAAAATTGCTTACATATCCTTACCATGGACTTGAGCAACTAGGCAAAGGAAAATGCAACAAATAATAAAACCTGGAAATATTTGCAATGAGGAAATTAATTCAGCATAAGCCATGAAATCAGCATTCATAAATTCATTTCATTCTTGTCCCACATTTCAAGCCAGGTCTCTTAATCATTCATCACAAACCATCTATGAGGTTATTGACAGGTCAGAAGTGTGGCCTTTCTCTCAGAGTATTTTAGGGTCTTACCTCACTCTTCGGGGCTCCTTGGAGATTCCCCAACAGGCCAATAAGCGATTCTTTCTGCACAATACCCAGCCACAATCTATACAGCAAAAACATGTCTGTTAGTGACTCATCTCTACCATGCTATTTTCTCCATGTTAATTAGATCACACTAGAATGCCTATCAGTAAACTGCAGAAGTAGAAATGGCCCCTTTTAAAGCTATGGAGCAGAGAAAGAACTCCTTGTTAAATTCTTCTGAAATTAACACTCATCTATTCAGAAGAAACTTACCTGCATTCATTCCTTTTATCTACACCCCTCCCGCTGCTTTATTTTTTAAGTCACCCAGACCTTGTCTTTCCAGTAATGTCATAATCAGCAGGCTGAAAGCAAGGTTGCTGATAATTGTTCTTTATGTTGCTCTTTGTTTAGTATCTGATTCAATACATCTGTGTGGACACCATTTCATCACCTTAGTAACAGAGGTGAAAAAAATCAATGGCAATCAGATTACCTTGTTAACAGAAAGGCTAAAGGGCCAGTGTGTTAAGTTCATGGTGCATCACCTTTCATTTAAAACATTTCACTTTTTTTATTATTTATCTTTATTATTATTTATAGCACCGAGTCCAGAACGTTTCCAAACACAGAGTGTGGCCTTGCATTTGTCTTCTGCAGAGTCAAGCATTTCTGCCACGTCACCGACTGGGTCGGGGACCCCTCGTGCAGGCCCAGTGGAAAGCCTGCAGAGAGTCCATTGTTGCCATTTCTCACAAAGTGTTTTGGAACAGTCCCAAAGGGCTATGATTGCCAAGCTGATTTGGCGATCTGCATTGTCGTACAATATTGTATCTATTGTTGTGTTTGCTATTTACTGTTGGTTCTTATTAAGATCACTGTTATTCTCCACAGAAGCAATGTGCCCCAAGCTACGTAAGGGGCATTATAATGTGCCCAAAGAACAAAATCTCTCAACAGGGAACTTCCAGATGAAAGACGTGATATGGGACGGCACAGGCCAGAACAATAGAGATGGATGCAGGGTAGTTGTACACAGAGGGTTAGGTGATTATTGCACGAGGAAGTGCTTTGAAGAACAGGTGGGTATGGAGGAGGGTTTTGAAAGTGGAGAAGGATGATGTGTTATTGCAAACATGTTATTGTTTGAGTTTAGTGGATGATTCAACAATATTTTTGAAAAACCAACGTGCTATTGGACCTAAAATTCTAAGACTCACTGAAAGACATAAAAGGCATGTAGGCAAGAGGACAGTTTTATTGCCCTTGATTTCAAGACCAAATGTTATGGGAAGTGACCACTGCTTACCCTCCATTATAACGCAATGGCCAAATGTCAGCTGCCTGTGCTCAATTAAGAGACTTGCAAGTGTTCACATGGGTTCCTTAAACTAGAACTTGTGTCTCTGCATTTTGGGGGAATACTTGGAGGATTTTTAGAAACCCCTGGAAACATGAACTTGGCCTGAGTTTCAGGAGGTGAGGCCTTGGAGTGAGTGACCCTGGAAGTTGGTATGGATGAGGATTTGACTCCACTTCTGGGCTATCTGTTTTTAGAAAAGCAAATTAAACTCAGATTATAATGTAAGGTCATCATAAATGTTCCAATTTCAGACTGAATTCAGCAGATCATGTCCACTGTAGCCGCAGGTTGGCTGCAAGGTCAACAGGCAGGCAGAAGTATTAATCGCTCTCAGACAGCCATGAGATTTAGAAACTTCATTCCATTGACTCTTCATAAGATTCTCAACAAAGTTTGCACCCCTTTGCACTTGGAAATTGGAAGCTCAGATCATGTAAATTGTAAGTGGTGGAGTATGAGTGTGAACTCAAGTTTGTTTGACTTAGGCTATTTGTTCCACTCCATGGTTGGTGCTTAGAGTATGGTCCCAGGACTGACAGCATCCCCTGGGAACTTGTTAGAAATGCACACTCCTATATGGGAGGATTTGCACAAGTATGCACAAATTAGCCTCACCTTGTCAGGGTGCTACACTCTCCCCAACAGGCTTTCTAGGTCACCCCATTTCTACTGAACCAGAATCTCTGGGCATGAGGTCTAACACTCTGTGTTCTAATAAGACCTCTAGCTGATTCTGATCACACTGAAGTTTGAGCACCACACATGCCAGCTCAGCAGGTTCTACAGTCTTCAGCATCTCTCTGAGATTCTGGTGAACAAACCAGGAGTACAGCACAGAGAGGAGGACCTGGCAAGAATACTCTCCAGTGTCACTAGGACAAGTCCAGAGCAAGTTGGATTCCCTAGGAGAAGATACTGATATCATGCTGCTAAGCATAGTTCTTTATTATACGATGCAACATAATAAAGTCCTGGGCAAATCAGATTAACCAGGAGAGACAATCTAAGGCAACCAATGGTGTTTATCTCAGATGATAAAAAGCTATTCCTTCTCAAGACAACTATTGCCCGGCCCTACATTTTCAAATTTCTAAAGGGACTTTTGTGTACCAAATTCTAAGTTCTCAAAAGATCTTTTAATCAATTTATTTATTTTTATTTTAAAGATAAGTCTTGCAATCACTGGCCAGGGCACATGGAAAGTGTCAGAGGTCAAAAGGAGACATGATAAAGAAATGAAGTGGGTGACCCTCTGACCATATCTTGATCCAGGGAAAGACCTGAAAAAAATTGCACTTTCTTTTTTTAATTTTTTTTTAAATTTAATTTTTACTTTATATTAAAGTATAGTTGATTTACAGTGTTCTGTTAGTTTTAGGTGTACAGCAAAGTGACTCAGTTATACATATACATATATCCATCTTTTTCAGATTCTTTTCCCATATAGGTTATTACAGAATATTGAGTCAAGTTCCCTGTGCTTTACAGTAGGTCCTTGTTGATTATCTATTTTATATATAGTAGTGTGTATATGTTAATCCCAAACTCCTAATCTATCCCTCCCCCCAACTTTTCCCCTTTGGTAACCATAGGTTTGTTTTCGAAGTCTGTGAGTCTGTTTCTGTTTTGTAAATAAATTCATTTGCATCTTGTTTTTAGATTCTACATATAAGTGATATCATATGATATTTGTCTTTCTCTGTTTGACCTACTTCACTTATTATGATAATCTCTCAAATTGTCCCATCGTTACCCTCTTCAGGATAGATCTTTGTGTGCTTTTGACCTAACAACAGCAGTCATTGATCATTTTCTTGCTTTCTGGTAAACCAACTTTGTTTTATTTTGTCGCATATTTATTTCTTCTCTATCTTTGCTACTTTTGTAAGTTAGCTTTGAGAATGGTTTTAATTTCCATTTTTCTGGAATTTTGCTGTGAAACATTTGTACTATAAGTAAACAACACACATAAAAATACGTTCTAAACCAACAACTCTTTTCAGGCATCGTTTTGGCAATATATATTTAAAAAGTTTGTAAAACATTCAGACCCTTTGGCAGAAAACATATATTTCTGAGAGTCTATCCTGAGGAGCTACCCACGAATTTGAATAAAACCTGTGTGAACAATACAATGGTATTATTTTAAAAAAAACAGTGACAAAAACAAAAACTGATGCCTGCAATCCTAAATCCAACAAAATGGGATGAATAAAGTAAATATCATGCAGCATTTAAATATGTAATTAGGAAAACAATTTATCATTTTTCAAAACGTGCTTGTATAATTAAATATGAAAAAAAGTACAACATGAAGTTGTATATACACTAAGATTGCAATTATAAAATACATATGCTTATGATAAAACATATTTCAGATGATAAACACAAATGAATAGTGATTGTGTTGGTGAGTTAATGGTCCAATAAAAAAAAAATCTTGGCTTCTCAAAGTTTCTGTAATGCTGTCATATTAATTTTATAATACTAAAAATTACTTAAACCATTCAAAATGGCCCTTGTATCAGAATGGTTGGAATATATTGATCATCTCTTAATTATAATTGTTTACCACTTCATTTGGTATAATATGTGAACATTATTTGAATTAAAAACAAAACAAATCAACTCTAAGCTCTTTGAGAAGCACTTTTGCTTTGCTCTGCTAGTTCCCTCTCATAGTTGCCTTTCTTCTGAGCAGCTCAGTCACTGAAAGGCACTTACATGGCTCTCAACGAGCACCATTATTTGACTCCATTGTCTGGGACAACTGTTGCCGGAAAGCAAGGGCTATTATTGGCTTCAGATTCTGTGTCTTGGTTTAATACAACCGCATATTAGAGACCGAATAAAATGGAACACAGTTGTACTTTGCATTGATGTTTGTTAAATATATACAGATAGAGATAAATGCAGAGCTAGATCTAAAACCCATTGAGACCATCAATCTTGATATTCCAAACTTCTTTCCAGGCAACTGAATCTATGTCTCAAATCCAGACCACATTAATTATATAAATTTAGTCAGTCACAAAAATTTGGATTCTAAGTCCCACGTGCCTTTTATTTTGCATCTCAAATATGGGTTGAACTTTATGTTAATGAAAGTATGACCACTGAATCTTGGAACTTTATAGCTACACTGTCCAATCTAGCCTCTCCAATCATACCTGTAGATGCAAGAGAAAAATACTGGGTCCCTGACAGGAAAATTTGAGTGTGAAGCTTGTTTGGATACTCATGTTGGTTGCCCTTGACCATGTCTGATTACCTTATTTCTTCATATAAAAAAAATGGGTCATAAAGCCTTGCCCATTTTGTGTGCTCATTTGAAATCATAGTGCGGAAAGCACTCTAAAAAATATGAGCGACAGATATAAGGAGACACTTTCCTTACTGATTTCAGGAAGATGGAATTTTTTAATTTTTTCACTGCTTTTTCTCCCCTGGCTGCTTTTTCTCCATTTTTTTTCTTTTGTTATTTTTTTAGTACTATGCCACTCTTTTTAGGGTTTCTGAGGGCAGGAAGGGGAATCCATAGGAATTCTATGACCCTGATTTACCTTCTAGATTCAACAAAATACTCACTATTAGAAGAGAACACAAAAAGGCTGTGTTTCATGTTTATGAGTTTACAAACTATGATGTCTTCTACATGCCTGAAGAGTCAAATTTGCCTTCAGAGCCAAGAGTTTACACCCATCTTCATGTATGTGTTATAACATACATCTTTCATTAATCAAGAAAAATGACAAAATCGTGTCAGATTTTATATGTACTGCCACAGCCAATATCTCACTTATTTGTCCCTTTTCTGAGCTTTGACAGTGTGCTGCATTCATTCTTCACCCAGAGAACTTACCAACTGTGCTGAAACAATCCACTGTTTTACTTCTTATCTTTTTGAGTTCCTTGAAGGCAAGGAGTTTTATTTATTTATTTATTTTCAAGTATACAGTTCCAGGACCAGCATGATTTCCAACTACTTTTAAGCACTTGAGGAATATTTTTGCCAAGGAGACAGTTTACCAAATTGATTGGAATGAGAAGTGTTGGATACAAATTAAAGATTGGGGGAGAGGAGAGAAGGCCTTAACTGGTTGGTTAAGTTCTTCAGAATTTATCCCAAAGAAATAAATATTTACTGAGGTTTGTGTGAAGTGTGTTTTAGGAAAACTAATCAGGAGGAAAGCAGTACAAGTCCTGGAAAAGGAAAGAAGTCAGGAGATACTGTGCAATTAATAGGGGCCTCAACTGCAGCTATCGATACAGAAATAAAAATTCAGGGGAAGAGAAAAGAGACGTTACCAAAAATATATAAAAATACCACTGTGGTTCCATCTTTAGTCATTTTTTCTTCAGGTGCTATGGTAAGATTTCAAAGGCTAAGACTATTTTGCTAACTTTTGTTGCACTAGATCTAGTCTAAGTTCTAGGGGTCTTGATGAACTAGATAAAAATATGTGGTAAATGGGTTTATTCTTTAGTCGACAGAGCTAGTTAAATGAGAAATCCATATCAGTGATATGGATGTCCCCTCAATAGCCATATGTATCAGACCTGTTTGGTGTTGATCCAAATGATACCATTTTAATGAAATGAATTGGATATGCATTTTGGTATTTTTTTAACTGAAAATGTATTATCTTATAGCAAAGATTCATCAACATTTGGTACTTTATGTATACTAACCAAAAGTATTTAGAATGTTCATTTAGCAAAATAAGTAAATAAATAGCTAGATTAATTAATTAATTAAAATCTCAAAGGAAAAACAAGCTACAGTAGAAGAAGAAAAAAGGAGACAAATGACTGACTAAATTCAACAGGGTCTTCATTTTTCATTCATTGATGTATATTTAAGTATCCTTCTGTTTTAACTAAATTTAAGATTGAATCACATGTAACTACCAGGAACCTCTTCATCACAGAATCCCACCACTGGAGTCATTTCAGTTAATTAAGTGTTGCGGAGGTTAGTAACGCTTTTAGGCTGCAGAATGAAATTGTTGCATGAAGCAGCAAGTTCCTCATGTGTTATCCCTCTCTTCATCTGGATTATGGCAGGCAGAAATTAAATTCTGTCAATAGATTAAAAAAAAGCCTTATCCCTGGAATGACTTCAAACACAAATCCAATGACTTGTGAAAAAAAGGAAGAAAAAATAAATAAATAATCACATATAATCAAAAGTAACTCACTCCCAATTGGGAGGTTTTCACAACTTTCTGAAATGTGGTTAAATTCAAAAAGTATCATTATAAATTTTCCCATCTTTCTAAAGTTATAGAATACTGAAGAAATTCAGTTTCTTGTTTGATCCACAGTACCTAATATGAAAGAGAATTAAAGACAAAATAAGAAAAACAACCCCAAATAATCAATAAATATATATTTTATTCATATGAGAAGTCCAGCACTGTATTAGTTGAAGTCAAGAATAGTAGGAAGACTATGACCTTGTGCTCAAGTAGTTTATAATCTTCTTCATTATTCAAGATATGTACATAGCCAACGCTTAAAAATAAAGGCAGCATGTAATAAAGCAACAACTAACATAGTGGAAGAGAGGAGGATATTAAAGAGATGAGACAAGACAATTAAAATTATTCAATGCTTACTTTGTAGCAGACCTGTACTAACAATCTTAGTTAAATTTTTATCATTATTTTTTCTACCAAAGAAGTAATAATAAAAATATTTTTTGTTTTATTTGTTAAAGTTGAAAAAACACATATGAGAATAACAGAAAAGAAAATCTCCTATAAATTTACTTTCTATTACCCATCATTAAAATTTTAACTTTTAGCATTTCCTCCAGAATTTTCTATGACAATGACATATCAATATGTATCAATAATATCATATAAGCAATTTAACCACATTTTTTGCTCAACAATATCATGGGCACTTTTCCACGTCATTAAAATTTTTTATCTAATATTATTATAAATCTCTAAACCATTCCACTTTATGGATATGTCATGATTTAACTAATCTACTAGGTACTCTTAAATTATATCATTTAATTCTAGCAATTTCTAATTTTAAAAGTAACTTTCCTACCTCGTGCATCTATACTATAATACTATATTTATTTGCTATATTAAATTACTATTTTGTATATATATTACTATAGGAATTATAAAAAATTAACATCGTGTCAGAAATATGAAGAAACATGAAGGGTTGTCATGTCTCACATGACTAAATTCCTAAAAGATGGCACCTGCATGCTAGTCATCCTCTTAGGTAGTATGATGCATGTAATAGAAACAGCAGGTATTTATGCTGAATCACATAACTTTATATCAAGTACATATATGCTCTCCTTTGTGCATGCACACAGAGAATAAATGCAGAAGGGACTGTCTTAATCGATGCATTAACTTGTCAACTGGGTAAGTAATAAGAAAAGTAGGGAATTGGAACTAGATAAGTAAGAATTTTACTCTTGAAGGTAAAGGAAGCAAATGACAAGGAAAGAAAAGATAAATTGGTTTAAACACATGGAAATTAAAGACAAAACATTGTACAGGAAGTCCCCTACATACGAACCTTCAAGTTGCAAATTTTCAAAGATACGAATGTGCATTCGCATGTCCAATCACGTAAAGTTAGTTCACATGTCTGGAGTACATTGTCACATGTGTGCATCTTCTACAAGTGGTTGTGATTTTGTGTACTTTATTGTACAGTACTGTATAGAGTACAATAGTACAGTGTCTTTATTTCAAGCCCAGGATGTCCGGAAGAAAGTGTAAAAGCAGCAGTGATGAGAAAAAAGCAGAGGCCCAGAGAAAGCACAAAGAGCAACAAGAGGAAGAAGTAACTGAAGAACCGCAGAGGTTCATGTTGCAGGAAATGGCAAGGGGAATTTCTTTATTTGAAGAGGCACTGTTAGTTTTTGAGGCACAGGACCCGAACATAGAACGGTACACAAAGGTTGCAGCAGCAGTTCAGAACCCGATCCAGTGCTACCGTGTCATTTATGATGAGAAAAAAAGAGCTACTACCCAGACGTCATTGGATGGTTTTGTCAAGAGGGTAGATAGAATTGAATCTAGCAAGGAACCCGAACCTGTGCCATCAATGTCAGGCGTGAGTGGATTTGCAGCTTGCCCTCCATCTCCTATTGCTGATGATCCTTCAGCTCTCCCATCTCCCACTTCCTCTCCCTCCTCCAGTCAGTAACTCTTCTTGCCTGTTCACTTGATGCCAGCCCTGGTATGCCAGCTGTTGTAGTGTACTACTGAAATTTTCAAGGTACTGTACTGTAAGATTAAAAATGTTTTCTTTATTTTTTTTGTTCATTTGTTTTTTTATTTATTATTTGTGTGAAAAGTATAAACCTATTATAGTACAGTACTATATAGCTGATTGTGTTAGTTGGGTACCTAGGCTAAATTTTGTTGGACTTACTAATAAATTGGACTTATGAATGCACTCTTGGAATGCAGCTCATTCATATGTACAGGGCTTACAGTATTTGATGGAATTCCATAAAAGAAGGTGGTGGTATAATTAAAGCAAGAGAAAAGAAGAGAGATAACGGGGCAATTGTATCTAAAGAGGATCATTAGTATGAGTTATGCTAGCAGGAAGGTAAGAAAAGACTTTTGCTTCTAACCAAGAGAAAGTAACAGGAAACAGATTTACTTTCTAGCCTGAAACACCCCAAAAATCCAGACAAAAGAGAAAAAAACAATGGTTTCCATCATATCAGATGTCAGAAAGAAGAACAATAATGACTAAGAGATAGGAAACAAAACAGTGCATCCTTCTACTAACTCAGCTTACTGCATTGAGGGAGTTTCCAGGCTGTGGTACACTAGTGGGTAGACAGGCAGAGCATGGCTGACTTCCTGAGCTGAGGACAAAGTGATGAAGGTCTGGAGGGACTAATGTGTAGAGAGTTCACAGTATAGGAACTATAATGTAGAGAGCTAATCAAAGAGAATTCCAGGGATCTGTGGAGGGCTCCAGTTGAGCATTTAGCAGAATACTGATCAGCATATATGTGAGGAAACTACCCAATGCTAGGGAAAGAACCACCTGAAAAGATTAGAGGAAACAGTATCCAACATCACACAGTGTTGGAAATAGTTCTTGCTTCATATTGTCAGGCTGGAAAACTTCCTAATTCATTAATTATTAGATAGAGTACTTAGAAGAGTCTTGCCTCAGTAGTCAGGAATAATTGGCCCTAGACCATTCTCTGGCCTTGGCTGACAAATATGAAAAGGAAGACATAAAAAGGTCAAACTGTTTTCAAGTAACTTAACTGCGTCCTAGAACAGAGCTCAAGAATATTTACAGGAATACAAAATTACCCAGCACCGAACAAGGTAAAATGTCTGGCATTTAATCAAAGATTAAAAGGAATGCAAGCAAGCTGGAAAATAGGAACCATTTTCATGAGAAAAATCAGTCAATTAAAACCAATCCAGAACTGACATGGATTTTAAAATTTTCAGACATACACATTAAAACAATTATTCTTAAATTATAATTAAATATACTATAATATAAATTAAATATAACAATTTTAATGAAAACAATTACACATATTCTATATGTTCAAAGCATAAGTATTAACATGGAGATATTAAGAAAAAAAAACCAAATCTAAATTCTAAAGAATAATTCTGCAATGTCTGAGATAAAATACACATTGGATGGGTGTCTTAATTCGGACTGCTATAACAAATTACCATAGATTAGGTGGCTTATACAGTATATATTTATTTCTCACAGTTCTAGAGGCTGGCAAGACTGAAATCAAAGTGCCAGCAGATTCAGTGCCTGGTGAGGACCCTCTTTCTGGTTTGCAGACATCAATCTTCTGGCTGTATCCTCACATGATGGAGAGAGAGAACTAGATCTCTGGTCTCTTCTTATAAGGGCACTAATCCCATTGTGAGATTATTGCCACCAGCATGACCTTATTTAAATCAAATTACCTCCCAAAGACCCCACTTCCTAATACCATCACTTTGGGGGTGAGGGTTTCAACTTATAAATGTTGGACATCATTCAGTCCATAGCGGTGAAATTAACTGCATATTAGACATTGTAGAGGAAAAAAAATAGCAAATTTTAATATTTGCAATAGAAACACTCCAAAATAAAACACACAGAGAAAAAAGATTTTCAAAATTAAAAAAGAAATGCTTTTATTTGATAGACCTAGAGTACTTTCTGTCTGCTTGCTAAGACTTTCACCACAGATGCAAGAAAAAAGTGTCCTTGAGCTTTCTGTCTCTGAGTGTAACAGCAAAAATTGAATAGGGTAATACAGAAATTACAAAAACATTGTGAGGTGGGGGAAAATTTTGCAACGAGGAAATAACTGAAAAGATCCTGTTTATACCAGAAAAGGAATCTAAAATTTTCATTTAAAAAAAGGGCCAGTGAGCTGAATGACAACTTCAAGTGGCCCAATGTACATGTGATTAGAGTCCCTGAAGGAGATGAGTAAATAAAATTAAAAATATTTCAGTAAATAATGACCAGCAATTTTCCAAATTTGATGAAAACTGTAAACTCACAAATCCAAAACATTCAATAAAACCCATAGACAAGAAACATGAAGAAAAGTACATCAAGGCACTTAGTAATAATCAAATTTTTCAAAACCAATGATATAAGGAAAGTCTTAAAAGCAGCCAGAGGTTTAAAAAAAAAATAGAAAGAAAGAAAGAAAAAGAAAATGTTATGTAGTTACATACAAAGGAGCAAAGATAAGGTTGACAACAGAGTTCTTTGGTAATAATGCAAGTAAGGGTATGGCTGTGGCAGGGGGTTGGAACCTATCAATATTAAATTGTATACACATGGAAATTATATTTGCAAAAAAAAAATGTGAACAAAAGACAATCAAGAGCAGAAAAGCTGAAACACTTAAAGGAAGTCCTTCAGTGATTATGCCTGGGTCAAATTTATAAAGGTGATTAAGTCATAACAGAGAGCTCAACAATATTGAAAGAAAAGTTTAGTGCTACAGCTCTCTTAGAAATGAGGGGCACAATGTGCCATGCAGGGCCACAGGGGGAAGCACCACTGTCAGTCAGGAGGTAGAAAGGAGCAACTGAAAAGCCTAGGGTCAGACCCTTTATTGTGTTTTTATAGGAAAGGCGAGGCAGAACAGGGCAAACATCTTAGGATTCACTAGTTTGAACAATTCTGCCAGGCTTTGGGGGCATAGGGGCTGTTGCTGGTGATCTGGTGCCTGGCCCTGGTTTGATTTAGGAGAGGAGAAATAGCTGTTTGGTATGTGCATTAGAAAAGGAGATGAATGGGGATATATGGACTCAAGATTTGTTGGTTTGCATATGAAAGGCAGACTCACCACCTCTAGTAATTAGCAAGGCCTGGGAGCAGCAGGCTTTTCCCTGCCAGCAAGCCCCCTGAAACAATGATGTCAAAACATCATGAAATATAGAAAATTTTAAAATATAATTAACACTGTTGGTCCTCTGATATTTTTATATCATGATAAGGGCTCTTTGGGTTGATAATAATGGAGATGTTTAGAGACTAGGGCAATAAGTGTTGCCCTAAACAGCATAGAAAGCATTTTATTATGAGCATAGAAAGGAGAAACACAAGTGGAAGAATAAAAAGTCCTTATAGGCCATCCCATAACTAAGCTTTCCATTTATCAGGCCTTAGCCAGGAAAATAGATTTGGAATTTTTACCTCTAAAAATATTTTGGTGGATTTGGGAAGTGTGTTAGAAATATACTTAGGTTAAGGTGGCAGGTCTGGCAAGTTATGTTCTTGAAGGGTATGAATTGATAAATTAGTGAAATATGTGTAAAGATTAGTGAGGTTTGCATGTAACAAAGGGGAAGGAGGGGGTTATGGTTGGAAATGCAGGACAGGAGGTCACGGTGGAGAACAGTAGGAAAGGGCACTGGGGAATGAGTGGACCTCTCCCAGGAGATTGAGGGTTTGTCTGATATGAGGCAGATACCTCTTAGGGAAAGCAATAATCTCCATTAATTTTTAGAATAGTACAGACAGTAGTAACCTCTACCAGATGTTCCTTTAGACTTGGGAGTGTAGGGTGTACATTTTCGCAGAGAACAAGGCGTACCCAGGATTATCGGCTCAGGAAGTAGCAAGCTCGGAAATATAACAGAATCCTAAAATATCAAAGGAAGAAAAGCAAAAATGTCCTGTGTCCAATTTGTGCCTTAGAAGAGGCAGCTGATGAGTATCTCTGAGACAGCTGTTTTAGCATCCAGGATGAAGTGCAGAGGACAGAGTCATCCCCAGTGGTGAGATCTTGGGTTGGGATGATGTCATCTGAAGCAATGTCATCGCCAGTGGTGAGCTTTTAGTCCAGGGAGATTCTATTTGGAATGTGGGACTAAAGTATTCATTTTTAAGTAGATTCTCACTTGGGTTGATGTGGGTCACAGCCTTCGCCATGCTTATTTGAAACAATAGCTTATTTGGAAAGTTTGGGACTCCAGATGTAAACCAATGAAACACCCACACCAGGAGTAAGAAGACCAGCAGCCATACCAGAATCGTATGCAGCAGCACTTGACAGGGGTTTTGTTTTAGTTTTTTGGTGGAAGTTTCATTGCAAATGGTTCCTATATCAAATGAGCAGCTGCTTGGCCCATGGGACAGTCTATGGCTAATGGGTCCCAGCAGAGTATGTGCTGGAATTTGAAAAGGAGTTTTTGAGGAGTCTCTCCGTTAAACCAGCTATTTGAGACCTATTAGGGATATAAAAGTTTTGAATGCTTTTTCTAAGAACCCAGCATTGTGTATTTTGTAAAGTGAAATGTGGGTCTTGGTTATGACCAGTAATGTCAATAACCCTGAAGGGAATAAGAAGTGTCCTGACAAGGCCTTGTATTGTGACCTTAGAATACGTAGAGACATGTGTGGATTTGCTTTATATTTTGGGAATCTGTGAGGCAAGATTCACAGAGTCCTTTCCCTTGAAAGGGACAATTTTTAGGTAATGGCCCAATAGTTTCTAATAAATGAGAAGATGGGGTCATTTTTTGGCCAGCGCATCAGGTATGAAAATGACAGCCTGAACCTGATCAAGTGTGTTGACCTCTGGGTCCCACCCTTTATCAGGGATATCTGGGCTAAGTAAGGGAAAACAACAACATTTCACTGTCCTCCATCACAAGCAATGGCTAATAGTGCCAATTGCATAGTCTAAGAACTCCTACTGCTCTTAGCTCCATTAATCCCAAGGGGTTTCTCTGGCAGCCAGGGAGTCTGGTGGAGGGGTGAGCTCCTCCAGCACCATGACATCTGGCAAGGGACTGAGGACAGTGGAAGCCACCTGCTCCTACAAGTGGAATATGCCAGGGGACCCACAAGTCACTCCATCCTGAGGGGGCCTTGATAGCCATGCCAAGTTTGTGGGGTGCAGTTTCCATGATCCAAGTCATAATGGGCAACTGAATATGGAGGGTCATAGGCTCAGAGTCTGTGAGGGCTTCCATATCCAGGAGAACCCAGTGTGAAGCCAGCAATTGTTATTTTAATGGTGCATAGCATGAAGCCAAGAGGGGTAGTTTCTTGTATCAGAAGCCCTTCAGCAACTAATGGCCATCATAGGTGGTTCAGAGACTTCAGGAGGCCTGAGAAGAGAAGAGAGAGAAAACCTTTGTGACCTTGGGTTAGAAATGATTTCTTAGGAATGACAAAAAAAGCATGATCCATAAAGAAGACAAAAAAGATAATTTAACTTCATCAAAATTTAAAACTTCTGTTCTTACAAATACACTTTTAAGAAATTAAAAAGATGAGCCACAGACTAGTAAAAGACTTATTTCTAAAATATAAAAAGAATTTTCAAGGTTCGAAATATAAACAACTGGTTAAAAAATGAGCAAAAGAGGTGAACCAACACTTCAAAGAAAATATACAGATGGCAAATGAGCATATTAAGTATTTGACATCATTAGTCATTAAGAATATAAAATTAAAACAATGAAATACCACTACATACCAATTCAAATGCCTAAAATCAGGGGGCAAAGGCATTTGATCCTATGAAGTGTTTGTGGGGATATGGAGGAACTGCAACGCTTATACATTCCTGGTGGGAGTATAAAATGGTACAACCACTTTGGAAAACAGTTACGTTTTCTTCAAAAGTTGAATATTCATCTACCATATGATCTAGCCATTCCATTCCTAGGTGTTTACCCAAGAGAAATAAAGGTAAAAGTCCATAAAAAGGCCTCTTTACAAATGCTCATAGCATCTTTATTTGTATTAGGCCAAATGTGGAAACAACCCAAATGCCTATAGATATGGAATTACATAAATAAATTTTAGTGTGTCCATAAAATGGATTAGTACTCAGCAATAAAAAGGAATGAACTATTGACACATGCAACAACCTCAAAGTAATTGTTCTGAGTGAACTAATCCAGAGAAAAGGGGACACATATTGAATGATTTTATTGATATAATTCCCTAGAAAATGTAAATTAACCTATAATGACAGAAAACAAATCAGTGGTTGCTTGAGGATGGGGGTACAAGTAAACTTTTGGGGATGATTAGATATATTTACTACCTTGACTGTGGTGATGGTTTCACAGATATATATGTATATCAAAATGTATCAAAATTTGCATTTCATTATGGGCATTTTATATCTCAATAAAGCAGTTTTTAAAATGATAATTTTAGAAATATGTATGAAGCAATAACTTTATTGGTCTTAGGATGAAATCCAAAGTCTGACAATCTGCCCCCCATCAAAAAAAGAGTGGAGAGATTACCAATTAAGTATTTTAAGTCAGGAAAAAAATGTGTTGCTATCGATGGTAGATAAATAGATAGGTAGATAGATAGATAGGAAACTGTATAGTTACAACAAATGAGCAGTCTTCCTTCTTAGTTGCAGTATTTAGCCATCACAGTAAACTCCATCATATGGAAAGGTCCTCATTTTACATAGGAGTCAATGCCAAGGTGGAGAGGGTCAATAGCCCTCCCCAAGGCTGTGAGGCTGAAGAAAGGTCAGTATCTGAGACCTTTTGTGTTATTCCTTCTGTCTGTGATACAACTGGAAAGGGCTGGAAAGGGCTGAGAGGGAATTCCTCCTCTCCCACCCTGTTATACCCAGAGCTTTGTCACTCCCCAAAGACACTTCACAGCAGACCCATATTTCTCATTTAACCCTCGTACAGACTTAACCACGGCTACCTAAGACCGTAACACAAATGTGTGGAAAGTTCAGAATATGATGAACTTTGATGCAGTTCTCAGCATATGATGCAGCAACTCTGCGGGGAGATTTTAGTTCATTTTGAGGCACTTCTGCTGCTCTAACAAGATATACAATAGCACTGAACTACTCATCGGATGATTTCCAGGAAAAAGCACTTTGTGGATCTATTAGGAAGCCACGGGGTCAATGCCTAATGCTTCTGTATGCGGGGATTTGGGCCTGGCAGTTTCCCATTCTGGCCAGGCTCTAAGGGAAAGAATAAGGCTTTTAGTTTGGGAAAGAAGTAGGAAGAAACAGTTATAAAACTTCATAATGGGAAATAGTGTTACTCTTATCTTATTAAACTCCCAAAACTTTTATCACTGAACATCACTCTTGACTTTGAAAAGCAAGACTAAGACTTTAAGTCAAAGATTAAACCAAAAAAAAAAAAAAAAGTTGTAGAGCAGAGAAAACGTCTCTGAAAATTTAAACTGTTGGATACTAAAAAGAAGGAAGAGCAAAATTATGAGTTCACTGTGGTTAATTGTATTGATTTGGTGTGTCTGAATAGAATAGTTAACTGTAAGAAAAACTGTCTGTAAGCTCAAGAAATATTTTTGGTTGAATTTCTCTCTCTCTCCCCTTGCCTCCATCCATTTTTTTTTACAGCTAAAACAGTGACTATTAGAGGTAATCTAAAAGAGAAAGTGGTAGCCTAACAGAATTCTAGAGGAGTCAGATGAATAACAATAAAAAATTTGGAATATATTTAATTTTTAACAAGCAGGGTATCACTTACATTATCAAAATTTGAAAATACCAGAAATTTTACCCACACTCTTAATATTATTAAATTGTCAAGTTAAAAGACAGAGAAAATATTTTTGTCCATTTACAATAAGAAGAGAGTTTTGGAGACACTTAGCATTCTTAGTACAGAGGTGAGGGCACGAAGGATATTTTGCATATATAAACAAATTACATACTCATCAAATGCAATTTTGATGAATAAATATTTCTACAAGTAGCTAAGACAGGTCCTTCTGGATGATATTAATGGGTCTTCAAGTACATTGTTCATCTCAGGTTGTAGTACCAAGAGGCATTTTCTTGGCCATTCCAGTAACTTCCATGATTATATCACTAAAATCTAGAAATACATATTTGACTCCATTTTAGTAAAACAATGAGGATCTACCATTATCTATGATTTTATCTAACTCCTCTTGAATATTTATATATTCATTATCTTATACCATTATTATAGTCCCTAGGGTTCAAAAAATGCACTTGCTTATAAATGATTAAACTAATATGGTAAGCTCTTTAATTTAGGATCTCATTTAATTCTCACAGTAGCTGTGTGGTAAGTACTCTTACCATTCTCTTCCTACAGATAAATCTGAGGCATTGGCAAGATAAGTACATTTCTCAGGGTTACAAAGCTAGTTGGTGCTAGAATCATGTCATGAATTCAGATGTTATGACTGTAATAGTCTGCATGCTTAATTACTACCCTGTGTTTCAGAGTTGATCTCTCAGGACTGGTTTTCTGAGATTTGAGGAAAAGTTATATATTGATCTTATATATCATTATAATGTTATGGAAAAAAAGATCCTCACTGTAAATAATCAAAAATGATTCACATATTGACGCTACCAATAAATACATTTGTTTTCAAGCATGGATCTGGTTTTGAAAAAAATCCAGTTATTTTTTTCTACTTTCATCTCCACAAAAACATAATTATAAATTATCATCATCATCATCACCCTCATGACTTTGTTTAGAACTTTGAAATTTATTTATGATGAACCCTGTAGAATGAAATGTAACTATGCTCCTTTGTCCAGTGGTGGGCTTTAAATTTAAATAAAACTTTCAATAGAACAAATTTATATATAATGCTGTTGCTGAAATTAACAGAGATGAACACAAAGAAATAGTTGGAAGGTGTCATTGGTCGGGTAACTTTGTTGATAAAGATGTCACTATTATATAAATAAAAAAGACTTCTCTTTGTCTTCAGGTCTTACCTTTTACTCGTTACACAAGGATATCCTCTTACTGGTGGAATGTTGGAACTCAGCAATGCTATGTGTGTGGTTCAACAGCTCATAAAACTATTTACTTAAAGTAACAATACTTTCCACTGTGCATTGTAAATGAAGGACTGAAATGAATGTAGTACCATTGCATTTAATTGGAAGATTTAGTCAGGCAGGCAAGAAAATCCCCTAACCAGAAATAGTGACATGTGGGCTAGTGTTCTAGCCACTAGTAATTGCTTAATGGTATAGAGAATCCCAGTGAAAAGCCCACGAGATAGTCTTACTATTAGTGTAAACCAAATTCAAAGCTTTGGTTTGCTTGCTTGGGTATTATGTGCACTTATGAGATTAGATTAATAATAGGCCCAACAGGTTCTGTTATGGCAAGTAGAATCTTAATGCTTCATGGCTTTAACCATATTATTTCAGCAAGACCCAGGTCTTAAATGAACCTCATTATTACAATCTAAGTGACTTTGAATGAATTCAGTCCCTTAGCAGAGAATGTCTCTCTCTCCTTCCAATTCCCCCATTTTGTCTGTGGTCCTATAACCCTACCCCCACCCTCAGAACTTTGAATCACCCTGTATTCTGCTCTTCCCTGGAAAGGCTAGGGCTTGTCCAGTTCTCAGCACTCCCATGGCTCTGTTTATATCAACTCTTCCATCCATTTCCACAGTTTTGGACGTGCTCTAAGCCTAGTCATTTTACTCCTGATGGAGACTAGAAGCCTGCTGGTTGGCATCTAAGACCCTCTAGAGTCTTCCGTCACAAATTGTCGTATTTCTTCAACTTTGGGACTTAAAAATCTTGGAGACTCAAGACCTCTTACATTAGATTGTAACTCATCAACTTCTCTGAACAGTTAACGTCGTGTTTGCCGTCACATGCTTCGTTAATCCATCTTCCCTTTCCCATTGATCCGTACCTGTTATGATTACATTATAAACTTACCCAGACCTGAAATCCAAGTGTCCCTTTTGAAGTTTCCCTTCATGCCCCAGCCAGTCACTGTGTCCCACGTGATGTTCCTTCACACCCATCTGCCTTTTTATGCCCACTGTGTTCATATCACATCAAGCCTGCACCACTTTACGCCTATATGGTGATAGTCATTTCTGGAAAGCCCTTTCAGACTCATCTCTTTTTTTTTTTTTTTTGAATTTTATTTTATTTATTTTTTTCTTATACAGCAGGTTCTTAATTAGTTATCTATTTTATCAGATGCATCTCTTATCTCTTAATTGCATACTGCTGCCAGTCCAAACTTCCTCAATAAAAAAAAGAAAAGAAAACTATGATTTTAAAGCATTCAGGTTTAACAACACTTTCTCACATTATTTTTATAATGCATGTTTTCCCACCTGCAAAATATGCATAAGAGAATCTGAGAGCCACAAGTGGAGCAAGCTTGTTTGGAAAGTCAAGGGGAAGCATATGAACCAGACCTTGGGGCCGGTGCAGACTCTCTCAGTTCTACCATTAGCCACCTCCATCTCTTGAGTTCCCTTCTTAGAAGCAGAACAGCCACATTAAAGAGTCACTATGTAAGATTTCTTTAACTATCTTGTTGTAAGCCACAGCTAAAAAAAGTCTCATGCATGTAAAAAGATAAAGTTCAAAACGACTGTCTAGCAACCAGGAGCTGTTCAAATAAGTTATATTCTATTACTGAATCATGTGTAGTATGCTTTCAAGGATGATTTACTGCTATGAGGAAATGTTCATGATATAATGTGTTAAAAATGAAATTAATTGTAGTTGTCATATTAGTACTGAGCCTTTACTGATCGCTCAGCCCTTTACCTACATTCCTTTTTTTTAAAGATTCACAGCAAAAGCAAGATATAAAACTGTTTAAAACTGAACATTTTTTGAATTGTGTGCTTTCAAAATTTTGTAAATGAGAACTATATTACTTTATTTATTGGAAAACTATTATTTCAAAAAGCTAAATATTAATCCAAGTCCAAACATGATTAGGCATCTCATTTATATCTTGTCATTGTAACCTTGCAAGTACCCTTAATGGATTATTAATTGCACCCTGTTATCACGTGTGCCATCTCCTAGAATATATATCCCTTATTAAAACGTAAGTTTCTTGAGGGAAGAGCTGTGTGTGTGTTTCATTGCAGTGTTGGGCACATCAGGTCTTCAAGGAACATCCATAGGGACAAATGATATTGGGTTTTGATGGTAGGAAAAGGCTGTGTTTTCTAAATTTTCTCTGATGTATAAACACATAGGTAGCAAGAAAAAAAAGCTATTTTTTTTTTTTTAAAAGCAGCCTTGATAGTTTCTAGTAAGAAATATAAAGAAGAAAACAGTCAAATAAGCCAAATGTCCCCATAAGGTTATTACTCTCATTAACAGTAAATTGCCAGAAAATTTCTATTTTTTAATCGATTTGTTTGAGTTTTATTAATGAAAAAATAGACCTTTGTCCAATGATGAAACACATTATTTCCTAGGTTGGCTTTGATATATAGCCTTTTAAAAATTGTGGTATTTGTTTTTGCTGTTGTTATCCAGAATACTTTTAGTCAAGTGTATCTACCTTATCTCATAATATCGTTTTGTTTATTAGAAAGACTTACACACTCCAAGATGAAAACCAAATTTACCCATGCTTTCTTCTAAATGGTTTATTTAATGATTGATGAATCCTAATTTAGAAACTTTTAAATCTTATTTATATATATATGTATATATGTGTGTGTGTGTGTATATATATATATATATATATATATATTTGGTATAGAGAAAGTAAGTTCCAGAATCCTAGTTCTGTTTATCTTTTTGTTTTTGCTTTTCCATGTAATTATGCAGTCTCTTCCTTCCCACTCCCTCCACCCACACCCTCTACCCTCAACGCTCCACATATCCTCCCCTGAGAGATTTAGTTTGAGGGCTGGATTTTCTGTAGCCGGAGAATTGGAGATGGAATCTCTACGTAACCTTGGTTGCGGCACCTGGTATCTGCCCTCTCTGCTTGTTAAAGGTCCAATATCAAGGTTGGTGTCTCAATGATGTATCTTCCTCTAGTAGGAGAGACACAGTATGGGGTCCTGAAGAATTATTTGCATCAGAGAAAACATGGATTATTCACTTTCTTCTGAAGTTTTCACTCCTCATAAATCCAAGAGATGAAATTTGGCTTCTCCCTTAACCGTGAAGAGGGCTGGAAGGAACAGCCCCTGAGTCTCCTACAGTGCTTCTCTGTATGAAGCTCTATAGGGCATCCTGGCTCCAGAGGATGTTGAGCAGCCTGGGAAGCTTTGATGCTTCCTAAAATGTCTCCTGCCCCCTTCACTTACTGATGTGGATTTTTGGGTGCTTCTGGCCACCAGCCCTTTCCACAGTGTGAGTGCTGCTGATGGAATTTTGTCATTGCTTGTTTGTTTTCATTCTTCTCCTGTGGCGACGTTGGAGGGTGGGAGTGGGAAGCATTTGAGATCTGGTTTTACTCCTCTATCTTAAATAACAGGAAGTTCAAACTATTGTAATCATTTTAAAATCATCCACTGTCATGGGAAAATGGCTAAAATAAATAGCCCACAGCGATCACTTCTGTAAAGAAAATGGTGTCTTTTGAGAAAAGATCATTAAAATCCAAGAAAAAGTTCAAAAGGAAATTTCGATCCATGTTATTAATTGATCCAGACTAATATAGAAGAACCATTTCTTATTTAAATCTTCTTTGGAAGCAACAATTCTTATCAGGTTCTTCAAAAGGCACTTAAACTTGAAAGGATATAACATTAATCCTTTTTGTTCCTGCTTCCTATCACTGCAGAAACAAAATTAAAAAATTATGAATCTAGAATATTAATATAACAATGGAATCCATGTATTTTCCCCCCATGGCAATTCAACAGCTGTTCTATGGGAACCAAAAACCTTTACCATTGAAACAATATGGGAAATTAATAATTCTGAGCACAATTCAGATCACTGCTTTGCCTATGAGTTTTCAGGCTCAAATCTGATTTCAAATGTAGGTGAAAAGGCTTTAAACAAATGTCACAGTATTGTATTGCTCTAGGAATGATTGCCAACATTAAATATCCAAGCCTTACATTTTTCATAACCCAGTGAGATTCAACTAATCATTGTTGGAATTCTCTTCTTTCCCCATTTTTCAAAATCCTTGATTTTTCTTCACATTTAGAACAGTTACATTTTCACAAAGTTGATATAATCTGGTTCTTAAAAAACAAAACAAACAAACAAAAACACCAGAACCAGATACATGAATCTCTGTCCAACATTTGGGTTACGACTCTTAATTGAAGCTTCATGTTTTTCACTCATACAAGGTCTATGGAAGATTCCCTACAGGACAAATTTTCTTTTGCACCTCCAAAGATAAAAGCCTCCTACCAGAGGGATAAAATTTGCCTCAAGCTTTCAAAATGTGATATCCAAGTTCATTACTTGTGCACCATTCCAGTTAACTAGAGTCAAATCCACCAAGCAGAATCACCGCCAGCGACCTAGTCTGCCATTTAGAAAATCACTTCCCAAACCACAGTGGGTTAATTTGGAGCACACCTTTCCATACAAGGGTTTGTTTCTATTTCTGAAGAGTCCAAGGTGGTGATAACCAGGGCAATATCTTTTCTGACACCGACACTTCTGCTATAAAAAAAAAAATAACAAAAAAACAAAAAACAGGGTTGTTTTCCCCCCCAAACCTCCATATAACGTCCCAAACTACAGCCCTGGGCCTGTGGGTTCCTTGGAAGCTACCAGATTGTGCAATGTACTATCACAGAATGTCACATGAGAGCCCTGCTCCAGTCACATCAAATAAGTAATCTGGCATGAAGAAAAGTTAACTGAATTAGTGGCCATTTGGGACACTTGGTGACCTATTCTTTAGGAACTAAGTCCTCTGAACTTTCCCATTCGGCTTTGCCTTCATACTTTAATAGGGACTGAATCCCCATTAACAATTGAGCGGCGACAATAAGTGCCATCAGGAAAAGGAAATTCAATTTTCGTGGGGGATGACAGCCTTACCTTTTCGCGCTTAATTGGCCGTATTGTCTCCAAAAGTTAATTGGTTACTTAGTCCAGGTAGTTAGTAAAATGTTTAGCTGCGTCAAAAAGCTCAGGCTCCCACTGTTAATGGGGCATGAAATGGAATGTTTGATACTGCAAATAAAATCAGTGATATTCAAGGATGTTATGGTAGGTAATGCGTTGAAACTGCCATTTAATGGGTCCTGGAAGATTAGGGTAGTGTCAGCCGGAACCGCCCGGTCTCTTTTCTGACATTGTTAGTTGCCTCTTCATTTACTTAACGGCTGTCTGCACTGATTACATAGGCATAAAACTCCCTACAAAAAAACAACAGAGACACGCTCTATTAGCAGTCCAATTAGAACTATTTGCATATTACAGTTCATTTCTGCTTAAGTGAATCCCTAATACAACTTTAGGAAAAAAAAATTCTATTGTGTCATTTGAAAGAAAGAGAAAAGAAAAGACTTAAAGGTGATCTCTCTCTTCCTTTCTTTTTCTCACTTTATCTTTTTTCCTTTTCTCTCTCTCTCTGTTTCTCTCTCTCTCTCTCCCCTCCACATCATATATTTATTATCTACCTTGGGTAGAAAAGGAGAAAATAAAAACTTTAAATGAGATAATTTTGTGGATATTTGTGAAGATGAGGGCATCCTTGTGATCATTTACTCCTACAAAAATACAGAGTGGTGTCATGCCACTGCTATGCTTCATTTAGAGAAATAAGTCTACTTTTGAGAGATGTTTCTAGTCTGTTTTAGATCAGCTATTTCTTTGAATTTTCAAGCAAAGTAGTCAACATCTGTAACAACGTCTCTGGTGAGTCAGAGCCCTCTATGTGGTGTTGGGATCACTTACCTACACAATCACGGAGAGCAGAAACGGGGTTCTGGTGTCTGCCTCTGCACCTCTAAAGGCGCTGACCATATACATTTGGTGGATGTTCAACTGTGCATGATATTAACACATGAAACTGAGTCCTTTTTACACAGGCAAAGGTAGTGATTAGTCTGGCTGAAGCAAGACTATAGAGACTTTACTTTGTCAGACGTGTCTCTGATTCTCCAAAACATAATCCTTAGAAATAACATCCCTTGATGGCTATTTATAAAGGCATTAGGAATATTTTATTTACATCATTATTAATATGAATAATGATGGTAAGATAGAAATCAGAGGGTTTTTATTAAGGCTGGAAAGGAATACATCACTAGCATAGGTTGTGATAAACACTAATGAATTAAAAGTGGCATGCTTTCTTAAGCTGATGCTGTAAGAATGCATGAAGTGCTTTAAAGAGAGCAAGTGCAGTTTACATCAAATGTTTTCAAGATGCTCCATAGACATTCACATCATTCCCAAGTATCCTTGAGTCCTGTGAGTTAACAGGAGACAGAGGGATTGTAGAGATAATTCTCAGGTGGCCAAGGCAACTGTTTATTGGAAAGGGGAAATGGGCCTACTGCACCTGGGGAGAAAGAGGACAGTGAGTGGGGACTGGGTGTGACAGTAGGTCCAGTGATTGTGGGAAAAGGCCGCCTGGACAGGGGGAAAAATGAAGATGCCAGGTTAGGAAGTTTCAAGGCACTCAGTCACCACCATTGATCCCCACTGATGGCTTTGCAACCTCCTGCTGAACATTTTATTTGGGATGAATAAATAGGTCCTTCAAGTAAATAAATGCAGGCAACACAGGACTGGAAACCACCCCCAAAGCATCTGGACTCGACAGCAGAGGAGCAAAGAGCCCGAGAGGGACAGAACATTTTCATTTGGGGTAATTATTGTAACCGTGAACTTCATGAGGCTGGCGTACCCCTCTTTAAATAAAGCCCTGGGTCCCATCCCTGGCTTCAATGCATGCCCTTGAATTTTCCCAGGCCTAAGACCAATGAAGACCCCAACATCTGATCACTGATTGGTCCCCTCATCCTGAACAGATTCAAAGAGGACACGTGTGAATGGGGATGAATTGCAGCCATTTGATTGATACTGGGAGTAGTTTCCTAAAAGAGCTCAGGGATACCGTCGATGTCCACACACCAACATAAATACCGTCAGAGTGTTTTCAAAGCCTCCACCATTCAATTCTCTTTTTACCTGCAGCCCTAATTTCACAGGTCATCCCACCCACCTCCGCAATTATCCGGATTTGCCCATCGATGAAGTTCAGGGCTTGATCACAACAAACAGGGGAACAGGGAGGGGGAATATTGAAGGTGATGAAAACCTATTCAAGAAATACCAGCAATTTCTAAGGGACCTTCTTTCTTTTTCATGTCTCATCCATTATTTTAAGTGTAACACATCCACAATTGTACGAAAACGCCGAAAGGAAAGACAGCAACAACAACAAGAGCCACGCAACCCCAGAGCAGTGTAAACAAACCAAACAAAAAAGCCTTTCAGAGGGGAAGGTAAAATCCTCGATCTGTCATTTTCAATTCTTTTCACCCCATGAGTGGAGACGCAGTGTGAAATGTGTTGGTGCTGGCTGCCATAGGTACTGTTTTGATGCCCTGTTGGGTCTTTTGTGCCCTCCCTTCTGCTTTTCTCCAGCTCTCATTAACACCGCCACCAGATGAGCACCGTCAGAAGCAGAGGCTGACATGCCAGCCCATTGCCTTGGTGCAAGGCCCTGCCAGTGGTGGCAGGACCGTGCCAGGGATGGTGAGCGAGGTAGCATGGAGACACGCCCTTTTCCCCCCGAAAGCAGTCTTGCACCCCGCCAGGAAAACAGCTCTCAGGAAAAGCACTGCCTGCTAGTAAAATGGACTAAATCAGTAAACAGTGATTAAGGCTCTGGCTCCGCTGACTGTTGTCGCTACCTCAGACACATGGCTGCTACACGCACACACACACACATGCGCACACAAACACACACAAAGAAACCAAGGGGAAAAAAACTCAGTATGGCCAAAGCTGAGATCTAGTGGGAGTGGAGTGAGAAGTTAGGGAGAGAGAAGGATTCATGTTCCTTGAAGGTGATGTGCTTTCTTTTCCTGAAAAAGAAAATGAGTATTTTAGGATCTTAATTTCCCTCACTTTTTTCTTTTTGGACGTGTGATGAGAATTGCTTTCCTAAATAAAATATCAAGCCATGAATATAAGCAGGAGTTTGTTCAATTCAATATCCACACCTTATTTGTCTGGTTCAATAATACGCATAATGTAATCTCAATTCCTCAAATAGGTGGGATAAATCAGAAGCAGCATAACAAACGTTGAGGTGTGCTGTGTAGCAGAAGTATGTCACTTCATCGAGTTGCCTTCTTAAGCCAGAGGAATAAATTCCACATGCACAAGTATACATTCATATCAACCCATCTATTTACAGATACAGATAGATACCATACATATATATATATATATATATATATATACTATATATAAGATCTATCTATCCTGTTTTTTAATCTTTTTACAACACTGTAACCAAAATAGTTGAAAATATATTTGGTTTTCATTAAAAAAAACATCAAAATGTTTTTACATGGGGAATACTCATTGTACCTGTGCTTTGAACCAAAGAGAGTAAGCTAACTGGAACTCTAGAATACAGGAGTATAATTCAAAAACACTCTTGACAACTTGGAGAAATGGTCAGAAACAAGCAGAATGAAGTCTTCTGAGTACAGGGTCACACATCACAGAAGAAAAAGCGATGAACTCCACAAATATGGAATCTAGGGCTCATAGTCACTGACAAGCTGACCATGAATCAGAAATGTGAATCTGGATAGGCTGAAGGATTCATGAGGAGTTACTGCGCTCTGGCCAGCCTTTGGAGGAGACTGTAACTAGCCCTAGACCACCAGCTGGGGGTGTCACTCTTAACCTGGTTCAGAGTGGGATGGTTCAAGTTTACTTGTGAAGAGTCAAGGAAGTAGGAGTTTTTAATCCAAAGGGAAAAAAAAAAAACACCTCAAAGACTTAATGTTTTCACATAGGTATATGATAATCCTCAAAGGAAATTACCAAATATTTGCATAGATTCTCTCCCAAATGTCTCTAAAAACAGGAGTTTTATTAATAACAACTCAAATTCTTTTTGGAGGAATTGTCAAAATCAGTGGTTCATAGTATCCTCACATTTGTGGCCCTTACAGAAATGCTAACATTGTTCAGAGATGGCTCTGAGTGCTGGAAACCAGACAGGCTAGGGGAAGAGGAAGTAAAGAGGTAAAAAAGCCCAAAATGGGAAAAAAAGAGAAAAAGAAGAGTTTAAGTGTATTTATGGATAGTCGACCCTATTATACTCAGGAGGTGATGTAGGCAGTGGTGATATGAGTGAATGCAGGGATCTTGATTTATTTGATCAAGAATTGTTAGTGTGATGCAATGATAATAGTAATAGCAATAATAATAATAGGAAGAAGAAGAAGGAGGACGGAGTGGAGAAGGGGGAGGGAGGGAGGAGGAGGGGAAATAATATTTATAAAAATGTTAAATATTTTCTCAGTCATTAACAATCATTGGTATCCATTTTGGTCAAGGAGGAAACTGAGTCCTAGGAAAGTGTTTAATGACCTTACTAACTCACTGTCTCTAGGGATTTTTTTTTTTTTTATAAATTTATTTATTTAGTTAGTTAGTTATTTTTGGCTGTGTTGGGCCTTCGTTTCTGTGCAAGGGCTCTCTCCAGTTGCGGCGAGTGGGGGCCACTCCTCATCGCAGTGCACGGGCCTCTCACCGCCGCGGCCTCTCCCATTGCGGAGCACAGGCTCCAGACGCGCAGGCCCAGCAGCTGTGGCTCACGGGCCCGGCCGCTCCGCGGCATGTGGGATCCTCCCGGACCGGGGCACGAACCCGTGTCCCCTGCATTGGCAGGCGGACTCCCAACCACTGCGCCACCAGGGAAGCCCCTCTAGGGATTTTTGACAAGCATTTAATCACTTCCCTGTTAACAACAGAAGTATTAAGAAAATTCTGTAAACGTAGGCAAATCTCTGAACCATTATAAAGTTTATTGTTTAAGTCAAAAGTTTGTTTGTGGCTGTTGGAAGCGATGGTTAGAGCATCAATAATTATGGAAGCACTTGGAGCTGGTGAGGCCAACGTCTGATGGCAGCAATTGCTTTGAGCTTTTATGTGAGCATGTATGTGTGGGACTGGCTATGGTGTTGGCTGGACCCAGTGAAAATTGAAACTACAGGGCTTGACTGAGGACCTGGAAGTCCCCTGTCTGAGGTCACAGTAACCTAATACATGAAGAAGGCCCCACTCCCACCCCTACCTCCAATGGATTGCAACCTTCATGCGGGGGGTGGGGGGGGGCACTCAGTGTCTGGAGGGTTCCCTGATGATCTGCCCACTGAATGAACTCTCCTGTGGCTAGAACAGGGGTGAGCACCTATCCTGACCCTCCCCAAACCTGAACCAAGGCACTGTGGGGGGGCAAGGCCGAATGCTATGCTGCGGAAGGGAGCTGCTCTGGTCACAGCTCAGGAAACTGGCTGTGTGTATGTCTGTGTGTGTGTGTGTGTGTGTGTGTGTGTGTGTGTATACACGTGCATGGCGGGGGAGGGCGGGGGCAGAGAGAGAGAGAGGGAGATGGTATGACGACATTTCTAGAGAATGTTAAGAATATTTTTATATTTACATAAAATAAACATTGCAGAATTGTCTCAAGTAAATACTACCCTGAAAATTAGCCGCCTTTTTGAACTATGAACTATTTCCCACAATACTCACAATAGTTCAAGGCTGCCTCTTATCTGCCTTAGGAAGCCAGTTTACAGTCTCATTACTGAAAGTCATTGCTTTCCTTTACATACAATAATAGTATTATGTGTAGTATATTATATGTATATAGTATACATTTGTCATATTTTGCATAGTGTATATTATATATATTTATAAATGTGTATATGTATGTATTTATTTTATTCAAGAAAATAAAGTAGATTATATCAGTTCTGGCTTCTAATTCCCCAAAAACTGCCTTTCTAGGAAGTGACATCTCCATTGGTCTCTGTATTAATATACAAACCCACTCCACAGCCGTTATTAGGGAGAATGTATCTCATTAAGATTATATTTTTCAGAAACTGGTAAATAAGTTTGAAACTATCATAAGGTGATAACATAATGGAGTAAAATAGACTCCAACACCTCTTTACCCCCATTTGCTTTTGAATTTATTCATGGATAATTGCTGATGTAACTCATTGTTTATAAGGTTTTAAAAATATTTTAGGAAGCATTTTGTTTTTGAGAATTCCTTTTGGAGATCTAGAATTCTATCACAAATTTAGTGAAGACACCATTGGCAAATATGTTTATCTTAATGCTGTTTACAACCAAATAGGATAATCTCAGTTCTGCAAATGGTCAATGGAAGTAGATTGAGAAGACTTTTTCCATCTTGCTAAACTTCCTCCTCTCTCAAAGTGTAGGTATGATCAGGGGTGGGGATGGCATTACTCTGCCATGTAATTTTCATAGGTCCCCAATCCAAGTAAAAGCAGGGTGCTTGCTATGTAAACTTAGCTTCAAAACAAGACTCCTTCTAATGATTTCTACTCTAATTCCCTCCCATATAGACATTTGGAGTTGTCACTGTTCGGCAACCCTATCAACAACTTCTGATGTTAAGAGAGTCACCGTTACTAATACAGAATGAAAAGGGCACCAGGCCATTTACTAAGCTTTCTAAGTAACACCTTTCCCCCCACATATCAAAAGAACCCACTTGGGATGATCCCTTCTCTAAATGCCCCTTTACCCTCAAACTCAATCTAACACACCAGCCACTTAATATCAGCCTATCTTCCCCACCCCCCACCCCAAATTAACCCAGTCTGAGTTCTTCTTTTGGATTAAGGAGCTATCTTCAAAAAGTACTTGCCGACTGTCAACATCATTAAGGAGACAGTATATTTTAGTGGAAATGAAACAGAGGGGAAGGGGACAGGGGACAACCTTTAAAAGAATGACATAGCCATTGAAGATATGGCATAACTGGTTAAAACTGATTAGGTCCAAGATAGTGCAAGGTTTGACTTCCAGTAGACATTGAGCCTCATTATACGCTCATTGTAATGTATTAGCTAAATGACACACCCACAGATGCCATGACAGTTCTGAAACTGACCATAAAATTGGGTGGTGGCCCAATTCTTGGAAATCCTCACCTCTTCTCCAAAATAGTTGAAATAATCTTCCCACTCATTAGCCTATGAAATTACCCAGCCCATAAAAACTAAACACTCAGTATTTTGGGTCCTCTTGCCTTCTGAGATGGCCCACGCTCTGTCTGTGGAGTGTGTTTCTCCCATAGCCGCTTTCACCTTCCAAGATGACCCCATGCCCTGGGGCTGCTCTCACCTTTTGAGTCGGACTGCATTCTGTCTATGGAATGTGTATCTCTAAATAAATTCACTTCTTATCTATCACTTTGCACCTCACTGAATTATTTCTGCAACGTGACATAAAGAGCCTGAGCTTCATTAAGTCCGGAGACCAGGTGTGTGATTTCATTTAAAAGACAGTGGATTCAAGTCCCAGTCTGAGTTGTGTGGTTTCCTCAAGAGCGTGAAGATTGAAATGATTCAGAGGCTGATTCTAATCCTATTAGCTGAGTGAATTTAGAGAACTAGACTGATCTTCCCAATGTTCAGATTCTTTAACCAAATATAGAAGTGATAGCAGTAAATGAGATAACCTTGTAAATTACAGAGTGACATATACATTTGGTTACTATGTATTAATATGTATGTAACTTCAAATGAAACAGTGTTATGTTTTTTGTGTGATCAAAAACCTAAGGAAATGGAGAAGGCCAGTATATTTTTTTTTAATTTAAGATGTGATTCAGAGAAAGAGGAAGGCAAAACCAAGTGGAGCATTCCAGGTTCAGTTGTGGACAACTAAGATGTAATCCAAGGGCACCTTAAACCCAGAGAAGACAGAAAGTAAATAGAAATGGAAATGGTAAAGAAAGATCGGCTACTTCCCAATTGGTCTAACACCAACTTAATTAATGCTCCTAAATTCTCCCACTCTACAGATTGTCGTATAGGGGCTCATTGTTCCTTGATAGGCAAAGTTAGTGTTGTTTGAACCCAAGATGAATCAGCTCCAATAGAGAAAAATGATCAGAAATAATTTGATTTCCTATACGGCTGTACCTCTGTTTATAAGAAGATGTAATTCCTAGGAGAAAGCATTGGTGAACAAGAATTCTTCTAGTGTGGTTGTGGCCTTTAATCAGAATAGCAGTTTGAAACTGAAGCAGATAGTTTCAGAGTGAAATGCAAATCAAATACATGAATATACCCACATACATTCACATACTATTTTCATCATTGTTTAATCAGCCACGTGACCTTTTCAGTAAGAGAAATAATTGGCAGTTTTAGCAAACAAAAAATTGATCCCATTACTCAGGATAGAATTTTCCACCTTTTTCAAAAGAGACGCTTATTAAAGAGGTCAGTTCCTTCTTTTTCTTTCAGGGTCATGCATATGCAAGTAAGCATGGCTATTATGTGCCATCTATGAGAATGGACGGGTGAGCCATAAACACAAACATTCAGATGCAACCAGGTCTCCAGCATTCCTGTTCGCCAATTACAGTAATGCTGATGACATATCTAGTTTAATGCACATGGCATTAAAGTAGTCCCCCCTTTTCTAGGAAAATCTAATTACACCAAACCCAAGCACTCAATCAAACCTGTTATTCTGTGGCTAAACAGCTTGGCATTAATGCAATTTGAGGAGATCCAGGCCGTGACTGGAAACGTCATGTATTAACAATATCTAATGGGGGTTCCCGTAGGTAAATGAATATGCTAACAAGCAAGATCACTGCTAAATCTAATATTTTTAAGCTGTTTAATTCCAAACAGTCCCTTAATAAATCAATTGACCGGGAGAGCTGATGCCCCTATCAATTATTCAAGAAGGCAAATAAATATTTTAGATGATTTGATAGGAAGGCTAGTCCTGTTCTTATAGAAAGCTTTGCATTTCATTAGCCACTTGCTAAAAGTTTTATAATGAGCAGAACACAGGTGGCATCCCACTGCAGAAATGGGAATGGTAGAAGTAAGAGATTGGAGATCAAGACTTCCTTCATCTTTGCATTATTCCATTATCCAGACTTTTCTTTTGTAATGTGAAAATTGGAGTCAAGTCCCCCAAAGAATTATCATTCTCTGCAATCACAAAGGAAATTAAAATGATCAAAAGTATGTCATATTGCAAGGGTCTTAATTGTAATTCCTATTGGAAATGCAATTATCAGATACCAATATCACAGATATAATTTATGCAGTTCCACATCCAAATAGCCCTTCACCAAATATTTAATATTATCAATTCCATTTTCCAGAAGAAGAAACTGAGCTCCCCTAATCATTTATAAAGTGCTGATTGGGTCACCTGTGTTTGAAAGCAGGCACTTTTTTTTTTTTCAGCTTTAGAGACCATTATTCATATTGAAAGCATACATTCCTATTTAACATGATATCTGTCTCATGAATAATCTTTATTCTGGCTTCTGATCTTTTTTTACCAGAAGAAAAAAAAGAAAGAAAAGAAAATGGCATTAAGTGATTGACATCATTTTCCTCAATGTGCATGTGAATGTAAGTGTGCTTAAAATGAACTTATTAGAGAAAGATTAGAGGGAAAAAAATGAATGAAACCAAGTTACCGACCCCTGGGATAGTGGACAGGAAGAGGGTCACACTATAGCCTCTTGTTTTATATTGTGGGTGTGGTGACCCAGATGTTACTGAAAATGTTTGAAAACTGCTTATGTCTTAAATAAGTATTTCTATATTATCTGTGAAAGGAAAGAATTTGCCTATTTTTTCTTAAGCATTGGAAATGATCAAAGAACTATTTGATCAAATTTTGTATGTGGGCTATAAAACTAAAATGGCGTGTCATTTCTTAACAGCATTTTACAGTTTACAAATGTAAAATCCTGGTTAAATTACTGTAAGCCTTATTGTTATGAGAAGTACTGTAAAAGAGAAAAAGAATTCAGATTATCTAAAAAATAAAACTTAATTGTCAGGTTTGAATATAAAGACATTTGATGACTATTTTTCTAAATGGAAAGATCCATATAAAAATCACTGAATGAGGATTTTCTGTGCAGGCAGCTATACTCTACAAAATACTCAATGAGCTATGAAAGAGACATCTCAGCAATGGAAAATCATAATTTAAATGTTAGGTTTGTTCATTTTCAGCTTCGTGGATCAATAGAGTAAATCCTTTATATTATTCTGTAAGCAAAAGCTGGTCATGTTTAAAATCAGATTTTGGTATTTCCATTTATAAGGAATATCTTCTCAGGGAGCTATTTAATTAAGTGTTTATTTGTTTAGTATTCTAAACCCCACCGGAATCATGAGGGATTTGAATAACATGGCAGACTGAGCACATGAGGAAATATTCCCATCCTGTTCTGTCCCCAATAACTATTAATTGCAGAAAATAAATATTAAAAAAAATTAACTCCGCCTAAAAAAAGGGAAACATATTACATCAGAAATTAAAAGGAAATCTCAAAGATGAAAGGCATGTGAAATCGGAATAAGGAAGGAGGTGAGAACCAGAAATCTATCAGGAAACGACTATAGAAGGTGGCATATCTCCTGGGTTACTCCAAAAAGAGATGGCAGAAGGGACATCCCATGGAGTAGCGCTTTGGTTACCACATCAGGAGGATTCAGGGAACCAAGCCTACTCTAATCTTTCTGAAGCCATCGAGAAACAGAGTATGAGGACACCCAGACTGAAAGAAGACCCATACTCAGAAGACGAAGCCTTCAATACTAGTGTTTTCTCCTCATCAGGCAACTCATGGTATGTGTGTCTACACCATTACTGGAGGAAAGCCTCTGTAATTAGATATATAAGTGTGTGCATATGTCCAAGAAACACACACAACTGAGCAAAGACATGAAGGATACCTACCACCACAAAGTATACTTTGGGAAACAGAGAGTTAATAGAGCAACTAGATCAACATATTAAAATAAGCACAATTAAAATCCTAAAAGATATGTAAGAAGCTATGTAATACACTAAAGGAAAATTAAAGATTTTGGAAATGAAAATTCCAATCATAAAATTATTATTATTACCAATAATACTAATAATTATAGTAATACATTTTTGATTCAATGAGCAAATAGCAGAATAAGCACAAATGAAGATCACATTTAGTGACCTGGAAGGTTGTCTAATATTTACATAGGCCCCCATCAGAATATTCAACTAGGAATTGATCTTACACTAACTCTTGTTGAAGACTAGCTTGAGACACGTGGTGCTTCAGAGTAGCTGTTGAAGACACAAATAAATCATCCCTCCGCTCCTCTAGAATCCACAAATTTTATTCTCAGATTAAAGAAAATCATCAGATCACAAGAACAAAACCATCTTAATTTTCCAGAGCAATGCCTTCTCTGAGTTGAGATTTAACATTATGCTCTCAGCTTTCACTGAAGGATATTATAGGAAACGTCGTTTTAAAGAATGTTCCATGCTTTTGGAAGTTCAAAGTTGAAGATATTGCCCACTATATTACTTAATGTCCTTTAGATGAAAATTTATATGATACTTTTTGTGCTAGACATTTAGCACCAAAAAAATAAATGTTTTCTTAGGTGATTTCCTTTACAAGGGTAATAAGAAATCTGTATGTCAACATGCATCCCTTTTACTTTGTGTGCCAGGAAACCCCTAGCTAAATTTATTATTAACTAAATGATTCCAGATATATGAACATATATTTTTTATGTTCTTAATAATGTTTAAATCTGTTTTGTGATCTTTGGACTTTTAGAGAAATAGGATAATTAAATTTTTTAAAATGCTTGATATTTTAAGGTACTAAAATTTTGTCAAAGTTTATGATAGTATAAAATAAGTTGGATAGAGTGCCATAATTCATCTAGGAGAATCTCCTCTAAGTGATTTATTAGAGGCCTACAGGACATTAGATTGCATTCTGGTATATTAGAATCAAGGCAACACATCCTAACTTCCAATTACTCTCAACACTGGTCAAATCTTACTCTCACACTCCACAGCTCTTGCAGACTTTTTCCTCTCTCCTCTAGCATCTGTACCACCCCAACTTCTTTCTCACCTTCAGAAGATATCTTCACATCCTCTTCAGGAAAATGAGCTTTACAAAGAAATGTCTTCTTTTCCTCATTACCAATTACATAAACTCACTTATATTTTGTATTCCTATCTTTTCATAGATTGGATTTAAAGGGAAGGAAATCTGGAGGAGGATGTGAAATTTGATTGGATTTTTACTTTATTATATTTTTCCAACAGAAATCTGTAAGGAAATAAAGGCCTTGAACAATGTTATAAACCAATTAGACTTAACAGACATATATAGTACACTTGATCCAAAGAGAGCAGAATACATCGTTTTCTCAAGTGCACATGGAACATTCTACACTATAGACCATAGTTTAGGTCACAAAACAAATCTTAATAAATTTAAAGAGATTGCTATCATACAATGTATCTTTTTTAATCACAATGGAATGAAACTAGAAAGCAATAGAAAAGGAAAACTGGACACTTCACAAATATGTGATAAGAGAAGGGAACATTTCTCAGTGATAACAAAAGGAAAGTGGGAAGGATAGGGATGGAAAATGTAGGTGAGTTTACATAATCAGCAATTGGGAAAAGAGGATACCTGTTGAACATAGAGTGTAGAATTCTCAAACTATTATTGTAGAATTGTCTGTTTCTCTCTTCAATTCTGCCAGTGTTTGCTTCATAGCTTTTGGGGCTCTATGCATATATGCTTATACTTGATATACCTTCATAATGACTTGACCCTTTTATCATTATGTAATTTTCCTCTTTGTCTCTTAGAATAGTTTTTGGTTTAGAGGCTATTTTGTTTGATATTAGTATAGCCACCACAGCTCTCTTTTTGTTACTATTTGCCTGGAAATTCTTTTCCACCCTTTCACTTTTATCCCTTTTGTGTCTTTAGATCTAAAATGAGTCATTTTTAAACCACATGTCATTGGATCTTGTTTTGTCTTTTAATCCATTCTACCAATTTCTGCCTTTTGAGTGGAGAGTTTAATCCATTTACATTTAAATTATATAAGAGAGGACTTACTTCTGCCTCTTTATTTGTTTTCTGCATGTTTTATAGCTTTTTATGGTCCCTTTTACTCCATTACTACTTTCTTTTGTGTTTAGTTGTTTTTTTGTAATGGCTTGTATATATTCTATAGATATTTTCTTTGTGGTTTTGTCTTTTATTTTCTATATTAAATAAAAAGAGGAGTTACAAACCAGAGTTATAATAATACTTGTTTTTATATTGACCCATATAACTATTTTTTCAGAGATTTTTATATCTTCATAAAGCTTTGAGTTACTGTTTGGACTCATTTCATTTTGACCTGAAGAACTCCGTTTAGAATTTCTTTTTTTTTTTTTTTTGGCTTTAATGAAAACATCTTTAATATCAAAATCTAGTGACAGAATATATTTCACCCATCCTGCTATGTACTTGAAGCAGCACACAAGTGTAATTTTACTGGCCTGTTCCATTTCTTTTTATCTTATTAATTAATTTTTATTGGAATATAATTGCTTTACAGTATTATGTTAGCTTCTAGTGCACAGCAAAATGAATCAGCCATACCTATACGTATATCCCCTCCCTTTTGGATTCCCCTCCCATTTAGGACACCACAGTGCATTAAGTAGAGTTCCCTGTGCTATACAGTAGATTCCCATCAGTTGTCTATTTTATACATAGTATCGATAGTGTATATGTGTCAATCCCAATCTCCCAATTCCTCCTACCCCACCCCTTTCCCCCTTGGTATCCATACATTTGTTCTCTATGTCTGTGTCTCATTTCTGCTTTGCAAATAAGGTCATCTATACCATTTTTCTAGATTCCACATATATGCATTAATATACAACATTTGTTTTTCTCTTTCTGACTTACTTCATTCTGTAGGGCAGATTTAAGTGGTAGTAAACTCCCTGTGATTTTTGTTTATCACAAAATATCTTAGGTTTCCTCTCATTTTTGCAAGCCTATTTTGTTGGATATAGTATGTGATGAGTCACTCTTTTCTTGTTGCTTTCAATATATATATACATTTTTTGTCTTTGTCTTTTGACAGTTTGACTATGTTTCTCTGTGTCTAGTAAGTTGATCCTACATGGAGTTCATTGAGCTTCTTAGATTTGTAGATTCATGCATTTCATCAAGTTTGGTAAGTTTTCAAACATTATTTTTTCAAATAATATTTCTGTCAATTCCTCTTCTATTCCTGGGACTTCCATAGTGCCTATGTTGGCCTACTTGATGATGCCTCAAAATCATATTGATGATGATTCTTTTACTTTCTGATCCTCAGACTTGATAATTTCAGTTCTGTCTTCAAGCTCACTGATTCTCTCTTCTGACTGCTCAAATCTGCTGTTGAAACTGTAGTAAATTTTTCATTTTAGTTATTGTCTTCTTCAGCTCCAGAATTTTTACTTGGTTATTTTTTAATAATTTCTAACTCCTTATTGATATTCTAATTTCATTTGTGTATTGTTTTTTTCTCATTTCCTTTAGTTCCTTGACTATATTTTTCATTAACTATTTGAGCATATTTTAACAGTTATTTTAAAATCTTTGTCTAGTCATTCTAATATCTGAACTTCTTTGGAGACAGGCTCTGTCAATTAATTTTGTTCCTTTGAATGGGCCATGTTTTCCTGTTTCTTTGTATGCCTGTGATTTTTGTTGAAAATTGAACATTTGACAAGTATAATGTGGTAACTCTGGAAATCAGATCTCTGCCTTCCTCAGAAATTGCTGTTTTTGTTTTGTGTGTGTATGTTTGTGTGTGTATGTTTGATTGTTGAAGGCTGTAGTAGTCTATTTGTTTGGCACTTTTCTAAATTATTTTTTCAAAGACTATTTCATGTCCTATATGATCACTAAAGTCTCTGTTTTATTGTCTTATGTTCAGCTAATGTTTTGATAGAAATTTCCTTGAATGCCAGGATCTCTTCCAGTCTTTGCAGATTGACTGTTCTGGGGCACTCCATCAACACTTTCTTAGGCCTGCTCTAAATCTAGGGATCAGCCTGAGGTGAAAGCTTAGGTCTTCACAGGACTTTTTTGAGTAAGCATCTTGCCTGGATATGTGCTCAGCCTTCTAAATTCCTTTTTTAAACATGGTTGCTTTTGAACGTTTTAATTTTCCTAATTTCACTCCAGCTTCTCCTTCCAGCTTTAGATAGATGGTTATTGTATAGTCCATTCATAATCCCTTGCTCCAGGGGTCTGTGGGTCTGTTGTCACTTTGTAGTTTTTACAAATAATGCCTGCTGTTTTCCTGCCTGAATTCTGAATTAGGCAAATTAGAGATGAGCACCTCATGTTAGTCTTTTGGCTATCCCCCAAACAGATTAGAGCAGATGTCCACAATTACTTGCAGATAAGATCTATGTTGCTTCCTCTGGTTCAAGGGAGGGAACTGGGAACCAGGTTGCTACCACTTCAAAACCAGGACTACTGCTGTGTCAGGGAGAGAATAGGGGCAAGGATGAATTAGAATGCCACAAAGTTTTCCTACCATTTAAAGATGACTTTTTCTTGATTGGCTGTTCACTTGGTTGTTCTAAGCCTGTGATTGTTTTATAGAGTTTTGACAAAGTTGGTTCAGACAGTTTCTGCTTTTTTTTAATGTTTCTTTTGGGGGAACAAAAGCTTGGAGATTCCTAGGGTACCATTTTGTTTCCTATATGCATTTTTAAGCTGGCACATTGCTGAAAGCCTTAGACAATTGGGTGAATAAAACAGAATACTAAATTAAATGAAATAAAAAGCAAGTTATAATAGCTTAAAAGTGTTATCAGATTTAAAAACAAAACCACTAAACTAAATGATTTTTCTCATGCTAAAACTAAACAATGTAGAGACTGGCAGTCTTTCTCACTGACATGGCCTGCATGTTTTTATACAGGGAGATTTTTCCATTTCTGTAATAAAAAAATATTAGGAATAGAAAGAAACATGGACAACTAAGAGTATATGAAGTTTGTTGAAAAGTAAAGGTTTACTCAGTCATAATATTTTTCAATTATTTCTAAGACTCTAATCAGCAACTTATGCTTAGAGACTATTTTCAGTAGATGCTCCAAGCAGATTATATGAAAGTTAAGTGAAAATGGTCCATTTCAAGAAATTAGGTTTATCTTCAGAAAAGACAAGGAGGACTTAATACCAGTTCATTCCTCAGCAGAATTTAGAGGTAATATCCATATCTGAAAACTGTGCTGGTCATGAACATGTTATGCCATGAAACTGCAGATTAATTTCTGTTAAATATGAAGTGGCCAGTCACAGGAGAGAGAGAGTGAGAGAGAGAAAGGGAGGGAGAGAGGGAAAAGTTGCATGGGGAAGATACAGCATCAGGTCTGCAGCATAACTTAAAGACTGGGCTTTCTCATCAAATGACTCACAATAACTACAGTATTATAATTTACTAGCCTTGTGATCTTGGTTAAGAGATTTTAAGTCTTTAAACCCATTTTTTTCTTTTTTAAAATTAAGTTAAATACTATATGTCTGAGATAATGCACACATAAAAATTCCCCCCAAATTATGAAATGTTCAATAAGTGTTGACCCAACAATAGCATTCGGATTCAAGAGTCCATAACAAGTGCAAGATTTTATTGTACCTCATAAGCAATGGCAGAGTGTCTCCTTTCAATAAAATTAATTCAGTTAAACAAGATGAATGTAAAAGTTTGATTCTCCTCAGCTGCACTGAGAAGGTTGCAGTGTTGTCCTGGTGTGGCTGAGGGACTGAAGAGAATGGATGCCTTGGTGCTTCTGAATGAGTCATTTGTTTATTGTCGTGTGTTTAGATGCACTAGGAAGCTTCTCTACAAGCCCTACATGTTTGTAAGTTTCATCTTCTTAATTTAAGTTCATTTTGGGTATCAGTACAGCTATCTAACTTCTGATATCCTTATGTTTATGTCATCAGTAGATTATATTCATGTGTCCTTTACCTTCTTACAAGTTATCAATAAAAACATGACAAAATAGCTATGTATAGAGAGTCCTATGGCATGCCACAAGTACACCCACTCCCCAATGAATATGTCATTTTACGTATATTTACAATGACATCATGGCATATTAATAAAAGTTATATTTATTAAAGTTTATGTAATTTGGTTTATAACAATTAACCTTTTTAAGCATTACAAAGAGCTTGAAAAATAAGTATCTGTCCCCATTTTGCTAATAAGGAAACTGTGTCATAGAGAGGTTCACAAATTTCCCTAAGATCACTCAGGGGTCTCCCTCTTCGATAACCCAACAGGATGTGCTGTCAGCAGCAGATTATTACTAATCATCAGGAAGGTTGAATCAGATGATAATTTACAGAACAAATGAAGCTTCATGCCCTTTAGAGAATTACTTTCCTTTTCTTACACTCTACACTTTTGATCGATCATTGTATTGGAAATTATTTAAAAATCCAAAGAAGTTTGATATAACAGTCAAAAATCAAAGTATGGAGAATATCCTTATCTATTGACATGAGTTCAGTTTTCCACCATTTACCATTTAAGATGACTTTCTGACACTGAGAGATTTGTGCAGTGGATTCTGGAAACATTGTACAAAATCATTAAATATTCCTTTGATATTTCATTGTAGATACATAGAGGCTCACTAAGCCCCATTGAATTTAAAACCTGATAATAATTTTTTCATAAGTGTTAGAGGTGCCATACAGATATTATTTTTATTAATAGTATTTTAGAAATAATTTCCAAGTGAAATCTGAAGAAGATGGGAAAGAGATGTGCAAAAGTGAATATATTTTAACTGGTGCCTCATTTCAGACATTGATTGGGCCTCAGAGGGGATGAGTTATTTGTTTATCTACACATGCTTTTCTTCCCTTTTCATTAATTTAATTTCATTTCATTTATATGTAACATGAGAGTAGCATTGCCCTGCAGTATGCCCACTCCATTTGTAAGCTGAATTGAACTCATCATCCTTTCTTTAATGGCTGTGAAAGACTGAGAAATTAATAGCTTTCTCTCGAATTAGTAAATTATATTTTTCCAAAGAGAGAAAAGTACCTCATAAAAATAAGTGACTAGAGTCACTTTTATTTTTATAACAAGTCTTTTTATGCTATAGTTTTAAACATCCTTTTACAATAACATCTTACATTTATATAGTGCTTTATAATTTTCAAGGCACTAGCATGCACATTATCCTATTTTAGCTTCACAACAATATTCAGACTTAAGTAGGGAAGAGCTAAGAGGAGACCTGTGTTGCAGACTCAAGTGGGCTGATGGGCCAGGCCTAGATCTCCTGGCTGCTAGTCTGGAATGTTCTGTGATGTTCCCACTTGTGAGGAAAAGGCAGATAGAAGAAGCACTAATGGAAAATGAGTTTTTTACTAGAATGTGTATCCAATAATGAAATATATTATCTATATAATATTTTTACTTTATTATTATATATTATTTTATTATGTTTATTTATATTTTATCATATATTATGTATTATATATGTTATAATACAATTATAAATATAACTATAACTATATAAAAAATTATCGAATACACTGTGTTCATTATAATAAAATATGTAAAAGTAAGTCCTTAAGAATATTTTTGCTTGAACTGAGGAAAATAATGTACACTTTTTATTTTAAAACCTTAGTACACACACACACACACACAAATATGCACATTTCTTAATAGTAAGAAGAATGAACCCATCTTCTGATTTGAATGTCTAGTTCAAAATTCTAGTTCAAAATGTTAAACTTTTATGCTGTTTATTTTAAATTAATATTTTACTTTTATAATGAAAAAGGAAAGAAAACACTAGTCTGCCTTTAGTTTTTCTTTTTATTTATTTAAAAAAAAAATTAACATCTTTATTAGAGTATAATTGCTTTACAATGGTGTGTTAGTTTCTACTTTATAACAAAGTGAATCAGCTATACATATACATATATCTCCATATGTCTTCCCTCTTGCGTCTCCCTCCCACACTCCCTATCTCACCCCTCTAGGTGGTCACAAAGCACTGAGCTGATCTCCCTGTGCTATGTGGCTGCTTCCCGCTAGCTATCTATTTACATTTGGTAATGTATATATGTCCATGCCACTTTCTCACTTCGTCCCACCTTATACTTCCCCCTCCCCCGTCCATAAGTCCATTCTCTACATCTGCGTCTTTATTCCTGTCCGGCCCCTAGGTTCTTCAGAACCATTTTTCTTTTCTTTTTTTAGATTCCATATACACGTGTTAGCATACGGTATTTGTTTTTCTCTTTCTGACTTACTTTACTTTGTATGACAGTCTCTAGGTCCATCCACCTCAAGACAAGAACTCAATATGGTTTCTTTTTATGGTTGAATAATATTCCATTGTATATATGTGCCACATCTTCTTTATCCATTCCTCTGTCAATGGACACTTAGGTTGCTTCCATGTCCTGGCTATTGTAAATAGAGCTGTAATGAACATTGTGGTACATGACTCTTTTTGAATTATGGTTTTCTCAGGGTATATGCCCAGTAGTGGGATTGCTGGGTCGTATGATAGTTCTCTTTTTAGTTTTTTAAGGATCCTCCACACTGTTCTCCATAATATCAATTTACATTCCCACCAACAGTGCAGGAGGGTTCCCTTTTCTCCACACTCTCTCCAGCATTTATTGTTTGTAGAGTTATTGATGATGGACATTCTGATCGGTGTGAGTTGATACCTCATTGTATGTTTGATTTGCATTTCTCTAATGATTAGAGATGTTGAGCACCCTTTCATGTGTTTGTTGGCAATCTGTATATCTTCTTTGAAGAAATGTCTATTTAGATCTTCTGCCCATTTTTGGATTAGGTAGTTTCATTTTTGATATTGAGCTGCATGAGCTGCCTGTATATTTTGGAGATTAATCCTTTGCCAGTTGCTTCGTTTGCAAATATTTTCTCCCATTCTGAGTGTTGTCTTTTTGCCTTGTTTATGGTTTCCTTTGCTGTGTAAAACTTTTAACTTTCATTAGGTCCCATTTGTATATTTTTGTTTTTATTTCCATTTCTCTAGGAGGTGGGTCAAAACGGATCATGCTGTGATGTATGTCACAGAGTGTTCTATGTTTTCCTCTAAGAGTTTTATAGTGTCTGGCCTTACATTTAGGTCTCTAATCCATTTTGAGTTTATTTTTCTGTATGGTGTTAGGGAGTGTTCTAATTTCATTCTTTTACATGTAGCTGTCCAGTTTTCTCAGCACCACTTATTGAAGAGGCTGTCTTTTCTCCATTCTATATTCTTGTCTCCTTTATTAAAGATAAGGTGACCATATGTGTGTGGGTTTATCTCTGGGCTTTCTATCCTGTTCCATTGATCTATATTTCTGTTTTTGTGCCAGTACCATACTGTCTTTATTACTGTAGATTTGTAGTATAGTCTGAAGTCAGGGAGGCTGATTCCTCCAGCTCTGTTTTTGTTTCTCAAGATTGCTTTGGCTATTCAGAGTCTTTTGTTTTTCCATCCAAATTGTGAATTTTTTTATTCTAGTTCTGTGATCAATGCCATTGGTAGTTTGATAGGTATTGCATTCAATCTGTAGATTGCTTTGGGTAGAATAGTCATTTGCACAATGTTGATTCTTCCAATACAAGAACATGGTATATCTCTCCATCTGTTTGTACCATCTTTAATTTCTTTCATCAGTGTCTTATACTTTTATGCTTACAGCTCTTTTGTCTCCTTAAGTAGTTTTTTTCCTAGGTATTTTATTATTTTTGTTGCAATGGTAAATGGGAGTGTTTCCTTAATTTCTCTTTCAGATTTTTCGTCAATAGTGTATAGGAACACAAGGATTTTGGTGCATTAATTTTGTATCCTGCTACCTTACCAAATCCATTGATTAGCTCTTGTAGTTTTCTGGTGGCATCTTTAGGATTTTCTACATAGAGTATCATGTCATCTGCAAACAGTGACAGTTTTACTTCTTCTTTTCCAATTTAGATTCCTTTTATTTCTTCTTCTTCTCTGATTGCTGTGGCTAAAACTTCCAAAACTATGTTGAATAATATTGGTGAGAGTGGGCAGCCTTGTCTTGTACCTGATCTTAGTGGAAATGGTTTCAGTTTTTCACCATTGAGAGTGATGTTGGCTGTGGGTTTGTCATGTATGGCCTTTATTATGTTGAGGTAAGTTCCCTCTATGCCTACTTTCTGGAGTGTTTTTACCATAAATGGGTGTTGAATTTTGTCAAAAACTTTTTCTGCATCTATTGAGATGATCATATGGTGTTTCTTCTTCAATTTGTTAATATGGTGTATCACATTGATTGATTTGCATATATTGAAGAATACTTGCATTCCTGGGATAAACTCCACTTGATAATGGTGCATGATCCTTTTAATGTCCTGTTGGATTCTGTTTGTTAGTATTTTGTTGAGGATTTTTACATCTATATTCATCAGTGATATTGGTCTATAGTTTTCTTTTTTGTGACATCTTTGTCTGGTTTTGGTATCAGGGTGATGGTGGCCTCGTAGAATGAGTTTGGGAGTGTTCCTCCCTCTGCTATATTTTGGAAGAGTTTGAGAAGGCTAGGTGTCAGTGCTTCTGTAAATGTTTGTGAGAATTCACCTGTGAAGCCATCTGGTCCTGGGCTTTTGTTTGCTGGAAGACTTTCAATCACAGTCTCAATTTCAGTGCCTGTGATTGGTCTGTTTATATTTTCTATTTCTTCCTGGTTCAGTCTTGGAAGGTTGTGCTTTTCTAAGAATTTGTCCATTTCTTCCAGGTTGTCCATTTTATTGACATATAGTTGCTTGTAGTAGTCTCTCATGATCCTTTGTATTTCTGCAGTGTCACTTGTTACTTCTCCTTTTCCATTTCTAACTCTATTGTTTTGAGTCTTCTCCCTTTTTTTTTATTGATGAGTCTGGCCAATGGTTTATCAATTTTGTTTATCTTCTCAAAGAACCAGCTTTTAGTTTTATTGATCTTTGTTATTGTTTTCTTCATTTCATTTTCATTTATTTCTTATCTGATCTTTATGATTTCTTTCCTTCTGCTAACTTTGGGGATTTTTTGTTCTTCTTTCTCTAATTGCTTTCGGTGTAAGGTTAGGTTATTTGAGATGTTTCTTGTTTCTTGAGGGAGGATTGTATTGCTATAAACTTCCCTCTTACAACTGCTTTTGCTGCATCCCATAGGTTTTGGGTCATCGTGTTTTCATTGTCATTTCTTTCTAGGTATGTTTTGATCCCCTCTTTGATTTCTTCAGTGATCTCTTGGTTATCTAGTGGTGATTGTGTTACTGTCGATTTCCCCTTTTATGGCTGCTAGCATTTGCCTTACGTTTTGAGGTGCTCCTACATTGGATGCATAAATATTTACAATTGTTATATCTTCTTCTTGGATTGACCCCTTGATCATTATGTAGTGTCCTTCTTTGTCTCTTTTAATAGCCTTTATTTTAAAGTCTGTTTTGTCTGACATGAGACTTGCTACTCCAGCTTTCTTTTGATTTCCATTTGAATGGAATATCTTTTTCTATTCCCTCGCTTTTAGTCTGTATGTGTCCCTAGGTCTGAAGTGGGTCTCTTGTAGACAGCATATATATAGGTCTTGTTTTTGTAACCGTTCAGGCAGTCTATGTCTTTTGGTTGGAACATTTAATCCATTTACATTTAACATAGTTGTCAATATGTATGTTCCTATTACCATTTTCTTAATTGTTTTGGGTTTGTTATTGTAGGTCTTTTCCTTCTCTTGTGTTCTCTGCCTAGAGAAGTTCCTTTAGCATTTGTTGTAAAGCTGTTTTGGTGGTGCTGAATTCTCTTAACTTTTGCTTGTCTGTAAAGGTTTTAATTTCTCCATCGAATCTGAATGAGATCCTCACTGGGTAGAGTAATCTTGGTTGTAGGTTTTTCCCTTTGATCACTTTAAATATGTCCTGCCACTCCCTTCTGGCTTGTAGAGTTTCTGCTGAAAGATCAGCTTTTAACCTTATGGGAATTCCCTTGTATGTTATTTGTTGTTTTTCCATTGCTGCTTTTAATATTTTTTCTTTGTATTTAATATTTGATAGTTTGATTAATATGTGTCTTGGCATGTTTCTCCTTTGATTTATCCTGTATGCGACTCTCTGTGCTTCCTGAACTTGATTGACTATTTCATTTCCCATATTAGGGAAGTTTTCAACTATAATCTCTTCAAATATTTTCTCAGTTCCCTTCTTTTTCTCTTCTTCTTCTGGGACCCCTATAATTCGAATGTTCGTACTTTTAACTTTGTCCCAGTGGTCTCTGAGACTGTCCTCAATTCTTTTCATTCTTATTTCTTTATTCTGCTCTGCAGTAGTTATTTCCACTATTTTATCTTCCTGGCCACTTATCCATTCTTCTGCCTCAGTTATTCTGCTATTGATTCCTTCTAGAGAATTTTTAATTTCATTTATTGTGTTATTCATCGTTTGTTTGCTCTTTAGTTCTTCTAGGTCCTCGTTAAATGTTTCTTGTAATTTCTCCATTCTATTTCCAAGATGTTGGATCATCTTTACTATCATTACTCTGAATTCTTTTTCAGGTAGACTGCCTATTTCCTCTTCATTTGTTTGGTCTGGTGGGTTTTTACCTTGCTCCTTCATCTGCTGTGTGTTTCTCTGTCTTCTCATTTTACTTAAATTACTGTGTTTGGGGTCTCCTTTTTGCAGGCTGCAGGTTCGTAGTTCCCATTGTTTTTGGTGTTTGCCCGCATTGGCTAAGGTTGGTTCAGTGGGTTGTGTAGGCTTCCTGGTGGAGGGGACTGGTGCCTGTGTTCTGGTGGATGAGGCTGGATCTTGTCTTTCTGGTGGCTAGGACTGCATCTGGTCGTGTGTTTTGGGGTGTCTGTGAACTTATTATGATTTAAGAAGTCTCTCTGTTAATGGGTGGGGCTGTGCTCCTGTCTTGCTAGTTGTTTGGCATAGGGTGTCCAGCACTGTAGCTTGCTGGTCTTAACATTGAGATGGAGATCTCTGAGAGACCTTTTGGTGTTTGGTATTACATGGGGCAGTTGGTCTTTGGTGGATCAATGTCTTGAACTCGGCTCTCCCACCTCAGAGGCTCAGGGCAGACACCCGGCCAGAGCACCAAGACCCTGTCAGCCACACGGCTCAGAAGAAAAGGGAGGGAAAAAAAGGAAAGAAAGAAAGAAAAACTAAATAAATAAAATAAAATAAAGTTAATAAAATAGAAAAAAATTATCAAAAATAAAAATTTATTAAAAAAAAGAAAGAGAGAAAGAAGAGAGCAACCAATCCAAAATACAAATCCACCAATGATAATAAGTGCTAAAAACTATACAAAACAAAACAAAACAAAACAAATATAAAACAGAGAGTCAGAACCCTTGTACAAATGGCAAAAGCAAAGCTATACAAACAAAATCACACAAAGAAGCATACGCATACACACTCACAAAAAGAGAAAAAGGAAAAAAATATTATATATTAAAAAAAAAGGAAGAGAGCAACCAAATCAGTAAACAAATCTACCAATGATAATAAGCTCTAAATACTAAACTAAGATAAACATAAAACCAGAAACAAATTAGATGCAGAAAGCAAACCCCAAGTCTACAGTTGATCCCAAAGTCCACCACCTCAATTTTGGGATGATTCGTTGTCTATTCAGGTATTCTACAGTTGCAGGGTACATCAGTTTGATTGTGGAGATTTAATCCGCTGCTTCTGAGGCTGCATGGAGAGATTTCCCTTTATCCTCTTTGTTCGCACAGCTCCTGGGGTTCAGCTTTGGTTTTGACGCCCCCCTCTGCTTGTAGGTCGCCTGAGGGCATCTGTTCCCCACCCAGACAGGACGGAGTTAAAGTAGCAGCTGATTAGGGGGCTCTGGCTGACTCAGACCGGGGGGAGAGAGGGGTACGGAATGCGGGGTGAGCCTGCAGCAGCAGAAGCCAGCATGACGTTTCAACAACCTGAGGTGCGCCGTGTGTTCTCCCGGGGAAGCTGTCCCTGGATCACAGGACCCTGGCAGTGGCGGGCTGCACCGGCTACCTAGAGGGGAGGTGTAGATAGTTACCTGTGCTTGCACACAGGCTTCTTGGGGACTGCAGTAGCAGCCTAAGTGTCTCATGCCCGTCTCTGGTGTCTGTGCTGATAGTCGCGGCTCATGCCCATCTCTGAAGCTCGTTTAGGTGGTGCTCTGAATGCCCTCTCCTTGCGCACCCTGAAACAATGGTCTTTTGCCTCTTAGGCAGTTCTAGACATTTTCCTGGTCTCCCTCCCAGCTAGCTGTGGTGCACTAGCCACCTTCAGGCTGTGTTCACGCAGCCAACCCCACTCCTCTCCCTGGGATCAGAGCCTCAGCTCCCAGCCCCCACCCACCCTAGCAGGTGAGCAGACAAGCCTCTCAGGCTGGTGGGTGCTGGTCAGCACCAATCCTCTCTGCGGGAATCTCTGTGCTTTGCCCTCTGCATCCCTGTTGCTGCACTCTCCTCTGTGACTCCGAAGCTTCCCCCCTCCGCCACCCCATCTCCACCAGTGAAGGGGCTTCCTAGTATGCGGAAGCTTTTCCTCCTTCACAGCTCCCTCCCAGAGGTGCAGGTCCCATCCCTATTCTTTTGTCTCTGTTTTTTCTTATTTCTTTTGCTCTGCCCAGGTATGTGGGGAGTTTCTTGCCTTTTGGGAAGTCTGAGGTCTTCTGCCAGCATTCAGTAGGTATTCTGTAGGAGCTGTTCCTCGTGTAGATGTATTTTTGATGTATTTGTGGGGAGGAAGGTGATCTCCATGTCTTACTCCTCCACCATCTTGAAGCTATCCCCCTGCCTTTTAGTTTTTAAGAAACTTCATTTTAATATATTTCTCCATTTTCATTAACCACTATATTTGCTGATTATTGTAAGTACCATATGCTATATAGATTTCATATAATATATGTATTTATACTACTTCTGGATGACGTACTTTGTAGAATTCACAAAATTTCATATATACATAAATAAGTGTCCTATGATGTTTGCCAAGTTCAGTTGCACTAAAAGAGATTTTGTTTCTTTTGAGCATCTACTTTGCCCCAGGCACCATCTTAAGTGATAGCGTTAAAAAGATATGTCCCTGCCCTTGGAAGGGAAACACTTTAACCTCTAATGATAACATCGTATATTATATTAAAATACAAATAAAATATTGTGAGAATAAGAACAAGAAATGATTAATCCTTCCCAAATTGTTTAGAAAGACATTGCAGAGGAGGGGATATTTTGTTGAATTTTGAGTTGAGTAGGAGATGGCCTAGAAAATCTAGGAACAGGGAATGGAGGTCGAAGAAACAGCTGAGCAGAGGCAAAGGTGCTGGAGCCCCAAAAGGAGGAAGAGTGGCAGGAAATGGGGCCATGGTTGTTTTGGGGCCACGTAATAATGAACCTGAAAGAAGAGGCTAGAAAATGTTAAGTTAATGCCATGTGCATTGGGAAACCATAAAAAAAATAATAAATACCAAAATTCAATTAAAATAGCAAAGTATATTACTAATATGCTTTAAGAATTTTATGTGTATGAAGAATAAAAACTCTCTCAAACTGGCTTAAATCTCATGACCTTTCCCAAAACACACACACACACACACACACACACACACACACAGACCTGCCAAATGTTCTTGCTGACCAAGGGCATGATAATGCCTGGAAGGCTCTCAGGAAGCCAGGACACTCTTGTTCCATTCGTAGGAGGCTTATGTGTCTCTATGTTTGCAGATCTCTCCATCTGTTCTGTTCTCTTTCTCCACAGATTGTCTTCTTGACTATGGCAGAGTATGGATTCTCTACATTCCTGAGTTTGCATGTCCTCTTAATTTGAGTTCTGTAGAATCCAGTTTGTGATAAGACACTTTGACTAAGCTAGGTTGGACCCACTGAAAAAAATAACATTAGGGTGGCAGGACAGGACACAAGATTGTCTTCTGAAGTTCCTTCCTGTAGTTGAAGAAATATAGGGCATGCTAGATTTTGGTTAAGAGCATAGATGCTGAATCTAAATTGTCTATGTTCAAATCCCAGCTTCAGCCTTCTTATTATATAATCTTGGGCAATTTACTTAAGAGCAGAGACTATAAACAACAATACCACCATTTTACTTGTGCAGGAGCACTGAGGCACAGGGAAGTTAAATGACCAGTTCAGTGCATGCATGGATCAGAACACGGATTTGCAGTCTGGCCCTTGAGGATAGGCTCTTAACCACTAAGATATTCTGATTGTTAAGGAAACACATTAAAATACCTTATTTTCTATGCTAACACATTTAAAAATATTTCTTTGCTCTATTGAGGAGTTTAATCAAGCCAGTAACTATCAAAGACAGAGCAGGGAAGGGAGAAAAAAATTGAAAAAGAAGGTACTTAGCATTTACCTATAAAAAATATAATTTCTTTGAAAGAAAATAGTATTTTGAAAGAAAATAGTATAATGAAATTTTTTGTATCACTTTCTATTAAAACGTTTTTTTCCCAATTCATATATTTCTGATTTCAGATGTATCTTTTCTGTGAAAATAGCCTTTAATATATTTCTAGTAAATGACTTGGATAACAAATTCTTTCCTTTACTCTCTTCACCTCTGGAAGACTCGCTCACTATCATATTTCTGGATAATTGTGAAAATATCTAGGCTAGCTTTATAATATTATTTGTCTTTCTTCCTGAAAACCCAGCAGGTGAAGAAAAATGAAGACAATTTGGTAAATAATGGATGCAGACATGACTTATTGTTTTTCTGCAATGAGAAATAAGCACAGTTTATTATGTGACCTTTCTTCAAGTGCCTGTCAAGAACTCAAAAGTAATAAAGCTTTACTTGCAAAGAGAGACTGATTTTAAAAAGCTATACACTTAAAATGTTGTATCTCTTTATTAAAAGCTAATCTTCCATTTGTGTGTCCACAGAAATAATGGTAGGTATATTTACCCCCCAAAATACTCATGATTGTCTCCCACATAATGCATGTCATCCACACTTTCTGATTGCATTTTTGGATATACTTCAGTTTAAAATGCATTAAAAAATAACATGTTCTGTAACATATGTGGTTTTTCTCCCTTCTGAAAGGCCATCTTTGATTCTGCTCTTTTTTCTCTGTGTGGGGCTTGAAGGTAGAAAGATCTTCCGACTTTTAAGGTTGCCGAGTGTCCAGCTTCAGGCTTTTATTTCTATTAATTGGCAAAGCCTTACCAGTTTCTTTTCAAATATCGATACTAGGATTCACCTAATTAGAACTTTTTGGAACCACATGTATATAATGCAAGATGTTAAGCGACCATACATATCATAAAATATTGTTGTAGATAAGCTTCAGTAATGCTGCATTAAACAATTTGGTGTACTGAAAAGATTTTGTTTTGTTTAACCCTCTTGGTGTTCTAAATTTTTAAGATTTTCACAAACAAGACAATTTTTTTTAAAGGCATAAACATTTAACACATGTTCCCTTTGTCAGGCCAAGTTTTTATTAAGATCTTAAATAAACACTTTTTTTTTTTTAACATGGAACGTTCTTATAAAATATAAAAGCAGAAATGCTTTATGAAATAAATACAAAATTAATAAGATTAATGAAAAGACAAAAATTGTGACCCAAAGAGCAGCAGAGTTTCATTATTATGGCATGTGGAAGCAAGCTATTTCTATTTTAATTTCTATAAAGAAAATCTCCATCTATTTTATAGAGTACACTATTTTAAATGTGTATTTTTGATCTTGGCTCTGTAATTAGCAGAATATTGAATTATCTTACTACACAAGAAAGAATGCACTAGGTTCCAGGGATCAGAATTATTGCCGGTCTAAACACACGCACACATACACACACATTTACGCACATAAAATAAACACACAATAGTAAAATCTTTTAGTTTCAAAAACGTCAGAAAGAAGAGGAAGTTTGCTTTGAATTTTACAAACAGTAATCACATAACTTTTAAGTTTACCTGTAAATCTCATAATCTAAAAGAGAGGAAAAATTAAGAAAATATGCATAATCCTTTAATAAAATATGTTCTATGCCAGGTGCAGTTTTGTTTTGCTTTCATATTTTGATGCGACTCTTTGGCTTTGGGTTTAGATAGGTTTTCTTAGAAGCTGCATTTTAATTCCGTTCATTTGAGACAAACTGGGGGAAACAAAAAGGAAAGAAAAGAAAGAATAAGGAAAAAAAAATCCTAAATAATGAAAACTTCTAGGGATAAGTTACAAAACTTTTAAAAAATTTTAAGAGAATCTGTTTCCTAGCTCTTTTTTTTCCTTCCTTAAAATGATCAGCGTTTGCAAACCCTTCTCAGTTTCTTTAATAAGAGATAAATTGGCTTATTTTCACTCAGAAGAAAGCTTACATTGCACTTTATTTGTAAACTGACTCAAAACATTTGAAATAAATAATTCTTCTAGGACATCCTAGCAGCAACTGAAAAACAAAATAACAACAAATGTTGTTGTGTGCTCATTTGTTTTAGCAATTTTAAGTTGTCTGCTCAGGGTTTTTTTTTTTTTCTTTCAGAAGAGATAACCAAAAATCACATTGTGTGTGTGTGTGTGTGTGTGTGTGTGTGTGTCTGAGAGAGGGGAGATAGAATGCATGTATGCATGTTTTCTCTTTACACACTAATAACTTACTTGGTTAGTCTGATGACTAACATCGTAGGAAAGTCATATCAAACATAAATGAAGAACAAAGGAATTTACTAAAGCAAGTTGGAAATCAGGCATAAGAAGTCTCTTACAATCTACAGCCATCTAATCACAGAGTAGGTGGCTTTGTGATACAATTTTAGACCAGATATTTTAGGATATTAAAGATTCAAAGATTGATAAAAATTATGAGTCTGCTTTTGTCAATCTTCTCAAGCATATCAATCATTAAGTCTATCACTTCCTTTTTTTTTTGACCACTTTCCCCAGCAATGGTGGAAAGGGGTAAAATTGAAATTATAGGAACATTTTAAAATGTATTATCAATTTATATTGTAGCTCTCTGTATTTTCTTTAGTCTATTTTTCTACACCACTTTGTTAACACAGACACACACATTCTGACATCATATAAATAATGGTAACACATAGCCGTACAAATTATTCTTAAATCTTTTCTCGATTTTCTTCTTTACAACTAAAAGACAGTGAATGAGATAGATACATAATTGCATTTGTGTCATTACTCATCCGTGCATTCAGTCTACAGTCAGGACCACTTTAGAAAAAAATACACCTTAGAATTTAGAAACTTACGCCTTTGATATTAGAGCAAATGAAATGTGGCCTGTCCCTTTAATATGTAAATTGATTGAAATCCAGCCCTCCACATTGAGAGGGGCTCCCTGCTTATTACTTTATGACATTTCCAGACTGAAGGTGCAGGAGGGGCGCACATTAATTTGCTTTATGTTTGACTAGAGAGGCTTCCCATACCTATTAGAGCCCACTTTGGGCCTACTTCATTTCAGAGTTGTTGTCAGTCATTTGAGAGTGATATGGCCTGTGGCCTGGGAAGAATAAACACATCATATATTAGTTAAAGCTGTGAGGTATGGGGGTTGCAGAACGCCAACACCTCTTTCTGAGGATAAGGAAGATCAGAACGTGGGAGTGAGATTAAGGTAGGAAGGAGTATTACAGACCAGAACCCAGCCAGTTCTCTTGGAACACCCTCTAGATCCAAATAAACTGAGCAGTCAAAGCCGGTATTTGCTTCACTTTTGTTTTGGTGTATTTTGTGGTGGTTCCTCAGAAAAAGGGAACAGGTTAGGGCTCACATTGTTTGTTTCTCTTTCCAATTATTACACACTGAAATGAAACAAAACACTGAAGAACTGATATCACAGGCGAACCTGGAACATTTCAATCTTAGCCAGTTTAAACAAATGGTCATGAATTGACTAATTTCCCTGAGTCAGCATTTGAATCCACACATTTTGCCTTTTACACTCCCCAATGCTCCATTTTACACGTTTTTGAAAGTCAATTTTTTTTTTAAATCAAAATTTAGTTTTAGAGGATGGAAGGTACTTTTTTGTTGTTGTTCCAGAAATTACAAGTATGTTTTTCTCCACCCCCTTAGCTACAGAATGAATTAGTGACTACTACATTTTCCAGTCGGGAAGTCCATGAATTACAGCATTTTATCTACTGAGAAGTTTCAAAATTTCAGAAAAAGGAAGTTTCACCCAGAGGGATGTGTTTTACTTTTCCGTATGTTCAACATCAATTTATTCTAGCTTCTCTGTACTTCATCTTGAAGCGATTGCCGGTGAATCCGATTTGAACACAAGCATTTTCACTAATATTGCAGCTGGTTCTCATGTGAGGCTGCAGGATTTGTACTGAGAAGTAATTATTTCCTACAGCTTTAATACTGTGTGGCGTCTTGAGAATCTCAACAGATGTTGACGGACATCTATTATTATCTCACATGTTGTATGAAGCATCCGTGGCTTACATGTTAACTGTGTTGCCGCCCTGCATGCCTTCCTGGCATTGGGTTCCCTATGTCCAGGAATGGACTCCTCTCTATTCTGCCCATCATCTTGGTTAAGGAAACAACACATGGCCTGCTTTTATTCCTTGTGAAGGAATCAAGGGAGATCCATTTTTTAAAAGAAAGAAACTTTATGAAATTACAAATTAAAATCTCATATTTCTTCCCCTAAGGCTACAAATCTGAGCCTTTGGGAGGGAGTGAGCTATACTGGAGGGCTATTCCTCTCTTCTGCTGTTTGCCTTAAAAAACCCAAGAGCACATTTTTATTTAGTTAAAAGAAGTGAGGAAAAAAGGGTAAGTTGAATTTAATGGAAATGATTTTAGGTCATATATACATATAATATATATAAATATATATATTTGCTTGATATACACATATGTATATAATATAATGTGTATAAATGTACATATTTGCTTGATATACACATATTATAATGTTATATAATGTTATATAACATTATAATATGTGTATATCAAGCAAATATATATATATTTATACATATTTATATATATACATAAAGCAAAAGGATATGCAAATGTTTCTATGCATTTAAATAACCCCAAAATAACAGTGACCCACAATGATGAAAACTATTTAGCACTTACAATAACTAAAGAGTAAAACAAAACAGGTTCTCCTAGAAGAATGGAAAAACATAACAGTAGAGAATCCACATTTAAGTTTCATTTTTTTTTTTTTCAGATGTACCGAGAATAATTGTTAGAAGCCTAGAATCTTGATTCATCATAGTTAATAAATAAATATAATCAGCCTTAATTTCTTTCTATGGATCGCTCCATGTTGGTTGGCTAGGGTTATCTGGAAATAACTAAAAGGGATAGGAGTAAACTGAGTACTTTAAAATATATAACATGCATGCCTGTGTTTGTAGCATTTATAACCATGGTTAACATTTACTTACTGCTTAGATTATGCCAAGCGCTGTGTTAAGGACTTTTCCTGCACCTTAGGGTCCCTGCACCTTAGGGTCCCAGCACCTAGATCTAGTTACGTTTAGCAATATCCACTGAGTCATTTAGTTTTGGAAAATTAGAAAAATAAAATAAGATGAAGATGTCCATGAGTGCCTCTCCGTACTGACATAGTCTTATCAACATTGCCAATAAGGTTTTATCAGCTTCAGGCATGAGGCAAATCTATCTTATTAGTGTGAAAACTAATGAAAGATCATCCTGACAATGATAATTAATTGCAGTTGTTGACAAGGACTCAGTTCCTTTGCACTCCCTTTTCTGTTGCTCTTTCTTGGTCTTTCAGCTCTCCTCTCTCAATCAGACATATGAAGAGTGCCGCCCTCCCTCCCCTTTGAGAAAGAAGCTTTTAGATTAATCATATTATCTTAAGGTTCCAAATCTCCATGCCTGCATGACCTTTCTTCCGTTAGAATCCATTATCTTAAACTATCACAATAATCCTGGCTTTAGGGAGGGAGAGAGGGAAGAGGAATCAAACCTAATAGATGGCAAATAAGATTAATCTATGATCTAAGTGCCGATTACACTTGGCCCTGCCCTTGAACACCCAGGTGTAACCTTGAAATTCACATCCGCTAAGACATGGCAATTGGATTGAGTGTCCCTGAAGGCCTTAAGGGCAGCTGGCCAAACTTCACCCATTACTCCCCAGCGAGATCCTGAGCTGTCTCAACCTTCAACTCTTTTTTACTTGTGGAATTTGGCAGCTGTGCTTTTTCATGTTTGTTTTGGGATAGCTCACATTTTTTAGATAAAATACTTATTTGGGGTCCTTGATTTTTGTTTGTCAGAAGCACCCGGCCATGGAGGGAATGAAGTTTTACCTGGACCTCACAAGAGGAAAACAAATGATCCAGCTCCTCAAAATCTGATAACTGCACCAAAATAAATTCAAGTCCTTGCTTCTTTCAAAACAGTGACATACTGATCCCTAAAACTACATATGTTTAAGAACAACCAAGAGGAGGGAAAAAAAATCCCCCTTGTAACATTTGTCTTCTGAACTTGGAGCTGATTATTTTTCTTCCACATGGTCTGAGGTCTTAGAAAGGACACCCTTTTGGGAAGATGGGACATAACATTGGGAAGTTCGAGCTACTGGTAACATGGACAGGAAAAGGGCTTGTGCTTCGAGAAAACAGTTTCAGCCAAAGAGAAATATCACTGGGTCACATAGAGAAAAGGGAAGCAAAATCGTAATGTGTTCTCATTAAAAGTTGGCCCTGTCTCTTGAAATGCAAGTTGACCAGATAGAATGTTCTTTCATCATGAACCTATGCAGTACACAGAACATTCTGAAACTATGGAAGATAGGATAAAATTAAACCCAAAATGAGAGTGAGAAGGAAAGATAGGTCTAAGCAAAGAGTAACAAGTAGTCTTCAAAAATATTAGATGCAAAACTTGGTGGACAGAAAATAGGACCATTTCTTCTGAAAAAGATACAAAAAAAAAAAAAAATGCTGGGGATACCCATTAGGCAGCCCATCCCCAAGCCATTCTCATGAGTGTCAACCTTATCTCAATATTTTTTCTCTGGCATATTCTCAACCACACTGTATCTCTCAAAACAGAACAATTCTGGCAGGATTTGTTTTGTAAAAGCTTTCTTGACTACTTTAAGAAAAATGGACATGGATTTACGCTGGTTCATATGGAAACCTGTAGGATAAGGACCTCAGCCCATAGTTCCTGAGTAGTTATTCTGTATTTTCTTAAACTTTTATAACTTGATTCCTAAGCTATTAAGAATAAATTCAATCTTATAAGTAATGGTTCCTTTATTTTCTTTCAAGATTAAATTAGTATATACTTTTTTCCTTCACAGGTTCAATAAAGCAGGTCTAGAAATAAATTTTTCCAGGTCTCACCTTTTGGAAACTTAATTTTGAAGCTCAGTTGTTCTGAAGACACGGCTGGGATGAGCTCCTGGATAGAGATGCAATGCAGGATCTTGGGGCTGTTGTGTAACATATGATTCTCAGTTTGCACAAAAGTAAAAAGAGATATGGGAATAATTCTGAGTCTGTCCAGGGTTGATAGCTGTATGTGCAAAAGTGTGTGATGTCTGCTGCACAATTGGGTTGAATCTCAGTTCTGCTGCTTGTTAGCTCTGTGACCCCAGGTCAGTTGCTTAACCGCTCTGGACATTCATTTCCTCAATTTAGAGTGGGAATATTAATAGTTTCGGTATTCCCCGAGTTTTGAAAGTTTGCTTTACACCATTTCACTTTTATGAAAGACTTCACGAGTTATCTGTTTTCGCTAACTGAAAGAAATCTGAAGAGAATTTTTGCTTTTAGGAAAAAAAAGACAAAGAGTGAAATTAGTATTCAGCATTTGTTTTGCAGAGAGAGCCCTTCTAGAGGCAGCCCACACCCTGGTTAGAGAGAACAGCTCCCCCAAGCTCCTTCCCCAGGAACTACACTCAGCATCTCAGCATCCAGGCTCCGTAGCTTTGAACTGTGTCTGTAAGCATCTGGGCTTTATCTCGATGTATTTTGTACATCCGTTAGCAAGTCGTGTCCTAAGGTAATTGCGTCTTCAGTTTACACTATTTCAGTCTACAAAAGTTTTCATAGGAATGCTCTACTTTCAGATAGTGGGTTAAACCAGTATTTACCTTATATTTTTGTGAGGGCTTATGAGTTAAAAGAGGTAAATTGCTTGGAAGGTATTTAATAAATAATCTGTAACTGTTTGCTATTGTTATTGCCCTTGATATGGCCATCGTGGGGTCTCAGTTGATGATATTATTTTTATTTTAATTTTTTAATTTTTTTGCTGTGAACTTGAGGAGACTGGGAAACAGCAATATTATGTTTTTTTAGATTTTTGTAAGTCTCACAGCTGAAAAAACATCGAAGAGATGAAGGATTCTGGATGCTCTGCTGAAAACACAAAGGATTCTTCGGGGCCTTCTTTCTCTTGTGTGTTAGGACACTGGCGTTTTGACTGAATGGAAGCTCCCTTGTCAGCTGTCCAGGGAGGGTTAACTCACACCTCGGCAGGAGCCTCATGCCATTAAGTCAGGGAGAGTAATGAAATTTCATTTAATTTGTCAGGAAGAAAGTGCTAATGTTAAAAGGCATTTAATAAAAAAGGGAGAGATTCTTTGAAAGGGAGTCCTTAAGTAATTACTTCAAGTGTCTTAGGCCTCCTCACCAGAATATTTACATTAGTGTCTTACAGAGCCAGTGTGTAATTAAATTAGTGCAGCATTTACATTCCCTGTCTTTTTTTTTTTTTTTTTAAGGAAGGATGATTTTATGAGTAATCCTCCTTAAAAGAGAGAGAGAGAAAATGACTCGATCTAATAAAATTAGATGTTAGTGTGTTTTTGAAATGTTTTAACTGAAAGAATTGCTGAATGAAAGTTTCGTGTGTGTGTGTGTGTGTGTGTGTGTGTGTGTGTGTGTGTGTGTGACGGGAAGAAGGTGGTTTCAGCCTGGGAAGGCTGTGCTCCTTCCTCATTTCCACTTGGAAGGGTGCCATCTTTTATCTTCGCAGACCTGACATGGAGAGTCAGGTCAGCATGGGCTGTCAGCATATGGCCTTGGCTAGCCTTGTCTAGGCCGGGTTCTCTTTTCAACTTGTCTGGGAGGAGAGGATGGAGATGGATGTGTGAGTGAAAGGAAATGCTCGTGAAGCAAGGCGAGGCTGCTCCATCATCACCACGGCTCCTGTGTGCACGGGAAAGCTCAGCCCTCTCACCACCAACAGCTGGAGGAGATAATTCATGTTCCAGGAGTGGTGGGCAGCCCGTGGGCCCACGGGCAGATGATGGATTTGCACCTCCAAAGCAGGTCACATTTAGGAAAAAGATTCTTAAATATTTCTTTGGAAGTAAACTGGTGCCATTTCCAAATTGATGCATCAAACATTCTCATGCCTGAATTCGTGCACAAATATCATGTGAATGTTTTACTTTTATCAAGTCTGTCTTCTGGGAGGGAGTCGTGGTATGAACATAAGTTGCTAAGCTGAAGACAGGTAAGTAAAGATGTATAAAAGGAGATGTTATAGATCTATCTCATATAGTTTATTGGAAGATTAAATGAGGTCGGGTTATAAGAAAAGTTTAACTATAAAATGTTAATTGTTCTAGCTATTATACTAACAGCAGCTGAAGTGGTTTTACTAAAATGCCAATCTGATCACATCTCTGTCCTTCTTACTGTCATTTCAATGGCTTTCCATGGCCCTCAGTGGAAGCTTGAACTTTTCAGTAAGCCATGCATTGCCTCTGCTAATTTCCAAAGATCTCATCCTTCATGAATCTGCTCTTCAAAACATCAGGTCTTCAATGTTTAAGAACTCCCTCACCTCTGGACCTTCACATGTGTTTTCCCCTCTGTCTAGAGCTATGCTGCCCAGTACTTTAGCCACTAGGCACAAGTGACTATTGAAATTAAAAAAATTAAAATTAAATGACAGTGAAAATGGAGTGTGCACTTGGCACATTTCTAGCACTCAATCATTTTATGTGGCTAGTGGCCACCATCTTGGATGGTGCCACTATTGATCATTCCATCCTTGCAGAGATCTCCCTTGGACATCACAGGTCTACAGTGATCAGAAGATCACTACCTTACGATTTCATTAACTTTTCAGCTTAGATATCACCTCCGCAAGGAAGTCTTTCCTACCCCCACCCAGAGCCTTAAAGAACAGTTAGGTTGTCCTCTCCAATATCCTACCATATGGAAGTTGTCTGGGTGCTTATCTGAATTTCCTGATCAACCATGAACTCAGTGAGGTCAGGGACTTATCAGAGTATTGACCAGCATCCTATTGCCCCCTTAGAGAACAAATCGTAACAAAAGTATTCATTGAGTATTTACTAGGTGCCACTCTATGTAATCTACATGTATGACCTCACTTAATACAAGAGTAAGTACTATTTTTCTCAGTACGTAAGTGGGGACTAGTTGTTATCTCAACAGGGTAAATGAAGAGCCTGAGGCACAGAGAGGTAAATCACTAGCTCAGGTCTTGCAGATCTTGAAGAAGAGTGGATGCTAGGCCAGGCAGCCTCATTGCAGAACTTACACTGTGCACCTCCTGTTGTTAATGCCCATACAATTTTGTTGAAAGAATGTGGAGTACCCAGGGACAGGCATGAAAGTAGACAATAGTTACTCTTTCATAACAGCACTGTGTTTTAAAATTGTACCAATTTTCCCACCAGGCTGACTATAGAAAGTGTTGTTTTCTTTTAATAAGTGCTTTCCGCTCTCTTCCTTCAGCTCTCCACTGGAGTGAGAAGAAAGAAGGCAGAGTATACCCGCTGTACAATTAAGAAACCTAAAGTTCAGAGGGGAAGCAAGATGAAAGGCTAGTGGGTTAACTCTGTAAAGTCAAAGTAAAGCAGTCTTGGCAAGTGTTCAAGTGACATGATGAACAGGAGCAAGGGATCCGAGTCATTGACTTTGATTTTTCTTGGCTCCAATGTTTTCGTTTTCTGACTGCCCAAGTCATATTAATTAGAGGTATCAGTTCTTTCTCATAGCTGCATGTGTTACTGATGTTAATTGTTAGATAATGAAATAACCAGACATTGTTTTCAACAAATTAAGACAGTATCTATAAGTAGGTCCCCACTCAGACAGTAAGCCTCATGATTACTGTATCACTACAGCTACCAGTAAATCAGGTATTTTAGTTATCCTCATTGACTATTACCATTATCATTGTTATTATTTCAGATTGAATGTTGATACCACCAAAAAAGCTTCTTTTAAAGCAAATGTATTTAATACAAAATTTTGGTTAAGTGGGCTTCTCATTATGACTGAAACTTAAGACTTTGTATCTTTCTGCAGAGTCCAAATACATGGGTAAATAGTAAAATGGAGGATTCATTGAGTCCCCAGTGAGACTACATTCTATTTTGTTAAAAAACTAAAGTATTAAAGTGGGAAACTTTATGTTCTGGATTTTGTACATTCAGAAGATTTAATATTAGGCAAGTAATACTCCATGAAGTTTGTATATATTGACCCATTTATTCCTGGTTAGAAATGTATAAGATTATTATGTTCATTATACAGATGAGAAAATTGAGGTACAAGTCTATAACAACTTGCCCAAATCATATGGCCAGTGAATGACAGAGATGGGATTTGAACTTATGCAATGTAGTTCTCAAGCCCACTTCTTAACCACATTGCTCTGTATTGACTCCCCATCAACAGGTCCAGACACATACACATAAATACATACAGACATTTATATGCACAGGAAAAGTTAAGCATGACCCCTCTAAAGAAACAGGGAAAGTAGAAAGACCCTCCCATGTTTTTATTTGAGGATAGCATCTATGTTGCAAATGCCGTTTGGCTTGTTGGCACATTTAAAAAGAGAAAAACCGGTGCCCATGTCTAAATAGGAAAATACAAGAAGGGATTTCTAGTAAAAATTGATGAATTCACCTGGTTCGATAAAGAAGGAGATCAGTAAAAACAAATATCTCTTAATCCTTTTTTATACTTCTATTTTTTTTTTTTTTTTTTTTTTTTTTTACTCTGTAATATAACATCACTTTTGTTCAACAGGAGCAGAAAGCTTTAGTTGATGTTTAGAGAATTATTCTAAGTTGATGTCACTTAAGTGCATTTTGATCTTTAAGTAACCACCTGTATTTGGCTACTGTCTAATATTGGTCTACATAGAGCTAAATTTGCAGTCTCTTTTCCCAAACATAAAGAAAAAAAAAAAAAAGAGTAAAACTAAGGAGGCTTAAAAATATGTTCACAAGTTCCTATTAGCAACTGCTTCAATCAAAACCCAGATATCAGTTTTTCCTCCTCATCATCGTGCCACTAATGACACTTTACAAATACATGGATTATATTCTTTCTTCCGAGCAATTTATAAAGAGAGTACAGTGGTTCACCCTGGCATTTGGCCAGCTTAGTTACTTAGCAAGACTGACAGAAGATCCAACCTGATCAGGTTGGCTATAAACTGGCTTTTAAATGAGAAGGAATCGAAAACCCAGAGGCTATCGAAAAAATCCATTCAAGTGAAAGGAAAACACATCCCTGCTTTTGAAGACCCTGAAATAGTTTGAAAAAAAAAGTGATCAGTGTTTTTGACTCTAAAGCTTATTCTAAGGCGGGGGAAGAAAAGAATAAGAGCAGACCCACTTTGCTTTTCCAAAGCATGCTTTTTGAAAAAGTAGCATTCCACCAAAGGACATAAACCTGCTAAACCTTTTAAACACGACTCAAACAATTGCTAGCATTATTTAAACTCCTGTCAAAGAAAACATCAAATGACCAACAATCATGTTTGCGGTATTTAAACACACACACATACACACATATTGAAATGGGGGGAATAGATTCAGAAGAAATGATTTGTAAGGATGTGGTTAAAACTATTTATATACCGGGTTCTATTTGTTTTACAGCTAGTGGTGCGCGGACAGCATGAAAGGTTATCTTTGACAAGGTTTTAGCTATTATTTTCTTCCAGTGAAATGGTATTTCTTGAGAAAAAAAGGTCTTTGGAACAAAATAACAATAAATCCTGATTTAGATACATAAACCTGCCATTGATATCACATAATATCAGTGTTCTTTCTCACTCGATACAGGCGTTTTAAAGATAAATGGTAAACCTGAACTGGAAATCCATCTGGCCGGCTGCCTGCTCTAATGAATAACCCCACTTTGGCGCGTGCAATGTAAGCAGAAAGTTCTCTCCCGGCCTCTTTCGTCTGTCATGAATCTACGAGACAGCCGACATAATATCTGGGCGACAACGGTGCGCTAACAGCGCAGTGAGTTCCATTTTCTTTGCTTTCTATTGATTTTCACTTAATAACTGGCGAAATACTAAACGTCCGCCCTGAGTACCTAATAAATCCTGCCTGAGCTTTTTATTGAGGAGAATTTAATAAAAACAACCATTGCAGCTGAGGGATTTTTCTTCTGGACAGAACATAGGGGTAGGGGACATCGGGGTTGGGGCAAGAGGAAGCCTTCTGATTTTTTTAAGGGACCTTCTCCCCTTTGGAAAAGCGGTACCCATATCAAGGATGCCTGTGTGTTTGAACTGGGTTCCTTAGAGAAGATGCTGTTAAGTTCTGTAGGCAGGCTGTCAAGTGAACAGGAGGAAAAGGGATGCAAGGCTTGGCAAAACCCATCCTTCTGGTACCCTGGTGTCCTTTGATACTGGCCTTCAAGCTTCACCCAAGGACTTCTTCACTGTTACCAGTGGCTGTCAAAAATTTATAGGAATATGCATTTTACTATACTTAGTAATCATTATTTGGAATTTGATACTGAAAATCCAAAGCAAGACATTCTTGCTGAATCCTCAGATACCTTTAACAGAATTCTAGATATTAAAAAACATGGTAAACATCTGAAGGGAGAGGGTACATGCAAATTATTCCATTTAATGCTAATTTGAGCCTCACAAATTCACTTTTGGGGCAAAGAGCTCTATTAGAGGTTTTTTAAAACTCAAAGAGAATTGGAAAGCATGGGCTTTACACTCCTTACCATCTTCCTCTGTGTACACTTCTAGAACAATTTCCATTGTTGATGCTTAAGGAAAACCTCTTTATTCTGTTATGTGGTCTTTTAGAGGCATTTCACAGCTATGGCTCCCCCTGCCCCAAACCGTACCCTTTATGTTTTAATTGACTTTGAGGCTAGGCTATTTTCAAATCACCAGGCTTAGTGAATAAGTATTTTAGAATCTCTTCCTATGTATACACTCATTCCATTCCATCCTCAATAAAATTTCTAACCAAAAATCCACATATTTAGAAAAATTAAAAATAGAAATCTACTTTGAAGTTTTTTTTTTTTTTTTTTAATAAAATCTGTGGATTTCTGGTTTGGGTATCAACGTTATAAAAACCACAGTCACTCCAGCAAAGCAAGCCATGACTCAATTATTTGTCAGCAGCTCCATGGCAGCTTTTCCTGCAGAATCCCCGGGACAGAGGCAGTATGACATAGTGCAGGTTCATGTCAAAGCACCTTGATTGAAATCCTGGCTTCCTCTCCTCTGAGGTTTGGTTACTTTGTCTATGAAAGGCAGATACTGTTGCCCAACAAGCGTGGTTGACATCACCTTGGCAAAAATCAATAAATGTATGGGTGCTGGACAAATGATGTCCATTTATTTCACTGTTACCTCAATAATGAGCAGTGGTTAATCAATTTTGGGGTAGGATTTGAAATTGGCAAAATCTCAGAAATCCCCCTTTTTTCCCTCCACAGTTTACAGCTGACTTTACTCTTCTGTGCCTCTGTGTCCTCGTTTCTAAAATGGAGCTCATCTCAAAGTTTTTGCTTAAAAGAAGTCCTGACGCAAGCGGTGTCCTCTGGGTGATGATTATATGTCAATGTAGGTTCATTAATTGTAACAAATGTGGAGGCTATTGATAGTGGGGAGAGGCTGTGCACGTGTGAGGTGCGGGTGTATGGGGACTCTCTGTACCTTCCCCTCAATTTCACTGGGAGCCTAAAACTACTGTAAAAAAATCAAGTCTTCTTAAAAAAGAGAGAGAGAAGAAGGAATAGCAGCAACAAAACCGAGAGTTCCTGCAGGTAGAAATACTCAATAATATTTGCTTTCATTATTTACAAATATTGTTTAACAATAACTGAAATCAAGTTGTGACTCTTTACAAAACAGAGCCTAATCATTTTTTTTTTTTTTTTTTTTTTAAACTGTGTGCCCCACCCCAGAGCGGGTAGTGAGGAGTTTGGTTTTTTTTTTGTTTTTTGTTTTTTTGTTTTTTGTTTTTTAATTTTTTTTTTTTTAATTAATTAATTTATTTATTTATGGCTGTGTTGGGCCTTCGTTTCTGTGCGAGGGCTTTCTCTAGTTGTGGCAAGCGGGGGCCACTCTTCATCGCGGTGCGCGGGCCTCTCACTATCGTGGCCTCTCTTATTGCGGAGCACAGGCTCCAGACGCGCAGGCTCAGTAATTGTGGCTCACGGGCCCAGTTGCTCCACGGCATGTGGGATCTTCCCAGACCAGGGCTCGAACCCGTGTTCCCTGCATTGGCAGGCAGATTCTCAACCACTGCGCCACCAGGGAAGCCCGAGCCTAATCATTTTTATGATGTGACTTTCACTTAATTTAGATATTGATGCCTTCTTGTTAATTCTAATTTTTGGGGGGGGGGGTGGATGGGGCAGGGTGGGATATTGGAAGCTTTCTTTGTCCAGCTCTTCCTAAAAATAGAGTTTAGTAAAATCTTTAACATTTTCCCCTTTCTGATCATTTCGCTTTGCCACTTTTTCAGAGGAGAGTTTTTTTTTTTTTTAGATTCTTTTGGAACCTAGCCTATTCCGTCCTCAGCAGAATGTTTTGGTTCCATCTAATCAGATAGGCTGACACTGCAGGAAATTCAGCAGGGAATGTGCACATCCCCAAGCTGAGATTTTTGGGGAGGTCATTTCAGACTTGAAACTCAGGGATTTGCAGGGCACTGGGTGTTAGCTTTCTCTAATGGGTCCACATAAAGGTATATTGCTATTGGGATAATGTCTTCCACTGCTCAACAAAAGGTTGTTGTACTGAGCTGTGATTGTGACAAATGATTTACTATTAGGAACATTCTGTAATTATTGTTCGGTGGGACTGCAGACCAATACATCATTAACATGATAGACGGCCTTTTATATCAGCAAAAATAACTAAATTAATAAAAATGGCTTCATTCCAAACCCTGTCAGAAAGCCAATACTCAGAACAATCAAGTAGCAGTGATACCTGAGAAAGCCATAGTTTATATCCCCCAACAAATCATGTTTTATGCATAAGTAATAAAATATTTGTATATATAGTCTCTATAATATAGATCTGTGTAACAGAACTGATTTTTATAGATATCAGCGCTAAACAAAAATAGAGAATATTTAAATACTTTGTCCCAAATGATTTAGATTTAAATTTATGCTTTTATGCAATTGGATTGCAGTTTTAGAATATTAGAATCTGCCTGTGATGTCTTTTTTTCAATTCTCAAGCATCGGGAAAAAATTTAATGAGGATCTTGGAGACTGGAATGTCTTTCCTTGATCTTCCTTCCTTCCTTTCTTCCTTCCCTCCTTCCTTTTCAACAACAAACTCCTAATTTATGCTTTCAGTCCTAAGCCTCACGTTTTTTACTCTTTCACACAGAATTAGGCATTCAACATTTTATGAGGAAGACAATTTTCCTACACCCAAACACTTCAAAGCCTTCAACATTGCTTTATTCAGAACTGTCTCCCTAGCACCTGATTTAGGCCCTCTGAAAGGACTAACCTGTCAGTAATAATGTTTGTAAAGAAAATTAACATAGTAACATTTGATGAAATTAACTGATGGTGGAGAATTTTGCCCTCTGCTAACCTTGCAATTTCTATTGTGCAGAGGCTACCAGAGATGGAGATCTCCAGGAAATTTGCCTGATAAATTTCCTATCATCTTCCCATTAGTTCTGTTAGGGAGCTATTGTTACTACCACCTTACAGAGAAGGACACTGAGGTTCAGGATGGCTGGGAGGGAACTTGTCTAAATTCTTTCTCCCATCATGTTCCCACCACATAAACACTCGGGTTTATGTCAAAAACCACAACACACGGAAGTTATCATGGATGGAGAAGGCTATCTCTCAGTTTTGCCATCTCAAACAACCACCGATTCAAAGAAATAAAATCTACCACTTCATCTTTCAATATCTTTGCTCATATTGCTGTGTTTCTTATGTTCAAAAAAAGTACTAATTGCATTATTCAGTATGATTAGGTAAATAAAAAATTAAATTTCTTTAAAAATCTAGATTGGTAAGAAAAATCTAGTGTCTTTAAAAATATTATATATTTTTTCAGCACGTTGTTAAATGCAAAATGCCCTTTGTCTTGCATTGGATAAGATTGGATAATTAAGAAAACTCCCTCACCCCTCAAGCATTGTTCAGTGTGTATGGAGTGTATGCAAGTATATGGAAGAATCCAATAGTTGGCAAAGAAAAACAGGAGATATTTAAACTGAAGACTGGGGCAAAGGAACCAAAAGGAGAGAAAAGAAACTATTTCTAAAAGTTAAACTTAACCAGTCGCACTTCATGTTTGAATGACTACTTATCTAGGACATTCTTTCAGAGTTAAAGGTGTAATGTTACTTGGACCTCCATCTATTGGCCGGCAGTATGGCTTGGAAACCTTCAACACACAGTTAAGTGTCTGGCTTCTTTATTTTAATGGGATCTTAACATGTTGAGGTACATGCATAGGAACATAAGTTCAATGTTTAAAATTTAAACCCAGAAGACATGATTAGTTGGGCTATTTCCTTGGGCCTAAGTTTGCTAAAATTGAATGTACACTTTGCTTTCAGACATATTTGTTGTCCTTTTATTCTAAAACAATGAACCATACAATAAATTTCAATAAAAAGTGACCATTATAATAAGGGAGATCTGCATGGACACCTAGGACTCAAATCTCCCAAAAAATCAGGGAAGGGATAAAATAGAACTCAACTGTTCCCTTTTCTGCTCTTTTCTTCCTTTCCTACTTTCTGTCTTTCAATGTATTTTGTCCACAATCTCCTGTTCAAAAGTCTTAGGGTAAAATGTGTTTCATAAGTCAGAACTGTTAGGATTTTTGGAAGTAACATGGTGCATATATCCATACATTACCCCCCCATCACCAGTGGGGTCTGGAGTGGCATACATGAATATGTCTGCAAAAACACATATGAACATTCACACGAAATGGACATGAAGACTACATAGACCTTATTCAGCCCAGGTTACATTTTGCAACATATGAGTTCAAGTCAGTACCAGTTGGCTCCCATAGAGAGGCAGCCAACAAAACACACACACACACACACAAATAAATAAATGTTGATTTCCTAGAGACTCTTAAATTAAGAAATCACAAACGGGATTGTATAGGAGATCTATACAAATCAACACAGAGCATTCTGTTAATATAATTTGAATTTAATTTTGGATATTTTTTTAAAGATTTTAATATTTTTAGAGTAGTTTTAAGTTTACAGAAACATTGAGTGGGATGTACAGAGATTTTCCACACATGCCTAGCCTCCCTCATTACCAAAATCCCCACCAGAGTGATACATTAGTCACAATCGATGAACCTATGTTGACACATCATTATCACCCAAAGTCTATAGTTTACATTAGGGTTCACATGAGTATACCTTGTCATTGCACATTTGTCCTTTTGCATATTTTTATAGAGCTTTTCCATTCTCTATAGTAGCTTAAAAAATTAGAAGTTGCTGTTTAGTATATGATCAATAAAATATAGTTTATTCACTGAGTAACTGATATTGCAATACTATTGATACTGCAATACAATTGATATTGCCTTTTAGAAATATGCTCTTGTTACTTCATTCTTGTACAGAAATTTTGAATGATCTCATGCTTCAATCCCTGTTCAAATCTACCCAGTGCCAACACTATTTTCAGAAGTGTTCATGCATTTTGGGAAAAGGTGCAAACATAGTCTATATTTGCCTACATACAAGATATTTTATTAAATAAAGACATGGTTTTAAAAGCAAGATTTCTGTCTAAAAATACTCGGAAAAAGCTTCTTATGATAGCTCATTTCTTCAAATTCTTACAGCGTAAGTGAAATCAGTTTTGGAGGCTGGTTGTAATGGACAACATGGTCCAGAATTATAACTCAAAGACTCTTAGATGATATTAGAAATCATCTTAATTCTGAAAGCAAAATAAGTGTAAAAGCAATCCAGTCAAGTACTGTGCAAGGTGAGGGGCGGCATGCAGGTAAAGGATGCAGAGAGACCTTCTCTGGACAGACATGGGGAGAATCAGGCAATTGTTTTTATGGCTAAAGCTTGATTGAGACCTATTTTAAACCTTGTCTTTTCTGTGTTGGCCTTCTCTTAAAGGAAGGCAAATGCCCTTGAAAAGGCGTCTTAAAAGTATGATTCACGGACTTGGGAAGAATTACAGGATGCAGACAGCCTAGAGTGTGGTGCCTCCCCCGAGAGGAGTTCACATTTCCTTCCTCTTAATCTGAGTGAACCATTAAAAAGTTACTCAGTTCCCTGGAGGCCCTCCCCAAGGAATCTCCTAAAAGGAAATACCCTGCACTGGAAAGGTAATTTACCTAGACAGGATTTAAAAAACCAGTTTCCAGCTCAGAGATAACCCATGACTTCACATGGGCTGGTGTATCGTGCCTTTTAAGGATTCTCCGTGAAGTTGGTTTACAAATCAGAGGTAGGCAGAACAATAAAACACACACACACACACACACACACACAACTACTCTTGTACACTTTATTTATTGATTCCTCTAAGCCATTAAATCCCACATATAATAGTTTCACAGCTGTTGGAATACCAAACTGTAAATATGCAATAAATTGATTATGCCTGAAAATAGGCTCATGTCCAAGCCATACATGTTTTGTTTTCTATTCTGAGAATGCTTTTAATTATTTTATCTAGTGGGAAAACTCTTTTCTTAGGGATAGGCATGTGGGAGGGGAGGAAAATTCTGTACTCTGGACCTTAGGGAGTGCTGTGGTAATTTCGTGTCTGAGGTCTTTGGGAAGCTGGACTTAAGAACTGATTCCCTTTTATGGCAAAATAACATGAATTTGTCTTTTTAAAGTCCACTGGAAAATGGAGCGTGGCTACAGAAAGCTGCAGCTGTGAATATTTGTAAAGCAGCATGGTTTCCCATTTCTGGCAATTCCCTGTCCCCTGCCCACATTTTCAACGAGTGTCTTACCCAGCATTAGAGTAAATGATAGAACAGAAAAGAATGAATGAGAACGTTGTATCATATCAATTCCTAGCAACAAACTCATTTCTTTTCTAACATTTCGTAGACAACAGATAAGAAGTTGAGCCCTGTCTGACATTTATTAGGGATTTTTGCATTTCCTAGGTGCAGGCTCACATTGGACAGAATTTTACTGATGGCCATGAGAACTCTGTCACAGTTCCTTTGCTCAAATGGTATCAGGATTTGACATTTACACTCTCTCTCAGCTGATTACTTAAAAGTTCTCTCAGCAGAAAATGGAGAGGAATTATAAGCAGAAATGTGGAGAAATTAAAACGCTGGAGCTGCTCCCATGTAAAGAAGACTCTACATACTGAAACACACAGACAAATCCAGGAGACTGGGCAGGGCAAAGCAAGAAAGCACATTCTCTTCTTTCATTCATCTTTTCTGAAACGGAAGGACTAGATTCTGAAATGTTGGTGGGTTTAAAAAACAACAACCATAAGAATCGTGTTTCCTCCAGGAACTTCATGTTTCTCAGCTATAGGGCAGGGTTCTGATACCATACATTTTTACAAACTAAAGTCAAGCAAGAAAGAAATGCTGGGAATATTTGGATCTGCATACCTTTAATAAATACAAACTCTTCAGCATAGGAAATGAAATGCAAAATCGTGGGAAAATGTATAATTCTATTTATCAAATAGTCACATTTAAATGATCTGATTATAGGGGAAAATGAGGAGAGACATTTTAAAGCTGTCCTTGTAGTGTCATTAAAAACAGTAAAGCTATTATATTTGATAAGCCATTTGTCCCATTATTTCTTGTCCAATGAACTTTGAAAAAGAGCTAAGAAAAATTCCCCTCCTTATTTTTTCTTTTCATAAAACTCAATCCACAGGCCTGTATATTATTTTCACTTTTTTTTTTTTTCTTGTGTGCTTCCTTTTGTATTTTTTGGCTGCTCTGGTGGAATTTTCTATGATAAGAGGACCACCAATCCAGTGTGCATGGTGTGGGGTTGGCCCAGTTGAGTGGGCCCCACTGGGCCTTCAAGGAAAAGGGCCAGGAATTCACAGGGCTTGATTACTGCCAGGGCTTTTTCTGCTTTTAAGTGAACTATGCTCTTCCTAGTAAATCAACGCCTGAACATTAGAGGTTTAACACCAACGCAGTGAATTGAGCAGAAACTCTCTAAAGAAGAAGCCCCAGCAATGCCTACAAGATATTTCTCCAAGCTTGTTTAAAAGTGAAAAGAAGGTTATTGTGTGAGCTACTATTAGGGTTTTGAACGTTTTTAAACCAACTTCCATAGTGAAATATGGTGTAAAAGTGTCTTCATTCATAAAGGACAAACATCTTGTGCTTAAAGCTTTTTGTTTTGTATTCATAACACATCTGACCACCATACCTATTTTCTTTAATTAAAAAAAAAATATTAGGGGGCTTCCCTGGTGGCGCAGTGGTTGAGAATCTGCCTGCTAATACAGGGGACACGGGTTCGAGCCCTGGTCTGGGAAGATCCCACATGCTGCGGAGCAACTAGGCCCGTGAGCCACAACTACTGAGCCTGCGCGTCTGGAGCCTGTGCTCCGCAACAAGAGAGGCCGCGACAGTGAGAGGCCTGCGCACAGCGATGAAGAGTGGCCCCCGCTCGCCGCAACTAGAGAAAGCCCTCGCACAGAAACGAAGACCCAACACAGCCAAAAATAAATTAAAAAATAAATAAATAAATTAAAAAAAAAAATTAAAAATGAAGATATCAGGATTCTTCCAATTCTGATTATTCTATTTACTATCTATGATCCAATCTAATTTGGTTAACATTTATGGACCACATAGGTCATTAAATGGTTGGGCTATGGGCTGGTGATATGAGAATAAAGGAGATGACACTGGAGTTTGGCCAAATAGCTTTAACGATGAGTAACCAATTTTCTATTCCTATCTTAATATGGTTGTCAGTATTTCCTTCTTAATGGGTTTGGATTCATGACTGAGACTGATTTTTCATCTCTCTTTGTACCCATACCCTTTAATATGTGACTTTGCCATGTGACTAAAGGAGAAGGGTATATTGACTTGTCCTTTGACTTAGGTTCCCCATGTGGCTTGCTGTGGCCAAAAGAACAAGGTGGAAATGATATTATGCCTCAACAGGCTTTGGGAGTTTCTGCTTTCCTTCTTGTGCTTCTGCTGTGGCCTTGAGGAGCACATACCAGGTTCCAGGAGGAAACTGAAAAACATAGATAATGGAGTCATCCCAGCTGAGTCATCCCAGCCAAGCTCGGCTTTGATCAACCAAGTGCCAGGTGACCTACAGCTTCACAAGTGATAATAAACAATGGCTGTCTAAAGCCACTGCCTTTTAGAGTGGTTTGTTTTACAGCAATAGTTATCTGATACAGTAGGACTCATTCGTTCCCTCACTTATCCATCCTCCAGCATCAGTTGGACACCTAATAAGACCCAACTTCTGTGACTACAGCCTGAGACACAAAGGGTGAACTTTTAGGGGAATGAGACAAAGGAGTAGCAAATCATATAGATTTGCAAAGTGCTGAGATGGAAGTATATTCTCAGTGCTATGATGAATCCCATAGTGTGTTATGGAAGGCATTCTGGCAGAGGAGAGATAAGCCTAGAAAAATTTTAAAGAGTAAGTAGGGATTAGGAAGCCCCTAGGTTTGGATTTTGAAGGGTAGAAGTATGGAAAGGCATTCTATGTTGAGAAAGCACACAGCATTTGCAAATATCCTATTGCTGAGAAAGATCCTGGTGCTTCGAGGGCAGAGCAAGGAATCTGACATGGTCAGGAACCATATCTCGCATTTTCTTATACTCCATGAGGTTCTTAACATGGCAAACTCAGGTATAGCTCGAGAATGGCTCAGTGATTTTATTGGTCACTGTCTTGAGGAGACAATGTTTAAGGAAAGTCACCTTAAAAATCACCCAGTTCTCTATCTAAATTCAGACCTCACTTCTTGAGAATGTCAGACTTAGGCAGGAAGCCTTTTGATTATTTGTGGTGTTTTTCTCTTTGCTTCCTGCTTTAATCTTATAGCACAGGGACCAAACTATTCTAAGGAGAACTACTTCCTTGGTATTTTTGGCTTGTCTCTTACCAGGAAACTGGTGGAAGTGTCAGGGGTACCCTTTTCAAGAGATTTCCACCTAAACCAAGGGGGGTTGCATCCACTTCCTAACCATTCAAGGCTTTAGCCATTTGTGGTTTACTCATGTTCACTATTACGAAGTTTTGTTGACAGAAGCTCAGGAAGTCCTTAAAGGAGCCACAAACATGTTTTCTTAACTGCCAAGTTACAACTTTGCTATTTACATGAAAGAGTTTTTTGTTTTTTTTCTTTTTTTTTTTTTAAGTAGAGATATCTTGAAAATTAGTATGTTTCAATTGAAAAGAAGCTCTGAGGTCACTGGGCCCTGTCCTCCGCATTTACCAAGTTGGATGAGCATGCTCTGGGGGTAAAAAACAAAAAAGGCTGATTCAAAGTCTCATTAATTAAGGACAAAAATGGAACTGGATCTCTTGGCTCCCAGGCTAGTGAGCTTAGGACTACACCCTCTTGCATTCTTTTTTTCTTTTTCTTTTTTTTTTTTTTTTAAGTTTTCAGCTTTTGACAGGTCTTTTTTTTTTTTTTAATTATTTATTTATTTATTTATTGTTGTGTTGGGTCTTCATTTCTGTGTGAGGGCTTTCTCTAGTTGCGGCAAGTGGGGGCCACTCTTCACCACAGTGCGCGGGCCTCTCACTATCGTGGCCTCTCTTGTTGCGGAGCACAGGCTCCAGATGCGCAGGCTCAGCAATTGTGGCTCACGGGCATAGTCGCTGACGGGCATAGTCGCTCCGCGGCATGTGGGATCTTCCCAGACCAGGGTTCGAACCTGTGTCCCCTCATTGGCAGGCAGATTCTCAACCACTGCGCCCCCAGGGAAGCCCCTTTTTTTCTTTTTCTTAAATGAGAATGTTTCTAAATATTTATTTGAGCAACAATTTTCTTGGTTTTCTTAGAATTATTACCCAGCATCACTATTCATTCATTCTGTTTTTTCCTTTGATTATATATATCCTTATTGTCATTTACCACAGCTCAAAATTTCCTTACCTATGAGAGTTCAGATTTTGTGTATTAAAGGCATTCATCTTTACCAATTCTCTACCTTTGAATTTTTTTAAAAGATTTTTATTGGAGTATAGTTGATTTACAGTGTTGTTTTAGTTTCAAGTGTATAGCAAAGTGATTCATTTATACATATACATATATCCATTCTTTTTCAGATTATTTTCCCATATAGGTTATTACAGAATATTGAGTAGAGTTCCGTGCTATACAGTATACAGGTTTGATGTTCTAGATAATATGCATTTTTGATTTCTTATACAGCTCATATTATCTAGAACACCAAACCTGATCCACAAAAATGAACTTACACAGAGACAGAAACAAAATGTTCTAGCGTCTTAAGAAAGAACAAGTAAAAAGAGAAAATGGCATCCAGATTCCAAAAAGAGCTGAAGGAATGGGTTTCACAAGTAAAGTGGTTATTCTGCAGTGGCAAAACAATTCAGAAACTTGGGATGGAGGTGTTTGAAATGGGGAAGTGGACAGGAAAGGAAGGAGAGGAAAGAAGACACTACGTCTTTAAATTGAATTGAATGTTCTGTGACTTTAAATGAAAGCTCTTCTGTTGTTGGGCAAATAAATTTAAACCACTTAACATGGCAGAGAAGGTCAGGCAAGCTTATTATAGTGATCATAGCGTTACAGCTATTGCCATTGACCGCTGCTCTCTGGAATCACCAATAATCAGAGACCGCAAGCTGTGTTTGCAGAGAAAGGTCATCATTCATTTTTTTCAAAGCATTAATATCTTTTGTTTGTTTGGCTCAACATGAAACAGGAATCGATAGAGGTAATTCACAGAGCAATTAGCCCCTCATCTGTCAAACGGCATCTGGGTGTATTTAACAAAAAGACCTTTGGAAAGGTTTAAAAAGGAAGAAAGTGCCTATACCATCAACGATTTATATTTTCTACATGACATGTTGTGTATGTATCTGTGAAAAGGGGGGCCCTGGGACTAAGAAAATATACATAAAGCATGCTATAAATCTACACTTCAATGTTATGATGTCTCAGTGTTGAGGTAGACCAAGAATATCTCGGATTACTTTCTCTCCTGGTTCCCGTGAAGAGGGCAAGTGACATTGGGGTTTTGTATCATGGACACACACAGCCCTAGTACAGAGATTTCACAAAAAGAAGACCTCAAGGAAAAACTTGTTTTGGGCAGTGTAAGGAATTGGAGAGTAAGTAAGTAATTGGAGTGTAAGGAATTGGAGTGTAAGGAATTCTGCCTTCTGGCATCAGATCCTATGACTTTTGTGCTGCTCCTGAGACCGGCCACAGCCACGCTGTGTGACCCACTGCAAGGAGACGGCTCCCCGCCAGGTCAATACCAGCCATGCCAGTCTGGCATGGCCTTGTTTCCATATCTAATTTGCCTATATTGAAATAAGAAGGGAAAACGTGAAATACAAAATTAACTTAAAAGACTTAAGTATTTTAAAAAATGAATTCTGTTCTGGGTCCATTTTTCTTTATTGAATGTCAATTGTGTGGATCATGGGATTAATGCAATAAGTATCAAAGAGGTAGGCTTTTGAAAAATTCAGCTTAGGGAGTTGTCTACACATTTACACAAACACTATTACTCTCAGCAGGACCAGATGTATTTCGGGAATGGCATATTTTCTTTTCAATTCTCTGGCTCTTCCTTCTCATTTTTTCTTGACTTTTTTTTTTTTTTTTTTTTTGGTTTCTCCCCATCCTATTCCTCCCCCACTTTTTTTTTGTTTTGTTTTGGTCTTCACCCAGACTGTAAGATCTTGGCCAAAAAAGAATTCATGAGATAAAAAGAAAGTTACAAAAGTTTTGCTTCTTCTGTGATTACAGAAAATGTGCATTTTGGGTATTGAATTTAATTTTATTCTTAATATCCAAACATTCTAATAGGTTACCTATCCATCCCTAAGGTTTTTTCAAGATAACTGTAAATGTCTTATATGGAAATTATGTTATGCAGTTAAGTGAAAAAGCAAGTGACTACACTGAACTTTGAGTATAATTAGAACTGTGAAAAAATATCACAGCAAAAGACTGAAAGGAAGCACTCCTTAAGTAACGTTGTCTTTGGGTAGAGAGATGATGGAGGTTTCATTTAAAATTTCTTTTTTTTTTTAAATTTTTTATAATAAATATACTACTTTTTTAATTGGAAAAACTAAAATGTCACTTAAATTTAATGTAGTAACACATACAAGGCAATTGTGTCTTTGCAAAGTCATTACATTTCATACTGACCTCAGATACCCAGAATTTTACTTATTGTAAACACTGTCAAACACTCTTGTAGAATTTGTTTTCATGGCCAGAACGAAAATCAGTTCTTAGAGCCTCATGAATTTGTACAGAGCATGTACAATTCCAATCTGACTGTAAAACTGAAGTTGAGGACAGTTGGGGTAGCAGGAAGTAACTCATGGTACATCCAGATTTCTGAAATAATAAAATCCTATTATAAGAGAATTTAATTATCAAATATTTGGGCTCATCTTATTTTTCTGAATGTGGAATTTTATCCTGGAGGCATTTTGACACAGTGTTCCCTTCCTCTCAGCCTCCCAACATTTTTGTTATTTTTTTTTCTGTTTATGTCAGCTGTGCTGGAAGTTTCCATACATTCAACATATGGCTTCCTTTATGTAGAAAGTTTCTCTGTAACCTATAGACATTGGCTAATAATTATTTCCCATACTTCCTGTTACTAAAGCAAACATCACAGTCAGCAGTTACCTAGGGTCTATTTTGCTCTCGCGAAAGTCTTATAATACACTTCAACAACAATCCAAATCATCCCACCTTCCAAACGGTTATTCAACAAGCAGGGGTTATTGCCCCCTTGTTAGACTGTCTCAGGGGTGGGTCTGGCTTCCATGGACCTTGCACATTCTTCTGATTTGTAAGTCAAACCTGAGTTAGAAAGATGGACTGCCACCTCCTCCAGGCTCTGCTTAGTGTCACAGGGGTACAGTTCATCAGACAAACACCTCATAAGCATCAGTTCTGGCTGCTTTCCAGGGAAAACCATGTCATGCCATTGAATAACACTTAGGACCCAATCTTTCATTCTTCTCCTCCATAACTAAATAAATTGGGTAAAGGTCTTGCCCTGTCTCAAGATAACAAGAAGTTTAAAGAACTTACTTGTGTTTCATGTGGCAGACACTAAGCTTTAGAGAAGTGAACAAAAACAAGATGGCGGCTTTCCTGAAGTTCAAAGGCAACTCTGATAGCAAATGAATACTGGCAATCCTTATTTCCCTGATGGGAGCAAATAATACTGCTAAGTAAAAGGAAAGGGATTCAGAGTGAGGGCGGAAAGAAAATGAGCCTAGACTTTTCTAATGCTACTTTACTCAAAACCTGATGATCATTTAGAGCAGGACTCTTTTTTCTGAAAACTTTTTCTGTAAAAGACCAGATAGTAAATAGTTTTGTGCTTTGTTCAGAAGCTACTGATCTTTGCTGTTAATAGTGTGAAACAGCCAATGAAATATTTAAACAAATGAGTGTTGACTATATGTCAATAAAACTTTATTATGAACATGAAAATATGAATTTCATATAATTTTCATGCCTCCCAAAATATCATTCTTCTTTAGATTTTTTTCAACCATTTACAAATGTGAAAACTATTCTTGTCTTATGGGTAATGCAAAAGCAGCCATGGGCCTGGATTTGGCCCTTGGGCCATAGTTTGCCACAGAACCCCCTGTTCTAGAGTTCAGAAGTTCTAGTTCAAGTTTGTGAATCATCTGATAGAAAGACAGACCCTTCCTAGCTGCTCTCAGTTTAGTGACAGCTGTTGTTTACCATTTAACTATCATCTCCTTTGAATAAGGTGCTTTTCTTTAACTTGAATCTTATGTTTTGTTATTTCAGAAAAGGCTCATTAAACTTTTTAAACTCATTGAATTTAGAAGAGAATCTTAATTATGTGTGACTCAGGCATGGGGTGGGGGAAGGAGAATTTGTGTAACCAGACCAAATTAAACTGCATAAAATCATGTCTCTCTATTTTCCTATGTTAGGCTTTTTTTTCAGGTAAAAACCCAAAATAGTCTAAAAGTCAATATCAATTTAAATTATAGTTTATTCAGACAATGATATAAAAGTAATTCTTAAATAATTTTGAAAACTCTTTGGTGACAAAGGAAAATATTCTCTTTCTGATGTAAGTGAAAATAAATCAGAGTACAAAACTCTACATTTGTGCATGTTAGCATATATAACAGAAAGATATAAATTAAAATGTTAAAAATATTTATGAGGTTAATTACTTTTTTCCGCTTTTTTTTCTACTTTCTAAATATTTCACAATATGTGTACTGCTTTTATAATTAGAAAAACAATGTTATAAGAACGCTCTTTGCTCCCAACTTTTAAAAGTATTTCTACGGACTGATCTATGCTTCTGCAGCAATCCTGCATGAGGAATCATGAAATATTCTGTATGATTCATTGACCACTGGAAGGCTTTGTGATGGCACTGAAGATAACCTGCAGTGAGCTCATAAAAATAATTACCTGAAAGTTGTACAAATTCAGCATTTTTATGACATGCAAAATAAAAAAAAGCAAAGAAGAAACAGGCAATAATACAAGTAAGGGACAGGGATAACTATATGTAAAAAGAAATAATAGATGTTACTAAATTCTATAAAATTTTGGCAGGTCAATAGAATTGAATGAGAGAGAGCCAAAAAACCTTCCCTCCCTTGCTATTCAAAAGAGGAACAAAGCACTAATTACTCTCTGGCATCAAAATCTTATGTTTATGACCAAAAGTTTCTTAAAAGCTTGACTTCCTCTTCATTTGCAAGTTTCCTAAAAAATTAACTGAGGCCAAACAATTCAACTTTCATTCATGGGGACAATGTAATAAAAAGGGATTCTTCCAATGCACCGCTTAGTGCATTTTTATTTCAATTTTTGAAGAAAAAAAATCAGACTCAACTGACAGCACAACACATGATTCCTACCTATATATTTATTCCTATTTACATTCTAGACGCCACCAGGAAGAGGTAAATATAGTTTGTTTTCTCCTGAATATAAAAAATAAGACTTTGAAAGGATCTCTGAGAAGAATGTTATATTAAAGATATATTATTAAGTGATGGCTTTAAATTATCAAATATAAAAATAACTTTATTTATGTTGTTCACTGCTTGGAAGACAAGTAAGTGTATGAGAATAAAAGAACTAGTAACTTCTTAGAAGTAAAATAAGGGCATTTCAGGCATTTGGACCTAAAGCTTGGGATTTAATCATTAGATTTGGCATGTCAATAATTTTAGACAGAAAAGTACTAACAGAAACACACCTTAGACAGATATTATTGTGTGCCTCTGTTCTTCTCTCTCTTTTTTCTGCTTCCTTACCATAGAAACCAAGCTCCCAAGTAATCTACTTGACTGGCGGACTTGTAAGAGAAGAAATTATGGCTGTAGGACCCAAGTACTTCACTTTACCTTATCAAATGCTCTCACCAATTTATGTTCTTAGCACTTTTCCACAGTCTGACAAGAATCAGGACTATTCCTGGGTGTTTTGAGGCCTCTTGCCTCTCTGGATGGTGATATCCTATCTTGACAACTCAGATCCAGCCACCAGGTACCACCCATGGGCCACTGATAGCTTTTCAGCCTGTTCCAGGTGAAACAAGAAGAAACATGACTGCAGACTGCAGTTTTTACTATTCTATTACATATTATGACTCATAAGTTTACTTTAGCATTCAAAACTCAACTTGATAAGATTCAGCTCTGCATCGTAAGCTGCTGATTGAAAGCTTATAATAAATGAGAGCCTTAGATGCGATGAGTGGGTTGCTTCTTCTATTTGGGTGGTGAGACCTGCCATGTACTCACTAAGTGCATGAATCTGTGTATAGGTGCTAAGTGAGTTGTCCAGAAAACATAATTAGAAATTGACACCATGCTGCCCAGGGAGGGTCATGAAGGATTTTGAACTAGAATGGGAGATGGAACTTGAAAAATCAGTAAGTTTGGAGAGGTGCAGAGAGGAGAGGCAGAAGGAAGTAATGACCTGTGTTAGTGACTAATGTATTGTATTCCAGGGCCTGTGTTGGTTGCTCTGCATATGCAACCCTATTTAATTCTCACCAAATCCTGGAGCTGAAACTCAGAGAAAGTAGAGTTTTCTGAAGATTACACAGCTAAGAAATATGGGAAAATGGATTCAGACTCAGATCTGCCTCGTTCTGAAGCTTACTTTCTTCTCAATGCACTGAACTGTATCAAGGATGTTTTTTGGAAGGCAGACTGATGGGTGCAAGAGTGAAGAGGTATGAATAAACACTAGCTACAGGATGACAGAGATTCCTTCCTGGAAACAGTGTTTGGGATGAAGCAATAAATGCCAAAAAAATATTAAAAATTTTTTTTTTTCTAGGAGGAATTGCAAGATGAAATTCCATGCGCTTGACAAGCATTTATCAAACCTGAATTTATTTCCTGATTACAAAAGAATTCCATGTTACTGGTAGAATTAGGAAACTGTAAAGGAATCACCAGTTATACAGTCAGACAGAGCTAGCTACTGTTAATGTTTTTCTAATTATCTTTTTCTTCAAATATATACATATATATATAGTGTTTATCTAATTAAAATTAGATATTTTTTGTAATCTGATGTCTGAGTTAATAACATATCACAACATTTTATCTCATGTTCTCTTTGTAAACATATTTTGAATAAGTATAGAATATTCCATATGTATAGATTTTATTAATTTATTAAACTCTTATCATTGAACATTGAATTTTTTCTAGTTCTTTAGTTTTTCTAGTTTTAAAAATTATAAACGATGTCTAATTTTGCACATAAATCATTTTGTTCATTTCTAATTTTTCCTTATAGAAACAATTTTTAAACAAAATAGTCAGCTTGTTTTATTTCCTATGATATCAAAAAATTGAAATTAAATTTCAATCTTGTACCATCCTAGGAACCAAAGCCCAGGGCAGACCCTTTAGGGAATAAACCAATATCCTAGCATAAGCTTGACCCAATCACCATCATCATCATCATCATCATCATCATCATCATCATCATCATCATCATTCTCATCACCACCATCTTCACCTGAGGGAGTTAATCTCTCTCTCAGGGAGAGAGAGAGAGAGGGAGAGAGAGATATAGAAACTGAAGAAGAGATGGAGGAAAAGGGCAAGAAAAAAAAAAAAAACCCTGATTTCCCTTTCTCAGGAACAGATGCATTTATTCCAGGTAGGCAAAAGTTTTTTAAAGAGCAAACTCCATGGTGGTTTGGGGGGTGGTAGGAAGCACCCATTTTAGAGTTTGTCAAAGTGACTATTGACTTTTTCATATCGAGTAACCCTCAGAGGTGGTGCATCTATGTCACTCTGCTGATGTATCTCCTCATTCAAGAACATCACACAGTGAAGGAAACCACCTGGGTTCGAATCCCAGCTACTCAGTTTAACAGCTCTGTGACTTCGGATAAGTCCTTGAATTTCTCTGAACCTCAGTTTCCACAAGAGCCAAAGGAGATAATGATGTTAACTGGGAATATTTGGATCATGACGATTAAATCAAATCATGTATCATCAGGCAATCACACACCAGGAGCTCCTTTCTTCCATGCTTTTCCTTTTCATAGATGGCAGGAAGCTTCATTTTCTTCAGGAAGTTTCTTCATTATAAAAACTAAAGTTCAATCATTCCACAAAGTTTTGTATCCCTGGGCACTGAGGATTGAAAGACTGGAAGTGTAGCAGAGTAATGAGTTAAAATGTCAAAGGAAGAAAAGTGGACACAAAGTTGTGTGTGTTCCCAAATAAGGGAGGGCCAAATCTATTTGGAGAGGTGCATCAGAGGAATAAACCTTGAGGTGGGTCTTATAAGATGAGTACATGCTTGCCAGGCAGAGAAAGGAAAAGGGACATTCAGGGCATGGGTTAATGCTTGGTCCATTGGTGGTGGGGTAGGGGTTGGTGGATGGCATAAGAGTCCTTAACAGAACCTAAAAGTTATTCAAATGTCACTTCTGATGCAGAGGTCTGTCCGGTCCCTTATACAGGAAGCCCTCTCTACTGCCTTAGCACTTTAATTGCGCCACATCTGTGGATTTCTTTGACATTTACTACTTCCTGCTTTGCATTAGAGATGTTTGTGTACTTATTTTACTTTCATTACACACTAGAGAAACCAGAGACTGCTTTAGCCTGGTATTCTCCACAGTGCCTTCAACTTAAAACTATATATATATATGTATGTTTTCTTTTTTTTTATTTTTTGAAGAATGAAAGCCAGTGTATTTCACATTCACTCTCTCCATCATGGTGGGGTTCTTGGTCATTTTATCTATGGACTTCACATGGGTGAAAAGAGGCTTGTCTTTTTTCTTATACAGCTTGATGTGTAGTAAGCATTGGTAGATGTGCTACACCTTCCCCATCCCCCAGGAAACTTGGCTGAACTGGTTTTGCTCCTTCTATTAAAGCAACGGATTTCTTCTAATACCACTGATGCTTCTAGAATAGAAAAAAAGAGGTATCTCCTCTTTACTACTCACCCAACTTAGAGCTCCTCAGGCAGAGGCTGGGGCCCGACAAGAAACCCCCATAAGATGTGATTTGCTAAGTTCCCAGCAGAGATGGAAAGTGGCTGGGATCTTGAGTGGTTATGGGGACAATTTAGGGACATTTTGTTTCTCAGTCTTTTGGTTTTACATCCCCTTCAGTAAACTAATGACTTTTGGTTGGCTCCAAGTCAAGCCTGCTAAGAAGATTCTTAATATTCACCTCATTATTTTGATTATTATGGGTAGTGATACAAGTAATAGTATATTACAATAATATCATTCATAATGGCTTACACTTATTGAGCATTAACCATGGCCAGGCACTTTCTAAACACTTTGTCAATAGTAACTAAATTCATATCCAAAGCATTTCAATGACTTGGTTACTGTTAGCATCCTCATTAAATAGATGATGAAACTGAAATATAGAGAACTCAATGCCCGTGGATCACACCTGATTAGTGGTGACCCTGGACATGAATTGAGAGCAGTTTGCTATCTAACCTGGGCTTTTATCCTCTATGTCACCTCATTAATCCACTTGATTGAGGAAATATTATTTTTTCCATTTTACAAAGAAGGTACAGAGACTTTAAGTGACTTGCCTAAGTCTACACATTGGAAAAAGGTAGAGCCAGGATTTGGAGCCCAGTCTATCCAGCTCTAAAGTCTGAGTCTGGGACTCTATGGTTCTCACTCTTGGTCAAGGTTAATAACACTTTTGGTTATAACTACATGGTATCTTCTCCAACCTATGGGCTCTATCAGGTGATGGCTTCCTAGGAGGAAGGAGAGGTGAACAAGGTGTCTTCCTGACATTAGTCTAGTTGTCACTGAGGTCAACTGAAAGAGGATGGAATGACTCTGCAAGTGAATTAACTTCAGGATATTTGAGCTATTAGGAATGTTTCCTATAGGATCTGTTGAAGATGACTTACCGTGCTATGCTGTGCAGTGAAAACTACAGTCACTTTACTCTGTTTTGTTATGGTCCAGTCTTGAGGCTGTGATTTAGGACAAAAGAAGTCAAGCATCCAGGTCAAAGAGTGAGAAAAAGATGACTCAAAGGATAAGATACAGGGCACAGTACATCAAAATCATGTTCATCTTTCGAAATACTAAATGAATACAAGCCAAAGACTAGGGAAGCCACGGATGCCTTCATTTCAGGAATCCAGGCTGGTCTAGGTGCCTGAGCCCACGAGCCAAAGTAAGTAGAGCCCTCTACACAGAAATGGAAATGAAAGCTGCTCTGGACTGTGAGCTTAGGGTTGAGTTCAGTAAGAAATAGATGGAAAATAAAAGTGGTTGGTTGATGGCTACCAGTATAACCAATTGTTCTGGAATATTAAACGGACAGCCCCTTGTTCTTTCATTATAGTTGCTGTGTTTATACCCACCAAATTTGTGGAGTCTTGAAAATGAAATGATGAATCACCATAGGAAACTTCTGCTAATTAACCTGCAGTATCTATTTTATATGTTTATTCCTTCAATAATATAAGATGAAATCACTATGTTGTCTTTTCATTCCCTGAGGTACCAAAAGCGACGGTGGGATGCATAAAGTAAGGTATTTCTTATCTATTCTGAGGGTGAAATCAGTGGTATGTGTTTATTTATAAATGGTTCTTACAATTGTCTCTCTTAAATGAAACCTTACGATTGGAAGTGGCTGCCAGAAATGGCAGTGAATGCTCCCAAATAAATAAGGTTCTAGGGAAGCAAGGAACTTTCTTCCTACGTATGTAATTAAATTTGACAAAGCAGTCATGGTTTGCTTTGGAATCATCAACAGCTACTTATATGACAGATAACCCCTTAACAATCTCTTTAGGTGTTCCTGTTGCTTATGTTAAATTATTAAGCAGGTCAGAAGGTGATTATTTTGGTCAGATAGACAGAGAGTATAATGAACGCCTTAGCAGTAAAACTGGTTTATCAAATAACCTTAAATTGGGTAAGAAATAAAATGGGTCCTTTTTGTTGTTGTTTTACTTTGTTTTCTAATCCTGATCTTCAACCATGCTATGCCAAAACATCCCTTTTCCATTCTTTAAAAATAACTTGGCAGGCCTCTATAACTTTCCTTCTCAGATATTAAAACTCCGTTTAGCCTATTTTAAAACTAAAATCTCATATTGGATTCAAATTTCTTCTCCTCTTTCCCCCAGCTGACCCCATGACAGACTTGATCATGGCTGCTTGGATTGGAAAACGGAGGCAAGCATTTTCCTTGACACTCTCATTATTCTCCCTCTTCTTAGTCAAGCTCTTCTGGCCTTCCTGATCTGACCTGATCAAGAAGAATGAAATGCATATTTCACTTCCCCTGTCCTTGATTGACTTTCTGGTGTTAGATGAAGGATAGTGGGGAAGAAGTTAAAGGAGGAAGGATTTATCTAAATTGGTAGAAAAGTCAGATTGGGGCAGGGTCCTTGGCTTCAGTGATTCTCTTTGCAACTAGTAACCACCACTCATGATGCACTCTTTCTCCCTGAGCTGTGTAGTTTAACCTCAGAGCATCTTTCTGAAGAACTTACCTGTTCCCTTGATGTCCCCAGAAGTTCTTAGCCTGCTTCTCCATTGGCCAATTAGCCTCCTGGGCAGCCCTAAGTCTCCTGACCCCTCTTTAGTTTCAGTGCTTGCTCACTTGGAGATGGAACCACTGAGTCCTCTTTTCACCCTCTGGGGGCAGGAAGGCCACTTAGGGTGGGGGCAGTGGCTCTGTCTTCTTCCCAGGCACACTGCATCACAGTTCCAGCAAGCCCCACTCTCCTAGCCTCTTTAATCTCCTTCCTAGTAGACTTCCTCCCTTTGAAGACCTCTTTTGACCAATTTTGAGTCCAGTCTCTATGGGTATTTTGCCCTAAAACACAAGTAGGCACTTGTTTAGGTCACACAGAATCTCCTTCACCGTATTCTTCCACCTGGTCACGGCAGCATTAGGATATGCTATGGTTTCTTGGTTCCAGCAAACACCCAGCTAAAGCATAATAAGTCAGTTCCCTTTCTCACAGGCACCTCCAGATTCTACAAGTTATCCCCTTGAATCTCCCATCCTGCAACCAGTTATTTTAGGAATGGGGAGAAAATAGCCTCTCCCTATGAGCCTGCACTCTTCACAGAGCTGAGAGATTTTCTGCTCCATGATTTCCTCCATCAGTAGACGGGGAATGAGGTGTGAGGTTGAGTTGAATGAGGTATGGTTGATGGTAGCAGATTCCACTCACATCACCTGGGGGAAATGTCTGGTCCCAACTGTAGTTGGCTCACTGTTGACTTGAGAGTGTGGGGTACCCATGAGTCTCATTTTCAGTTGTATACCATGCTTACTGATTTCAGGAAAATATAAAAATTTAAGTTTTATAGAGTTAGATTAGTCATAAAGTAAAGTCTACACCCACCCATATGTATATGAAAGCCAGGAAGGATTTATTTGCAAGGGTAAAATGGATGCCATGTCACTTCCACTTTTCCTGTCCACTGCATCCTCTACTACCTGAAAAGCCAATGCCTCTATGCCTCTAGGATCTCCAAAATCAGAATGCTAGTCCTAGGAAGGAGTTGCCAAGGTCCTCCACCCATTAACAGTGACAGTGTAACACTTGTCCTCCTCTTCATCTGAGTTCTTTTCAGAAGCAGTCATGCTTTTGACCACGATGTCCACTTGTGATCACTGATTTGTCCTTGTTCCTAATATTTTGAAGAGAAAGTCATGAAAAGAAGCACTGTGGTAACCAGGGTGGATTTTGTTTTTGAGAGTCAAGTGGGTACCGTGTCACTGCTACTCCTCCCGTCCACAGCATCCCCTGCCTCCTGAAGAGGCAATATACTTCCTCCCTCTTCCCCTCCAGTGTCCTTTAGATATGTCCACACTGCTTCTTAACAAGCACAATTCCGCTCCTTGCTTCTTACTGGAAATAGGCTCAGTGCTGACGGGATCTGATCTCTTGGTGGGTGGAGGGGAATGAGGGGTCAAAGCTGCATCTGACCCTTTGTTCCACAGCCTTACTTCATAGCTGAGCTGTCAAATTCTGATTTAAACTTCTTTTTTCCTAGGCCCTAGATCAGTTCCTTACCTTGGAGCATGTCCCCTTTGCTGATCTCATACATTTTTATTTTATTTGATACTTGATGTTATGCTTGGATTATAAAACTTCCATTCAGTAAAGGTTCTGTAACAAATTGTTCTTTTGTACAATTGCCAACTCTCCCAGACTAAAAACATATTGGGGGAAAAAGCCAGATAAAAAATTAAGTGGAGTCCAAATTAGGGGCCAACTAATAAAATCAGATTTTCTTGACACTTTTAGTCAATGCAAAAATAATTGTGGGAATATGAAAGGTTTTTTATGGTCAATTATTCTTGTCTTAGCAAGTATCTATAATCATAGCCCCCTCAGAGTAGGTAATAATCCTCCACTGAGAAAAATGAGACTTCCCTACATATCCATAAGAATGGTAAAACATTATCACGTGCATGCATAAAATATATTAATATTGAAATGTGCTGGCTTTAAGGTCAGGTAGGTAGACATCTTTTTTTCTATGCTGAAAAAATATATATACTATCTAACTTTATTGGACTGCTAACATCCAATTGATCTGCATTATTCTTAGCTGGCAAGAGCCTATATACCTAAATGCCTCAGATAATAGGTATTACAGTATTAGGTAAAAAGCCTCCATGCAGTCTATAGCAATATCAAAAAGGTAGAAAGTGTAAAATAAGGGAGATTAAGATGACACCAGAGAGCTTTGAATGAGGTGTCATTTTGCATTTAGAGAGACAACCAGGAAAGTTAAGACAGAAGAAAAAAATGCCCCTTTCTCACCAGCTGCCCTTAAAGGTTTACAAATGATCTGTTAACAGAAATGAGTTTCTCTTAGGCTTCAGACACCATTTATTATGCTGGGAGAGAGACAAAAAAGGAGATGGAAAAGACTGGAAAATTATGCTTATTTGAAGGCAAAATGCTTCCCATCAGCAACATGATGAAAATGTACCAAAGGTGTCAGCCAGATGTTGACATGTTAATATTTTTCATGAGGCCTTTCACTGAAAATGAGTACAAAGAACTTTCGGGGTGTTCTTTAGAATATGGATGGAAATACACTGCTAAGCTAGAAACCTTGCCTGGGAAATTGCAATGGTATTTGATGACGAAGAGGAAGAGGAAGTGTGTCCTAAATAGGGGGCTGGAACCTCGATTCCCTGGCTGCATCTCGGATGGTTACAAATGGGCTCATCTGATCTCTCCTAGTCAATTTCATTCTGGAAAGTAGCCAGTGGGCCTAGTTCACGACCCAGTGATGTCATTATAATTCATTCTCCCTCACCACAAAGACTTCGGAACTTTCCAATTTACAATGGGTCTTTTTAATAAAGAAGAGTGTCATGCATAGAATTTTTAAGTGTTTCTAATAATTTATCTTTTTTTTCTGTTTTAGCCTCAAAATGGCCTATGGTATTTCTATGAAGACTGAACTCTCAAAGCCATTCAAAGAATTTATATCTTTGTTAAACTACATGGTAGGTTTTATAAGCTGAACGAAGGTAATTGAAGGTTTTTACAAGAGAGCATCTTGTCCAAATAAACAAACAGACAAAAACTAACTTTATATCTTATGCATAAATCAGAACAGGGTCCCTAAAATGTAATAAGACTTAACTGATGTTGCATCTTGAACACTGATATACAAACTCTAAATAGGATAAATGCCATTTTTAACAATGTTCTCTGTGTTTTGAGCCTGGCTTTCCAAGCCGAGGGAGGGGCTGGGGACTGATAGAGACACATGTAAGCCATTTAAGAGGAGGGGCTATGGCATCATCCGTGTGTTCTCTCAACACCCCTCCTGAGCCGGAAGGAAATATTCACTGATGAAGATCACACATAAATCGAACTCAGCATTGGGGAGTTAGGAACCCCTCCCAGTCCTTCACCTCTTTGAACTTGGTTAACCCTCCTTGCTAAAATAAACCTGGCTGAGATGATTTCACTTATCCTCGGCATGGTTCTTTAAAACCCTGGGTAGTACAAGCCGAGTGGATGATCAATGTATTTGTGGCCTGCGCTGTAATTTAACTTGCTCTGTCTGACAGGAGATGTAGAATAGCTAAAAAGAGGCTTTACTTGTAATCTTCTTATCACCTTATCCTGGAGTGTTTGTGAAGAGCAAGGCCTTGCCTGAACTAACTCCCAGCTGAGGGTTAATACTAAGAAAGAGAAATTGCCCTTTAGTGGGTCTGACCGAGCCCCCTGATAAAACCTTCTCAGGACAGGTCGGGAACCCTGGCCTCTCAAGGCTGTATGGACACTGGCTTTCCCAAGCTATAACATGCTTGTTTTTCTTCTCTATGCTTCGTGGAAATGACTTGCAGTAATTGTCATGCGCCAGGGATAAAAATCCATGCATTTATTTTTTCATGCCTTTTCTAATGTATGGATTCTAAGTCAGATCTTCACTGCTGGACTATTATCAGGCAGAGAATGAGTGAGAAGAGAGAGGTGGTCTGACTACCAGTGCAGGATGAGGAGGAGACGGGGACCCCCTGAGTGCTGAGATGACGATATAGAAAAGGTCAAAACTGACAGAAGTGAGGGGGGAGGGGGAAAAGAGAGAAAAACTGGAGAGAGACAGAGGCAGGAAGAGAAACAGAGAGACAAAGAGGGGCAGGGAGAGAGGTTTTCAATGAGAAATAAACACAGTTTGGGAGAGTTTAGAAGAAAGAAACCTTTGGATATGGCAAAATTAGGGAGGTTTGCATGCAGAGGGAGGGTTGCACAAAGAAGGGGCATCGACCTTTTCAGGAGTCAGTTTTCCTGTTTTTACAGAAAGCTGAGCCACAGCAGAAAGCCTGTCAGTGTCAGGTTCTCCAGTGTCAGGTAATTCACACTCTTCCTGATGACCCTGAGGTGTATACAATTCTTTGAAGTGAGCACTTGGTGAATCTGATCAAGGAACTATTTTCTTTCCAAGGAGCAGATCCTGGATGGGATGTACTCTCAAAATGATCCTATGTTAGTGGAATGGTGGTTATAAAACACAGCGGTCACAACCCAGGGGACAAAAAGTTATCATAGCCATAGATACGAAGGGTTGGGGGACCCAGAAAATAAGTAGAAGGGGACACAGAACAAGCTTTACAGAGGAGCTACAATAATGACATTACTAGTAATAAGAATAAAAGCAACAATATTGATGACAAAATTCAAAGCAGCTACTGATATTTTTTCAGCCCATATCATGGGTATATGTCTCCTGTAAACGTATCTGGATATGTTTCTGTAAATATTTATGTATGTATATAAATGTGTATGGATCTGTAAATACATCTAATGCTTACAGAATCTCTCAAGGTAAGTATTATTATTATTCTAATTTTATAGCTGAGGATATTAAAGCTTAGAAAGCTTGCAAAACATATCCAAGGAAACATGCCCACATATTTCAAGTTTGATCAGTGTATACTGGATAAAAACATGAAGCTATATCTATGGAATCCATAATATACGTGACCAGAGTGAGAAAGAAGGAAAAGGGGGAAAGCGTTAAGTGAAGGAAGATACAATAGGAAGATTTGTTGGAAACCAGCTCAGTGAATGGTTTATATGCTGCTCATAGAAAATTATATTGTATGTTACAGGCAATAGTAAGGTAGGGGAATTTTAGTAAGGAAGTCACATGATTAGATTTGTATTTGTGAAAGATAACTGAAAGGTAGTTGACTAGAGGAGGGGTGAGAATTCTGATAGGGTGTCAATGAGAGGTTTATAACTATCATGCAAGCAAAGCATAATATGGGCGATAACCCAGAGAAACAAACATGGTGGCTCACTGAATCCTAACACTGAGAGGTACCACTCACTCCTAGTACCTTCTCCACCTCATGGCAAAGAGAGTTTAAATAATCTTCCCATGGCAACACGATTAATAATGACAGAGCTGGGACTCCAACCCAGGTTCCAGAACCTGTTATTATATTCATCACACTATGTTTTTGAGAATGATAATAAAATTAGGGCTGGAAAGAAAAACTATTAGATTCCAAAATCTTTATGAATTAGAGGACAAGATAAAGACATCTGTAGATAAAAGAGGAGAGGATACAGAATCAGTGCAAGAATTTTTATAAAAGCACAAGGAAATTATTGTCAAAAGAGATAATGGGGATCAAGAATAGTGACCACAGTTCTGACCCTGAAGAATTTGGGAAATAAGTATAAATCATCCTCTTCTTTTGGGGGCTGCAGAGGGAGCAGTATCCTCAAGGACCAGTTCCTTTCTACAAATTGATTCAATTGGATTGAGGTGGATTACAGGATGTCGAGTTTTCCCTAGCTCTCTCTATGATTTTAACATGAACTCTCAGTTGAAAACCACTGAGTAAAGTCAAGGAAGGAGAAAATTTTCTGACAAGCAGAGATAGAGGAAAATTTTCTGGACAGAGTGGGAATTCTCGTAGGATAAGTGGAAGTGTTTGAAGAAGAAGGAAAAACAGCCATTGATGTTATTAATGCAATTGTACGTGTATCTTTGAACAACATCCTTCCCCATCACTTGATTTTATATTGATTCTGTGACAATGGTTCAGTCAGATTGCATAATTCTTTTAGTGTAAGCATCTAAAAGTATTTTTGTTAGAAGAGGAATGGTATGTGAATACTAAAAAACTAACAATGATAATAAGATATAGGGATGCATGACTGACTATTGACTTGTAAATACTTAGAAGATACAGTTTATTAAGTAGTACCAGGAGGGTGAGTTTTTCATTATTCATGCTGTGGGATGATGACTTGGGTTGAATTATCTACCATGTCATGCGCCAGCACCTTCCTCTACGTTTTCCTCTCTCACATATTAATTGCCCCATATAACAAAAAAAGTCTCTGACCTCATTTAAACCAAGAGTTATGGAAAAAAAAAGAAAGGATGGAAGGAAGGAAGGAAGGAAGAAAAGAAGGAAGGAAAGAAGGAAGGAAGGGAGAAAGGGAAGGAAGTAGAAACAGGAATCAGGCAACTCCTTACATAGCAAGGTCAAGTAGAATGAATTTTATGGCACATGTAAGGCATAGGGAGAATGAGGAAGGAGGAGGAGGAGGAGGAGGAAGGACTGTTCATGATTATTTATTAGGCTAATGGGAAGAAATAAGAAATGAAATCAAGCAGTTTCTAGAAACATGGCAGTATGTAGATATAATCAAATGATATTGCAGTTTCATATGTAGTGTGTGCACAGGTGACAATTCTAAAGAAGTAGATGGAATTAATGAAAATCTTTTTTTAAAAAGCTATTAAGGAATAGTTCCATGGTTTTTGTTATTAAGCACCAGTTTAAACAATTGATTTATATTATATTTGAGAAATTAATTATACTATAAGAATTGGGAAACAATATCTCGGAAACAGCCACTTACTCCAGGTACTTGAGTTTTTCAGTCAAATATAAACTCTACATTTGAGTCTAAAACCTCAGTTAAATCAAGATAGTATGAGTCCAAGTAGCATATGTGTCAGCTGTACAATATGGCTGCATAAGTAAGCAAAGTGGGCATGGCCACATAATAGAGGACTCAAAGCAGGGAAGAAAATAATCCTGCTTAACTGTGGCTGTCTCAGTCACACCTATAGAAGAGGGTTCTGTTCAGAAGTTTAAGAGGAACATTGATGACTTTTTTCTTGGTTAGTAGACAACTTACAGAGACATAATAATAATGATCTTCAAAAGTTTAGTTTTCTGTTGTATGTAATTCTAGAAAGTCTTGTTAAAACAATTTCAAGAAGGGCAAGTTTCATCTGATTATAAGAAAGAACATTCTAATAACTAGAACTTTCCAAAAATAGAACAGACCTCTATAAGAGGTGATGAGTTAACTTTAGCAGGAGAGATTGATCTCTCAGGACTGGGTAATCATTTGTTGGACCTATTGACAAAGAGATTTGGGTGTCCGGTGGGGAGAAAAAGTAATAATAATCATAGTAATAATAATAATAGGTGATAGTTACTGAGTTCTTACTGTATGCCAATGCTTCTTTATCATCAAATATATCCCAATAACTACAGTAAGAGATTGATGATATTCTTCTTTTCATACAGATAAGAAAAATGAAGTCCCAGAAAATTGCTACTAAAAGGCATAGCCAAGATTCAGCTCCACACTTTTAACATCCACCCTATACTGCCTCTTCAGGTAGTTGTGTTAAGAGATCTTCAAGGTCAATTTAAATTCTAATGATCATTGATTTTGGAAGTTACCTTAAAAGGTTTAGAATAGTGATTTGGAGTCAGACCTGGGTTCAAATTTGGACTCTTTCCTGTCAATAATGTGTAACCTTAGGTGATGAACTTAAACACTCTGAAGCTCAATTTTTCATCAGTGAAATACAAATTACCGTATTTAATTCATAGGATTATGAAAATTACATAAGGTCACGTATGCAACTTTTAAGCACAGTGCCTGGTGTTAGTGATACCCTTAACAAATAGTGGCTAGTATTTTAGTGTTCTAATATTTAAGATATTTGAATGGTGTTCTGCAAAGTTTTAGTATCATAATGTTTAAAATATATTATAAATTCTAGACCAGGTTTGAATCCTCTCAGAGGATAACCATTTGATTTCATTCTTGAACCTCTTCTGCAGTAACATACCAGTTTAAAATTGTGACAGTTTTGGGGAAATATTTGCAATATATGTAGAAAAAAAGACTTAGAATCAAGAATATGTGAAGACATATAACCTAATAAAATAGGCAAAGAACAAGTACATCACAGAAAAAGAGATACAAATGGTGAGTAAACATGGAAAAACATGCTCAAACAGTTATTTTTGGCCCAACCTTCTGGAAAAATCATCACCACCATCATCATAATTTTAATATCCCACCCACTCTCTTATTCCCCCTTTACTCCACATCTCCCTCCAATTATCACTCTATTACTCTGTTCCCTTTAGAGAAAACTCTTCAAAAGTTTTGTCCATACTTACTCTTTCAACTTCCTAACTTCTCTCTTGTTTTTGAATCAACTCAAATCCAGATTTCTCTCTCTCTCTCTCTCACTGTAGAAGAAAAAGTATGTTTCTCTAAGAGTTCTTGACTGCCATCTTGAAATCATGGAGGAAGCTGATTCTACATAAATCAGATCAAACAGATAAGAGGTTCTGTAGTGCCATCACTGAGATTTCTAACTAACTTTAAAGCCTACTCTACTTTTGGACATTTCTGTTATCATTTAACCAGTTTGGATGAGGTTTCTGTTTCCTAGAATAAACATGGATGAGTAAGACCAACTACCTGGGAGAGTCCCTGGATGAAGATGGACTCCCTGAGAGGAGGGAATATGTGGGGAGGCAATGATTGGCAGCTTCTAAGGAGAAACAAATGCCAGTCAGTATTCAATCCATACAATGTTTGTAGATTTGTACCTAAAGAGTACAGGAAAATTCACATATGAGACAAGTCAAATAAGTGAGAGATTCAACCAAGATCTGAAAGGGTTTGTAAAAGGGTGAGTGATAAATTGAAAAAAAAATCAATAAACATTTTAAATTAAATATATGATTGTTTTGTCCTAGGATTCAGACTAAAATGATTTTAAAATCCAAGTTGTTTAATATATCATTAAATTAAATTAACTTTGCCTCCTTCCTTCCCTTTTTGTTTTGTTTTGTTTTGTTTTAGTTAATTTAGCCAGTATTTAGCCATGACCTTGGTGAGCTGCTGGAGATGCAAGAATGAGTAAGATATTCCTCATGTCCTTAAGTAACATTGCACAATGTAATGTGAAAGAAATAAATGAAAGATTTTACTTTTACTTATTTTCAGTGTGGTGAGTGAATTTCTTGGGTTTGTTTTTCAAACTCTAATTAAAATTCTTTAACTTTCTTTAGGAGCAGACTCTTTAAGCCCAATGTTTAACCAATAAATTTGCCTTTTTGAGTCTTTTATAAGTCTCACAACTTTCTGTTCTTTTTTACCTTAAAGAACCAAATAGGGAGACATGAGAGAAAGAGAATGATGAAGGAGGACACTCTCTACAGGGGAACAGATCCAGGGACACTCTAGAGTACAAGGGAAATGAACAAGAAGTAGGGCCTGGTGAATCTCTGAAGTAAAAGTAAGCCAATTAGCTACCCCACCTTAAGGTGACTTATTCAAAGTTTTAATCATGACATGGAAAATGACCACCAGAAACTTGGATTATAAATCTTGACTGTCAAAAATTTGCCAGGATGCAAATCCCAGTTAATGGCCTTTGATTATGGATCCACTCAAGTAATTTTCTCTGTATTTTGCCCCCTCTATTGCACTAAGTAATTTTTATATAGCATCTGTAGATAATTTTGCTATATAAAATACTATCTCTTAACTCAAAATTCTACTCTACATTTCTCAAGTAATGCCTGTGTAACTATCTATATTAAGAATGTAACATAATGTTCTAATTTATGTCCATCATTCATGAACATCATTCTCATAAACAATGTTTTCATAATACTTCTGAATTTGAAGAAGAATCATTACAAGTATGCTGGATACCAAAAGGAGGGACATCTGAGAAGTAGAGATTTGCTTTCAAAGAAAGACACACTGAATTGTGTTCTGAATTTTTAAACAATATTTTCATCACTAAAATTTTTCTTAATATGTTTATAATGAGGATTTAATTTCCTAAATTAATTTAATTTCCTAAATTTCCTAAATTTAATTTCCTAAATATATTTTTCACCATAATTTTATGTTTTTTTTCATAATCTGTAAATTCTTAAAGCCTATATTAAACACTTGTACCCAGAATAAAATAAATGGTCACAGCATATAAGGTTATCTACACATTTGAGTATATTTATATTTGTCAGAGTCAGACATCCTGACTTTATGTTTAAAGATACTCATGTTTATGTTATAATAATGTATACACAGTAAGCATATGTGTATTTGGAGAGTGCTTCATTACATCTTTTATTGTGCCAACGAAGATTTATTATGTGGAAAAGACAACTTCATATCTCTTATTTCCTGCAATCTCAGACAAGAGAATTGTTGTCATAATTATGGGTACTGTTATCGTCAAACAAATTCATGGTTACTCTGCTGGCTCTTGAGCTGCAATGAATTAAAAAAATAACAACAATAACAAACGAACAAACAAAAAACATGGCCCCTACGTTCAAGGAAGTAGAAATCTGTTGGGACAGGAACACTTCTTGACTAAGAACTCTTAATTTAAAAACTCTTAAAAAATAATTAACCATGAAAAACAGTCTACATAAATGCCAAAAGAATGATGACGCTGCTAAATAAGATTCTGTCAGAACATGTATGTGTATATTTGCAAAAGATTTTCACGGAGAAGGGAACCTTAAACTGAGCTTTAAAGCATTGGTTAATCTTGAATTGTGAATCATGGGGTGCAGAGAAATCTATTTTATATATTAAGAAGGAAAGGAAGGGGGGAAGGAATCAAAGAACGAACGAAGGAAGAAAAGAGTGAGACAATCTAGAATCTCCCACTTTTGCTTAGGATATAGAAAGAAATGAGAGACTTTAACTCCCAAGAAAATAACAAGAAATCACCAAATGAACAACAATTAAAAGACAACAACAAACAACACATACTTTTTAAAAATATCATCAAAGATCTGTGGACACAATGAAATTCAAAAGAACTAAACTCTGGAAAGACAAAACTTTTCTAAGTAAATGAAAAATATAGGACAAACTCAAACCTTGGGTCAATTGCTGAAGGTGTTGGGCTGGTGGTCTGAGGAACAAATCTTTCAGAAAGGACAGTATTTACTTAGACAAGAAGAAACAAACCAGATTTTTTGATGAAACTATGGGATGCCATGACAGACTGATCTGGAGAAGCCCAAAGGCAGAGAGAATCCTCTCAGTCAAGGTTTCCCTTACAGGGGAATGTAGACAATTAAGCAGAGGCTGGGAGTAAAAGCAGAAAGATTTCACCAACTCACAGTGTCACATTTGTCAGGATCTGTTTCCTGATATTTAACTGGGGTCTTACCATCATGTAGCCTCATGTCTGTGGTCTCACAGTCCTCTGGACCTTAGAGAAATGGTAAATATAAAGACTACTTCCTTTACTTTCTTAAATTCTTTAAAAGTCAAAAACTCTTTAAAAGACTAGTTTAAGAAAAAAATCATAACAATGTATTATGAGGTTTTAATATTTAAAATTACAGTATGATAAAAATATCACAAAAGGTAGGAGAAAGTATAAATAAAGTTACACAGTTATATGGTTACTTCATTATACACAGAATGGTACAAAGCTAACTCAAGATTGAATGTGATAAATTAAGAAAGCATACTGTAAAACTCAAATGCAACCACAAAAACAATAATACAAAGAAGTATAGCTAAAAAATCGATAGAAGAGATAGAATGGGATATTTTAAATTTCTATATTAATCTAAAGTGAAAACAAGAACAGAGAAACAAAGAAACAACAAAAAATGGAACAAATAGGAAAACAGAAGAAAAATGTTTGACTTAAATTTAGACATATAGTTAAGTATATTAAATGTAAATAGGTGTAATACAGTCCATGTAAAAAATTTTAAATTCAGAATGGATACAAACTAAGACTCAATGAGATGCTCCTTACAAGAGATGCACTTTACATATAAAATCACAGATAGATTGAAAGTAAAAGAATGGGGAAAAATATACCATGGGAAGAGTAATTATGAGAAAGCTTGTATAATTTTATTAATATCAAACATAGTAGATTGAAAACAAGGAATATTATTACCAGAAATAAATTGGGTCATTTAATAATGAAAAAATCATCAATGCTTATCTAGAAAAATGGTACAGATGAACATATTTGCAAGGTAGGAATAGAAATGCAAACATAGAGAATGGACATGTGGACATGGGGGGAAGGGGAGGGTGGGATGAATTGGGAGATTAGGTTTGACATAAATACACTACCATGTGTAAAATAGATAGCGAGTGGGAACCTGCTGTATAGAACAGTGAGCTCAGCTTCATGCTCTGTAATGACCTGAATGGGTGGGATGGTGGAGAGGAGGTCCAAGAGGGAGGCGATATATGTATACATACAGCTGATTTACTTTACTGTACAGCAGAAACTAACACAACATTGTAAAACAATTATACTCCAATTAAAAAAAAAAAGGTATTCACAAAGGTAAAACATACACTCATGTTTCATGTCTGAAACATATACTCATGTAATCACAGTTTCAAAGTAAATGAAGAAAAAAAAATAGACCTAAAAGGAGAACTAGATAAATTCAGAGTCATATTTGGAGATTTCAATATATCTCTATCAGTAATTGATAGAAAAACTGAACAAAAAAATCATTACATATATACAAGATTTGAACAATGCTATCAAAAACTTGACCTAATTGACATTTATAGAACATTACACCAGTAACTGTAAATACATGTTGATATTTTTTTCGATTATACAGAGAGTGTTCAACAAGTTACATCACATGCTGGGCTATAAAGTAAATTTCAATAGATTAAAAAAGTTGAAATCTTGTAAACTATTTTCTCTGACATCAATGAAATTACATTAGAAGTCAGAAACAATAAAATAGATAAGAAAACCTAAAACATATGGAAGTTAAATAGTAGACTTCTAAATAACTCAGGGGTCAAGTAAAATACCGCAAGTGTAATTAGAAATTATTCTAACTGAATGATAAATAAAAATATAACATATCAAAATTTGTGGGATGTAGCTAAAGCAGCTCTTAGGGGAAATTTATACTTTTAAATGCTTAAAAGTAAAAAGAGTAAATTAAAAATATTTATAATCTAAACTTCCACTTTGGGCTTTCCTGATGGTGCAGTGGTTAAGAATCCGCCTGCCAATGCAGGGGACACAGGCTTGAGTCCTGGTCCAGGAAGATCCCACATGCCATGGAGCAACTAAGCCCATACGCCACAACTACTGAGCCTGCGCTCTAGAGCCCACAAGCCACAACTACGGAGCCTGCACTACTGAAGCCCGCACACCTAGAGACCATGCTCCACAACAAGAGAAGCCAGCAAAATGAGAAGCCCATGCGCCACAGCGAAGAGTAGCCCCCGCTTGCCACGACTAGGGGAAAGCCTGCATGCAGTAACGAAGAACCAACACAGCCAAAAATAAAATAAATAAATTTATTAAAAAAATAAAATAAAATTCCACTTTAAGAAACTAGAGAGAGAATAAAGTAAATCCCAAGGGAGTAGAAGTAAAGCAATAAAAGATCAAATCAGAAATCAATGAAATAGAAAACAGAAACAATAAAGAAAATCATCAAAATTATAAGTAGCTCTTCAAGAAGAATAAAATTGATAAACAGCTTGCTAGATTGATCAAGTAAAAAGAGAGACAATTCTAATTATCAATATCAAGAAAAATAAAGAAGGGCATCACTATGGACCTTCTAGAAATTAAAAGGAAAATAATAGGATATTTTAAAATTTTTTGCCAATAAATTTAATAGCCTAGGCAAAATTGACAATTTACTTTAAAAAATACAAATTTCCAAATGGTCAACAGGAAGAAAATGAAAATTTGCATATTCCTATGTGTTAGCCAGCTCATGCTGCCATAACAAAATACTGCTGATGGCTGGAGTAAAAAATAGAAATTTATTTTCTTACAGTTCTGGAGGCTAAAAGTCCATAACCAAAGTGTCAGCTAGCTTAGTTTCTGGTAAGGGTTCCCTTCCTAGCTTGCAGATGGCTGTCTTCCTGCTATGGCATCACATGGACTTTATTAGGCACTTGGGTGTCTCTCATAAAGGCACTAATGCTATCAGATCAGGACCCCATCTTTATGACCTCATTTAACCTTAATTACTTCCTAGAGGCACCATGTTTAAATATAGACACAATAAGGGTTAGGATTTCAACATATATTTTAAAGAACAAAAATAGTCCATAAAACTCTATATTTATTAAAATGTTAAATATAAAATTTAAAAGTTTCTCATTCCCCTACCCCCAAAACAAAGAAACAAGCAAAAAATATCTCCAGACCCAGATGCCTTCAATTTTAACTTCTTTCAAACATTTAAAGAAAAATTAATACCAATGTCACCAATTAATACAATGTCACCAATTAATACAATGTCTTTCTTAAAATAAGAAGGAAGGAAGCCATCTTAATTTGGTTTATGAGTTCAGCATAACCCTGACTCCAAAGTATTGAGAAATAGCATACAATAATACTTAAAAATATATTCTGTCTAAACATGATTTTCCCCAGGAAGGCAAGGTTGGTTCAACATTCAGAAGTTAAATTCACCTCATTAGTAACACAAAGGAGAAAAATCACATGATTATCTAATAAATGCAGAAAAAATCACTTGTCAAAATTCAACAGTCATTCATGATAAAAACTCACAGAAAACTAGGAATATTCTCAATCTAATAAAGGGATATCTATGAAAAGTTTTTATTTAATTGTGGTACATTTAATATTTTCAACTGAGATCAAGACATCAGTAAGAAGTCCTATTTTATTTCATTTTTCCTAAAGGTTGAGCAAGTGCAATGAAAAGGAAAAATGGCATACATATTTAAAAGAACATTATTCATAGGAAACAAAATTATTACATAGAAAATCCTAAGGACACCACAAAAAATAAAACACAAATCCTTGAATTAATTACAGAATATTACAGGATGCCAGGTCAATATATAAAAATTAATGGTATTTCTGTATAATAGCAATATTTTCTGAATAACAGGAAAATAAATTTTAAGATGCTGCTATGTACAAAAATGTCAAAGTAAACTATAGTATTGATTAAAACCTAAGTAAAGAGGTCAGATTGACAGACCTAAATGATAGAGTTTAATTTTTCCTAAAACAGAAAGCAGCATGTAGAAATAAACATGTCTTACATCCTCTTATATAAACTCCCTTGGTTTGTTTGAGTCTTTATTTCTATCAAAGAAAGTTTTAGGGCAGACAGAAATATCATCTCCTCTATATAGCTTATTCCACATCCCTCAAATTTCCTTCCTTTCCATTTCTATAACATGGATTTTGATTCTGCTTTATCTAGGACTTCCTTCTTTCTCAGTTTTATCAAGGGACCAAACTTGAAGATTCTGCTTATTTTTGTCCCCTTGTATTTCATCACAGTGTCCACTTGCACCAGAGCATTGGTGAGCCACATTTATTTTTATTTTAATGAAGAATTGCAGGGACTTCTCTGGTGGTGCAGTGGTTAAGAATATGCCTGCCAATGTAGAGGACGCAGTTGGAGCCCTGGTCCAGGAAGATCCCATATGCCGTGGAGCAACTAAGCCCGTGCACCACAACTACTGAGCCCGTGCGCCACAACTACTGAGCCTGCGTGTCACAACTACTGAAGCCCGCATGCCTAGAACCCGTGCTCCGCAACAAGAGAAGCCACTGCAATGAGAAGCCCGTGCACCACAATGAAGAGTAGCCCCTGCTCACCACAACTAGAGAAAGCCCACACACAGCAACGAAGACCCAACACAGCCAAAAATTTAAATAAATAATTAATTAATTAATTAATTAATTTTTAGAAAAAGAATTGCAAGAAAGATGGAGAAGAGGTTTATACTGAGCAAGGCACAGCAGTGTAGTCTCTAGAGACCTTCACAATATGTCTTCCTGAATTTTTTTTTTTTTCTCAGGCTCTCAGAACTCAGGTCTTCCCCATCTCACTTTAGCTCAGTCTTACAGGTTTCGGTCTTCTCTTCTCCACATATTGTCTTCCATCTCTTATCTTCATAGAATGAAATTTATTACTGCCCCAAATCCTCCAAACTTGCAAATCCTCATCCTGCTCTGTAGCTATCGAAGGCCCTGAGAGTCACATTCTGACTTGTAATTATACCCATAGTGGACCAGTTTTATTAACCTTGAAGCTTACACAATGTTGACTGTCCTTTTTAAGAAAAAATATTAATAATATACAGCATCAGGTATTAAGTGCAACATTTATTTAAAACCAAAAAGAAGCACAACAAATTGCAAATTTAAAAAGCTTAACAAATGCCACAAATATCACAAAATCCAGATTATTACCATAATAAATTTTCAAGTTAACAGTCTGGCATCTCTGTAATATTTTCCCTTACATTTTTTTCTACATACTCTTTGAGTGCCTCTTCACATAACTAATTTCATAATATCTCATTCTATAGAGAAATTTGGAAAAAAATGTAGTTTTTCTTTTTAACATGGTGAAAATTAAACTATAGGTTTTAAACTATTGAACGTTTGGAAAAATATTTAAAAGTTCACAACTCATTAATGGCAATTTTCATGTAAAATGTAGAATTATTGTCAAACATGGGAAAATCTTTCTCAAGTCTTTTCATATATGAGCTTTAAGATTTCAGGGCATTTCAATTTTTCCTGAGGAGTGAAATACTCTTCAACATCACTCATTAACCAGTTTGCTTCCTTCTAGGTAAGTGATATTTGTAGCTCTTTCAATATGAATGGTTTATGTCAAATCACCTAATACTGATTTTTTTCCCCCAGTGTATTGATGTTATTCATTACTTTTGATTATTTGTAAAAGTGTACTTGTCAGAGTGTACTTGAAGGCATTCCTACGCCAGAATTGCTAATAATAAATTGTGCATAGAAATAACAGTGAACCATGTAAATAGATCTTCATAAATCCAGACTAAATAGATTCTCAATTCATCCTCTAAGGTAGGTCCCCAAAAAGACTGGGGCCACTGCAGTGTTCTACCCAAAAATGTGAAAAAGATGAAGCCAAAAAGAAAGAGACAGAAATCTTAACCCATTAAGTTTAAAATATCTTCTGCACAAAATCAGATGACCATGTCATGCAGCGCTGGGACCCTTCCTTGGGCTTTCGAAGGCTGAAGCAAGTAAGAGGTCCTGAGACTTAAGCTTCCTCAGCTTCCCCAAGAATCAACCTCTGATTTTGCCTGTATCTATGTTTTCATCCACATTGCCATCTATAGACGTACTAAAAAGATATAGCATGTCTATATTTCCATTCACATTTCTGTTCCATAAATCCTCTCATAGCCAGCACAGTGCTTTATGCCTAAAATAGTTTCTTACTTATGGTGAGAGCAAGATATGAGCTTTTAGAATTAGTTGGATTGGACTGAATTTAATTGGCAGTGTAAAAAATTTAATTGGGTTGGTTTTATCCTTTTTATGCCTTATGGCAAAATGAGAAGAATGCAGGCTCTAAAATTGCTTACTAGCTTTTTTTTTTTTTTTTTTAATTTAGGGAAAGTTATTTTACCTTCCTTAGATTCTGTTTTCTAACCTGTAAAACAGGGAAAAACAATATTATGCCAGAGATTGTTCATTGTCTCCCTCTATTCATTTTTGTCTTCTTCTATAATCAGAGGAACCCTGGTTTTCGCTGGGTGCATGGCTGCCCAGAATAAAAGCTACAATTCCCACACTCTCTTGCAGTTAACTTCAGATGAATGAGATATAAATGTCATGAAACTACTTGCCAGAAGCTTTCTGAAGAGAGCTGACACACGTCCTTGCCTTTCTTCATCTTTTGCTCATCTTGGCACCCAGAATGCACATGAGATGCTAGACCTGCCATCTTGGACCGTGAAGGAGAGAGGACCACACCCTCACGGGAGTGAGGTTCACATGGGTGGAAAGGCTGCTCATCTGGTGGGATTTTGAGGAGCAGAGTCTCAGTGGCAACACCGAGCTGCTTGCCTTTTACATATTTTTATTTCAAAGAAATACCATCCTGTCTTATTTAAATCACTATTATTTTGAGCTTCTGTTGCTTGCACTGAATTTAATACTAATTACTGCCTTGCAGGGTTTGTGAAGACTAAATAGGAAAGGTGCCTAGTACAGTGTTTGGCATAGAATTGATGTCTAATCTTAGTAGCTGCTCAGCATTTTTTTAATATGGATAATTTTTGCTTGTCCAATAAAGTGGCCCTCAGAAGTGTTATGTTCCTGATGCTAGCTAGTAAATATCTTCATTCCTTAATTTTCTAAAAATATGCCTTCTTAACTACATCTACGGATTAAATTCACTAGCCTGATCTCTTTTATGAACTGTTAGGAGGGGAACCTTCCAGGATGGGATTAAAATTTTGCTACGTGTAGACTTCCCAGAATGAACTGGTATATAATTTTTCCCAGTGTATAATTTTCATCTTATTTTCTATTTTTTCATCTTGCTGCTGTCAGCTATAAGTTAGAAAACATCTTTAAATAGATATCTGGAATTTTTCTAAAAGCAGTGCAATTTTTTTGTTGTTGTTGTTAATTTACAGAACAAGCATCTGTGTAGACAGTTTACGAAATGACCAAATTTTGTCCTTTTAATGAAGGTCCATGAAGTTGGGTTGGAGGGGGCTTATGCTTGAATCCCCATGAAACTGAAATAGAAGGGGAAAAAACGGCATTATCCTTTTTTTCCCAAGGCATTATTCACATTTCCAAGATGTGAATTTAATTCATACTATTATTTTTGAATGGAGGAAATTGTATACATGTCCAACCTTCCCAAGTCCCCATTTTTCATGCAACTCTTTCTTCAGTTATCATGCAGTGGATTATTTCTTTCCTTTTGGACACGTTGTTTGGTTTCATTATCCTGCCAAGTTCTTTGGATCATGACTTACAGCTCTTTCCCACTAAAGATGCAAAATGCAAATATAGTGTAAGGCAGAAGAGTGATTTTTCCAGAAAGAGGGTGATACTGCAGAATTGGAGCTCCCTGCCTTCCAAGACTTGGCTCCTTCTTCTGTTACAACCCCACCACTCCCCTCCTTCAGAGCCCCGAGAGGTGTCTTGTTAGAGAGCACACAACACACCATCAGCTCAGGAAGGGCCCCCAAATTAATCTCGCCTGGTACATTAGGAAACACTTCGCTGACATTTGCTGTCCCTGTCAGCCCTAATAAAGAGATTTTTACCTGTATTTGCCTATTCAACACTTCAGCCCCTCAGCCAATTTTGGGAATTATTTCTGATTTATGGCTCTCTCTCAGGCGGGTGTCACCCTGCTTGTCAATTATGCCTCAAAGCAAATGCTAAGTGAATGCTGGCTGGTAAAATTAATAAGGGGAACCTTTACTCGAAAACCTAGAAAGAGGCTTGTAAAGGGGATCATTCAACCAGGCAGTAACTCGCTGGCTGCCTGCGATATTTATAAGCCAGACAGAGATACGTGGAGAATTTAGTCACACGCAGAAGGGAGAAGCATTTTTCTCCCTCCGTATTTGGAGCTCAGCCACTCTGAAGACCACAAAACCATCATGATGGAAGTTCAGTGGTTCCAGTCTCCTCAGGTGGGGACCTGGGTCATGCCCAGGCTTTGAGAAAGGAAAAGAGTTTTGTTTTGTTTTTCAGTTTGTAATTACAAACTGTTCATTTCAGCATAAACCCCCGAACTGGAAAGACACCACCTTGTTCTCTTCTTCTTTTTTTAAATTGAAGTATAGTTGATTTACAGTGTTGTGTTAGTTTCAGGTGTACAGCAAAGTGATTTAAATATACATATATATGTATATATCTATATATTTTTTTTGATTCTTTTCCATTATAGTTTACTACAAGATATTGAATATAGTTCCCTGTACTATACACTAAATCCTTGTTGTTTATCTATTTTTTATATGGTAGTTTACATCTGTTAATCCTATACTTCCAATTTATCCCTCCTCCCCTCCCCTTTAGTACCCATTAGTTTGTTTTCTATGTCTGTGAGTCTGTTTCTGTTTTGTAAATAAGTTCATTTGTACTATTTTTCAAATTCCACATATAAGTGATGTCATATAATATTTCTCTTTCTCTGTCTGACTTACTTCACTTAGTATGATAATATTTAGGTGCATCCATGTTGCTGCAAATGGCATTATTTCACTCTTTTTTATGGCTGAGTAATATTCCATTGTATATATATACCACATCTTCTTTACGTATTCATCTATTGATGGACACCTAGGTTGCTTCCATGTCTTGGCTATTGTAAATTGTGTCACTGTGAAAATTGGGGTGCATGTATCTCTTTGAATTAGAGCTTTTGTCTTTTCTGGATATATGCCCAGGAGTGGGATTGTTGGCTCATATGGTAAGTCTATTTTTAGTATTTTGAGAAACTTCCGTACTGTTTTCCATAGTGGCTGTACCAATTTACATTCCCAACAAATATGTAAGAGAGTTCCCTTTTCTCTAAGATTACTAATATAAATAATATATCCCTCTGGCTTATATGGTTTTCAGATATTTGACACTAGAAAAATTACTGGTATTAAGTACATTCACGAGTGAATGAATGAATGAAACAAGTCCACTTAATCGCTGAGCTCCCCTATTTCTGTCCACATTTACACAATCTGGACCACTTGCCTCATCTCTTTGTACATTCCTGCCTCCTGCTCTTCTTTCTGGTCCTCAAATTTGCTTAGCTCTTTTCCACTCAGGACCTTTGCACATTCTGCTGCTTTTTCCAGGAATTATTTCTCTCCATATTTCTACCCCTGGAGAGCTTGAATGTACTCTCCTGGCCCTAGCTCTGACAACAGGCACCCAGGGAAACTTCCTCTCCCACTTATATGAGTTTTTATCCTTTATCTGCTATTCCATCCTTTTCTTTTGTTTTATGGCCCCTATTGCAATTAGTAATTATGCAATTTTTTGTAATATTATTGGCTCAATACATCACTAAACTTTAAGGAAGAAGAAGGCAGGCACTGTGGTTCTGGTTCAGTTCTGTCTGAACCTCTAGAATATAGCACAGTCCTGGCTTCTAATAGAATCTCAACAGATACTGTTGAATACATGAATGATGAAGGAAAGATGAATTTTTAAATATTAGGCTATATCTGTATGATGCTTAGTCACTTGGAATCTGAAAGCACATACTCCTATATTCCTGTTTTTATTTTCTGCATACATAATATGTTTATAAAATACATTCTAATATTATTGCCTAAATAATTCTTGCTATCTATATATGCTATTGACAGTAGGTTGATTATCACATATATATATATCTAGCACTGTTTTTTCTGCTTTCATACATATCCATGAACGTATAATGTCCCCCAAGTTAGAGAACCACATCAGACTCACCCATGGTTCCTCCCTGGTGGTGTCCATACAAAGATGCTCAATATCTCTTAAAGCCCAGCATCATTTTCTTCTGCAGAGCTGAGTTGCAATGCTCTTTGTCATACATTTGACAAGCATCACTTGGGCATGTACTAGGTGCTAAGCATTTAGCATGACCATGGGTTACCAGAAGTGAACGGTGTGCTGTATACCCTCAGGAAGCCAGCAATGAGCAAGACTACCATGAGAACATATACCAATACTTCACTGACTACATTTATTTTTATGCCTAAGGTATAGTTATTACTTCAGGAAAAGATCCCAGTGTATCATAGGAATCTATAGTAAGCTCAGACCCTTCATCCAACATGACAAGATTCAATAATACCATGATTGCACTCATTTTTTGTCTAGTCCAACAGTCTCTTACACTTGGAGATAATCTTATAGTGACAGACCTCCATGCCAGGAATGCTTGTCTTCCAATAAGTGCTGAATAACTGTGTATTCAATGAGTGAATGAATAATTAGAATATGTCACTGAATTATCAAAGTTATCCTCCAGACTGAACCTGAAAAATCTTAATGGACATGAAGGAGGTCATGGTTTTAGAGCTTCTTCAAGGAGATAGAGAGCAACTCCATGTTGAGGTTTATTTACCGAATCTAACTTAAGTCTCTTTAGTTGACTCCTATAGACCATTTTTGAACACTGTATAGTTTTTCAAGTGTCAGCTTTAGAACACATCTCTTTCCTATTTTAATAGGAAGGCTCTGCTAACTTTCCCCAGTTCAGAGAGGAATACATTGGAAAAGGGTATTGGACTTGAAGTTGTGACACCCACCACTTCCTAACTAGATGAGGCACTTTGGCTGCTATATCTTAATTTTCTCATCTTTAAAATCATGGGTGATTATGAGAATCAAATAAGTTTTGAAAAAGTGTTACAAAGTACTATATAAATATAAGGCGTTGTTACTATTAGTAATGTTTAGTGATTTTGGTTACTACATTTCTCACCCTAAACTGAGTATGGTGTTCTACCCTTTCTCTCTCACTCTCTCATCCATGAGGATACTTTCAATAGATTGTTTCAATAATCCCTAGGGGTCAAGGAAAGAAAGAACTAAAAGAGAGAAATTTTAGCAAGTGGATTAAACTGAGGAGGAAAGGATGGAATAATGCTTTATTAATTCATCCGATGCTTATTTTAGTCATTGATCACCTACTTTGTACAAGAGGTTGTTATAGATACTGAGGATACCAAAGAGAACAAAATAGAATCTCTCTGTGCTCATTTGCACATTATTAGTGGACACTGCAGAATGCAAATTCTGAATTAATTTGTTTCCTCCAGCCCCTTGCTTTTCTCCTGGTTCACATAACCACATCTTTAGGTTGAAGATTCATCCCCTAAAATTGAGAAAATTGCTGCTATTGAACAGGCCAGGTTGAAACTAAGACAATGATATGCATGTAGACTAATGAAACATTAGTGATGAAAGGGAACCTAGAGGTAATTTTATTCCAACTCTTCATAGTAGAATTGAGGTCCTTGTTCCCTAATGTTTCCATATGAACAGGTTCATCCATATGAACAGTTAGGGTATTTCTATTTATTAATGATTACTACTAATTAGCATCTTAGCATTTCTTATAATGTCTTGGAGAATATAGCACATTATGATTTTACTTTTTTCCCACCAAGTCAAATCATTGTGATTATGATCTCTCAGAATTAATAAGTAGATCTGTAAAGTATATGTTTATCTACAGAATGACTCCAAAATATGTAATGTCTGTAAGTTCTAATCAAAAGGATTTATGAGCCAACTTGTGTTATATGACTCCATGAGACCAAGAGCTCCTTTGTTGACTTTTGTTATAGAAGAAGCCACGGGATTTGATGTTGGGTAATTCTGACATCAAATCCAGGTTTCACTGTTGTATTATGTGATTTTGAGAGAGAATCACATCTGACACTGCTGGGGGGAGAAACACAGTACTGTTCAAGCACACAGGTTTTAGAGTCAAATACCTGGGTTTGAAGGCTTTCTCTACCATTTTCTATCATCTTGGTGACCATTCAAGTTACTCAGCATTGCTGAGGTCTAAATTCCTCATCTGCCAAGGAAGCAATAATGATGCCTTCTTGTAAGGTTGTCATGAAGGTTATCTGAGATGATATTTGTCAAGCACTTGGAACAGAGTCTGGAAAATGGTAAGTCCCCAATATTTATGTAGCTATGTAACTTCTAGTCAGGGTTCTTGAATTCAAATAACAGAAATTTACTTTAGTTAACTCAAGCAGAATTAAATCTACTGAAAAGGTATTGTTCTTTCAAAAATTTGAAAGGAAGTCTGATGAACTTCAGATCAGAAAGGAATAAAAGGAGCAGAAGCCTAGTCAAGTTATTGCCATGGGAGAGATCCCTGAGGAAACCATCCAAGTGCCATCTTCAGCAGAACCTACCAGCTCTGCTTATGAGTTGTGTATGCTTTACTCAGCTGCAGCTTCCCCTGATAATCTCTAAGGGACTGGGCTTGCTCATGTCCTAAGATTTCTGACAATTCCAGAGAGAAGTGTCTTTTGGTGAGGAGCTTCAGTCACATGGCCCGTGCCAGGTGACAGGGACCTACAGACATCTCTTATGAGCCACTCTTCAATAGTGTTGGATTGTCATCCTTCCATTTTGAAGATAAGACCACTAAGGCATAGAGACACATTGTAACTTAGCTTTCAAATGGCAGAGCAATCCATCAGGATCTAAACGCAGGACTAAGTATTCCAATACCCTATTGTTTTCACTGGACTGTGTCTCCAAACTTGGGATCTACTTCCTACATTTCATGTCCTACATGCCTTAGTCTTTACCAGGGGCCTGGGTATACTCATTCAGTGTAAGCAGAATTAAATTGGAACCTATTCACCTTTCCTACTAGAGCCAACCTCCCAACCCAAGCAGATCTGGATTTATATAGTTTTGCCTGTGGCAGATACATTTCTGAAGGGAAAGTGTTTTCAGTATACATGTATAGAAACAGGTAAAGATATGTAGATGGCTATCTAATTTGTGTGGAAAACAACAGGAAGTTCCTGTGAACAAGAAGAGAAATGACTGGTTAAAGTGAGAATCCCCTTTGTTCTTTTTTTTTTTTTAAATCCCCTTCTGAATCCTTGCATCACAAACTTCTCATACTGGGTCAATGAGGTTCCAAAGATAAGTTTTGAACATTTGGAACAGATTTCCTTGCCTGAATATGAATGCTAATCTCTCCTCCCTAGCAAAGAATGTTTATACTGGGACCCTGTGGGTTATAAGATTTGCCTTTGGGATCCATCTCTGTCATGATTGCACCTTCTAAACCAGAACAATTATAATTGGGTATGAAAACCATATAATTAAGATGCAAATTTTTTGAATGACACAGAGCACTAGAATGTCCTATTTTTGTATATTCCTGGAATGCCAGATTTAATTTTACCTTTGGAAGCCTTATTTGTCTACAAAATCCAAAGCTCTGGGAAAGTGTACCTAAGGAACACAATTTTCCATTCTTCTGGCACTGGGAGGCTTTGATGTCTCAACAGTTTTGTGGATGTTTGATCCCAAAGAAAACAAAAATTAAAGTAAGATAAAACTCCAGATTTATGTAAAATTTTAGATTACACATCTCCTTTAATTGTCAAATTAAACAATATAACTAAAGCCTTAGATTATTTTGCCTTGTTCTTGAGTTTTGGTCCATGTTAGTCCCTTTAAATTGATAATTTCTCTGCTTCCCAAAAAGCTTTGGAAAGAATATTATTTTCACTCTTTTATTTGAGAGGAAACTGTCAGTCATAAAAGCTCAGTCCTTACCCAAATTCTAATACTCATCTTGTGGCTGAGCCTGGATTTGAACCTGTCTCTCTGACATCTAAGTTCCTGTGCACACACACAGGCACACTCATGCACGCATACACACAGGAAGCAAGAACAGGACTGTTTAGGACTTAATGATGTTATCCCTCCCTGCAAATTAGTAGTAGGGGAGGATCAAAGGAAATGCAAAAAGGAAAAGATCAGATATTAATGGCAAATTATGAAGAGGCTGTGGGAAGAAGAGGAATTTGGGAAAAAACTTTCCACTGAATTGTGTGTGTGAAGTGTATCACTCCAAGATGAGGTTTTGTCACATGCACATTTTAAACTATTTCTATACTCCTCATGTTGCTTGTCAGTAGGGACTTGAAAGGGATAAAAACCCCTTTGGGGTTTTACAGCTTTGTACTTTGAAGAAACCAGCAATCCTTCTCCAGTTATCAAAAACTCAGCATTTCTCTTAGTGATGGATGTAGCATCCTTTGGAATTACACAAGTGGATGTAGCAAACGCTGGGATAAACTGAGGGCTCTTAGCTGCATAGCACAGGGAGACCAGCTCAGTTGTTTGTGACCACCTAGAAGGGTGGGATAGGGAGGGTGGGAGGGAGGGAGACGCAAGAGGGAAGAGATATGGGAACATATGTATATGTATAACTGATTCACTTTGTTATAAAGCAGAAACTAACACACCATTGTAAAGCAATTATACTCCAATAAAGATGTTAAAAAAAAAATTGAATGCCTGATTTTATGTGGTTCAAAAGCTGCTGACATGAAATTCCCTCTACTCCTCTCCTCTTATTCCTCAGAGAACCTTCATTGGCACATTCACCTTCAGTCAGTTAGCTTATTCTGCCCTTGGTTGGCAGTATGCTTTCATTGGATTTGTTCTCCTTGGGAAGTGATGGTTTCTAAATACTCTTGTTGTGACTTCCTCCTGATCAAACTAGACATGACATCCAGGCTAGACATGATGTTGTTCCAGAGATGCCTCTTCCAACTGGTCAGAACAGCTTTCAGTTTGGGATGCTTTTCTTGGCTCTCTGACTCTCTGAAAATAAAGCCAGTTGATCACTCACTTATAGGTTCGATTTTGACCTCACTCATGGATCAGTCATATTCTTTGTTCCTGGGAGTTGATGGAGCCCCAGGCTGGTGGATGCTGTCCCGCCAGCATTGGTGTCTCTACCTCCCTCATCTTTTGTCTTTCCTCCAAACCTAGGAAAGAAAGGGTAGAGGTGAAGGGAACAAATGGTACAGAGAAGAGATATAGATCACTTAGATATCTATTCTACAAGCCAAGATTGTTCCTACCTTAGGGATGTTGTAGTCAATTGCAATTGCTCTGCTTGGAACCTTCTCCCCCTAACACTTTAGCACCTCAGTCCGTCTTATCTCTTAGGTCTCAGGTCAAATGTGACTTCCTTAGAGAGACCTTCCTTGATCTCCTGATTCCAAGCAGCTTTGACTCTCCAGGTCCATTCACCAATATCACCTTGTTTATGTTCTTCAGAGCACTTATCACAATTGAGAGTCATAGTGCTTGTTTGTTTCTTGTCTAACTCACTATGAGGTAAGCTTCCTTAGAAGAGGAAATGCATCTTTGTTTTCAATGCTGAAATATATTTAATTTGTTGAATACATGATCAATGTTGGGTTCTTCTAAATAGTTCTTGTGGTCTTTATTTGTTTTGTATATTTCCTCTCTCTCTCTCTCTCTGTCTCTCTCTTTCACACATATCGCAATTATTATGTAATCACAGAATGTATGGTACCATGACTTAGAGTCACATTTTTTTGCAGCTGGTGTCATACTATTTCACAAATTCCGTGACATTAAAATGCTGATGTAGGGTTATGAAGTCCCAGCACCCTTCCCCAACAAAAAGTTATGGGCCAGTTTTCTTTATTACATGTCCTTACAGAATTAGTTCACTTCATCCTCAGTTTATTTGTATAAATAGTTTATTAATTCCTGAGTTTCCTGTAAGAAGTAAACTCTGAGATAGGAGGAAATGTGTTCATTTTTGCTCCCCACACTATGCATACCAAGCTAGATTCCTGGAACAAGGAAGCACTAAACATATTTCAACATGTAGGAATGATGGATATAGGTAAGAATGCTAATATTTTGCCTGTTCTCCACTTCCAGTTGGGTTTTCATTTTTGGCCAGAGCCTCTGCCTTAGTGTTCTGGATCTTCCTTCCTTCCAAAATAGACATTGGCTTTCTAACTTGACTTTTGGAGAAGTACTGTTGCATGGATGAATCCCCAGGATCTGCAGCCCAAATTCTATGCTTGTCATTGTACCTTTAGGAGCTCTGCTTCCCAATTCTGGCGATAACAAGCTCCATTTGCTCCCTTGGACATCCACATGTTGGCCGTTGCTGGATTTTTCTAAAGTAGACTGTTGGCACATTAGTTGAGTTGGCACAGTGTTGCTGCTCACAGGTGTGCTCTGTTCTATCAGCTCTCCTGCCTGGAAAAATGGATCCTGACCACAGTAGGTACGAACAATGTTTCTTCTAAGAAAAGACAATCTGAGGCTACTGGCTTGTGTCAGCTACAATGCTGTTTCTCAGCTTGACACAGGGAGAAGAAATGCTCATTTGAAAACATTCAGTTACACTCAGTTAATTAAAAAATATTCAGTTTACATTCAGTTAATAAAATTAAGAAATATAATTCCCTGACATTGATAGTCAATAAATATAGATTGAGATAGGAAAATGAAACCATTTCAAATCACAGACCATATTATCTAAACTTTTATTATTGAGATCCCATCAGTAAATTTTTTTTAAAGATTACCCATAATATGTATTTATTTGTAAATTATATACATGTATATTATAAAACATACATAAATATATACATTTTAAAAGGATGAGCTAAAAATAAGTAGGAAAAAGAATTTTATCCAGCAAAAGATCATCTTACACACTTGTGCATGCTCAGAGATGAACCAGCCATGCTCTAGAGAGCCCTACTCTCAGAGGGACGATCACTCAAGAAAGTTCAAGATGCATTTCTGCTGCTCCTTGAAGTCACTATTCAAACTTGTATCACACCACAGTTTCTGATCTGGTCATCACTCCAACTTAACTATGGTGAGAGATTACAGAGGCATTCAGAGAAATTGACAAGTTCTATGAATACATATTTTAACAGAGTAAAATAAAATAAATTTTGTGATTGTTTCTATTTGACACATAGGGGAACCCAAACAAAGTCTGGCTAAAAGACAGAGAGAGAGAGAGAGAGAGAGAAAGATTTCTTGATCTGTAAGATCATTTTCAGAAGGAATGCACAAAGTCAAGGGAGGAATATAAAACATGGCTGCCTGGTCCTGAGTAAGCAAGGCATGTTCCATTGGCAATAGGTGTTAATAAAACCTTTGTACACATGCCAAAATCCAGCCTGCCAGTGATGTTCATGGATTGTATCATCCAATGTTATTAGCAAATTGTGTAGTTAACCTAATGCAAGAATTTTATTACAACCGTATATTTGGTACTTATATATCAGAAATTTTTTGATACGCAACCTCTATAGCCTTTTGAACAGAGAAATTGGATTTTCAAATGTGTTTTTACAATTAACTGGGATTATCATTACCCTGTAAATTCAATGTGGGAGAGCAGCCCATTGGGTTCATTTTTAGCTAGTTGTGGCAATTGGTTGGGATTTATATTTTTTTTTTTTCCTCCCAGAAAAGAGTTATGAACAAAGATCAGCAAGCTCCCAATCTATCATTCTGGTTCAGAAACATGTCATTTTTCTCCTTGACCAAAATACTTCCCAGCTGTCTACTGATGTCCTCAACCCATAGAAATCTCAAATAGTTTTGTTCAGTGATAGGAAGACATCCCTCATCTGACACTCTGGTATTGGTGTTAGACTAAATGCTCAGGATGGCATGAAATAGCCAGTGAGAAATGAAAACATCCCAGTGACAACGCAAGGGAATATTCTATTATCTGAGGTACCAACTGCAAAGGGATAAAATACTAGTTCCAAAGAATGTGTGCTTCGTCAGGCCATGTCTTTGCAATTGCCCTCTATGGTATAATCAACAAGGCAGGAATTCATTTCCCCTTAAATACTGCATATATAATAATGGCTTTCAAAATTTCACAGCAGGAACCTATGATGTTCAAAGACCAGTGAGTTAGTTACTATTGAAAATTCAAGAGAGCTGGAGTTTCATTAAGAGCAACTTAAAGGATTTTGAGTTTGAACATGACTCAGATGAGGTCACAAGATTGACTGTGGCTTTTCTCTATCTGCAAGATCACCACTGTCCCACAAGACTGCAAAATTGGGCCAGCATATTTGTGGACACTTTTGCCTTTCCAGATCTCATGAGGTTAAGTAAATGCATTTGTATCTCCCTCCTCAAAGATATACACTTAAAATCATGTGGAATATACAGTCTATATGACCAAAATAAGCAATGCTGGAACTTTATGTCACCTAAGAAGCAAAAGGAAAAGAAGAAAAAGAGTTGTGTCATCAAGTAAGCTTAGAACTTAGCCAGGAGAACCAATTATAAACTTACTTGAAAATGTATCCTTCATTTCAAAATCACTTAAACATACAGGAAAACTGAAAATTGGAGAGACTGAAATGTATATTTTATCTACACATTTCTGTACTTAGGTACAGAATAATATAATAACATATATATGTTACATGATCATTGTAAAATTGTGTGATATATTAGCATTGTAAAGGTTCAAGAAAAAACTTACAAATTTATATTTATAGTAATGTATAATCATTGTAAAAATGGATAAAAATAGAAAATTATAGGGAAGATAATAAATTATTCTTTATTCCAGTACCTGATTATAACCTCTATTGTCAGCTTTTCTGGTACAGACTATAAAATTTTGTTTCCTAATTTTTACAATCACTATCACAATATAAGCTCTGAAACATACAATAAATCCCCTACATACGAACTTTCAAGTAGCGAACTTTCAAAGATGCGAACGTGAATCCACCAAGGAACCAGAATCTGTGCCATCAACATCAGGTGTGAGTGACATTGCAGCTTGCCCTCCGTCTCCTATTGCTGATGATCCTTCAGCTCTACCATCTCCCACCTCCTCTCCCTCCTCCAGTCAGTAACTCTTCTTGCCTGTTCACTCAATGCCAGCCCCTGTATGCCAGATGTTGTACTGTACTACTTACTTTTCAAGGTACTGTACTTTAAGATGAAAAACGTCTTTATTTTTTGTGTTTGTTTTTTATGTATTTTTTTGTGTGAAAAAAACGTTGTCTTTATTTTTTGTGTTTATTTTTTATGTATATTTTTGTGTGAAAAGTATTATAAGCCTATTACAGTACAGTACTATATAGCCGATTGTGTTAATTGGGCATCTAGGCGAACTTTGTTGGACTTAGGAACAAATTGGACTTACGAATGTGCTCTCAGAATGGAACTCATTCATATGTGGGGGACTTACTGTACTTAATTTTAATCACTGCATAATACAGCATTAGGTGGAAATACCATAATTTATTTACTCAATACTTTACATTCCAATATATTTCTTTATCTGATTTAATAAATTATGTTACAAGGAAAACTTTAAAAAATAACATCTCTTCTACCTATATTTTAGATTATTCCTTAGGATAGACACCTAAGAATGTAATTACTTGGCCGAAGGCTATAGATATTTTAAGGCTCCTGATTATTAATACTAAATTGTTTTCAACAACAGCAAAGTAATTTTAGTTGTAAGAATAATTGTTTCAGGGGGAGAAACAGTATATAAAATATTCAGAATGTTTGAATCAATGACCCTACTCTTTAGGGCTCTGACTGACGAATAAGGGGAAAATGGGAGGATAAAAGAAAGAAGGAGGGAAGCTGGAGGTATTTGAATTTCTTAAGCATTTATATTTGTCAGCTCACCTTACAGAGAATGTCTCAGTTCCTGAGATGCAGCCTATCTGCCTACCAGTTAAAATAACCAATCAAGTAGCAATGGTCAAAATGATTTCTTGTTACCTGATCACCCAAGTGAAAATATTTGGGGTAAATTCCAATCGCTAAATCAGTGGTTGTTCCCCTTTTTACGACAGAGGATACAGGAATATGATGAAAGCTATTGATTCTCCTAGAAAGTGCTCATACACACACACACACACACACACACACACACACACACACACAGAAATTTACATCTATTATCAGGGATCCACAGATCCCAAGATGGTCTTTCCACAGTTCCTTCAATTATGTAGGGTCTTTTGATTAAGAAAGCTTAAAAAAATAATTAGCTCATCTTCAAATCACTTGAAATTTCGGGAAACAAGTAGTGGCAATATTTTAATGCTATATCCAAATATCTTATTACTTAGCGTTCAAGAACCATCAAATTCTATTAGTAGAAAAAGAAATTGTAGAGACATTTAGTTAAGTGGTGTACACATTTGGGGGGACAGAGATTCCTTTTAGAACTCAGTGAAAACAGTGGACCTTTTTCCCAGGGAGAAGTGCTCAGAACCACAGTCAGCCACAGCTTTGACATAGCACTGCTGGGTTCAAGTAGCGGGTTCAAAGGTCTTCTAAATTCTCTCCTCAAAGTTCAAAGAGTCCAGGCTGAGAGCCCTTGAGTTCCAACCCCACCATCCCCTCAATTGTACAGATGAGAAAATAAAGGCTAGAGGAGTTAAAAGAATTGTCTCTACTCATAAAAGGAGTTGCAAGCAATGCTGAAACTATACATTTTATGACCTCCCGACTGGTACCATTTTAGACCTATTTTACAGATCAGAAAATTGAAATTATTCAAAGAGGGAAAATTACTTACCATAATCATGTATTATATGATAAACAGAAAATAAAGAAGAGACTACATTTCCAGGCTCTTGAGTTTATACCCAAGTTTATGTTTCTTCTTCTCACCGTGGAGAAAATAAATTTGTTTTGGGGGAATATACATCTTGGGAATAGATCAGTTAACTGTAGGTGGTCAAGTTATTTATCTTGATCAAATAATGCATTTTCACTGAGATGCTTTGTGATTAACTATAGAATCTCCATGTATAAAAGCTACCTGGGTGTATTTGCATACCTGTGCAATTCCCAGTGCAGGTGTTAGATTCTCCGTGTGCTTATCCAACTTGCATCAGCAAATATGAACAGACTTCTTACTGAGCTTTCCCTTCTGCCCCTTCAAGTTTGACCCTTCCAGTTCTGAAGTTGAGAGTAATTATCTGGTCTGAGTTTTGCATGTGCAATGTCTACAACTAGTAAAGTTCTTCAAGAAAATTGAATATTTTTCCCTCAGGCCCACTAATTTGCAAAACATACGGAAGGAAGATATAAAAATGTCCTGGTTTTGATAAGGTCTTTTATAGATCCTAGTTTCCAATTTTGTGGCACAGAATCAAGATGCCACAAATTGTCAGGAAGCCCACCTTCTTGAAGTCAATATATCAATAAATATGTAGACAACCAGGTCCACAGGGCCTCACTGCCCATCACCCACTAGCTGTTTAATCATATCTCCACTCTCAGAATCATTAGAGGCAATTTAATCAAATGGTAGCTAGCCACTGGGTAATTGTTTTCTAGGCCTGTTAGAAAAATAAAGGTTGGCATTTATTAAATGAGTACCCTCTTGCCTGTTGATTGCTCTGCTAATTTCTTGTGTGTAATCCCTTGATCTAGCTTTCAAGAGAAGGCTGAATTCCGGCCTAGTGAATCAGTATCCAGAGGGACAAATTAAAACACAGAACTATGTTAGGAGCCTCCAGGGTTAAGACTGCAGAAAACTCAGGACATAAGGCAGAGGTGTCATCCACAAGTGAGCCAGAGTTCCTTTTTCTTTGCACATTTTCTACTTTTCTGCTAGATATATTTAAGAGGTCTATTCTCAAATGGCTACTTTCTGTCACTCATACTATGAAAACTGGGACAGTCCACACACCAGAAGATAAGTTTTGTGTCCATTTCAGAACTAACTTGAAACAGTGGAGAAAGACTGTATCCATAGTCAGCTACTGGAGAAGAAAAATAAAGTTTTAACAACAAAGAATGACTCCTTAATTCAGTTTAAAATCAGCTCATCTTGCTATGAATTAACTAAACTGGCCACGAGTATTTTTCAGCAACTATATGCTTCTTTCTACAGAGATCATTGACATACACCATCCAACCCTACCTTGAACTGACACTAATTAAGTGGGCAGATCATCAGACCATTGATTAGGAGAAACACCATTTTAGCTATCATATCTTGTTTGACCAAATTGTGTGGTCTTTGGTAAATTTTTGTTTAGAAAGGAGTAAAAGAAAAGAATCTTCCTTTTCCACATGTATGTACTTGCCACAGTGTGTCAGACTTCTAGTTATCTGGACTCAGAGACATGGATGGGCAAAATTAGGTGGTCAGATCTTCCAAGGTTTGAATCCTTGCTAAATGATGATCCCAAGTGAATTGTTTTTCCTTACTGAGCTTAAGCTAATTCATTTGTAAAATGGAGACAGTGAGATTTCTCTCGTGCTCTGTTCCGAGGCTTTAGTGAGGAAACGCATAGAACGTTTAGTATGGGGTCCTGCACAGAGTAGAAGCTCAATAAACAATAGCTATTATCAGTAATAGGATATGAATAATATTATGAGGCTTTTTCCATTTGTATATAAACTTATGATATACCGCAGCCTGAAACTTGACAGAACTGAGATAAACAACTTAAGTTCCAAGTGAAAGAGAGAATCTAAGTTCTTCCAGAAGATCTGAGAGCTGCCACTACTCTTTATCCCCATCAGCCTCCACTCATTACTGCAAGTCGGCAAGCTGCTATGGAACCCCAGGAAATCTCTACAATGATGTTCAGAAAAAGCAGTCCTGGGAGCTTTTTTAGTTCAAGTAAGTTCTGAAATGAACACAAATGGCAACTCTGGTGTAGAGACAGTCCCGGTTTTCATAGCATTGGTGACAGAATTAATTTGGAATAATGAGAATAAGATGTCATCTAATTTCTCTGAGGTGAGAGAGAAATCAAATATTCATTTATTTAATTTCTGAAAAAAAATGCACTGATTTCTTTTTCAATTAAAAAAATGAAAGTGTAAGTTTTAGAGAGAATATTTTCCACCAGGTAGCAGTAGCAGAGGCTAGTTCAAGCCAGCATCAAGTACAATGATTTATTTGAGCTGAGGAACTTTCCATACAATCATGCTTAACATACATTTTCTAGTTGTTGAGATACTACTGTGTGAATACGCATGTATTTCCAAATTCAAATAAAAGAACTGTAAAATATGATTCAAGCCATATGCTTTCTCTCTTTTATTTAAAAAAAATGACATGCAGAAAATAAATTGGGGTATGGATTCATAAAGGACTGTATAGTTAAAAAAAATTAAATAGCCAGGTGACACCTGAAACAGAGTCTTTGTAACACCCCCAAAAGATCCAGGTTACCTTAGCATCTGGCCTCACCAGTCCTGAGGCTGGAAACCTTGGGCAATCCAGCTGGTTCCAGTAAGATTTCAGAGCTGGTAAACCCAATTAGCTGTATTTCTCTACACAGCTGGTGAGTTTTCTGTTCTAGGCACCATGGACTATAAAGTACATGGTGCATGTGGAGTGAAGAATAGAAATGATGATCTGACTAATTCAACAGCAACAAAAAATAGTGAAAACTTTGCCTGTGACACCACCCACTTTTAATTTATCAATTCATTGTGTAAAGCATGTCAAAAAGTTGACATAGTCAACTAAGAGGTCAATAGACCTCTTAAATACATCTAGTCAGAACTATAGAAGCCACTTCTATGCCAACAAGTGTTCATACCATCATCATGGTTGTCATCGTCAATAACACCGTCATGCTTATCATCTGCCTACAGTGTACCAGGAACTGTGCTGGGTCTTACATACATTATACCAATTAGGGTTCCAAGCCACATTGGGAATTAAGTATCCCCATTACAGCTAAGAAAAAAGTGGCATTCAGAAAGAGCCTTTTTGTTTTTGATAGTCTGGAATAAGATGGAAATACCATTGTCCTTTTCATGCAAATTCACTTTGCTTCATTTTGCCACTTGTCTCATTAACATGCCTTCCACATACCACTCACAGCATGGGCAGGTGGAAAAAGGACTCATCTACAATCCACCGACCTGGGTTTAAATCCCAGCCTACTACCTACCTACTGAGAGATTGACTTTGGGTGTGTAGCTGCTAACCTGAGTGTCTTATCTCCCATTAAAGATGAGGAAACTAGCATCTAGTTTATAATAAACATATGGTACCTAAAATAGGGTAGGCATTAGTAAAACAGCTTTGTTATTATTTGACTCCCTTGTGGCAGAGCAGCTACAGTTATCTCTAAAAAGGAAGAGACATGGTTGTTGATTACCTTGAGAACTTTTAGAAAGTACAGCTAATTTTTATTCACTTGCTTAAAAACAATAGACAGGCGCCCTATGGTAACTTTAAAGGAGCTTGTCGAAAAATCAATCAACCCAGTACCATTAGGATGTCCCAGTTCAAAGGAGGCCAAAAGTCACTGCTCTAACTCGTCCTCTCGGTTAGAGTGGCAATTCAGGCTCTCAGTGTCCCACGCATTCCCTGGGGCCTCTTTACAACACCCTGAGCCTGTTCCTGCTACTTCCCTAGAAGTCTTAACATTTCTGACAAATGGGGATGGATATCATCAAAATTTTCCTCCCCAGAGGGAAGTTCAGTTGTCGGTCTTTCGCCTTTTAAAGTGCAAAAACATGCACATTTTTGTTTTTTGAGAATACGTTTTTTGCCAATTTGGACTTGGAAAGGCATAAATATATAAAAAGGGAATTTCCTTTTCTCTGAATAATTAGGAGAGAAAAATGTAACTTTTGGTCAGGGCACGTCGGCTTTAGTTTTTCAGTTATGTATTTAAAGGGAAAGGCTGTCAAAAGGAACCACTCCTTTTTGTGCACCCACAATATGCTGGACTCCTAAAGTTTATATATTTATAAAATTTAAACTGATCTTGTATAAAAGGTATTATTATCATTTCCATGTGATAACAACAATTTTATTTACATATATTTGTATTGCATTTATAATTATTTTATTTGCAAATAAATGTATTTGTATTTATTTGTAATTCAGACTTGTACTAAGAAAGCTTTTCATATGGCTGATCCCTTATATTAAAGATGAGGAAACTTAAAGAGGTTAAATGCCTTGCCTTGTCAGAAGGTAAATGCCCAGGGTGGCACAGTGATAAATATTACAGCCAGTGCTTTTGGGGTCCAAGCCTCACCTTCCTTCCCACTGTGCAATACTTCCTTTTCAATCCGGCTTGTTCAAATTTCTGTCTCCTTAACTCAGAAAGTGTTAAGTGCTAAATAAAATTGGTTGATTTACTTGAACAAATTAATTTGGTTGATGTTACTTGAACATTAATAGTATATCTGGCAAGCAGGATTTGTTTTTATCACTGGACTCACTGAGACTTTTGAGCATGACAGGTTGGGTCCAATGTGGATTAAGGAGGGTCACCATAGAATCTGGTACTTCAGCACTGGATGGGGCTTTGAGGATTGAGAGGTCCAATGCATTTCATCTTTGGTTATTTCTAACTTAAAAGTTCTTTATGATTTTAAACATAGTTAAATATTATCCTATCTTATTATCTTGTATTAGAGAAAATGTTATCAAATATTTCTTTGCTGAGCTAGCATCTATTAGTAACTCACTATTTGTTTCTGGGACAGATTGAAGGATTAACCCCAATCCCCTTGCCCTCCTTCTGTCCATACCCTTCGGCAAGTAAGTGTGCAGTCCCTTCCACAGAGGTAGGGTGTGCTTCTCCACCCCTGACTTTGAATGTGACCACATGACTTCCTTACAAATTACTAGGTTAGACACAAGCAGGGGATTGAATTGCGTTCCTGTCCTTGGGCTCACCTGCTTGCATTTTTGCTACACACCGTAAGAAGAGCTTCCTCCAGGCAGTTTCTACCTCTTCCTCTTGGGCCCCAGAAGGTTTATATATGGAGCTGAGTAGAGCCCAAGCCATAGCAGGATGGGAAGCCAAGCCCAGCTGGATCTGCTGCTTGAAGCAGAGTGGCCCAACTGACCCCCAACTGACCCTCAGCAGAATTACAGACACAAAAGAAAATAAATACTTATTGTATCCTCCACAATTTTGTGGTCATTGTTGCATAGCAATCAATGATCAATATAGCCTCTGATTATATTTTTTGATGGTAAAGTAATATAACTACAGAAGGCCTAAATAGACATTTCACCAAAGAAGATATACAGATTGCCAACAAACACATGAAAGGATGCTCAACATCACTAATCATCAGACAAATGCAAATCAAAATTACAATGAAGTATCACCTCACACCGGTCAGAATGGCCATCATCAAAAAATCTACAAACAATAAATGCCAGAGAAGGTGTAGAAAAAGGGAACCCTCTTGTACTGTTGGTGGAAATGTAAATTGATACAGCCACTATGGAGAACAGTATGGAGGTTCCCTAAAAAACTAAAAATAGAGTTACCATATGACCCAGCAATCCCACTACTGGGCATATACCCTGAGAAAACAATAATTCAAAGAGAGTCATGTAACACAATGTTCATTGCAGCACTATTTACAATAGCCAGGGCATGGAAGCAACCTAAATGCCCATCGACAGATGGATGGATAAAGAAGATGTGGCACATATACACAATGGACTATTACTCAGCCATAAAAAGAAATGAAATTGAGTTATTTGTAGTGAGGTGGATGGACTTAGAGTCTATCATACGGAGTGAAGTAAGTTAGAAAGAGAAAAACAAATACCATATGCTAACATATATGTATGGAATCTAAAAAAAAAAAAAACAAAACATGGTTCTGACAAACCTAGGGGTAAGACAGGAATAAAGATGCAGAATTAGAGACTGGACTTGAGGACACAGGGAGGGGGAAGGGTAAACTGGGACAAAGTGAGAGAGTAGCATTGACATATATACACTACCAAATGTAAAATAGATAGCTAATGAGAAGCAGCTGAATAGCACAGGGAGATCAGCTCGGTGCTTTGTGACCACCTAGAGGAGTGGGATAGGGAGGGTGGGAGGGAGATACAAGAGGGAGGGGATATGGTGATATATGTATACATACAGCTGATTCACTTTGTTTTACAGCAGAAACTAACACAACATTGTAAAGCAATTATACTCCAAAAAAGATGTTTAAAAAAATGTATAGCCAACGCTGAGTCTAATGTTTATAAATCTAAGGATTTTTAAAAATGAACAATTTCCAGAATATATGTTTGTTACTGTTCTCTTGTAGAAATTAGACCCCATTTAAAATAAGGCTTAGAAAATATGACTCTTGGTTGAAGGAGTGGACCGAGAAAGCTAAGAATCACTTTCCCCAACATTATTATGTCATTCATGCAAGTACTGAAAAAAATCTCTCATTTGTTCATTAATTTATTCCCCAAACTACCCTACTATGCAGCAGGTAGTAGCTTTATCCAGATGAGCAGTCCAGGTGCCCAAATGAGCTCCCAGCTTAAAAGAGAGACAGAGGTTCAAACAAACAATTGGCCTACAATGTGATAAGGGGCTAAAATGGATGATGAATGGTGTAAAATTTGAAGAAGGCTTTTAAATAACAATAGCTAAAATAGATTGTGTACCTATTGCAAACTCAGTGCTGATCTGTATGCTTTATATCAGTCATCTTATTTAATCTTCAAAACCTTTTGAAATAAAATAGAAATGACTAATACTGCTTCCGTTTTACAGACAAGGAAATGGAGGTCCACAAAGGTCAAGTAACTTGTCCTGGGTCAGATAACCTATAATGATAGTGGCCGTATTTGAACTTGCATAGTCTAATTCCAGAGCCTAAGCTCCTCACCAGTATACCACAGGCTGGAGATGAGGTTATACCTAACCCAATTCTTAAATTCTTAAAGGGCTGCAGTAAATGGCCACATCATTGGGGTGGTCCCTGAAAGAGACAACGGGCTGGCCAAACTCAACATCCGAGGAGCTGGGCCTACTCTTTATTCACCCTGATGTTCATATTTACAGGGACCCAAAGTTCTCTTTTTCGAGGCTCATGCTAAATAGTTAACTACCAACCTTGTCTCTCCTTCCTTTTCACAGAGAATTCTGACACACATTTTCCACCCCTCGTCTCACTTTTATCCTAGAAACCTTCAATGTCCATGGGAATGACACAGTTCATATCTTGACTCATAGCTCTTGATTTCAATGCCAGTCACCCTCACCTCTATTATATAATATGATGACCTTAACTTTGACTTATCACTATCAGGAACTATGCTACCCATTAAAACATAACTATCCCATTCCCTGACCACAAACTCTGGTAATTACAGCTTTCTAGATCTTCCATTCCTATTCAATCTGCACACAATACTGAGTTCCTTAGAACCTCACTTTTTTGAATTTCTTTTGGTCTCTTCCATCTTTCTTCACTTGCTTTCATAGCTAGCCTGACTTAAGAAGTGCATTTCCTCAATCCTTTGGCTCTTTTAACACATTGTCTCACCACCACACCCACTTAACATACCCACATCGGTGGACCAGTTATGGATGCTTGTGTCCCGCTGCAAATTTGTGACTTTTCAATACAACTAGATTCTGTAGCACTCGATTATCTATATAAGTGTACTGAGTCCTCTCTCCCTTCTTAACAGCAATTATTCCAAAGTTTTATCTGTATCATGGACTGAATTGTGTCCCCTCAAAATTCATATGTTGAAGTCCTACCCCCCAGTGCCTCAAAATGCAACTATATTTAACTGTATTCTAAGATAGGGCCTTTAAGGAGGTAATTAAGCTAAAATGAGGTCATGAGGGTAAGCGCAAATCAAATATGACCAGTGTTTTTGTCAATAGAGAAAATTTAGACACAGATCCACACAGAGGGTAGGCCATGTGGGGACCTAGGGAGAAGGTATCCATCTACAAGTCAAGGGGAAAGACCTTAGAAGAAACCAACACTTCCAATACTTTGGTCTCAGACTTCTAGCATCGAGAACTGTAAGAAAATTAATTTCTGCTTTTTCAACCACCCAGTCTGTGGTACTTTGTTAGGGCAGCCCTAGAAAATTTATACAATTGTTGTCGAACCCAAGTTCATGTACCCAATGCACAATGATACTGAACAAACCAAAATCTCGAAGTTTGGAGCAGAGAAAGGTTTATTGCAAAGGCCAAGCAAGGAGAATGGGCAGCTCATGCTCAAAAAGCCCAAACCCCCTGATGGTTTTCAGGGAAGAGTTTTTATAGGCAAAACGTGGGGAGAGGGCTGCAGGGTGTGTGACTTTCCTCTGATTGGTTGGTTGTAGGTAAGAGAGTGGTGTTCCTGGAATCTCAATCATCAGCTTTATAGTTCCAGCCAGTCTGGGGTCCACATGCTTGTGCTCAGCCTGAAGTTACCATCCTCCACCTGGGTGGGGGCTTTAGTTCCTGTAGAAAAACTCAGAGATCTGTATCAGACTTTTATGTATATCTCTTGAGGAGGAACGAGGACACTGGTCCATCACTGTACTCTTGTTTCTTGACTACTTTTCCTTTGTTTCTGCATTCCCTCAATCCTTTAATTAGTAACTGTTTGAATCTGCCCTTTGGAGCTCAGGGAAGGTCTCAGAGGCTGAGAGTCTTTTTCCTACAAACAAGAAATGGGGGACATGGAAAAGCTTGTGTACCCAGGAAAGGCCCACAGGGTGCTGCCTGGTTTTGCAGTCAGCCTCTTCAAATCTCCCTTTTCTTCTTGTCTTTCTTGTAGCAAGTAGCCTCATCTCCTACTTTTGGGAGACTATAGGATATTTCAAGCTTGAACTTTAATTGCCTGCTGTTATACCTACAAAGCCCATTCCTCTCACTTTCCATCCTAAAGAAACAGGAACTATCACCTCTTCTCAAAGCTGATCTTCCATTTTTCACTTTGGAGCCTATGGCCTCTGTTCTTTTTGAAAACTCATTCTGTTAGGGAACCATTGACCAAAACCACCTGCCTTGGCCAGGCACAATAATAACCACTTAAATGAGTTGTCTCACAACAAGAGGTCCTGATAAGGAATGTGGTGTTGCCACTGAAAACTAACGGAAAGAATTCTGGAGGGGCCAAAAGGAGGGAGGAGACTCCAGCCCATACTATTGTCCTACCAATGTCCCAGAATCTTTTGTGCTGGAAGCCATCTTGGCTGAGAGATGTGCATGCCACCAAGAAGGACCCCGTGTCAGACTGTGGGCCAAGCAAAGTGATTGGCCAGAGACAACTCAGAAACTAACCCCATTACCATAAAACCTGAGACTGTGAGCCATGCGGCAGAGCAGTTCTCCTGGGTTCCCTTACCCTGCTGCTCTCCGCACAGGTGCCCCTTCCCAATAAAGTCTTTTGCTTTGTCAGTGCATGTGTGTTGGGCTGCACCCCAAAGGCCTACAAGTCCTGTGCTTGCCCAGCTTCAAGACCAAAGAAAGAGCCCAGAGTCAGCAACAGAGATGTCAATCGTTTAATGGCTGGGGAAGCTTATGCATCTGAAGCATGGTCCTGGAGAGACATTCCACCGTGTGCTACAGACAGCAGGCAGGACATGGTGGCAGTCTTCGCTCCTGGGGAAGGGGAGATTACCAGTTATAGAGGAATTGATGTCAGGTGGGCTCATTAGTTACCAGGGAAATGAGTATAGGTGCATGCTCGCCACCACCCCTCTGATAAGCTATCATTGGTTGAGTCCTAGGGCAAGTACATCGGAAGGTCAGTCTGGTGAGTAGGGTGTAGGTGAAGCAGGCACTGGTTGGTCAGGGGATGTACAGAGAGAAAGAGAACAACCATCTTGAGTGGCCTGACCATACAGTGTGTCTTCTGGCACAATTTATTTCCAAGTGTTAGACAAGAGCCCACACTTGGACCCTGGAAAGTGTTCCCTTTCTTGCAGCAATTCCATAAATGAATGTTTCCCTCTCCCTTATCCTAAACATTCTCTTTCTTTCCAACCTAGAGTTATGCTAACATTATGGTTATACTTTAAACAATGATGTAAATAAAATCTTATTCCACCCCATGATACCCTAAAGAAATGATTACACATTCTCTTTCACTTCCTAGTCACACTTTTTAAAAAAGGAGTCAACATTTCCTCCTAAGTCCATGACCCACTAAATCTAACCAAGCATCCTGTCACTACACTGAAACTGCTCTGACAAGTCAACCTAGACTTCAAATACATGGAGTAAGTTTCCACTCCTGTTTTTTTTGACTTCTCTTGTTCTCAAAATGTCATCCACTTTTTCTCCTCTTAGGCTTTCATGATGTGGTACCTCTTTGTTTCTCCTCCCAACTTCCAGACTGTTCTTTCTCCATCTACTTCTTGAATTCCTCTTATTTGTTCTCATTTTTAAATTTGCTGATGTTCCTGTGAATTCTGTATTTCTCCTTCTTCTTTTTAAGTTTTTCTTTTTCTTTTCCTCTACTAATGTCTATTTTATATTCTACCAGAATTTCAGCTCCTTGGAGTCATCCTGCTGATAACTCTAATTTTCTTTTTCCTCCAGCAACAATACTGTAGTGGTTAAAAATGCAGCTTCAAGAGCCAAATTATTGGATTTACCATATGGCTTCACTACTTCCTAGACTTGCAACCATCAGGAAGTCTTTTGACCTCTCTGTTTGACTTTTTAATCATCTTAAAATGGGTTTAATTCAATTGTTTTGGAGATGAATTGAGTTAAAATATGTAAAACACTTAGAAATTTCTGGAACTTAACATCTAATAAGCGTTATCTATTATTAAATAACTGTCCAGAAATCCAATTCTATATTTAAAACCACTACTGCCCCCAGAAGTCCCATGAGTACCTAAAAATCTTATCCAAAGCTGAAGTCATCATCTCCTCACCACAAAATCTTTTCCCGTGGCTGCTTTCTTTGAAAGATTTGTATCACTGTTTCCAGATATGAAGCCAGAGCCTGGCTATTGGCTGAGATTTTTTTTCCATCTCCTTCCTCTCCATCTTCCAATAGTTACCAAATCCTATTATTTCTATTGCCAACTTTCTCTCCGGCCCGTCTCCTACCTTTCCTCCTTACTACTGTTGTGATGCAGGTCTACATCTTTGATGTGCATGGCGATGTTGGAGGAGTGGGAGTCTAAACCTTTACAACTAATATCCCTTGACTAGGTCCATTCTTCTAGTGCGTTATTCACTTGGCACTCAGGGTATGCTTTTAACAACAAACATGCATGTCAGTCCTCCACTTGAATCCCTTCAACATCTCTTCATCAGCTTCAACATAGTGTCTGTACTTTAAGCATAATTTACAAGCTCCCCCTGGATTTAAACACAGCTCTCTACCTTTCCAGTTTAAACTCCCACCAGTTCCCCAAAATGCCCTACAATTCAGTCAGATTCAGCCACTTGCACTTGATGATTCCTGTTATCTTTCAAATGCCTTTTTTCCACCTGCAATGTAGGCTCCAATTAGAGGCTAAGTAGAGAACTCAAACAAAAGTTCTAAATATGTAAGACAAAAATAAATTCAGATATAAGGAAAACTTAGATGTATTAAAACTCTCTTGAAGATTTAAATAATCTAATTATATAAAGCCAAAAATCTTGGTGGCTTCTTGTAATCTTTTCACTAATTTTTCTTCATTTAACAGATAACTTCTTTTGAAAATACATTCTCCCTTTCCTCCTCTTTTTAATGCTTGATTCACATTCATTACTCCATTCAGCAATCCCTCTCCCAAAGCTAGGCTTAAAATACTTTGAGTTTGGATATAGCAAAAATGAATCAAATTAAAAAAAAAAGCGATTGATTAAAGAAAAAACAAAAATAATGAATAATACCATTGGAGTCTCCTTCATATTTCTCTATGTATGTGTGTTTGTGTGTGTGTGCATTTGCGTTTTCTAAATTTTCAAACTTGTACATTTATCACATCGGTAATAAGAAAAATATGCCTAAAATTGAAATAATTACCAGGCAGTCAAAAATTTATTATATGTACTAGGATCCACATACATGTTCTCTTAGCATAAAACACTTGGAGTTAAGTGTTACTGAATGCAAATGTGGAGACACCTGCTAGTCAAATGTGTACCCAAACACAGACTCCCTGGGGATTTCCTATATTCTTGCCAGATGTAATTTTTAGATTTTTCCTCTGGTCTAGATAGCATAACCATTGATGAAACACCTAGTAGAATCAGTCATATGACTTTGGGATTCTCTCAGTATCAGTGTTGATAGAATTACATTTAAACTTAACTCTCTTTAACAAGATTTGACCAATCTTCCCACATCTCAGAGTACATGATTGTAAGTGTTTCATTCTTGGCTTCAAGCACCCAGGCTTTCTCTGTCTTTTCTTTTCCCAACAAGTTCCCTGGCTTTGTCCCCACACATCTCTCTATTTATCTCTATGAATGCTACTGCTTTGTTTATAGTATAGGTGACAAGACACAAACCAGGATTTGGAAAGAGTGAGTGGGATGGAACTGACTTTAAGTTGCCTTTTAGGAAATGTGCTATAATTGTAACATTTGATTCTGGCATTTTGTAGCTTGAAAAGACAGATAGCCCCCTCATCTTATGTGATGTGTGAATTCCAGTCGGGTGATTCATCTTGACATGGGAGTTCTTTGCTTCTTCTACTGCAAAAATGTGAGAGAATGAGCGGAGAAGTGTCTCATTCCTTCTCATTTTTCTAAGTAATCTTTATTTTTTTCCCATAGCTGGGAAAGAGATTTTCCGATGAGAAATCTTGAAGTTATGACATAACAAGTCCACGTTTCACAACCCGACTCACTTTTCTGATTGCTCTTTTCTCCCCTACTTCTCACAATTCAAAGTAAATGGTGAGATTACAAGTACAATTAAGGCTCAGGAAAGAGGAAAACTGCATATTATGGCCTTGATAACCCTTCATGGAGGACAAGTCTCAACTTTGCCACAAATTCCAATTTTAGAGTTGGATTCAACAATAATGTGAATAGAAGAAACACAGGAAAGCAGATATGTGTTTTAAAATCATCCTGACCAGAAATGTTTACCTAGAAACATTAGGCTCCAGCGAGATGTCTATCATCTCCTCCTTTGCATATATTCCAGTTTGGGCAGAATAGTCCTTATCTATTATCTAAGTATTTTACAACCTTTTTTTGGAAAGGTCTCCCTGGTCTCACGTACATTAAACTAGAGAGGAAGGCAGTTGATTGCATATTTTTTTAAACTGAAATAGTTTCTGTAGAACAATGCAAATTATATTTATACCATCACTTGCAAAGACGAAGATAAATGGAATTGTCACATCTCCTGGGATTGGCATTGAAAGTCTCTTTGTTTCATGGGCAATACACATATTTTATAACCCAGATAAAGCAATGTGCAAAAGGTAAAACTAAAATTGCTAAAGCAAGTAATGTATCCAGAGGTTAAATATTTTGAATTAAGATAGTATATTTGTACACAGTTTGATTTCAAACAAGTATATAAAAGTCATAAGAATGTGCTGTCCTTCACTTCCAGAGATTCTGTAATAGATAAAATATCACAAGGAAGTTTTCACATCCAACATGTCACTTCTCTACACTTACTAGTATATATCTTTCCAATCTATACCCCATTTCTACCTCCATTTCCATTGCCATTGGTATAGAATTTCACTATTTTTATATTAATAGTCTTCTATCTTGTCTTCTTGCCTTCAGTCAAACTTCTCCAGCTCTTTTTTACAACCACCAAGCCTCCCCTTATGTCTGAATTAATTCAACAAATTAGTGAGATAATTTTTTTAATTGGAAGTGACAAAAACCCAATATAAAAGTATCTAAACTGAAAATGGAATTTATTGAGCCATGCAAATGGGAATGTGAATGGTTGATACAGATCTGGCTCTCAAGCTATTGTTTAACAGGATATGATCAGGACTGTATGAGTCTCTTAATTTCATGAACTTGATTATTTATGCTTGCCTCATTTCTCAGATAGAATCTCTTGATGTGGTAACAAGATGTTTTCAAGAATCCTGGCGCAAAATTCCACTCTACTAAACAACCCCATTAGAAAAGAAGAGGTCTTCCTTAATATATTTTGGGGAAAAAAACACTTGGGAAAAATTATGGTTAGTTCTACTTGGTTTATGTTTCATTGTTAAATAATCAAATGCTATGTCCAGGGGCAGGGGATCATTCAAATGGCTAAATCTGGATTGAGAGCCCAGAACCAGAACTCTATCAAATGTCCAATACACTATAAAAAATGTAGTAAATTAACAGATACATAGAGGAACAATGAAATATGAGAAAAAAGTCAAAAACAACTGGCAATTAAAACCACGTTACAGGTATTCCAGGTATTGATATTATGAAGCATACAGTTTAAACTAACTATATTTACTATGTTCAAGGAGATAAAAGACATAATGGAACACGTAAGCAAAGAACTGAAAATTATAAAAAGAACCAAATGAAAAATATAAATTAGATTAATAACATGATTGGTTTAAGAGGAAATGGGACACAGCTAAAGAAAGAATTTATGAACTGGATATTTCTTTGAAAGGGCATATACAGATTAAGAACAGAGAAAGAAAAAGTTATAAACTAAGGAATAGTGAGATATTTAGAGAATACAGTAAAAAAAAGTTATAGAATATGTGAGATTAGAATGGGTCATAACAACGAGTTGAAGAAATAATGAAGGAGAATTTTTAATACTCAGAAAGGATAATATAATACAGAATTTTAATATAATATTTGCTATAATATTAGTATAAACAGATAATATGTAAAAGATACTATTTGCTATAATATTAGTATAATCAGATAAATGGTATAGGATATTCTTAATGTAGAAAGAAAAAGATTACATATGCAATTGCAGAAATGCAGAAAGAAACAAAAAGCAGTAGCAAAATGGTAAGGTGGTAGGCAAATAAAAATAATTATAGTATATATTTAACAACAATAATTGTAATAGCTTAAGGTTTTAAAAATATAAATTATTAAAATACACAAAAATATATAAAGGCCATATATGACAAACTCACAGCAAACATCATTCTCAATGGTGAAAAAATGAAGGCATTTCCTCTAAGGTCAGGAACAAGACAAGGATGTCATACTCTCACCACTATTATTCAACATAGTTTTGGAAGTCTTAGCAACAGCAATCAGAGAAGAAAAAGAAATAAAAGGAATCCAAATTGGAAAAGAAGTAAAACTGTCACTGTTTGCAGATGGATGACAGGATACTGTACATAGAAAATCCTAAAGACACCACCAGAAAACTACTAGAACTAATCAATGAATTTGGTAAAGTTGCAGGATACAAAATTAATGCACAGAAATCTCGTGCATTCCTATACACTAAAAACGAAAGGTCAGAAAGAGGAATTAAGGAAACAATCCCATTTACCATTGCAACAAAAAGAATAAAATACCTAGAAGTAAACCTACCTCAGGAGGCAAAAGACCTGTACACAGAAAACTATAAGATACTGATGAAAGAAAGCAAAGATGACACAAACAGATGGAGAGATACACCATATTCTTGGATTGGATCAATATCGTGAAAATGAATGTACTACACAAAGCAATCTACAGATTTAATGCAATCCCTATCAAATTACAATAGCATTTTTCAGAGAATTAGAACAAAAAATTTTACAATTTGTATGGAAACACAAAAGACCCTGAATAGCCAAAGCAATATTGAGGAAAAAATGAAGCTGAAGGAATCAGGCTCCCTGACTTCAGACTATACTACAAACCTACAGTAATCAAGACAGTATGGCACTAGCACAAAAATAGAAATATAGATCAATGGAACAGGATAGAAAGCCCAGAGATAAACCCATGCACCTATGGTCACCTAATCTATGACAAAGGAGGCAAAGATATACAATGGAGCAAAGACAGTCTCTTCAATAAGTGGTACTGGGAAAACTGGACAGCTATATGTAAAAGAATGCAATTCGAACACTCCCTAACACCATACACAAAAATAAACTCAAAATGGATTAAAGACCTAAATGTAAGGCCTGACACTATAAAACTCTTAGAGCAAAACATAGGCAGAGCACTCTTTGACATAAGTTGCAGCAAGATCTTTTTTGACCCACCTTCTAGAGTAATGAAAATAAAACCAAAAATAAATCAGACCTAATTAAACTTAAAAGCTTTTGCACAACAAAGGAAACCATAAACAAGAAGAAAAGACAACCCTCAGAATGGGAGAAAATATTTGCAAATTAAATAACTGATACAGGATTAATCTCAAAAATATACAAGCAGCTCATGCAGCTCAATATCTAAAAAACAAATAACCTAATCAAAAAATGAGCAGAAGACCTAAATAGACATTTCTCTGAAGAATACATACAGGTGGCCAAGAGACATGTGAAAAGATGCTCAACATCACTAATTACTAGAAAAGCACAAAACAAAACTACTATGAGTTATCACTTCACACTGGTCAGAATGTCCATCATCAAAAAATCTAGAAATGATAAATGCTGGAGGTGGTGTGGTGAAATGGGAACTCTCTTACACTGTTGTTGGGAATGTAAATTGATACAGGAACTATGGAGAACAGTATGGAGGTTCCTTAAAAAACTAAAAGTAGAACCACCATATGACCCAGCAAACCCATTCCTGGGCCTATACTCAGAGAAAACCATAATTCAAAAAGATACATGCACCCCAATGTTCATTGCAGCGTTATTTACAGTAGCCAAGACATGGAAGCAAACATTAAATGCCGATCAACCAAGGAATGGATAAAGAAGAAGTGGTACATATATATGATGGAATATTACTCAGCCATAAAAAGGAATAAAATTGTGCCATTTGCAGAGATGTGGTTGGGCCTAGAGACTGTCATACAGAGTGAAGTAAGTCAGAAAGAGAAAAACAAATATCATATAATATTGTTTATATGCGGAATCTAGAAAAATGATACAGATGAGTTTTTGCAATGCAGAAACAGAGACACAGATGTAGAAAACAAATGTATGGACACAAGGGGGGAAAGGGGGGTTGGATGAACAGGGATACTGGGATTGACATATACACACTACTAATAGATAGCTAATGAGAACAAATTGTATAGCACAGGGATCTCTACTCAGTGCATTGTGGTGACCTAAATGGGAAGGAAATCCAAAAAAGAGGGGATATATGTATACGTATAGCTGATTCACTTTGCTATACAGCAGAAACAAACACAACATTGTAAAACAACTATATTCCAATAAAAATTAATTAAAAATAGATCTTTCAATGTGGGAAAAAATACACAAAAATAGTGACATAAAAATTAGGAGGTACAATGATGTAAGTTCCTTGTATTGCCCTGTAAGTGGGTAATAAGAACTCACATTTGATTTTGAAAACTCAAACAATCATAGTGTGATTTCCATGGCGACTATAAAAAAATAGTAAAAGGTATAATTTGCAAGGTAATGAGAAAAAATTTGGATTAATAAAAAATAACTAATCAAAATAAAAACATGAGAGTAGAGAAAAAGGAACATGGAATTATTAAGATGATACATTTAATCTCAAATATATCAGAAAATATATAATATATAAATTGACTAAATTATTTGATTGAAATACAAAAGTTGTTGGACTGCCAAAAAAACTAAAAAACAAATTCTGTGCTGTGTGGAAAAGACATCTAAAGCATAAGGATATAGAAATATTTAAAGGAAAAGGATGGAAAAAAGATGTACAATGCAAAAACTAACTAAAAGAAAATTGTCATGCCATATTTATATTAGACAAAGTAGACTTTACAAAAAAGTACTAATGCAGATTAAGAAGGATAAGTTATGATAATAAAAGTGTCGATTAAATGGGTTATCATTTAAATGGGATGATATAACAATCTAAAGCAAAAACTGTCAGAACCACAGTGAGAAATTTTAAAAATCCAGAATCATAGTAAGTGAATTTAATAAATATCTTTTATTAACTAATAACAGAAGTAGGCAACAAAAAGAATCAGTGAGAATGTAGAAAGTGTTACATTATTGAAAAATTTGCCAAAATTTTGACAAAATTTGTCCATATTGCGCACTGTAATGTAAGCTTCAACAAAATTAAAAAAAAATTAATTATGGAATATAGTCTCTGGACATAGTGTTATTACGCTGAAGTCAATAACAACAACAACAAAGAAAAACTTTGAAACTCCCATATGTTTAACACCAGGAAATACACTTCTATGCCATGAGTAAACACAAAATGGCAATTAGAAAATATAAGCTGAGTAATAATTAAAATTCTACATGTAACAAATGTTGTATTTCATTTGTTATGCAACAAATTGTTCCAGCTTCAGCCATTGGAAACTCTCAGGTTGGCGTCTGTGTCCCTATGACATCTCTCAGTCCCATCCTTTTGCTTCTTAAGCATTTCCTTATTTTCTGACATTGGAAGATGCTCCAGGCTCAACTGTACTTTTCCTGTCCCCTCTGTAGAAACATCAATTTTCACCAAGCTGCTCTATATCTATTTCAACTGAGACACACATTTCATTGAGTAAAGTCAAAAGATCTTAATTGCATAACTCAATTATTTGTTGCCAATATATGCACTTGTAACTACTTCCTAGTTCAAGATATAGACCAATTTCTTCACTCTGGAAAGTTCTCTCAAACCCTTTCTCAGGCATGAACTTCCCCTATTCTAATTTCTGTCACCCTATTTGGTTGTGTTGGTTCTTGAATTTCATCTAAATGGAATCATACAGTTTGTACTCTTTTGTTTCTGGCTTCTTTCACTTAACATGATGTTTTTAACATTCACATATATTATTGTATATATCAGTATTTTTATTCCCATATAATAATTCATCATGTAAGTATAACACAATTTGTTATCCTTTCTCCTGCTGATAAGTCTATCAGGCTATCTTTAGGCTTTAGGCCTTTTTTGTTTTGTTTTGTTTTTTGCTGTTATGAATTAATATGACTAGTGTCTTGGTAAACATATTCTCTCACTTAGTATAATGCTTTTGAGATTCATTCATATTGTTGAATGTATCAGTAGTTTATTTCTTATTATTATTGACTACTATTTTATACTATGAATTTACCAGAATTTGTTACTTCATTCACTAGTAGATGGATTGTTTCAGTTTTGAGTAATTATCATTGAAATTTTTATATACATTCATGTACAGCCATTTGTGTGGATATATGTTTTAGTTTTTCATGGGTAAAAACCTAGTTGGAGAGATTTCTGGGTCACATGGTAAGAAATTGCAGAAGTGTTTGCCAAAATAGCAGATTTATTTTGCATTCCCACAATGTATGAGAGTCTCAATTGCCACATATTCTTGTCAGTACATAGTATTGTCATTTTTTTAAACCATTATAATGAATGTGTACCAATATCTCATTGTGGATTTAATTTTCATTTTCCTAATGATTAACGATGTTGAATAGTTTTTCTGGTGCTTGTTGCTACCTTTATCTCCTTCCACAAAGTGTTTGCTCAAATCTTTGACCCATTTTTATATTGGATGATTTTCTTATTAAGTGTGAGAGTTCTTTATAAATTTTGGATACTAGTTATTTATCACATCTGTGTTTTGTAAATATTTTATGTTAGAGTATTGCTTATCTTTTCATTTTAATAACAGTATCTTTAAAAAGCAAAACTTTCTAATTTTGAAGTACAATTATCAATGTTTTCTTGTTTCCTGCTTTTTTGTGTTCTAGGAATGCTTTGCCTATCTCAAAGCCACAAAAATTATCTCTTATAATTTCTTATGTAAGTTTTATAGTTTTTGGTTTTATAGTCAGGTCTGTGGTACATATTTTTCCAGCTTTACTGATATATAATTGACAAATAACATTGTGTAAGTTTAAAGGTGTACAAGGTGATAATTTTATGTACATATATTTTGTGAAATTATGACCACAATAAGTTTAGTTACCATATGTATCACCTCACATAGTTACTTTAGTGTGTGTGTTTGTGTGTGTTTGTGTATGTGTTGAGAACGTTTAAGATCTATTTTCTTAGCAACTTTCAAGTACACAAGGCAGTATTGTTAACTCTAGTCACCATGCTGTACATTAGATTCACCAGAACTTATTTTGTACCCTTTTTAAAATTTATTTATTTATTTATTTTAAATTTTTATTTTATATTGGAGTATAGTTAATTAACATTGCTGTGTTAGTTTCATGTGTACAGTAATGTGATTCAGTTATACATATACATGTATCTATTCTTTTTCAAATTCTTTTCCCATTTAGGTTATTACAGAATGTTGAACAGAATTCCCTGTGCCATACAGTAGGTCCTTGCTAGTTATCTATTTTAAATACAGTAGTGTGTATATATCAATCCCAAACTCCCATTTTTATCCCTCCCCCCACATTCCCCTTTGGTAACCATAAGTTCGTTTACTAAGTCTTTGAGTCTGTTTCTGTCTTATAAATAAGTTCATTTGTATCAATTTTTTTCAGATTCCACATATAAGCAATGTCATATGATATTTGTCTTTCTCTGACTGACTTGCTTCACTTAGTTTGATAATCTCCAGGTCCATCCATGTTGCTGTCAATGGCATTATTTCATTCTTTTTAATGGCTGAGTAATATTCCACTGTATATACGTACCACATCTTCTTTATCCCTTCATCTATGGATGGATATTTACATTGTTTCCATGTCTTGGCTATTGTAAACAGTGCTGCAATACCCTTTGACAAGCATCTCTTCATTTTCTCCAGCCCCCAGCTCCTGGCTATCACCATTTTACTCTCTGTTTCCGTGAGTTTGGCTTTTTTAGATTCCATATATAAGTGAGATTATACAGTATCTTTCTTTCTCTGTCTGACTTACTTCTGTAGCATAATGCCCTTAGGCTAATCTATGTTGTTGCAGATGGTAGGATTTCCTTCCTTTATATGACAATAATACTCTTGTGTGTGTGTATTTGTACATTATTACATTTCAATCTCTATTCACTTGTTGATGAACACTTCAGTTGCTTCCAAGTTTTGACTATTGTGAATAATGGTACAATGAACATGGGGTGCAGATGCATCTTTAAGATAGTGATTTCATTTCTTTTGGATATATATACAGAAGTGAGATTGCTGGATCATATGATAGTTCTATTTTTAATTTCTTTAAGAACCTCCATACTGTTTTCCATAGTGGCTGAATCAATTTACATTCCGACCAACAATGTACAAGCGTTCACTTTTCTCCACATCCTCACCAACACTTGCTAATTCTTGTCTTTTTGATAAAAGTTACTCTAACAGGTGTGAGGTGATATCTCATTGTGGTTTTGATTTGCATTTGCCTGATGATTAATGATGTTGAGCATCTTTTCATGTTGGCTATCTATATGTCCTTTTAGAAAAAAATGTGTATTTAGATCCTCTGCCCATTTTTAACCTAATTGTTTGTTTTTCCTATTGAGTTACACTAGTTGTTTGTATATTTTGGATATTACCTACTTATCAGATATAGGATTTGCAAATGTTTTCTCCCATTCAGTAGATTGATTTTTTATTTCATTGATGATTTCCTTTGCTGTGCAGAAGTTGTTTATTTTTATGTAGTTCCACTTATTTTTGCCTTTGATGCCTTTACTTTTAGATTAAGGTCCAAAAATTCATCACCAAGATTGATGACAGGGAGCTTACTGCCTATGTTTTCTTGTAGGAATTCTATGATTTCAGGTCTTACGTTCCAATATTTAATCCATTTTGAGTTAATTTTTGTATATGGTGTAAGATAGTTGTATAATTTCATTCTCTTACATGTTACTGTCCAGTTTTCACAACACCAGACTGTTTACTCATTTTATATTCTTGCCAACTTTGCCTTAAATTAACTGACCATATATGAGGGAGTTTACTTCTGGGCTATCTATTCTGTTTCATTGATCTATGTGTCCGTTTTTATGTAAATGACTTATTGTTCTGATTACATAGCTTTGTAATATTGTTCAAAATCAGGGAGTGCAATGTCTCCAGCTTTCCTTTCTCAAGATTGTTTTGGCCATTCGGTGTCCTTTGTGATTCCATATGAATTTTAGGATTGTTTGTTCTTTTTCTGTAAAAAATGCCACTGGAATTTTAATATGAATTGCATTTGATTTGTAAATTGCTTTTTGTAGTATGGATATTTTAACAATATTAATTCTTCCAATCCATGAGCACAAAATATCTTTCCATTTATTTTTGTCTTCTTCAATTTCTTTCATCAATGTCTTATAGTTTTCAGTGTAAAGGCCTTTCACCCTTTCACCTCCTTGGTTAAATATATTCCTAGGTTTTTTTTTTTTTTGGATGCAATTGTAAATGAGGCTGTTTTGTTGTGGTATCCTTGTTTGGTATTTTGGTATCAGGGTAATCCTGGCCTTGTAAAATGAGTTTAGAAGTATTGCCTCTTTACAATTTTTTTGGTATTAATTCTTTGAATGTTTGGTAGAATTCACCAGTAAAGCCATCTTGTCTTGGACTTTTGTATTTAGGAAGGTTTTTGATTACTTATTCACTCTCCTCACTAGTAATTGGTATATTTAGATTTTGTATTTCTTCATGACTCAGTCTTGGAAGGTTGTATGTTTCTAGGAATTCATCCTTTTTTTCTAGGTTGTTTAATTTGTTGGTGTATTATTGTTCATAGTCATCTCTTAGGATCTTACGTATTTCTGTGGTCTCAGTTGTAATGTCTCTTCTTTCATTTCTGATTTTAATTTTTTGAACCCTCTCTCTTTTTTCTTAGTAAGTCTAGCTAAAAGATTTATCAATTTTCTTTATCTTTATGAAGAGCCAGCTTTTCATTGATCTTTTCTATTTTTTTTTTAGTCTCTATTTCATTTATATCTGTTCTGAACCTTGCTATTTCCTTCCTTCTACTAACTTTGGGCTTTTTTATTCTGCTTTTCCTAGTCCTCTGAGGTGTAAAGTTAGATTGTTTATTTAAGATTTTTCTTTTTCCTTGCAAAAGGCATGTATCACTATGAATTTCCCACTTAGAACTGATTTTGCTACATCTCATAAGTTTTGATATGTTGTATTTCCATATTAGTTTGTCTCAAGGAATTTTCTATTTCTCCTTTGATATTTTCATTAACCCATTGGTTGTTCAGTAGCATGTTGTTTAGTCTCCATATATTTGTGATTTTTTCCAGTTTTCTTTCTGGAATTGATTTCTAGTTTTATACCATTTTCATAGGAAAAGATGCTTTAAATGATTTCAATCTTTTAAGATTTATTAAGACTTCTTTTGTGGCCTAACATGTGATCTATCTTGGAGAATCCTCCATGTGCATTGAGAAGAATACATATTCTGCTACTTTTAGATGAAATCTTCTTTATATATCTATTAAGTCACTCTATTCCAATGTTTTGTTTAAGGCACATGTTTCCCTTATTGGTTTTCTATCTATTTGGATGATTTATCCATTGATGTAAGTGGGGTATTAAATTCCCTAATATTATTATAATACTGTATTTTTGTCCTTTTACATCTGTTAAGATTTATTTTATATATTTAGGTGTTCTTATGTTGGGTGCATAAATATTTACAATGTTATACCATCTTGTTGGATTGACCCCTTTATCATTATGTAATGCCCTTTTTGTCTTTTCTTATAATCTTTGTTTTAAAGTCTATTTTTCTGAAATAAGTATAGTTACCTCAGCTTTATTTTGCTTTCCATTTACATGAAATGTCTTTTTCTATCCCCTCACTTTTGGTCTGTGTGTGTCCTTACTGTAGTGAGTTTGTAGACAGTGTATAGATGTAGATGGGTCTTATTTATTTTTGCTCATTTAGCCACTTTATGTGATTGACCTTAAATTTTTGACAGCTATTATCAAATCCCATTAGGAAAATATTTACCTTATCTAATACTATAAAATGCAATTGCTTCTAAGGAGATATCTTCTCATGCACCATAAGTTTTTTCTAGGATAAGGTGAATTCTGTGGTCTCAAGATACCTTCCTTTGCCACAGTAAAATTATCTATGTTTAAACCAGTCATCCACCACAAGCCTTGGAATGAAAGTCAGTAATCTGGCAGTACTTAAAGAATGTTGTATCATTATTGGCATTTTTAGCCAAAGTGAGATTTCTCCAATCCATAGGTGTCTACTTCAAGAAGTATGTTCATTTTTCCTACCAATGGCCTTTCACTAGAGAGAGCAGAAGACACTCAGTCCATAATAGGCTGAGATCTCTTACTAGTAAATGGTAATCATTAAGTGTTTGGCACACATAGGCCAGTGACTGTGATCTTTAAAGTTAGTGAGCAAATCCCCCCCAGTATGTGACAACCTAAGCCCTCCTAGTATATCATATGCATACCGTGACTGGTAGTTTTAGAAGGAACAAAGAATGCAGTAAAATATAATCAGTTCTTCAAAATTGATATGTTCTAAAAAATACCTTTTTATTTATACTTTCTCTCCACAGCATAATTCTCAGAATAAATGGTGAAATCTAGGCATTAAAAAATGAGGTAATAAAGTTCCCCGCCACCCTGAGCCTTTCTTATAAGCCTGAGCATCTTCTATTACTCTCACTCAGTAATTCTCACTGACTGAATTTCCTTTTTATATGAGTACCAGAGAAACCTCCCCAATGATAAGCCAAGAGTTTCTAGGGATTAGGTTAAGAATCTAAGATTTGTCTTATTTTTGTTTATTTGCTTGTTTTACCAGTAAGAATGTGACTACTATAGCTCTGGTCTAACTTTTTTTGTAGCCTACACCCACTCTCCTCAGTCATTTCTGTTCATATCAGTATGTTGACTATTTAATATGTACTTATATTTATGCTAAAAGCTTGGAGATACAAAGATGAATAAAATAATTTCTCTTCCCACAAAGAGTTCATAGGCATGGGAGACATTCACGTATAAAAACAGCTACTCAGGATCACCAGTAAAATTCTTCCCTTCTCACACTCATATAATTCTAGGAGCAAGTAGAAATACAAAAGGTCCTAAAGTCCACTGTAAATATTCACTTACAAGGAAAAGAAAAAAGTACTTTTTCTGTGTTATCAGTGCACTTTCAACTCAAGATAAACATAAAATTTTCTAGCTGGAAAATTTACAAGTTTAAAATAATGTATTCTTCAAAAGATTATATATTTTCTGTTAGATATGTTTTCAAAGTCATTAATTTAAACTGAAAATGTTTTGTACTGAATATTTGTAAGTTGCCAATAAAATAATTTTAGCCATATTACTGTTTTTAAACAAGCAAACACTTAAAATTTTCTTTCATGGTTTTATGAATAGAATTTTATTTTTACATATAGATATTCATCTTAATTTTTTAAAAAATTGAAACTGATCGTATATTCTATGACCTGATCCTTTACTGAAATGTACAACTTTATTGTATAAAATAGATGTATTTACATAGGCTAAAACATAGGCTAAAACAGGACACCCTACAACTCTCAGTTTTGCCTAAGGCTGATTTAGCCACACCCAAAGTTTAACCCAAGTTTCTCATGCTTAATTAAACTTAAGGCAAACTTATATAGATCTAATTTAATCAAGCATCCATCTGCCCCCCCCCCACCCCCCGCCTTCATCCAGTCACCATATCTAGGTTTGGATCATGCAGTATAAATGTGGTTTCCAGAGACCCATCCCTAGAAAGAGGGAAGAGATGGGAGACATTGTGATAAACTGAATACACAACCAGTAAGACATCAACTTGATTTCCCTATTTGGAGGGTGAAAAAATCTTTTGCTTTTCCCAGGAGATTCCAGTTTTATACATAATATTCACATGTACTTATTAACAGTATCCTCTTTCACTGTTAAAGACAATATGTTGCTCTGAACAATAATTATTTGATAAGTTTAGGCTTTACTTACATGGTATAAATTGACTTTTTTATCCTAGACTTTTTTTTTTTAATGATTATTAGGTTTGGGCCATAAAATGAGGTTGTTTCTAAGATTTCAGTTTATCAAGTGCATAAGTAATGCCTATAAGTATATGCAGATTAAAATTTAGCAAAAATATAAACTCACATTTTCCCAAAATATTTACATGTAAATCGAGACAAGAAATAATTATCCAGTTCTTTAAAACATTTATAACTTATGACCAGTAAGATAAAGCATTGAGATCCTACATAGTTTATTTCACTGATTTTCTATATTTCAGGAGGCCATGTTGACTTTTTAAGGTATATTTTCAAGGTTTTTATCATGGGTATCCCTATTTAAAAACAACTCTCATTTGAATACAGAGAATGGACATCTTATTTAAAGAAATGGGAACTAGAGGTGAAACTTTTCTGGAAAGGATGTGCCAGTTTAAGAAATAAATAGAATTTTAGCCTGTTTGTTACTATGCTTCAAGTCCAGCACAGGCTGATATAACAATGGAAGATCTAGTATTAATTATTCATGTGAAATCATTGATTTTGGCATACATGTTAAGCACAGGGAGGAGGAAAGAATCAAGATAGAATGTCTTCTAAGTAGACATTCCTTAGAAAATTGTTTTGCAAACTTTGAAAGAGGTGTTGGCAGCTTTTTAATAGGTGCTAAAGATAGAAGTGTCAGAGTATACCTCTCCTGTGCTCGGAACATCATTATCTGAGAAGACCTGGGTTACGATTATGAAACTCACGGTGAAAAATTTGTCTCCCTGATCATAGAACTGTGTACATTTCACTCTGGTTTCATTTTCTTACTGAAATGCCAAGAGGAGAGGAGAGAACCATATATGCAAATTGAAACCAAAATATAAACAAGGATTCAGTCCCATGGTACAATCCTCAGAGGAATGAAAATGCTAGGAAGAAAAGACGTTTATGAACTCCATGTTCAGTGGAAGCAGGCTACAAAAGAGTTTAGCTGTCCTTCTAGAAAACAAAAATTAATTTGCTTTGGCCAAATTAAAATTAATTAAAATTATGCAATGTTGCCCTTGTGTTAATTTTAACGGTGAGGTTGTTGTGATTTAAGGCTACAATTAGTTCTAGTGTTTGAAAGAGAAGCTCTGTAATCGAGACAGGACATTTTAATAATCCTGGTTATAAACATTTAATACATCATCTTTAGGGACTCACAAACACATTGTAATTAACTTTTACAACTGAAATAAATCAGATTGCATTAGCATATTGCAAAGGAAAAAATCATTTGCATGATTGAAAACAGCTTCAGAAAATTATGTATAACTGGCTTTGTGCAAACACCAGCATAACTTTTACCAGGTTTCTTATATGGGGATTATTTTTAACAAGTACAGTTTAGGATTCTTCAGCTAATTATAACTTTCACCATAAAAGGAAATATCCTAGTTTTGAAGAAGCAGCAAGAGTCATTCTGTGGTCAGTAGGACTATGTCCAATCTTATTGTAAACTAATTGGGGAATATTCAAATAAAAGTATAATGTGTATACTTTGTCTGTAGATACTTCTATGCTATGAACAAGTAATTTGGTCAGGAGAAAAGAAATCTTATTCATGCGTTATTCTAGTATCTAGTATTAAAATCATTAGCAGAAAGAAGGATGCTAATATTGGACTCACAAGTGTTCCTTTGTCCATCACCCAATCTGTTTCATAGACTCCAATGCCTTCTTGACTGGTCGAGCTGTGACTGTTAAAATGACAGTCTGCCTGGCCACTCTGAAACTGAGCCAATGGAATAAGTTCTTATTAAATATTGGCTATTATTTTTACCAAAAATTTTCAGGTCAAGAGGACAAGTTGGATATACTCTTCATCGTTTGGCTCTGGTCAATCATTTTGTCTATTGAGTGATCCCTGGTGCCTGAGTTGTTGTTAAAAGCACAGATTCTGTAGTCATATTTCCTAGGTTTGAATCCTAGTTCCATCACTTAGTATCTGACATTGTGTTCCATGCCTCAGTTTCTCCATCTGTAAAATGAGGATAATAAAGTATGTATTGAAAAGTACTCTTGTGAGGAATAAGTGAGATAATGCATGCCATTTATCTTAGAATGATGTCTGGAATATTCAATTAGTAAGCACTCAATAAATATTAATGATTATCATTGTCATTATTATTTCTGTGGGCTACCCTTCAGTCAGTGCCTAAGCAAAGAGAAGAATCAATTCATTATTGTCTGGAAGCTAGTGACTTTCCTGCATAGAATTTAACCAGGGCTTTACCAAATACACAATTTCCATTCATTAATTCAATTAATATTGTGCCTCTACTATGTACAAAACATTATCAGATTTGCAAGGGACGACATGGTTGTGACATTGGTATTGAAGACAGAATAGACACAGCAGAGTCTGGGATCAATTAACTGGTCAGAAGTCTCACCAAGTTATAAAATCAGGGTGAGGGGCATGGCAAGTTTAGATTTCAGGTGTTTAGGCAAACAAGTAGAGGCCCACCTTCCACCCTTCCCTAACCCTCCCTCCAAAAGGGAAACAGATAAAAAAACTAACAATCCCCAAGTAGAGTAGGACAAAAGTCAACATTTATGGATCAATCTTTGGTCAGAAGAAAGGAAGCAGGGTACGGAGTGTTGTTGAGAATACTCTGAGTTGCATTGCGGCTCTGTTCCCAGGACAATTCCTTTCACTCTACTAGGTCAGATCAGTGATTAACAGTTAAATGACAAGTATAATGACAGCATTTTGGAAGGAGTTGGATTCTGGGTGAAAGGCAGGTTAAAGCTGGTCATTGTGATATGAAGTAAGACAGAGATAGTTGATTTTCTTTTTGGCAGAGTTTTTTACAAAAAGAGATAACTGGTTTCTCTTCAAGTATTTCTATTCAGATTTCCATTTAATCTTGATTATAGAAATGGACCATGAATGAACTGGAAATACATTTCACTCTTAAAAATTCTTCTTCATTTGAGTCTTTGCTTTGAAGGAAGAAGAGGGGTCCCTCTATTCTGTCCCTTTTTTGGGGAAGTACCTGGACTCTTCTAATGGGAAACTTTTTATTTCTCCTGAGGCTATAGTTTATTGACTTAAAAGAGCAGTAGCTTAATTAACAGACAAAATGAAGCCTATTGCATAATTAACTAGACATTTACCTAAAATCAATAATCTAATTGCCACACCTACATAGGGGATAATGTTCATCCTATTGAAAACAATTCATTTGTAGCTACGTGTTAACAGGGTGATTGGTGGTTTAAGAGACTAACCCGATCTGTAAAGTGATAATTCATTGAACAATCAATTAATCTCTTTAGTACTACAAATATAAACAACAAAGGAAGAACGACAGTGTGTCTGCTTATGAAAGGTCAAGTTTCACAGACTCCCATACTGAATTCTTTCTCAATCAGCAGGAAGATGTGTAGGCAATGAATAAAAATTTTATTTTAACACTATCCCCTGGACATGGAACTTTCATGGGGAGCTAATAACATGCAAAATATTTGTAAATATGTAAAACAGTTTAGACTGGTATCCTGTCTTTATAATGGATTCCTACTCTAAATTGTGTTTACCTTTTGACAGATACCCATCAGCCTGTCCCAAATGGTTTTGGTATACCCAGCTATATATATATATACATACTCTCTGGGCTTTTAGTGCAACAGAAGGAAGAATCATTTTGTATCTAGGAGAATGAATTATTACATTTATCTGAGAATATGGGGTCAATGTCAAAAAGCTTTAAGGTTTAGGTGGAATTAAGTATCCCACAGTCTGCATGATTGTCCAAAGTTTATTTTAATCTTATCACCCTGCATAATTGGATATGACGTTTCCCAAATGTAAGGTACTCCCTGTTTTATAACTGTTCTTAAAGAATTTCATTGCTTAAAATAGTGTCATAGCTTAGTATGACACTTGCATCTATCTTCAAACTTGACTATCATTTAAAAATTCCAGCATTTATACCAAGATAGTTCAACCCGCTAGAAACATAAACACTATAATAATTATATCAACCTGTGTCTAGGTAGGAAGAACAATTTAAATATTCTAACCATTTCTAAGACTTGGACTCAGTGTCTTTACAAACTTCATAAAATGGGTGTATATATGCTGAAGGGCAAATAGAGAGGTGATTATGGAAAAACACAGTATGCCAAGCTGATTCCATGAAAAGAAATTTCTAGGTTTTAGACCAAGGGTTTTAACTTGGGGTTCTAAGCACAGTCATTCTTCATTTGGGCTTCTAGAGCAAGGGGCCTATGAAATTGCACGGACAAAAGTTGCATCTTTATTTTCACTGATTTCTAACTGAAAGGTAGCATTCCCTTTCACTATGAATGTGGATAAAACATCATAACAGCACTAACAATACTTGTGAAGTGTCACCAAGAGATATCACAGATATGTTCCTACTATATTACATGTGTCACAGATAACTCACAATATCATGTATGCTCAATACTTCTTTGTGTTTTTTTTTTTTAATAAATAAGTGGGGGTTTTTTTAACTTTTTTTTTTTTTTTTAATTTGGCTGCTGCTGGCTTGCAGGATCTTAGTTCCCCTACCAGGAATTGAATCCCAGACCTCAGCAAGTGAAAGCGAGGAGTGCTAACCACTGGACCGCCAGGGAATTCCCACTCAATACATCTTTGAACGATGGTAGATGGTAGGTATGAGACCTGTCACTAGATCTCATTATTTACTATCCTAACAAAGAAACATGTATATTATGGTATGATGAGTTTGTCTTTTTAACATTTTAATGATTGTTTTTTAAAATGCATTTTGTATCCTTTTTTAAGATCACTTTTTTCTGAGACAGATTCACAGGCTTCATCAACCTCCCAAAAGAATCCACAGGCAGATTTTTTAGAAAGACACCTGCCTTGGACCCCTGCATGGTGCCGACCCTCCCCATATAGTGCACAAGGCAGGTATGTTCATGGATCAGGGACCATTTCCCTGAGTGCGGGCTCAGACTCAGAATCCTTTTTATCCAAGCACTATCACCAACTATAAACACAACTATTATCCACTGATGGTTCCTCTAAGTCTTTCATTCCCATGAGAACCATCTGAGGTAAAATTTTCTGCAGTGTTTGTAACAATGGCTATCATTTATTGAGTACCAGGTACTTTACATATTATCTCACCTAGACTCACCACAATCCCATGAAGTGGATGTTATCATTGAATAGATGTGAAAAGTAGCTTAGAAGGTAACAGAGCCAGTTTTCTAAAATCTCTGCTTCTTCCAGTATCCTAACACCAACAACTGAATTTTTTTGAGAGAAGTAATAAGGTCATATATGTTCATAGACCCGTATGTTAGCCAATAGATAATGACATAAAATATATGTTTTATCATTATCATAATATGTGGCTCTTACCAGTCAAACCGCCCTGTGGCTTTGTATGATAGTTATCTGATGCTTTATTATTGTTATTGAAAACAAAAAACAGATGATTAAGAGAGAAATCCAAAGCACTAAGAGTGAAAGGTATGTTCTAGTTAGAAGACGTTGTCATGTCTTGAGTGCCTCTCTTTAGGTAGAGCTTTTGTGCTTGGTACTGAGGTGTCAAGGAGTTGAATAAAAGTATTCCTGCCTTCAAAGGGGTAATGGATGAAGGAGAGACTGCCAAAAACTATCCAAAATAAAAGGTAAAATGATAATTAGAGCTGAGGTTTATGGAGTATCACCATATGTTAAATATTTTTCTAAGAGATTTATATGTACTAAACCATTTAATTCTCAAAATAATTTCAAGAGCTAAGCACTACTCTTATTTTCCCCCTTGTACACATGAGGAAACTAAGGCAAAGAGAGGTTAAGTTAGTTGCCTAAGGACACACAGCATATGGTGGCCGAGCTGGGATTCTGACCAGGGGACATGCTCTAAACCCCTGCCATTCATAATGAACCAAATGTTCTTAGTGTGGTGGCACCAATAATGAAGGAAGAATGGATTCTGATTGAAAAACCAACGATCGTTTTCTCAACCTGTGTGTTATATACGCTTGAACACTTATTTGACTTATTTGACTCAGTAGATATTCCCTGAGTCTCTATTATGATGGTATTAGCTGCATCTGAATGATGCATCATTTCTGCTGTTACAGAGATTTTTAACCATTTCCTATCTGACCTGTGGAAGAAAAGAGCTGATTAAGGGTATCAAAGGGCAATTTACATTTTGTGTAAATATTAAAAATTCCCATGAACATTTTCCGTTGAAAATGTGGCCAAGGCAATTTTAAATAAGGAGATTATCACTCAGGAGGAAAAATCCCAATGACTTTGGGAGGTATTTAAATATGTTCACAATGGGAGTCTCCTCCCACATTCATATACATTGATTTTTTTACATAAATTTTTGAAATTTTAGAGACAGATTTAGAGTAAGGATAGAGCATTGCTTAAATGATTTATTTATTTATTCACATTTTTAGGATTTTTATGTTACGTTATACTTGGAGGTAAGAGAAAACTTAAGTCCAAAATAATGCTGTTTTCATTGATTCCCAGTGTTTTTGTTTTTGTTTTCTTTCTTTCTTTCTTTTTTTTTCCTTGAGAAGTCATTTCTCTACTCAACTAGGGAGAGTTTATTTTTTATTATTTAATTTTTAACTTATTTTATGCTTGTTCCTAATATAATTTAAAGCATTTAAATAATTTTGGCCACTGGAATGCCTTTTTAAGAGGCATGTCCTTCGTTTTTCCATTGGGTTTCTGAAGTCATCTATGTTGACTACATTGCTGCTATTATCCAATTTATGATTTTTCTCCTTTTAAGAGTGTACTCAATAGAATGCCCTACTAATGGTAAAAAACTAATTTTCTACCTTGGAGTTGGTTAACAGCTCAGATGGGTCCTTCAGGAGTCTATGTTCAGGGTATATATCAGACTAAGAATTTTCACAATATAGTTCAAGTGTTGGAATAGAATAGTATTTACTCATGTCTAAATAGGTATCTATTTCTGGACTACAGTGGAATGTGAGATCCTCCAAATTTTCAGTGTTAAAATTGTAACAGAGAAGTCAGGCAAAGACCTGGTAAGGATAGGAGCCATGGGCAGGAGTTGCCAAGTCAAGCCAGAACAAATACCAGATTAGTCTGAAATTAGAGTTTAGAAGAATTGATGAGATCAAGCAAGACAAGAGAAACTATAATTTGTACACTGGAGGCCCAAGCAAATTTGTCTAGTCAGGATTCCGGAATAATGAAGCCTTTTTTCAAAATCCACAGACCAGCACATGGGAATGTTCCCCTGATGGATATTGAAATCTTTGTATTAAAAACTCCCTCTACTTTCTTTTACTTTGAATTCTCCTTAACTTGTCAGGGCACCCCACATCTTTGCTGGAAAAAAAACTCTGCAATTTCCTTTGACTCCTTGAAAGTAGACAAAAGGTAGGTTCCTGATGTCAGAGAAGCTGGAGTGGGAAAGTTCCAGGAGGGGAAAAGCAGCCCACACAGGTGGACCTCATTGCTTTTTTTTATCTATAAAGGGACTAGTTAGCATTGAGATTTCTTTTAAAATAGAATTTTTACTTCACCTCTCAAACTTCCCTTGATAGTTTGTTTCTAATAGTTTGCCCATTATCAATTCTGGCCTTACCTTTTCTAGAGGACCATTGTCTTACTGTATTTAACCCTTTCTAGGTTTTGCTTCCTCTTCTCTGTGTCTTACTTTGATTCCATTGGACTTTAACCAGCCATACACAAACATCCTAGCTAATCTTTCCAAATTAGCACAGCACCAGCTCTGGAGGCTCTCATTAGATGTGCAGCTGAGATTTATCAGATCTCATTTGCCTAATATGGAGCCTAACTTTGGGCACCTGGCCCTTGCAGTAGGGGGTAAGGGAGAATAGGAACCGGTCTTTTGTCACTGCTATGCAGACTCACTAATTTGCTCCGCCTAATAAAATTACAAATGAATACAGCTTTATTCACATTGCCTTTATAGGTTATAATAACCTTGATACCCCATAACCTCCTGCTAGCTGAATTAATCAGATCATATTAATATTTCTTCTTACTTTCTTTTAACTGGTTCTTCTCTTAATTAAAGGGGCCAAAGATGTAAACAGGGTAGGTGACTAGAAACATAGCGTCAGGTTATAAACAAGGCTCATTAAAAAGATGGATGTTCAGGCAGACGGCAAAAATTGCTTACTTCGCAAGTGTACATTTTGTAATTTCCTGACGACTAAAAGAACTAATGCCAAATCCCAACCCCTCCCTTTTTCACATGTATAAAAGATGATAATTTTTGAATGCTGGGGTGGGAATGGCAAAACCGAGGAACCTATTCATCAACTAGAATAAGGTCTTTCACATTACGATTCTGCTCCTTTCCGACGAGGCTCCAAATGTGAAATATATTTGAAAGTGGAGGAAAGGAGAAAAAACAATAAAAATCAGGAAATGATTTAAGAAGAAAAAAAAGATGAGGAACTTTAAAAAGAGAACATCAAATGTATTAAACCACAGCTAAACTTGAAAGAGAAAATGAGGGATTTCTTAAAAGACTGATAAATCTTCTGAACTTGCACATATTCAAGGATGCCTAGGGCCTATACACATGGATTTGTTTGCACACAGAGGGCAATGGAGAGCTTAATCTTTATGCATGAGAACAATAGTTGTCGAAGTGGACAGTCCACGGTATCAAGCTTACACAAAGTTATAAGTACAAAAATCCAGTAGATCTGGAAATGGTATGATTTAGGAAATTTAATTCAAGTGTATCTTCTATTGTTGTAAATACTTTGTACCCACGTGTACATTGAAATGATGGTGCACCTATACAATGATGATAAATAAATCGGTTCAGATAGATGGAATGATTTTTTTAATATTATACATGTATTAGATAAAATTTATATGTTATTTATTATGTATTTATAATATATAAATATTTATATGTATAATACTTTTTTTATTGGTATACTCACACACATATAGATGCTCATTCAGTTCTGGTCCTCATTTTCGAAACTTTTGCTCACATTCACTTCACCTAGCGAGATGGCACCAGCATTTTTATTCTCACAGCAATTACTAGCAAAGCCAAAGCCTCCAATTTCCTGTCCTTCCATCTCCCTTCTCAACAAGAGAGAAAGTCATTCTGACAGAATGATGCACAGCACGACCAGGCAAGACCTCGCTCCTTCATGAATAAATTAGAGATGAAAGTTTAACTGATCCCCTTGCATTTTTATGGAGGGACCTCATCCTAATTTACCTAAATGCTTTGAGTAGAAGGAAAGAAAATGTAAGAGGCTAAGGTGGAAAGGTTAAAATCCGTGTTTAAATGGAGGTTTCTTTTTTTCAACACATCACAACACACGGATGCCTGCAACTGTACTGATGTTTCCTTACAGTCCTCAAATGTTTAAGGGAGAAACCAAAGAAAGGAAGAATTTTTTTTTCCCCTGTCACTATTGCTTTTTATATGAGCTGCTGCAGGTGTGACCAATAATTCTTAGTTCAAGAAATTCTGCACAGATAGGTTATATATATATATAAAACGCAGGACTGGAGACTCTGAACAATCTGTATTTAAGATATTATTTTTCTCAATGGAGCTCAAACTGTGTGCAAATGGCATTTTTTTTTCAAGCACTTCTAGGATATGCTTCAGTGAGTGACCTATTTCAGTGTGTTCCCCACCAATGCATTTTTAGTACTAGGCCGGTGTGCCTGGAGATGGGGGGGCAGGGTATGGTTGAAATACTAGGTTTTCCCATATAGGAGCAGACCAGTGGGCTAATGGTTTTGGAATCCTGCCTTTGGCGGTGGCCATTACCTGATGCTTCAGAAGCCAGGAATGAATTTGCATGACCCCAACCCTTAAGATGTCCCCGGTGGAAAAATAGGAAATTGGCAAGTAGAATCATTTCACGGAGGTGCTGAAGTTGTCATTCCTAGAAATCTTTGGCTTCAGCTCTGTGTTTGGTGAGTTCACCTACAAATGTATGAACTGTTCCTGTTTGCAATTGACCATTTTATAGGGAGAAGAACCCTATACTCATTCTTAGTCTTCCTTGACGTTGGCTCTTGAAAAGGTTACTAAATACCATGTCCTAATAATATTGGGGTTGATTGTGCAAACTTGTCAGGCATGATTGAACCAGTGAGGAATAATACTTTTAAAGAAGGGTCAATGAAGGAAATTAAATCATTTCAATCACTGTTTTTTAATGGCAGTTTAATATTCACTTGTAAAACTGCAGAGGAAAAATAGAGGCAAGTCTATTCATTTTGTAATTCCACTATTAAAACTTAACCAAATATTCTGAAGATTTAAATATGTGTTTTATGTTTTAAATTATGTTTTCCTAGCATAAAATCATTTTGACATCTCACTGCACTTTGTCCTAATAAGGAAAACTCTAGTCTGTGGCACACCACATAAACATTTTTATAGAAAGCCTTTTGATTTTACTTGAGTTTTTCGTAATTGTCATATCCGTTTCAAAAATAAATAAACCTCAAGGATAAAATATACTATTTTCATCCCAGTGACTCAATTTTAGTAACCATTCTAATTTAGTGTTAACTAAAAGCTCTCTGTGTGACTGGAGATTCTTATTTCACATTGTGTTTTTTGCTAATATGACTAAAGTTTCTGAAATATTTACCACAATCCACCATTAAAATTTCTGACAACATCTTAATTAGCTTTTGGGTGCACCCAAGATGATTTCTACTAAACAGAAGACAGCATTTTCAAAGAGTCCCACAGACTAGCTGTGTGTATTTTTTTAATGTTAAAACTATGTTTTTTTCCCTCTTCTTTTGATCATCTTTCTGAAATGGACTGTCTCTCTTTCCCTCTCACCATTTGTCATTAGAGGAGTGTAATTTCAAGACCCTTTTATTCTACTTGCAACTTCCTCTAAACAAAAGGACACAATGAATAAACACAGGAGATAAGACAGTTTCTCCCTCCTCCCCGCCCACTCCCTTCCCTTGAATCTCTTGAGCTGCCAGAACCGCTTTAGTCCTTCAAATATTGTCCTGAATTAGTATCCACGCTGATATAGGAGGCAAGAGTGTATGATAATAATAAACACCAAAAGGGGTCTCAACTGTATTATGTGTATTGATATATATTTTTTCTAGTACTTTTGGCAAAGCTATCTTGCTGACTATACTGATGAAGGTTGCAAGTGATTGTATGCGTTTCTGTGAAAGATAAATGACCTTCCTTCCCAAGGACGCTTGGCCAGGCCTTAATCCTGAGTGTGTGTGTGTGTGTGTGTGTGTGTGTGTAACTGTTTTTTTGAAGGCCTGACAAGGCATCTTGATCATTTCCTCATTTTGAGTCCTACCCACAGCCTCGCACACGGCCCCCCTCTCTGAAATGTTATTATTCTGTCGTGAGGCCTTCTTCGGCCAGGATGTTACTTCATTTCCACGTTTTGTCTCAGCCTGAATGTGAATGATGCTCTTTCAGCAATATACAGCCGCTTAAACTCCCTGCTGCTGGCTTACATAAATATACAACACCCGTCTCGCCCTATAACTCACTTTAGGCCTGGAAAAATAGTGACTTCCTTTATTGGTCAGATTCTCTCGCAATTCCCAACAGCTGTATGTTCTCACCTCTGAGGATCCTTATCTTCAAGTTTCCATTTGTCTCAGCACTATTCCAGTGGATTGCCAATAAAAATGATTCCCATTTTTATAACCCTTGAGAACACAGGAGCTGGCTTTCCAGAGAAACTGATTTCCCCCACACAAATAAACAAAAAAAAAACCTTCCTAAGACTTACCAAAAAAGGGTGTTTTTTTGTCTTAGGAGAGATGGCCTTAAAATTGAGTGAGTTGGGGGATTCAGGAAAATGTGAAGTGTGGTCTTGAAACACATTAATTATATTCAAGAAAATCTGTGTTTATTTTCTTCCTCGAGAGAACAAGTTGGGAGATATGGCATGTAATCATTAAAATAACACATGTTCAGAGGTGTATTTAATACCCATAGATGTAAGAGACTATACCGAAAAGGAATACCACATTCATATTACATTTGTTACTTTATCTTCATTAAGAAATTTAATTACTTCCCTATGCCTCTAAATTGAGAGTGATTTTAAAATGGGTGGGTTCTTTGAATTTATTTATTAAAGGAGATGTTGTAGGAAAGAAAAGAAAAGTGCTTTTGAAATTGAAATTGCTATGCAGTTGAATGATAATACAACCGCTGAAGGCGCTTAATTTAGTTACAGACTCCAGTGAGTCGTGGACTTGAGCAAGAGCTCTGATGCTTACTGATGTGGAATTTGGGACAACTTAATACCTGTCTCTGAGCCTCAGTTGCTACATCTGTCAAATGGGGGCTAAATCCCTCCCTCTCATGATGTTTGAGAATGAAGAAAGAAGAGATGAACTAACCAGTAAAATCCAAAGTGCTCTACAAACAGAAGATCTCATATTATTTTGTTCCCTCTGTAATAAAGTTATGGTTACGATAGGCAGTTATTAAATAAAAGTATTCTGGAAGAGTAGGGGCATGAGATGAAGAGCATGAGTAGTGTGGGTAGGTGTATTTGTGTCACAAAACCATGTACTAAATGGAAGGGCAAGAATATTAAATACTAATGTGTCAAAGCTACACTTAAAAAAAATGTGAATTTAAGGAACAGGGAAATTACCAGATTAAAGTGAGTGATCTCCCTCTCTTTTATGACCTCGCAAGTCTCCATAGGAGGAAAGAAGACGGCTGCAGACATACAGTGTGTGTTAGCAGATAGAACTGCATGGGAGCTTCATGCCCAGTGGAAACTGACAATTGTTACTGTCTTACACAAAACTCTGACTTTGGGAATTGTTTTCCTTTTCTGCTCCCTCTGTCCACCATTGCCCCAAAGCATGAATGATTATTTTGGAAAGTCACCTAGCTGTGTTCAACACATTAAACCTGCCCCCAAAATTAACAAATTAACTCAAATTATCCTTTCAGCATTTATGCTCAATACATCCAAGAAATGTGCAGGTTCTTCCTTCCTACTCTCTCTCCTTGGATGTATGTGCAAAAGGTGCTTTTTATAAATTCTCCTTGACACTCTCAAATCAGACCCAAATCTCCAAAACTGTCTCTCTGAATGCAAGGTGATTGTAATCTTATAGCCCACATCACTGAAGGCAGCCTGGTCTTCTTTCTCCCTTTACCTCAAACAGCTGCGGGTAGAACTTAACATTTTCTTCGGGTCAAATGTTCCCTTGTCAGTGGGGAAATTTTTCTGCTCTGAATGAAATGTTACAAAATACATTTTCCCCCCACAAAGCTCTGGACTCAGAGCTATTTTATTTATCTGACCGTTCTGAGGACTGTAAAACATGCTGTTTCACATTGTAACATAAGCTCTTTTTTAAAGTGTGCCCTGAGTATTTGCAATTATTATCAGGCCCAGATGTATCCTAGTGTCAGCTTGAAGCTCTGCTAGTTGGCTCAGATATATAGAACGTAATTAGGTCAAAGGCCTCTGTGCTAAGTTTGTGGTAAAATCATCGCCTGAGAATAACCATTTGCTTCTCTCCCCTCCTCTTCCCCACCTCACCTCCCCCCAATCCAAAATATGGTGACAAAAGTTAGAATCTCTTGTTCCTGATGCTGAAGCTGTTCAGAGAAGTGAAAATGCATGTTTTGATTGAGATTTTTGAATGAGGGAGAGCCAGTGGCCAAAGTTAGGTAGAGAAAAGAAGCAAGATGAATAAAACCTAGTACCGGAAGTAGATGGGTTTAGAGGATCTCCAACAGAAAATGTGTGAAGACTGCGTGCTTGAAATCCCAAATCATATTATTTTGCTTTCTTCTCCATTCGATTTTCTCCTTCTAGAGCTTCAACTTTAAAAAATAGGTCCGAAAAGGGACATTTACATTTTATAGACAACATTTCCCAACCAGGGCTCCATCCTGCGGCTATTTCCAGAGAAAAATTCCTAGATATCATAAAGAAAGCAAATCTGGTATAATATGACTGAGGAGGGGCATGGACTAACCAGAGCTAAAGTCTTCAGAAAACTGATCAGTATATTTGTTTCAGAAAAAAAAAGGACAAAACCAAACAAAAGTAGGTGAGTCAGTTACCCGATGCAGTCCACATTGGTGAAGGCAGCATAATTCCTTCCTGACCCTTGCAGGAAATCAGTTTATGCCCTGAAGCATGAAATTTGATTGTAATTATTTTAGCTTGCTCGGCTACATATGTTATTGATGATCTTTCCTAAAAATCACCAGGCTTTTAGAAATCCTGCCACAGTACTTGACTCAATGACCTGTAAGGTATACATAATAGAAAATAAACCATGCAGGGTTTTGCTATTGATTGTTCCATAGAACACTCTTCCTAAAGAGCAAAGCACCCGTGTTATTCAACAGTGGTGTATAAAACAAGATTGTATTTACAAATGTCTAAATATTTATAAAATGTGCAAATTCCATATGTGTTAACCAACTGCCTGGAAATTTTAAGTGTCTTGGAAGACTCAAAGTTCAAGTTCAAGTGGACATTTTGCCCTTAGCTTATAAAATGCTGTTTTTCTTTTTTCTTTTTTTTTTTTTGCAAGTTCACTGAAGTGATGAATTGAGATAATTACCTCAATGTTATAGGTTTCCAAGCCTATTGTTGAGAATACACCTTGAGGTGAAGATCCCAGCTAGTCAATATGCACTTAGCATAGTTTTAAAATAACTTTCCAATCCCTTACTTTGCTTTCCTGCTCTATAAATGAGTAAAAATACTAGATATGTAAATAAAGAATAAAGCAATCAGATAAGCCAGGTAATACAAAATTAGAACTTCCTAGGGGTGGTCCCTGAAGCCCAATATGGAGGTTTGTAGTATTTATGGGCCTGGTGGCAGAGCTAATCTCCTTTCCTAGCTATGTCTTATCTTAAGAAAATCAAAGATTTGTCTTGGTAGGCAGAGAAAGTTCTTTTTCATAATACAGGAAATGCATGACAGTTTTCTGTTATTTTGCTCTTTGGAGAATGTTGCCTTCTGTTCTGAGCAAGAAAACCTAATTGAGAGAATTAAATCTTGACTACAACTTGAATTTCCACCCAAATCCCCTGCTAGATCAAGTTTTATGCAGGATTTGGAATAGCTTCATGTACATGTCTCTTTCTCTTTATTCTCTGTCTCCAAAAATGTAATGCAAACCTACTACATGGTGTGTGAACAAACATTTTAAAAAGTAATAATGTAGTGAATTCTTGATGATCCCGTGATAAGTATGAAGGGGAAGCAGTGAAGGGAGTGCTCTGAGGGAACGCCCAGAGAAACAGACCCCAGATTGTGGCTGGGGCGGGGGAGAGGAAGCGTTCTCAGGGAGGGACACGGAATGAGATTTGAAGCTCCAATAGGAACTGCGAAGTCACATGGGAGGTAAAACACATTTCACACAGAAGAAATATTTCTCTTTCTCAGTGAAAGGCACTTGAGTTTGCTTGGAGGTCTGAACTCTTCATTCAGAGGAAAAGTCAGCCTCAGCACATTCAGGACAAGGTATGTACAAGACACATACTTTGTGAGTTGTCACAGGGACACTCAATCTCTGGGCATTTCTGTGATTCTTTCTGATTCCACTGTGATTTCTTTTTCCAGATTCCACTTCCACAGCCCCTGATTTGGCTCTGATGAGAGATTAGAAAACCTCTCCTGCAAGGGCTATGATACTCCAAAGGTACAACTCAAACTTTTGGTAATTCAATATAAAGGGTATAAACCAGGGTAATTTCAATATAAAGAGGTAGAAGAAGCATTTTACAAAATATCATTCTATTCAGAGAAGAGGATGAAAAAGAAGTGGCAGATAATGGAGGAAAAAAGGAGTCTCTTCTTTTCTAAAGATGTTTCCTATATTGTTAATAAAAGAAATAAAAGAAATAGGCGCCCAGATGCTTAAAGGAATGACAGCAGGGAAATAATGGAGAGAAAATGGGAGAAAGCACAAATGTCTTTGTACATGAAGATGCGCTTCCTTCCCTCCCCCATCATTCCCACCTGGTTAGATTTTGCAAGCTCTCACACCTCCTCCTATGAGATAATTTTCCCCTGTAGCCTTAGTTCTGCAAAGTCAACATGGCTTATGAAAATCAAGTTGAATTCTGTATATTTAATATATCATCTCTAAGGATAATCATTTTGGAATCTGAACTTGTTTCTGTTATCTAGCTCCGCTTGACAATGATTTATGAACCAGAAAACAAGACAGCTTCATTTTCATAAAGCAAACGGAACCTTCTGGGCCAGGAAGAGCTGGGAAACTTGTTTTGACTAGTAAAGTGAAACAAACATGACATAAAAGTCAATACAACCTCACCACTGGGCTCTCATTTTACAGAATCACTTTTTCCCCCAATCCAGCAGGATGACAGTTGAAATGGTGCATTATCCAATAGCAATTTTTATCTTACTAATTACCAGCCTGGTGTGATCACGAAGGGTGCTGAAAAATGGAAATATGCATGTGACAATCATCTCCTAGAGATGTCAGTCTCACTCAGGCAGTGGGAGATTAAAAAATGTTTTAAAGGAAATATTTTACAGTTTCTATTAAAAACTCTTTGATGCCTTTAACTTAAAAAGATGTCAATATTATTTGCCTGATGTGGGCATAATTTATCTATAGTAAATGTTACTCATAATGAGAATTTGCAAAATAATTTAATGATGGACACAAACTACACTAAACATTGTGTAGACCTTTTCCCATATACGTACATACATAACATGTACAAAATTGGAGTAATAATCTTACCCATTCATATGGGATGGAGGGCAATTTATCAGAATGGTAGAGAGGACAAACCACCCACAGTTCAAACCTGAGCATAGCCACTTATTTTGGCCAAGTCTTTATATTTCCTGTGCATCAGTCTTCTCCTCTGTAAGAAGGGGATAATTAATGTAGTATGAAACTTATAGAGTTATTGAGAGAGGACAAAAGGAGATATTATGCTCTGTGTGCCCTTCATTGTTCTCCGTGAGTTGTTCAGCAAACATTATGGAGTGTCTGTCACCTCCTTCTATTTCCTGTTGGACAATAAGACAAAGGTAAAAACTATTCAAACAGTATTTACAATTTTAACACGTGAGAGTATGATTTATCTAAATCTCCTAAAATTATACAACAATGGTGACTTTCAAGTTACATCATGAACACATCTGGGGGAAATGGGATGATAGTGGTTAAAGTGTCTGATTTAGTCTTTGAAAATTGTTTTAAAAAGAGACAGGAACATAAAACAATGGGCATTTTAATGGACTGCACTTGGCTAACTTCAACGTCTGAATAATTGATTTAAAATCATAATCCCCAGGCATATTGTTAACTATTAAACGTATATGGAGAGTATTATACAGAACACACGAGATCTCATATAACTCTCATGTATATTAAATAATCTCTGTCTAGCTTTGATTTAAAGCTGATACGCTACAGAATATATTGCTGTTTGTGACATATAATGCACAAGTTAGAGGGGCGCCCATTTTTACCTACACCAAGGACAACTCAATGGTTGTGTCAGAGTCTTTTTTTTTAAGTGAAAGCAAGAGAAAGGAACAGAGGTGTATTTGAAGTCACCTCCAACCTCTCCTCTCCTTTTATTTATCTACTGTTACTATTTTGAGTTTTGAAATTTATGTTCAAAAGATGCATAATTTAGAAGTGTACATTTTAAATAATTGGTGTTTTTAAAAAACACACTTGTACCTACCTTCCAAGGTTAAGAAGTATTACATGACCAGAGCAGTAAGGAGTATCTTTACCCCTCTTCACCCTCTTCCATCATATACCCGTTCCTTAGCCCATCTACTTATCATGCCCCTATCCTGAATTTTGTGTAATAATTCTCTCCTTTTCCTTTAAAGTGTTTTCACCTTCATATGAATCCCTAATCAGTATGAGATTTATTTGATTTTTAAATTTTTTTATGGAAATGGAATCATATGTGTATATATTTCTCTGTCTTTGTGCTTTCACTCAGCATTAACTTTTGAGGTTCACTGATGGTCATACACACAGCTGTTCATTTATTTTATTCCAGTGTATAGTTTCCATTGTATGAGCATGTCGCAATTTATTTTTTAATTCTACCATTGATGAAAATTTGGGTTGTTTCCAGTTTTAGGCTAGTTTGAGTACTGCTAAGCACATTTATAAGAATTTCTGAAGGTATACATCTAGAAGTCAAATAACTATGTTGGAAGGTACACGTATTTCCACATTACCTGATAATGTCAAAATGTTTTCCAAAATGGTTACATCAACATATTGTCCATTCAACAGTGAATGAAACATCCATTCACCAAGTCAAAATAGTGAGCATATTCACTGAAAAACAATTCAACCAAGGGACATTGAATCATGAAGGTGACATTTTGATGTTACAATCAGTTGTCTTAAAGTCTTATGAGTATAATCGCATTTAACTAAAATGTTCTTAGCTAGTTAACTTAATATTAGTGTTTGCTGTGGAACACTAAAAACTGAGTCAAGATGCTTGGCCAGGACTCTGCCCAGAATGCTCTGAGCAAATGAAATGTCATACAGCCTCTGGGACCTCAAACATGGAGGTGGGGAGATAAATGATAACAGCAGACATACAGAGAGCTGATCAAGGGCCCACCTTTCCCTCATCTGGACCTGGGGAAAAAGAAATATGACAACACTTGTCCAGTGTGTATGTCAAGGAAAGGAGAGCTCAAACAGTAAAACTTGGATTTGCTGTTTCTTGTTTTAGTGATTCAGGAAGACCAGCCAGGTGATGCTGAAATTTCCTTTTAGGCCTAAGTATTATAATATTGTCTTTGAATGTCAATACAAAAGTACAGAGAAGCTACAGAGTTGTTTAGACACATGAATGACTGTCCATAAATCCTTAGTCAATGATTTTGACTAATTACTCTGCTGTTTTACACATAAAGACTTAATCAAAAGATATTTTCTCTGATAGGATCAAATGTTGTAAGCTTAGTAAATGTACAGACTTAAATGAGTCTAGTTCTTAATGATTTCTAGCAATAAATACACTAAATGATTTTATAGCCAGTCACGTGACTGATGGGGAACAGTCACATATCAACAGATATTAAAAACATATTCATATTAATGAGACTGTGTGAGCAATAACATTTTCACAGGACAACTTCTCAGCACATCAAATTAATTGTTTTTCTTCAGACAAAGAGGCATAAGATACTTAAAAAAGGTTAGGTTAGCTCCTCATGTGGTGACCAGACCCCACTGAAAAATACACGATTTAATCATTTCCTTTCTAAGAAAAATCAGCCTTAGTTACTATATAAATAATCCATCACAGGCAATTATTGTACTGACTATAAAAATAGACAGAAATATGGGGTTGACCCTGCCCTGTCTTCTTGTTCAGGTGAGTAGAGAGATGGTACAATGTATGACTTGTCTTCTTTTCACCTAAATTAGGCAAATGCAATGGGAATATAGAATTTAGGGAAGCACTCCTAATAAAAATGAAAAAAAAAAATTAACTTGACAAAATTTAACCTAACCATTCCACTTTGTGAAATATATGTTGGAATATTCGTACAACGAAGGGACATAAAGGCCATAAGTGGAGTTGGAGATAAAAGTCTAAATTCTTTTGGATTGTTTATTCTCGGAATCATGTTTTTGAACAGTTAAAAGTAAATATTTTAGATGCATGCAAATAATTTGTTAACATGCATTTTGGATTACCCAGTGGTGTCTATTTGTCAATAGACAAATTTTTTTCCCCTGTTGCCTGAAAGCATCTGCATATGGTCTTGCTGTAAACGCAGAAGCAATTACATAAGTTAGTAAAGAAAAGCATGGACTAAATTAATCTCAGATCCAACTGTCATGGCTCCTCTCATCTGATACATACTTTTTTTTTCTTGCAAGTAACCCATGTTGATGGCCATGGGCCAATAGAAAACTCAACGTAAGGTGGAAGAAATTATAGATTCATTATGCACTCTTCCAACCAATATTTTTTGATTACCTACTAAGTGCTAGGCTCTGAGCTAGGTGCAGTGATTTTGACCGAAAGGAAAGTACTCCACAGATCCCTTCATTTCTTCTTTTTTTTTTTTACATTTTTAAAATATTTTTATTGAAGTATAGTTGATTTACAATGTTGTGTTAATTACTGCTGTACAGCAAAGTGATTAAGTTATACATATATATATATATATATATATATACATTCTTTTTTAATATTCTTTTCCATTATGGTTTATCATAGGATATTGAATATAATTCCCTGTGCTATACAGTAGGACTTTGTTGTTTACCCATTCTATTAATAAATGCTTACATCTGCTAACCACAACCTCCCACTCCATCCCTCCCCAAAGCCCCTCCCCTTGGCAGCCACCAGTCTGTTCTCTATGTCTGTGATTCTGTTTCACAGATAGGTTCATTTGTGCCATATTTTAGATTCCACATATAAGTGATACCATATGGTATTTGTCTTTTACTTTCTGATTTACTTCACTCAGTATGATAATCTCTAGTTGCATCCATGTTGCTGCAAATGGCATTATTTTGTTCTTTTGTGTGGCTGAGTAATATTCCTTTGTATATATCCTTCATTTCCCATTTGAGGTAGTGGTGGTAGGGGGGTAGGGCACACATCCAGTAACTAGTTGACTACACATTTTTGGCAATGTGTAGTAAATTACATGATATCGATACTGCCCACACAAGGCTGATGTTTTGTTCTGAGCTCTGGCACAGAACTGAACTGTGTATTTGACTTTAACCTTCTTTTAAGTCATAGAACAATTTGAGGTCCTACTGGAGATAATAAAACTCCCTTGATATCGTGTGTGTATGTGTGTGTCCATCCTTAGTTTTGGTATCGATTTAAGGCTATTGTTGACAGTAATTGAAATTTTATGATAAAGGTCATATATGAGGAAATTTACAATGTTAAGAATAAACACGACCCCTATTAAGATGTATGTCCTGTTTAAACATGAGACCTAAACCAAGTTTATAATTTTATTACATTCACCAAGTAATACATGTTTATTTTTGAAATTTAAAACACATAAAACTCTTGCAGTGTTGAGTCTTTGGGTTTTCATTAGCATTGTTGATAGGCATACGTAAGTCAATATCTCATCGCGGAAAGGAAGAAAAAGCCTTACAGGATTTCTGTACTTCAAAATAAATGTGGATCCTTTGGAAATGCACCATTAGCTACAGAATATATTGTAATTTATGCTAGTTTGCACAAAGGAAGGAGTGTATGTACAGACATTTCAAAGGCAACTAATTTAGGCCTTGACTACCTGGAACATTCTTCCAGGGTTTTGATTCTGACCTGTGTCCCTCTTTCCCATGTGTGAACTCCAGAGATCTTTGGGCAAGGAGAGCAGAATGGAAAACCTCTGGGCACATAGCATAGCGGAAGTAAGCAGGCAGCAAGATTACCCCAGAAAGCCATTCATTATATGTTTTCAATATCCTCTAAAAGGGTTGCCCACCCCTAACTACATATTTATACATATTTACTTGATAATCAATAAAGGAAAATGACTACATTATTTTGATTAAAATATCAACTCTACGTGTTACTATAAAATCACATTTAAGAAGCCAGAAAAGGGGAGATAGCAGTTCAGGCTACCCTCCAGCCTATGATATATGATATTTTCAGGCTGCAAGGAGAACAGACACATTAAGAAAATAGTGCTAATGATATTAAAGTACTTTACAAGGCTTGTTACTAAGAGCTGACAAACCTGTCAAGTGTATAATGTAGGAGGCTATCGTAACATTCTCAGAAAACCATACCTCTACCCCATTTCACTGCAATCTCCTAATAATGGAGCTGCTATAAATTCTAGCCAGCAATGGGACAGCCATGGCTTCTCACCCCAATGTGAGGACATGATAAATATAAAAGAAAATGGCTGTCAGTTTTGGCGCCCGAACCTTATTACAAAGTCTTAATCTTACTGGCCTCAGCACCTTTTATCACCGCCTTGTTATGAGCTGATGGCTTTTTTATTTGCTGGGAGATGGAGGATGTGTCATTTGATGTCCTTTTATGTAGCCACTGCTCTGTCCTCTCATGAAAAAAAAATTTTTTATATGTTTATTACAGTAACCGATTAAATGCAAGACTCAGGCTGTTGGCTCAGGTACTGTGGGCTTAGAATTTAACAGAGTCTGGATTTAAATACATCATCATGAGTATTTATGTGAATGGGACTCAAATAGGAAATTAATTTTTCTCAGCACTGGAGAGAGTACATTGCAATATTCATGCTTGTTTATTCTTGCTATTATTGTTATTGGGATTGGCCATTTTTGGTTCCAAGGTCAGCCGGAAATCCCAGCTCTCGCTTTTCTTCTTTCTTTAAACATCTAGCTCCGAGGAAGGAGGCCCTGTAAACACAGTCCAGCTCAAACTCGGCTCCCGTTCAATCAGCTTGATCCTTAAGATGAGATAAATTGCAGTGATCTAAATATTAGTCTAAAAATCTCACAGCTCACTTCCCATCTTCTTCATTTATGGCAAATGAGAGTCTGAACTTCACTGGAGACACTCACCCTGCCAGAACATCTTTCCACCGGAAGTGCTGCCAAGTGCCGGCATCAGGTACTTAACGAAACCTGACATTGATGGGCTGGTCTCAAGCTGTGGCCGGAGACTCCATCACTAGATCTTATCTTCAATTTGTGTCCATAAAATGCGATGGCCCGAGTGTCTAAACACAAAGAGCCTTATCCTGTCTGTTGTGCCTGCCAGCTGAAAATCAGCCCCTCCCCTCCCCCGCTCCCAGTGGGGAAATTAGCAATTTCATTCAAGGGAGGGACTTTCATGGCATGGTCCGCAGGCTTTGGAGCTCGTGCTCACCATACGTTTCTTTTCTCCCAAAGCGTTTGCATTCCAGCGTCAAAGGCCAAAGGTCCTCAGAGATTTATTTGTCTCTATCTTGTAGGAAATTGCTAAGTTAGTTGTTCTAGTTACTTAGTCCACGTATCTCCTAGCTATGAGACAGTGTCTATTGGAAGCTGGCAAAACTGGTTTAAAAATCAACATTGTTTATTTATTTGTTGTATGACTGAGACTTCCTTTAACTACACCCTACCAAATAACTGATCTCACTAAGTTTTTGACTTATGAGTTATTCATTTTATGAAAGGGACAGAATTAGCTAGTAAATTGGGCATTACAATGGTACAAGTCACATTCTCTCCTTTGTTTATGATATCTTGAGAAATTGCCTGAGTTATGCAGGAACCCATTTCATTCTGCGGTCTAGTTTTGGCCCATGAGAAGGGATGGAAAAGACCTTATGTTCTTTTCTTTGAAAATGAAAGCATTTGAGTGCTTCCATTTCCTGAATGCACCTTACATGGGAGAGTTAAAATCTCCTTGAGTATTTTTAGAACCTTGACTTTTCACTTGGAATTCTCTGTTGAAGGAGTGGTTATACTTAAAATGCAGCTTTGAAAAAAAAAAAAAATGCAGCTTTGGCATGAGTGGGCACCCAAATGGCCCCTCCTGTGATTGTTCCTGAAATAAGCTGTTCGTGATTTGCCACTCTACGAGGAAAAAGCTGATGAAAAACCGAATACGTAGGAAAAGGCAAATTGCATGTCTAGAAATTTAATTAAAAAGGAAATAACCCTCCCTGTATAAAGGTTGGCAGCCCCCTGCACAATCCTCTTCATACCCCTCCTCTTCCCTCCTCAATCCAAGTACAAAAATTCCTTACCAGTGAGATCCACACATGCATATTAATGAGTAAAAGCAGTCTGTTGCAAGTAACTCAGAGGTTCTTGGCCCCTGAGAAGAGGTGAACAGGTTAACTGGTCTATAACTTACAGAATCTCCTCTCATTGACTTTCACTGTGCATCCCTCAACCTGCTCCTGAATTGGTGATGACTCCAAAATCAACACTAATCATCAGAGCATTCCCTCGTGTCTGAATCACATGTTACGATTTACAAAACTTTTGCATGTATAATTTTTTTCATGTCATCCTCACCATCACCCTCTAATATGGTGAGTAAACATGAATATTCTCCTTTATCAGACAAGTATTCAGTAAACAATGAATAATTTTTTAGCATAAGTTATATCCCAATATTTCATGGGGCGTTTTCTATCCTGAAAAAATTTATTTGTTGCTTATCTGAAATTCAAGATTTAACTGGACCCCCTGGATTTTTATCTGCTAAATACATAAATTCCAACTGAAGGTCAAAGAAGAACTGGCAAGTTCATACAAGTAATACATGTCAGGGTTGTTACTAGACATTATAAGAGTTGCCAACTCTGATTTGTATATATTATATCATTTAATCCTGACAGTGTGAGGTTATTCTCCACATTTTCCAGATAAGGAAACTGAGGTCTCAGGGAATAAGTAACTTGCTAAAGTGGCAGAGTAGGGGTGCAGTTCCAGACCCATGTTTTCAAGCACTCCTCTGTTTTCAATTCTCTGCTGCGTTTGGGAGCTGGGATTCTGGCTCTGCCTTGCACAGTCCAGTTTGATTGCACATTTCAGGCAACTGGTTTGTGGCTTCCATGCCAGATGTTGCAGACTCCATAAAGGCACTAGGAGAAAGTCATGCACGGATGCCCAGTGTGCACTGAGTGTCAGCTCCCCTTAGTAGAAGTGTCTATATGAGATTTTGCACTAAGGGCATCCTTAGTAAACTGCCTTGACCCTATCCTGAGAAAGTCAACATCATCAAGTGAAGTCTGACTTGCACCAAATGAGAAATAAGGCACAGATAAGGGCTCCTTACTGTATGCAATTGGTTCAGACTCCTGAGGAGGTCTTACGGGAAAAAAAGCTGTGGCAGCAGGCTTACTCTGCAGCAGAGTTGGATAAGCCCAAAAGGTCTCTAATAAAACAACTTCATATGTAAAAAACAAATAAAACAAAACAAAAAAGCCCCCAAAATGGGGAAAAAGGTGAAAAGGAAAATGACCTTAAGAAGGTAGAAATTATGTTGCAATTTTTACATCTGTTCAACATCTGCTCTCAAAGGTAGACCTCAGAGCTTTTATTTTTTCCTTCTAAGCTTCAGATCTTGTTCCCTGTAAATTGCCGACAATACACGTATAGGATCTCTGGATACCCAGAGAAGATAGACACATGAATCATACTGTTACTGAGCTATCCTTGTGCTTATTTATCTGTCAGTATGTCATTGAGTGTTTGAAACATCAATTCTGAGCCATAGTTTGGGGGGCTCCAGCATGCTTCCCAACACTTTTATTAAACCATCAATGCATGTTCTTTCTCTACTTTCTATACAGCTCCCTTTTTAAAATGTCACTGTCTTGATTAATTTTCTGTTCCCTTTCATGTTCGGAAGACATGTGGAAAACAATTCTCCCTGGAGAACCAACTTCCTATATTCCTGACCACTCCATGGCACTTGAAGTCCATGAAAATTAGATTCCCCTCGGAATCTCCACACTCGGAAAGTGTAAGATGCTTTAATTACCCTGTTGTGAGTGCTTTGTAATCACATGACTAGCACTATGGTCATGTGTTAACAAAGTGAGAGAACATTGAAAACAATGCTAAATGGTATGTTTTATGGCTATTTACAAGAAGAAGGATCACTCTCTTCTCCTTATCCTGGGTGCTTTAGAATTGAATGCAATTTCTTCTGTGAATATAAAATAAAATTCTACTGTAAATATGCATAGCTAATGAAACATTTTGAAAATTCTACTAGTTTCCCTCTTCTCCCATCTCCACCCCTCCTCAGGTAACAATTTAGGCCTGAGGCTGGAATCTGGATGCAGGAGAAAATTTCATGAGGGACGTTAATTAAGTCTGACCCTGTAAGGCAAGGGAGAAAAGATGGGAGAGGTCAGAGGGAAAGGAGATCAGTCATAGATATCCTAATCTTCCTTCTTCTAAGTTTAAGCCAAAAAAAGGAAGTTTATATAATGGATTGAGAGGAATATCATAGACAGAGGTCCTTTATCCAACTCAACGGTTGGGACCTGGTAAGAGGTTATTCAGAGCCTTCATACACAGCATCTTGGGGGCTGCCATTCCACAGTAAGCTGGGTGGTTGCAGAGTTAGAGAGATGAAAGGCGTAGTTTGCTTTTCCTATGCTACCTTCCCATACACCTGGAATGGACCTAATTTAGAGAAACACTCATGTGCTTCCTGGAGACTAAGTGAGGGATAGTCAGCTTACCATGGGGCATGCTGGGACCTGAGGCAACGTGACTCCAAAGTACAAGCCATCAAGTGCACAGCCCAGAAGCAGGGCCAGATGAATTTTGTGATGGCGACACAGAAGAGCCAGCTACACTGTGAGAGGGATGACGTGAGGCTGATTGGGGAGCACCAGTGGGCCTGACGAGGTTGAATGAGACAGACTGTAAGTTAGATCAGACAAAGGGTGCAGCCAAGGCATGTACCTTCATGCTGAGGGTCACCTATGCAGGAAACAGCCCAGAGCAGCAACCTGGTGGGAGAGGCCAGAGATACATTGAGGACTCAGGGACCTCATCTCTCCTTGAACCCTGAGGACAGAAGAAGTGTTCAGACAACAACTCTGAGAAGAGAAAGGAGGATGGGGGTATCTCCAAATGACTGGACATTTTATCTAAAGGAGATTACATTGTCTAAAAAAACTGTTCAAATTATGCTGTTAAATTGACATCACCAGATTGTTCTCCAGTGTAGGTCTCTTTCCCCTCCATCAAGCAGAGGAAGGAAGGCCCATGAGAACAATCAAATAAATTAATATAAAAATACAATAAGTATATGAACTTTCATAAGGAGGTATTTTGTGAGAAACTAGGTGATCCTGTTACACATGTTTATGTGATACATAAATGTGCATTTTGAAGATCTCAATGCTTAATGAGCCAAGATTTGAGCTACTCAAGGAACACTGGAGAGGGGTGGGCTTGGAGAAGACCAGGAGCCTCATACATAGTTTTCTATTTTTAAAGAAATTGTTACAGTCATGTGTAGGAGATATCTTCCTTGAAGGTGCTCTGAGCTGTGTAGTGGTCTCATTCCTTCTGGAACTGTGCTTGATAGAAACCTCTCCCATATAAACATTTGGCCCCATGCTCCTCAAGACTTCTTAAGTGACAAATTGCAAGCTACAGAATACCCCAGTTGAAACTAGCATACAAAAAGGAGAGTATATTGTCCCGCAGAACACAATTCTGGGGAGAGGAAAGTTGAGGAGGATATGTTCATCCTTTATCTCTGTTCTTCTCAGTTTATTCTTGCAAACGAGCTTTCTCATAGGGTCCCTTGGCAGTTCCAGATTCACATCTCCCCAACTTTGTACTTTACTCACTGGTTATACCTTAAAAATTCCTCGGGAAAATATCTTTTTTGGCCCAGCTTGGTTTACATAAACATCCTTGTATTTGTTTCCTATTGCTGCTATAACAAATTACCACAAACTTAGTGGCTTAAGTAATACAAAATTACTAGCTTGTAGTTCTGGAGGTCAGAAGTCTGAAATGGGTCTTTTTTGAGCCAAATTCAACCTGCTGGCAAAGTTGAATTCCCTTCTGGAGGCTCTAGAGGAAAATTCTTTTTTCTTTCTTTTTTTTTTTTTTTGCTGTTTTCAGCTTCTAGAGACGACTGGCATTCCTCTGTTCATACTCCTTCCCGAAGCCAGCAACGGTGAGTTGAGTTCTCATATCACATCCCACTGACCTTCTCTTCTGCCTCTCTCTTCCTCTTTTAAGTACCCTTGTGATTGCACTGTGTCCACCCAGGTAATCCAGGGTATTCTCTCTACTTTGAGGTCAGCTGATTAGCAACCTTAATTCCAACTGGCTCCTTAGTCCCCCTTTGCCATGTAACATAATATATGCACAGATTCTGAGGATCAGGATGTGAACATCTTTGGAAGGCATGGTTCTGCCTACAACAACCCTCTTGAGCCAATTGTTTTGACAAAAGAAGTGAGATGCTCTGATTTACCCAGTGTGGATCAGAATTTTACCTTTTTGGTCAGGAGAGCAGTTTGACTGGAAGCACCTTCTGGAACCACATGATCAGGACAGGGCAATATCTGTCTCTACAAAGATGATTCTTTAAAGGAAGAGGGAGGAAAGAGTGACTTTATAGACAGCAATACCTGTCTTATATTCATACTTCCTGATATTTCACTCTTCATACAATTGCAAATCACATTGAAGAACTGATGTCTCCACAAGAAGCAACTGGATATTCCCAGAAGGTCACAGGACATAGTTTAAAAAAGAAGAATTTGTTTGAACACCTTAGAGATCTTGATTGGTTAGTTACCTGAATATATTATCCAAAGTCTAGACTATATTACCTCTTTACAACCATGTTCCCAAAGTAGCAACTATCAAATTATATGTCATAACATGGGGGAGGGACTTGGGAAGGGAGGCAGAGGAAAGTGGATGCCCTTCAATGCATGTGGGTCAGAAGCAGAATGACCAGGGGCTACTGCAAACCACACATTCCCTAAATTCTGAAAATGTCCCCCAAAGAGATTATGTCCCTTTGTGTGAGACTTACGGTCACATGGGCCAATGCTACCCATGTGACCATGGGGTGTTCCTTAATGGTACCATCAGGATAAGACTGAGTATAACCTAACTAGGTGTTAACTTGAAGAGGATTACTTGAGGAAATAGGTAACTAAGTGATTGTGATACAGATGGAAGTAATATTTTATAGTAGAGAAAAATATTTTAGAGTCCAGAATTCAATAGAAGAAGAGACATATACAGGTGAATCATTAGGTACTAGGTAAGTATACATTTCCCGGATGACATTTTAAAAAAGTATGTTACATAATTAGGGATGAAACTGATGTCAAGAATGGTAATATTTTTGATGGCATGTGGAAATCTAGTATTTATCCCACCCACCTGACCTATTGTACTTAATCTTTCTGTACAGATTTTCCAAAAGCTTTCTCATATATTAATTCACTCATTTCTTATAATAATACTTTGAGGTAAGCAGAGCAATTACTACTGTCCCTAGGTTACAGATTTGTCATTTCATAGTACCTTGTGCATATCATTAAGGAGTCTCTATTTCGCTCTAATGTAATTAGTCTTCCTTTCTTCTTTTTCCGTCCCTTTCTTCCTTCCCTCTTTCCTTCCTTTTTCCTTCTTTCCTTTTCTGCGAGCGTCCTTGATTGTTTTCCCACATTCTTCCTTTCTAAAATCTACTTCCTTACCAGATTGTACCTGGAAGATATCCCCAGTGCCTCTCGTATTTCAGGAAAACAATTTCAATACACATTTATTGGGAACTCAATTCAGGCTCATTGCAACAATCACTCATGAGTGATTAGAGAAATGATGAAACATTGGACAACAGGAAAGTTTAAACATTCATGGTCTAAGCATACTGTTCAATAACTGTAAACAACTATAAACCCCCCAAAAGTGGACAGAATGAATAAATAATAATACAAGCATAAGTTACATTAAATTAAGAAAAAAAATAGATGACAATACATCTAAACACTAGTCTCAGCAATACCAAGAAAATAGACAAATAGCTGCCACTTCCACCAAGAATTTAAAAAAAAACAGCAAAAAAAGAATTAAAATAAGAAATAAAAGTTTCTGTAGATATGGAGGAAATTTTGAAATAATTGTATGAGTATACGATGTACTCCTTCATGCCAAAATAGAAATCATAGAAAAAAAATTCTAGAAAAATGCACAGTATCAAGATTCTCTCAAGAAAATGGAAACTTGAATACATCAGCAGTCACTGAAAAATATGAAAGTCTTGTCAGAGCTCTATCCCTAAAAGAAAGTCCAGGCTTTTTAGTATGAATTCTATAGACCCTTTATGTAAGGATCTGTATTATAGAAAGTGTCCCAATGCACAAAATAATGTGGACATCTTCCTAACTGATTAGATGATGCTAGTACAATCTTTTTTTTTTTTTTAATTTTTTTTATTTATTTATTTTTGGCTGCATTGGGTCTTCGTTTCTGCGTGAGGGCTTTCTCTAGTTGCAGCGAGCGGGGGCCACTCTTCATCGCGGTGCGCGGGCCTCTCACTATCGCGGCCTCTCTTGTTGCGGAGCACAGGCTCCAGACGCGCAGGCTCAGTAGTTGTGGCTCACGGGCCCAATTGCTCCGCAGCATGTGGGATCCTCCCAGACCAGGGCTCGAACCCATGTCCCCTGCATTGGCAGGCGGATTCTCAACCACTGCACCACCAGGGAAGCCCGCTAGTACAATCTTGACAACAAAACTGTATAAAGATCACAAACACACACACACACAAACTCACTCACTCACAAAGCAAGAAAACTATAGACCAAAGTATCTATTATACACAGATGGAAATATTAGTGAATACAATTCCACACTACATTAAATGAATCATGACAGGGTATATCTCAGAAATGCAAAGGTGGTGCAACATCAAGAAATGTATTAATATAAGTTACAATATGAAACAAATGTGAAAATCAAATGAACAGGTCTATAATAGTAATAATAATGATGACAATAATAATAATAAATAACTTATTGAGTGCAATACTACTAACTCATTGAGTGCTATAAATTACTCATTGAGTACCAAGCACTATTTTAAGTTCTTTAACATTAATGAGCTCATTTTATCTTTAAAATAACCTAGTGGAGGAGATCTTATTATTTCTCCCTCTTTTCAGATGAAAAATTGTGGCAAAGGAAAGTTAAATGGTGGAGTGATGCAGGAAATGCAGAATTCTGACTCTGAAACTTGCTCTCTGAACTGATACATTATGATGCTGCTGTATAAAGGCCATTCATGATTTAAATGAAAAGCACATGACAACAATGACAACACTAAATAAGCTAAAATAGAGAATAAAAGCCTCAATCTGAATTATGGTATCTACCAGAAATGTATACTCCATGTCGCACTTACTGCTGGAATATTAGAATCATTCCCATCAGAGCTCTCAAAAAAATAAAGGGAGACTGACTATCATTACTGCTATTTAGCCCTGTATTAGAGATTCTGGTTAATGAAATAAAATGAGGGAAAAAAATGAGAGAAGTAAATATTAAAATGGAAAAGAGAGAAGGGTCATGATTTAGAGACACTATGATTATTTATCTAGAAATTTAAGAAAAGAATAAGAAAGCTAGTAGTGAGAATAATATTATCTATAAAATGGTGACCAGGTACAAGATCATGCTTTCTTGAGACAGGTACAATCAATTAGAAAATATAATCGAAATCAAACATATCATTCACAACAATAAAAAGCATAAAATACCTAGGAAAAACATTAATTAGAAAGAGTAAGTACTTACGTGAACAAAACAATAAAAAGAAATTTTACCTGATAACATAAAAGAATATCTAATTAAATGGAAAGTGGAGATGTATTTGACATACATTTAACATAGAAAAATTCAATATTATAAAGATATAATTTTCCTAAATGTATTTATAGGTTAAATATAACTCAAATCAAAATTGCAGTTCAATATTTAATGGCACATGACATGGTGATGCTAAGAGAAAATATACAAAAATAGTCACGAAAATTTAGCAAACAAGAACATCAATGGGACCTTACTCTATTAGACTGCCAAACATACTACAAACTTATAATAAAACTGTGGTACTCGCAAAGTAATAGAAAAATATATCAGTGGAAGAGAAAATATGAAAAACAGACCCATGTGCATATGATAATTTATTTATGAAAAAATTTACATTTTAAATTAATGGGAAAAGGAAAACCATTTAATACATTTTGAATTGGATGATTGATTAGATCCTTAAGGAAAAACAAAATTCAAGGTAACCCTCTACTTCACAGCAGAAAAAAAAAATTTTAGGTGTACTAAAGAAGTACATTCATTTGAAACTATAAAAATATTAGAAATATTAGAATAAAGTTCTGTACTATTTTTACAGTTTTACATGTACATGAAGTGTACCAGAAAACTTAGGAGACTATCATAATGACAATATAAAGATAACACATTTATGGATAAGAAAAGACTCCATAAACAAAAAACAAGTTCCAGTTTGGAAGAATTTAATATATTAAACTAAGTATTATTATCCAGGATATATGAAGAGCTACTACACATCATTAAAAGGATAACATACCTCTTTGATACAATTCATTACATTGAACTAAAGTAACTTTTTTGTTGTTTATTTTTTATTATAAATATCTGAATAGCTTCTATCTTTATAAGATTAAAATAATCAGGATAACACTTATGTGAGGCTCTCTTTTCACCTTTCACAGACTCCCTATTCCCCCCTTCTCCTCTGACCCCTAGAAATATCAGCTTTCTACAATTTGCTATACATCCTTCCAAGTGCTCTTTGGTAAATTTATATATACATTTATCTATATAATCTTCTTTGCATATAAGCATACATTCATTGCTTGCTGACTTTTGTCTTTTTTTCCACTTAACATATCTTGGAGGTCTTTCCACGCCAGGCATTTTTAAGGGATGCCTACAGTCCTATGGTACAGACACATCAAAACTTAGGTAATCAATTATCTAAGTGATTGGACATTGAGGCTATTTGTAATGTTTCACTATTATTGACAAATCTACTTTGAATATACTCATGAACAAATGTTTCTGTGCCCATGGTAGTAGTTCTTTACAACAAATTTCTAGAAGTGAGGTTGCTGGGTCCATTCACATTTGAGAGTACAAAACTTCCTGCCAATCCCTATCAACAATATATGACCATGTATCCTTGCCAAACTCTGCTTATTAATATTTTGGTAATTATTGTCAATATTGGGAACAAAAATTGATTAGTTTCTTTATTTGCTTTTGTCTATGACAAGTGTTTCATAAACATGTTGTTTTATAATTATGTTATGTTACTTTTTCATACATTTACTGTTTATTTTTCCTAAGAATTCTCTGTTCATGTTTTGCTCTTTCTTCTATGGAATTTCTTACTGATTTGTAAGAACCCTTTGTATACTAGAATGTTAGTGTTTTGTCTCAAATCATTACAAATATTTTCTCACAGTGAATTTTCAAAGAGAAGTAGGAGTTTATTAGGGGATAAAGAGAGCACATTTAGGCATGAAGACATTTTTGGTTACTTAATTGAATCAGGGGTTTATATAATGCATTTAATTTGCATCAATTCAGGTTAAAGCTTTTATATGTAGAGACAGCCTTACCCAAATATGAATACAAGAGAGTTCCTTTAGTCGTCTTGAACTACACCTTCAAGACTTATAAGAAAGAAGATCATGGCGTATGGCTGCCTACATTGCATTGCCCACACTATGAAAGGTCTGAACAATTTGACCTATTCAAAAATAATAACTATCATCTGTCTGCCATGTTATCTATAATTTCTTTCAATAAAGTTGTATATGTGTGTGTTTTTGGAGAGGGAGGTTTTGTTGAACTGAAAGTGGGAAGGGAAGATGGGAAGGTGATTAAAGCAAGGTACCCAGGGGCATGCTGCTAACATTTGAAGGATTACTGATGTCTGGCATTGACAGTTGCCCAAATGTTTCCACATATGTCTTAATCCTCAAAGGTGACATTTTGAGAAGTATAAGGCCAGTCTGTTCTCTTATATGATATTAAATGACTTGTTCAAGCTCAAGAACTGGTAAGGAGGAAGCCTCTTTCCTTCCCCCTCCTTCTTTTCTATCTCATATGCCTATAAAGGTAACTGCTTAACCGTTAAAACATCTTCTCTTTATTTTTTTATAGACATTTTTGTTGATCAGCTTAGTGGATTGATAATCATAGTTACCATATAAGCATAAGAATGTGACACAGCTTTATTTGTTAACCCATTCAAAATATGTTTCTTCATCACCCACCATGTGCAAGGTACAATGAATAGAGGAGAGAAAACTAAAGCAATCTTTTGCCTTGCCCTCAAGGAGTTGATCTATGGGGCAGAGAATGTTTCCTTGGTTTTGTCCTGAGTTTGATTTCAGCTCAAAATATGGCATCTACCATTTAGCAGGAGGGCTATAAATATATATTTTAGTCAGTGGGACTCAGACGTTGGATTTAATGGGTCAGTTATAACAATAAGAAAGACAAAAATAATTAGTAATTGGCACACAGTTGACTGTCAACATTCTAATTTAGCAAGTAAGGCTATTTAAAAACTACTAATCAGATAGCAATAGTAAATATATATGGACCCAACATTGGAACACCTAAATATTTAAAGCAAATATTAATAGAACCAAAGGGAGTCCTTTTCTTGTATTTCTGTCTATACAATAATAGTAGGGAACTTCAATACAATACTAATACAATAATAGTAGGGGACCTCAATACCTTACTTTCAACACTGGATAGATCATCCAGACAGAAAATTAATAAGGAAACAGAGGACTTGAATAATACTATAGACCAAATGTAACTAATAGATATATACAACACATTACATCCACTAGCACCAGAATACACATTCTTCTCAAACTCACAGAGAACAGTCTCCAGGATAGATCATATGTTGGAACACAAAGCAAGTCCTACTAAATTTAAGAAAATTGAAATCAAATTTAGTATCTATTCTGACCACAAAAATAAGAAACTAGAAATCAAAAACAGAAGGAAAACTGAAATACTCATAATGCATGTAAATTAAACAATGTACTCCTTAACAGCCAATAGGCCAAAGAAGAAGTCAAAAGAAAAATCAAAAAGTATCTTGACCATAATAAAAATGAAAACACAACATAAAAACTTATGTGGTGCAGCAAAAGCTGTACAAAAGCTAACAAGTATATAGAGGTATATACTTAAATTTAAAAAAGAGAAAACTTTCATATAAACAACTTTACACCTCAAGAAATTACAAAAAGAACAAACTAAGATGAAAATTAACAAAAGGAAGGAAATAATAAAGATTACAGCACAAATAAAGAAATGAAGACTAGAAAGACAATAGAAAAAATCAAGGAAACTAAATTAGTTTTTTTGAAAGGTAAAGATTATTGACTAACCTTTAGCTAGACTAACCAAGAATAAAGAGAGAAGACTCAAATAAAATTATAAATAAAACAGGAGAGATTACAACTGACCACAGAAATACAAAGGATCATAAGAGGCTATTATGAACAATTATATGCCAACAAATTAGATAACCTAGAAGAAGTTAATAAATTCCTATAGTATACAACCTCCCAAGGCTGAATCAAGAAGAAACAGAAAATCTAAATAGATCAATAAAGACCAAAGAGTTTGAGTAATCAAAAACCTCCCAAGAAAAGTCCAGAACCAGATGGTTTCCCTGGTGAATTCTATTCTAAAGAAGAATTAACATCAATTTTAATCAAATCATAACAAAAAATTGAAGAGACCAGAACACTTTTGAATTTATTTTGAGGCCAGCTTTACCCTGACAGCAAAGCCAGGTAAGCACATTACAAGAAACAACTTTAGATTTTTAGGCCAAAATCCCTAAAAAATATGAATGAAAAAATTCTGAATAAAATTTTAGCAAATCAAATTCAACAGCACATTAAAAGGATCATACACCATGGTTAAGTGGGATTGATCCCTGGGGTGCAAGTTTGGTTCAATATATGCAAATCAATAAAGGTAATTTTCCACATTAATAGAATGAGGAATAAAAATCATATGATCCTCTCAGTAGATGCAGGAAAAAGCATTTGACAAAATTCAACACCTTTCCATTATAAAAGCTCTTAAAAATTGGGAACAGAAGGATATATGTGAGCATATAAAGTCTGTATATGACAAACCCATAACTAACAAAATCAATGGTGAAAAGCTGAAAGCTTTTCCTCTAAAATCAAGCATAAGACATGGGAGCCCACTCTCACCATTCCTACTCAACATAGTAGGAATGGAAGTCCAAGCCAGAGCACTTAGGCAAGAAAAAGAAAGAAAAACACCCAAATCAGAAAGGAAGAAATAAAATTGTCTCTATCTGTGGATGGCATGATCTTATATATGTAGAAACCCTAAGGATTCCACCAAAAATTTTTTAGAACTAATAAGTGATTTCAGTAGTTGAAGGATGCAAAATCAATATTCAAAAATCAGTTGCATTTCTATAATTAACAATGAAATATCTGAAAGAAAAAACAATCCAATTTATAATAGCATAAAAAAAAATAAAATACGTAGGAATAAACTTAACCAAGGAGGTGAAAGACCTGTACACTGAAAACTATAAAACACTGATGAAAGAAACTAAAGAAGAAACAAATGAAAAGGTATTTCTTATTTTCACAGAAATAGGAAAAAACAATCCTAAAATTCATATGGAATCACAAAAGACCCTGAATACCAAAAACAATTTTGAGAAAAAAGAACAGAGATGGAGGCATCCCACCTCCTGTTTTCAAACTATACTACAAAGCAATAGTAATCAAATCAAAAGTATGGTACTGGCATAAAACACACACACATAGAACAGTTGAATAGAATAGATAGCACAGAAATAAATCCACAAATACACTGTCAACTAATATTTGAAAAGGGAGCCAAGAATACTCAAGGGGGAAAAGAACAATCTCTTCAAGAGGCGATGCTGGGAAAACTAGGTATTCACATGCAAAAGAATGATATTGGATCCCTATCTTACATCACTCACAAAAATTAACTTAAAATGGGTTAGAGACTAAAATATATAATCTGAAACTGTAAAAATCCTGAAAGAAAAAAATGGAGAAGCTCCTTTACATTGATGTTGGCAATGAGTTTTTAGATATAACACCAAAAGCACAATCAAAAATGGCAAAATTAAACAAGTGGGACTACATCAAACTAAAAAGTTTCTCTACAGCAAAATAAACAATCAACAGAATGAAGAAGAAACCTACTGAATGGGAGAAAATATTTGCAAGCCATATATTAGATAAGATGTTAATATCCCAAATGTGTAAGGAACTCATAAAACTCAATAGCAAAAAAAAAAAATTAACCTGATTAAAAAATGAGCAGAGGACTTGAATAGACATTTTTCCAAAGACAGGCAAATAGCCAACAAATACATGAAAAGGCACTCAAAATTACTAATCATTATGGAAATAAAAATCAAATCCATGGTAAGATATTCCCTCACACCTGTTAGAATGGCTATTGTAAAAAAAGAAAGAGATAAATGTTAGTGAGGATGTGCATAAAAGAGGAACCTAGTGCACTGTTGGTAGGAAAGTAAACTGGTGCAGCCGCTATGAAAAACAGTATGGAGTTTCCTCACACAATTAGAAATAGAACTATCCTATGATCCAGCATATATAAATATATATATGTATATATATGGAATAATATTCCATTATATATGTAATGGAATAGTGTTCAGGCATTAAAAAAAAAAGAAAGAAAGAAATCCTGTCATTTACAATGACCTGGATGAAACTTGAGAGAATTATGCTAAATAAAATAAGACAGAGAAACACAAATTCTGTATAATTTTTCTTATACATAGACTCTAAAATAGAAAGTCAAACTTATAGAAACAGAGTAGACTACTGGTTGTCAGTGGTTGCAGGGGTGGGTGGTGGAGAGATGTTGGTCAAAGTGTAACTTCCAATTGCAAGATGAATAAATTCTTGGGATTGAATGTACAGCATGGAAACTATAGTTATCAATACTGTATTACATGCTGGGAAATTGCTAAGAGAGTCAATCTTTATGTGTTCTTGTCACACACACACACACACACAAAATTGTAATTATGTGAGGCAATGGATGTGTTAACTAACCATATTGTGGTAATCATTTTGCAAGATACATTTCAAATCATCACATTGTACACCTTAAACGTACACAAAGTTACATGTCAATTGTATCACAGTGACATTGGAAAGAAAGATAAAATGTAGGAGCAAGCTGTAAAAATTTTTAAAAAACTATTAATCATACAAGTGGGATAAAAAAGAAAAAAATCACATGATCATATCAATAGATGCAGAAAAAGCATTGGACAAAATCTAACCCATTTATGATAAAAACTCTAAACTAGGAATGGAGAGGAACTTTCTCAACTTGATAAAGTTTATCTGAAAAAAAACCTCAGCTAACATTATACTTAATGTTGAGAAACTCAAAACTTTCCTACTAAGATCATGTACAAGTCAAAGATGGCCCTGCTTACCACCACTATTCAACATCCCACTAGAAGTCCTTGCTAATTTCATAAGGCAAGAAAAGGAAGTAAAAAATACACAGATTGGGAAGGAAGACAAAAATTGGTTTTGTTTACAGATCACATGATCATTTATGTAGAAACTCTGAAAGAACTGACAAAACCAGAAACACCTAGAACTAATAAGTGATTAAAACAATATTGTAGGATATAAGATTAATATACAAATTTCAATTGATTTCTTATATACAAACAATGAATAACTGGAATTTGAAGTTAAAAACACAATACCATTTACATTAGCACCCCGAAAGATGAAATACTTAGGTGTAATTCTAATAAAATATGTTCATGACCTCTACGAGGAAAACTACAAAAGTCTGATGAACAAAATCAAAGAAAAATTATATAAACAGAGAGATAGTCCATGTTCACTTTATTGTGCTTTGCAGATATTACATCTTTTACAAATTGAAGATTGTTATAACCGGCATCAAGCAAATTTATCAGCACCATTTTTCCAACAGCATTTACTCACTTTTGTGTCTCTATGTCAAATTTTGGTAATTCTTGCAATGTTTCAAACTTTTTCATTATTATCATATTTGTTATGGTTATCTGCGATCAGTGATATATTTTTTTTAATTTATTTTTGGCTGTGTTGGGTCTTCATTTCTGTGCGAGGGCTTTCTCTAGTTGTGGCAAGCGGGGGCCACTCTTCATCACGGTGCGCAGGCCTCTCACTATCGCGGCCTCACTTGTTGCGGAGCACAGGCTCCAGACGTGCAGGCTCAATAGTTGTGGCTCACAGGCCCAGTTGCTCCACGGCATGTGGGATCCTCCCAGACCAGGGCTCAAACCTGTGTCCCCTGCATTGGCAGGCGGATTCTTAACCACTGCGCCACCAGGGAAGCCCCTGTGATCAGTGATCTTTGATGTTACTATTGTAATTGCTTTGGGGTGCCACAAACCATGCCCATATAAGACTGGGAACTTAATAGATAAATGTTGTCTGTGTTCTGACTGCTCCACCAACTGGCTGCTCCCCCATTTCTCTCTCTCTCTCCTTGGGCATCCCTGTACCCTGAGACATAACAATATTGAAACCAATTTCAGGCCAATTAATACCCCTACAATGGCCTCTAAATGTTCAAGTGAAAGGAACAGTCACATGTCTCTCATTTTATATCAAAAGCTAGAAATGATTAAGCTTAGTGAGGAAGGCATATAGAAAGCCACGATAGTCAGGTAGGAAATTAAAAGTATAACTCCAGTGAATACATGAATGATAAGAAAGCACACAGACTTATTGCTGATATGGATAAAGCTTTAGTTGTCTGGATAGAATATCAAATCAGCTACAACATTCCCTTCAGCCAAAGCCTAATCCATAGCAAGGCCTTAACTCTCCTCAATTCTGTGAACACTAAGAGAGGTGAGGAAGCCACAGAAGCAAAGTTTGAAGCTAGCAGAGGTTGGTTCATGAAGTTTAGGAAAGAAGCTGTCTTTATAACATAAAAGAACAAGGTGAAGCAGCAAGTGCTGATGTAGAAGCTGCTGCAAGTTATCCAGAAGATCTAGCTAAGATAATTAAGGAAGGTGGCTACACTAAACAACAGATTTTCTATGTAGACAAAACAGCCTTCTATTGGAAGAAGACACCATCTAGGACTTCCATAGCTAAAGAGGAGAAGTCAGTGCTGGATTCGAACTTCAAAGGACAGGCTGACTCTCCTGTTAGGGTCTACTGCAGCTGGCAACAAAGTTGAAGTCAATGCTCATTTACCATTCTGAAAATTCTAGGGCCCTTAAGTATTATGTTAAATTATTCTGCTTGTGCTCTATAAATGGAACAACAAAACCTGGATGACAGCACATCTGTTTACAAAATGGTTTACTGAATACTTTAAGCCTATTATTGAGATCTACCACTCACAAAAAAAAAAAAAAGATTCCTCTCAAGGTATTAGTGCTCATTGACAATTCACCTATTTTCCCAAGAGCCCTGATGGAGATGTACAAAGAGATTAATGTTGTTTTCATGCCTGCTAACACAACATCCATTCTGCAGCCTATGCATCAAGGAGTCATTTTGACTTTAAAGTTTTATTATTTAAGAAATACATTTTGTAAGACTATAACTCCCATAGATAGTGATTCCTCTGATGGATCTGAGCAAAGTCAATTTAAAACCTTTTGGAAAGGATTCACCATTCTAGTTGCCACTAAGAACATTTGTGATTCATGGGAAGAGGTCAAAATATCAACATACACAGGAGTATGGAATACGTTGATGCCCACTTTCATGGATGATTTTGAGGGGTTTAAGATTTTAGTGCAGATGTGGTAGAAATAGCAACGGAACTAGAATTAGAAGTGGAGCCTGAAGATGTGACTGAATTGCTGCAATTTCATGATAAAATTTGCACAGATAAGTTGCTTCTTATGGATGAGCAAAGAGAGTGGTTTCTTGAGATGGAGTCTACTCCTAGTGAAGATGATGTGAAGATTGATGAAACGACAACAAAGGATTTAGAATATTACATAAACTTAGTTGATAAAGCAGCAGTGGAGTTTGAAAGGATTGACTCCAATTTTCATGGAAATTCTACTGTAGGTAAAATGCTATCAAACAGCATTGCACGCTACAGAGAAATCTTTCATGAAAGGAAGAGTCAATTGATGCAGGAAAATTTATTGTGTCTTATTTTAAAAAATTGCCAAAGCCACCCCAGCTATGATGTCCCTCAGTAGGCAAATGGATATATAAACTGTGATACATCCAGAGAGTGGAACATTATTCAGCACTAAAAAGAAATGACATTACATTATGAAAACATATGGGAGAAATTTAAATGCATATTACTAAATGAAAGAAGCCAATCTGAAAAGGCTACATACCGTATGACTCCAACTATGATATTCTAGAAAGGGTGAAACAATGAAGACAATAAAAAGATCAGTGGTTGCTAGGGGTAGGCATGGGGGAGAAAGATGAATTGGCAAAGCATAGAGGAGTTGGGGGCAGTGAAAATACTCTGTATGATGTTACAACAATGAATATGTGTCATTATAGATTTATCCAAACTCATAGAGTGTACATTATCAAGAGTGAATGAGCCCTAAGATAAATAATGAACTTTCGGTAATTACAATGTGTCAATGTAGAGTAATCCTCAGTAAAAAAAAAAAAAAAAAAAAAGTACCATTCTGGTGAGTAATGTTGGTAATGGGGGAAGCCATGCATGTATGGGGCCAGGGGTATATGAGGAATCTCTGTACCTTCCTTTCAACCTTCCTAAAACTGCTCCAAAAAATTGTCTTTAATTTTTTAAAACTATTATCTACTATGACTGTTATTTTGAAATAGTCTCCTCCAGAACTTGGGAGGAAAGGGCAAGATGGTCCCCACTCCTAGCCAGTGGCTGGTTTAGCTTCTCTTCTGGGCTATGTTCCTTCTACAGGGTAAAGACTTTGCTGGCAATTATTTGGACCCTGGGCCTGCTCTGCCCATCTCTGTCCACCTTCAGACTACTGAAGATTCACTCGAATATCTGGACCTGAAGGTTTGAAGGCCCAAATTACATAGCTTTTCTTTCTACTTTAGTAAATATAAATGTAACTCTTGGTTAGTCTTCATAGACACAGGACCTGTGGAAGACATCTGGAGTGATTAGCCAAGTTATACACGAGAGTGTATGCCTCAAAATTCAACAAAATGTACATTTGTATTATGTGTTTTTACGTGTTATGCTTAGTAATAAATGTGGGGGTTTTTGGTATCTGATTATTGGATTAAAAACATCAAATATATTTCTATGAGTTCATGGTGGCGCTTAAAAAAACAAAATCTTAAAAACAAGAAATCTCACTGGTCACTTTTAGAGATTGTTAACGAAAATTTCTTTATTCTGAAAACTAGTGTTTAATAAACTGTTTAATAAACAGTGTTTAATAAAATGTGACCAAAATTTCCTTTTAGTTTGTGCCTAATAAGCTTAGACCCAGCCTGAAGAAATGAGGCTAAACTAGGCAGCACTGATTAAGTCAACTCGGCTCATCCATCTCATGACTCATGCAATGATGAGACCTATGAAAAGGACCCTAACAGTACCAGGGGTCTGCCTTAAGGAGTCACTATGGCCAGATAGGGCTGCAGCCCTTGTCTGGTTGATTTCTCCTCGTGAGCCATGAAGGCAGACCCTAAAAAGAAAAGTGGAGAAGCAGAATTAACCAAGAAGTGTAACAGGCAAGGGCTCATCTCTAAATCACATTCATCCAGAGAAAGCTCTTAGCAGCGAGATTTGCAAAGTTTCAAGGTATCCACCAACAGGTGACAAGGGCTCTAGAATGGGCAACATGCTAGAAACCCATGCATAGAGAACCAGTTTGATCTGGTTAAAAATATATTTCAGGCTCTTCATCTCTAATATCATCAGTATACAAAACCCAGAGCACTAAAATTATAACGCCAGTTGGTAGAAAAGTTAATAATAAAAAATATAATAAAAATAATAATAATGCAGATGTGAGACCAACAATAAAATCATCAACAGCAACAACGACTCTTAGATTATGTGTATGCTTCCTCTGTGCCAGGCTCTGTGCTACATACCTTGTTGAATTCTGACAAACACCAGTGATTTTCCCCACTTCACATGTGAGGTAACTGGTGACCGCAGATAGGTTAAGTAGTCTTCTAATAAGTGGCAGACATGGGATTTGAACCTAGCTATGTCTGGCTCAAATCTTGTGTTAATAAACACTGGGACACACTCCTTCTATCAATTACAACCTCAGGAAGATGTTGCAAATTATGAGAAAAAAAAAACGTTGGCATTTTATTTCCAATGATAAAAAAATCATTTCTTCAAGGAACAGGCCCTGCACTTAATCAGTATTTGCCACATGCCATCAAGCTCATTTTCACAGTGGTAATATCTATTTAACAACCTGGGATAAAAGTGATCATCTTTGAAAATGAGGCCACAATCCAGTTAAAATAAAAATGTCTGATGCAAGGTAAGCTTTAATTTAATTTAAGTCTTGGAAAACAGCTTGCCCAAAAACGACTTTTGCAAGTCACGTACAGTATTTCAATCTGTCATTTCATATTGACCTTCACAGGCCTGAAATAAATTGCACTGGACTTGTGAGGCTTGTGAGAATGATATTAAAGTTGGTAATATTTTAAAAATCTTATTTTATATCCACTCTCATTTTAACTTCACTGTGTACAATTCTTGGGAAAAGTGATTTTATAGAGCATTCTTAGATATCTACCAGTTTTCTCATTAATTAGAATTTATGGAAGTTGATTCAATAAATCACTGTAAAGGTAGAACGTCTATTCAAGTAAAATGCAGAGAATCACATATTCAGAAGAATAGTCCCTGCAATATTTCGATGCTAAGTAGTGTTTTATTTTAAGGCTTTAAGAAAGTGTGTTTAAGGCCTAGCACTCAGTTTATTAAAGTTTGCAAATGTAAGTAGAATTCAGAATAACTTACTTTAATTAAATCTTACCTCGTTGAATATAACTCTTCTATAATCTATTTCTCCTATTTTAATTTTCACTTTTCAATAACCTCATAATAGAAATTAGTCTTCTTTAATGTGTGGCACCTTTTGCTTTGTTGGCCAATGTGGAACTCAATTTTGCATCATACATTCTGCCTATTTCACTTTATAGTCAGACATTCTCTACTAATGTTGGGAATAATCAATTGTTGAAATAATAACATGTTACTTCAAAAAATAGCATTTAAACAATATAAATATATTTTTTAACATCTTTATTGGAGTATAATTGCTTTACAATGGTGTGTTAGTTTCTGCTTTATAACAAAGTGAATCAGTTGTACAAATACATATGTTCCCATATCTCTTCCCTCTTGCATCTCCCTCCCTCCTACCCTCCCTATCCCACCCCTCTAGGTGTTCACAAAGCACTGAGCTGATCTCCCTGTGCTATGCGGCTGCTTTCCACTAGCTATCTATTTTACGTTTGGTAGTGTATATATGTCCATGACACTCTCTCACCCTGTCACATCTCACCCCTCCCCCTCCCCATATCCTCAAGTCCATTCTCTAGTAGGTCTGTGTCTTTATTCCTGTCTTGCCACCAGGTTCTTCATGACCTTTTTTTTTTTTTTTTCCTTAGATTCCATATATATGTGTTAGCATACTGTATTTGTTTTTCTCTTTCTGACTTACTTCACTCTGTATGACAGACTCTAACTCCATCCACGTCACTACAAATAACTCAACTTTGTTTCCTTTTATGGCTGAGTAATAACAATATAAATATTAAAGTGATGTTAAGCAAACACTAGGACATGTGGTACACATAATTAGAATCTTCTAGAAGGGTGGAAAATTATACATTATAGTACTTTAATATTTTTAAGTAAAAAGTTTCAAAAACTACAAAATGCTTTATAATCACAAATAAAATAATAAAACTCTTCTATGGGAGGTTATGTCTTTCATTTTCATTTTAATAGATTATCTTAATTACCTTATCATCTATTTGTATTTTTTAAAAAATAACCCCAAATTGGCTTCTCAATAAAGATACCTGTAAAACTGGAAAGGAAAAGATTTTCCACCCTAGAATTCTAGTCCAAGCAGACTACTAGTTAACAGGGTGTATAAAACAAGAATAATTTTAGACTGCAAAGTTTCCCCCATCTCTTTATAGCGAGCCATAGGGAGGATGGGCTCCACATATATGAGACTAAACCAAGAAAAAGAAAGAAAAGAGATACGGAAAATAGGAGACCCAGCATAAGAGACAGGTGAAGCATCTCACAACTGGATAGTTATGAAAGGAGAGCCCAAAATGACAGCTGTGCCCAGATAACAAGGGCAGCTGGTCTAGAGGGAGGTAGAAGTTTCCAGAGTAAAAGCATAGACAGAGTAACTGAAGTCTATAAATGTCTTGAGAGGAGATTCAGAGATTGCCAGAGAATTTAGTGATGACTTAGTGGCAACTACCTAGAAAGCAAGTAAAAGAAAAAAACAAACAAACAACAACTAAACTAAACTAAATTAAAAACAAAGCAAGTATTCACTCTAGGAAAATCAGAAAATGTTCAAGAAAAGGTTTTTTTATTCCCCTGCACAGCCCTCAGTAGAATTTATTAGTGATATTACACACTGAACATTAATAAAAAATGCAACATAACTGTATTAAGAATATTAAGAACCTGAGTGTAGTTGGGGACAGGGGTAGTAAAGAAAGACAAATCGTGATATTCTTTTGTGTAAAATCCATAGATAATGCCCCAAATTAAAATAATACTAAGAAGGAGAAGAAGAGGAAGAAGTTGTTAAGAAGTAGCAATACAAACATGTTACTTACGGATATGGAAGTGAATTCTGAAGAAATACAATAGAAATGTTGGAGGTAGTTGCCTTTAGGAAAAGGGAAATGAGATGAAGGGTAGAATCAGGGCTGGTCATTCTTAATATTTTGGAATTAGATGTTTGAAACTATTGTTGGTATAACTATACTACATATAATCTGTATTGTATATAAATGCATTTTATTTAGGAGAGCAAGTTAGAAAATCCGAAGTTTAGTCTGTAGAGAATAATCAAATTTCAAGACATTCGATAATGTCTTGAAAGAATTCTTAATAAGCTATGCTATCATTCTATCAACAACAAAATACATGTTCTGTATCATATAACTTCCGTTTGAAATTTATATAGAATTTACATCTAACACAGTACATGTTTTTAGGTCTCATGTGCATTTTAGCAGTCAGTTAGCCCTGACGATGCAGAAAAGCATGTGAGCCAGGCTCTTCAAACTTGGTTTTACTAGCACAATGGAATCATAATTTTCTGAATGAAATATATAAAAAGAAACACCTTGAGGTTTTAACAGTAGCAAACCATAACACAAGATCTGATTTAATTAAAATCACTTAATATTATAAAGTTCATAATTTCCATTTGATGTACATTCCAAATGATGCATTGATGCATTTATGCATTTAATTCAAAAACCAGACTGGGGACCGTTCATCAGGTACTCATCACATGGGTATTCAGAGATGAATGATGTAACTAAGGTGTCTGCCTCATGAGTCTGCTCATTCAGTAAGTACGATATTCTAAAATTCTCAGAAAAATGCTAAAATTCCCTTATTTATATTTTTATGTTCCTTAGGCAAACCATGTTCTCAAGTTAAGATCACTAGATCAGTCTCTTTAATTAAAGGTAAGAGATCTCCTTCAATTTAGGTGCAGTTGATTAGAGTGAGAATAGGATGAAAATGGACAGCTCTATATTCATGAAAAGACTTTTCCAAAGTATTCTTAATACATCTTACTTGGAACCTAGAATTCCTTTTCCTCTGGGAATAATACCAAAATGGGAGCAGCTAATATATTAAGAGTGTGTTTGATGTTCCTGGGAACCTATAGCTTATTTATTTTCTATTGGCTATAATCACACGTGTGTATTTGGATATGCAAATATATTCAGATCATGTTTTGTGTCTAAAAGAATTAGTAGTGTTGTCAATTGGTGTAGTTAGAAGTTTTTCTTTCCTTACTCCTTTCTGAAGGCACATAGAGCACTAAAAATACAGACGTGTGCCCAGATGTTTCAGGCAGCCTATGTTTCAGCATGAAATTCGATATTGGATGGTATATTATTTTCTCATTCCCATCAACATTTTTTGCGTGGACTGCATTATGCATAGCCTAGGATTTGGGGGAGGAGGTATACAAATTAATTCTCATTGCTATGAACAATTTGCTTCCAGGTATAACGCCAAGAAAAAGAAGAAAAAGGACTTTTGCAGTAAAGTCATTTCAATATGAATCTATTAAAATCTATTCAAATAAAGAGCTTTGAGAAAATAAACTTTTTAAAAACATTATTTTGAAACAAATATAACATTTCAAAATAGACAAACATGGACAAGCTCTGTCTTGGGCATGTTACTGCATATGTATGACTTTCTCATTTCAAAAGAAAGGGACCTTTTTGTAAATACCCTTTTCTAAAATGTGGGGGAACAATTTCCATTGCAAAGTAGGTTTTGCACAGTCTCTGCAATCATACCTAAATTATTAATTTTGTTAATCAGTATATTCCCTTCACAGATATTGTAGAGGGAGACTGGTCCCACTCCCTGTCCAAACTTTCACACAATATTAATTAGTAAATTTTTATTTTTTAAACGAAGACAGTATTAAACCCAGTCAATGCTCCCTTGTCTTATATAAGATCTATGATGCAAACTACTTATAACAAAAAAATTGGTATATTCCATTACAGTTTACACAAAGGAATTTGGTCTATAGTTCCACTACATATACGATTTGCATTTCATAACTGAACAGTTCCCCTCCCCAAACCCACTACAAATAATTTTTTAGATGTATAATTAGAACACCTGCCTCAAATCCTTTGAAGCGTTTTTAGTTCATTTCTTGGAGAAGCGTTCTGGCTGTTTCTTTTCTAATCAAAGTTACTTTGGTAAATTGCTTTTCAACCAGACCTCGGAATATTAGCTAAGGCTGGCTATGGCCTTGTCGCAATTTGAATATTAACAGTCATAGTTTTACAGCCGCTCCGTGTTGAGTAATGCGCTGTAACTCCCACAATTCAGCCGTCGTCGTTTCTTCCCTTCCTCAGCTGGCCCTGGCCCTTGGAATGTTTGCGGGGTGTCACCGTGGATGTGCTCAGAGCAGAGTTATATGGCATCATTTGGAGAAACATTGCGTTAATAACCAGAGTTCAAGGGCAAAGGATATAAACGGAGCAAATTACAAGTCTGAACAGATATATAGCTTTTGCTAAAAGGGACATGGGCTGCTACTTTATTTACTGGGCACTGGTGCACTTGCAGAAGGTGCCGGAATGCATGAAGGCATTTTTAAACAATCACATCACAGTTTAAGAAAACAACACAAATTTTCAGGCTAGAAAGAAAGGCAGTACAAAGATCAATGAGCCTGGGTTTCCTAATGAGAGGATACTATTTGCTATAAAGTACCTAAAGTTTCCGGGGTAATTTCACAGATGATAATATCATTTTATGTGCCACCATGAAGGGATAGCAGAAGCCTGCTGGAAACCTAAATTCAATAGATCATGTCAAACTGCACCCTGGCCCAATTTTGTCCAGGATTTCTTGCTGTGATTATTGTGCTATGATTATCTTAACCAGGGGTTACCACCTTAGTTCAAAATTAACATCATGAAAGAGTGATTTATAAAAATGTTATATTTTATTTTTATATGTGAAGGGCTTCAGGGCTACCTCAATAATGAAATAAAAAGGGAACCAAAAATTCAAAAGAAGGGAAGCAAAAATAATTTTTTAAAAAGGAACAAAAGGACTTTATTAATAATCAAAAAAGAAATAATTTTCATCTGTTAATTACCAAATATTTAAATTAATATTCTCAGTAACACTGAGTATACTGTAAAATATGTGACCTAATATTTTCCTATTGGTAGGATGGAAGGCTATAACTTTTTTTTTTTTTTTTTGGTAAAGTAGCTTGGAAACTATTACAAAACTATCAAAATGTCCATAAAGCATGGCCTATGTGTTCCATTTAAAAATTTATTTGAAATCAATAATTTCAAACATGTAAATTTTGCCTTAAGATGTCCCTTACTGTAGTATTTACTTTACTGAAATGTAGAAGCAACCTGAATATCCAACAGTGGGGAAATGTTTAAGCAAATTTTATATACACTCCATGAAATATTATGTTATTATTAAAATTGATGAATAGGGCTATTCTCTACTAATATTAAAAATTATTTTGATATAATATTATATGAAACAATCCCACAGGATTCAAACGTACTTTCTCCTTTATAAAAGTATTTAAGCATCCAAAAAGAATTCAAAAAAGAAACATGCATGAATTTATGTGTGTACTTATTTATTTGCTTCTTTTCTTTTTTTGTATATGCTATCAGTATTAGCCTGATGATTTATTATGTTCCTTTAAATTTTTCTGTTTTCTAAACTTATAGTATTAAAATATAGTACTTAAAAGAGAAATGCATGTGGCTAAGTTCTTTCTCCCCCTACTCACTTTTCAACACAATGAGATAAAGCACATCTTTCTGACATGATTCAGTCTCACTTACTGCTATTTTAAACGTGGCTTTCATTTTCTTGGTGGTGATAGTGGCGAAGCAGAGGGGGGTGGTTTATATTCTAAAGCACAATTAGACAAGAATAATATTTCCCTCACATATTAAAAAAAAAAAAAAAAGCCACTATATTCTCCAAACTCTCCAACTATATTGTTCTCAGAAGTGACTGCATCAGCGTTCAGCCAGGACTGCCTTATTCCCTGACATGAGATGTATTACCTTCGGCTCGGCAGCTTGTGCAGGACGAAATACTCACGGTGAACCGACACGTCGTCCTTCAGTTGCCAAAGAAGAGTCTGGATGATACAATAGCTCTCTACCAGCCCCATTTCCATGATGCTTCAGGACATATTTTTTTTCCTGTTATCCGTCCGCCTGCTTCAATCCCTGCTCTTAGCCTAATAAGTTTTAAAAAGGACACTTCTTAAATCAAATTACCAAAACCACGCTCCGTCATCTTTTTGCAAGGATAAACAAAACATTCAAATTGCTCATGACTTTTAAACACGTAAGAGCCAGTCAAATTATGAAAATTTTACACATTCTAATGTGGAAACGATATCTCTAGAACACATCTTTCTATCTCATTTTATTCTTTTTGAAATAAAGTTTTGTTAAGCATATAATATCCAATTGTCATATTTGTATGCTGCAGAAAGCATCTAAAGTACATTGCCCCCCCCCCATTTTTTTAAACCTATTTTCAATGATTTTAATATTTCCTGAGATAAGAGGATGCAACTGTTCAGGTCTGATTTCATATTGTTCCTCAGATCCTGATAGGGTATCATTCACATACCACAAAAACAGGACTTGGAAACTGTTTGCAGTTTGGGAAGGGGAGGCTTAGGGATGTTTTGATGGCGAAATGATTTGTCAAACATCAGTCCTAAATTATGCGAGGTTCTCCCTCCACTTTGCCAGAGTGCGTTTTGCTTTCTCCCACAGAGATAGAATAGAAACTCATCTTCAAAACCTAAACATTCCAAGCCGGGTCCTTTTGTGCCTGCGTCTTGCTCTCCCGGCTCGGTGCCGGTCGGCGCGGAGAGCGCGCGTATTTACATTCCCGGCGCCCCGCCGCTCGGACCCCGGCTGGGAGACAGGCCGTCCATCATCCGCCCCCCTGCCGCCGAGCTTGCCGCCTCGGCCAATCGGGCAGCAGGTGGGGCCGCACCTGCGGGACCGCCCACCGCATCCCTCTTCATCCCTCGGGTCTCCTCCTCGAGCCTTGCGGGGCTGGAGGTGCCTTTGCGAGCCCTTGCTTTCTCCAAGGCCAGAACCGGACAGGTACGCTCAGGTGACATGGACGGTGTGTGCCCTGAGCCCGCCGCTGGCGGCCAGGGGGGCGGCAGGATCGCTGGGGGATTCGTTTTCCCTTAACGCGCACGCTGCTTTGGATTGTGTTTGTGGACCCACGGGCCCTCACTGGGTTTAGTCTCTAAAAACTGGAAGAATTATGATGCTTAACTTTGGGAGGCAAGTGTAAGTGATAGAATTCGTTGCCTCTGGTCTGTTTCTGTGATAGTATGAAGTTTGCCAGTCAAGTCTGAACTCGACATGGTCTCTTGCACGCTTCAGGCAATATTCCCCTAAGACCTAAGTGAACAGTATTAACAAAGCACTAATAACTAGTCTCCATAGGGTGCAAAAACTACCCCAAACAAAACCTAACCTAGATCTTAAGGGCCATGAGAACAGATTGCAACAATTCAGAAAAAGAGCTGAACCTCAAATCACAGGAAATCTTTTCCAAATACTCAAACTAATTGTATTGCAAGCACCTTGCCTTTGTAGTTCTGAGTTCCTAGGCTGTTCTGTGAAGGCAGCTTCCGACACCCTCCCCTCCCTTATATGTTCCAAGAGTGTCTATACAGTTGTCAGTTACGCCCAGACAAGGCCTTGGAACAAAACAGTGCTGCTGGTGGCTTCAAGGCTTCGAGGTTTCTCAGAAAAAGCTTATTTCCTAAAAAAAAACAAAAACAAAAAATCCCAGCAACCACAGCAGCAAGCATCATCCCCCAACCCTCCACCCCTGTCTTGCTTCTGAATCATAAATCACGAAAAAGAGAGAGAGCAGTGATTCCAGCTTTCCTGCCTTTAACAACTGGAACTGATAATGCCAAAAAGGAAGAGAAACAAACGTTTGAGCCATATCGCTGCAGGGGGAAGATGCACATGGGTAGTTCCAGGTTTGCCATTTGTTAGAGACCTCCCAGGGCTAGGAAGGGTCTCTCCTCAAAGTTAGTGCTTCTCAAATCTGGCTTCTCAGGAGACTCACCTGGGGGGTTTTAAGAAAATAGCAGTGCCCAGAGCAACATTCTGATTCTCTTGGTCTAGGGTGGGGTCTGGACAGAAGTACTTTGGAAAATCTTTCCAGTCATTGGAATGCACAGTCCTCCAGCTGCACATTCCAATTTTGTTCTGTTTTATGGGATATATGAATGGGATTCATGGGGTATTATTCTGTTCTGTTTCATGGGATACAAGTGTCCCCTCTCCTTCATCCTTTACTCTACCCCCCCAAACACAGCACAGAACCCACATTGGGTAAACAAAGTCTCTGTCTCTTGTCTTTGTGAATTTAAAAAAAAAATTTATTGAAATATAGTTGATTTACAGTATTGTGTTTGTTTCAGGCATACAGTAAAGTGATTCAGTTTTATATATATATATACATTCTTTTTTACATTCTCTTCCATTATAGGTTATTACAAGATACTGAGTATAGTTTTTCCTTATCCATCACTCAGTCTTATTCACATTCTGGTCTGTTCATTCTAGGTACTAAAAATGTATCATTCCTCATTTTAATACCTTGAGAGCAGGGTTTTTTTGCTATTGATATTTTTATGTTTTCATTATTATATAAAATACTGGTTGGGGTGGGGAGGAATGGAGGGCATGTGATAGACTTGCTGAGGAATTCTGAAGTCTAAAATATTTTTCCCAGAAAGTTGCACCTGCAGTTTGTGGCTTTTATTCATCTGCTTTAGGACCACCTTGAGCCACCCTAGATCGCCCTCCAACGTCTAGATCCACATTTTGTATGATCAGAGAATCCTTACTGTTCACCAAAGTGGAACTAGAGTTTCTCTTTCCCTGGGTTTTTTGTGCTCTCCGTGGCCAGCAGTGCAGCATTGCTGGATTATGTTGTGCACTTTTCCTTGAGAGATAGATGATCTGTTCTTTGATTAGACACACTGACGTTTTACAGGTGTTGATCATTGATCTTGATCTGGGCTGGATAGAAAGCTCTTGACTCCGAAAAGTTCCTCTGCTGCCAACAGCAGAGTGAAATTCAATTTCTGCGTCCACACAGCCACTGCAGCAGGATTTCTCCTCAATTAGGATTTCTCTCGTTATTCTTTTACTTTTATTAAGCAAGCTGCAGCCTCTGCTTTCCAGCTCTGGCTTTTAGTTACAGTAATCAATTTTTCAGTGTAACTGGCTGTAATTGTTGGCTTGGATATTGAGCTTTCATGAGGCTTAGACATAGTGTGTTCCCATGAAGGGTCTTTTCCATACCTCGTAGACAGATGGGTAATAATACCATACATTAATACCTCCACATTGGTTTATGTGTGTTTGACCATAGTGCAAGCATAATTATTTTTGCCCAGTAAAAGCTATTAGAGATCTATTTGGTAGGTTTTACGATCAATAGCTCCTGTGATATTTGTGTAGCAGCCACAGAATAATCAATTGAAGGTCATATAAAGTAAATTAGCATCCTCCTATAATGATTCTTTTTTCTAGATGAGAATTGGGTTTTATTATTTCATCAGGAGCCTCTCACAACGCATGCTCTGTCTGTTTGAGAAAGAGAGAGATGAAAGTTGTGAGCGTGTTTTGAACATAGTATTAATATCCATTACTCAAATTTATGTTATCGGATTATTGAATTAGTGGATTCACACTGGAATTCCTTCAAAACCCTTTCTTATGGACTCAGTGCCACAGTTAATAACAGGTGGGAGCACACGGACATCTTTTGATGCACGGTGGAGTGAGTCACTTTGCAAAAGTCAATCTTCATAGCTGTCTCTTTAAAGCAAATTTAGAGTTGGTTAAGTGTGTTCTATTGACAGTGTGACTGAGTTTCTCTCTTCAAACCCTTTTGGAGAGTGACTAGTGAACTAAGCAGGGGATGGAGGCCAGAATGCTGAATACACTAATGCCCACCGGTAGCTCAAGGTGCAACCGAGGTCAAGGTGGAGTGGGGGAGGGCTCTGCACCTGCTTTCCTGGGGGGCTTCTCCCTCAACCGAGATGCCTAACCTGGATTTCAGATTTGCGGTGTGGGCCAGAGCGATGGCCGTGCCTCTATAAAAGATTGCAATTTGCCAACCAGAGGCATGCAATCCCCCAACTGTCTTAAAGGGACCCATTTTCAGAGTTTAGCCTTTCTTTTCGTGGGTGCAATCAGTTGTGCACTGAAAAACTGCAGCCACAGTTGGATAACTGCAGGCACAACAGGCCACGAGAGGCCTCTTTGCTCCAAATTTTGTACCTGCAACTAATTGCACTTACAGAAAATGGGAGTGTGGTAGGAACTTTTTTAAAAATTTGGGCCAGTAAATTCTCCATGGAGGGACTAGGCAAGGAGAGAGACAATTACTCACTTTCTTAAAGACAAAGGCAAATAGAGACATCCTTTTCTTCACACACTCCATCTAGTCTGGAGAGCAGGGTTTAGGAACCAAATACCAGGTACCGAAAGTGCCCTGATCATTTGGGACACGACCTGGGAATCTGTGACATTTTGCAAATGTACCAGAAATCATCTGTTGAAAAGTACAGTAGAAAAGATATTGGTGAGTTTAAGACTACAACTTTGGTGATAAATTAGTGTTTTAGAATCAATGGCAAATGCTCTTGTTTTTCCTTTAAAGAAATGGGTATTATGGATATTACTTTTCATTTGCTTTGGGGACAGTTAATGCAGAAGTTAAGATAGGTAGTGCCTCTAGACTTTAATCAAATGATAAATCAAGAGGCATTTTAAATTTATATAAATATAATATGTATTAATGTATTTATATATATTATATATTGATATATATTCATGTACTTATACATATATATGCATTTATACAAATTATAGTTGCATGTCTCTATACACATATATATACACACATGCACATATAGAAACACACATATTTCACATACACGTGCATATTTTATTTACTTTTTTTATGAGCCCCAGGAAAAGGTGATCTGCAGCCTGGGTCCCTTCCATGTCCCTGTGACTTTGTGTGGAGGGGCTTGTGGATTTGTGTCACAGGGACCTCGTCCTACCATCTCTTCTGTACAATGTGGTGACAGTCAACCTGAGCTTGAAACCAAGAACTTGTTTTCCACCTTTTGCAGAAGACCATAAGTTAAGCACACGTTCTGGAAATTGGCAGTTTTTATACAAAATCACATTGGAAATTTGAGATACTCTTCCAACAGAAATAGTTTGAAATATAATTGTATCCCAATGACAGAAATAATAACCGAACAAACCAGCAACAGGTTTCAGTAGTTCTTACCGTTCCCAGGAAATTGATGAGGAAGAGTATAGTAGTAGCAGTAGTTAAAACGGAAAGGAGTCCAAGATACCATGGCAGACCACTCTTGGAATAAGGTGATTAAAGGCCAGGAATTGTCCCCTGTTCCTTTCAGTTTACCTACTGTCTTCATATTACAACTTGAGTGTAAGTCACGTTTAGATAGTTTTTTCCATTGAATAATGTCAAAGGGAATTGTTAAGTTCTCCCAGAAGTTTACTTTAAACCTTGGCTCTTAATGTAAATCTAAAATCCAACAACGCAGCACTGAGTGTATTTTGGTACCAATAATGGCATTTTCATCTAGGTGTGTTGGCCTGGGAATTTAGTCTCCTAGGAAAATGCCTTCAAGAGCAGAGTTGCCACTGGAAACACAAATTAACCCTCAAGCAGATTGTTAAGGGCCACCCAACCTGCACCAAGACTGGAACATGCCAGATTGCAGAGCAGCCTTTTCACTTTCTCCATCTTTCTTTTCATGACACCTTATAAAATGAAACCTCCACCATGGCCCTTTGGAGAGTCAAACCTCTGCATTTGCCTTTGGTCCTACATTTCAAAAGGGGATGGAGAACTTGGAGAGGGTTCAGATAAGAGGAATCCAAATGATTTATGGGATAGAACATTGAGACATGTTTAGAGAATCGTTTGTTCTACACAGGAGGAAGGTCGAAGATGAGGAGAGTATAAAATGATCTATGAGGAAATTGCAGGACTGTTTTTCCTCAGAGGTAATAGTAATAACAATTTGGGAAATGGACTTAAACTAGGGACAATTTCATACATACAGAAAACATCCTCTGAACCATTGAAAGTTAAAAAAAATAGTTTTTATGAACAACACGGAGATGCTACAAAATATCAATCCTTATAATTAAAAGTGCTCTATGCAAATTAGGCATTAAATAAATAAATAGCTGTTATTGGACCTGATTGATTGATGATGATAATGCTGATGATCATTAGAATCACTTCCTTCCAAGTTTCTGTAACAACTTCCCGCTCTCTAACCTCTTAGAGCTTGCCTTGCCAAACCCCAACCTTGTATTAATCTGCCTTCTCCACAACTGTGCCAGCAGCTTCACTTGGCTAATGTGGTCTGACCCTGCCTAGCTCACTTTGGTTTTACTCTAAGAATAAAATCCCAAGCCTCAGATGGGCTCTTACCGCTGCCCTGAGGCTCTATTGAGTCTGCCTGCTAAGTTAGATCTCAAAGGCAAGAAACAATTCCATGCCTTCTCTTTTCTCCTGAAACTTCCAGTTTAAGCTGACCTTGCTTCAAATGTCACCTGGAAAGTAGCCATCAGTAAGGAATTTCTCATCTTTTACATAATTTTCAGTATTAAAACTCACCTACATCTACACTGTCTCATCTTTTCCCTTCAAAATTGCAACCAATGAAAGGTGCCTTCTGTTTTCAAAGGCCAGCATTTTGACCTGGGTTCTGAATCCTATCCCCTCATCCCTTTCAAGGATTTTGTGGTCCTTGGTCCATTGATCTGCATCCAGCACTCCTTTACTGGATCAGTTTACAAACTAAACAGTTGTTGACCTGAAACAAATAGACCACCAGATATTTCTCCAGCAAAGATTGGGTTTATTGGGATCAGCGGAGAATTGCAATTCAGGCTCTGCAACCACGGCGAGCTACATCCCCTGCACAGTAAGAGAAGGAGAAGACTTTCCTAGAGAGGAGAACGAAGTTGAGAGGGCTATAATAAAGAGTGTCCATGACTTTTCATTGGTGGAGCCCTTGCCAGGAAGAAGAGAAGTCTTTCTTTCTTTTCTGTTGGGCTCTGCTATTACCACAGGGCATGAAAGCTCCCCCTTCTGGTCTTCCAACTCTATTTAATTGAGGTTTCTGTTTATTAATTTTTTACACAGTTATAAACACCTAAACAAAAAAAAAAGCAAGCAAACAAACAAAAATTAAACCATATCTCTGGTAAAGGATGATAGCTGATCTTCAATATCCACTGTCCCCTTCTCCCTTGAGTAAAGAACTTAGGCTTTTAGCTGAGCCCATAAACACCTGAAACAGACATCCGCCAGACTCTTGCACTTAGGTGTGGCCATTTTAATGAGTAAGCAGATGCAAGAAACATCCTCAGAATGGGAGGACCTGAGGATTTCCTCACTCCCTCCCATGCTGATGTTGACATAGCTATATGGTAGAAGGATCTGGACCCCTGACGTTTGGGGAGACACCAGAGCAGCCCAGAACTTCTTACTGCCTAATTTAGTGAGGGAGAGAAATAGACATCTAGTTTAAGTGGTTATTTTGGGGCTTTCTAACATTTGGAGCCAAAAGTAAACTTAACAGATATACTAACATTCCCTTGATCTGCATTTCCTTAAAAGGAATGTCATATCCTTATCTCCCGTTCATGTCCAAGTATTTTGAATCATCTATGTATACAACCCCCACATCCTCACTCCCTTCAGGTCTCAACTGATTCTGGTATGGCTTCTACCATCATCTCTACAGAGACTGCTTTCGTTAGGCTCATGGACCTCCACTTTGCCCATACTCATGGTACCCAACATCGTTGTCTGCTCTTGCTTTCTCAAAAGTCTGCCTTTCATAAGATTCTGTGATATCACACTCTGCCGAGTATTCTTTGGCCTCTCTGGTCACCACACTTCAGTCTCCTTTGCAAACCTATATTTCAGTTGCCTTCTCCACCACTCCTCCTGTGTTCAGAAGCATTTTAAACATAATGCGTCCAAAATGGAACACTTGATTCTCTGCCTCCCAAGTCTGTTCCTACCTCCAACTTTCTCATGTTAGTAAGTTGATAGTGAATTCTCTAACTAGAATGTGGGTGTCATCTTTGATTCCTCTCTCTACCTCACTCTTCAAAACCCAAATTTTAAAGCAACTACGGTTGGATCTACCTCAAGCATACAAATAACATGCCTCTATTTCTGTCCATCTTCATCTTCATCCAAGACATGATTGTTTCCCTACTGGCCTATGGAACAGCATCTGATGTGATTTTCCCACTTTCTCTCTTACCCTATTCAATCTCAGGTTAATCTAAAAAAAAAAAAAAAAAAATGAAGCATACTGCTCTGTTCTCCAGACTCTGCAGGAGGTTGAAATTACACTAAGAATAGAATCTAGGCTTATAACATGGATCTCATGGCCCTGTACAACATTATTCCCACCCACATGAACTTCAGATAGACCAAAGTTTTTCCCACCCCAGGACCTTGGTACAAGCTGTTCCTTCTCACTAGGAGTCTTTCCCATCAGTGTTTCTTGTGGTTGGCTCCTTCTCACTCTTCAGATTTCCCATTAAATATTGTTGCCTCAGCAAAACCCACACTGGCCACCTTATTTAAGGAGAAACATATGTATGCACATTATTTATTTATCACTCTCCCCTCCTTAATTCCTTTAGAGCAATAATAATTATTTTTAACTAATCACTTCTGTAGTTTATTGGCCCAATTAATTTTTAAACATTTTTAAACAGCTTTATTGAGGTATTATTTATATACCAAGGAATTCACCTATTTTAAGCATACATTCAATGTTTTCTATTGTAAATAAACTTAGAGAGTTGTACAACCATCACCACAATTCAATTTTAGGATATTTCTCTCATGCCCACCTGGAGTCATTCCTCATCCCCATCCTCACCCCCACCTCCCCAGGCTCAAACAACCACTAATCTACTTACTGTCTCTATAGACCTTTTGTGGACATTTCATATAAGTGGATTCATATAATATGTGGTCCTTTGTGTTTAGTTTCTTTCATTTAGCATAATGTTTTCAAAGTCCATCCATATGTGTTATGACTTCATCCTTTTTTATTGCCAAATACTATTTCATTGTATGGATCTACCACAGTTTGATTTTCTATTCACCAGTTGATAATCATTTAGATTGTTTCCCATTTTTGGCTATTATGTATAATGCTGTATAGTGCTTATTATATTTAACGAAACATTTAAAAATATGTTAACTGTATATATCCTTCTTAAGGAACAAGAGCAAGGCTCTGCCTGCTGTTACCATCATGTGCCTGGTACCTAGATCATGCCTGTCAGAGTAGATGCCCAATATATATCTGTTTAAATGAATGAATTAACTCCATGTTGATTTCCAAAAATCTCTTTTAAAGTTCAGAAGCCAATTCAGATGACTGCAGAAGATGTGAGAAGGGTGATTTTCTAATTTTTGGGTAACATCAGCTCTGGAGGACAAAATCTTCAAATCTGCCTCCACTTCTCCTGGTCATATCTATTGAGGAAATATTAGTCTGGGGTGGGAGGAGCCTACATTCCCTCAAGGGTAGTCTGCAGTCTGCCCATCCCTGACTCTGCAAAGTCTTGAAGTTTGAAAAAAAAAAAAAAAAAAGAATGTTATTGTATATTTGTCTGGAGCTCAGGAGGAGAATCTTTGAAGGCTGTAGGGAAGTGCCTTCCATATAGTGAAATCATAGTACATGATCTAGGAATCTGCTCCTGAATAGAAAATTAAGACCGTTTCTAGATAGAAGTATGTATGAATCTTGCCAGACCTAGAATTCTGTTTTAGGCTTGGGTCCAGGTAGTTTAATTCAGCAAGTAGCGTGCATGTTTAGGCAGACTTTATTCCCCAGGCCAGAACTAAGACTTGACTTCCAGAAACTAAGATTTACAATACCATGTGAACAAAACAGCTCTCTACCATCTAAGAAAGAGGTGAAACTTGTGGTAGCTCTTATGAAGATGCTATATATCTGTTTAATGGAAACAAGATGTTCTAAACATATTGTAAACATGCCCTGGGTGTCAACTTTTGCAAAGAAGTGCAATCCTCATTGCTTCTTCATGAAACCATTAAATAAAAGTAGAGAATCTAGAAGTCCACTGAGAGAGATGTGGTGATTGTATCCTGCTCTTCAGGGAAGAAAAGAGTCCAAGAGAAAGAGAAGCTGAGGAAAGCAGGAGCTAAATACCCGGGGCTTGTGAGAAGCCAGAATTAGGCACTTGAGGCCAATCTAACAGAGACTCTGAAGGTCCAGGCTCTCAATAGCCAAGAGGCTTAGAGAGGGAAGGTTAAGCAATTTTCTTCCCTTGTAGACAGAATAATTTAACCAAAACTGTAAGAAGAATGTGGCAAATAAATACATCACCCTCCCCTGCATGTTCTATATTTATTGGAGGAAAATAAAACAAAGCAACCCCAAGCAATGTAAGCGAACTAAATTTTGAAAGGGTAATTGGAAGAGCTTTTGATGCGTGCATCCTGTAGCCAGGAGTTGGCTGGAAGCTGCCTGATTAAACAGGGTAGGAATAAGAATGAAGAGCAAGAAAAAAGCTTTTCCTAGAGCTAGAGGTGACAGCAGGATGATCTTCTTTGGGGCTTCTGGGACAATATGGAAAGCATCAAGTGCTCAGGGATGAGTCAGTTAGAAATGACTGGGAAATGAGGAGGCACTTAGAATCTGTCACTGTAGGAAAGAAAAAAAAAAGGTCTTGATAATGAGGTCCAGGGAAGAAGAATCCAGTTGAAGGAGAGAATAGACTCATTGGGAATAGGTAAGTTAAGTTGTGGAGAAAAGGATTCTGACCTAGAAAGGAAGGCAGGCTGATGGCCAGAAAACACTTAGCAAACCCGAAGGCTATAAATAAATGAATGATGTTACAGACTTTACAAATAAATTTGGAAATATGCAGTAACCAAAGCAGTCTTTTTCTTTGAGGTGTGTCTTCATGCTAAGTCACGTAAGACCCAACATCCACAATGATTCCTCAAAGTACGCTTGCTGCAATGTGTTTCTTCCTCTTTTTAAAAATTTTTTTAACATCTTTATTGGAGTATAATTGTTTTACAATGGTGTTAGTTTCTGCTTTATAACAAAGTGAAACAACTAGACATATACATATGTCCCCATAGCTCCTCCCTCTTATGTTTCCCTCCCGCCCTCCCTGTCCACCCCCTCTAACTGGCCAAAAAGCACTGAGCTGATCTCCCTGTGCTATGTGGCTGCTTCCCACTAGCTATCTATTTTACTTTTGGTAGTATATATAAGTCCATGCCACTCTCTCACTTCGCCCCAACTTACCATTCCCCTCCCCGTGTCCTCAAATCCACAAGTCCATTCTCTACGTCTGGGTCTTTATTCTTGTCCTGCTCCTAGGTTCTTCAGAACCAATTTTTTTTTTTTTTTTTAGATTCCATATATATATGTTAGCATAAGGTATTTGTTTTCCTCTTTCTGACTTCACTCTGTATGACAGACTCTAGGTTCATCCACCTCACTACAAATAATTCAATTTCATTTCTTTTTATGGCTGAGTAATATTCCATTGTATATATGTGCCACATCTTCTTTATCCATTCATCTGTCGATGGACACATAGGTTGTTTCCTGTTTATTGTAAATAGAGCTGCGATGCACATTGTGGTACGACTCTTTTTGAATTATGGTTTTCTCAGGGTATATGCCCAGTAGTGGGATTGCTGGGTTGTATGGTAGTTCTATTTTTAGTTTTTTAGGGAACCTCCATACTGTTCTCCATAGTGACTGTATCAATTTATATTCTCAACAACAGTGCAAAAGGGTTCCCTTTCCTCCACACCCTCTCCAGCATTTTTTTTTTTTTTCCAGCATTTATTATTTGTAGAATTTTTGATGATGGCCATTCTGACTGCTGTGATGTGATAGCTCATTGTAATTTTGATTTGCATTTCTCTAATGATTAGTGATGTTGAGCATTCTTTCATGTGTGTGTTGGCAATCTGTATATCTTCTTTGGAGAAATATCTATTCAGGTCTTCAGCCCATTTTTGGATTGGGTTGTTTTTTTTTTTTGATATTGAGCTGCATGAGCTACTTGTTAATTTTGGAGATCAATCCTTTGTCGGTTTCTTCATTTGCAAATATTTTCTCCCATTCTGAGGGTTGTCTTTTCGTCTTGTTTATGGTTTCCTTTGCTGTGCAAAAGCTTTCAAGTTTCATTAGGCCCCACTTGTCTATTTTATTTTTATTTCCATTTCTCTAGGAGGTGGGTCAAAAAGGATCCTGCTGTGATTTACATCATAGACTGTTCTTCCTATGTTTTCCTCTAGGAATTTTTTAGTGTCAGGCCTTACATTTAGGTCTTTAATCCATTTTGAGTTTATTTTTGTGTATGGTGTTAGAGAGTATTCTAATTTCATTCTTTTACATATAGCTGTCCAGATTTCCCAGTACCACTTATTGAAGAGGCTGTCTTTACTCCATTGTATATTCTTGCCTCCTTTATCAAAAATAAGGTGACCATTTGTCCGTGGGTTTATCTCTGGGCTTTCTATCCTGTTCCATTGATCTATATTTCTGTTTTTGTGCCAGTACCATACTGTCTTGATGACTGTAGCTTTGTAGTATACTCTGAAGTCAGGGATCCTGATTCCTCCAGCTCCGTTTTTCTTTCTCAAGATTGCTTTGGCTATTCGGGGTCTTTTGTGTTTCCATACAAACTGAGAAATTGTTTGTTCTAGTTCTGTGAAAAATGCCATTTGTAGTTTCATAGGGATTGTATTGAATCAGTCGATTGCTTTCAGTAGTATCGTCATTTTCACAATGTTGATTCTTCCAATCCAAGAACATGGTATATCTCTCCATCTATTTGTATCATCTTTAATTTCTTTCATCAGTGTCTTATAGTTTTCTACATACAGGTCTTTTGTCTCCTTAGGTAGGTTTATTCCTAGGTATTTTATTCTTTTGTTGCAATGGTAAATGGGAGTGTTTCCTTAATTTCTCTATCAGATTTTTCATCATTAGTGTATAGGAATGCAAGAGATTTCTGTGCATTAATTTTGTATCCTGCTACTTTACCAAATTCTTTGATTAGCTCTAGTAGTTTTCTGGTAGCATCTTTAGGATTCTCTATGTATAGTATCATGTCATATGCAAACAGTGACAGCTTTACTTCTTCTTTTCCGATTTTGATTCCTTTTATTACTTTTTTTCTCTGATTGCTGTGGCTAAGACTTCCAAAACTATGTTGAATTATAGTGGTGAGAGTGGACAACCTTGTCTTGTTCCTGATCTTAGTGGAAATGGTTTCAGTTTTTCACCATTGAGAACTATGTTGGCTGTGGGTTTTTCGTATATGGTCTTTATTATGTTGAAGTAAGTTCAACATATGCTTACTATGCCTACTTTCTGGAGGGTTTTTATCATGAATGGGTGTTGAATTTTGTCAAAAGCTTTTTCTGCATCTATTGAGATGATTATATGGTTTTTCTCCTTCAATTTGTTAATATGGTGTATCACATTGATTGATTTGAGTATATTGAAGAATCCTTGCATTCATGAGATAAACCCCACTTGATCATGTTGTATGATCATTTTAATGCGCTATTGGACTCTGTTTGCTAGTATTTTGTTGAAGATTTTTGCATCTATGTTCATCAGTGATATTGGCCTGTAGTTTTCTTTCTTGGTGACATCTTTGTCTGGTTTTGGTATCAGGGTGATGGTGGCCTCGTAAAATGAGTTTGGGAGTGTTCCTCCCTCTGCTATATTTTGGAAGAGTTTGAGAAGGATAAGTGTTAGCTCTTCTCTAAATGTTTAATGGAATTCGCCTGTGAAGCCATCTGGTCCAGGGCTTTTGTTTGTTGGAAGATTTTCAATCACAGTCTCAATTTCAGTGCTTGTGATTGGTCTGTTTATATTTTCTATTTCTTCCTGGTTCAGCCTCGGAAGGTTGTGCTTTTCTAAGAATTTGTTCATTTCTTCCAGGTTGTCCATTTTTTTGGCATATAGTTGCTTGTAGTAATCTCTCATGATCGTTTGTATTTCTGCAGTGTCAGTGGTTACTTCTCCTTTTTCGTTTCTAATTCTATTGATTTGAGTCTTCTCCCTTTTTTTCTTGATGAGTCTGCATAATGCATTATCAATTTTGTTTATCTTCTCAAAGAACCAGCTTTTAATTTTATTGATCTTTGCTATTGTGTCCTTCATTTCTTTTTCATTTATTTCTGATCTGATCTTTATGATTTCTTTCCTTCTGCTAACTTTGGGGATTTTTGTTCTTCTTTCTCTAATTGCTTTAGGTGTAAGTTTAGGTTGTTTATTTGAGATATTTCTTGTTTCTTGAGGTAGGATTGTATTGCTATAAACTTCTCTATTAGAACTGCTTTTGCTGCATCCCATAGGTTTTGGGTAACTGGGTTTTCATTGTCATTTGTTTATAGTTATTTTTGATTTCTTCTTTGATTTCTTCAGTGATCTCTTGGTTATTAAGTAGTGTATTGTTTAGCCTCAATGCGTTTGTATTTTTTACAGATCTTTTCCTGTAATTGATATCTAGTCTCATAGCATTGTGGTCAGAAAAGATACTTGATACAATTTCAATTTTCTGAAATTTAACAAGGCTTGATTTGTGACCCAAGATATGATCTATCCTGGAGAATGTTCCATGAGCACTTGAGAAGAAAGTGTATTCTGTTGCTTTTGGATGGAATGTCCTATAAATATCAATTAAGTCCATCTTGTTTAATGTATCATTTAAAGCTTGTGTTTCCTTATCTATTTTCATTTTGGATGATCTGTCCATTGGTGAAAGTACAGAGTTAAAGTTCCCTACTGTTAATGTGTTACTGTCGATTTTCCCTTTTATGGCTCTTAGCATTTGCCTTATGTATTGAGGTGCTCCTACATTGGGTGCATAAATATTTACAATTGTTATATATCTTCTTCTTGCATTGATCCCTTGATCATTATGTAGTGTCCTTCTTTATCTCTTGTAATAGTCTTTGTTTCAAAGTCTGTTTTGTCTTATATGAGAATTGCTACTCCAGCTTTCTTTTGATTTCCATTTGCATGGAATATCTTTTTCCATCCCCTTACCTTCAGTCTGTATAGTCCCTAGGTCTGAAGTGGGTCTCTTATAGACAGCATATATACGGGTCGTGTTTTTGTTTCCATTCAGTCAGTCTCTGTCTTTTGGTTGGAACATTTAATCCAGTTACATTTAAGGTAGTTATCGATATGTATGTTCCTATTACCATTTTCTTAATTGTTTTTGGTTTGTTATTGTAGATCTTTTCTTTCTCTTGTGTTTCCTGCCTAGAGAAGTTCCTTTAGCATATGTTGTAAAGTTCATTTGGTTGTGCTGAATTCTCTTAGCTTTTGCTTGTCTGTAAAGGTTTTAATTTCTCTGTCGTATCTGAATGAGATCCTTGCTGGGTAGAGTAATTTTGGTTGTAGGTTTTTCCCTTTCATCACTTTAAATATGTCCTGCCACTCCCTTCTGGCTTGTAGAGTTTCTGCTGAAAGATCAGCTTTTAACCTTATGGGGATTCCCTTGTATGTCATTTGTTGTTTTTCCCTTGCTGCTTTTAATATTTTTTCCTTGTATTTAATTTTTGATAGTTTGATTAATATGTGTCTTGGCATGTTTCTCCTTGGATTTATCCTGTATGGGACTCTCTATGCTTCCTGGACTTGATTGAGCATTTCCTTTCCCATATTAGGGAAGTTTTCAACTATAATCTCTTCAAATATTTTCTCAGTCCCTTTCTTTTCCTGTTTTTCTTCTGGGACCCCTATAATTCGAATGTTGATGCATTAATGTTGTCCCAGATGTCTCTGAGACTCTCCTCAATTCTTTTCATTCTTTTTTCTTTATTCTGCTCTGCAGTAGTTATTTCCACTCTTTTATCTTCCATTTCACTTATCCGTTCTTCTGCCTCATTATTCTGCTATTGATTCCTTCTAGAGAATTTTTAATTTCATTTATTCTGTTGTTCATCATTGTTTGTTTGCTCTTTAGTTCTTCTAGGTCTTTGTTAAATGTTTCTTGTATTTTCTACGTTCTATTTCCAAGATTTTGGATCGCCTTTACTATCATTACTCTGAATTCTTTTTCAGGTAGACTGCCTACTTCCTCTTCATTTTTTTGGTCTGGTGTGTTTTTACCTTGCTCCTTCATCTGCTGGGTGTTTCTCTGTCTTCTCATTGTGTTTAACTTACTGTGCTTTGGATCTCCTTTTAGCAGGCTGCAGGTTCGTAGTTCCCATTATTTTTGTTGTCTTCCCCCAGTGGGTAAGGTTGGTTCAGTGGGTTGTGCAGGCTTCCTGGTGGACGGGGCTAGTACCTGTGTTCTGGTGGATGAGGCTGGATCTTGTCTTTCTCGTGTGCAGGACCATGTCCGGGGGTGTGTTTTGGTGTATCTGTGACCTTATTATGATTTTAGGCAGCTTCTCTGCTAATGGGTGGGGTTGTGTTCCTGTGTTGCTAGTTGTTTGGCATAGGGTGTCCAGCACTGGAGCTTGGTGGTCATTGAGTGAGGCTGGCTCTTAGCGTTGAGATCCAGATCTCTGGAAGAGCTTTCTCCATTTGATATAACATGGAGGTGGGAGGTCTCTGGTGGACCAATGTCCTGAACTCAGCTCTCTCACCTCAGAGACACAGGCCTGACTTCCAGCTGGAGCACCAAGACCCTATTAGCTACATGGCTCAGAAGAAAATGGAGAAAGAAAGAAAGAAAGAAAGAAAGAAAGAAAGAAAGAAAGAAAGAAAGAAAGAAAGAAAGAAAGAAAGAAGGAAAGAAAGAAAGAAGGAAAGAAAGAAAGAAAGAAAGAGAGAGAGGGAGAGAGAAAGAAAGAAAGAGAGAGAGAAAGAAAGAGAGAAAGAGAGAGAGGGAGAGAGAAAGAAAGAAAGAGACGTTATTAAAATAAAAAATAATTATTAGAAAAAGTATGTTGAATAGTAATAAAAAGAAGAAGAAAAAAATAGAAAGAAAGAAGAGAGCAACCAAACCAAAAAACAAACCCTCCAATGAAAACAAGTGCTAAAAAGTGTACTTAAAAAAGCAAACAAACAAAAAAAAGAACCCCCCCCCAAAAAAAAGACGGACAGACAGGACCCTAGGACAAATGGTAAAAGCAAAGCTATACAGACAAAGTCACTCAAAGAAGCATACACATACACACTCACAAAAAGAGAAAAAGGAAATATATATATATATATATTAAAAATAAAAGAGGAAGAGAGCAACCAAATCAATAAACAAATCTACCAATGATAATAAACCCTAAATACTAAACTAAGATAAACATAAAACCAGAAACAAATTAGATGCAGAAAGCAAACCCAAGTCTACAGTTGCTCCCAAAGTCCACTGCCTCAATTTTGGGATGATTCGTTGTCTATTCAGGTATTCCACAGAGGCAGGGTACATCAAGTTGATTGTGGAGATTTAATACGCTGCTCCTGAGGCTGTTGGGAGAAATTTCCCTTTCTCTTCTTTGTACACACAGCTCCTGGAGTTCAGTTTTGGATTTGGCCCTGTCTCTGCGTGTAGGTCACCTGAGGGCATCTGTTCCCACCCAGACAGGACGGGGTTAAAGTAGCAGCTGATTAGGGGGCTCTGGCTCACTCAGGCTGGGGGGACAGAGGGGTACAGAATGCGGGGCGAGCCTGCGGCGGCAGAGGCTGGCATGACATTGCACCAGCCTGAGGCATGCTGTGTGTTCTCCTGGGGTAGTTGTCCCTGGATCGCGGGACCCTGGCAGTGGCGGGCTGCACAGGCTCCCGGGAGGTGAGGTATGGATAGTGAATTGTGTTTGCACACAGGCGTCTTGGTGGCTGCAGTAGCAGCTTTAGCATTTCATACCCGTCTCTGGTGTCCTCACTGATAGCCACGGCTCACGCCCGTCTCTGAAGCTCGTTTAGGTGGTGATCTGAATCCCCTCTCCTCCCACACCCCGGAACAATGGTCTCTTGCCTCTTAGGCAGTTCCAGACTTTTTCCCGGAATTCCTCCTGGCTAGCCGTGGTCCACTAGCCCCCTTCAGGCTGTCTTCACGCATCCAACCCCAGTCCTCTACCTGGGATCTGAACTCCGAAGCCTGAGCCTCTGCTCCCAGCCCCTACCCTTCCCGGTGGGTGAGCAGACAAGCCTCTCAGGCTGGTGAGTGCTGTTCAGCACTGATCCTCTGTGCAGGAATCTCTCTGCTTTGCCCTCTGCACTCCTGTTGCTGTGCTCTCCTCTGTGGTTCCAAAGCTTCCCCCCTAGCCGCCATCCATCTCCACCAGTGAAGGTGCTTCCTAGTGTGTGGAAACTTCCTCCTTCACTGCTCCCTCCCAAAGGTGCAGGTCCTCTCCCTATTCTTTTGTCTTTGTTTTTTCTTTTTTCTTTTGCCCTGCCCAGGTACATGGGGAGTTTCTTGCCTTTTGGGAAGTCTGAGGTCTTCTGCCAGAGTTCAGTAGGTGTTCTGTAGGAGTTGTTCCACGTGTAGATGTATTTCTGATGTATTTTTGGGGAGGAAGGTGATCTCCACGTCTTACTCCTCCACCATCTTGAAGGTCTGTGTTTCTTCCTCTTGATCTTCCATCTCCCCTTCCTCCTCAGTCCTTTCTTGTCTCCTCCTACAAGAGAAAGAAAGTGTGAGAACTTTTGTTTAAAATGTCATCTGAATAGTAGCCCTCACCCCTATGAAGACACAGAAAAAGATAAAAATTAACACAACCATTGACAGATGACTCTTAACAAAATTGAGACTAATTCCCACTAACTGGAAGGATGGCCAAAAAAGGAAAACTCATCACACATGCTACGCCATCAAGACATATATCAAAAGCTCCTTTCTTTGCACTCCCTTTCTCCTTCTCATTTCCCCATACCTTCTGCTCCCCTGAGAATCACCATTTAGCTCTTTAGCAATATGATACAGCTTTCTGGAGGCTCTCAGAATTCAGTTTCTCTCTTTTATTTCCTCCCGATTAACACTTAACTTTGTAATGTTGATAGGAATTATTTATTTCCCAGAAAAAAGATAAGGAGCCACACTTGGTGACTTCTTGCGATGGGAGAGCTGTTAGTGGCAGTAAAGTGGGAAATGGCCAGAGTGAATGTCACTGCAGGTCGTGTGTTGCCTATAAGATGGGTCCTTCAGAGAAGTGGTTACTTCTACAAGGTGTAGTTTTTATATCTGTTTAATATACCACATGCCAGGCAGTAAGATTTCGATAAGATCCAATTTTTGCCTAGTAGAGTAACTGGTATGGGAATTGGGGTGGGGCCTTTGGCATGGAAATGACTCCAGCTGAAGCTCTTGGAAGAGATTTCTAGTCAGTGCGAAGTGGGCAGTGAGTGGGGTTTAGGGTGCATCACTTAGAAGTAGTCCTGGATGGAGGGTGCTTTGGTTAAGTATGAATTTGAAAAGGAAACAACAGCAACAATAACTTGGAGAACCAAGAAAATATTATGGCCAAAGTGATAAATGGCATGTGATCTATTGCCAGGACCTGAAAAAAAAAAAAATCCGAGGAACAGTTTGACTTGATCAGTAAAACACAAGAAGACCTGGTGTAGGAAGGATTCATTCACCTTCTCCTTTGTTCTGCACCTTGGCCGTCACACAATTACCACACTTACAATGCTCCTGACACCAGATGTTTGGGGTTTTTCCTACACTAAGTATTCTCTGTGACACCAGCTGCACACCCTACAATTTAACTCTTACATTATCTACATGGCAATAACTTCAGATCCCACAGATGAAGGGATCAATCCTAAAAGGGTGCCTCCTTCTCCCACTTCAGATGCCTTTGCAAGTTCAGGCTGTCACCTGTTTCTGACCCACCAGTTATCAATCCAAGTTTCCAACAATCCCCTCCTCTGGTTTGATTTACTTGCTAGAGGGGCTCATAGAACTCGGGAAAGCAGTTTACTTATTATTTACCCGTTTATTATAAAAGGAGGTGATAAAGATCCAGCCACCCTTTCTGTTAAATCAAGTAACTTGGAAGGGGAAATTAGAAGAAAAGGTCTAGTGGGCATTTGTAAATTTGCCAGTGACTGAGAAAATCATATATGAATTTAATTATAGTAGGCTGAATAATGGCCTCCCAAAGATGTCCATGTCCTAATTCTACAAACTCATAGACATGGTACTTTACATGGCAAAAGGTAACTTTGCAAATGTGAATAAGGTTCTTGAGATGGGGAGATTATTCTGAATTATCCAATGTAATCACAAGGGTTAAGAGGGAGGCAGGAGGGTCAGAGTTAGAGAAAGATATGTGGCTGAAGCAGAGGCTGGAGTGATGTGCGGTCACAAGCCCAGGGAAGCAGGTGGTTTCTAGAAGCTGGAAAAAAGCAAGGAAACAGATTGTCCCCTAGAGTCTTCAGAAGGAACACAACCCTGCCAATCTATTTTAGACTTCAGACCTCCTGAACCCTAAGGTAATAAATTAGTGTTGTTTTAACACACTAAATTTTTTACACCTGGAATACATATATATATAACTATATATATACTTTTAGGTATATATCAATATATCTTAAAGAGTTATTGGAAATAATAATATTATGTATTTTGGCATCTGTGGAAATGAGACCTGTTTGAGAGAAATTAAGCTAGCTTACACAATTAAGAAATTTCCAATTCTGAGCCTTTGCATAATATCTTAAGTGTGATGTATCATACCAGTTACACAGACTAAACTAAAAATGCAATTGCAGAATTAAAGCAAGAATTGATAGAAGAAAAGGGTAGAAATCATATTGAAAGAAAGAAAACACTAGTGATATCAGGAACAGATTTCAGCATTCAAAGAAAAACATATTTGTGAGAATATAGTAGATATTGATAACAAAATGGAGGTGGAATCTAAGAAGTTATGAGTTCTGTAAGAAGAAGACAGGACAACTGGAACAGAAACAAAGCTCAAAGACAACATTAAAGAAAACTTTATAGTGTTTGTTAGAAAAACTAGTATATGCATATCAAATGGTTTCATAACAGTACAAGTAACCTCAGTGGAAACATTAACAGGCTGGCAAGATAATTAAATTAATAAAGTAAACATCATATAAGCACAGGGGACTAAAAAAGGAAACAAACAATAAAATTACCTAAAAAATAACACAAACTGGTCTGACCTCAGACTTTTCTGCTGAAAACGCTGAAGGTAATGGAAAAGCATTTGCTAAGTTGTAAGGGAAATAGACTGTGATTCATCTTTATTGTCACTAATCAAGTTTCCTCTAGGATATAAAAGCTTCATAGGTACAATTTCAAATATTTTGAAAATTGATCATCCATGTATTATGATTTTTGAAAATAAATTCACACTTATATACTGGCCAACAGAGAGATGAATCAAAATGAATAAATCAGGAATGGGAATTTCATAGCATTAAACAGCCCCATCTTCAGTTTTAGAAACACAAATTAGGAAACCAGTTTAGAGGATGATCGTGTGCTGAGAGGTATATCTTGCAACCAGAGGCAAGTATGGTTCTGCATTGCTCTATTTAGCTACTCCTTTCTAAGACACCTTCCTAGAACTGGGAAATGAGTTTTGTGTGTGTAACTTGGTTACTTGTGTCTGATTACTACTCAAAACAATAACTGATGAAGTTCTGTTTTGCTACTTATTACAGATGACACCACTATTTACATTTTTAGGTCATGATGCTGAACTATGAACCATCCTCTCCTTACTACCTCTGCTTCCTAGAACCAGGGATACACAGAACAGCAAAATGATAGCTATTTCATTTACAAGGAAATTGCCAAATGAATTTTTTGCATCATCAAAACTCATATTGAATGATGAGTTACTTTTTTTTTTTTTAATTGGGCAAAGTATAATTATAATCCCAAGAGTGGCAGGCAGTATCTCTCATGAAGCCTCATTTTTTTCCATGTTTTTAGTTATAAAAGGTACTATATTTTGGTTTTATCTTTCAAAATAAATTTATTTATATGTATACTGGCATATAGAAAACAGCAATGCAAAAAATACATTTCATTTTTGGTTCTTTTTTTTTTTTTTTTCTTCTTTTCAACTTGTAAACTCACTTCCCCCTCTTCTCTCTCTACCCACATCAGCCTATTTCTCCACAAGGAAATGATGTGAATTACCTAGTAATAAATCTTCCATATGTCTTCAGGAACATACATTCTTATACAAATATAATCCTAGGATACTCTGTGGGTGATATAGAGGGTATGTGTGTGCATGTTTCGTGTGTGTGTGTGTGAGTGATTACTTGTTTTTCCAAAATGGGCTACACTTCCTACACAAGGATTTTCCTACTCAGCAATTCTTCATGGAATTTCATCTAAGTCATCTGACATGGTTCTAATTTTTTTCTTTTTAGTGGTTGCATCATAGTCCCTGGCAAGAATGTACAAAGCTTAGTTTTTTTTTCTTTTATGGCACTATGTAGCAAACATTCATTATGTACACATATATATGAATATGTATATGTGGATATATATATCCTATATATTCATATATATCTGTGGAGATATATATATATGTCCTATATGTGGATATATATATATATCCTATATATCCATATATATATATATATATATATATATATATCCTATTTATCCATCCATATCCTACATACTGCCTAAAAGAGGAAGAGGGGGTTTCGTTTCATTTCTTGGGGTAGATTTTTAAGGATGGGACCAGAGAGTGGAAGAATATATGTACTTTTACTTCCCTGGTGGTGCAGTGGTTAAAAATCTGCCTGCCAATGCAGGGGACACAAGTTTTATCCCTGGTCAGGGAAGATCCCACATGCCGTGGAGCAACTAAGCCCGTGCGCCACAACTACTTAGCCTGTGCTCTAGATCCTGCAAGCCACAAATACTGAGCCCACGTGCCACAACTACTGAGCCCACGTGCTGCAACTATTGAAGCCCCCGTGCCTAGATCCCTGCTCTGCAACAAGAGAAGCCACCACAATGAGAAGCCTGTGTACTGCAACGAAGAGTAGCCCCTGCTCACCGCAACTAGAAAAAGCCTGTGTGCAGCAACGAAGACCCAATGCAGCCAAAGAAATAAAATAAAATAAAATAATAAAATAAAAAAAAAGAAACAAAATAAATAAAAAATAAAGTATTCCAACAGATTGCTTTTCTAAAATGCAAAAAGTCTTCACATTTTTGCAAACTGTGTATGAATGCACCCTTTACGGCATATTTCTGTCCTCAATAGGTGATATAACATTTTAAAAAAGTTGCCAGCTTGATGAATATAAAGTGCTATTTTGCTATTTTGTTATTTTCATTTTCCTGCTGCTAAGTGACTTTAACCATCTTTTTCTTTGTTCGGGGGCCACCTGGATTCACTCTGCCTCTGTCTTCTCACCACTCCTTCTTTTGGGCAGTTTGTCTCCATCTTGACAGTTTGTAAGAGCTCTTGGTGTGTATTCCTATTAACCCTTTTTCTCCATTACCTTTGTAATTAAAAGAAGCTTTGTTTTAGAAAAAGAGACAGAAGATAAAAGGATCTGAATTTCATTCAAAGATGAAAATGCTTAAAACATTCTCTCTTGGAAAGATTTGCATTTTAATTGGTCTCAAGCCTGAAAAGAATGAAGATCCTAGAGATACTTCTAATCATCAAGGAAAGGGTATAAATCAAACCTCTTTGATGGCTTGATTTGCACTTCTCTCACTGATATTTAGTCTGTACACACTATAGTATCTGGATACTCCATCATGCTGAAAAGCTAAGTATGTTTTAAGTTCAGACTTAACAGTGGAGAAGGAGTAGGGGCACAATGGCAGGGGAAGCAGTTTGCAGAGACTTAAACTTTCAGGTCTTAGGTGACTGTAGTGGAACATTTGTTTTGCTCTTATTTTTTTATTGTGGTAAACTGCATATAACATGAAATTTTAAGTACAGAATTCAGTTCAGTGGTATTATGTACATTCATAATGTTGTGCAATCATCACCACCATCTATCTCCAGAACATTTTCATCTTCCCAAACTGAAACTCTGTACCCATTAAACACTAACTCCCCCTTCCTTCCTCTCCCTTCTCCTGGCAACCACCATTCTACTGTCTGTTTCCATCGGTTTGACTACTCTAAGTACATAATATAAATGGAATCATACAGTATATGTCTTCCGTGACTGGCTTATTTCACTTAGCATGATGTCCTCAAAGTTCATCCATGATGTAGCATGTGTCAGAAACCCCTTCTTTTTTAAGGCTGAATAATATTCCATTATATGTAAATACCACATTCTATTTATCCTTTCATGCATGCATTGATGGACACTTGCGTTGCTTCCACATTTTAGCTATTGTGAATAATATTGCCATGAACATGGGTGTACAAATATTTCTTTAAGACCTTGTTTTCAGTTTTCTTGAGTATATTCCTAGAAATGGAATTACTAGATCATGTGACAATTCTATTTTTAATTTTTTGAGGAACTGCCATAATGTTTTCCACTGTGGCTCTGCCATTTTACATCCCTATCAAGGGTGCACAAGGGCCCCAATTACTCCACATCCTTGTCAACTCTTGTCATTTTCTGTATTTTTTAAAAATATGTTAGCCATCTTAATGGGTGTGAGTTAGTATCCTATTGTAGGTTTGATTTTCTTTTCCCTAATGATTAGGGATGTTGAGTATCTTTGCATGTACTTATTGGCCATTTGTGTATCTTCTTTGGAAGGACCTTTTGTTTTGAGGTTGCCGCAGGCTTGATTCCATAAAGGGAGCTGACATGCAGACCTCCTGGGCACATAGAAAACAAACTCTCCAGTATTTCCAGAGCACCTAGAATGTCTGGAAGAAGAGAGCTGATGTTTGCCTGAACAATTTAGAGGCAATAGAGGCAGGCTGACATAGTGCAGCACCCTCCCACCACCCCATCGGATAAAAAAGACAAGGACAACAACAGAGGTCCCTGGGCAAATACTCTCCTCAGTCTCTGTATCATGTGGCCATAGATTCCCAATGTGGGTACCAGTATGGGCTCCACCACTTACTACTTGTATAAACTTGGACAACTTAGGTATGTTACTCCCCTTATAGGATGAACATTGACTTGCTTTTCTGTAAAATTAGGAAAATACCTCCAGGACCTGTTCAAGCATTATAGGATCAAGAGTTGAATGTATATGAAGTTGCCTTCCAATTGATTTAAAACATTCTAGAAATGTGACTGCTTTGGCAACTTTCCAGAGAGAGGCTAATTTCATTCTGTGAGCTGGTAAGCCCTGAAGAGTTACCATTAAATATCTTTCTAGAGTGAGAATAAGATGGTGATTTAAGTTTGGTCCTTCATAAATGTTTGTATATTATTAAAACCTCCTCTTCAGTAAAGATGTCAGAGGGAAGAGACTTCACCATGGTAGGACATCCTACTCAAAGGTATGATTCATAACAGAAGGTGCTAGGCCATGGAATCTGCTTCCCCCTTCCCCCATTCAAAATTTCAAAAAGTGCAGATGAGCTACTGGCCAGTGAATGCATGCCTACGTGCATGAAGATAGGCCTTTTATAGATGAGAATTGAGGTCCTGGGGGTGTGGACGAGCAGGCAGAGCCCACGCCAGACCTGCTAAATAGGGCCCATGTTGTTCTCTTTACCGCCTCCTCATGGCAGCCAGGTGCTTTGCGAACCCAGAAACATTATTTCTGCCATTTACATCATATTTTTTAAAAGTTTGGAAAATATAAGTAGAAAGAAAATCTGTTGGTAGGCAAAGTGTTATGAATCACAGCATCTCTCTGAAGAATTTGAGCCAAGAGGATATTTTGATTTAAACAAGTCATATAATTCAGGCCAAAATGGCTTCCAGATTTGAACTTCCCAAAACAGTCACATTTCGCCATGTCATTTGGCTGACATAGATAGGGTAATCCCCATTCCTAAGATGAAATGAAAATTCTAGGAAAAATCAAAATCGGCTAGTACCTTTTACATCTGGAGGGCATGGGAGGAAGAGAGACAAAACAGGGAGCATTACAATATTATAATCTGTTAGTCATCAAAGAAATCTTTCTCTATGTTCTATAAATCCAGCTGCATAAACTGCACTAGACTCAAGGACAGCCTACACACACACACACACACACACACACACACACACACACACACACACACAAAGAATTGAACTAGGGACCACTTTAACAGCAAAGTGGTCGTAAACCAGTGTGTTGGAATTTTTCATCAATATGACATCATTCCCAATGTGACATCGGAGCGCCTACCCTCCATTTCCTCTCCCTCTATCCCTCACACTCGCCCCCTTTCCTCTTAAAGGGATGATGAAGCTGCCTGGGCAGCACAGAAGGATAATAAAAACCTGTATCCCTTAAGCTGAATTCAGCCCACTGAACTGCACAAACAGCAATAACCAAAACAAAGCTAGCAGGAAACGTTTGCACACAGCATCTGTTATGATCACATAACCACGAGACAGCTGTTTAATCCCAACTGTTAACATAAGATCATTTGTGTGTTTGAAGAGCAATCCCATTTGGATTTCCCCCTTTATTTATTTATTTTCTAGCTTTTCCAAGAGAGAGGCTTTCTCAGCTGTAGGATGCAATTTGTGTTTCTGGCTTTTTCCACTTTCACCCTCAGCTTCCGAAGGAGAAGGGTGGTATGGTTTTCTAACTATAAATACTCAGAGGGGAGAGAGGACGGCTGTGTGGTCTCCTAGCTGAGCAGGGCATGGCCCTTTCTCAGCCTTTGGGACCTGCTTTTTGATCCCCAGAACATTTATAAACCATTCTGGTCAGATTATGGGAAAAGGCCCTCACATGAAACGCGTCTGGTGGTCTCAGCCAAATTCTGGTGAGACTTGAGTTTTCTCAGCACCACCCAGGATTGGAACCAATTCCTGTAAAGTTCAGTTCCAAAACCCAATCATTAGGCTCACAATTGCTTTGAAAGGGTCAAGGAAGGATGTCAGCAGTTTGGGTGGCCTGTCTGAGTCCCCACATTGGAACAGTGAGCAGGACACCTAGATGGCTTATGATGGTGAGTTTTAAGGTCATACTTTTTTCTGTTTTTCCATTTACATCATACTTCACTGCCTGCAGGCTCCCTAAATGCTCAGTAATGAATATGCATGCTTCACTGTTGAATTGTAGCCAGCATACCATAGAAGTGGTTGATGCCAGTGGCAAGCAGGCCAGAGCTGACCACGTGGTCCTGGGGTGAGGGGAGCTGGCCATGCAAATGTGGACAAGCATTAACTTTGAAAACTGCCTGAAATTAGCATTACATAAATCTTTCTTCACCTCCTGCTTTAAATATTTCATTCCATCGAATCCTCCAATTTGATCCCAACATGGTGATAGTATTTGTGACACTAAGTTTATCTTTCTGGGAAATTTGAAAGTCTAAGTCCTTCTAAAACTTTTAATATATGTCTTAAACCAGATTCTTAGGACAAGTTCATTTCTAGGTCATACAAACCTTGGGAATGGAAGGGACTTTTCACTCCTCTGTCATTTTCTTTTCCTTTTTTCTATTTTGTTATGCCTGATGTTTAATTTAAATTAATTTCCAGCTTTTTAAAAATTATAATTGACAAGTTAAAGTTGCATATATTTAAGGTAGCCTACTTCATATTTTGATATACATATCCATTTTAACCACCATAATCAAATTAATTAGCTTTTTTGATTTTAACTTTTGAAAAATATAAGTTGTTTAAGAGGAATTTATGTCTCTTTTAAATGAAAAATATCACAGCAACAATTTTTGAATGACTGCTGAATTTCTCCTGATTTCTTCTCTCTTGTGGCTCCACATTCTCACAATTATTGCTTTATTCTCCATCTCTGTCCCCTCAAAGAAAAGTTACTCAGGCTTCTACAGAGGTCAGTTTTATGAGATTCAGTAGGAAAAACAAAAGTAGTCAGCGATGGCTGCAGTCAAAAGAGAGTGACTATCAATGTTAGAAAAAATTAAACATTTAGATCAGTCTAGGTGGTGATTTATTATCATACTTAGGTAAAATGCATTTACCTTTAGCTTGACATTCTTTATCACACATACAAAAGTTTGCATCCAGCTGCAGGGGTGGGGGAGCTACTGTGATCTCTACAGATTTTGAACATCCATCTTAATGGTCCACTTCCCCTGCATGGGACAAAATCACCAACATCGTTAATGGGAGAAAATCCTTTATCGACTGATTCATTTCCGTGTTTTGTTTCTGCAGCGAGACGGGATATCCTGTAAGGTGGCGAAAAGGGAGGGAAAATTAGTACTATCCGTTTCTGATTTGCCGTTATTATTATTGTTATTTCTACTCTCAAGATGGTATTTTATTTATCTACTGATTTTCATATATAACATGTATTTTTGGCGATGTTTTTCTCCTCTCCTTTCCCATTTTACCCCAGTTAAAAAATTACTCTTGGCAGGATTTGGAAGGGAGTTTATCTTTGCTACATAAAGAAGTCATATCATTTAATATTTGCTACTTTTAATAAAACTAAATAATGAAATAGTTATTAGGTACCCCAGTTTACTGAATAAAAGCCCTGGTTTATTTTATTTGTTTTGCTTAAGTATGGGACCAGTTGAGGAAATAGTTTTGATTGATTTTAACTACAAGAGTGGAGAGAGAAACTCCACTGTCTGAGCAAGCACACAAAAGTTACAAGTATCTCTCAGATGCTCATTAGTCAGCTAAAACCAGGAAATAAATATCCTACTGTTTTGTGATCACTTCCAGTTACTGCTGTCACAGGAAACATAAACAAGAGGGAGATGACCTGAGAAAAACTGGGTCCCAATTGGACCCTGACCAATTCACATACTACACACACCTCACCAGAACACTTAGCCCTGGTGAAAAGAACCAGATGAATCTGCTGCTGCCCCAGTAATGTTTGAAACTGGCCACATATATTTCTGAAACTTTAGCCAAACACTCAAAGTTTCAGAAAAGTATTTTTCTGGATAAGTTTTGCTGTTTTTTTGTCAAGTACAAAACGTTACATTTCAAAGCAGTATATATCTTTGAAACAAAGCTTGAGGATTTTCCCATTCAATAGACTTGTGTTCTGTGAAACATAAGACAGATCTTGGCAAACAACTATTCATGAGATTGTGGTTTTACAAACAAGCACATTTGAAATGAGGACAGGTAGGTAGTATATTGCTTGATATCAGAGGGAGGAAAACAGAAATAAACCAATTCTAAATTAACCAATTAAGATTTCATTTTGCAAAGTGGATCCTTCCTACATTATATCTTCTTCCTTTTTGCATAATGTGACTTCTGAAGTGGCAGCCCTTTCTCAAGCTGTTCATCTTGAATATAAGAAACAAATAAACCAAAAAATGAGTAAACAGACAATGGAGGTGAAGTGTTAAGAATGTGGACGGTATGCCAGTAGGAAGTTGTCCTCAGCAGTCCAATGCATCATTTCCTACCGTTTCTGTTTCCACCTCACCTTTCTCCTGTCCATACATCCCCCTGTTTTTCCATGGTCTATGCCCCATGGCCTGTATGGATGTGTCATGCTGAGTTCCAGCTTTGCTTTTTCTAATCTACATTTCCCTTCAAGGTTAGACCAGAGGTCAAAGAGAATTTCTGCTTACCCATTATCTATTCCTCTGATTATTTCATATTACATCAGCTTTCCTCATGATTCTTAATAATGAACTCTACTTGATAACTTATTCAATATTTTTTAATATAAGACACAGGGCAAAAGTTAGAAGCACTCCCAAATTTACCTGTCACACATCCTCTGGAAAGTTTGTATCTCAGTTAAGTCTTGGGGGAAAAAATGTTTGCAATTGCTTCTAAATTGTTGGACTGTAGCCACTCTTTACTCCCTCTTCAGATCACCTCCTATGTCCCTCCCAACAATCTGCACATACTATGGAGGAAATGGAAATTCTGTCCAAGACGGCTCAGTCCCATTGTCCTTGTAAATCTGATCAGACATAACTCAGCACGATACAAAGCGTAGATTTCAATTTACTTGTTAGAAATATTCCTGAGAACATTTTATACTTTGAAATATGTGTTTTAAATTTGTTAACTCGCTTGCTTGCTGCTGTTTGGTTTTCTTTTCTTTTTTCTTTGTTTTTTAGAAAAAAACTAAATTGATAGAATTGATTGGTAATTTGAGCATTGAAAACAGAAAGATTCTTTTGACAATTGAGTCAAAGGATGTTTGTTTAATATAAGAAAGGCTTTTCACTGAGAAGAAATACTTTGAGAAAAATAGTCTGATTAAGCATTTTATACATTCAGAAAAGAAAACTATGCAAACCAATTCCCGATACTTCATTCCCTCAAACAACTGAAGTGGTAAATTGAGGCAATTATCCCAAACACCTTTCCTTAATTATAGGGATTGTCTAGGTAAGCAGGTTCTGGGCCTAAATTTTTGCAATAATTATCTTAATTTGCACTTTGTTTTGCATGTGAAGACACAGCCTTAGCATCATGGTCACTTATAATTTTGTATCTGAACTCTGTGACTAAACACATTAGGTATTTTAATACTACTGCTAACTTTATTTTTTTAATCTTACATTCTTGAGCATGCATTACATTTATAATTTGAAACAAATGAGCATATCAAAAATTATATTAGAATAAAATACATTGAATGAATTTGCAGAGTTTCTCAATGTGTGATCTGGGACGGGAGATTGTGGCAGCCATCTTTGGAAAATACAACCTGTCACAGAGCCCTTCTGGTTATATGTGGTACCTGACCACTTCCTCTCTTTAAAAACCACATGATGGATATTAGGAACATTTTCTAGTTCAATACATTCAATGATCTTATTCAAACATGTAGGGCTGGTTTCTATGAACAGGATGTTCACTTAAAGTGAACTCTCGTCCTTGGTCTGTCCCATGGGATTTGTTCTCTCCACCTACAAGGCCACCCTGGTTCTCTTTCCTTTGTCCTGCCTCACACTTCTTTAATGATGCAAGGAAAATAAAAGCAAGAAGAGCAGCTACTTCAAATTATTGTTATTAAGGCAGGTCCTCAACTCCATCTAGCTCTGGGTTAGGCATTATCTTACATTATTTACAGTCCAAAATCAAATCCAAAAGACGAAAATCATGATTCTCATTTTGCCAGTGAGTAAAACTGAGGCTTGAACAAGGTATCTTATGCCCAAGGTCACGTAATCCAAGGTCACGAAGCCAAGAAATGCAGACATGACATTTGAATATAGGTCTGCCTGACTCCCAAAACGTCACGTTTCCTGCTTTTATCATATAAAATCGCTGATGCCATTGGAATTGCAATCAGAAAGATCCCAATGGGAACTAAACTTTTCTGCAGTCCCTAGAAACAGTAAGACTGAAGTTAAACAAACTCTGTTTTATTATTTGAAAACAAACAACCAAACTTTGAACTAAGGCCAGGCCAAAGAAAAATATAATCACTTCAAAAATTATTTTCTTCTAGAACTCACTTTGAGGTGGAATCTTATATTGTAATTTGTTGTTAGGGGAAGGGAAGGAAAACTTAATTACAGAACTTATTTTTGGCCAGATATTTTACATACACTCTTTAGTATACTTCTCACACCAAACCTTTGAGGTCAGTTCCCACTTCAAAGATAAGGATCAGGTTAAGTGACTTACTCCAGGTCCCAGCTAAGAAGCCACAGACTGGATTCCAACCCAAGTCCTTCAGACTCCATAATCCATGCCTTCACTCTGTTCAGTACAGAGTTTCTTAACTTAGCACTGTTGTTATTTGAGGCAGGATAATTCTTTGTTGCATGGGGGTGGGGATGTTGAATGAAGGCTGTCTGCACTGTGGGATATTTGACAGCATCCCTGGCCTCTACCCACCAGATGCCATCAGCACCCTTCCACCAAATTATGACAACTCAAAATAACTAAAAATGTCTCCAAACACTGCCAAATGTCCCTTGGCAGCCAAAAATCACCCCTAACTGAGGATCACTGTTCTAGTATTTACATACATCTCAATTGATCCATGAAGAGAAAAAGAGTTAAGTGGGTTGGTCTTTGAAATAGACTATGTTTCAGGATGATTTTCTGTTGTTATTGTACTTGGAGTGAGTTCCGAACGATAAAAACCTGAATTTTAAGAAAACACGACAGTCTCTTCAGTTAAGAGCTACACCAGCATATATCCTAGAATGAGGGAGAAAAATAGTAGCTAGAAGACTTCTAGTTAGGTGAAATCAGATAGGAGTTCATGAAAATTCAGAATTTTTTTCCTGGTTATTTATCTAATCATAATGAGGGAGGAGTTTTTGATATTTGCCCAACTGGATTTAAAGCACTGAATAAAAGTCTGTGGAGAGATTTTGAAATCTATTTCCCACTTTGGGGTTGAGAAGTGAACCACAGAACATGCACTAATTGGAAAGGCCACAACATCTGAGCCTAGGTTGCTCAGCCCAAGGAGATAACCAATATTCAAGAAGACTCAGATTTTGCAATATGGTAAGTGGCTGCTTCCTAGTACAAATGAGATGGTTGTTTCTAAAGAAAGAGAAATGATGACCCATAGCTAAGGTGAAAGAAAATAGAAGCAAATAAAACATGGCCTTCAGAACTTTGCAAAAGAGAATCTGTCCACCCCGTGTGACACCCAATTGCCGGTCTGGTACCTGTTCCTTCCTCCGCCAACCCAAGTCAGCCAGAACAGCTGCCTTTATCTTAGCAGTCTTCTCAGTGCCTGCTCTGCCCATGTGGTCTTTAAGCATTTCATATCTCTGTGTGGCTGGACATGTCTGTATCAGGCAGGTCTCTGACAATAAAGAGCCATTCAAGTTTCCCCCTGTGACCTGATCCCATCAACACTCCGATACTGGAAAGACGCCATAAATACTGTTCACTCATTTTGTAGTGTGGAATAAAAGGTCTTTACAGGAAGTTATTATCAACGGTCTGGAAAGAAAGGGGTCAGAGCTTTGCTTCCTCCCCCAGCTGTGGGAGTCACCCCAGCCTGGCTGGGACAGGTGAAGGGGCTGTGCAAGGAGGAAGCCCCACCCAGCCTGGGGGGGTCCCCTGTGGTTCCCCCCCTCCCCCATTACATGACCAAGATATCTCCATCACCAGTCCAGGAAACCCAAGGAAGGGGGCAGAACAGAGAGAAAAATGTTCACCTGCAGAGAAATGTCACAGTGTCCTTCAAACCCAGAACTGAAAATTCTCAAAACCCCTCCCCTCGAAGGGAGACTGCTTCCCCTCACCCTGGAACTGCCCAGCCTTGTTCCCCACCCACTCTGAGCACCAATGAGTTTCACATTCTGGAAACTTGCTTGCTGAAGAAAAGTTAACTTGGCACTCGTCTTAAGTATTGACTATCTGTCTTGAGGGTGAGGGCTGTAAATTCTCTCTCCTAAGATCCAAGTCGATTTGTTATCAAATCAGGCATTGAGAAGCTGATTCATTGCTATTCAGCGCTATGCTGATTTATATGCAGAATGTAAAACAGATGCCTTATGTGATACATATTTATGGTGAGTGCTGTTCTAGGAAGATTTATTACGGATTCCTTTGTCGGGGTTTGCATGAGCAGAGCCATGATGACTTGTATTTCCTCTCAGCTGCCAATGCCAAACTCATTAAAAAGAGGTGTGACTATTAATATACATTGTAATACTGACAGGCCCTAATTTATAACACCCTGGCTGGTTGGAGTATTCTTCTGACTTGAGAGGTGGTTTCTGCATTTCCTTCTCTGTAGCTAAATGGTACAAATAGAGATGTATATTCTCCCTCGGTCTCTCTCGCCTCTCTCTCTCTCTCTCTCTCTCTCTCCCTCCACCAATGCCCCCCCGCCACCCCCCCCACCTGCCTGTCTCACATCTCTTTGTCTTTTCCAGGCATCTAAGTCAAGTCACAGTCTGCTGAAAAAAAGCCAAATTCTATGTGATCATTTATTTTTTCCTTTCAGGTCAAATACGCCAAGGGTTTATAGCAGCGTAGAGCTGTGCTTTCATGCCCTGTAAACACATGTTATTCTCCGCGCTGGCACACTGTCTCTCTAGGCTGAACTAGCAAGGAAGAAGTTTGGAGCAGGCCACATCAAGCATTCTTGGCAGTGGCCGTGTCTGACATAAGCCTCTGGAGTTGAAGAACATATGTTGCCCTGTGCCCGGGAATCGGAAATCCACTGCCCAAAGGGCAGCATCAGGGAGAGACATGTGACTAATAACAGGACTCTGCAGCAGATGGGGGCAGTTAATCAGGTGAAGGATGGAGGGAAATGCAGTGTTAAGAGCTGGCATGAGAGCCCTGGCCTGATAAGAAACTCTGTACCTGGGAAACGATTTGACCAGTGGGCTTGGACGGTCTTTGAGTAGTGACATAAGACAGACAGTGCCTGGGAAAATAGCTTTTCTGCATCCTAAATTTGAGATGAACTAGTTCCTAGAGAGAGAAAACAGTGTGTGTAGCAAGAGCCTTTATCTGAGTGTCGGTAGCCCTCGAAAAGCACCATAGAGAGATCACATGGAAAATCACCATATATAAATTTTTTTTAATGATTACATGAAGAATGTTTTGGCTGAAATAAATTTCTATTGAATCTTAAAAAGCTAGATGGACAGAAATAAGACAAGTGTGCCACCATCTTTCCCTGGTCTGTAAGTAGCACTGGGAAGATGGTGAGGCAAGTGAAGTACCAAAACCTCAACGACCAAGATAAATAATATTTGAATGCAATATGCTAAAGTCAAAATTAATGCAAAAATCCATTATGAACAAAACATCAAAATTTAAAATAAAGATGAGATTATTATTACCATGTTTCCTTTTGCCTCAGGCTCCCATGTGGCTGGCGCAAATCACTGCTACTCATCTAGTCTTTATTTAAAATTGATAGGTCTCACTTACCTCACCCCAATCCCAGTCAAGGTGAAGAAAACATTCTCTTTTAGCTTTTTGTGTCCTGAGCCTAGCATCTTCTACTTAGTAGGAGACCATCCAATAATGGATGAGGATGATGGTGGTGGTGACGTTTAAAAAACCAATGAATGACTTCAAAATGAGGCTACCCTTTACATCTTTTAAAATCAATATAGACCTAGAGATTATCATACTAAGTGAAGTAAGCCAGACAGAGATAGACAAATACCATATGATATAACTTACATGTGGAATCTAAAAAAACGGTAAATAAACTTATTTACAAAACAGAAATAGACCCACAGACATAGGAAACAAACTTATGGTTACCAAAGGGGAAGGAGGGGGGGATAAATTAGGAGATTGGGATAGACATATACACACTACTATATATAAAATAGATAACCAACAAGGACCTACTGTATAGCACAGGGAACTATACTCTATATTTAGGAATAACCTAAAGGGAAAAAAACTGAAAAAGAATATATACACATACACACACACACACACACACACACACACACACGTATAACTGAATCACTTTGCTGTACACCTGAAACTAAAACAACATTGTAAATCCACTATACTTCAATTAAAAAAAAAATCAATATAGTCAAGTGTCACTCAAGCATTTCTAAATTGCAGTTGATTTTCTTTGGTAACAAATTAATGGGAGCTCAGGAAGATTATGATTTTGTTAGGTCCAAATAATTTGTCTAGGCAACCCTCCCCCCAGCAATTTCTCCATTTCATCTGTATGTTTAACCATACATTTCTAGAAAGTACCCCCATGGAAATCATTGAAATAGGTTGAATATCTTAAAGTGAAATACATATATAATCTGTACATATGTAATGGACATTAAGAAAAGAAGTCATCAAAATCCTATTTGCTGCCTTCAGCCAGAGTTCTAGGAACTGTCACATCAGTGACACCAGGAAAGCAGTGACATTTGGGGTTGTTTTTAGAGATGAAATTCTGCAATGAGGAGAAAGAAAGGCTGCAATCCTAACACACCACAAAATGTTCTAGACTTCCTATTATAAAAAAAAAAAAAATTGGCATCTGAGATCTCCTAGTATGAATAATTTTTGCCTGTGTGAACAGGGCTGAGATTTGCTTTCTCTAATTAAACCCCCATGAGACTAAAGCTGCTTTGGAGTTGGTCTTACTCAGAGAATGCTTTTCTCCTCTCCTCCTCCTCTTCCTCCTCCCCTTCCAGTTTGTAGAGAGCTTCCCAGAACCCCACTCCATATCTCAGAAATGTCAGCAGCCTCTTTCAAACCACATGGAGAGGGTGGGGAGCTAGATAGCAATAAGAAGTGGTGAGCAGTGAGTGCTTCTCTGGTCCCGCGTGGATCACGTGGTTCCCCAGAGCCATTTTTAAAGAAAGGAATTAAATTGACATGGTTATAACCCAATTGACATGTTTTGCAGTAAGAAAAGCCATCGAGTATATTAATTTTTGTTTTGGACTATTCTTTTTGAGGAAAGTGTTTGCCTATCACAGTGAAATAAATAAAACAATAGCCAGTCTGCTCCTTCAAAAATACTACTGATTACTTGATATCACTATAGAACTAGCATTATTTCCTGAAAAAATCCTGACCTCATGTCATTTGAATTGCAGTCCATACACCTTTACAAACCGGATACTAAACCTGCAGAACCAGTCTGAAAACAGAAGGGTAACCAAAGGCTACCCAGCTACCCAGCTACAGCCTGGTGGCAAAAGGGCTCAGGAAAAATGTGTAGCTGTGACTAGAAATCAAATATGGGTAAGGAGAAAATCTCTCTCTTTGTCCAAAGGAGTGATCACATGTTGACAGCTGGAATTTACATGGCTCCTTATTCAATAAACTAGCGCCTTCCCTGCATTCCAACATCAGCAGCACAATGGTGGCACAGATGCAAACTGACACATTACACACGGTCCAGCTGCCCCGTCCACTCTCCTTGGACCCCTCCTCCTCCTCCTCCTCTGCCTTCTCCATCTTTCTCCAATGTGAGCTTTCACTTGTGCAAGACCTAAACATACACTCTCATTCAATGGTCCTTCTATTACAGGTGCTTGATTTCATGTGCTTTCATATGCTCGCCTGCATGCAGGATATGAACCCTACCTGAAAGATAAAAAAACAAATAAGCAAAACAAAGCCAGGACAGGATAACAAACAAACAAATCCCTTCTACTTTGTTGTCAGCTCCAAAAGAGCTGGACATGATCAACGTTTCCCATATCAAATATCTCGTCACCGTCACAAATCCTTTTTACGTTGGGTGTACATGGCTTTCTTTATGAACTTGAACCCTAAGGAAATGTGACCTGTGAGTAACCAGTGCTGTCATTAGTGAGAACTGTTTTGGTTACATTTTGTACAAAAATAGCCATCTGAAAAGAAAGGTAAACTTCCACAATACCTGACAATACGCAATGCTTTCTTTTCTCCCAATTATTTTGGCAATAGCATACACTTCTTGGTTAAAAGCTTCCATTAAGAAGTTCCAGAATTTTTCCAGGAGGGTTGCTGTAGTGGGAACAATGGCAGTTTATAGTGGCAGTGTATATTATTCAGCAAAGCCCAGCAAAATGCATGAAAGGTATATGGAATGATCCCTTGGCTTGCAAAACAGTCCATTCGGTATAGTTTTCCTGTGAAAATATACATTTTACTGATTATGAAGAAACTCATTAGTACTTCCCGCACTACACTATGTTCTTAAAATATGGGAAACAGGGGGAAAAAAGGGTTTCTGTATTATGAAGCAGTAATTAAACTTTAATCTCTACCACTAGGGGGCGAAATGGAGTCCTTTTCTAAACTGACGGCTGGGCAATCAACCATCACATCATTGTAACATTGAAGGCACTTCAAAAAGACTCAGATGTTTAACTATTGTGCTAGTGATCATACATTCATATTGGGCTGCAGGCCAAAAGAGGGAAAAAAAAGCCAGAGAGTTGCAGCTGAACAGCTATAAAGCGGTGAATTTTACCTTAGAGCAAAACCGTCTTCAGTGACAAATTTCAAAAGCCATATGTATGCGATTTTCATGAAAAGCAGACGACCCTAAATTTCTTTGTTTAACTGGAAGCGATCTTCCTCACAGAACAAGCAGGTTCTTTTCTGCAGTTTCCCTTGTTTATTGTGCTGTTACAAATTTCACTTTCCTTTCTAGTACTACAATCAGGATTCTAGAAATGCTGTTTAATGCCAACGGGTATTTCGTTAACACTGTCACCTCCAGCATCTTTAAGGATATCACCTCAGGTACAACGTCACTGATGGAGAACATTTAGAGTCTTCTGATAAAATAGCGTGTTTTTTTTCCCCATTTTAAATGAAACCCTCCAACCCAACCTTTTTTCTATGGTAAAAGCTCAAAGTTCCCATCAGGCTTTGCCAATACAGGACATTATGATTTCCCCCTCAAGTGGTTAAAACACTGAAAGTGATGAATCATTAAAACGTGAGCATTATTTCTCACAAAAATAGAACTTCGATTCCTAGGACCTGTTCAGAGCATTTGCTTTTTAGGCTTGATAGCCAGATATTTCAAAGATACTCTGGCATATTAACACACCAAAACATAAGCCATGGCAGGTTATCTAAATTAATAAACTAAAGGGATAGATTTGAGGTGATGGGTAAATTCCACCTGTCAGCTAGACATTCAGAGAGTTTGCAAATTCCAATTCCAATACCTTTGGTTTTAAAAAGAGGCAAATTTAGCTCAGTTCCTATTTTCACTAAACTGCAGTCCCAGGAAAGCTGGAAAAGTCCCAAGTGAAGTGTTGGTTTGGCATCTCCCCTGCCCCCACCTTGTTTCCAAAGCACAAGACAGTTTTGTAAATAGAGATAGTGCCGAAAGGAATCCCCTCTTCCCTTTTACATCAGGAGTGTTACTTGATACGTATCAATATTTCCTGTCAGCTCCAACAAAGCAAAATCTTGGGCCTTCTGGTCTCCTTAGATGGCTAAATATCGTTTGCTTAAGTCAGCGCGTTCCAGACCTTTTATGTGGCCTGACAGTTGATTGGGAGAAGGCCCACTAACTTTCTTAAAGTGTGCAGTCATCCGTTTGGCGGCCGGCTCCGGGGGTTCCACATGAAATCCTCTTTAGATAAATTCATACTTGCCCAGGGTGATTAGCCTTACAGCTTGGCTGGCTCACTTGTCTTTAAAAGCAGGACATTTGCGATCAATGTGAGCCTGAAGTTGTTTTCTACACCTTAACTACCTCTCCTGCAGTCCCCAAAGCTGGTGAAGGAAGATGCAACCAAAAAACAAAACAAAACAAAGAAAAAAAAAGAAAGAAAAGAGAAAGGAAAAAGGAAAAAGAAACTTTTTTCTTTCCTCCCCAAAGATGACAGGCTGAAGTTGACAACCTAATCCTTCAGGCTTGTCTTACTTACTGAAAGGCTCAAGTAATGTCAAAGGAACCATCTGATAACAGTCTTCATGCCAAACCTAACAGCTTTATTGCAACAAGAAACTTTCACATTAAATTTCCATGTGTTTTCTCTCCACACTCCTTAACTTCACGGCCCAACCTCCCTCTGTGTGTGTGTGTGTGTTTTCCCAAAGAAAGATAAGGCTTCCCTGCTTCAAAAACCAGATAGAAATTGTTACAGAGGGCCAGCTGGGATATAGTCAAATTAGTGGATTATTATTACCTTGGGGATGTTGGAAATCAAGTTTGTTATTGGCAGTTCCTGTTTCTGTAAGAGTTGTTAAGAGCTAAAATTTAAAGGGTGTTGGTCAATCAACAGAATGTTATTTTCTTAAGTGGGGAACTGCTATTTGTCATTTTTACTTTGCTGCTGCTGCTGGATGACCTGCCACCAGGTTTACCTCTAATTCTAAACTCCCACTTTATTAGAAATAATGCCAGTCTTCACAGAAACATAAAGGACATTTTTCTTCACATCTAGACTTGTGGGCTAAAAGAGAAGGTGGGTGGATTAGGAGTCTCAGTCTGACTAAGAAATCTTTTAGAAAGTGGTATCGAATTGTTGAGCGTATTTGAAGATATAATAAATACAGACATTGTCATATAAATAAGAGCAGCTCATTCTTTGTGTATTCTTTGGATGTTATGGAGAGAATGTTTTCAGTAAAATACAGATCCTTCTGTGCTTACACTTTGTGACATTCTTGCTGGGACAGTTTTACATTTTGAAGCTAAGGAATTCATTGAAGAATTTTAAAGTCCATGTTTTCTTTTGTTTTGTTTTTGTTTCAGCTGAGGATGGTCTTACTTCTCCCTGTTCTGAAACCATTTTAAACAAAAACAAAAAAAACGACAACAACCTTGCAGGGAACTCAGAGTAAACAAACAGTCTTTGTCTGTTAAGTAAAATAGTTCCTTTAGGTAAGTTACTTTTCCAAGGAAATTACAGTATATCTCAATGTTGAATAGCCGGCTTTTTCTACCAGTCTGATTGATGTTTAGGAAAAAAACAGATTTTTGAAAATTAGCCTATTTTATAATTATGTGTCTAATTGGAACAGCGAAGTGTCTTAGTTAAAAATATTTTTTTAAAAAAGATCTCACTATTTCCTTCCAAACCTTCTCCAATTCAATTGTGTTTACCCTTGGATCTGCATTATTGGTTAGGTGACTAGATTGATTAAGGACAGACAGGGATACAGATTTCCAGCTAAAGAAACTCTTATCAAGGGATTAATCAGCTGGTAAACTGAATTACAAACATATAAGCCAAAAAATGGTATTTTTTAGTAAGATCTTTCACAGTATATTCCTTAACTATGTTTGAAAACTACATTCACAAGTTACATCACATCTCTAATAAACTCTGCACCGTGAGCTGCAGAACCTTCCAAGATAGTCTGCGGAGTGTGTTGTATTTTCCACATTTCTATATTTAAAACAAATTCCCTGCCCGCCCACCCACCCCCTTGTTGAATTCAGGGAAAAACAAATAACTCATAAGCTTTGCACTGAAATGAGTTTGTTTTGCTTTCATGCCTAGTATCGCTTTTGAAATTGTTCAGCAGTAAAGAAAAGCGAAGGCTGCTGGTATTAGCTTTAAACACCAGCTACAAACATATTGTCTTCCTATTTATTCTAGGTTTTATTTACCCCAAATCAAGGCACAATATATTTATTTATAATGAGTTTTATAATGGGTTTATTTCACATATGATATCTGAAATATCATACATATGAAACAAACCCATTCTAAAGAGAACTCAAAGTATAAGAAAACTAAGAATTCTGACTTTGGTGTTTTGCTATGTCCGTTTTGCAGATGGGGAAACTGAGACAAGATCTTGGCCAGAAGATTACTCATCATGTGCATTAATAGCAAAAGCAGCTGGAAGACTGGGAGATTTTACCATCAGGAAACATGCACAAATACCACCATTCCCAGAAAGCCCATCCAAGCTGTTTTGTCAAAGGTGTGTCTGGGAGGTGGTGGCTGGAAAAGATAAATGCAAACTGAATCTGGGGGGCATCTCTTCGTGAGGAGCAGGAGGAAAAAAATAGTCATGCACAGGTATGTTCCTATTTTAAAAGAAACCCCGTCCGAGACACAGAACTTGCCTGCTTCTCTGAAGAAACAAGGCGGATTATTTCAGCTCTCTAGGGCTTGGAAAGTGTGTTTGCAAGAGCACCCTCATAGCTGCAATAATAAACATCTCCAGCTGCAAGAGCTCTGCTAAACAAGCCTGGGCAACACAGTCCAAATTCCTTTCCTTTGACCATCTTAGATGTCCCCTGCAAGAGGCAAGTCAGGGAGCCGGCCCTGGAAGGGTCCTTCCAGCCCCGCGCAGCCCTGCGCTTCCCCAGAAACACACGCCCTCCCCCAGCCCGCCTCTCCACTTTTGTTTTATTTACGAATATGTTGCCAGAATTCCAATGAGTTATCTATTCTGTGGCCCCGTCAATTTTCCCACCGAGGCCTTGTCGCCGGCTGACTCAGGGTCCAGTCGCAACAGTGAGAAGAAAAGACCAGAGCAAAAGAATTCTTTTCAACTTTTTTTTTTTTTTTTTTAGGTTTCACTCATTTCTCTCTCTGCTTCCCCCCAGCCTTCTTGAGCTCCTTTACCCCTTTCTGTTACAAGATCGCTCAAATTGAAGCCCTGGAGGATCCTATAGGGAATGCATAGGATCCCTGGGAGAAAAAAGCCCCCAACAAGCTATACACCAGATGTATAACGTTATATGGTCAAACTGGCAAACACAAAAGCCGAAAAACAAAAGGCGTGAATTAGGGAGAGGCATTCAAAGGCGTGTTTTCAAAACAGCCCGGCCAAGAGCCTGGATCCCCCTCCTGAGACTAAATGCTTGAAAGAAAAGGTGCTAAAGAAAGAAAGGAAAAGAAAAAAAAAAAAGCCCATTTTTTCTAATTAGCTGAGGCCTAACAGGCACTGAATTTCGCAACTAGTTTTCATCAAGGGGGTTGTGGCTAGTGAAACTGAAAAAATGTGCTTTTGAAACCTGTGATGGAGGCCTTCCTTGGACCTAAGCTAGATTCAGTCCTCGGGCTTTTTTTTCCCCCTTCCCTGGCTTTTTGGATCCTGCCTTGCTTCCTAGGTCCATCCCACTTTCACACCTTTCCCCCAAAGTATAAATATTATTTAGGTTTAAAAAGAGAGCAGGAGAAAAAGCCACAATGGTGTTCCCACCCCTCCTTTCTGTCTCGTTGGAAGGGGGCTTCTCCACACCAGCAACAGCCCTCTGAGTCGCTATGAATCTCATTCCAAAGCACCGCCAACAGCCAAGGGGGAAAAGGTGTCACTGCAGACCGAGGGCGTGTGTGTGTTTTCCGTAAATGCTGGGATTAAGATGAAAAACCGTCCACCACTGTGAATTTAGATATTTGGAGAATGATCTCTCGCTGTGAGTTTTTTCCAATGCAACAAGGCAGTGTTCAAGACAGCAAAGTGGATTGCCCAGCCTTGAAAAAGGACACAGGCAGACAAGTTGAATTTTTAGAACATTCTTACTGAAAGGGGACACAACGGTGTCGTGGCCAGAGACTGATTGGTCTTCCGCTGTCTGACAGATTATGAACTTGCATTCTTCAATGTCATTTCTAAGAAGAAAATAAAACAGAACTCGTGGGTGAGAGTTGGTGGGCAGCCCGAGTTTTGCAGGGAGGCAACTTTAATTGCCACACTGTCTGGCTTGGATGCCTGTGGTCCTGCGTGGTGTGTTTTAATAGCAAACACTTGTTCTAATGAATTAGCCTTATTAGGGGCTTCTCATATTCTTTCATAAAGAGCAGAGCTATTCTGAACTTCTGAATGCAACAGTCTCTTGATATTCTCACACAGATAGCTGTATGTGGGATTGCATTTCCTCCCCTGTATTTTCATAAGGTTCATATATTTTTTTTCATGGCAGAAGAGTGAGAGGCAGAAAGATAAGAAAAGTACTGGGCTTGCAGGTACAGGCCATACACCCAGGGCCATCAAAGACACTTGCAAACTCGCTGAAAATGTATTTGCATTTCCAGCTGAACAATCTGGATCTTAGTCACCTCCTGCATATTTTTTGGATACCCTCGTGGCATTGGATAAAACACATTCATTAGCTTTGATTAACCTTCTTTAACTAGAGTTAAAAACCTGCTGTAGGCAGCTCAGCTACCAATGCAGCTTTAAGATACTTTATCATGTTTAAGACCCAATTACTGTTGCAGTGAATAAGAATAAAACATCACAATAAAATGTGGAACAAACAGCCACTCTAACATGCACGGCAAATAATCATTAATTTATAACAGCGACTTTCCCATTTCTATGGTTCGTCTGATGGCTGCACTTAATTCAGGTTGAGTACTCTGGAATCTGATGCTCATAGAAGAAACTAGTTCCCCTGCCTCATTGATGTTGACTTTTTTTTTTTTTTTTCTTCTGTCTTACTGCTTGAGTTTGGAGTCTCAGCAGGCTCTTTTAAAAAGTTGAAAAGAAAACAGACAGAAAAGGGGAAACTAAATCTAAAACGGATTCTGTAGAACTAGGTCTGTATGTGAGAGAGCAGATTGAAGTGTGATGGGACTTCAGAAATTGAGAACAATTTGTCAACAATTGGAAACATTTAAATATTAAATGTTAGAAAATTTAAATATTAAACACCGGCCAGTAAAATCAGCACTGAGCTATTTAAAAAAGTTATTTCTATAGGATCTGCTAACTTTTGAAGAGCGATGGCAAGGTTTGTGCACTTTGTGTAGAAAGAAACAGAGCTAGAGCATAACTCCAGCACACAATGAGTTAATTTTGGACAGGATTTGACTGAACCGGGAATAATGAACAGTGAGATACTGCAGCTTTCAGGCAAAACAGAGTAACAACAATTAAAAAAAGAGAGAGAGGGAATAAAGGGGGGAAACAATCTCCAGTCAGTTAAATAACAAGAGCAGTCCAGTGTTTGAAACAGATAAAGCAGAGGCCACCAGGAACGCTGCTGTTCCCATTGCTTGCTTTGTGCCTGGATGTGGAAAGCCTACAACATTTGTGAGCCAACTGACTGCGGGTTTCTTCTCATCTGCTTTAAAATATTTGGTGTTGTCGTATTTCCATAATAACCACAACCACACTCTCCCCTCCGAAAATTCCCCCACAACAGCAGATGTGTGTTCTAAAAGGAAATGGAGACACTGATATAATCAGACACTAGTTAGAGCGCTTTCATACTAAATTCTCCAGCAAATTCCCAGCAACAAAAAAACTCTCCACCACTGATGGAATTAATCTAAGATCCTTGATTATTTGAAGTTCTAGAAGTTTTCATTTTGCATTTTGTTGGTGAATGTATAGGGCTTTATTTATCAAACTGCAGCGTAATTTTCCCTTCAGTTTGAGGCTGTGATTGTGAAACAAATAAACTGAAACTTACGGGCCTGTTCTCTCCAAATTTAGTTCCATTATCACTTCAAGAATGCACACTACTTGATGATACAAAATAGGTGTATGTAGCTGGTTATTTAGTTGCTAAATCAGCAGTATGTTGGGTCTTTTATTGTCAGGTGTGTGTGTGAATTATAGGGCAGCAATACATCTTCCAAGTATTTAAGATTTTCCATTTTAAAGTGAGAAAATATGAATGAAGTTTTGCGAAGGCTTAAATAAAAATAAGACATTTTAAATAAGGGCACACTTGAAAATAAGTTGGGATGGGGTAGTAGTGGTTTTTAAAATACCATATTTTATCAATATTATACTTCCATCATAGCTATGGCTTTCTGGTATGTATCGATATGCACTTAAAGTATATTATGTGTCCTACAGATACTCTCGAGCATAAAAGAACATGAAATATATTTGACTGTTTTTGGCAGGAAATAATTTTGGCCATAGTGCTGTAGCCGCTGCGTTTGACTTAGAATAGTTTAGTCAATCTTCTTCCTCTGAACATATTCTTAGAATATGTCTACCTCACTGAACTGTAGTTGGGGGAGGAAAGAAGAATTGAATTAAAAAAAAATTATTTATGGTGAGTATCTCTTTGGCTTCCTGCCTCTATATCCTTCTAACCTTAGAAGCTGGAACCACTTAACCCCAACCTACAGGTCCAGGCTGAGATGACTCTGGAAATCATCCTGACCCTGGGCCGGGGGAATTCAGGGAGCTGTAGACCAGAAGTTCATCAGCCAGGCATGAAGTCCCCTTGGCTGCTGGACAAAATCTATTCCCCATTCCTAGAGGACAGGTTCCAGGCTTATTCCACAGGACAAGCCTTTAACTCTTAGCCTCGTTGAATATACTTCCTCCTGCCCATGAGTCCCAATTCACTCATTGTCTTGCTCTCTATATGGTACCCCTGTTCTGAGCACCATTGAATAAGTTCTCCCAGAGCCTGGCATGCTTTCCCGTAACTCTAGTGCTCAAGACTAGAGTTCAAACTGGCTTTGCTGTACTTCCTAAATGCTGATTGCTCTCTGTCTTAGACATCTCTCCACACCTGTTGCCAGACCTCCCTGAAGCCTTACTTTGTCTTCCTGCTTTGGTAGGAACCAGTGAACTACTCTTGGACCTTTCTAGAGGTCTAAACTTTTTAAGGATCTGTTCCTTCCTAGATCAGCATCTGCTACTCTGTCGGAAACCCAGGTTCTGGCCAATTCTGCACTGTCTGGCCTCTCTCATAACTGGAGAGAGTTCCTAGCACAGAACATAAAGAAAGATGAAAAGACAGTGGCAGGAATCTTCAAGAATCTTCCTTACATGTCTCCCTTGTCCTAATTACCTTCAGATATCTGAATATCTTCTAGATTCTTAATCCCTTTGTAATTGTCCAGACTCCACTTTGAACACTAATCATTATGTCCACCAAAACTGTGGGAATTTTGTCTCCAGCATTCCAGTATAATCCAAATGCCAGCTCTGCAGAAAACGTGTATAATCCATGGCTTCAAACAAGGAGCATCAATGTACTTTATACAAAATCAGTAGCCATCTGTAGCCATCAGTGAGAGATGTTGGCAGGCTAGCTAATTTCAAAAGGAGGCAGCCCCTCAAGTCTGGGGTTTGAGAGTTATCAGGAGAGGGGAGAAGCCCATTCTTGAGACTCCTTTGTATAATCAAAGAGATAAGACTCACAGCATGTGCCCACGAGACAGACCATACTGGGCTCCTAACATACTACCTCCTCATTCTTAATGTGGAGCAGACCATGAAGCTTTGGTAGCAAGTGGTGACATTATAAGACCCACCAAGATGGTGTCAGTTTCTACCTGCCAGAATAATTGCCTCCTAATAATTGCCCTTTGATACATATCCATGTGTCATCTCGGATAACTGACAGCTGAGTAATGATGGGAAAGGTGATTTGAATAGAATAGCTTTTCCTTGCAAATTTTCATCTTAGAACTTTTAAATCAATGGTTCTCAAGACTGACTACAATTAGAATCACTTGGGAAACTTAAGAAACAGAAACAAGCAAACAAAAATACATAGATGCCCAAGTTCCACACCAAAGGATTGGGTTCAACTGGTCTGGGGTTGGGATAGTCATGTAAATTTGATTTAGAGAAGTTCAGGGATTCTTTCTGTTTCTACAAGATTGAGAGCAGTACTTTACATCTTCAGAAAGCGGAATATGAGCAAGCTATTGCTCTGCTGAACAATGTAAAACCCCAAATGATTACTGACTTTCATCATCACCGAAACTCCGTTTTCCATGCTTCTAAGACCAACACCTTCTCCAGACAGCTGACAGAGGACACGATAGTCTTGCCAACCTACACACACCCTTCTCCAAGGACCTACACTGTATAGTTAAGGCACAAGTACGAATTTGTGGACCTTTAAAACAAAGGACCCTTTCCTTAAATCCCAACTAACCCTTGCCTAACCACCTCCCTGACTTTTCCAATCCTGGCTCTTTCTTTCCAGATCACTAGAGCCTGATTTGTTCATTAAAAACAGAAACCCATCCTGCCCTTCTCCTGTTACTGTACTGTCTGCTTCTATTCCTGGAGAAGCTGCAGAAATATCCTGCTGTTGATACTGCTGGTGATCAGGCCCAGAGTCAGAGTTTGGGCAAAGTTTTCAGTTCGCTTCAAGCTTTAGAAACTGCTTCCTATGCCAGCATCCTTATTTTTCTTCCCCAGTTACAACATCCCCTGGTGGAGGAACAAGCTTTGTCTTCTTCCCTGCTACCAGATTCAGCCCCAGTCTTTGGAACCTTGATTCTAGGTCTTGGTAAGCCAGGAAACCAATAAAGGCTTATTATTCATTAGTAAGCTCTAGATATGAAAATGAAATCCCGCAGAAAAATAAAATTTTTCACTAATTAGCTCTTTACTGTCCCCCGCCCCAAGTCATTCTCTAATGAGAAGGAAATACAGTCCTTGGCTGCTAGCTCACTGAGTCTGTAGCTGTATAAGAACCGGAGACTTCTTATAAATTCATGGGCTCTGACAATATCTAAGAGTGGCATGGCACCTTGCAATTTAGATAACACTTTTACGCACATTATCTCATTTAATCTTCACAAGAAAGTGGCTGATTCTCGTATATAAAAATAAAAAGAGTGGGCACAACACTTAACTACAAAGCATTGTTGAGAGGATGAAATAAGGTGACACTTAGTGAGGTACCATACAGATACTCCGTAGATACCTTTTTCCTTCCTCCCTGGAATGTACCCATTGCTTATACAATGCTAACCTGTACAAGGTAGTTGCCACATTATATTTTTTTTCCTCTCTTTTGGTATAAATAGTGTACAAAGTAGGAAGATGGGCCAGGTGACTCTTAAGGTCTCTCCTAGTTCTTTGTTAAGATTCTTTATTAATTACCTAAGCATACATTAGGATATTTCTAAATTATTTTTTCCCTGGGATATTGCATGTTTTTAACTATATCACTGATCAAAAAAATGTAATTTGATGTTAGACCTCAGTACAGGGTAGCGTTCAAGGATTCTTCTCTTCTGTTTCAAGTTTTCAAGTGGTTTTCTTGAGCTGGTACACAATCACTGCTCTAGTCCTGTATGTAAAGAGTGTACCTTTAAGGTAACCTGTGCCCCATTGCTATTTTGTTTCCTAGAAATTATTATGAGATTACATGGCTTCATTAAGGTTTCCATAATTTCTTAGGCTTGATGACTCATTCACAAAAATGAAGAACAGAACTTCAAAACCAGAACTCATTAACCAGAATTATGAAAATCATAACTGATTATGATGTGTGGAAATCCGTTCATGATAAATGTATGAAATTCCAATATGAAGGAAGGGGGTACCAATTCATTGTGTCACCCAGGGATCACATCGGAGAGAGATCCATCCTCACTCCTGAAGCCAGGGTTTAAAGTTCCAGACTCTTTATTAATTGCAGGCAATCAATAATATTGGTCTGAACAATTCACTCATTCATTTAATAAATATGAAAGCAACAACCATCTTGTGCCCTGTTTTGTGCACTGTGGGCTCAGCAGGGAACAAACCATGAGTTTCCAAACTGAACTATTGGGTTTCCCTATTTTAACCAGGAGCTGGTCAAATTTTTCAAGAACTAAGGTAGGTGACAAAAATGATTTGTGATTTTCTGATAATATCCAAATCCACGGTGCTGTTTATGTTTTAGACAAATGACAGCAAAAGTGAATCAAATGATACATTTGTCCCTGGGAAATCCCATTGCCGTTACTGATGGTCATTGCTGGAATCTGCATACAGAGGCAGCTCTCTACAGATGACTGAGACAGAGCTAGCACGTGATGTGTTTGGGCACACGATGGAGAAAGGCTATGAAGACCCTGCTTGATTTCCCTTTGGTGCTTATGGAGAAACATCAAGGTTATAAAAGCTTCAAATAATCTCCCCCAACCCCGTCTTCTATTCCATTCCCTAATTTTTATGAAATGACATTTAACATTTTGACTTTGCTTAAAATAAGGAGATTTTTGCTTTTGTTTTTGCTTATTCTTTTAAAATAAGCCTAACTTTGATCCAGTCAATAAAAGTCAACCACAGAGCAGATAAAAATAAGTGTCTGAAGGTATGGTATGTTTCTCAGACTCTGGAAGTGACTTGAATTAGATTCAAGAAGGCAATGTACTCTTTCTTGTTCTGATATAAACCAACAAATAAACAATTTGAAAAGCTCAGTTCTGCAGACATGAGACATCTGGATACTCTAAAAAAGAAGCCACATTCTTGGCAGTGTGTCCAAACTTAGGATCCAAATCTTCTGAAGTTCACACATCACCCTTGTGACAAAATGCTGTCCTGTCATGATGTGTCTCCATAATGTCATGTCAACATTGTCTGTTCTGCAGAACATCTCGTTTAAAAGTTGACGACCTAAGGGGAAATGTAGTTTTATCCCATAAGGCCCCAAAATTTGATCCTATTTGTTCATTATGCACAGAAGGTACTCTATGTAATATGCAGCTCATGATGAGAATGCTTGAAAAGGTCATTGGCTTAGTTCAAATAAACAAAACACATTCTCTATAACTTTCTGGCATGCTAGTCAGAGATTTAGAGCAGTGAGAACACTGTTGAGTGTAATGAAAAAATCATAAGGCCAGTTTGGTTAGGTTTAGGGTAAGACTATTTTTAGTATCCTGAAAAATTGCTGGAAAGAAGGGAGTGGTTTGTAAAGTAAAATAAATAAAAACTGGCCATGATGTCATGTTTTCAAATAGGCAGTGATTAATTATTTTAAATGAGAGTCACCTTTAAGTCAGTTGTACCCTTTTCAGGTCTAATTGGTAGAAACCACTGTCATCCTGAGACCCTGGTTCTACTGTTCTCAGTGCAAAGTTTTCTGTCACTTGAGACTTGGTGGCAACAGAAGGAGAAAAGAGGCTTTTCATGCTTTAGAGAAATTTCCCAAAGCCTCATGCTGAGAGAGGAAAAGCAATCAAAATATTATTTAAGGAGATTTCTTATTTTAAAAGCCCTTAAACCTTGTATTCAATAGATTTGTATTTTATATTTTTGAAAGACCTACTATGTGCTCAGCTCTTTACATATATTTTTAATTTAGTCCTCCCAATAATTCTAAATCTATACCAAATACAGTGTAAACTACTATATTCATGAGAAAAAACTGAGTTGCAGGGCTTAAATAACTCCCCCAAAGTCAGAATTAAGCCCCAGAACAGCTTTTTTTCCCCAAAGCTCAGTCTTTTGACTACCCATAATGCTTCTTAATAATGAATGAAAGCAAGGAGTCCCAAGATGCCCCCAGAAGAATTTCAAGTCTTGTAACTGCCAACCAACTGAATGGTGACATTAAGTTATTTTTCAAGTATGGCTTCACCAGGTGCTGAGTTCATGGACTCAAAAAGAAATCAGGTGTGAAAAGAAATACTGGGTATGTTTGCAGTGGGCTTTAGCTAAAGAGCACCTTGAAAAAGCTGATGGTTTTTCAAGGCCAACTGCTAGATTTATGGGGAAGGACTTGCCTAACAAACTTGTGAAAGTTCCCTGCAGGTATTATAGCATGCTCAGCCAGGAAACACACTGCATTCTGTACCCCATCAAAGAAAAGCATTTGATAAGACTTCATATCAAAGTGTACTGCTTGCAGTAAGAAGTCAGGCTGTGGTGAGACTTGGAGACCAAATCAGGGCTCAGAAGGAGCCAACATGAGATGCCTTCTCCAGCTTGAAAGAATCTTCCAGCAAGGCAGCTCAGGGGACTGCTTTCCAAAGCTCTCCTGTTTACATAAGTAGTCAAGGACTTGGGGAACAAAAATGCCAAAATGAAGATCCAAAGGGTAAGAAGAACACCCAGCTGTGACATAAGAAGTCACCTCTCTGTATTTATGGTTTTGTCTGTTGTTGCAAATGGTGTTGTGGGTGTGAGGTGGACCACAACTTCCCCTGGGGGTGCACAAAGCCTCCTCAAATGCCTATGCTCTTCTAATGGAAGTGGAGACTAAGAAAAAAATAAACCAGAAAACCTCTCCAGAATTCTACTGATTACAGACTAGACAAAACATCGAGTGAAATGCTAACTTAGAGGTTTAAAGAGAATAAGTGGTGCTTTTCTAACCTATCGATGACATATGGAATAAAAATAATTTAAACTTATAAATAATGAATGTTGATCTCTGTTGTATTAATTGTCCTTAACCAAAGATTTTGCCCACGTCATATGTTGGAGAAAAACAAACGAATAAACCGACAACATACACACACACATCCCAAGTAAGATAATATTAAAAGTTTGGGGGAAACATAATTATACTTGTCAAAAAAGTGTTGATGCAATGGCCTATTAGTTTCAGAATATAAAGTTGATCTCATGTGTTGAACAACCTAGAGCTTATTTTTTTAGCCCTTTCAAATAATGGCAACTTGAAGCATACTTGGCTTTGTATAAGATAAATGTGACATTGACCAGATCATATTTGCATATAGTCATACATATGCATGTATTGTCATACATAAGCATATATTTATGTGTTTATATTGATGATGCAATTTGTAAAATGCTGTCACACCTCTTGTCCCAATGATCTTCTCATCAAACATATGAAGTGCTTATTCTCCAACTTCTCTAGGCAGATTTCAAAAATATCCTGACTATCTCCAAAATGCTAAGTTTATACCTCAGTTAAAAATCTTAGGAAACTCCCAAAATGAAGTTTCTCATATGCATGTGAGAAACTGTGTTCTCACCATATTTGTATTCCTGGGTCATGCCTGCTCCATACAGACTCCTGGGTTCCACTAGAGAGACCCCAAGATAGTGAGTTTCCAGCTAGAGAACATGAGGATTTTTAGGCATTTGGGCAATACTGATGCACCCAATACCTATCCTGGCATCTGGGAAACATTTTGCAGGCTGCCCCATCTCCAGTGCCTTGAACATCATGTGCCTCATTGAAACTCCTGCAAGATTTTTGAAGGGCCGTATACAAAAGGCACTCCAAAAATGGCAGTTAGGAAATGGTAGGCTTAGGACTTGAACTCAGGTCTTGAATTCAGGAATTGAAGCTGGGTCTGTTTTGTGTTCTCAATATTAGGGTATTAAATCTTTCCTTTTACTCAGTGAAGATTTCCAATCTGCCCTTGATTCTTGTGTTCAGGCATTTGAATTAGGGGTGGGGTAGGGTAGAGGGACACAAAAACAATTTAACCATATGATTTCACTTTGGCATTTTAATCTCTCTTCTGCTTTTTGAGCCTGAATTACATTGCCCCAAAGAAATAGATTAAATTCACCAAGCATTTACTACTGCTCACCTACTCTATGCAAGGAACAGCTGCAAAAAAAGAGTAGCTGTCACAAACTATTCTGCCTGTTTATTCGTTGCAGGCCTGAGTATGTCATAGTTCCTGAACTTCTTCTGCTTTAAATAAAACCATGGAAAGAGCAATGAGCTCCAGGGTTAGGGGACATGTTTTCAAACTTAGGACAAATGGGAGTCCAGAGGAGAACACCTTAATATACCTTTTGGAACTGATTAGTTTGTCTGTTCTTGAGAACCAGTTAACTTTTCTTTCTGTGATCTACATGATGGAAAGTGGGTACATTTGATCAATTTCAGCTAATTCATATCAATCCAAAAAGATTTCAGTTGATTTGACTTGCCACAGTTCAACTTTATCACCAAGACAGATAGCATGGACATAGAGGTGCCATCCCTACTTTGCCCTGATGACACAACATCCACATTTTCCAGAAAATCAGTCTCACTATATTTTTCAGTCTTGCTCCATTTCATCTCCAGTTGTGTAGACCCAGCCTTAATGTATCTAAACCAAATGAGGTGTGATTTCTCTCCCAATAGGACTCAGCACTTTAAATACCTTTAAAGAACTGGGAAAAGTGTGATTTTTGTTTTTACATCCAGAAAGAAAAAAATAAGACAGTGGAGGTGTCTTTCAAACCACTGCTAAAATTGGAGGATCAGCTGAACAAGTCTATGGAGAGAATACTTAGTCAACTATATCATTTCTCCTACTGTTTACTATCCGAAAGAATGAATCAATTAAATATTAAGTTAACACAGTTCATGAAGACTATTTTATAAAAATGATTATGAACTTTAGAAAAGAGACCTGCTTAATGAGTACTTATACTATAAAGTTCATATTTGGACATTGTCCGTTTATTTTTTAGTAATCTGAAACATTTAACTTAAACTTCATTTCTCATTTCTGCCCAAACGAGAAGAATCAAAAATACCATGAAGGCGCATGAAATTTCCAGCTCACATTTCCAGTCTCCAGAGGTTTGAAAAACTTCATCTATCTATTTGAATGTCTTGGTCATGATCCAAATGGAATTTGAACTTTAGATATTTGAGACTGACCCACCACTGTTTTAAGTCCAAATTGGCCACAGAGAACCCTATGGACTATTAGCTCATTGTTTATTCTTGTAAATTATAAATATTTTTAAAATCCCAAGTTCTGAAGTTAGAAGGGACATTTTATATCTGTCAGCCATTGTCACTTTTTTTCTCTCCTGTTTTGGGTGTTGGCCGTATATCTGAAAGTTGAGTGGGTAAAACAATCAGTAATATTGACAGGATGATGTATTCTTGTCTTAAACCACATTTCTCAGCCCTTTCAGTTCTCAGGAGACAATGGGAAATGTACTTATCAAAACTCTATTCTAAAGATCTCATTGTTCCAAATATTTAGTTTAAGTCAAATCATTACTCCATATGCCCAGTGAAATAAAATTTTACTTTCTCAAGGTATGATGGAAAGGCTATATATCATATACATGTCTTCCTCTCTTCCTCTTAGGATATTGTTATTAGAGCAAAGCAATATAACTGTGCATAATTCCATATATATATATATATATTATATGCATAGATAATATGGAGGGAAGAGAGATATCAAAGTCGTAAAAACAACTCACACAGAGTAAGAATTTCATAGAGGTATGCTCAAGCTGAAGTCCCTTTGTTTCTACTGCCTAGTCTTCATCTGCAATGTTCACACCCTTCCTTTCTCATGGTTACACCTTTCCCTTCTTCAGATCTGCTTCTTTTAGCGAAGCGTTTTTGACAATCCCAACATGGAATTCTTTCTTCTTAATGTCTTAGCCTGTAAGGGTTGAAACCATGCCTTGCTGGTTATTCCATTTATAACTGTTTTTTTCATCAGTAGTTTTTGCATAATGATAATAGATACACCCAACTATTTAATCATGCTAAGCGCTTGGACAAACATTATCCCATAGATTTTTATAACTGCTCTGTGAAATACACAAAACAGGTAATATTGTCTCTATTCTTCATCTAAGAACATAGTGACCTTGGAGAGGTTGGCACAAATTTCCATAACTGATTTGTGAAGACTCAAGAATCCAAGCCTGGTGTGTGGATCCAACAGAAAGCTCTTGCCGGTCCCCTCTCAGGAGCTGCAGCAGGGATGTGAGGGTGTAGTAGGGATTCAGTGCACTTGGGATGATCACTTGCCTGAATGCCCAAATGAACATACACTTACATTTTTAAATGCTTGAGTCATTGAAAGTGTATGCATATCCCAAAGCATAAACTTACTTAGAATCATGCATGTTGTCTAGAATAAGAAAGAAATAGAACAAGGAAGTATAAAATTACAACAGATCCATCCTGGTTCTCTGCATTTCCTCAGTGACCCATGTTGTTCGACTTTCCTATATGCTATTGTTAAGCAGAGAGGAAGTTTCTTCTTACACCAGAGGTAGCAAGGATAAGAGCCATAGGAAACAAAACATTCTTCAGGAGAGCCAAGCTTGGGCCAAGGAAGAGGGAGTTGAAAGTGGGCAAAAGAAATTCTACTTCACCTGTATTTCAGGTGTGCAAAGCCCTCAGTCTAGAAGAATAAGACTTATTGCTGCTCAGGCTTAAGGGACATACCACCTTTACATTATTTTCAGTGCAAAATACACTAAGCACAATGTGACAGATCATAACACTTTAAGAAAAGAAAGAACAAGATCTAAGTTGTTTCCAGGCTGACTCTTGACAGATTCACCAGGGAAAGGAGAGGGGAAGTGACTCTTGCCTTAGCCTGTTGGTGAAAGATCACAAGGTTGGCCTGGATACTATAAAGCTGAGCAAGCTCCATTCCAGCAGAAACAAATCTTTGCCATGTCATGGTTGCCATCGGATATCTTTAGTTTGAGTTTTTGATCCAATTTTCACAGCCAAAATAGCTCTATGCACCTCTGCTTGCTCTTTAAGACCCTCTAACCCTGCCTCTTAAAGGGTCTCTCTGTCCTGGGCCAGATTTGCAGAGATTCAGTTAAAAATCACAAGTAGCTGCTAAGGTCCAATTATCTCTTTACCAAGTGTTAGAAAGCATATAAAATTTAAATTTCCTCAATCACTAGGCACTTAGGCATCCAAAGGTTTAAAAGAATCAAATGACAGGAGTTCTGACCTTCAGTGTAAGGGGGGAAATAGTTCCAAGAAGTCACGTGATCAATACAGTGATGGTAAAAACTCCACTGCCACATAAAAGATAAGAGAACGATGTTCAGATCTTATCTTTGGGAACTTCATATATTTATGAGTGTTTATTTCATTAGGCCATTACAAGGGACAGAAAAAGGGCGCTTTTTATGGGTTGAAAAATTCCCACAAGACTCACAAACTCAGAAATTAGAAATGGAAAGACCATGTTGGGTTATGTAGGGCCAGTTCCCCTTGGCTTGGTCTCCCTGTTTCATCCCTTGCCTGAGTTTTATACAAACCAGTCTGACTCAAGCAGAGGGAATTCTCCCTCTTCCCTTGAGGTGTTATTTCCCAGCTGGAATATTTTTCTAATATTCAATCTGAATTGTTGTCTCATGAATTCATCATAAAATCATGAGATCTAAAAATGCCTTAAACCGTATTCATTTTTTCTTTAAATGGGAGAATTCAAAGGCTCTGTCAAAAACCTAGGTAACACATGGCAGTTAATAAATAAATCAAACCAAGACATGTTGGGCTCTCCTGAAGTCCACCAATGAGAAACAATTCAGATCTTATTGAGAAGGTGCTACAATGATAAAAATTCTGCATACAAAAGGGGGATAAGGTAAACTTACCATGAGCACTAAAAACCCCAAAGGAGATCCACTCTTTAAACTTCTATGATTGGACCATCTGGTGTTCTCAAGAGCATCTTAGTTGTGTTAAGTACCAACAGCTGGAAATGAAGTACAACCAGATCTATATACACAGGACCCACATGCAGCAAAACCTTACAGTCTGAAGTGCCCAGACCCATTCTTGGGCTGAACACAAGGAATTTCGCTAAATAAAAATACATTTTCTTTAGTTCCCTACACCCATTTCAGATATGATTTTAAAACAACACTGATACATTTTTTATAATTTTTTTTCTAAAGATTTTTTTGATGTGGATCATTTTTAAAGTCTTTTTGAATTTGTTACAACATTGCTTCTGTTTTCTGTTTTGTTTTTTTGGCTGCGAGGTATGTGGGATCTTAGCTGCTCGACCAGGGATCGAACTCACACCCCCTGCATTGGAAGGCAAAGTCTTAACCACTGGACCACCAGGGAAGTCCCACATTTTTTATAATTTTAATAATAATGTTTCATCATGAAATGGCTTGAGATGGAATAAAGAGTAAAAGCAATTGGAAAAGTTTAAAAAAAGGACTATTCCTTTGGCTGGTCTAATTATGGAATTTTAAATACTGGGATTTTCATGGGGGGTTTTAATGACCATTAGAAGTTTACTGTTTCTCCTTTCTTATGCTGAATTTTTTATCATTTAACACTTAGTTAATAGGATCTGCATCATTTCTCATTCGTGGACTTCAGGAGAGTGTTAACATGTTTTGATTTTACATATGGATTAACTGTTGTTTTATGGGAACATTTTTAATCTTTAGGATCTAGGCTTTTGACAGAGTCTTCGAGTTCTCTACTTTTATAACTGAATGTTAGTAGAAAGCTGCACATATTGTTTGAGTTCTACCCTCCCAAAGGAAGTGAGTCTCGTGAGTGAGTGTGTCTCCTTGTGGCTATTACTCATCACAAGGAAAAATAAAAGATGAAGAAAATCCATGCACAAGTATACTATCATGCGAGGATTGTATGGACTCTTTCAGAAGCCGATTAGTTAACAGGTAGGAGGAAAGAGTGGCTTCAGAAAGCTGGGTGCAGCAAACCCAGTGAATAACCCATGGAACATACCTTCTAAAGAGAAAGACAGATAACATGCAAACAAAGAAATACACAGAAGAATCCAAATTATGTGTGAGGATGTCAACCAATGCGCTTCTCTAGAGAATTGACAAGGTGGGTGAATGCTTCAAGAAGGGGAATAAGACAAAGGTCTCTGAGGAAGTTATGTTTAAAGTGAAGCCCAACAGATGAGGAGGATTTAGCCAAGGGGGGCGTAGAGGAAGAACGTTGCAGTCATATGTGCATTCAAGTCATGAGGTGGAAAGAACATGGAGGAACTTCTGGAGAAATTGTCAGAAGTTTTTGTGGCCAAAGCCCAGGAAGGGAGCACATGAGAGTGGAGAGTGAGTGAGAGGCCAGCACTGGACTGGGTATAAAGGACAGATGAGTAGGGCCTAGCCATGGAAGGGGAAAGGAAGCATCAAGGAAGACATGCAAGTGTGAGGTGTGTGAAATGGAGGAGCCAGGAGAGACCAGAATGTGGTGTATTGGGGATGGGGATGGGAAGCATGGAGATATCCAGTTTGGACTTCTTAAGTCCAAATATAGTGTCTGTGAGACATCCAAGGCCCTCCTCTTTCACTCCTCATCTCTTCCTCCCTCCCACCTTGGTTGAGCAATATGGGTTGGGGGACAAAACCAAATAGGATTCAGCTTCTTGCTTTAAGAAGATCACGATCTCCAGGAGGTGAGTGTGAAAACATAAACAGTCAACTAACAAGCACAGGGTAGTAAAATAGTAAAAGCTGGGTGCGAAGGGATCCAGTGGACAAGGAGAGAACAGCCACTTTCTCTAACCTAAGAATTGAAGGGGTTCATTGAAGTAAGAAGACGTAGCTCTACATATATTGAAGGGTATGAACGCTGGTTCTGCATTGAGAAAAAAAGGAAGAATACTTAAAGCAGGTGGAAGTGTAGATGAAAAGACTTGGAGGTACACAAGAAGAGAACAAAATCAGGACAAATTAAGTGATTCTGAGTGACCAAGCACAGAGTGCCTTGAAGGGAAGGTGTAGATTATTGAGAAGCCTTGAATGCCATGCTTAGGAGTTTGGTCTTAATCTTGCAAACAAAGGGTTAGCACAATGTGTTCTTTAGGACAACCACCCTGGCAGCAGCTGGGAAGAAGGTGTGGCTTGGTGAGAGCCAGTCCCTGAACTGTGAGGATGATTCCAGAAGCCATGATATGAACTCCCAGGGCTTGTGGTCTGTGGTTCCAAAGTATCACCTTCCTACTAAAGCCCAGTGATGGCTGGGACATGCTGTCATCTTTTTTTTTTTTTTTTTTTTTTTTTTTTTTTTTTAACATCTTTATTGAAGTATAATTGCCTTACAATGGTGTGTTAGCTTCTGCTTTATAACAAAGTGAATCAGTTATACATATACAATATGTTCCCATTTCTCTTCCCTCTTGCATCTCCCTCCCTCCCACCCTCCCCATCCCATCCCTCTAGGTGGTCACAAAGCACCGAGCTGATCTCCCTGTGCTATGCGGCTGCTTCCCACTAGTTATCTATTTTACATTTGGTAGTGTATTTTTTTTTTTTTTAACATCTTTATTGGAGTATAATTGCTTTACAATGGTGTGTTAGTTTATAACGAAGTAATGAAGAGACACATGCATAGAGAACAAGGAAGGCTATTTTATGAGTTAACAGTAATTCTGAGATTAATGGAGAATAGTATGGAGGTTCCTTAAGAAACTAAAAATAGAACTACCATACAACCCAGCAATCCCACTACTGGGTATATACCCTGAGAAAACCATAATTCAAAAAGAGTTATGTACCACAATGTTCATTGCAGCTCTATTTACAATAGCCAGGACATGGAAGCAACCTAAGTGTCCATTGACAGATGAATGGATAAAGAAGATGTGGCACATATATACAATGGAATATTACTCAGCCATAAAAAGAAACAAAATTGAGTTATTTGTAGTGAGGTGGATGGACCTAGAGTCTGTCATACAGAGTGAAGTAAGTCAGAAAGAGAAAAACAAATACCGTATGTTAACACATATATATGGAATCTAAAAAAAAATGGTTCTGATGAACCTAGGGGCAGGACAGGAATAAAGATGCAGACGTAGAGAATGGACTTGAGGACACAGGGAGGTGGAAGCGTAAGCTGGGACGAAGTGAGAGAGTGGCATGGACATATATACACTACCAAATGTAAAATAGATAGCTAGTGGGAAGCAGCTGCATAGCACAGGGAGATCAGCTCGGTGCTTTGTGACCACCTAGAGGGGTGGGATAGGGAGGGTGGGAGGGAGATGCAAGAGGGACGAGATATAGGGATATATGTATATGTATAGCTGATTCACTTTGTTATAAAGCAGAAACTAACACACCATTGTAAAGCAATAATACCCCAATAAAGATGTAAAAAAAATACTAACTCTGGGATTAGAAAAGACTCCTGGCTCCTATTTTCACCTACAGTGTCACAAACCTACTTTTGATGTTTCAGACTCTCCAAAATAAATAGACAAAACACTCTCTGAACCTTTATCTCCAGACTAAACCTGCTAACATAGTCTTAGATTATAGAGGATGATGAATGTACATTTTTCTAGTCATCATGCTAACATTCCTCAAACATAAAATACCGTCACTGTTATAAACTAAAATAAGCATTTACAGTTTCCTGAAGTTTTTTGAAAGTGCATCAGCAATTACATTTGAATTATATAGTCAGCTGAAATTCAAGGCCAGACTGAATTCCAAGGCTGATACATGGCAGCACATTAAAGTGAAGAGGCTACAGCTGGCCAGGCTTGGAAGGATTGGTTCTCTAAAAGGACAAATTGAGCAAGCTGTTGACAATGACCTTACGATGGTGTATTGTTCTGAGATTAGTTTCAAGAGAAAAAGAAAAGATTCCACAAACCCTAAATCACTTATTAGCTTAGGATACAACATGACTGATACTGTTCTCAGCCTAGAAATAGAAGTTCAAATTCTGACTCTCTGGGATATCTGCATTCAAGAAGAGTTCAAGTCCAAGACCAGTGGATCCAAGGAAGGAACAAGATGAATTCCATTTTTACTATAAATTTCAAGGGGGATTACTTCCAAAAGGAAAGAAAGAACATGCTGAGGTATGGAAACTGAAATCAATACACCCGTGGTGATGGATTCAATTGGAATAAGAAGAAAGTTCATTTGTGTATCAACAGCAAACTCCCTTGCTTTAAGATGATACTTTGAGGCAGCATAAATCTTATGGACTACTCATATATCCACAGCACTACACTTAGGCTGCTTTATCCAGGAGATATGAGAGGTTTGTCCATGATAGGGTTCTCACCTGGCCTTCCCTTTTGATTCACAACAAACACAGGCAAGATAGCAGAGCCAGCGAAAGGCTGGTTAGTTCCTTAAACCAGCTGCATCTGCAGTGGGAGAGAAAAGAATAATACTGTGATGGTGGCTTATTTGGTGTTATTGCCATTATTATATAAATGATCTAAAAGTCTTCTTTTTAATTGTTTAAGATATTTTCCCAGTCAACAGCAGAATCTTTCTTATTTTGGTCTCACACTTTGATTTGGAATCCAAGCAACTCACCCATAAGAACTAATACTGTTTTGACCAACAAACTCTCCCAATGGTCCGCCTCAGAAACAAGGCTAGTTAGTTTTAGTAGGTAAAAACCGTCAGATTTTATGAAGACATTACAGGTAGTAGATGACCTCACACAAGCCTACGGACACAGCATGTTGGTACTGTATAAAATCAGTTCTTTTGACAGGAAGTCAGAAAGTTTTTTACTCCATGCCTTCACTAGATTCTGGGCTGGTGGCCGTATTCAGAAAAGGTTGGCAAACTACCTAGAAATCAAGGTTTGCCAGTTGAGACAGTTTTACTTTTTTTTCACACCTTTTTTTTTTAAAAATGAAAACTTTTATTTAAGCAGAGGTTCAATCTAGAGCATGTGAAAAAAAGACATAACTACCAGCCTTTCTTAAGTGGGCACATCCCTGCACAAAGCTTCCCGGTGTGTGGCATGAACACTTTGATTCCCCAAAGATGGCCTTCCTCTTGTTGGACTTAATTTTGGAGGGAACTGGGGCAACATTTGGTGAAAGTCCTGTAAAATAGGTCACCTACCACAAGTGAAAGGAGAGAAGTCACTCAAACTGTAGCCAGGAGCAAGGACGTATCACAATTCCAACAGAATAGGATTTAGTGATTGTTACACAAGGACACTGTGTCCAAAGACCCTTTCAAAGGGCTCAAGAAAGAAGCCTTTGTTGGTGGGAGTGATTGAATCTGCCTCCGTTCCCTTCTTTTACACATTACAGTATCCCGTGACACAGCACGCATACCATTTAAGGGAGGTGGGCGTCATGTGATACAGCTTAATAAACACAAAGATGGAAGGTTGGTGTCCTGTTCCCAACCCCCGCCCTACTTGCTGTATCACATATTAAACATCACAGCACACTCTGTTCTGGGCACGACTAATGCCCAGGCATTAGCCTACCATTGAATGAATTAGGTACAGTACTCAGGCTAGCTTCGAATCAGCTTCTGTTATTTTTGTTAAGCCAACCTCTATGTTACCCCATCTTCATGTTTATTACCTGATTTCACTGTTTCTCAGAGACATGTGAGCCCAGGAAAATGGATCCTCCACAGGCACTTTAATCCTATGTTCTATCTTTTGGTGAAAAGTCACTTTTCAAACATGCTTCCAACTAGGTAGTATAAATGTCTATTTACCAAAATTATTTTTCTTTTGAAAACCAAGTTTAAAAATACGTATACATTGAATAAAAGGTATATCTTGAGATGGGTTTTATACTGTTATGTTCCCAGTTTTCAAGTGCATTCTTGATGGGGGCAGAGTCTCTAACCGTTTTAGAAGAGCGATAATGATCAATAGTTAATATTTATGTGACCTCTCATACACTTGTTGAATGATCAATAGTTAATATTTATATAACCTCTCCTGTACTTGTTGAATTACATTTTGCATGATTTTGCATCCTCAAGCCCCTTCACATAGTCAGAACATTTAGCCTATTACTCTGATTAATTGTTTTTTCTTCTGTAAGAAAAGCTAGTGGTATCATTGTTTTACAAATGAGACCACATGGAGTTACAGATCTGTATAACCTGTTTGAAATCAGATGGCAAATGGCATCAGAAATAGTTGGCATATGCTTTTAAGGAGCTGACTGACCCCAATCAGAAAGAAAGCATTTCCTTCTTAAGATAGATCACAAACTTAGTCTCAGCAATGCCAAATCATAAAATAATTAAAACACGAGTTGTTATATAATTTTCCACAGTGTGACATTTTGCCACGGACTATTTTGGCGTCAGTTAAGCAAAGCTTCAATGCAGTGGCTCTCCACCCAGGGTCGATTTTGGCCCCAGGGACATTTGGCAACAACTGCAGATATTTTCAATTGCTACAGCTGCAGAGGAGGAGAATGCTCCTGGCAGGTATCTAATGGGTAGAGTTTGGAGATGCTGATATACATTTTACAATGCACCGGACAGACCCCCTCACAACAAAGAATTAATTACCTGGCCAAATGTGTCAATTGTGCCCAGGCTGACAATCCTGGGGTAGCATATTTCAATGATATTTTGACATTAAAAAATTCAAAAAACAAAAACTGAAAAGTGAGATATTTAGAAGAGTTAGGCAATTGCTCCCTTAAAGTAAATTTGACAGTTACCTAACTGGTATCTAGGATACCTCACTTTAAGATTATTTTAGAAGCAAATTAATTGTTTATAGTGATTCGGCAAGGGACACTTCCTGTGGATCTATAATTACATGAAGATTTCAGAGGGAGATTGATTTAGGAAAAACTTGTATCAGAAATTCTGCTCTGATAATAAACTTCCTAAGCATGCAAGTTTTGTTCCTTCTGGAGGATCCTTCATTTATCTAAATTCTTTCTCTTGCCTTTTTTATTACAGATGTTTCGTAAACATCTGGGATCAAATGCAACAGAATTGAGCCAAAGGAAGCCAATTCTTTACTTTGAGGTTGATCATGAAAATCATTCTTTCTTCTGATTCATTCCTTTCCTTTGCAGATTGGAAGCACTTGCAAGGAAAAGGGAAGAGCTTAGTCCCAAGCCTTCTCACTGTTTGGATTCTTTTTTTTTTTTTTTCAGAAGGCAAAAAAGGACATTAATTAAAGCCAGGTATGGGCTGTATTCAGACTTCCCATATTTTTATCCCATTGCAGTAAAAGTTTCTCTCCAAAGAAATTTGGTCCAAAATGGAATGAAAGAATGAAAGACATTTTATTTTCTCTCCTAGATGTTGGCAGTACTTCACTCCTACATGTCTGAAGTTGTTTTCATCTTGCAGAGTACTTTGATATTTGTGAATGTGGCTACATGGCTTAAAACAAGAGCAGTGATAACTCAGACTAATTATTCATCTTGTATATTAATGCTTGACAAGAGAGAAAAGAACTTTTTCTTCCTTGATGATGGTTGTAAAAATTAAGAAACCCAGGAGGAACTGAAAGATCTGTGTTCTTGAGAGCAAAAACCTTCCATTTCACAGAATTCTCATGTCTGAATCATCGAGAGTGTTCTGCAACAGAGGTGCTCACCTTTTGGACTCTCAGTCTATGCAAGCCAGGTCCGACTAGGCCTGGTATCTCCTGTTCTCTTACCAGGCCTGAGGGTCTCACCCTTTGGGGCATCAGCCATGAGTCTGAAATAAGAACCATCTCTCCTTCTCCGTCTGTGATCCTCATTTCTAGTCAAGATGAAATTCTACTAAATCAGATATTCTTATGAGAATTTAGCATTGCCATTGCTAGGTCTCACAGAAGCTTGCAATAGAAATTGGGGTGGTGGGGGCATCACTTTTCATCTGTTTAAACTTCCATTTAATATTTGGAGATTCAAATAGATTCAATGTGATGTCCCGGAGTATAAACAGAATATGAATGAAATTGTCTGGCCTACAGAACCAAACAATGAAGTCAGTTTAGGGGTGGGGAGTAAATAACCAAGCCATTTATGTTTTATTAAATCTATAGGTCACTTTGAAGTCAGTTTGGAATAACAAGTATGTTCTTTTCTCTTGGAATGTAGCTATTTCCTTTGAAAGCTGAATGGGACACCCTAGAGAGGAAACAGTATGAGGAAGGCCATCTGGAAGGGCAGGAAAGAAGATCTTGGGGGAAGCTCAAAAATCCTCTAGAGAGGAGCTTCCTTGCTGCAAGTCAAGCTCCCCCTTCCAAAGTATTCACAATCAGCTGCACTGTGTCCTCTCCCTCCCCCCACCCCACCCCCAGAGCCAGAGATGCTCTTCTTTGTAGGAAGGATCATGATGTCTTGGTCAGGCCTGAGCCAGATTTGGACAGCACCTTGAGACCAGCTTTCCTACTCACCTGCCATGTTAAACCTCTACTCTGTCAGAAAAGAAACCCCATATTGTAACTTCCTCCATAACCCATTCCCTTCAGAAGCAATTACATCTAATTTGATGTTGAAGTAATTGATATCCAGGTGAGTTTTACCTTCTAATGAATTTGTGCTAAAATTCAGAATATCACGTTACACTTTCGCCAAAGAATAATATAAAGGGCAAGCAAGAAATTGAACATTATAGAATACTGATCCTCAAATCCTGTTCTTCAAAGAAGTAGAAAACAATCATAGCACTACAACACAAATACCTGTCACTCACTCCATCCAGCTGTGACAGTGGTCCCATGACAGGATTAACAGATGTGCTTGCTGGAATTTAGCTTGTTTCTCCCTCATTTTAGGTATTTTTACTGGGGTATTTTCTATTTTGTTCTCAAGAATGAATCCCCCCCTCCCTTGATTATCCTTGATATAATAATGTTTACAGACGGGTCTTGGAATTTCAGCAAAAATCCCAAATGATTATTTTAGCTTTTTCAACTGTCTCCTCTTCAAAAATCTGTCAACAAAGTCACTGATGAGTAAATATATAGACAGCCTTGAGATTCACTATTTGTTTCCCCTTGTATATTTTGGAAGTACTAAAACAAAAACAACAGCACAAAAATAAAAGAATAGGAAAGTTGAATGGAAAAATAATTAATAACCAAGTGACTGGATAATATTCATAGATTGGAAACTCAATTCTGGTGGGAAAGAAGACTATCAACTGAGTCCTCTGAGTGTCAGGTATTCATTTAATCTCCACAATGGAGTTAATACAAACGAGGAAAGGAAGAGCTGGTAAATGCCAGACTTGAGGTTGGAATCTAAGTTTGTTTCTTTTTTACTTGAAAGACTGAACTCTCTGCTTTCTTGCTGCTGCTTCAAGAGTTGTTTGCATGTACCATAAGGCCACATAATGATCTTGACACCTTGGAATTCTGTTTAGAAGGATGCATCTATGTACCTTATCTGTGCCTTAAAAGAAAGAGGCCTATCCAGAGACCAGGGTCTCTGTGAGCAGAGTATCAGCTTTCAACATCTTCTTCAATCACCTGGGGTTTTGTTAAAAGGCAGATTCTGATTCAGGAGGTCTAGAATAGGGCCTGAGGTTCTGCATTTCAAACAAGTTCCCAGGTCATGGCAAAGCTACTGACCCAGAGCCCACACCTTAAGCTGCAAGGGGAGACTATTAGAAGACAAAGAAACGGAAGGACCTGGAAAGAGGTTTAGGATAAAGGGCCAAAGGAACAGAACGTTATTAAAAGTAAAACTTGGCTTCCCAGGGCAATTCCTTTTGTGGATTTCAAAACAATTTGCAAAGCACCTTAGGGACTAGTATACACTTTTTGTTGTCTGTCTGTCTGTCATCAGCAAACTTGGGGTTCTCTACCTACACACAGTTCCACTGAAGTCCACAGCTGTTTTGTTTGGGCAGGCTGGTGACAAAGCCTGAGCTTGCACATAAAGGGTTTATCATCAACACAGACCTTTATCTGACAGCTGTTTTCCTGTCCAGCTCCAGTGTCCTGGCCAGAGGAAAGGGAAAGGGCTGAAGAAAGAAGTGGTTGTGTCAGCAAGCTGTGGTAGTTGCCTGGCTTCAAGACCTTTGAGAGTCTCACACACACACAAACACACACACACACCAGATGGAAGATCAGAGAATAAGGATAGAATAAGTAATTTGATAAATCTATTGGTTTTGTCCATAAAACCTGCTGGAGAAGCAGGGACTCAATTATTTCCTATAATAAAACAAGGAATTTCTACAAAGACTAATTTTCAAGTCCTATTGCAAAATCTGATGTGGGTATATGTGTCCATGACTGAACAATATGTATCCCACCAGCATGGGATTAGGGACATGAAATCAGTATTGGGTATATGAGTGCCGCATCTAGTAGAACCGATAAAACTCAGGGCCGTTGTCAGCCGTGTAAATTGAGAGACAGAGGCACCATCAGTGACTTCCTTTGGAGAAGGTTTGTTTTGTGCTGGTGAACTGCTCCCCCTGGTGGATCAGAGATTGATAGGTTTGTGATTCCAGAGTGTAGGGAACAAACATGCTTAGGAGAAAACGGCAATTTCAGGTATACAGACATATTTTCCAGGAGAAAGCTAATTTTCAGAGCACCAAAAATAAACTGAAAGCCTAGCTTGGCCCCTGACTGATTTTGAGCTTAGCACTCCTGCAAGGTGCAAGGAGTTTTTTCTCCCACGCTGCCACGTGTGTTCTCATTATTATGGTTGTTTTGAAATCGTGAGTTTGTACTGATTTGAGAGATGTGGAAAACTCTAAGTTCTATATTTTATTTTCTTCCCCTTTAAAAATAATTCTGGACAGGGCAAACAACCCACATCGGAGAGAACATTTTGCTGTGAAATCATTCGTTTCCCTTACTTCCTGTTTACCGTACTCTTCTTTCTGAGGTGATCATATTGATGTAGTTAGTTTATGCCCAGATCCCTTGTTCTACATACCTGCTGTCAAGATTAAGGTAAGTTTTATGATTTTCTGAGGATCTTCTTTCTACCAATACTATATGTTTCGATAGCAAGATAGTCTGTGTTGTTGTTTTCCTTAAAGAGGCTTTCTGTATGCCCTGCCAGGTGCAGAGAGGAGATTTTTGAAGGTCAGATAGAGATGAAAATCTATGGCAGTTCTCTCACTCTTTTGAACATTCTGCAACGATCACACTGCAGCCTCAGTCCAAACAGTTTATCAGCTAAATAAGGAGGTATTTTAAATATTTATTTAACAAGACATATTTTAAATAACTTACGTATGTAAATAGAGCATCCTTAGCCTGTACATTATTGCCAGGTCGATTCTCATGTTCTGATATATAATTAATTACCGGTTTATTCCTCTGTAAACCAAAGCAGAGAATAAATCAGCGATGCCAGGTCACTGATGTCAGCAAAAATTGTAATACCCTCTTGTCAGTGGGTCTGTGAAAGGAGAATTGAAACTGTAAAATCTACGGAGCTGGTGGACCCAAGTGTGTCCAAATGGCAAGTTTCTATCCCAATTTTAGTTGCTTTCTCCTGATGTCTAGACTTTTTGTCTGTGCTCTATAGATAGGCATGGAATGCCCATATCCTACTTTAAAACAAACTCAGAAAGCATATGCAGTGTGATCTATGATTTTATAAGGTAGAGTCGCCTAAAGTAAATGCATATCATGAGCATTTTAAGAAGCATTATTATATTTAGAAGCAAAATCCACACAAATACCAATAATTTTGATAATTTCTAGGTAGTTGAAAATATGAATCTTTTTAATGCTTCAGCAAAATCCATGCATCCATTTTTAATTTTTTGAGAAGAAAATACATACATACACTTCTTTTTCTTTTCTCCTTAAAATGAATGTCTGTCTTTTAAATTTTTCCACTGACAACTTCTAAAGGATGGAAGTGTTGCATTTCAAATTTGTCATGAGTATAAAGAGACCTCTCTAGGGAAGAAAAATTAAACAAAAAACATAGCATCTTTTCTTTTTAGATTTACATTCTGATGATGTAAAATGAGTAATCATCTCAAGTATCACAGCAAATTTTTGGCCTGGGTCAGCGCTGAGATAAGCATGTTTCATTTAAACATAATACACAAGGCTTACCAACAACCCAACTCAGAGTTCCAACTCCCAGTTCAGCAAATTAGCTTGCCAACATAATTCTAGCCAGTGATTAGCAATATTAATTATCTTGGCCCATGGCCAAAACATCTGGAAAATTTAGTGTGGAAATCACTTAAAATAATTCTTTCATGCCATCATGACAAACAAACCCATTGGTTAATTGACCTTTTCACTATCATCCAGTTGTTCGGCCACACTCTAAACCCTTCTGTATTCAATTTGCATTGGATCCTTTTTTGCCATTCTACATTGGGAAGAAGTTTTACATCTTTGGGAAAGTAAAACCTCAGTAACAACAAAGTCAGTTGAATTTTGTGGTTGAAATGATCATCAGATGCATTCTTAGACACAGAGTCCATATCTTCATTTATGGTATTATTTTGGTGCTTAGAATAAGTGCCCTTTTGGTAGTTAGTGGAATAGGTCCAGTGAGATGTAAATTAATCTTAGCAGCTTCTGAACTGAGTGTTGTTATGCAGTTACATAAAGAGGGAAATTAAAGGTTAAAACTTGCTGATCCACCTACCCTCCAGTTGTGCTCTGTGACACAGCCTCACAAGGCATCAGGGGAAATGATGACTTTAGTGCACGTACAGAAGGACTCAGGGACTTGTTTCTTTAGGAATTTGAGGTGACTTTGAAGATTTGCCATAACTAATACATTAGTATTTTAAAATAAAAATGTTAATTAAGTTTAAGCCTCCATACAGTATGGAAAAAGAATTTTCCCCTAAAGATAAATGGTGGCAGCAAGATACTCAGATTGTCTTCTCATTAAATATTATTAAGATTGATAACCTCGTTTTTAACCTAGTAAATCAAGTGTTTGTTTAAAAAGTTCTGCTAAAGGTGGAGAACACATACTTTTCTCTATTGCTCCTGCTCTGTACAGATAAAACCCTGGAAATTATATATAAAACAAACATAAGATCTGAAAAGTGGAGGGAAGAAGGCAGACCAGAGAACTCAGGACCCAAGGAATGACATAATGGCGAGTTCCCTGAGTTTTAGTTTTTCCTCATATATTTCAGACCTGGAGCTAAGAAAGCCAACAACTCAAAAACAGTAATAGGCACAGACAAGAAAAGACCCAGGAAAAGCCTGCTGTCTCTAGCCAAAGGACCAGGGAAAGGGCAAACTGGCAAGACAAAAAACATTTAGACAATAACCACTGTATTCTAACAAACACCACAAAAAATAACTGGGTGGTGTTAGAGAAGGTTGAGTTGGGACCTGTGACTTTCAAACCTGCCACACAGTAACCCCTGTGGTGTCAGTGGACGGGGAGCAGTAACAAGGCACACTTACCCCTCCCATGTATGAAATTATCCCTGGAGGTCTAGTGGGGAGCAGGAACTCCTACCTCTGCCCAACTCAACAGTAATGAGGAGCATCCTTTCTCTCAAATGTCAACAGAAGCCAAGTGGGGAGTTCTAACCCCACCTGGCAGTAATGAGGGGGCACTCCACCCTTCTTCTACCAGAATGGTGTCAGAGGAAGCCAATTAAAACAGAAGGTTTAAATAAGACACAGGGTCTCAGAGCATACCACCAAATGTCCAGAATTCAGTTAAAAAATCACTCATCACACAAAGAACAGGGAAGAACTCAAACTGGATGTAAAAAGACAATACATATATGCCAACATCAAGATGACACAAATATTAGAATTATCTGATAAAGCTTTTAAAGCACTACCATAAAAATACTCAAATGTGCAGTTAAGAATATTCTTGAAACAAATAAAAAACAGAGCTTCAACAACAAAATAGGAAGTCATAGTAAAAAATAGAAGATATAAAGATGAGCTTAATGGAAATTTTTTAACTTAAAAATACGTAAAACCATAAAAACTCAATGCATGGTCTCAACAGCACAATGGAGGAGACAGTGGGAAGTATCAGTGAAATGCAAGATAGATCTATAAAAACTGTCTAATCTGAACAACAAAGAGAAAATAGACTGGGGAAAAATAAACAGAACCTCGGGGAGCTGTGGGACAGAAAATAAAAGGTCTAACATTTGCATTACCAGAATCCTAGAGGGAAAGAATGGGGCAAGCCTAAAAAAGTACTCAAAGAAATAATGGCTGAAATCTTCCTAAATTTGGCAAAAGACATAAACTTACAGATTTAAGAAGCTGAGTGATGCCAAAGATGATAAACTCAAAGAAATCCTGATCACAACATATCACAGTCAAACTTCTGAGGGCTAAGGACAAAAAAACCAAAAACAAAAATAAAAAAACCTCACAAGACAGTGAAAAAAAAAAAAAAAGGGATACCTTACTTATAGGAGTGACTTACAGGAATGACTATGGATTGCATATCTGAAATCAGAGAGGCCATGAGGGAGTGGCACAATATTTTTCAAGTTCTGAAAGGAAAGAATTGTCAGCCTCAAATCCAATATCCAGTGAAATTTCTTTCAGGAATAAAGGGAAATCAAGATATTCTCAGTTTTTAAAAAATAAAAGCACTAAGAAAATATGTTGCCAGCAGACCTACCCTAAAAAATAACTAAGGAAATTCTCTAAACAGAAAGGAAATGATAAAAAATGGAATTCTGGATCAACAGGAAAGGAGAAAAAACACAGTAAACAAAAATATGGGTAAATACAATGAGTTTTTCTGCTCTTAATTTTTCTAAATTACATTTGAGGGTTGAAACAAAAAGTATAACTATCTCATGTGGTTCTAAATGTATATAGAAGAATTATTTAAGACAACTGTTATATAAAAGGGTGAGGGTAAGGGACTTAGAGGGAGGTAACTCTTCTATAATTCACTTAGATGGGTAAAATGACCATAAGAGTAGACTGTGATAATTGATATACATAAATATATAGTTATACCTAAAGCAACCACTGAAAAAGCTATACAAAGAGACACACTCAAAAACACATAATAAATAACAATAGAATTATTTTAAAAATTCAGTAACCCATAGGCAAGCAGAAAAAAAAAAAAAAAAAAGGAGAAACAGGGCACTTCCCTGGCAGTCCAGTGGTTAAGACTCCACACTTCCACTGCAGGGGGCACAGGTTCGATCCCTGGTTGGGAAACTAAGATCCTGCATGCCATATGGTGCAGCCCCCCCAGAAAATGGTAAAACAAAAAGAAAAAAACAGAAAAAAATAATAAATTGATCTCAGACATAAGCACTAATAGATCAATAATTACATTAAATCTAAAAGGTATAAATACACCAATTAAAAGACAGATTGGCAGAATAGGTTAAAAAATAAAATCCAACTATATGCTGTCTGCAAGAAACTCACTTCAAATATAAAGATATTGATAGGTTGAAGTAAAATAAAGGAAAAATATATACTATGCAAACATTACTCTATGTAATGATACAAGGGTCAATCCATGAGGAAGACTAAAAAGGTATTCACCAAGCAACAGAGTTACAAAATATATAAAGCAAAAACTGATAAAACTGAAAAGACAAATAGACAAATTCCCAATTGCAATTGGAGAATTAAAACCCTCTCTTGACAATTGATAGAACAACTACACAGGAAGTCACTAAGGGTGTGGAAGAACTCAACAACAGTATCAATTAACAGTATCCAATTGATATTTATATAACACTAGATGTAACAACAGTAAAACACAATTTCTTTTCAAGTGCTCATAGAACATATATTAAGATAAAATATATTCTGGCCATAAAACAAACCTCAACAATTTACGGGACAGAGTAAAGCAGTGATGAGAAAAATCTTTGCTTAGCAACAATTTTATTAAGAGGATGGAAAGACAAGTTACACACTGGGAGAAAATATTTGCAAAGCACATATTCAACAAATGATTTGTATCTGGAATATATAAAGAACTATCAAAATTTAACAGTTAAAAAATAAGCACAACATATATACAGTGGAATATTAGCCATAAAAAGAAACAGAATTGAGTTATTTGTAGTGAGGTGGATGCATCTAGAGTCTGTCATACAGAGTGAAGTAAGTCAGAAAGAGAAAAACAAATACTGTATGCTAACAGATATATATGGAATCTCAAAAAAAAAAAAAAAGATTCTGGGGAACCTAGGGGCAGGACAGGAATAAAGACGCAGACACAGAGAATGGACTTGAGGACATGGGGAGGGGAAAGGGTAAGCTGGGACGAAGTGAGAGAGTAGCATTGACATATATACACTACCAAATGTAAAACAGATAGCTAGTGGGAAGCAGCTGCATGGCACAGGGAGATCAGCTCGGTGCTTTGTGACCACTTGGAGGGGTGGGATAGGGAGGGTGGGAGGGAGACACAAGAGGGAGGGGATATATGTATACATATAGCTGATTAAACAAACTGTGGTACGTACATGCATGCCAATAAAAAGGAACTAACTATTGATACATGCAACAACCTGTATGAATCTCCAGAGAATTATGGTGAGTGACAAAAGTAAATTTCAGGATGTTACATACTGTATGGCTCCATTTATATAACATTATTGAAATGACAAAATTATAGAAAGTGAGAACAGATTAGGGGTTAAGGTGGGTATAAGGGCAACATGTAGAGAGACAATCAGAAGGATTCTTATGATGGCAGCAATGTTCTGTATTATGGCTGTGTAATGTCAATATCCTATTTGTTAGATTGTACTATTGTTTCATAAGATGTAACCACTGGGTGAAATTGGCCAAAGTATTGTTCTGCATTATTTCTTACAACTACATGTAAATCTGAAATTATCTTAAAATAAAAAGTTTAATTTAAAAAAGTTCTGCAAGATTTATAATGTAACATCTGTATTATTCTACACTTAAAAAATTGACTCTGACAACTGAATCTTATATAATCTTAGACAATTGTATTCAGCCACTGTGAGCCTACTTCCCTTTCAGTTAAATGGATGTAATGTTACCTGCATATTTATCTTTTACTCACTGTAGTCAAGATGCAATGAAAATGGAATAATGATTGTGAAAGTGCTTCTTAACTCTTCAAGCACTACAAGAAAAGAGCTAACATTTGTTGGAGGCTAATGTGCGCCAGGCTAAGTTAAATATGTTCCTTACTTTATATCTATATGGTAGTATTTTATGTGAAAGTTTTAAAAGCATGGCTCCTGTACCTTAAAGGAAGAGCATGTGACATTTAAAGAACCACTAAAGGGAAATTCTCATCTTTCGTCATATCTTTCTCAGACATTCAAGAGTGTCCACAAATGAACTTATTTACGAAACAGAAACAGACTCACAGACATAGAGAACAGACTTGTGAGTGCCAAGGGGGTGGGGGGGGGTGGAAGAAGGATGGATTGGGAGTTTGGGATTAGCAGATGCAAACTATTGTATACAGAATGGATAAACAGCAAGATCCTACTGTATAGCACAGGGAACTATATTCAATACCCTGTGATAAACCATAATGGAAAAGAATGTATATATGTGTGTATGACTGAATCACTTTGCTGTACAGCAGAAATTAACACAACATTGTAAATCAATATACTTTAATTAAAAAAAAAAAAATGAAAGAGTGTCCAAGTCCAGAGGCCACAGTAACTTTTGTCTCTGAATTCTTCAACACACTGAAACTCCTGAGACCCTCTTACTCTCCTTTCCTTAAATGTGCCAAACCAAACTTTCTATCTTGGACACTCACCCTCCTTTCACTTGCTTGTTGGATGTGACCCAACAGGATGAGCTACCACCAGCACACATTCTCCCTGCTGTTCATTTCTTCCTTTGCACCTTCCTCCGTTTCCTAGTTTCCTAGGAAAATTAGTCCATGGGGCTTGGTCCTTTTCTCCTTATCACACTCCCCTAATACTGTGCCTGTGAACTGGAGAAAAACAGAAGAATTTGTAGTTGACATGTTGATGGATTTTATCACATTTCATTTATTATTGCCATTTTACAGTTGAGGAAATGTTAGTAATCTACTGAGGACTTATAGCTTTGTTAATTTAGGACACTTAGGAAATATTTAATCAAGGAAGGAATAAATTTGTACTCCACATTTTGCATGAGATTTTTCTGTTCTCGTTTCTGCCACGAGACTACATTCCTTAAAAAAATGCATTTGTTTATTTACTCATTTGTTTATTCATTCATTAATTCATTTCATCACCTATTCAACAATGACCTAACACCCACTAATTGCAAGGCTCTGTGCTAAACCTTAGGGATATGAAGATGAGTAAAATGTAATCTGGAGAGACACATATGAAAACGATTCTAATGGGGATAGGGTTTATGGCACAACAGAGGCATGAAGTTACCTTGAGAACACAGAGAAGGAAACCCTTCAGAGAGAAATTGGAAAACTCAGACGTCTGCAGGGGACAGGTATGGAACAAACTCCTGTGCTGGGGAATGCAAGGAACTGTTCTGATGAAATTTGATTTAACAAATGTGTAGAAGTGAACATAGCATTCTAGGGACTAGGAATATTATGCATAATCATGATGATACCCTGTGGACTCCACTTTCAACATATAGCTCACACCTAACCACATGGTTTATCACCATATCCAATATTACCCTCCTAGTCCAATACTTTGGACTAGTCCTAGTCTAGAACTTCTTTCTCCTCAGGTCGAGTGCAAAGGCTTCCTGTTTAGTCTGCTGCTTCCATGCTTGCCTTCCACAATCTTTCCTCAGAAATCAAGGGAAGAGAACACATAAGTAAGTTCATGCCATTTCTGCACTCGGTGACATCCCATGTCAGAGTTAAAACAAAATCCCCTGCCTTGGTTTGATACCACATTTCTTAGCTGAACATTAGAATACCCTAGAGAGTTTTTTAAAAGTGTCAATGGCTGGTCCCCACCTCCAAAGTCCTGCATGATCTAAAGTGGTGACCAGGCTGCAGCCATCCCCTCCTCTCCCTCCCTCACTGGATTTCAACAACTCCAATGTCACCTTCATTTACAACCCTACCTAAGCATCACTCTTTATTTTCTTTCACTTCTTTACTTTTATTCATAGTACTCGTCACCATCTGCATTTGTACTTATTGGCTGGTGTGTTTATGGTTCTTATTCCCGCACTAGAAGATGGACCCATGAGGTCAGAGACTTTACCTCTGGTTTGTTTATCACTCCACTCCCAATGACTATAAAAGTGCCTAGCACATAGGAGGTGTTAAATAAATAATTTTTAAAATACATTGAATGGACAAAGATGAGGAAGGTTTTAACACATTCATGGGAAGTGGACTGAGAGTGGCAACATGCAACGGGAAATGGTCCAGGAAAGAGGAGGAGGTCTTACAAAAAAATAAAGGACTAGGGTATTGTTCCTTAAGAAGATGGGGAGCCTACACCATTTTAAACAAGAGACTTTCGCAACCAGATTTGTATTTTAGGAAACTCCCTCTTAGTGCATTTTGAGGGGTGAATTAGTCCCCAAAAAGGGTTAAGAGGACTAGAAATAGCTGTTAGGAGACCCTCGTGATCACAATGAGAAAGGTCCAAAGATATGACACATTTGAACACTGCAGTATGGAAAGAAGTCGAAACTAAGCCACATGTGGGTTGGTTTTGTCTAACACTGTGACAGACGTAACTATAAAAGAGTGAATGGTCACTTGTATTTTAGCCTTTATAATTCACTGCTACTTCTTTGCACAAGCTTACCTTTGTCTCTCAGGCTCTCTCACTATTCTTGTTAAACAAATACAAACTAAGACAGGCTTTAAAAATGCAGAGTTAAGACATCTCCAGAAACCAAGCAGAGGTCATTTAAGCCCACCTGGATCCCTTTCACTTGGGTGCTCTTTCCCATGCGTGGTATGAGTGATCCTGTGTGTTTTCCTTCACAACCTTGTCTCACAGGTCTTTCTGTACATTTATGATCCTCATGTGAAACAAAATGCTACATAACATCTGTGTCTGTTCTAAATCTCTTCTATTTTCCATTTATGCTCTATTGTTCTATAATCTATTCGAAGCTGAAAATAGAACTAAGGTGTGCTCTTACTATAACCTCTAGTGATTAATTTTATTACTACTTTTTTCCAACTGAATAAACTCACAGTAAATAAGAAATGCTTCATCTGGGAGAGAATCTCCAAATAGACTTCAACCTCTTACTCTTCAATCTTTTCTAAACTTGCTAACACAGTATTAAGTAAAGTCCTTCCCCTCCTCCCATTCTTTCAGTCCAATACTACTTTGGTTAAAGAAGTAAATCTAATTAAAGGAGCATGGGAAATGGAAGCTGTTTTGTGTGCTAGGGAAGCTGGATCTGTGTAACTTTCACCAGTGATTGGGCTTACAAGATGGAAAATTCCTTATACTGCTGGGCAAAGTACTCTCAATGCTGTTGAAACATCTGGTTTTCTTTGTGTAAAATCTTTTCCACGAGGTGGGCTAAGATTTTTATTCTAATTGAATTTGTAGTTAATTCCAGATAAAGATGAGTTTCTTTTCGCTGATGCTGCTCAAATCAGGGGTCCCAGTCTGATGACTCGAAGCCCATTTTTACTCAAAATTAATCAAAAAAAGTGGTGAGTTGCTTGGCTCAATTGTTTGTATTTTTAGGACAGAAAAACTATTTCTAAACCACTGGATTCCTGTCTTGGTCTTTCGAATCCTGTGTGATACAGATTGAAGTGCAGACTCCTGTGTCTTAAATGCAGTGTTGCTAACCAATTAAGGGCATGGATGGGCTTTGATTTGAAGATGGCTTACCACTCTCCCTGTGAATGTTTATCTGGTGTAATGGATCCTAAACAATTTGTTTATGATCCTAAACCATCTAAAAGAAAAGAAGGAGTCAAGCTTTCCAATATGTCTTGCAATATTTGTTAAACAAATTAATACCTGTATAAACAAAAGAATGAATACAATATAAAACATATGAGTCTCCCAGAGTCTTTGCCACCTACTTGACAGACTTCTGCTTTTAACAATGACCTTTTGGTACCAATGTTTTCTACGAGTTCATATTTTGGATATTATGAAATAAAGAAGACTATTAAATTGTAATTAGTTTCCTTTTTCAAGCAACCCTGATAAGTGAATGAACCTTCCTTCCCTCTCTCCCCTACCAAATTTCATTTGGGACAGTACAATAGAAATTAAAACCAGGACCTAGAGCCAGAAACCAGAATAAGAAGTGAACTTAGGCCCTCCACAGCTTATCTGGTAACCTGTCCCCTTTCAGGGTCACTTAACAAAGCTGACATCCCATTTTTTTCCAGAGGCTTTGGACCTAGAGAAGGACACCCCTTTTTCTCCCCTAAAGAGAGCAATGTCAATCAAATGCCATGAGTACAGATCTTAAAGTAATCTTGGTATTTTCAAAGCTCCCATTACTGATTAACCCTTGCTAAGCTTTTCTCATTCTTATCATATTTACAAGCAAGGCCTAGATTCTAACTCTTCCTCCCTGAGGTATCTGTCCTGATTCTTCCAGCTGAGTCAGTTATCTTTTATCTGGACCTCTTAATATCAAGAATTTGTATCTATCCATCACTGCACCTTTTTATCTGTTCATGATTTTTATACACACACTCTCTCCAAAGACTTCTGCTGTTTATCTGAGCAATTCAAGGGTAGAAGGAAGATGACTAATTCATTCCTAAAATTCAGTAGACAGTAAATAAATGATTTTTTAATTAATAAACTCAAATAGTTGTAGTAGACTTCATTGGGAAAAAATGCATTATTTAATTGGCCGAATCCATTATTTGGCCAAAGTTGCAAGCCATCGTATGCAATAATGAGAAATGTTGGCTGTGCTAGGTCAAATTAAATACAGTAAGAAAAGAAAGTGCTGTCTCAGAATAAGAGGAGGTTGATTCCAATTTTTCTCTAATATAAATAATATCTCAATGAACAATCACAGAAGTAATTTTTGAGTGCATCTCTGGTTATACCTGAAATGTTAACTTCGTGCAAATGAACTACAGGGCCAAAGGATATTTAGCCATATTCTTAACATTGAGTTTTCCATATTCTCATTAACATTGCCTATTGTAATTAAGTAAAATAAAAATAACAGATGGGAGTAATATCTTCTTTTTGTCTTATGTTTATATAAATATATATCAATATTACATATATCAATATTAGATATGTATATATAAATAGATATAATACCGGGGAGGATTATTGGCCCCAATTCTTTATCCTATCTATATCTGCACTCTCTGCTATATATCTTTGCAGTATACTTTTACAAAAGGTAGTACACTTTTTTTTTTTTACAAAGGCAGTATACTTCCTTTTTTTTACTTTGGGCTTCACAGAGTAACTTTCTTTGGGCAATGTGAAGGTAGAAGATATGATGTAAGAGGAACTTAAAGTGAGATTTTGTGGCTGGTTATGCTTTCTCGTATTTATGCCATTCTTAAAAGAGGCACATGGCCCACCCATCCTGCTGGTACAGGAGGAGGATGAGTGGCAGATGGAGTACAGCTACCCCACCCAACTTGCAACATGAAGCTGAACCATCCTAGCTGACTTAGAAACTCATGAACAAAAAGTAAATGCTTATTGCTATACCCCACTGAAAATCTGAGATTATTTGTTATGCAGCAGTAGTTAACTACTACATATATTTAGTATGGGCCTGTTACTGGGAATATACAACAGTGATTAAAAAGGCAACAACACTATTTATACTGGATCGAGGGGAAAATATACAATGTAAAAATATTATCTATATCTATAGTGATTTGATTGGAAGAAAAATTAAATCAATAAAGAATACAAAGTGGCATGTAAGGGGAACATCTTTGATGACTAATGAAGTTGAATATTTTGTATTCTCTTCTCTGAAATTTGCCTCTTAATGTGACTTACACATTTTTCTTTAGAGTGTTCATCTTTTTGTAACTGTAGTTGTTTTCACATTACTTATATTTATATATTACATGTTTACATATATCGAGTATTATAAATGTTGCAAATATTTTTTGCAATTTGAGTAAAATTGTATATTATTGTTAAACAGAAATTCTTTAAATTATAATTTAATAGTTCTTTGCTGTATGCTTTACTGTATGTTTAGACAATTTTTACATTTCAATTAACCATAATTGTCGATTTATTTTTGTGTATTTTGTGAATTAAGAACCTAACTCTACTCCCACCTCTGACAAAGGTTTTCATCTCCAATGTTTAATAATCCAACTTCTCCCATTTGATGTGAAATGTTACTATTGCTATATAATAGGAGTTGGGTGAGATATATTTTTATTTCAAATAATATTTACCCTATAGCCTCCTTCATTATATTAAATGGTATTAAGACATATGCATGAAATTACTTTTGATGAAAAAAACAGTAACATATACAACATGATATGTCCCTAATTCTATGAAACCAATATGCACCCACAAACACATGCAAGGACGATTAGAAAGAAATCCAAAATATTAATGATACCTAATTCTGAGTGGTGGAAGGATAATGGATAACTTTTATTTCTTCTTTGCTGTTTTCTGTGCTTTATAGATTAATTATCTAACATGTGTAAAACAATAAAAATGTTTACAAATAAATAAATAATTTTAAAAGAATAAACTAAAATAAGATTTCAATAACTTGAAAAGTTCTACTACCTAGAATGCCAAGTTTATTTGCTTATTTGTGTTTCAGATAAAATAGCAAATTATTCATTGATTTTTTAAATTAATCAAATGAGATGTCCTTCAGCTTGTATTTAGCCAAAAAAAATCATTAATTTAAATTTTCTTCTTCTAGAAAGTAATTTCCCAACCCATCCTACTGCTATTCTTAGGTGTAAGGGCTATTTAGTGCTTTAGGTTTGCTTTAGGTAATTCCTAATGTCACAGAAAGAAAGCAAGACTTAAAGCAGCTGCCTAGAAGGAGTGCCACCCTGGGCTCAGAGAAATAAATTTGCCTAAATATCCCTATATCCCACCTCAAGAGGTTTTCTGTAGACGTTGAGAGATTCTATACTTGGAGGGCAGTTGGGCTCCATGACCTCTGAGGATCCATCCAGTGCCGTAGTTAGATAATTCTGTAAATTACCAAGACTAGGCATGGGGTACAGCAATTCAGTGGCTGAACTCTTGAGGGAAAACCCAAGCCTGAGAAAAGATACGTTTACAAAGTGAGTGAAGAACACCTGGCCTTCTTGCTCCATCCCAGGTACACATCTCAACATATCCAAGGTTACAAGGTAATAAGGAATAGGAATTAACCACAACCTCTCTGCCACATGCCAAAATTAATTCTACTTTAAATGAGTCTTAATTATGCCAGTGAAGCTTAGACTTTAATAGAAAGAACCTGTTCCCTGAAACTGTAACTTTTACTGTAAGGATTAAGAAAGATTTAAAGTCAACTTTACTTTAAATGTAGTGAGCCTAATTTGAAGCTACAGTATTAATTTTTCAGGCAACAAACCTAACATCTCTCTTATAGAGCAGTAGGTTTGTTGTCATTCCTTGTCTGTAAATTACTTACCCTAGGGAAAACCCTCATCTTCTAGAAAACATTTAGCCTCTGATTGTCTGAACTTGGTGTGTTCAATTTCTGTACTCAATTTTTTATTCAAATTTATCCTTCTTGTGAAGGGTATAAGACCTAGCAATCTCGTAAACATTTTTTTTTTTTTTTCCTATGGCTAGAAGCCACCCGGTTTTTGATAGCCTACTGTGTGCCAGGAGATGAGCTAAAACTATGGGATTTAAAGACATTTTTATTGAAATATAATTGACATATAAAATTATATTAGTTTCAGGTGTACAGCATTATGATTTGATATATGTGTATATTACAAAATGATTACCACAATATGTCTTAACATCCATCACCACGTGTGGTTACATTTTTAAAAATATTTACATCCTCACTGTATGGCAGATGCATCTTTTTTTAGATGAAGAATCTGAGATATAAAAATGTAAACATGCCCAAGGTCACATCACTTATAAAGGACGGGACTCAAACGCATACCTTTTTGACACCAATGCTGGACATTCTTCCCACGAACTACATCATCTCCTACAAGGGAAACCTTAATTTCATTACTGCATTATGTTACTTTTATGGAGATGCACACATTGACAGTGAGTAGTGCTTATTTGCCAAATTTCATCTCAATGTCAGTCTTCATACATGGGCAGAACCTCTCCCATGTATGCAGGTTAGATGGATGTCTACCTAAATCATCCATTGTCTGGGTTTCCAAACAGTATTTTCTTGTTAATCTACCATTTTGTGTTTTTTCTAAGTCTTTACTTTTTCAGAGCAGTTTTGGGTTTACAAAAAAATTGAGAAGAAGGTAAAGAGATTTCCCATATACTCCCTGCCCTCACACATGACTAGCCTCTCTCACTGTCATCCTCAGTGGTTGGAGGTAGACAGAATTGGAAGGAGCAGGCTGGGTGTCCACACATGTGGTGGGAAAGGCTTCACACTGCAGAAGGAGCAAAAGTTGTAAGAGAAGCTAAGCCAGCCAGAGACCAGGGGGACTAGCCTTCCTTCTCCTCTCAAGTTTTGGAGAAGATAATAAAATAATGCTAATAGTAGATAATAATTATTATTTTTTTTAATTTTAAAGAATTTGGCTTTAAGAGACGTTTTAGATTGACAACCAAATTGAGAGGAAAGTAAAGAGCTTTCCTTGACCCTATACATGCATGGTTTCTCCTATTATCAACATTACTCACCAGAATGGTACATTTTTTCACTAAGGATGAACCTACACTGACACATCATTATTATCAAAAGTTCATTGTCTACCTTAGGGTTCACACGTGGTGATGTACTTTCTGTGAGTTTGGATAAATCTCTCATGACATATATCCATTATTATAGCACCATACAGAATATTTTCACTGCCTGAAAAATACTGTGCTTTGCCTATTCATCCTACTTTTCTGAACCACCCCCATAACCACTGATCTTTTTATTTTCTCCATAGTTTTGCCTTTTCCAGAATGTCATATAGTTGGAATTACACAGTATGTAGCCTTTACGTATTGGCTTCTTTCACCTAGTAATATGCATATAAGATTACTCCATGTCGGGGCTTCCCTGGTGGCGCAGTGGTTGAGAGTCTGCCTGCCAATGCAGGGGACACGGGTTCGAGCCCTGGTCTGGGAGGATCCCACATGCCGCGGAGCAACTAGGCCCGTGAGCCACAATTGCTGAGCCTGAGCGTCTGGAGCCTCTGCTCCGCAGCAGGAGAGGCCGCGATAGTGAGAGGCCCGCGCACCGCGATGAAGAGTGGCCCCCACTCGCCGCACCTGGAGAGAGCCCTCACACAGAAACGAAGACCCAACACAGCCAAAAATAAACATAATAAATAAATAATAAATAAAAATTTAAAAAAGATTACTCCATGTCTTTTCATGGGTCGATAGCTCATTTCTTTTTAACATTGTATAGTATTCCATTTTCCAGATGTACCATAATTTACCTACTGAAGGGCATCTTTGTTCCTTCCAAGTTTTGGCAGTGATGAAGAAAACTGCTCTAAACATCTGTATTCAGCTTTTTGCATGGACATAAATTTTCAGTTCCTTTGGGTAAACAACAAGGAGTGCAGTCGCTGGATTATATGGTAAGAGTATATTTAGTTTTATAAGAAACTGCTAAAATGTCTTCCAAAGTGGCTGTTCCATTTTGCATTCCCATCAGCAATGTACGCAAGTTCCTGTTGCCCTCCATCCTCACCATCATTTGGTGTTGTCAGTTCTCTGGATTTTGGTTATTCCAACAGGTATGCAGATTTTTCTTGTTATTGTTTTAATTTGCATTTCCCTGATGACATGATGTGAAGCATCCTTTGGCTCGTTTTTTTAATCAGTTGTTTGTTTTCTTATTGTTGAGTTTTAAGAGTTCTTTGTGTATTTTGGGAGATTGATCAAGATGGCGGAATAAAAAGACATGAACTCAGCTCCCACCATGAACACATCAAAAATACATCCATATGTGGAAAAATCCTTACTGAAAACTAACTGGAAACTGGTAGAAAGACTCCTGTGCAACCAAAGCTGTAAGAAGCATTTAGACAGAATCAGGTAGGAAAGGAAGAGAAGGGATCAGATCAGGACCCACGTCCCTGGGAGGGGACTCAGAGGAAAATGGAGATAACATGGGCAGAAATTCACCCTGAGGAGTGAGAAGTTCAAGCCACTTATTGGGTGCTCCAACTGTGGGGGCCTACACAGGGAAGGTGATTCCCCTTGTCTAGTTGTAGGGCTTCTGGGACTAATAAGAGAGCTATGGGAAGCCTAGACTCCACTGATGAGGAACACATGAATGTTAGTTTGCCCCAAGGCAGAGCAGAGAGGTCAGATTGAGACTGCTCTAGTGGTTGCCTGCTTTCCCATGACTGCCCTGGCACATGCCTCAGCCTGAGCTGGGCAAATGTTCCAGCCCCACTTAACTCCACACTGCAGCTTTGCACTGGGCCTAAGGCTGCCACAACCAAGGAGAGAGCCTGGTCATGGGATGCAGAGGTGACTCAGATCCGAGGATGCATCTGGGTGGGGTGGGAGTGGACATTGGTGACACTTACTCAGGTAATGCATAAGAAGCACCCTGGAACTCTCATGGCAGCTGGTCCACCACAGCCTTTGCCCCAATTCCTGATACACACCAAAAGCCCACATGGATCCCACCTGCCCTGGGGTGTGGCTCCACAACAGGGCAGGGGGTGGCAGAGGCTGGGGGGAGAGATCAACTGTGAGGGACAAAGAAGACTTGGACCTGAGGTTTTGTGTGAGCAGCAAAAGGGCAACAATCACTGGCACCTGCACAGGCAGTGCATTGGAGGTAACTCAGACTTCTCTTTGAAGCTGACCAGGTGCAGCTCGTGCCCAGTCATGAGCTGAGAGCCTGAATGGGTCCCACTTGCTTCATCATTGCTCCTCTCTGGGGAAAGGGTCCCGGTGCTGGGAAAGAGGAAAACACACACTTAAAGGGAAGAGAGCCAGCTCAGAACAAATCCTCAGGATGTCTGCCCCAGCAACTAGGGGTCCAGCCCCACCCCCCAACGGGGTCATGACAGCCCCTGAGCATACGGGAATACCTGCCTTCAGCCCTAGACTCTCCTTCTCCAGTCCTGCCTCCTACCAAGGTGATAGCTGACAGCATACCCTAAGGAAAGACATAACTTGCATCTAGGTCAAATCTAGCCCTACAACAAAAGGCACTGAGCACAAGCAGTCTGTACAGGGATGCTCCCCTATAAGGACACCCCTCCAAGACTGCAATATATAACTGATTCACCAAAATTCATAGAGATAGAGAAAGCTAAGCAAAATGAGAAGACAGAGTAACTGGTCTCAATTGAAAAAGTGAGAGAAAGCCCCACTTACATCAATGGACAGATCATCCAAGCAGGAAGTCAATAAGGCAACAGTAGTCATGAGTGACACAATAGACCAATTGGACTTAATAGATATCCACAGGACATTATATCCAAAAACAAACAGCAGAAAGCACATTCTTTTCAAGTGCACATGGAATGTTCTGCAGGATAGATCACGTGCAAGGCCACAAAACAAGCCTTAAATTTAAGAGGATAGAAATGATATCAAACATTTTTTCTAACCACAATGGTATAAAGCTAGGAATCAATTACAGAAAGAAAAACAGGAAAACACAAACATGTGGAGACTAAATGGCATGCGTCTAAAAAACCAATGGGTCAATGAAGAAATGGAAAGAAATCCTGTGCTATTGGACTGGAAGAATTAAAAAGTCCATACTACAAAACAATCTACAGATTTAATTCAATCCATATCAAAATACCCATGACATTTTTCACGGAACTAGAACAAATAATCCTAAATTTTATATAGAAACAAAAAAGGCCCTGAATCCCAAAGCAATCTTGAGAAAAAAGAACAAAGTTGGAGATATCATGCTCCCTGACTTCAGACTGCACTACAAAGTTATAGTAATCAAACAGAATGGTACTGGCACAAGAACAGAACATAGATCAATGGAACAGAATAGAGAGCCCAGAAAAAAACCCATATACCTATGGTCAATTAATCCATGAAAAAGAAGGCAAGAATACACAATGGAGAAACACAGCCTTTTCAATTAGTGGTGCTGGAAAAACTGTACAGCAATATGTAAAAGAATGAGATTAGGACATTTCCTCATACCATGTACAAAAATAAACTCAAAATGAATTAAAGACCTAAATGTAAGACCTGAAACTGTACACTCCTAGAAGAGAATATAGGCAGAACACTCTTTGATATAAATTTTAGCAATATTTGTTTGTTTCACAAGGCAAAAGATATAAAAGCAAAATTATAAAAATGGGACTAATTAAACTTAAAAGCTTTTGCACAGCAAAGGAAACTATCAACAAAACAAAGACAAGCTAATGAATGGGAGAAAATATTTGCAAATGATAAGACCAACAAGGAGTTAATATCCAAGATATATAAACAGCTCCTACAACTCAATATCACAAAAACAAACAACCCATTTAAAAATTTGGCAAAAGACCTGAATAGATATTTTTCCAAAAAAGACATACAGATGGCTAACAGGCACATAAAAAAATGCTCAACATCATTAATTATTAGATAAATGAAAATCAAAATAACGAGATATCACTTCACACCTATCAGAATGGCTATCATCAAAAATTACACAAATAACAACTGTTCCTGAGGATATGGAGAAAAGGGAGCCCTTGTACACTGTTGGTGGGACTATAAATTGGTGCTGCTGCTGTAGAAAACTGTATGGAGATTACTCAAAAAATGAAAAATAAAACTACCATACAATCCAGTAATTTCACTCCTAGGTATATATCCCCCCAAAATGAAAATACTAACTGGAAAAAATACATGTAATGCAATGTTCATAGCAGCACTATTTACAATAGCCAATATATGGAAACAACCCAAGTGTCCATAAAAACATAAATGGATAAAGAAGATGTGGTATATATATATACAATAGAATACTACTCAGCCATAAAAAAGAATGAAATAATGACATTTGCAACAACATGGTGGACCTAGAGAGTATTATGCTTAGTGAAATAAGACAGAGACAAATACTGTAGCTATCATTTGTATGTGGAATCTAAAAAATAAAACAAATTAGTGAAAATAACAAAAAGGAAACAGACTCAAAGATATAAGAACAAACTAGAGGTTACCAGTGGGGAGCAAGATAGGGTTAGGGGATTAAGAGATACAAACTACTATGTATAAAACAAATAATCAACAAAGATATATTGTACAGCTCCAGGAATTATAGACATTATTTTGTAATAACTTTAAATGGGGTATATGGGACTTCCCTGGCAGTCCAGTGGTTAAGACTTCATCTTCCATTGCAGGAGGTGTGGGTTTGATCCCTGGTTGGGGAGCTAAGATCCCACATGCCTTGTGGCCAAAAACCAAAAAATATAAAACAGAAGCAATACTGTAACAAATTCAATAAAGACTTTAAAAATGGTCCACATCAAAAAAAATTCTTAAAAAAAAGTAAATTAAATAAATGGGATATAATCTATAAAATACTGAATCACTATGCTGTACATCTGAAATTAATAATATTGTAAATCAACTATATTTCTATTTAAAATAAATAAATAAATAAAGTAGGTAAGTTAAATATATACTTCTTTGTATATTTTGGATAAATCTTTCACCAGATGTGTCTTTTGCAAATATTTTCTCCCAATCTATGGCTTTTCCTCTAATTCTCTTGAGATTGTTTCTCACAGAGCAGGAGATTTTAATTTTAATGAGGTCCAGCTTATTAATGAAGATGAGTTGTATCTTTGGCATTGTGCTTAAAAAGGCATCACAACACCCAATGTCATCTAGGTTTTCTCCTATATTATCTTCAAGGAGTTGTACAGTTTTGCATTTTACATTTAGGTCTATGGTCCATTTTGAGTTAATTTTTGTGAAGGGTGTAATGTCTGTGTCTAGATGCATATTTTAGCATGTGGCTGTCCAGTTTTTTCAGCATCATTTGTGGAGGAGACTTTCTTTGTGCCATTGTATTGTCTTTGCTACTTTGTCAAAGATCAGTTGAATATATTTATTGGGAGTCTATTTCTAGGGTCTCTATTTTGTTCCTTTCATCTATTTTTTTTCTTTCTTTCTTTTTTTTTTTTTTTTTCCCAAAACCACACTGTGTTGATTACTATAGCTTTATTGTAAATCTTCAAGTTAGGTAGCATCGGTCCTCCAACATTGTTCTTCTCCTTCAATATTTTGTGGCTATTCTGGGTCTTTTCTCCCTCTATATAAACTTTAGAATTAGTTGCCAATAGCTACAAAATAATGCGCTGTGATTTTAATTAGGATTTCATTGAATCTACAGATAAAGTTGGGAAGAATTGGAATCTTGACAATATCAGTTCTTCCTATCTATGAACATGAAATATGTCTCCACTTATTTAGGTTTTTTGGAATTTTATTCATCAAAGTTTTGTAGTTTTCATCATACAGATCTTGTATGCATTTTGTTAAATTTATAACCAAGTATTTTATTTTAGCGGATGCTAATGTAAATGGCATTGTGTTTTTAAGTTCAAATTCCACTCGTTCTTATTTGGTACATAGAAAAGCAATTGAAATTTGTATATTAATGTGTATTTTGCAATCTTGGTATAATTGCTAACTAGTTCCAAAAATTTTTTGTTTGTTTTGGTTTTTTTGTTGTTATTGTTGGTTCTTTCTGATTTTCTACAAATAGTCATGCTATATGCAAAACAAAGTTTTATATCTTCCTTCTCAATCTGTATATATTTTATTCCTTTTTTTTGGCCTTATTGAATTAGCAAGGATTTCCAGTGTGATGTTGAAAAGAAGTGGTGAGAGAGTACATTCTTGTCTTTTACCTAATTTTAGTGGGAAGTTCTTCACTTTCTCATCATTAAGTATGATGTTAGCTGTAGGTTTTTTGTAGATAATCTTTATCAGATTGAGAAAGTTTCCCTCTATTCCTTGTTTACTGAAAGTTTTTAATCATGAATAGGTGTTGAATTTTTTCAGATGCTTTTTCTGCATTTATTTAATCATATGATTTTTCTTTCTAGTCTGTTGATATGATGAATTACAAAATTGATTTTTATGTTGAACTAGTCTTGCGTATCTGGGTTCAAGCCCATTTGATTTTGGTATATAATTCTTATTATACTTTTGGTAATATTTTGTTGAGGACTCATGCTCATGGGAGATAATCTGTCATTTTCTTTTCTTCTAATGTCTTTTTCTGGCTTTGGCATTAGAGAAATATTGGTCTCATAGAATGAGTTAGGAAGTATTAATTCAGGTTCTATCCTTTGAAAAGATTGTAGAGAACTGGTAAAATTTCTTCCTTAATTGTTTAGTAGACTTCACTAGTGAACACATCTGTTCATAGTGCTTTCTGTTTTAGAAGGTTATTCATTATTGATTCAATTTCTTTAATAGATAAAAGTCTATTCATATCATCTATTTCTTCTTAAGTGAATTTTGGTATACTGTGTCTTTCAAGGAATTAATCCATTTCATCTAGGTTTTCAAACCGCTGTGTTTTCAGTTCTCACCAGTAAATTCATTGGGTTAAGATTTTTATCTAGGAGAACTCGGCTGAACTGAAAAAATATATAAAACATGACTTGGGTAATTATGCTATTATCATATGGTAATATTTGTGCAATCAAGGTTTTTAGGTTAGATTGTTATCATGTAGGGAGGGCGAGAACAAAGAATGGAAAATGGAACTGTCAAAAATGATGGTGGAGGACAGTTGAGGAAGGTGGCGGAAGAGTAAGATGCGGACATCACCTTCCTCCCCACAGATACATCAGAAATACATCTACACGTGGAACTGCTCCTATAGAACACCCACTGAACGCTGGCAGAAGACCTCAGACCTCCCAAAAGGCAAGAAACTCCCCACGTACCTGGGTAGGGCAAAAGAAAAAAGAAAAAACAGAGACAAAGAATAGGGACAGGATCTGCACCAGTGGGAGGGAGCTGTGAAGGAGGAAATGTTTCCACACACTAGGAAGGCCCTTGCGGGCAGAGACTGTGGGTGGTGGAGGGGGAAGCTTCGGAGCCACGGAGGAGAACGCAGCAACACGGGTGCAGAGGGCAAGGTGGAGAGATTCCTGCACAGAGGATAGGTGTCAACCAGCCCTGACCAGCCTGAGAGGCTTGTCTGCTCACCCGCTGGGGCGGGCGAGGGCTGGGAGCTGAGGCTTGGGCTTTGGTCGGATCGCAGGGAGAGGACTGGGGTTGGTGAGGTGGACACAGCCTGAAGGGGTTAGCGCACCACAGCTAGCCAGGAGGGAGTCTGGGAAAAAGTCTGGAGCTGCTGAAGAGGCAAGAGACTTTTTCTTCCCTCTTTGTTTCCTGGTGCGTGAAGAGAGGGGATTAAGAGCGCTGCTTAAAGGAGCTCCACAGACAGGTGCGAACCACGGCTATCAGCGCGGACCCCAGAGACGGACATGAGATGCTAAGGCTGCTGCTGCCGCCACCAAGAAGCGTGTGTGCAAGCACAGGTCACTATCCACACGTCCCCTCCCGGGAGCCTGTGCAGCCCACCACTGTCAGGGTCCAGTGATCCAGGGACAGCTTCCCCGGGAGAACACACAGCGCGCCTAAGCCTGGTGCAATGTCACGCCAGCCTCTGCCGCCGCAGGCTCGCCCCACATCCGTACCCCTCCCTCCCCCAGGCCTGAGCGAGCCAGAGCCCCCGAATCAGCTGCTCCTTTAACCCCGTCTTGTCTGAGCGAAGAACAGACACCCTCAGGCGACCTACACGCAGAGGCGGGGCCAGATCCAAAGCTGAACCCCGGGAGCTGTGCAAACAAAGAAGAGAAAGGGAAATTTCTCCCAGCAGTCTCAGAAGCAGTATATTAAAGCTCCACAATCAACTTGATGCACACTGCATCTGTGGAATACCTGAATAGACAACGAATCATCCCAAATAGAGGAGGTGGACTTTGGGAGCAAGATATATTACTTTTTCCCCTTTTCTTCTTTTTGTGACTGTGTATGTGTATGCTTCTGTGTGAGATTTTGTCTGTATAGCTTTCCTTTCACCATTTGTCCAAGGATTCTGTCCGTCCGTTTTTTTTGTTTGTTTTTTTAACTTTAAAAAATTTTTTTCTTAATAATTATTTTTTATTTTAATAACTTTATTTTATTTTATCTTACTTTATTTTATTTTATCCTCTTTCTTTCTTTCTTTCGATCTAATTTTTCTCACTTTTATTCTGAGCCGTGTGGATGAAAGGATCTTAGTGCTCCAGCCAGGCATCAGGTCTGGGCCTCTAAGGTGGGAGAGCTCAGGACACTGGTCCACAAGAGACCTCCCAGCTCCACATAATGTCAAATGGTGAAAATCTCCCAGAGATCTCCATCTCAACACCAAGACCCAGCTTCACTCAATGACCAGCAAGCTACAGTGCTGGACACCCTATGCCAAACAACTAGCAAGACAGGAACACAGCCTCATCCATTAGCAGAGAGGCTGCCTAAAATCATAATAAGGCCACAGACACCCCAAAACACACCACCAGATGTGGATCTGCCCACCAGAAAGACAAGATCCAGCCTCATCCACCAGAACACAGGCACTAGTCCCCTCCACCAGGAAGCCTACACAACCCACTGAACCAACCTTAGCCACTGGGGACAGACACCAAAAACAATGGGAACTGCGAACCTGAAGCCTGCAAAAAGGAGACCCCAAACACAGTAAGATAAGCAAAATGAGAAGACAGGAAAACACACAGCAGATGAAGGAGCAAGGTAAAAACACACCAGACCTAACAAATGAGGAGGAAATAGGCAGTCTATCTGAAAAACAATTCAGAATAATGATAGTAAAGATGATTCAAAATCTTTGAAATAGAATAGACAAAATGCAAGAAACATTTAACAAGGACCTAGCAGAACTAAAGAGGAACCAAGCAATGATGAACAACACAATAAATGAAATTAAAAATACTCTAGAAGGGATCAATAGCAGAATAACTGAGGCAGAAGAGCGGATAAGTGATCTGGAAGATAAAATAGTGGAAATAACGACTGCAGAGCAGAATAAAGAAGAAAGAATGAAAAGAACTGAAGACAGTCTCAGAGACCTCTGGGACAACATTAAATGCACCAACATTTGAATCATAGGGGTCCCAGAAGAAGAAGAGAAAAAGAAAGGGACTGAGAAAATATTTGAAGAGACTATAGTTGAAAACTTCCCTAATATGGGAAAGGAAATAGTTAATCAAGTCCTGGAAGCACAGAGAGTCCCATACAGGATAAATCCAAGGAGAAAGATGCCAAGACACATATTAATCAAACTATCAAAAATTAAATATAAAGAAAAGATATTAAAAGCAGCAAGGAGAAAACAACAAATAACACACAAGGGAATCCCCATCAGGTTAACAGCTGATCTTTCAGTAGAAACTCTGCAAGCCAGAAGGGAGTGGCAGGACATATTTAAAGTGATGAAGGAGAAAAACCTACAACCAAGATTACTCTACCCAGCAAGGATCTCATTCAGATTTGATGGAGATATTAAAACCTTTACAGACAAGCAAAAGCTGAGAGGGTTCAGCACCAGCACCACCAAACCAGCTTTACAACAAATGCTAAAGGAACTTCTCTAGGCAAGAAACACAAGAAAAGGAAAACACCTACAATAACAAACCTAAAACATTTAAGAAAATGGTAATAGGAACATACATATCGGTAATTACCTTAAATGTAAATGGATTAAATGCTCCAACCAAAAGACACAGACTGGCTGAATGGATACAAAAACAAGACCCATATATATGCTGTCTACAAAAGACCCACTTCAGACCTAGGGACACATACAGACTGAAAGAGAGGGGATGGAAAAAGACATTCCATGCAAATGGAAATCAAAAGAAAGCTGGAGTAGCAATTCTCATATCAGACAAAACAGACTTTAAAACAAAGACTATTACAAGAGACAAAGAAGGACACTACATAATGATCAAGGGATTGATCCAAGAAGAAGATATAACAATTGTAAATATTTATGCACCCAGCATAGGAGCACCTCAATACATAAGGCAAATACTAACAGCCATAAAAGAGGAAATCGACAGTAACACAATCATAGTAGGGGACTTTAACACCCCACTTTCACCAATGGACAGATCATCCAAAATGAAAATAAATAAGGAAACACAAGCTTTAAATGATACACTAAACAAGATGGACTTAATTGATATTTATAGGACATTCCACCCAAAAACAACAGAATACACATTTTTCTCAAGTGCTCATGGAACATTCTCCAAGATAGGTCATATCTTGGGTCACAAATCAGGCCTTGGTAAATTTAAGAAAATTTAAATCGTATCAATTATTTTTTCCAACTACAACGCTATGAGACTAGATATGAATTACAGGAAAAGATCTGTACAAAATACAAACACATGGAGGCTAAACAATACACTACTTAATAACGAAGTGATCACTGAAGAAATCAAACAATACCTAGAAACAAATGACAATGGAGACACGACGACCCAAAACCTATGGGATGCAGCAAAAACAGTGCTAAGAGGGAAGTTTATAGCAATAAAATCCTAGCTTAAGAAACAGGAAACATCTCAAATAAACAAACTAATCTTGCACCTAAAGCAATTAGAGAAAGAAGAACAAAAAAAACCCCAAGTTAGCAGAAGGAAAGAAACCATAAAGATAAGATCAGAAATAAATGAAAAAGAAATGAAGAAAACGATAGCAAACATCAATAAAACTAAAAGCTGGTTCTTTGGGAAGATAAACAAAATTAATAAACCGTTAGCCAGACTCATCAAGAAAAAAACGGAGAAGACTCAATTCAATAGAATTAGAAATGAAAAAAGAGAAGTAACAACTGACACTGCAGAAATACAAACGATCATGAGAGATTACTACAAGCAACTGTTTGCCAATAAAATGGACAACCTGGAAGAAATGGACAAATTTTTAGAAATATACAACCTGCCAAGACTGAACCAGGAAGAAATAGAAAATATGAATGGACCAATCACAAGCACTGAAATTGAAACTGTGATTAAAAATCTTCCAACAACAAAAGCCCAGGACCAGATGGCTTCACAGGTGAATTCTATCAAACATTTAAAGAAAAGCTAACAGCTATCCTTCTCAAACTCTTCCAAAATATTGCAGAGGGAGGAACACCCCACAACTCATTCTACGAGGCCACAATCACCCTGATACCAAAACCAGACAAAGATGTTACAAAGAAAGAAAACTACAAGCCAGTATCACTGATGAACATAGATGCAAAAATCCTCAACAAAATACTAGCAAACAGAATCCAACAACACATTAAAGGATCATACACCATGATCAAGTGGGGTTTATCCCAGGAAGGCAAGGATTCTTCAATATATGCAAATCAATCAACGTGATACACCATATTAACAAACTGAAGGAGAAAAACCATATGATCATCTCAATAGATGCAGAGAAAGCTTTCGACAAAATTCAACACCCATTTATGATAAAAGCCTTGCAGAAAGTAGGCATAGAGGGAACTTTCCTCAACATAATAAAGGCCATATATGACAAACCCACAGCCAACATCATCCTCAATGGTGTAAAACTGAAACCATTTCCACTAAGATCAGGAACAAGACAAGGTTGTCCACTCTCACCACTATTGTTCAACATAGTTTTGGAAGTGTTAGCCACAGCAATCAGAGAAGAAAAAGAAATAAAAGGAATCCAAATCGGAAAAGAAGAAGTAAAGCTGTCACTATTTGCAGATGACATGATACTATACATGGAGAATCCAAAAGATGCTACCAGAAAACTACTAGAGCTAATCAATGAATTTGGTAAAGTAGCAGGATAGAAAATTAGTGCACAGAAATCTCTTGCACTCTGCCAATATACTAATGATGAAAAATCTGAAAGAGAAATTAAGGAAACACTCCCATTTACCACTGCAACCAAAATAATTAAATACCTAGGAATAAACCTACCTAAGGAGAAAAAAGACCTGTATGAAGAAAACTGTAAGACACTGATGAAAGAAATTAAAGTTGATACAAACAGATGGAGAGATATACCATGTTCTTGGATTGGAAGAATCAACCTTGTGAAAATGACTGTACTACCAAAAGCAACCTGCAGATTCAATGCAATCCCTATCAAACAACCAGTGGCATTCTTCACAGAACTAGAACAAAAAAAATTCAGAAGTTGCATGAAAACACAAAAGACTCTGAATAGCCAAAGCAATCTTGAGAAAGAAAAACGGAGCTGGAGGAATCATGCTCCCAGATTTCCGACTATACTACAAAGCTACAGTCAACAAGACAGTATGGTCCTGGCACCAAAACAGAAATATAGATCACTGGAACAGGATAGAAAGCCCAGAGATAAACCCATGCACATATGGTCAACTTATCTTTGATAAAGGAGGCAAGAATATACAATGGAGAAAAAACAGCATCTTCAATAACTGGTGCTGGGAAAACTGGACAGCTACATGTAAAAGAATGAAATTAGAACACTCCCTAACACCATACACAAAAATAAACTCAAGTGCATTAAAGACCTAAATGTAAGGCCAGATACTATAAAACTCTTAGAGGAAAACATAGGCAGAACACTCCATGACATAAATCAAAACAAGATCCTTTTTGACCCACCTCCTAGACAAATGGAAATAAAAACAAAAATAAACCAATGGGACCTAATGAACCTTAAAATCTTTTGCATTGAAAATGAACACATAAACGAGATGAAAAGACAACCCTCAGAATGGGAGAAAATATTTGCAAACGAAGCAACTGAAAAGGATTAATCTCCAAAATATACAAGCAGCTCATGCAGCTCAATATCAAAGAAACAAACAACCCAATCCAAAAATGGGCAGAAGACCTAAGTAGACATTTCTCCAAGGAAGATATACAGATTGCCAACAAACACATGAAAGAATGCTCAACATCATTAATCATTAGAGAAATGCAAATCAAAACTACAATGAGATATTATCTCACACCGGTCAGAATGGCCATCATCAAAAAATCTAGAAACAATAAATGCTGGAGAGCATGTGGAGAAAAGGGAACACTCTTGCACTGTTGGTGGGAATGTAAATTGATACAGCCACTATGGAGAACAGTACGGAGATTCCTTAAAAAACTAAAAATAGAACTACCATACGACCCAGCAATCCCACTACTGGGCATATACCCTGAGAAAACCATAATTCAAAAAGAGTCATGTACCAAAATGTTCATTGCAGCTCTATTTACAATAGCCAGGACATGGAGGCAACCTAAGTGTCCATCAACAGATGAATGGATAAAGAAGATGTGGCACATATATACAATGGAATATTACTCAGCCATAAAAAGAAATGAAATGGAGTTATTTGTAGTGAGGTGGATGGAGTTAGAATCTGTCATACAGAGTGAAGTAAGTCAGAAAGAGAAAAACAAATACAGTATGCTAACACATATATATGGAATCTAAGGAAAAAAAAAAAAAAAAGGTCATGAAGAACCTAGTGGCCAGACGGGAATAAAGACACAGACCTACTAGAGAATAGAATTGAGGATATGGGGAGGGGGAAGGGTAAGCTGTGACAAAGTGAGAGAGTGGCATGGACATATATACACTACCAAACATAAAATAGGTAGCTAGTGGGAAGCAACTGCAGAGCACAGGGAGATTAGCTCGGTGCTTTGTGACCACCTAGAGGGGTGGGATAGGGAGGGTAGGAGGGAGATGCAAGAGGGAAGAGATATGGGAACATATGTATATGTATAACTGATTCACTTTGTTATAAAGCAGAAACTAACACACCATTGTAAAGCAATTATACTCCAATAAAGATGTTAAAATAAAATGATGGCATATGGTAATAATTCAGAGTTTTAGTTTTTTAGTCAATAAGGCCAGGCTGGGCGTGACTTGGAGAATGGGAAGTAAATAGATGCCTAGAAGAAAGTTTAGGAAAGCATAAAGCTCTCAGAGGATTGGTCCAGGAGAAAATGAAGTCAGACTTCACTTTTGCGGACTCGGAGCAAGAAAATGAACTTTCTGAGTTTAGGGTAGAGTGGATTTCACTGTGGATCTTGAGCAAGTCTTAACTTCTCTGAATGTTTGTATCCTCATGGGAATATTAATATCACCAATACAGATATCAAGGATTGATGAGAAGTTCATATAAGAAAATATGTTAAGTGATATTCTAAGTTCGATATTGTAAACATCCTTCAGTAATATTTTGATAGAATCTATCTACGAAATGAAACAAGAGAGGAGAAAGAAAATGTGTATCGATTAATAGTGACTGAATTAAGAAAATAAAATTCCATTAGTTTATCTTCTGAGTTCTACTTTCTGATGTAATAGAAAGCAAAACCTCTATTATATTTAAGTCCGCATGACACACATTTTTTTTAATGAGGTAGATTATAAACTTGACTCATCAAATTATTAGCTTTAGGGAGCCCACCCCACACACCTGCAGCTCCCATTGGATAACTGAAAGCATCGCTTCCTTCTCTTGGATGTGGTAAATTCCCAAAAGCCACTGATGATTTAGAGACTTCTCTGAAGAAAACCACTCCTGGAATAGGAAAGAAGCGTCAATGTTTTTAAATATGCCCTAGCTCCTTAGATTTAAGGAACAACAACAACAACAAAATAATTCTAAGTAAAAGAGAATCAAATAAGAATTTCCAAATATTTTCTTTATGAAACCAGATGGTAACTATTCATTGATATTTTCTAAACGAGGCATCAGGAGGGACAAACGAGTGGGAATAGATAATCCAGAGCTGCCTATATTCAACATAGCATCAAATTTAGAAGCAAATACAGGGCAGTTAAAAGTCCAGGCAGTCATTACTTAATCTTTACAGATATCTATTCCTTTAAAGGGCTTTGCTTTTGTTATTTTTGACTTAAAAAAAAAAAGTGTTTTTCTTTTGAAATAATTAAAGGGAAAGGAAGTCTAAAGAGAGACTGAGTGACATCCAATATTCCCTAATACCGTCTTGTTGCTTTAGGTGATTGGTATACTTAATTAAGGAGGGTCCTGGGTCTATCATCGACCAGGGCCTGACCTGGGGGTGGAAACAAGTGAGCTGTAACCTGACCATGCCCAGGTGTGTGCCTGCAGGTCACACACTGGGAAAACATGTGGCCTCAGCAATCCTTTCCCAAGTCTGGCCCTGCCTTTAACTGTTTGAGGTCTTCTCAAATGTCCACATTCTCTCATGCTTAGACGATGTCAGCATGCTTTCCTCTAGGTTAAGATTTCAAGTTGGAAAAGGAAGTGCATAAGGTTAAGGGTCTTATTTAAGGCTGTAAAGTCTGTGGCAAAGAATATAACTCATCTCTTCTGACTCCTAATCACTGCTCTGTTTGCTGCATTTGCTGCATTTGCTGCAACTCAGTTCATTTACCATGCACACTCTCACTAAGCCACACATATCTATTACTTAAAATAAATCTTTTCTTCTTCTAGGGCATAGCATTACTTTATTTTTTCTTCCTTTCTTCTTCCCTCTCTCCTTCCTTCCCTCTTTCCCTTTTCTTTTTCTTTCTTTCTTTTTCTTTCTTTCTTTCTTTCTTTTTCTTTCTTTCTTTCTTTCTTTCTTTCTTTCTTTCTTTCTTTCTTTCTTTCTTTCTTTCTTTCTTTCTTTTCTTTCTTTCTTTCTTTCTTTCTTTCTTTCTTTCTTTCTTTCTTTCCTTCTTTCTTTCTTTCTTTCTATTCTTTTTTTCTTTTTTTCCCATTTATCCATCTGTTTGTCCACCTGTCTACCTGACACAGGTAAAGCAGTCTTTGCTTTTACTGGGTTCCAGAAAACTCAGTCCTTATGCATCTAGAATGTAGTGTTAAGGAAAACACAATGGCAGATAAGCTGTTTTCTCTGTGAATTTTCCTATCCTACAAGAGGTATTTATTTATAGAAAGACTATGGGTTGATGAGGGAGTCTCCAAATCCCACACATACAGAATTAGGGGGAAAAATTTAAGTGTCTTCTCTATGGACACTCTTATTGTATATTGTCCATGAGCCACAAGATATAATAACATAGAAAAAAACATTAAAAAATGATCTTACTTCACATCAACAGATAACACACCAGTTTTGAAAAAAAAAGTACCTGCATCTGATTATTTAAGTGGTTTATATTTCAACCCTTTTATTTGTAATTCTATTTATGAAAAGCGTACTAGAACTGATAACATATTTGCCTTAGTTTTTAAATAGAGTCAACGGACCTTATATTGAAGACTGTCTTCATTGTGAATATTAATAAACTAACTATTCTCCACTCAGTACCTTAAAGTCATGTACTACACTGATTGACATCTTTTCAAAATGTCACATGAATACCCTTAGGAGCCATTAAGGTACAAATACCCATTTGGCCAAAGCCCACTTGAACTCCAATGGACTACCTTATGCTAGCACAATCAAGCAAAACTATGTTATGTTGAGGCTAGATGTTCTAGTTCCTTTTGTTAGGGGAGTGGGTGTAGTAGTGTGAATGTGGGCATTTGGGTCACAAGGCCTGAATTGCAAATTTACTTGCTATATGTGAACTTTGGGCAAGTTAATTAACTCTTAAGAACCTCAATTCATACATAAAGTGAGAATAAAAAGGAACACTCTGCAAAATTGCTGACAAGAGGTAAAGGCACTAATAAAGTAAATGATCCAATTTAGCACCGAGAATAAGTTGATGCTCAATAAATAAATTCCTTGCCCTTGTCTTTTCTGATGTCAGAACGACTGCTATTCAACTTCAACAGAGCTTCCAATCCCGTCATCCTTCCTGACATTCTGCTGTCCTCTTTCCTCACCTTGCCTTTCTTTTATCTTTTTTTCCTTTTCTGTTGATATTTGCTTCCAAGAATCTTTTCTGCAGAAAGTAGTAGCCAATTAGGATGGTCTGCTCCTTCTGATCAGTGAACTGATTAATTGGTGCTCTGGACTCTATAAGTTCTTTTTATGTTTGTAGCCTCACTGACTTCCTAATATATCTATTTTGACCACCAGGACTGCTTTTGCTATACCCTCACTCAAAACCCTCACCACTCCCAAACATGTGTACCTGCTCTGTTGTTTTAAGATGACATTTTTCCAGATACTTGTGCATACCAGACAACTGAGTTTTGTCTGTATTTAGGAGGTCTGAATTTGGGTTTACGAGCCTATGATAAGGACTGCTATGAGGCAGAGGTAGTAGATAAGACTACTGTTTCTTTCCTTTCTCCTCTATTTTCTCCTGACCTTTTAAACCCATCCTGGAATGCCAGGATTAGAACTCCAGAAATTCTGAAGTCTCCCTCAAAATGGCCTGTGTCACCTCTTTTTACACATAAATTGAACAACATTTTCCTTATCACTGAATTCTGCTGTTTTAAATTGGAGGTTGCTTAATTACAAGAGCATTTTCTGTCTTCACATCCTATTTTAATTTTTTCACTATTTCTTCTTTTGCCTGTATCCTTATCCTTATTCTACTAAGAGGCTGAGATTTTATTTATAAATTGTACAAGCCTTTCAGTAAATAAAACAGAAAATTTTGATCAATTATTAAGATTATTCATCTGCATATTACCAGAGATATTTAAATTTTTGGTTTCTGAGAATACTAGTACATCAGTTTGGGTTAGAATGAGTGAATCAGGAAGAAACATGTCATGATAAATAAGTTTGTGAAATAATGAGATAATTTTAATTTTATTATCTAAACTGCTAGTCCACAGAACTTCTTTTTGGTAGAATGTGTTGTGGGGTTGATACTGTAAGCAAACACTTGGGGAAATACTGGATACACAACTGAGTTTTCAGGTTTGAGCGCTATCATCTGAAATACTGGCATAGTACTAGAATCAGTTAAATAGTAGAAAATGTTTAGGTAAACAAATTATAAGAAGCCAATTGAAACATTTTGAATAGATTCAAGTTAGATTGGGAAGTAATTTCCCTTTGTCAAAGTTAATAATTCCAACAAACACACACATTCCTGCACAATATAGGTGTTAATTGCCCCCAAGATCCAAAAAAGATGACTTTGAATTTTAAAAAGTGTTGTAAAGAGTGAATTCAGCACTTATTTCTATGGGGCATGAAACAGGTTTTCAGTCTGTCTTCTAATGTAGCCAATATACCCAAATCAATTCAGATAATCTGGATTTCAAGCACTATTCCAGAGGAAAAAAATCCAGAAATTTTATTTTCCATTTTTATCCTATGTGGCCATAGTTCTGGAATTGAAATAATCTATAATCTCTTCAAATATTTTCTCAGTCCCTTTCTTTTTCTCTTCTTCTTCTGGGACCCTTATAATTCCAATGTTTAATGTTGCATTTAATGTGCATTTAATGTTGTCCCAGAGGTCTCTGAGACTGTCCTCCATTCTTTTCATTCTTTTTTCTTTATTCTGTTCTGCGGTAGTTATTTCCACTATTTTATCTTCCAGGTCACTTATCCATTCTTCTGCCTCAGTTATTCTGCATTTGATTCCTTCTAGACAATTCTTAATTTCATTTTCTGTGTTTTTCATCATTGTTTGTTTGCTTTTTAGTTCTTCTAGGTCCTTGTTAAAAGTTTCTTGTATTTTCTCCATTCTATTTCCAAGATTTTGGATCATCTTTACTATCACTACTCTGAATTCTCCTTCAGGTAGACTGCCTATTCCATCTTCATTTGTTTGGTCTGGTGGGTTTTTACCTTGCTCCTTCATCTGATGTGTGTTTCTTTGTCTTCTCATTTTGCTTAATTTATTGTGTTTGGGGTCTCCTTTTAGAAGGCTGCAGGATCGTAGTTCCCATTGCTTTTGCTGTCTGCCCCCAATGACTAAGGTTGGGTCAGTGGGTTGTGCAAGTTTCCTGGTGGATGTGGCTAGTACCTGTGTTCTGGTGAATGAGGCTGCGTCTTGTCTTTCTGGTGGGCAGGACCACGTCCGGTGGTGTGTTTTGGCAGGTCTGTGACCTTATTATGATTTTAGGCAGCCTCTCTGCCTATGGGTGGGGTTGTGTTCCTGTCTTGCTAGTTGTTTGGCATAGGGTGTCCAGCATTGTAGCTTGCTGGTCGTTAAGTGGAGCTAGGTCTTAGTTTTGAGATGGAGATCTCTGGGAGACCTCTTGCCATTTGATATTGTGTGGACCTGGGAGGTCTCTGTGGACCAGTGTCCTGAACTCACCTCTCCCACCTCAGAAGCACAGGCCTGACACCCAACCAGAGCACCAAGAAACTGTCAGCCAGATGGCTCAGAAGAAAAGTGAGAAAAAAGAAAGAAAGAAAAATAAAATAAAATAAAGTTATTAAAATAAAAAATAATTATTAATAATAAAAAAGAAAAAAGTAATAAAAAAAGAAAAAAATAGAAAGAAGAGAGCAACCAAACCAAAAAACTCATCCACCAATGATAACAAGCACTAAAAACTATACAAAAAAAAAAAAAAAAGGGCAGAGATAACCCTAGGACAAATGGTAAAAGCAAAGCTTTACAGACAAAATCACACAAAGAAGCATACACATACACACTCAGAAAAAGAGAAAAAAGGAAAAAATATATATATCTATATATTAAAAAAAAGAGGAAGAGAGCAACCAAATCAATAAACAAATCTACCAATGATAATAAGCTCTAAATACTACACTAAGATAAACATAAGACCAGAAACAAATTAGATGCAGAAAGCAAACCCCAAGTCTACAGTTGCTCCCAAAGTCCACCGCCTCAAGTTTGGGATGATTCGTTGTCTATTCAGGTATTCCACAGATGCAGGGTACATCAAGGTGATTGTGGAGATTTAATCTGATGCTCCTGAGGCTGTTGGGAGAAACTTCCCTTTCTCTTGTTTGTTCGCACAGCTCCTGGTGTTCAGCTTTGGATTTGTCCCCTCCACTGCATATAGGTCGCCTGAGGGCGTCTGTTCTTTGCTCAGACAGGACGGGGTTAAAATAGAAGCTGATTAGGGGTCTCTGGCTCACTCAGGCCGGGGGAAAGGAGGGGTACGGAACGTGTAGTGAGCTTGCGGCAGCAGAAGCTGGCATGATGTTGCACCAGCCTTAGGCGTGACTCATGCTCTCCTGGGGAAATTGTCCCTGAATCACAGGACCCTGGCAGTGACGGGCTGCACATGCTTCTGGGACGGGAGGTGTGGATAGTGACCTGTGCTTGCACACAAGCTTCTTGGTGGCTGCAGCAGCAGCCTTAGTGTCTCATGCCCGTCTCTGGGGCCCACACTGATAGCCGCATCTTGCGACCATCTCTGGAGCTCTTTTAGGTGGTGCTCCAAATCCCCTCTCCTTGTGCACCCTGAAACAATGGTCTCTTGCCTCTTAGGCAGTTCCAGAGTTTTCCATGCACTCCCTCCCAGCTAGCTGTGGCGCACTAGCCCCCTTCAGGCTGTGTTCACACAGCCAACCCCATTCCTCTCCCTGGGATCTGAACTCCGAAGCCTGAGCCTCAGCTCCCAGCCACCACCCCTCCAGTCAGGTGAGCAGACAAGTCTCTTGGGCTGGTGAGTGCTGGTCGGCACTGACCCTCTGTGCAGGAATCTCTCCACTTTGCCCTTTGCACCCCTGTTACTGCACTCTCCTCCTTGACTCCAAATCTTTCCCCCTGCCACCCCCCATCTCTGCCAGTGAAGGGGCTTCCTAGTGTGTGAAAACTTTTCCTCCTTCACAGCTCCCTCCCAGAGATGCACGTCCCATCCCTATTCTTTTGTCTCTTTTTTTCTTTTTTCTTTTGCCCTACCCAGGTACGTGGGGATTTTCTTGCCTTTTGGGAAGTCTGAGGTCTTCTGCCAACGTTCAGCAGGTGTTCTGTAGGAATTGTTCCACATGTGGCTATATTTCTGATGCATTTGTGGGGAGGAAGGTGATCTCCACGTCTTACTCCTCTGCCACCTTGAAGTTCTCCTCCACCTTGACTTTTCTTTGAAGAAATACTCAGCCATACTGTATACAGTCCAAAAGTAGGGAAGAATCAGTGTCTGTTCTTCCTGCCCAAGGAGAAGAACAGTGGCAACACTAATAGGATTATCTGTCCCAGAAATTCAAATTTTATCAAATTTTTTCTATGAGGACCTGTATAGAAAAAGAGAGCTGATTCTTCTGTCGAAAGCACACAAAAGACACTGTTTTTCAGTTCTCAGGCCATTGGCTGACACATCATGAATGTCCTTTCCTACTTTGCTTTGATGGTATTTGAAAAATCTAGTTATAGACGCTACTGGGTTTTTCACATGCCCCATTTCTGTCATCTTAAATGAATCATGACTGCATCAACCAATCAAGTAAACATCCCTTTCCTGGCTCAGCTCTGTGCCCACTTAAATTCTATAAATACAAGATGGACATCACCTACCATGATATTCACTAAACACCTCAATGAGTCCTAAACTGATGAAATTTTGCCACTTCCATGTTACTCCTGAGCATTGAAAACAGTGATTTAGTCTTTTCACAGAGATTTTTGTCTGATGCCATGAGTGGTATGGATACTTGTACAATTATGTGCATATAGTAATGGTAAAGGTTAGAGGAAGCCTGTGGATTATGCCCAGTGAAAGCACAATCCTAGTCCTGTTCCCAGAAGTGAAAAAAAAAAGAGAGAGAGAGAAAGAAAACTAAAAGAGAGAGAGTTAATATATTGATCCAAGTGTTGACAAACTATAGCCCGTAAGCCAAATTCGACCATACATATCCATTTACGGACTGTCTATGGCAGCTTTTGTGCCCCAATGGCAGAGGTAAATGTGACAGAGATCACATGATGGGCAGTGTCAAAAATATTAGCTATCTGGTATGATTTAACTTATATGTGGAATCTAAAAAACTGAACAAACAAACAAACATAACAAAACAGGAACAGACTCATAGAGAACAAACAGGTGGTTGCCAGAGGGGAGGGATGAAGGGGGATGGGGAAATAAGTGAGGGAGATTAAGAGGTACAAACTTCCAGTTATAAAATAAATAAGTTAGGGGAGATGTGATGTACAGCATAAGGAATATAGTCAATGATATTGTAGTAACTTTGTGTGGTGACAGACAGTAACTGTACTTAACCATGATGATCATTTTGTAAAGTATAAGAATGTTGAATCATTGTGTTGTACACATTAAACTAATATAATATTATAAGGCAATTATACTTCAATAAATAAATTAATTAAATAAATTATTTAAAAATATATTTACTATCTGGTCTTTTACAAAAAAGTTTGCCAACACCTGGATTTAACTACATTCTGTACACTGATGAGAGGAGAGCTGAAAAATTTTGTAATAATGCTGTTTGGTGTCCATCGTTATTTTGAGATTTCCAAAAGAATGCCATTTGGAAAATCTGGATATAAAACCTTCACTTCTATCACCTATAAGGCTATTATACCTAACCATTCATTTAACTTCTCTGAGTCTCAATTTCCTCCTAGCGAACCTGGGATAGCAGTAACATCTAATTCTCAGACTTACAGTAAGGCCTGTAAGTATGCCCTAGTATATTTGAATATAATCTATGAAGTTTGAGCTGTCTTAATTTTAATAAGAACACTCAGAGGTAATCTCACAATTCCCCAAATGCATTCTCTCTTCCCAGAGGCAATTACTTCTACCCATTTTTGTTAAAATTCTAGACGTTCTTGTCTCCAAATTTAAATAGTATGCTATTTCTATTTCTTCATTTAGCAACTTGAAATTTATCTGTTGAATTCCTGTTATGATAGGTAAGAATTTCATGTGTCCCACTTTCAGTTTATCTTTCTACAATTCTATTTAACATAATTAAACCTTTACATCTTGTTCTATCTACTTCTTTCTCCTTTTTACCTTTCAACTCTGTCAGATCTACTATTATTTTTAATTTATTAATATTATTAACATAATTTCATTACATTCTGAAATCATTACAGATCATGTATTTTTCCAAATGAAAGGTTTTTTCATAGGGACTGGACTAACTTGAATATATACATTTATATGTCATAAAATAGCTGACTACTGTATTTAATTTAGTAAATTAGTAAAAGAAAAGTATATGAAAGTATATTCTATAGAATATAGAATATAAAATACTTAGAAGTATTTTCTTACTTTTCTGTTTCTATGGAGCAATCTTTTTCAAAGTCTTTACGTATATCACCGTCTTCTCTAGAGATACTTGTGAAGCCATTAAAGACCGTTTTGGAATCATCTTTGCTTCCATCTTGACTGGTTCAGATACAGATATTTTTGAGTTCATACAGTGCTGTCACTGTAATTTTATCTCAAGCTTCAAGTTACCAATTACATTTAAAATTTTAATCTGTAAGAGAAAAGTCATACACTCCATAATATAACCACTTACTTTGTTTTTAAAGAGCTCTTGAAAAGGTATTTTATGTTTTCACTTATATGTAGAATCTAAAAAAATAAAACAAAGGAATTAATGTAACAAAATAGAAACAGACTTACAGATACAGAGAACAAACTAGTGGTTACCATTGGGGAAAGGGGTGAGGGGAGGGGCAAGATAGCAGAAGTGGAGTAAGAGGAAGAAATTATTAGGTAAAAAATAAATAATATACAAAGATATAATATACAGTACAGGGAATATAGCCAATGTTCTATAATAACTTTAAATAGAGTATATCTATGAAAATATTGAATCACTATGCTGTACACCTGCAACTAGTATAATATTGCAAATCAACTATACTTCAATTTTAAAAAAAGATATGTTTGCAGTAACTTTCATCACTTGCAATGTGAGGTCTAGGAATAACAACCAAATCTGTGTGAAATTTCTTTGCTTCTATTGTTATTAACATATTTAATGCCATAAGAATAATAAAAATAATAACTAGTAATAAACAATAATAATTCTCCTTCTTTTTTCACCTCCTCTTCCTCTCCCCCATTTTCCTCCTCTTCCTCCCCTTTCTCCTCTTTCTCCTTCCATCTCTTTAGATGGCCTATTCCCCCCCCCCCCCCATGGAAACTTTTAAGACCTTCCAGTTCTATCTTTGGCATTCTGTAATTTCACATTTGTGTGTCTACGTTTTGCTTCATTTTCAGTACTCATGCTTGGCACTTGACAGGCCTTTTCATTTTGAAACTGCATGTCTCCCTGGTGTCTTTTAAGTCTCTTCTATTACTCTGAAAATTTCCTCCTACCTCATTTGCTCATTTCTCTCTTTTTGATACTACTATTAATTAGACATCAAAGTTTTGGAGTTAACTCTCCTGTTTCTTATTTTTTCTGTCACAGTTTGTCTCTTCTTCCTTTGTTCCACATTCTGAGAGATGTACTTATATTTATTTCTCAATTCTTTTTTTTTTTATCTTTTTTTCCCTCTGCAATCATATTTTAAATTCCTAGAAATTCACTGGTTCACCAATAGTTCATTTTTCATAGTAACTTGTTCTTGTTTGATGAATACAATATCTTCTCACATTTCTCTAAGAATAATTATTAGAGATTTTCTGTTTTCATCTTCCCCATCTCCTGTTGAAGTCCATTCTTAATTCTATTTTTTTTTCCTTATTTTTGTTTAAATCCTCTTTTCTTTATGCCAAAATATGCCTCAACTTTCTGGAAATAGATCTGTCCCTATTCAAGAATGTGGAAGGAATAAGTTTGACTTGAAGCTGTGAGCACACAGGTAAGGCTTGTTGATTGATGGACCTTGATTTAGTGTCCTTGGGAAACACCCACAAAAGCTATAGGAAGAGCTTTTTTTTCCTGCAGTCCTAAACCTTCACTTCCCAAGTTCTCCTTAGACAATTCAAATTTTTTTAAAGAATGATTGTGTGATGTTTTTTCCCGGGAGTATACACCAGGTTGCCAATATTTATGCCTGCTGCATGAAGGAGGAAATTGACTGTTGACCATCACTTAATCCCTCTTTTCCAGTCTCACTTTTTCCTCCCAGTCTAATGCCAGAACCTCTCAAAGGCCTGCCAGCCAGCCTGGCAGCTCCCTCAGCATTAGTCTACTCTACATTCATTCATTCTGGGCTGTGTCTTCCCCTTGACTTCATAATACATTTCCCATACACTTTCTGCTTCCAGAAATGTTGGAGAAGCTCTGGTGCTCTGATGGCCTGGGGTTTTGTAGGTTTATGTCTATTTTTATTCCTTACTATCTTTTACATTCATTTGCTGGGTATTTGGGAGACAGAGAAGGAAAATCATATGGTCAGTAACCTGTCTTGAACTAGAATTCAACCTTCATTTCATCAACCTTCAGGTATTACTTTGATTATTTCCCAGTTATCTCCTTTCATGAACAATAATACAAAGTTATCATACTGGAAATAAAGAAGATAGATACCAGATACTACCTCCTGTAAAAGTTTAGCTATATTAGCCTTGATTCACACAGCACTCACCTCTTCCTTTGGCAAAGATGTTTCCATCAGTGTCATTTCTAGAAGTTAGTTACTGAGTGAAGCAATTTTCAGTTTTTACTTCTCTCACACTGCACAACTACATCTCTTAACACTCTTTCTCATTCTCTCTAAAATATGTTTTAATTGCAATCTAGCTAATATAGGTCTATTCCATAATCTATTTAGAAGATCTTGACCTTGCCATTGAGACCTGACTGTGGTATATATCTGCTAATGTCTCAAAGCAGCATTCATTCTGTGTGGATGGAGAGTGTTCTCTAGTCAGTAAAAGGTGAATGGAACTTCTTGTTGAGTTTCAGGCCAGCTGTCCAGGTAACCTCCTCTGAATTCTTTTAACACCAGCTGTGGCATATTGCTCTGACCTTGGCTTTCACCTATTTCCTCTGCATCTGGCTCAGCCCATTTTGGCATTCTCTGATATTCAAAGGGCTTTCTTTTTCCTTTTTTTTTCTTTTATTTTTTTCCTCCCTCCTCCAACACATGTGTCTCCTCCTTCATGTGGCTCAAAGAGGTAAAATTCCGCCTTTGGTAGACAGTGATTCCACACTGAAAATCTCTGGAAGCACTTAGGGTATTTTTCTCCTGATGTAGGCACTCTCATATTGGGCCATCATGGATTCAAGAGGTGTGGTGTAACTTGAAAGCCAGACATGTCTGAAATGATGCCAGTCCAAAAGACTTGTGGCCAAGATAACTCTTTTGTAACTGTTTCAGCCTTTGCGCACCATGTGCCCTTTGGCATTTAAGTAGGTTTGTCAAAGATAAACAAACAAAGCCAGACACTAGCTAATGTGGTAAGGACAAACCTAAATCAGTAATATGTTGTTGCAATAGGGAAAAAGGGCCAGTGTGAACTGAATTCAACTTTGATTTGTACAGGGGTGACTGGGTGTTTTAAAGGGAGAATGAAAGAGTAGGGAGGGGGTAAGTGGGGGCCCAGTGGAGTCAGGGATGTGAAAAATTACAAAATGGGGGAAGGGGGTTAGTCCATATGAAACCCCTCTGGGTTTGCTAACTGGCTAACTGGCACTTATGGAAGTTAGGCTTCTACCCTCCCATAGACGCAGGGAGACAGGAGCTGGCTGGAATAGACAGTACATTCTTCTGGTAGCCTTGAGTTTTCTCAGGCAGGTACTTTAAGGGGGCTAGGGTCATCCTAAGGATGTGGCTGTGAGCTGTTAGAAATTATGTTGGTGTTTTGTTTCCTTCTTTGCAGCCCAAGATTGAAGCCCAGCAGAGAAAGGGCTCAGAGAACCCTGGATAGTGTTTGGTCAAGAAGAGAATCTTTTTCAATGTATCAAGGGTGTGGTCTGGTTAACTTAGTCAATTAATGGTCAAGTATCAGGATCCTGGCTCCAAATTTCAGGTCACAGATTAAAGGGGAAAAAAAGACCATGTTCCAGGTTCTCAGACTAGGTGTGGCTAATATATAGTTGGTCACTAGGGAAAACTTTTGAGAGATAGTGGAGAATTTAGTTTAAGCCATGATGAAAAGGAGATAACTCCACTCAAAGCAAGTATGCTTTACTGCTATGCAGCCTGTTTATCATTCATGGGCCTTTCCATAGAAGATGTGTTCCCATTTGTCAAAAAACTGAAAAGAAAATAGAACCCAATACATTCAAGTGTAAGAGGTCTGGGGGTGATGAACCCACAGAGGAAAACAAGCTTGGACAGAAAACAGAGATGAAGTCTGGATGTTACTCCAAGCCCCTGCTATTCATTACTCTTCCTGCAAAGAGTTTGCAGTCCAGAGATTAACATTTTATATTTCCATATGCTTGAACATTTTTGAGTGCTATTAAAGTTGCCCATAGAAAATGCAGGTCACACTGACTATTTAGACTACACTTGCCAAGCCATATTTTTGAAACCTCACTTCTATTTTTGTGAGCTAAAATTTTGCAGGTGGTAAGGTGGTAGATGCAAATATCACAATGTGGATATGAGCCAATTAACCAAGAACCACATTTTATGAGGTTGAAACCACCTAATTGTTCTGTGTCTGCAGCTAATTATTTCTGGGAGATATTTCTGCACATGGAAAAGGAGTTTGTTATTATAAGTGAGTGTACTACAAAACAAAAGTTCTGCTGTAGTATATCAAGGGCAGAGAGAGCACGTCTTCCCTCTGTTTTATAAACTACCATAAATCACTTTGGGCCCATGGATTCTAAATGATTATGAACTGCTAATCGCAACATGATTCTAAAGTTTGGAAAACAAATCAAATAGCTGGATGCAGTGAATAATATCCAAGATATAAAATATTAACAGAATTCTGTGTGGTTGGGATTGCTGTTAACTCATTGACTGCTCATAGATTCAAACAAGTTTTGAGCTGGAAAGAAATATGGAGGTCATTTATTCCAATAACTTTATCTTAAAATTTGGAAATTATGACTCACATAAATTATGTGACTTACCTAAAGTGTGATGCTGTCAGGCCCCCAGAGTGTATGATGTCCACACCAGTACTCCCAACAATGGACCCCAAACTTCCCCGATTTCTTCTTTAGTGGTAGAGGCAGCACATGTCAATGGAAAACGTGTGTCTTACATCCATGCATGCCAGGTCATAATTAATTTTATGGCAGGAGGCTAAACTTATTCTTATAAATTGGTCTGTCCAGAGGAAAAGTGGGCAAAGTATGCAGTTTTATGCAGATAGATTTTATTTTTTTTATTATTGCAGCTGCTCATTGATATTTTAATGCAAGTTTTTATTGAGCTATGCCCCAAGGCTTTTTAAATTGAGGGATCAATTATTTCTAAAGTCTAATAATTAAGTAAATTAATGAGCCTAGTCAGAAATCTGGCAACCTGATTATAAGGATTAGACACAAGAAATATTAACAGGAGGGAGGTTTTTTCCCCTCTTTACAGGAAGATCTTTTAAAATCCTTTAGACTATGCTTCATAGATGTAAATGAAGTCTGACACTGAGATCCATAAACAAGCCAGTGTGCAAATTCAGGTTACAGATATAACTTAACAGCAGATGGGGGTGGGCAGGGCAGACCTTGTTATCTGTTTCCCCTCCCTGGCCAAAGCAATTTTGAGTTCAAGGAAGTACAGCCTCTAGAAATACAGAAGAATATTACTGTGTTCATGTCCCTTCACTTAAAGATAGCAATTGATAAATCATGATATGTTCAGAAGAAAGTAATCATAATATGCACTCAACAACCATAAGATGAAGCCAAGTTAAAGAAATTAGGAATGTTGGCTTGGGGAAGATTGATTCCTGGAGCGCATGATAGATTTCTAAAAATACTTTAAAAGAAAACCATGCTGACTCTGAACGACCCTGGAGAATGCACCTAGAGATTCAGCTTTTGGTTCTACATGCTCTTCTGTGTTATTGCTTTGCTCCTAGAACAATGACTCAGTCCCAACCTGGGTCTGCTGCTTGGTTTTCAAAGTGCAGTCTGAGAGAAAAAGTTACTTCTCCCTAGTTTCTGAGCCCACAGAATTTCTATTTAAATTCCGGCCTAAATGGGCTTTTTATTTCAGTCCCAGTTCCTGAACTTCGGGTATGGTAAGTTTTACAACCCTCTCTCCTCTCACAGGACCACTTGACTCCATGTCTTTATGCTAACCTAACTCTCTGGTCTTCTACATATCTTTCTTCTGAGGGTCCCTTGAGCTATTTCTCACCCAGCTACTGTGCTGCTTATTTTGCCTGATTCAGACATAGAGATGGACAAGATTTGACATGCTTGTATAGTGTTTTGACATGATGGGTGCTTATCTGAAGGAATTTTTTGGTTTTAAAAAGGCAGAAAAACTCCAGCATAGTATTTTTATGTTCTTATCCTCTTTATGGCTTAACACCATGTTCTTGTAGTAGCCTATCATAATGCAGAAGTGCAGAAACTGAGATTTGAATGCCTTGGGTGGCTTGCCTGAGATCCCACAACAAACAAAGGCAAGCCTGGAATATGGATGGTTATCTGATGGCAAAACCCATGCCATTTTCACTACGGTACCCTCCTCTCACTATTTCATTCATGCTCCAGATTATGATTCATTTTTATACAAAGACAGTGAAAACTACAAGGACTCTTTATGAAGTACAGTCTGGTGTAGTCCAGGTGTGTTCATTATTCAAACCAGACATAATTATTAAAACCAGTGTTCTAGGACCTTCTAAAGTTTAAAAGCTCTTACAATCTACTTAATTCCTTATTGCACAAAGGATGTTTTGTCCTGGAGATTCCAGATGAATATAGTTAATGAAATGGAAAATTTTTCCATAAGCAAACCAAATGATGAAACTTGGAAAAAAGGCTAAGGTCTTGAAGTTGGAGTGAGAAAAACTAAGAAATATGTTCAGACACACAACAAACTACATTGGGAATTGGACTACTGCAAAAAGGCTTTCTCTGAAGCTCCCCAGGGACACCAGACCCCACTCTGAGTTCTGCTGACTCTTTTGATTCCTCTCAGTGAGCTTCAGTGGCTGTGGTGGGTGGGCTGATGTGAATGCCCTGCTGGGAGAGTGGACAATTGTGGAGATGGAATTCCCAGCATCCTAGGTAAAGGGTTTCAATCTAGTTGAGGAAATATCCCAACTGGAAGAGAAAGTGTGATGAAATGAGAAGGTCATGCCCTTCAAGTCAGGCGGAGCTCTACTTGCTGTGTGATTTGGCCCATATTGTTTGTTTATTTTTCTCTGAACCCCATTTGCCTCGTTTGTAAAATAGTTTTAATGCTGCTCATTTCATCAGTTTTGATGTCAAATTAAATAAAATAGCATTATATAAAGTGCCTTGCATGAAAACTTATTCAACAAACAGTTCCTATTTTCTATACTCTTGGGCACAGAAAAATATGTCTTTTCCAAATCATTGTACACTGGAGAAAATAAACCATGCCATTTAATTTTTTTTCCTTGTCAGTATATGAGAATGGCAGGGCTGCATTGTTAGTTTTCAATGTTACCTCTCCTCTTTAGTAGGAGAAACAGTGCTCCTGCCTCTTTTCCATGTCATAAATGTTCCTCCTAATATCATATAGTCTATTGGGAAGAATAATTGCCCCATGGCATTTTTCTTATCTGATATAATGTGGGTGCATAATAAAGGTTTGACAAAAGGAGTTGTTATCCAAGAAATCCAGGCAAAATAATGTGTTTGCTTGGATTACCTAGGTAAACGTATCAGTGTGCACTTGACAGATAAAAATTGGCTATTGATTATGTTGCATCAGTGATTGCTCAATTTTATATTTAAAGTATAATGTGGCTGGAAGGAAATTCCTGGTAAGAAATCCGTAAGCATTAACTTCTTGTCTCCACTGACCAGAGTTGCTCCTGGCTCATAACACCATGCATGGTTTAGTAAGCAATTTGTAATATAAACAGCAGATTTGACTTGTAGTTCCATAATCTAGGCAGGGTGGCTCTGTGTTATTTTTTTAGATAGAAGGTAACTATGTAAAAAATCCCACTGTATCATCATTAGAGATTACAACAAATGTAACTTGTCCTTCCCACAAATAATATCCATGTAAGCAAAAAGCATACTTTTCAGTTGAACATGTCATCTTTCTAAATAGGAGCGATTACTCTCTTCCAGAAAATTTTCTCTATCTCCCACTACAAAAAGGGAAAACAGATTAGAGTTGAATTGGCCACTATTTTGTAAATAGAATGTGAAAAGTACTAACTGTACAGAAAAGGGTTGATAAGTGAATTTCATTAAAATTAAAATGTCTGTTTATCAAGCCAAGGTACAGGAGGGGGAGAAGAAATAGAAAAACATATTTGACAAAAGACTCATTTCCAGACTAAATAAAGTAATTCTACCAAAAAGAGACTAACTTAATTTATAATTGGGAGAAGACTTGAACAGTTACTTCACAAAAGAAGATACCCAAATAGCCAAAAAATATGAAAATGTACTCAATAGCTTCAATCAACAGGGAAGTAGAAATTGAAACAACAATGTGAGCTCATCATACAACCACCAGAGTGGCTAGATCAACTATTCAACCAGCCAGCCAACCAACAGACATTTGACAGTGTCAGTGAATGATGAGGACAACTAATGGAGAGAAGGACAGCCTACAAGCAGAGAATTCTCATACTCTGATGGTGGGAGTGTAAATTAGGACAACTACTTTGGGAAACTTTCTGTCAGTATCTACTATGACTAAACACATGCATCCTCCATGAACTTGCAGTTTTAATCCTACATATTCACCCAACAGAAATACATAAATAAGTTCTTCCAAGGCCATGGTGGTACCAGAATTATTCATGATAGCCCTCACATGAAAATAATCCAAATGACTATCAGCAATGGAATAGACATAATGCAATATGTTCATTCAACAATTAAAAATAACAGATTGCTGCATACAACTGCATGAAGGGATCTCCAAACATAATGTTGAGCAAAGGAAGCCAGATCACCAAAAGTACATACCATAAATCAATTGATAGAAAGTTCTAGAACAGGTAAAATTAATCCAAGATTAGTCAGAAAAATGCTTATTTTTGAGGATTTAATGACTGAGTAAATCAATAAGGGAGATTTCTAGAGAGATAGTCATGTTCTATACCTGTGCTTCTCAAATTTCAGTGTGCATATGGATTTCCTTGGAAATCTTGTTGCAATGTAGATTCTGATTCAAAATGTCTCAGTGTGACCTAAGTTTCTCATTCTAACAGGCTCCTAGGTAATACCAAGACTTCTGGTAAATAGATCACACTCTGAATAGCCAAATTTGATATATTTTTCTGAATGGTGGATGCACAGGTTTATTTGTAAAATTTCGTCAAACTATGCTATGTGGACTTTTTGTATATATGTTATACTTCAATTAAAAGCTCTCTATATAAAACAAATGCTTCTTGGAATGGAAGCCCAGAGTGAAACTTTTGGCTGCATTTTCTACGTGACAGAGATAGAACCTGGAAACTGTAGATTTTGATTGAAAGCAACAGACACCAACTTTGAAAAACTTAAACCAATAGGATATCTATTGAAATTGTAGGGAGCACCTTATAGAACAGGAGGGAAAACCTATGGACCATCGTTGAAAAGGAAGAGACTCAAGTAGCACTAGCGGGCCCTGATATCAGGAACTCAACAGACTAGTCTGCACACCACTGTTGGAATAAACAACCTCAAACATTCTCAGCTATTCTGACCTTCTATTTACAGTTCAAAAGCCAAGGAGAGCATGCCCACTTTGCCTAACTTAGGGGTACCTGCCCATCCACAAAAGGGGGCAGGGTGACTGATTCATGTACTCTCATCAGACTCCATCTAAAGTGGGTGAACTATTTTCCAGAAGGCATGTTTTGGTGCATGTTTTCAAAAGATGGTTGGACTGATGCTGAGTTGGCAAAGACGGTGATGTGGAGGAGTCAATCAAAAGAAAGACTCACTGAAGCTACCTTCTAAATCCCTATTTCTTCTCTCTCTCATTGCTCCAGTAACTTTTCCACACTTACTCCACTCCCTGAGTTTAATTCTGTGATAACGTGTGTGTGTGTGTGTGTGTGTGTGTGTGTGTGTGTGTGTGTGATGGCAAAGTAGGAGCAGCCTCAAGCCAGCATTTATACAAGACAGTAAAAATGTACGGGATTGCTGCTCCTTACTTGATTCACTCTGAGGTGTTTTAATACTTACAAGTGCAATTCTGGAAAAAGCTTAGGAAACAAAAACAGCAACAAGTAAACATGACCCATACTAAAGACAATAAGAAGTCTTCATTATTTCTACTATCATTCTAAAGGCAAGTGCTAGATATGGTGTGAGCTTGGATTGCTAATAGGGTTTTTTTATTCAGTTCCTTTAGTGGAAGTAGGTTGCTGCTAGGGTCGTGTTGAGTTTCTTAAAACTCTTGGGTAATGATGGAATCTAGTTGTTAACCTATGCTGTTAGTCATCCCAGAAGTTATTAATTTGTAGTAATGGTCAACTGCCTATTTCCCACCCCTTAGGAAACTCAGAAAAGTGTTTTGGATCCATCTGGGTAGAAAACACAGCATAGGCATAAGATCATTATCATCCGTGACACATTCAGGTCATGTTTCTTCCACATTTTGTTAGTTTCAATGAACCAGGGACTGCTAATGAATGATTTCCATTAGATAATTTTGTTTTTTCTGTTTCAAGTTTCAAGTTGCCTGTCTGGATTTCATTAGCAGTGCAATGATTTACCCAAGAGGGCTTTGTTTCTTAACTTGATTGGGAAAGGGACATTGGGAAGGTGGCTGTCTTTGTGGGAAAGGAGATTTTTTTTTAACCTTGTAGTGATTGTATATGTGTTTGGAAGAAGTTTGAGGAGTACAGTTTGCATTTGCAGCTGACTTTGTCTTCCTCAAACTATGTACAGTCTGTGTAAATTGTTGCAAGCATATTTGTCAGTCAGATACCAAAGCCATTAGCATTTTATTACTCAGGGTAAATTACTGCTTTGAAAGTAAAAATATTTAAGTAATGTATTGGACGTTTCTGAAATCCTAATAAAAGAGAGGAAACACTGATTTGTGAAGCTAATTTTATTTATCTTTTTGTTTATATATTATTGCTTAATTTGGTTCTTTAGAACTCTACTACTTAGCTCATTTTGTCATGTTCTTTTTCTTCTTTGCTTTATGGTAATGATTTCACAGGTGTAACTAGTACAGAACAGAATCAAGTTATTTCATCAGGTTGGTAAAATATGACATAAACATAGTATAAAAAAGTCTTATTTTTTTTCTGGAATCATCTGAATTGTTTGCTAACCAATGTCACAACTATGTTTTTAAGAGAATTATTGATGGGATGAAGCGATGAATCTTCCAGTTAACTAGCACCTCCACATTCTCTCTACTTCTCACATCAATGGATTTGTCAACTCCCCAGGAGACTGAAACCTTGCTACATGTCATTACTGTCACACTCTAGAATTACCAATCTACGTTTGATGGAACCCAGGTTGTGAAGTTAGTTTTCTTATGTAACCCTAGCACATTCCCATGCTAGGGATCATGGATCTTTTGTCAAGTTACTGTTCAAGTCTTTTGCCTATTTATTCAATTAGATAAGCTTATCTGTTGTTGAATTGAAAGATATCAAAATGACAAGTAATACGTGGAAGGTGCTCAATTGCCTCAATTAATGCCCATGAGGGTGAGCAGTCTCAGGGTACTCATGTTGTGGTCACCTTAACTTATTTAATTGGTTATGTTAGTAGCTACAGAACAACCTCAGGGTGAGTATAGTTAGGACTTGTGATTTGGCATACTCAGCAAGGACTGCAGAGACACCAGGGACCCATGGCAGATGGCCTTTTCCAACAAATATAAATCAAGAAAATGTAGAAAATACAAATTGAAATTATTGTTCACATATATTTTTAAATTATTTTTTAAATATTTAAAATATCTATAAAATTAATAGAACACAAATGGACTAAGATATAAATAAAATATGTTTAATAAATCTGAACAGTTTTAACTTGTTTTCTTTTAATTTAATTACATATTATTAAATATATTTAAAAAAATAAAACTATTTGCATTTCTGCCAGACAATGTCCATGTGGTTGCCAAATTAAAAAAAAAAAAGTGGTAACACTTTGTGGTAGGCAGAATTCTCAGATGGCCCCTAAGATTCTTGACCCATAGTGCACATGCCCTTTATAATCTCTGTCTGCTTAGTAGTGGGCAGCCTGGTGAATATGATGGGATATCATTCCCATGAGTGTGTTACTTTATACAGCAAAAGAGATTTTACAAATGTAATTAAGGTCCCTAATCAGTTGAATCTGAGTCCCTTCAAATGGCGTTTATAGTGGGTGGGAGCAGTCTAGACCTAATTGATGACAAGAAGAAACAGCAGCAATTCTCCTGTTGGCCTAAAAGATATGAGTCACCAAGAGTCCTACATCTACAATGAATTGAATTCTGTCATCAACCAGAATGAGCTTAGAAAAGACACTGAGCTCCAGATGAGAATGAACCCAGTCCTAGCTGACACCTTGATTTCAGCCTTGTTTGACCTGAGCAGAGAACTCAGGTGCACCCTGACCAGATTTCTGACTTACAGAACTGAGGTAATAAATGACAATTTTTTTCAGTCACTAACTTTGTGGTTGTTTTTGCTGCAGCAGCAATAGAAAAGTAAAACAATCTTTATGCATATTATAATTAGAAGTGCATATCCAAATGTAGTGTACTCAAAGCTCTCCTACATTTCCTGTGTAATCCTTTTGACAAGGTACAAAGTAAGGTGGTCATCCACATTTATCTACTATTTCTTACCTATAAAGAGTAATTCAATTCCTACCTATAAGTGTGGATGACCATCCTACTTCACATGCTTTTGAAAAGATTACACAGAAAATATAGGAGAGCTCTGAGTACAGTGCCTGGAATAGGAGAAATGGTCCATAAATGGTCACTCTCCTTATTGAGCCAAGACCTTGTTCATGGCCACAGGCAAAGCAACTCAGAACTTTTATGCACCATGATGGCCCATAAACTCTCAGTTCTTAGTAACCAGATGAAGAACAGGCAACCTGTTTGGGCAGCAACTGCTGAATCCTACAGTTGATAAGTGGTGGCAGCTCATACATCATAACCCTGGACCTCTTCTCCTTGAGAAAGTGCTGGAACAAAGAGAAAAGAGGACTTTTATTATTATTCCTCAGAGTGTCCCCATTTGGATATTCTCATATGACTAAACGGTGCTGTAGAAAAAACTTCAAGACAGCTGTAAAGGTAATATTTTGCCATCATATATAATCTTCATTTAATCGTCTGTAATGTTCTCATAGCTAAATAGGATGATGAGCAGGGCAACGTTTGGCGGGGAGGAGAGGACATTCTTGGAATTAACTAAGCTTTCGGCTTTTCAACTGAGGAGTGGGAAAAAATTTCAGTAACAGAAAAACTGTGTTTATTGCACTAGACAAGTGGCTAAAAAATTCTCCGTGGGGGGAAAAAAGAGATGATTTCCACCTAGTGCAGTTCAAGGCAATAGGATTATATATTTTTTTGTTATGAGCTACTTTTGCCCATAGATGTGAAAAAAAAAAAAATAGCACATATCCCCCTCTGGTTTACTGTTTTGTAAGAATCATTGGTTTCTGAAAATGCCTGTCCCCACAAATGAAGGAGGATGAGGAGGGTTTGTAGTATATTTTACACATAAGTCCTGCTTGTAAGACTGTTAAAGACATCAGACTCTGGAAGATGAAAGGAAGATTTTGATTTATCTAAATTCTTTTAGAATTTCTTAGTCTCTAGTGTTCCAAACATTGGAGAAGTCTTTGAATTATTATTTTTTCTCTTCAGGCATGTAAAGAAAGGAATGGAGGTGAGGGGAGATCATTCTGATGGAGCAAGAGTTGGCTTTTCAGTCTATGTCATGATTATATTGTATTTCAAACATTTAGAAATTTTAGAAACATTTGTAAATTCATAAACCTTTCCAGAATTCTCCCACTACTAGTATGTTTGTCAATTATATAACTTAGAAAAAGGGCACTTGTCTCATCGCCCACACACACTAGGGACATTGAGAAATAAATGCTATTTTGCTCTAAATAGTGTCACTTTTTTCCCATCTGGATCTTGTTACCTTGATCTATGCAGAAAGAAGGCATTTCTTATTGAAGTAGCCAGTTCGTGAACTTTGCCATTCTTTTATTCTAACTATACTAAAGTGTATGATATATATCTAGTCAATATCCCCCTGTACACATAGGCATGAATATTCTGTGTTTTCTGTGAGCTTGTATGTATATGTAAGAAGAATAGCAACATCTATCTGGAAGCACATGAGAAGGGTTAACTGTCCTCCCACACTCTATTTTGCTCCTTGCTTTAAGCTTTAAGACAAATATCTCCTTGTTTTTCATCTTTAATATCCAATTCCAAGCTCACTAGGGAAGAGAGGATAGGCTGCCACAAAACTCACTTTGTCTCAGCTAGAACTGTAACACAAACAAGACATACAACAAACTTTTCATGCTTCATTTTTTTCTTCATACTTCAGAAGACACCTGCCCCGGGGGCTTTCGGCTAATGGGCTGCAGAAGGCTCAGGTCATCGTTCAAATTCAGTAGTCCCCATGTGATGCCCAGTCTGAGATCAGTGATTCCAGAATACTCCACTTGTCTGAGTCTGCTTACCATGCAGCTTTTTTCAGGACTTGAAAGTCTTCTTACCACCCCCTCCCTGCCTCCTGCCTCCAATGCCTTTTAAGATAGAAAGAAAGAGTGACCCTTGTGGGTTAGACAATCCTACATCAAGGTGAATTTTTGATAACCAGCTCTGTTCCCCCTTATACCTTGTAAACATGCTAATTAAAAGAGCTTGATTTTGAAGATCAAGGGAGAAAGAATCACAAAGCCAGGGCCAATAATGTCAACCATAGCTCTTCCCACTTACTGCCTGAATTTTTTGCTGGCTTGCTTCTAAGAGTCCACCAAAGGGAGAGCGTCATGATCTGTAACCTCTCAACATCTACATTTTAAAAATTGTCTTCAATAACAAAAGCAGACACCACAGACACCATTTGTATCACAGAAACTCCAAAGCATGACTTCTCCTCTCTACCCAGAACATTTTAGCACCATCATAACCACAAGACACAAAATGCTGTCTCACTCCCTCAACACAATGGGATTCTCATGGAGAGTCTCCTTAGGAAAAGTTTGCCTCTTTTCCACTTTTTCCAAGATGCATACAATGAAAATACACAGTTCTTGGTGGATGACCTCAGGCTCACATACCTCTGTACTTGGGCATAAAGCCCACTTGCCATATTCACATCAGAGCCCTTCTTGACAGCCCTCACAAAGTATGTACAATGGGCTGTTAAGTTCCTACTTCCCAGGCAGCTACAGGTGTTAACAGAGCAGATTTTCTTGGATTTCAAAAGTAGCACTAAAAACAATCCATAAACCGCCCATTTAGAAAATCTATGAATTTTACACATTTATTTCTATATTCATTGTTTAAAAAAATCAGGATCAGGATATGACCAAGTGAAATTAAATGACCAAGGTCAAGGGGGAAAGAGACAAGTGTTGTAGGTTCTCACATATTTAATAACATGGAAGAGTTAATTTGGCCCTGAGTTTTCTATTGGCCAGGAAAAAGGAAACAAGAGAGGGCAGTTAGTGGTTCTCAACATGAATGTGCCTCAGAATCCCTTGGAGCACTCTTAAATAATGAGATTCCTGGTACCTTCCCTGAGACTTGCTCAACCAGCATCTCCAGGTGAACCTAATATTCAGTCCGTTCTAGAAACCACTGGGCTAAATGACTTGCTTGTTTTTTCATAAAGAAATATATCAATTCTTAAAGAGAAGCAGAATATTCTGGAATTTAGATCTCCTTTATGATGACTCACCTGACTCATTTCATATAGCCTGAAGTGATATAGGGCAAGATCTATTCAACAATATGCTTAATATGGTAAATTTCATAAAATATGTTTTCAGATCATTTTTTTACTTATTTGATACACTGTATTTAGACTTCCACCATTAAAATGTGCCTCTAATGTATACATTTCTAACAACAAAAAATGATCTGAAGTTGAGCTAATTAAACCAAAGTATGAATGAGAAAAATAACTTTACAAGCAAAACAGCAATAAGATTTAGAAGCATGCATAGAGTGTGCAGATTTTCCGAATGAAGACTGTTTTCAGGAAAATCTCAATATTTTTCAGATTCCAAAGAACTGTCCCATTTATATATTTGTTGTTCTTGGAGAAAAAAATCCTAAGGGGTCAGTTTTTAAAGGCCTTTTCATAAAGGCAAATTTCATAATTCTTGTAATTATACACACTATTACAGCAGTAAAACATGGACACAGTAAGACATAAAATAACAGAAGGGCTCATATTCTTTCCTTCAGAGTAGTTTCTCCCACCAAATCCTCCTTCCCAAAGGCAACCATGTTTATCATGGTCTGTTCTTAGCCCTTCTAGTGTGACCTCCACAACTGGAACAGATGTTCATAGAAATGTTTGGCTTGTCAATTTCAGACATTAATGATTGATTTTCACTACGAGAGAAGATACAACCTGTTTAAAATATCTCAATTCCCTACCCCATCAACATTTGACAGGTAGATCAAAAATACTATTTTTAGTTCTTTTATTGGTTATTTTATAATTCAAAATGACATTCCTTAAAAGTCTATTTCTTGTTTTATTATTGGTTGAGGCATCTTTTTGCTCCCCTCCGTATAACATGGGGATTTTGAAGCCCCTAACTTTCCCTTCTATGTTCCTCCCCACAGGCATCACTCCTTTCCCCTTTCACATTTCAGCACAGATAAATCACTTCTAGACTATATGAAAATTCTTTAAGTGTTGTCTATAGGTTGATTCTAAGTTTTAAAAACCTAATAATTATGACTCTATGCATACATTATGACTGTAGAAATATTGTCCATTGCAGAACCAATAGGGTGCTACAGTTATATTTTCTTTACAAACTCAGTTTGAGTGAGAGTGAAGAATGCCTCTGATTCCAGGTTGAATATGTTCTTTTTGCTTAAATCCCTTCTGAGTAACATGCTCATAATCATGCCATTTTAGGGTTTGCTTCATAATTGTCCCAAGATATTCTTTGTACAACCTTGTTTGCTATTTTTAAGTATCTAATCACATCTTTATTTTATTTTTTTAAAAGATGCCTCTTCACCTTCTCATTTATAACTCTCATTTTTGTATGCTTTCTATTTATTACTTAGGATTCATTCTTTTCTGTATCCAGGGACCCACTGATTTCCTATTTTTTGCCCAGTCGCTTTTCTTTTCTTTTCTTTTCTTTTCTTTTAGACCTGCCTAAAAGGAAATTATATCTAATTAATTCTTCTGGGACCTTGCCACCATTTCTTCTATCACGTCATCCTCTTTTTTGACATTCACTCCCATTTTCCTGAAGTATATGATGTAATATCATCAAGGATACATAGAAAATAAATTTTTTAAATCTGAAAAAATATCTATGCTTGCTAAATCTTCTGTTTTATATAAAGTTGAGAGTCGGAATGAAATGGATAGTTTTTAATAAAAATATGATACTAAATTTTTTCTTGCAAATACAGAGCATTTCATCCATTAGCAACAAAGGATATTGACAGATGTATTAAAGTAATATTGCCTGGTAAGCCCCAGCATCCAAATGGTTTCATAGGTAGAGTCTTTAAATCATTCAAGGACTAAACAATTCTGATGTTCTTAACTAATCCGGATCCCGGGGAAAAAAAGGAAACGTCCAAATTATTTTTATAGACCCAACATAATATTAACATCCTAAACTTACAAACCACAAAACTAGAAATAGATACTATTTGAATATTGATGCAATATCTTAATAAATTATTAGAAAATAAAATTCATCTGGACACTAAAGAATAAAATATTCTAACCAAGTGGAGTTTATTCATAATGACTTCAAAATAGAAAATCTATTCATAAAATACATCATATCCAAAGGTCAAAGGAGAACATTATTTATGAATATCTCAATGGATGTGGGAAAAGATTCGACTGCATTTAATATCCATATTTATTTTAATGAAATAGGAATGGATTATATAATATTATACATAAAGAAATAAATTTAACTTCATATATAAATAAAGGAAGCACATTATATGTGTATGTATGTCAATAGAACTAGGCAAATGAAAGAAAGAGCAGATAAATACAATGGGAATATAAAAAGAAAATTATAGTTATTTTCGTATGATATATACCTAGAAATCTTAGGGAAATCATCAGAAATCAATACAAACAAGAGGTCAGTTACAAAATTAACAATAAAAATGATATCTTTTCTATATAGAAGTCAATATTGAAAATATAATGAAAGGGAACAAATGGTCTAAAGCAGGAGTCAGCAAAGAGTCAAGTGGTCAATATTTTAAGCTTTGCAGGTCATATGGTCTCTGTTGCAACAACTCAACCTTAAGCAACAATGGATGGTATGTAAATGAATGGGCGTGGCTGTGTTCCATTAAGCTTTATTTAAGCAAAAATTAAACAGGCAACACCTGGTCTAAAATAACAAATGCCCAAGCACCTTAACAAGAAACATTTATTACTTATTTAAAGAAAACTAAAACTCTACTAAGACAAAAAAGAAAGTCATTTTGTGCTCCTTTACAGTAAGATTCAATACTGTAATGATGTCAGTTTTCCCAAATTCATTTGTAAATTTGATATAATCCATTTAAAATATCAACTGAAGTTCATCTAGAGCCCAATAGAGAAATAAAGAAAGGATAGGAAAGGGTGAATAACAAAAAAGAAACATATACATAAAAAAACATCTTGGTGGAAGTATAAATCAATGTGACCAGCTTGGAAGGCAGTTTTGTGACATCTGTCAAATTTGTAAAAGCACGATCCTTCTGATTCAATAATTCTGCTGATAGAAATTCACCCTATTGATGTGTCTGCAGATGTTACCAAGAGCTGTACTGTTTGTACTGTTCTACTCCTTTAACCATGTTCACATCTTACTTTGTTTATATTGTTACTATGGTCCCGGTCATGTAGGCAGGCTATTAAAATATATTTTATTTATTTTTATACTCGTTTCTCTATTTTTTAAAGCCTTAGTAAATGTTTTGTTTTGTTCTAATATCCAAGAGGACATCAGCATACTCTGGAAATGGTTTGAAAGCTGAAATTATAATCTGGCTACTAGAACTATGTTGCTCAATTGCGTACTATTGGCACTGGTGTACTCTACTCCCCACCCCACCCCCGCCCTACCACCACATTAATACATGTTCCAATGGGAAAAAATGGTTCCACTTTAGATTAAGTTTGGGAATGTGCATTATCAAAATGTATTTAATAAGCAAACATTTTTCTTTTCCCTTCATGAAGAGTTTGGGGAAATATAATCTCAGAGAAATTAAAATAAATTGTACCAGTGTTCCTTGGGAGAATGGTTCTGAACTATATGTAGTATAGTTGTTGTTTAATTGTTAATATTATTATTGCTATTTAAGTGTTCTTGGTGGCCAAAATTGAATAGATGTACATGATAGCCTGTTCACTTTTTTTCTATTTGTTTACAAAAGGTGGTGAGAAAAGGTGTTTCTGACATTAGCAATTCTCGAATGCCGTATTATATACCTCTGTACATTTTCCCACGAACTAAAAAAGAAAAAAAAAAAAAATCCTAGTTCTAAAGGGCAGAAAACCGTAAGAGTTGATTAGAGCCAGGAAAAACAATCGCTCTTTTGTGTAGACACCGTCTCCACAGCCTAGAAATGAACAGTTTGTCAGAAAAAAAGAAAAGAAAAAAATTTTTTTTCTGCAAACAGATTCAAATATTTGCCTTCTATCTGTCTGGTGTAATGAGGAAATGAAAAAATGGCATGTCTTTTATAGCAAATCTCAGCGTTTCTGTGTCAGGACTTTTGAGGGAGTATGTGGGGATTGCGGGGTGCCGTAGAGGACCTTGCACGGTGAGCGCCGGCTCGGAGTGAAGAGGCTGCACATTCTGACTTTCATAGCCTTACCCTCGCTGCTCTGCCTTTGACACGATCACCTCTCTTCCTAGTTCTTCCTCGGCCCTCCGTCCCCGCCTGCCCCCAGCTTTATTTTATGTTTTCATATTCTCTGAAAATGCAATGGAGAATAAAAATGTGGTGAGACCTGCCACCAGTACCTATGCCCTCCAGTTCTAAACTGACAAAAATGTCAAGAAAGTGACAGTAAAATATGCAAAGAAAAAGCCCTGCAAACAGGAACAGACCCCAGACTGTTTGGAGCTTTCACCACACTGTGTCATGGTTTTCTAACAGAAATAGCAGTTGTGGGATTTATTATCTCTAACATCACTTGTTAAATTTTACACTATGCAAATGATATATAAAGAATACCAAAGGGAAGCTACAGAAGATGGAATAAGCAAATGGACAGATGGACTCCATAGAGAACTAATGGAGGGACCTTTGCCACCATCAGTGGAAGGAGTATTGTTCCACCTCTGCAGATGTATAATAGGGTGAAGGGGGCTGGTAAGGAGAGCCACCTCTGTCTACACTAGTCCAGTAATACGGTTGAAAAGTTGAAATATACATCTATTTAATTGGACAACCCCTGTCAGATAACCTAGTTAATTTCCCTGAACACTTTCAGTATTTATTCAGTATGATTCTAAATGGTCCCAAGCACATAGTCTTCCTGAAATGAAAGAGAACTTTTGAGAAGTTGTGAATAATAACTGTCACTGTTTTCTGAGCTCCTGATGGAGGCTGGGTATTTCAGGAATCATCCAATTTAATCTGTACAACTGTCTTACAAGTTATGTTTTTGTTTTGTTATTGTTTTTTCCTCATTTGAGAAAGGAGGAAACTGAGGCGTAGGAGAGAGGAATTTTCTCAAAATCATAGAGTTGTTAGTTGACAAAACTTGGATTTAAATCTACAATTGTATGATCCCAGATGGCTGTCTTGACTCAATGACAGAAAACAGATCCCTCCATGAGAGAAAACAGTTTATTCAAATTCGTTAATAAATATGCTTATAAGCCATTATTTTAAACAGTGAACACAACTTGTGGCATGCTATAAGAAAGAGTTGTAGGTATTTTGTATTTATAAATTTAAAATTGCATTAACCCTTTCCCTTCTAAAATAAATTGAAAAGCTCCATAAATGCTCTTTATTTCTTTATCTTTTAACAGATTGAGAAACCAAGGCATGTAAAAATGAAATGTCCTGTTTGGTTTACATTAATAACCACTGCACTCTTGTAAAAGCAGGAAGAAGCTTTCATATAAAATGACTTCATCAAAGCAGAATTGGGTTATTCCCTTAAGACATCAGATATCATGGATATGTTTATAACTGATGGTTTTAAAGTGCAGTTGAGGTGCCCTACTTAGATTGGGGTATGTACAACTTAATTGCATGTAAAATGGGCACCTCATGTCCTTAAAAAAAGAGAAAAAAAAAGAGAAGAAGAAAAACAAAGGGAAAAAAAAAAAGAGGAGCAAGTGAGAAAGCACATAGGACTCAATTGCCCTTGAAATTTGCACACATTTGCCACAGGCAATTAATCTGCACACAGAAGAAGGGGAGGCCCCTGTAATCTTATGTGACTTATTCAAGGCACCCAGCAGGTGACTGGCAAAGCCAGGAATAAAACCCAGGGTGTGTGGTTCCCTCTCCTCTTCTCTCTCCGGACAGGCGGTGGAACCATCTACACACCTCCACTCCAATCACAGCTGTAAAGAGAGCCATAAAACAGCCTTTGGAATCCAAATGTCATATCAGTGGAAATATCTTAGCCAATAACGACTCCAGTGATAACTCTTTAATGTTCAAATAGATCCCTGTGGGCAGGAGAGACACAGCCTTTCCTTCAAGACGGCCAGCAGGGGCTTGGTTCAAAGCCAGAACATGCTAGTGTCCATAAGCCCGCGTCTCTCATGGCACTCTTCCATAAATTTTATTACTTTAAAAGCAGAGTGTGAGGAAGAAAGAATAACAGCTTTAATTCAATTTACATATGAATGGAAGAATATGTTCAGGTATTGGAAATGAACTTCTACTTAAAATATGAGCTGCAGAACAAAGACAGCCTGATTAGGAATTTTTGTATGAGGTGGCAATGTTCTCATTTACCTTAGCTGTAGTTCAAAGTGTTCTCAACAGGCTGTGACCACTTCCTGGAACTTTTCAAAACATTATTTTCAGCAATTCTTCTTTTTTCCTCATTTAAATTATTCCAGTTTACATTTTGTGCAGATAGAAGGTATGTAGTTATTTTGAGTGAGAGATACAAATGTAAATAACTTATTTTGGAGTTAAGCCTCTTCCGTCTTAATTTGGACCATCAGTTGGTGGTAAACTGAAACAGTATTTTTAACCAGATGTAATGAATATAACTGCATATGTTATTTATATTGGTCACATCTTATCCCACTGAGAGGTCTCTTTTGAAAACAAAAAAACAAAACAGAGGAAGGTCTTGCTGTATATCTTACCTTAGAGGAAATTAATATATTTGTATTTCTGCCTACCCAGAAATCTAAACCCCTGTGTTTTTTGCTAAAAATAGGAAAATTTATAGTGAGAAACGTTTTGAATTCCCATTTTTTGTTTGTACCAGACACTAAATATAAATAGTTGAAAATTGATTTACAATTAGTACATTGAAGAAGTCCTATTGTGTACAAGAGCTTCCCACATCATTTATCAATCTCAACATTCTTTTGGTCAAAATCTTGTGTACCTGATTTTGATCGTTAGTCTAATTGTAAGTTTACCAGTTCATTTCTTTCTTCACTATTTTTCTTTTCAAAATTCACAGTCATTAGAGAATCTGTGTTTCCTATATCAAATGCTGGATGTTGAAGTTGGTAACTTTCTGGAAATGAAGATGTCTTTCAGAGGTCTTTTACCTCTAAAACTGTGTTTATAATTTTCATAAAGCAAGAGAAGCATTCTACTCCTTCAACACATAACTAGTATATTACGTGGTTTTAACTGAATTTCACTAACCCTTTGAAAACAAGTCTTAGAAAACACTTCCCTTTTTTCTTGTAGTCAGTTCTTTATTTTCCTTGGTAGTTTGTGCATGGTATGATTTAAGTGGAAATTGAAAACCATACACATTAGATTTTTAATCATAAGCATATATTTACACAGGCCTATAGGAGACCTAAAGGAAAAGTGAAATAGCCAAGAGAAAAATAAAAATAAAATCTAATTTTCCTACAGGCTGTGTTTCCTTAAATGGTATTAACTAACCAGAGACACCATTATTCTAAGTTGACCTGACGAACTATTTAGAAGTTAACAACACAACTTTGACTTTATATAGACTGAGTCTTTGACTGCCACCTGCTAACCATGTGATTTTGTGGAATGTCAATCTCTCCATGCTGTAGTTTCCTCTTATATTAAATGTAGATATGCATAGTACTAATTTCTAGGTTTGTATGAGCAAGTGAAATATTTAGCACCATAGAGTAGGATCTCGTTATGTGTCATATTCCAATGTTGTTATTAATAGTAGTAGTACTAATAATAGTAATAGAGATGCTAAGCCTTAGACACACACACTCAGAAGCACTGAAAATAAGCTTCCAAAAAACTAGCCCAGTACAATCTGTCCTGGCTATCCAGGCTATAGCACAGATTAGTGAGTAGGTGCCCTGTGCTTTTGTCTCTTCTGTAATTCTCATATCTTTCCTAACATGACCTATTTAACACTCTTTCACGAATGTCTTTTCTGCTTAATTTAATCAGGGTCAATTTCTGTTGTTTGCAACCCAAGAGACCTGACTGTTGCAGATGAGACAACTTAGATATTCTATTTCTCTCTCTGAAATCACCATGTTCCTCATATAAAGTTGATTCATAATATATTGTTACTTCAGTGACAGAATACTACTCTGAAATAGTTAATACAACTTCCAGTGCATAGCTTGCAGTCTCTAGAAAAATATGTTACTACATTTGCATGGTAATGCCTTCTGGTCAACTCAGTCCAATGACCAGTCAAGTTGGTGGAACAAAATCAGCTAAATTGGATGTTCAGCTGCCTTGACCTTTCATGTCAGTCTAAAAGTATGATCCCATGCAATGTTTTGGTCACAGCTGTGAAGAGCCATGTCCCAGCACTGAATCTGAATGGATTATAGAGAAAATGATAGAGCTAGTATTTTAACATGACTTTTAAAAAATATTTTTATCTTTAATCTTAACAACCTGGAGTTTAAAATAATAGGAAACTAAAGTGTTTAGAGTTTATATCATTACTACTTAAGCTTGAAATTATCTAAAGCTTGAAATTATCTAAGGAATGTGCCTTAATGGGGCAAATAAGGCTTTGAATATTTATTTGAAAATCTGGATTGAAACCCCAATTCTGTCACATAGTAACAGAGCCACTTCCATTGAAGTAGGTGATATCCTCCGAATCAGTTTTTTCGTCTGCAGAGAGGTCTTGGCTTAGGTATCCCATAGGCTATAATGAGCACCAACTGAAAATGGATATCAAGTAGTGCTTACTGAATAAATGAATAAACATTGGACATGAATATAGTATTTTGTAAATTGGAAAGCACTATACAAAGCTACTCTGCCCATCAATTCTATTACCCTTTTCTAGTGAGTCTGTTTTCCCATTCTCAAGATTAATGCTCTCTTTTCTCCCATACAGTCCCCTTTCCCTTTTTTGTACCCCTGTTGTCTCCCATTTTCAAAAGCTAAACGTCTTGCTTCATACTACAATGAAAAAATACTTGTGTTGGCCAAAAAGTTCATTCAGGTTTTCATCAAGTGTTATGGAAAAACCCAAATGAACTTTTTGGCCAATCCAATATAAGCCAACATACAGTTCCACAAATTCAAAATATTACTTTCATCTGTACCCATCTATAACTTTTCATATCCTATTAGAAATGAAGAAATCTTTCATACATGAAAGACTACAACATTTGCTTGTGCTATACATCCCATCTCCTCTTGCCTTCAGATGGCACCTGATCCTTTGACTATTTCTTACCTGGAATGATGACTCTCTTTGCTTCCTACCCCTACGTCTGTGCTTTCTCTGTTTTCTTTAAAGGCTCATTTCCTCTATTGGTAAAATGCTGGCATTCCTCATGCTCAGTTCTAGCCATTTTCCTTTCTTTCTCTAAATTATCTCTCTGAATGATCTCTGCTATTGTTGTGGTTTCAAAGATCATCTGTACCTTTCAGGATAGTAGTCTCAGCTGAGCTTCAGACCTACAGACTTAAATTCCTTCTTGACATCCAAAATGTACCCCGCCAACAAATCTATTTCTCTCATTTTCTGAGTTTCTGTAAAATCATCTTCATTCACCATTTCTGACAACTCTCTCACCCCATATATCATCAATTCCTGTTCTTTCTCCCTCAAAAACAGATCATGAGTTTGTCCGTTTGTCTCCATCTCCACTACTTTCCCTGAATTCAAGCCACCCATGTCTCATTCTTAGATTAACACAAATAATAGTGAACCTACCTCTCTCCTTGTTCCAAATATTGGCCTCTTCCAATCTATTCTTCACGTATCAGCCCAAGTAATATTTTAACAGCCTCTTCCTCTACTTAGAATAAGATTAGAACTATTTACCTACCATAATTTTCAAAGCTTTGATTAATCTGGCAGGATTTTGTTCTTTCACCCATCCTTGGCCACTCTTTCCTTTGCCCATCATGTTCCATCAATTACTTTTCCAACCCTTGAGGGCACCAAGGACTTTCTCACTTTAGAAACTTTGTATGAGCTATTCCCTATGCCTGGAGCACACTTTCCTTTAATATTTGCTTGGCTCAGTCCTTATTTCCATCATATCTCAGCTTAAATATCTTTACCACTTCACTTAAAACTACACTTTTACCCTTCCTTTAAATAGAACTATCCCTATTTTTTTCATAGCACTTATCAAAACTCATAATTATATTTTTACTTCTGTGTTTATTTTCCATCTTCCCAAATAGACTGTAAGCAAAAAGAAGTTATGTTTCAGACCCATTTTATTCTCCAGTGTATAGTGGGGTACAACACTGTCCCCAGCATATATTCATTCATTCATTCACTCAACAAATAATGGTCAGCTTCTATTACTAGTCAACTTCTAACACCAACTTTTTTTTTCTTTGTGCCAGAAATGCTAGAATTTGTTTATAATTCCATGTTTCAACCATTTTGAGTACATGTGATAAAGGTTTGTTTTGAAGATAAGATTTAGCAATTATATTAAAGGTATTTTTCTGTATATATCTCATTTAAGGGCACTTAAATATTCCCATAACATTATTTTTTAATGCCCTAGGTTGTATAAAAAGTGTAAGTGGACTCTTTGAAAAGAATGAATCTTCTAAGCTTATCAAATTCTTTATTTCATCAATGAACAGAGTTACCCATGCCAGAAGTTTGAAATGTGAATAATTTTCAGATGTTCTTTTATCTTTTTAACCTGCTCCCTAGATTGTCATTTCAAGAATGGATGTCCTAACTCTACTGATGAAAGAGAACTTGCCTAGGCTGTAAACTCAATGAGCCATTAAATAGGTGACAATAATCTTGATAGAAGTTTGGAATATTTAATTAATGCAAAAAGTACTCTTAGCCAGCGCTCAATTACTTCCATGGATACTCCCCAAAATATCAACCAACTATTTTGCATGTCCATGAAATGCTTTGGAAGACATTTAAGACTGAAAAAGGAGATAATATTTCATCTATTAATTGAGACTTTGACATGCTTGTGCATGTCCAGTAATAAAGTTTCAAAGTGAATTCAGTTTCGATCCTTGAGATATTTTTAAAGGTGACATTTTTATCCTTAAGTTTACATGAAAGTAACTCAGAGGCTATGAAAACCTCTAGTCTAGAGAAGGGAAGTATATCATCTGGTATACCCAATACTATCATTTTTTTTTACACATTATATGCACCGGCCAAACACCAATAGAATAAAGAAAGGAAACAAGAAAATTATAATCTTGTAAATCATAATCATGATTGAAAAAATAACTCTTCAGAGTTGGTCTTTCAGCACAAGAACAAACAGCTTAAAGGGATAATACAATGGAGAGGAGGTAATAAGAAGGAGGAAGAAATGGGGAGGAGGGAGTGGATGTTTTAAGTAAGGGAACATATGGACACTTGACTTATTTTTAAAAGACATGACTCAGTATCCTGTTAGTTTATTTAATAGGAAAAACATGTTATGGTCTCAAGGGGTGGGACTTCTAAATTGGTTACATCATTCCTTTTCTTTATCAAGGTAAGAAAACAATAAGGAAATATTTGCTCTTCCAAATAGGCTCATGTTTTAGACAAAATGGAAATTTAGTTCGATGTTTTACAAAAACTATGTCACCCAGATTTCCTTACCTAAGCAGTCCTGAGATTATAATCCTGGCCCACATGGGTGTGAGAAGCAGGCAAAATGCTTATTCTCTGGGTTATGCAGCCTGATAACCAGCCTATTCATCAGTGCCTCTCTTCAGTGCTTATAGACTGTTCTGGGGAAAAATTCTGGACAAGAGACTCTTATAGAGATCCATAGATGAAATTTTGTATCATAAAATAAAAATAATGTCAGTAGGAGTCCAGTAGCCACCAAAAAAAATTCCATCCTTAAGGAGGACTTGCCCTTCCTATTGAGTGTGTTGGCATTTCTTAGTTGGCTTAGTTCTATCATCTATTGACAATGGATTGATTCTTATAAAATGTGACATTAAGCCAATAATTTATTTGTTAGTCATTAATTGATTGATTAAGTACTCATTTTTGAATGCTTAATATGAACCAGGCACTCTGCTTGACTCTGGAGGTACAAGGATGACTCAACATCAACTAGCTTAGTCTAGTTTTAGGACTAAATATGCAATAACTGTAATACAAGGAAATGTTATTGATGCTGAGATAAAGTTTGTATCAGATTCTGTGTGAGCACAGAGAAAGTTTAAAATCTATCTGGAGATAAATGAACAAAAATCCTCCTAGACACTTTTTGGAAGTAAAGCTTGTAATGGGACAGTAAACATCTCTTCAGACAATGGACTCAAATAAAGTTTCATTAAACTGTTCTATTGCAGGGGAAGTATCCAAATTTTAGTGTCTTTTTCAGTTTTAATTTTTTATAATAACTGTTAGTCATAATGGATGACTATATAGCCAGTTCACTTATAAAATCAATGAAGTCTGGAGTTTCCTTATGAGAAAAATTTAAACTATTATTCAATTTTTTAAAAAAGCATAGGAATATTTAAGCTTTTTATTGCTTTATAAATTAGTAGTCACATTTTTCTAAGGATATGTCCTTTTTGTCTAAGTTTTCAAAGCTGTTAACATATTGATAGTTGATAGTGTTTGCTTTTCTTGTTGTAAAAGATTTATTGAGATATAATTCACATCTCATAAAACTCACCATTTTAAGAGTACAATTCAATGATATTTAGTATATTCACAGAGTTGTCCAATAATCACCATAAACTAATTTTAGAACAGTTCCATACCGCTCAAAAGAAACCTTAAACTCAGTTGTCAATCTCCATTGTCCCCCATTCCCCAGCACTAAGCAGTCATGAATACACAATTTATATCCAGAAATTTGTCGATTTTGGACATTTTGTATAAATGGAATCCTACAATATGTTGTCTTTCATGACTGACTTCTTAGCATTTTTTTCAGGCTCATTCACATTGTAGAATTTATCAGTCTTTATTCCTTTTTATAGCTTAATGATATTACATTGTTTGGATATACCACATTTTTTTATCCTTTCACCAGTTGATAGATGTGTGTATTATTTCCACCTTTTGGCTGTTGTGAATAATGCTGCTGTGAATATTTGTGTATAAGATTTTGTGTGGACATATGTTTTAATTTCTTTTGGGTATGTATCTAGGAGTGGAATTGCAAGGACATATGCTAATTCTACATTTAACTTTGTAAAGAGCTGCTAGACTATTTTCCAAAGTTGCTGTGCCATGTTATATTAGCACCATCAGTGAATAAGGGTTTTGATTTCTCCAGATCCTCACCAACACTTGTTATTATCTGCATTTTTTATTGTATCTATTCTGTGTGTATAAAGTGATATCTCACTGTGGTTTTGATTTGCATTTTCTTTACTGAGGTTGAGCATTCTTTCATGTGTTGATTGGAAATTTGTATCTTTTTTAGAGAATTGTCAATTCAGATCCTTTACTCATTTGTTGATCTTTTTATTATTGAGTTGTAAGAGTTCTTTATATATTCTAGATACGCATCCTTAGATATATGATTTAAAAGTACTCCCTTACATTGATGGTTGTATTTTCACTTTCTTGATGGTGTCCTTTGAAGCACAAGTTTAATTTGATAAAATGTAATTTGTTATTTATGTTCATACTTTTGGTATCATACCTAAGAAATCATATCTTGACAAATCTAAGATCACAAAGATTTACCCTAAGCTTTCTTCTAAGAGCTTTATAGTTTTAGCACTTAGATTCAGGTCTTTGTTCCATTTGGAGTGAATTTCTGTATGATGTGAGATAGGGATCCAACTTCACTTTTTGGCATATGTCTAGCTGGTTGTCACTGCACAATTTGTTGAAAAGACCATCCTCTGCATTGGACTGTATAGGCAATTATCAGAAATCAATTGACTGTAAATGTTAAGTTTTATTTTGGGGTTTTCAATTCTATTCCGTAGGTTTATATGTCTCTTCTTATGCCACTGACAACCGGATGTGATTCCTCTTACTTTGAAGTAATTTTTGAAATTGGAAATATGAATCCTACAACTTTATTCTTTTTCAAGATTGTTTCAGCTACTTTGTGTCCTTTGAGTTTTCATATGAATTTTAGAATTATTTTATCAATTTCTGCAAATAAGCCAAGTGGGATTCTGATAGAGACTGCACTGAATCTGTAAATCAACTTGGAGAGTAGTGCTATCTTAACAATATTAAGTTACCAGATCTATGAACATGGGATGTCTTTCAATTTATTCAGGTACTTTAATTTCTTTCAGCAATGTTTTGCATTTTGTACTTATTTCATAGTAAAAGTTTTGTATTTATTACATTTATTCTTAAGTAATTTTTGTTTTATTATAAGTGAAATCATTTAATTAATTTTATTTTTGGATAGTACATTGCAGGTGAATAAACTTACTACTTATTTTTGTGAACTGACCTTTTGTCCTGCCAACTTGCTAAACTCATTTATTAGTGTAATAAGTTTTGAGGCAGATTCTTTTGTATTTTCTATATACAAGATCACGTCATCTGCAAATAGTTTTAATTCCACATTTCCATTCTGTATTTCTTTTATTGGATTTTCTTTCCTAATTACCCTTGCTAGAACTTCCAGTATGATGTTGAATACATGTGGTGAAAGTGGCTATCCTTGTCTTTTTCCCGTTCTTAAGGGGAAGCATTCAGTCTTTAACCATTAAGTATAATGTCAGCTCTGAGAATTATGCACATTACCTTTAACCGGCTGAGAAAGTTCCCTTCTATTCCTACTTTGCTAAATGTTTTTATCATGAAGAGTGTTGGAATTTGTCAAATGTTTTCTCTGACTCTATTATATATCTTTAAAAAATTATTTTGACATGATGTATTTACATCAATTGATTTTCAGATGTTAGATCAATCTTGTATTACAAGGGTAAAGCACCTTTAGTCATGGTGTATAAACCTTTTCATATGTTCCTGGATCCATTTGCTAGTATTTTGTTGAGAATTTTTGCATCTATACTCATGAGAGAGACTACTCTAGTTTTCTTTTCTTGTAATTTCTTCATAATCACAGTTTTACCAATGAGGGCATTACTAGCCTAACATAATGAGTTAGAGATTTTTCCCTCCCTTTATATTTTTAGAAGCATTTGTGAAGGGTTGGAATTAATGATTAAGAATTGTTTGGTAGAATTCACCAGTGAAACCATCTGGATCTGGGTTTTTCTTAGTAGGAAGTTGATTGACTACTAATTAAATTTCATAAATTTTTATAGATCCATTCATATTTTCTATTGCTCCTTGAGTCAGTTTCAGACTGTGTCTTCCTAGGAATTGTACACTTTTATCTAAATCATCCAATTTATTGGCATACAGTTGTTCATAGTATGCTCTCATAATCCTTTGTATTTCTGTTAGTTTCACAGTAATGTCCCCTCTCTCAACTATGATTTTATTAATTTGAAACCTCTCTGTTTCTTTCTTGCTGAGTGTAATTAAAATTTGTCCATTTTGTTGATCTTTCCAAAGCACTAATTTTGGTTTCACAAGTTTTTGCTATAATTTTTCTATTATTTATTTCATTACTTTCCTCTCTAGTTTGTATCATACCCTTCCTTCTGCTTGCATTAGATTTAGTTTACTATTTTTTCTACAAGTGTCCTCAAGTTGGAAGTTTAAGTCATTGATTTTAGATGTTTCTCCTTTGTTAATGTAGATGTTTACACCTATAAATTTCCCTCTAAGTACTGCTTTTGCTGCATCCTCTAAGTTTTGGTATATTATGTACTCATTTTTATTCATCTCAGAGTATTTTCTGATTTCCTTTGTGATTTCTTCTTTAACCAAATCTATGCAAGAATGTACTGTTTAATATTCATATATTTGTGAAATTTCCCAAATTTATTTTTATTATTGATTTCTAATTTCATTCTCAGTGAATGTATAACATAGTTAACTCCAATCCTTTTAAATGTATTGAGGTTGTTTTATACCTACCATGTTTTCTATAGTTGATAATAGTGTATGCATACCTGAGAAGAATGTTCTGCTATTAAGTAGATTTTCCATTATATCTAGTTAGTTTATAACAACATTCTAGTCTTCTATTGCCTTGCTTACCTTTCATTTATTTTTATAATGTAGATTTGTCTACAGTAACCCTTCCCACTGTCATCATAATATTATTTGTGTATTCTCTCCCCTTATTTAGTCTTGCTAGAATTTTTTTCTACATTATGAGGTTTCCTTTTTTAAAAACAACTTTTGCTTTTGTTGATCTATATTATACCTTTTGTTTTGGTTTTTTTAACCATTATTAATAATATTAATTATCATATCTTTATTTTCAGTTCTTGCAGTTTTTACTATTGTATCCATATGGAAGAATCCATATCTAGGATTTTTTTTTCTAGTTTTATTGAGAAGTTATTGACATATAACATTGTGTAAGTTTAAGGTGTAAAACATGATGGTTTAATATCTATATATATATATGTATAGATAGATATATCTATCTATATATAGAAAGAATTACCACAATAAGTTAGTTAACACATCCATTACCTCACACATCACTACTTTTTTTTGTGGTGAGAACTTTTAAGATCTACTTTCTTAGCAACTTTCAAGTATACAATACATTATTGTTAACAATAGTCACCATGCTGTACATAAGATTGCCAGAACTTATTGATCTTGTAAATGAAAGTTTGTACCCTGTGCCCACTATCACCCTTTTACCTCCATCCCACTCCAGCCCCTGGCAACCACCAATCTACTCACTGTTTTAATGAGTTCGGATGTTTTAGATTTCACATATGAGATCATACACTTATGATCTTAAAGTATTTGTTTTTATCTGATGTAATTCAATAAGCATAATGCATTCCCTCAAGATTCATCCATGTTGTGGCAAATGACAGGGTTTCTTCTTTTTAATGACTAAATGATATCCCATTATATGTATAAACCCCATTGTTTAATACTTAAGTCATTTTCATCTCTTAGTTATTGTGAATAATGCTGCAATGAACATGAGGTGTATATATGTCTTTGAGATAGTGATCTCATTTTCTTCAGATAAATTCACAAAATCAGGAGTGCTGGATTATATGGTAGTTCTATTTTTAATCTTTTGAGGAACCCGCATAGTGTTTTCTTTAGTGGCTGTACAGATTTACATTCCCACCAAAAATATTCAAGGGTTCCCTTTTCCCCACATCCTCATCAACACATTATCTCTTATCTTTTTGATGATAACTATTCTACCAGGTGTGAGGTGATACCTCATTGGTGTTCTGACATGTATTTCCATGACGACATAAAAAGGTTGAGCACCTTTTTATGTACCAGTTGGACATTGGTACATCTTCTTTGGAAAAATATCTATTCAGTTCCTTTACTCCTTTTTCATTGGATTTTTTTTTTGTCTTTTTTTTTTTGCTATTGAATTCTATGAGTTCCTTATATATTATGGATATTATCATCCTTATCAGAAAAATGATATGTACATATGTTCTTCCATTCCATAGTTTACATTTTCATTTATGATTATTTCTTTTGTTGTGCAGAAAGCTTTTTAGTATGATGTAGTGACACGTTTAGTTGTGCTTTTGTTGCTAGTATATTTGGTGTCATATCCAAAAAAATTGATGCCAACACCAACGTCAAGAAGCTTTTCCCCAAAATTTTCTTCTATGGATTTTATAGTTTCATAACTTCTATTTAAGTTGTTGATCTAGTTTGGCTAATTTTGTGAGTGATGTAAGATAATGGTTCAATTTTATTCTTTTGCATGTAAATATCCAGTTTCCCCAATAGCATTTATTGAAGATAATATTTTTTCCCCACTGAGTACTTTTGGATCCCTTTTCAAATGTGCCTTGACCATATATGTGTAGGTTTATTTCTGGGCTTTTGATTCTGTTCCATTGGTCTATGTGTCTGGTTTTATACCAGCACCATACCGTTTTTATCACTATAGCTTTGTAATGTATTTTGAAATCAGGAAGCAACATGCCTACAGCTTTGTCTTTATTTCCATGGATAGCTTTGGCAATTTGGATGTTTTGTGTGTGTGTGTGTGTGTGTGTGTGTGTGTGTGTGTATGTGTGTGTGTGTGTGTGTATGTGGTTCAATTAGAATCTTAAGATCACTTATTCTATTTCTCTGCAAAATGTCATTGGAATTTTAATAGGATTGCATTGAGAGTATAGATGGCTTTGAGTAGTATTTACATATAACAATGTTAATTCTTCCAATCCGTGAAAAAGTAATATCTTTCCATTTGAGTCTTCAGCTTCTTTTATCAATGTCATTAGTTTTCAGTGTCCTTTTTTAACCTCCTTGGTTAAATTTATTCCTAAATATTTAATTATTGTTGATGCTATTGTAAATGGAGTTATTATTTCTTTTTCAGATAATTCAATATTAGCATATAGAAATACAACTGATTTTTGCATGGTGATTTTGTATCCCAACACTTTGCTGAATGACTTGATTAGTCCTAACAGATTTTTTAGTTGGGTTTATATGATTTTCTCTATATAGGATCATATAATCTTCAAACAGTGACAATTTTACTTATTCCTTTATGATTTGGATGTTTTAATTTATTTTTCTTGTATAATTGCTCTGGCTTGGACTTCCAGTACTATGTTGAATAGAAGTGGCAAGAATGGGCATCTTTGTCTTGTTCCTAATCTTAGAGGTAAAGTTTTCAATCTTTCACTGTTGAGTGCAATGCTAGCTGTGGGCTTGACATATATGGCTTTTATTATATTGAGGTATCTTCCTTCTATAACCATTTTTTGGAGTAATTTTGAAAAATTTTATCATCAAAAGATGTTGAGTTTTGTCAAACACATTTCCTGCATCTATTCAGATGATTCTATGATTTTTATCTTTTATTCTACTAGTATGATGTATCACATTTATTGATTTCCATATGTTGAACCATTCTTGCATCACATGGATAAATTCCACTTGATCATGGTATATGATTCCTTTAATATGCTGTTGAGTTTGGTTGTTATTATTTTAGTGATAATTTTTGCATGTATAATTTTTGCACATATTTTCAGGGATGTTCACCTGCTTTCTTTTCTTGCAGTGTCCTTTTCTGAGTTTTGTGTATCAAGGTAATTCTGTCCTCATAAAATGAGTTTGGAGGTATTCCTTCCTCTTCATTTTTTTTGGAAGAGTTTGGGAAGACAGGTGCTAATTCTTTTTTAAATATTTGATAGAATTAACCAATTATTTAATTATCTGGTCCTTGGCTTTTCTGGGTTGGGAGATTTTTGATTACTGATTCAATCTTGTTACAAAAATTGGTGTATTCAGATTTTCTATTTCTTCATGATTCAGTATTGATAGGTCATATATTTATACATATTTATTAATTTCTTCTAGGTTATCCAATTTGTTGTCATATAATTGTTAATAGTAGTCTCTTGTGATCCTTTGTATTTCTGTGGTATCAGTTGTAACATCTCTTCTTTAATTTCTGATTATTTTTACTTGAATCATCTCTCTTTTTTATTACTTTAGCCAAAGTTTTTCAATTTTGTTTATCTTTTCAAAATAACAGCTCTTACTTTTATTGATCTATTCTATGGTTTTTCTGGCCTCTGTTTCATTTATTTCTGCTCTGATCTTTGCATTTCCTTCCTTCTGCTAATTGTAGGCTTAGTTCTCCTTTTTCTAGCTCCTAGAGGTGCAAAATTAAGTTGTTTATTTAAGATCTTTAGTTTTTCCTGATGTAGGCATTTATCACTGTAAATTTCCCTCTTGGAAATGCATTTGCTACATCCCATAAGTGTTAGTACACTATGTTTACATTTTTCATTTTTTTCAAGATATTTTTAAATTTTTCTTTTTAATTCCTTCTTTGATAGCATTGGTTATTCAGGCGTGTGTTGTTAATTTCCATTTATTTGTAAATCTTCTGGTTTTTCTCCTGTTATTGATTTATAGTTTCATACCACTGTGTTCAGAAAATATACTTGGTATTATTTCAAGCTTCTTAAAGTTAATAAGACTTATTTTGTGACCTAACATGTGATTTATCCAGGAAAGTGTTCCATGTGTGCTTGAGAGGTGTATACTGTGGATGGACTGTTCTGTATCTATCTTTTAGGTACATTTGATCTAAAGTATAATTCAAGTCCAATGTTTCTTTATTAATTTTCTGTCTGGATGATTTATTCATTCTTGAAATTGGGGTATTAAAGTCCTCTACTATTATTGTGTTGATGTCTAATTCTCCCCTCAGATCTTAAAGTATATAGGTGCTTAATATACTTAGGTGGTCAAATTTTGGATGCATATATATTTACAATATATCATCATGATGAACTGAGTCCATGTCTGAACTGTATCCATTCTTCTATTTATGCCATTTATTGAATTATTTAATTCAACTATCATCTTTTTTATTCTTAATATTTCTGCTTTATTATTTTAATGTTCTTTTGTTTAGTTTCATATTGCTAATATTTTATTTTTCAATAATGTTCATTAATCTACTTTTTTTTCTTTTATTTATTTATTTTATTTATGGCTTTGTTGGGTCTTCGTTCTTGTGCGAGGGCTCTCTCCAGTTGCGGCAAGCGGGGGCCACTCTTCATTGCGGTGCGCGGGCCTCTCACCATCGCGGCTTCTCTTGTTGTGGAGCACAGGCTCCAGACGCGCAGGCTCAGTAATTGTGGCTCATGGGCCCAGCTGCTCCACAGCATGTGGGATCCTCCCAGACCAGGGCCCGAACCTGCATCCCCTGCATTGGCAGGCAGATTCTCAACCACTGCACCACCAGGGAAGCCCCCATTAATCTACTTTTAAACTTTTGTGCCTATTACTTCTACTTCTTATGGAATACATCATCCTGTTGATATTCATTTGAAAATGTTTGGATTCTCAAACATCTTGCTATTTTAGCATACAAGCTTATGTTCTCCTACAAGTATTAGTTACTCTATCAGGTAATGAATGCATAAAGTAGAAAATCAGGCCCGATTATAAGTCAGTCCCAAAAAGATCACTGGAAATGAAGGGAGAGGGAAGATAGAAGAAGAACTGTAAAGAGTACATTACCCCAGAAACCGGAAAAACATCATTCCCCTCAAGACAATAACTAAGCTAAGACTTTGCACTTTTCTGGTCAAGAAAGAGAGACATTAAGAGGAAACACTTCTTAGATTTTAATATTACAGCCCTGTAATATTTGATAGATAGTATTAAAAACCTAATACCTGAAATTAGTTACTCCCTCTGCCCATTTTTTTCCTCAGCTATGCAAAAGGCTAACCTGATAGTAGTTTTGAAGAAATCTGAACCAGAGTCACCACAAATGAGATGGCAGACATTTATTTTTTGTCTCAAGGCAGTGACAGAAGATCAATATCAGAATTCCAAAGATGCCTTTCCTACTTGCACATATCATAGCTATGCTATACTGCCTCTTACTTGGGCCAAAGCCAGCACCTCATACACACTGTTTCAAAATAATACCCTGTTACCTGGGAGTTTTTTTTTTTTTTTTTCTCATCTTTCTCTTTTTAAGTATTTTTCCTCTAAAATTTGTATTGATTTTGGAGGAGGGAGCCAGCAGTCTTATCTATTCTATACTTAGAAACAAAACCTTCATACATCTTTTTAAAGGCAACATTGTTTTGAACTATGAAAACAGCAACAATTGCCTGGCATTATTAGATGTTTTATATTTTTGAAAACACCACATTTATTAACTGGTATGATCATCATAAATGTCATATAAAATACCTAAAGTGTTAATATTCCTGTTGTACACATGAGGAAACTGAGATTGAAGTAAGATGAATGATTTACCCAAGACCTCATATTTAGTTATTCATGTGTAATGACTCCCTCTACAGAAAACTTTTTCATCAGTGGCTAAACTCCAGGCAAATTATTTAGCTTATTTCAACCTCAGTTTCCTGTATAAATATTGGAGAAAAATCTCCCCAGTCTTTCAGCAAAGGGAGCAGAAAAGAAGCCATTTTTAAGTACACCAGAGAGCACTTTGTTCTTCTTAACAAGGGAACACTCAGGAGAGACTACAAGCATAACTTGTTTTATTGTGTTTCACTTTATTGTGCTTTGTAGATACTGTGTTTTTTACAAATTGAAGTTTTGTGGTATTCCTGCGCCAAGGAAGTCTATCACACCATTTTCTCAACAGCATTTGCTCATTTCATATCTCTGTGTCACATTTTGTTAATGCTCACAATATTTCAAATGTTTCCATTATTGTTATATTTGTCATGTTGATCTGTGATCAGCAATATTTGATGCTACTATTGCAAAAAGCTGATGACTTGCTGAAGGCTCAAATGATGATTAGCATTTTTTTTGGAAATAAAGTATTTTTAAATTAAGATATGTATATTTTTTAAGACACAATACTATTACATACTTAATAGACTACAGTATAGTGTAAAAGTTTATATGCACTGGGATACCAAAAAATTTTGTATGACTTGCTTTATTGAGATATTTGCTCCATTGTGGTGGTCTGGAATCAAACCCTCAATATCTCTGAGGTATGCCTGTAGTTAACCAGACCCTAACCTGCTGGAGTATTATCAGAACCTAACTGACCTGGGAGAAGGGAAATACCAAATTCCAGCCTATTCTAGACATCCTGTCCCACCAAGGGGGGGAGAAAAAAACCTGAAAACTCCTGCAAAGTTCACAGTCCAGAGTATAAGCTCACTGGAAGACTGAGACCTGATCATAGGACTATATAACATTTCCTCTCCCCTCACACCTCACCATCACAATACTAAAGACCACTTACAGCAATTCCTTTTACTTGATACATAATATCTGGCTATAGAGAAAAAATTACAAGACATACCAAAAGGCAAAAATCACAACTTGAAAAATAATTATGATTAATATACTCAGGGCTCTAATTGGGATAAAGTAGACAATATACAAGAATAGATGGGCACTGCAATCAGATAGACGGAAATCCTAAGAAAAGAACCAAAGAGAAAGCTACAGATTAAAAACTCTAAAACAGACATGAGAATGGAAACTGGACATGGCTGAGAAAAGGATCTCAGAGTTAGAGAACATATCAATAGAATCCTTGAAAACCAGGAAGCAAAGAGAGCAAAGACTGGAAAAAAAAAAAAAAAAAAAAGAACAGAATGTCCAAGGACCGTGGGGCAATCTACAAAAGGTGTAATTTGAATACCAAAAGGAGAAGAAGAAGAAAAAAAAGAAAGGGACCAAATAAATTGAAACAATAATAACTAAGAATTTCCTCCAAATTAATTTCAGACATCAAACCACAGATCCAGGAAGCTCAGAGAACACTAAGCAGGATAAATGTCAAACAGCTAACAAACAAACTCTACATCTAAGCTTATTTTTTCAAAGTACAGAAACTCAAAAATAAATAGTAAAACTGGAAGAAGCCAGAAGGAAGAAACACTTTACATATAGGAAAAAAGAAAAAAAAAAGTATTATTATATCCAACTTCTCACAAATTATGTGAACAAGAAGAGAGTGGAGTGAAATGCTTAAAGTGTGGAGAAAAAAAAAAAAAAAAAACCTCACCAACCTAGGATTATGTACCCTGTGAAACTATCCTTCAAAAGTGAAGGAGAAATAAAGACTTTCTTAGACAAACTAAAATTGAGGAAATTTGATGCCATTAGACCTGCCTTGCAAAAAATGTTAAAAGAAGTTCTTTACACAGAAGGAAAATAATAGATCAGAAACTTGGATCTACATAAAGTAAGGAACACCATAGAAGAAGAAATAAGTAAAGGTAAAATTAAAAATTTGAGGTTTCTCTTTCTAGATTCATCTAACAGATAACAGTGTGTTCAAACTAAAAGCATCAACATTAATAATGTATTTGATTGTGTATTTTTATGGATTTATATAATATATATGTTTATGTATGTTTACACATAAGTGAAATGAATGACAGTAATACTACAAGAGATTCAAAGGAGAAGTTAATATTATTTTACTATAAGGTACTCACACTACCCATGAAGTGGTATTGTGTTATTTGAAAGAAGACTTGGATTACTTACAAATGTATAGCACAAACTCTAGGGCAACCACTAAAAAAAAAAAGAAAGTTAATATAATCCATATGCTAATAACAGAGAGAAAATGAATTACATAAAGTGCTCAATTAAAGATATAAAATGCAGACAAAAAGTGGAAGACACAACAAAGGCAACAAATAGAAAACAGTAACAGATATGGTAGATATTAATCCAGCTAGATCCAATTCATCTGGTTGGATCAATTGTTTAAATGCACCAATTAAAAGACAGAGATTACTCCCTCCTGTGACAGCACTGGAATCACAACTAACTGCTGAACGATCATCAATAGGAAGACACTGGAACTCACCAAAAAAAAAAAAAAAATACCACACATCCAAAGACAAAGGCGAAGCCACAATGAGAGGGTAGGAGGGGTGCAATCACAATAAAATCAAATCCCATAACAGCTGGGTGGGTGACTCACAAACTGGAAAACAATTATACCACAGAAGTCCACCCACTGGAGTGAAGGTTCTGAGCTCCACGTCAGTATTCCCAACCTGGAGGTCTGGCAACAGGAGGAAGAATTCCCAGAGGATCAGATTTTGAAGGCTAGCAGAATTTGATTTCAGGACTTCAACAGGACTGGGAGAAACAGAGACTCCACTGTTGGAGGGCACACACAAAGTAGTGTGTGCATCAGGAAACAGGGGGAAGGAGCAGTGACCCCATAGGACACTGAAGAGACCTACCTGCTAGTGTTAGAGGGTCTCTTGCAGAGGAGGCGGGTGGCTGTGGTTCAGGACAGGGATAAGGACACTAGCATCAGAAGTTCTGGGAAGTATTCCTTGGCATGAGCCCTCCTGGGGTCTGCCATTAACCCCACCAAAGAACCTGTAGCCTCCAGTGTTGGGTCACCTAAGGCCAAACAACCAACAGGGAGGGAACTCAGCCCCACCCATCAGCAGACAAGCTGATTAAAGTTTTCTTGAGCTCTTCCCACCAGAGCAACACAGCTCTACTCACCACCAGTCCCTCCCATCAGGAAGCTTGCACAAGCCTCTTGGATAGCCTCATCCACCAGAGGGCAGACAGCAGAAGTAAGAAGAACTACAGTCCTGCAGCATGTGGAATGAAAACCACATTCACCGAAAGACAGACAAAATGGAAAGACAGAGGACTATGTACTAGATGAAGGAACAAGATAAAACCCCAGAAAAACAACTAAATGAAGTAGAGATAGGCAAACTTCCAGAAAAAGAATTCAGGATAATGATAGTGAAGGTGATCCAGGACCTCGGAAAAAGAATGGAGGCAAAGATCTAGAAGATGCAAGAAATGTTTAACAAAGACTAGAAGAATTAAAGAACAAAAAAATGGAGATGAATAATACAGTAACTGAAATGAAAAATACACTACAAGGAATCAATAGCAGAATAACTGAGGCAGAAGAATGGGTACATGACCTGGAAGACAGAAAGGTGGAAATCACTTCCATGGAACAGAATAAAGAAAAAAGGATGAAAAGAAATCAAGACAACCTAAGCGACTTCTGGGACAACATTACACAAACCAACGTTCACATTATAGGGGTCCAGGAAGGAGAAGAGAGAGGGAAAGGACCCAAGAAAGTATTTGGAGAGATTATGGTCGAAAACTGCCGTAACATGAGAAAGCAAATAGCCACCCAAGTACAGAAATCACAGAGAGTCCCAAGCAGGATAAACCCAAGGAGAAACATGCCAAGAAACATAGTAATCAAACTGACAAAAATTAAAAACAAAGAAAAATTATTAAAAGCAACAAGGGAAAAACAACAAATAACATACAAGGGAACTCCCAAAAAGATAACAGCTGATTCGTCAGCAAAAACTCTACAAGCCAGAAGGGAGTGGCATGATACATTTAAAGGGATGAAGGGGAAGAACCTACAACCAAAATTATTCTACCTGGCAATGAACTCATTCAGATTTGACAGAGAAATCAAAAGCTTTACAGACAAGCAAAAGCTAAGAGAATTCAGCACCACCTAACCAGCTCTACAATAAATGCTAAAGGAACTTCTCTAAGTGGGAAACACAGAGAAGAAAAGGACCTACAAAAACAACCCAAAACAATTAAGAAAATGGTAATAGGAACATACATATCAATAACTACCTCAAATGTAACTGGATTAAATGCTCCAACCAAAAGACACAGGCTTGTTGAATGGATACAAAAACAAGACCCATATATATGCTGTTTACAAAAGACCCACTTCAGACCTAGGGACACATACAGACTGAAGGTGAGGGGATGGAAAAAGATATTCCATGCAAATGAAAATCAAAAGAAAGCTGGAGTAGCAATTCTCATATCAGAATAAATAGACTTGAAAATAAAGACTATTACAAGAGACAAAGAAGGACACTACCTACTGACCAAGAGATCAATCCAAGAAGAAGATATAACAATTGTAAATATTTATGAACCCAACATAGGAGCACCTCAATACATAAGGCAAATACTAACAGCCATAAAACGGGAAATCAACATTTACACAATCATAGTAGAGGACTTTAACACTCCACTTTCACCAATGGACAGATCATCCAAAATGAAAATAAATATGGAAACACAAGCTTTAAATGATACATTAAACAAGATGGACTTAATTGATATTTATAGGACATTCCATCCAAAAAAAACAGAATACACTTTCTTCTCAAGTGCTCATGGAACACTCTCCAGGATGGATCATATCTTGGGTCACAAATCAAGCCTTGATAAATTTAAGAAAATTGAAATTGTATCAACTATCTTTTCTGACCACAATGCTATGAGACTAGATATCAATTACAGGAAAAAATCTGTAAAAAATACAAACACATGGAGGCTAAACAATACACTATGTAATAACCAAGAGATCACTGAAGAAATCAAAGAAGAAATCAAAAAATACCTCGAAACAAATGACAATGAAAACATGACGACACAAAACCTATGGGATGCAGCAAAAGCAGTTTTAAGAGGGAAGTTTATAGCAATACAATCCTACCTTAAGAAACAAGAAACATCTCAAATAAACAACCTAACCTTACACCTAAAGCAATTAGAGAAAGAAGAACAAAAAAACCCCAAAGTTAGCAGAAGGAAAGAAATCATAAAGATCAGAGCAGAAATAAATGAAATAGAAACCAAGAAAACAATAGCAAAGATCAATAAAACTAAAAGCTGGTTCTTTGAGAAGATAAACAAAATTGATAAACCTTTAGCCAGACTCATTAAGAAAAAAGGGGAGAGGACCCAGATCAATAAAATTAGAAATGAAAAGGGAGAAGTTACAATGGACACCTCAGAAATACAAAGCATCATAAGAGACTACTACAAGCAACTTTAAGCCAATAAAATGGACAACCTGTGAGAAATGGACAAATTCTTAGAAAGGTGTAACCTTCTAAGACTGAACCAGGATGAAATAAAAAATATGAACAGACCAATCACAAGCACTGAAATTGAAACTGTGATTAAAAATCTTCCAACAAACAAAAGTCCAGGACCAGATGTCTTCACAGGTGAATTTTATCAAACATTTAGAGAAGAGCTAACATAAATTATTTTCAAACTCTTCCAAAAAATTGCAGAGGAAGGAACACTCCCAAACTCATTCTACAAGGCCACCATCACCCTAATACCAAAACCAGACAAAGGTACTAAAAAAAGAAACTTACAGACCAATATCACTGATGAATATAGATGCAAAAATCCTCAACAAAATACTAGCAAACAGAATCCAACAACACATTAAAAGGATCATACACCATAATCAAGTGGGGTTTATCCCAGGGATGCAAGGATTCTTCAATATATGCAAATCAATCAATGTGATACACCGTATGAACAAATTGAAGGATAAAAACCATATGATCATCTCAATAGATGCAGAAAAAGCTTTTGAAAAAATTCAACACCTACTTATGATAAAAACTCTCCTGAAAGTGGGCATAGAGGGAACTTACCACAACATAATAAAGACCATATCTGACAACTGACAGCAAACGTCATTCTCAATGGTGAAAAACTGAAAGCATTTCTTCTAAGATCAGGAAAAAGACAAGGATGTCCACTCTTACCACTATTATTCAACATAGTTTTGGAAGTCCTAGCCACAGCAATCAGAGAAGAAAAAGAAATAAAAGGAATACACATTGGAAAAGAAGAAGTAAAATTGTCACTGTTTGCAGATTACATGATACTATTCATAGAGAATCCTAAAGATGCCACCAGAAAACTACTAGAGTTAATCAATGAATTTGGTAAAGTTGCAGGATACAAAATTGATGCACAGATATTTCTTGCATACCTATACACTAACAATGAAAGATCAGAAAGAGAAATTGAGGACAAAATCCCATTCACATTGCAACAAAAAGAATAAAATACCTAGGAGTTAAACTACCTAAGGAGGTAAAGGACCTGTACTCTGAAAACTATAAGACACTGATGAAAGAAATCAAAGATGACACTAACAGATGGAGAGATATACCATGTTTGTGGATTGGAAGAATCTATATTGTGAAAATGACTATACTACCCAAAGCAATCTACAGATTTAATGCAATCCCTATCAAATTACCAATGGCATTTTTTAGAGAACTAGAACAAAAAAATCTTAAAATTTTTATGGAGACACGAAAAACCCTGAAAAGTCAAAGCAACTTGAGGGGAAAAAGAAACAGACCTGGAGGAATTTGACTCCCTCGCTTTGGCCTATACTACAAAGCTACAGTAATCAAGACAGTATGGTACTGGCACAAAAATAGAAATATAGATCAATGGAACAGGATAGAAAGCCCAGAGATAAACCCATGCACCTATGCTCAACTAATCTATGACAAAGGAGGCAAGGATATACAGTGGAGAAAAGACAGTGTCTTCAATAAGTGGTGCTGGGAAAACTGGATAGCTACATGTAAAAGAATGAAATTAGAACATTCCCTAACACCAAACACAAAAATAAACTCAAAATGGATTAAAGATCTAAATGTAAGACCGGACACTAAAAATCTCTTACACGAAAACATAGGCAGAACAGTCTAAGACATAAATCACAGCAAGATCCTTTTTGACCCACCTCCTAGAGTAACGGAAATAAAAAAAAAAAATAAACAAATGGGACCTAATGAAATTTAAAAGCTTTTACACAACAAAGGAAACTACAAACAAGATGAAAAGACAGCCCTCAGAATGGGAGAAAATATTTGCAAATGAAACAACGGACAAGGATTAATCTCCAAAATATATGAACAGCCCATGCAGCTCAAAATTTTAAAATCAAACAAAAAATAAAAAATAAAAAAATGGGCAGAAGACCTAAATAGACATTTTCCTAAGGAAGACATACAGATGGCCAAGAGGCACGTGAAAAGCTGCTCAACATCACTAATTATAAGAGAAATGCAAATCAAAACTACAATGAGGTATCACCACACACTGGTTAGAGTGGGCATCATCAGAAAATCTATATACATCAAATGCTGGAGAGGGTGTATAGAAAAGGGAACCCTCTTGCACTGTTGGTGGGAATGTAAATTGATACAGCCACTTTGGAGAACAGTATGGAGGTTCCTTCAAAACTAAAAATAGAATTACCATATGACCCTGCAATCCCATTCTTGGGAAGAAAAAAATGACAGAATATTTCCAAATTGCAACTCATAATGAATTTATGGTTCTAGGTATTAAGAATTTGGGGTTGTTAATATTACAAAAGGATAGATTATCAGATAGTATGTGGCTTCTGATGGCAGAACAGAAAATATTATGAAATCATTTTAATCAGAAAAGAGAGAAAGAGGAAAGAAGAAAGAAAGAAAGAAAGAAAGAAAGAAAGAAAGAAAGAAAGAAAGAAAGAAAGAAAGGAAGGAAGAAAGAGAGAAGAAAGAAAGAAAGAAAACGGAAGGAAGGAAGGAAGGAAGGAAGGAAGGAAGAAAGAAAGAAAAGAAAGAAAAAGAAAGAAAGAGAGAAAGGAAGGAAAGAAGGAAAGAACAAACCTGAATCTGATCAAGACTACAGTTCCAACCTCCAACCTCCAATTTACAGGATATACAGAGAACAAAGAGACATGCTAAACTTCAGGACAAGTATGCAACTAGAAAAATTCAAATTTCTGCAAAATATAGTAATGATTGCTTCCTCAAATTTTATGAAAAAAAAAAAAAAAAGAGGCAGAGAGAGAGAGATGGGCAGTGACCATCAACCATTCTCAATGTGTTAACCTTATTTGGATCTTTATTTAAAAAATAAAATCTCAAATGGTTAAAAATATTTGGCATTATAATATTTATGAAATAATTTAAATTTTTAACACTAAATAAATATTTGATGATATTAAGGTATTATTTTAAAATTACTTTAGGATATGATATGTGTAATGGTTATGTTAAAATCATCTTTATGTATTCAAGATACATACTGAAATATTTATGGTTGAAATAATATAATAATATATTTTAAATATAAAATAATAATAATATAATGGGATTTGCTTAAAAGTCAAATAGGAAGTGTGAGGTGGGAGTGAGGATGTATCAGAGGATGATCAGAGGAGATCATTGGTACATGATTTGTAAAGCTGAGTAATGAGAACCCAGCAGTTTATTATACTATTTTGTCCACTTTTGTGTTTAAGGAAAATTAGGAGTATAAGCATATCATTTAGTAATATGGAGGTAAATCAAGAGGTAAGACTTACAAAATGTAGAACGGATGCTTCAGGGAAAGGAAATGGGGGTAATGAGTAGTGGTAAGTCAAGAAAGTACTATTTTTTTTATTTGGTGCTCAGTGGTTTTTGACTTATAAAAGTATGTGCATATATTATTTTGTCAAAAATGGAAATGCATATAATAAAATTAAAATGTTTTTGACTTGCCAATACTAATTCTAACAATTTATCTGGCAGAACACCTTATATAATTAATATAATTTAATAAAATGTCCGAAGTGTATTAATATGTTCTTTAAGTTATGGTTGTAAGAATAAATAATTGAAAACAAAGAATGACCATGGCTGGGGATTCATCTAATGTTATTCTAGATTGTGGTTAAAAAGAATGAGATTGTGTTATACATCTAATCTGAGAAGAGCTCCAGAATAAACTGCTAAATGAAAAAAAAAAAAAAAAAATTAAGTCCTTGAACAATATAAAGCAATGTATGATCTATAACAACATATAATAGTTCACTTTTGCTTTTTATAGTGGTAATACTCTGCAACAAACCTATTTACTTTTAAGGTACTGCAAATTTTTTTGCTATTGTATATACTTTCAATTTGAGGTATTGTTATAGTAACTATTCTTATCAGTGGTTTTAGCACTAGATTTTGAACTCTCAGTAGGCAAGGATTATGCACATTTTATGTGCTATTTGGCTCTTTTTTAAGGTATTTATGCAAATAAATATATAAATGGTTTTAGCAAATACATTAAAAAGAATAGAGAAATGAAACTATTGTTATTTATTAAGAGAGATTATTAAAAATTTTGATTTGTATGTACTTCTTTTCTCCCTTTTTATATAAGAATCATTTATTTCTTTAATTATCAGAGAAATAAAGCAAGGTAAAGAAGAAATAGAAATGGAAAAATACAAGACAAATCTTTAAAAATGTGCGTAGCTTTCAGCACCATCTAGAACCAAAATATTTCCACTATAACAATGTTCATTGAACCACTAATTTTCTCTTGACCAAAATGTGAGTAAAATGTGTAACTTCCTATAAAGTTACTTCTAGTTGAATGGCAAATAGCAGCTAATTGTACAATTCAGTGTTTACTTATTTTCTTTCCGTATTATTATTTACAGAACACGTACAAAGTAGTCTGCTGCTGATTAGAAAGGAAATTCCATCTAGTAGTTTCTCAGAATGACTTATTTTGATGGATATTTTTTAATGAACCTAATTTATGTGAAGGTTGTTCTGTTAAAAGAAAAGTTCACAAAAATATCACGCATGATTGATCTCATGACTGCGCCTCGATCCAAAGACAACACACAACAGCAGTCAAATATACATTTTATGGGCTTTTGTCTGTTTTGCAATAACACCGGAAAACATTCTTTAATTAAAATTTAAAACCGTAACTGATTAATTTTCTGTGTAAACAATCCGTGTAAACGTGGAATGTCAGCATTTTAAGACTGTGTGAGTATAAATTTTACTTTCCTTACATAGGCATTCTGGGAAGAACTTTGACACAAGCAGACGGTCAGAATGTGACCCAGAGGCTAGAGGAGAAGGGTCTGGAGCCCTAGCACGTTCTGTAACCCCACTCCTGTCCACTTAGCTGGGGCCCATTCAGGGCCAGGGAAAACGTCCTAAGCTGTGTGATGGTGTTGGCAAGGGTCCGGTCGTCACTCAATCCATAGCTCTTTATTTACTAGCGGCAAATTGCCAGAGGGTTCCAAAAGCCCCATCCAGTAGCTGGACCTGCTCCTGCCTCATTGGTGCAGCAAAGGAGACATTCCCAGGGATTTGGCCATTGACACGGCTGTGCAGAATTTAGACTGAGCACTTCCATTTGGTTTCTGTGGCTAAACATAATCCCCAATTTTTACAGGAGCCAGAAAGCAACCTCATTTCTCCTCAGCAACTTTCTGATTTTTTTTTTTTCTTTCTTAAATACAGAGGCAAAGTTTAAAAATGTTACTTAAATTAGTCTTGAGTGACTTTTTCAAGGAAACATGGAAATACATTGCCAGGAAAATGGGGGAGTATCTTCAAAGTAAAGAATCTAAAATCTCAGTGTAGACATGCATATAAAACTTTAAATAAAAATGCTCATAATCAAGTTATTTTTATTAGACATTTATAGTCTTGCCAATAATGAATTACAGTGACTTTAGTTCTTCTAGAGTCTAGGAAAAGAGCCAGAATTGAAGTCCTCTGAGGTGACAAGCTTGGGTTTGCATTTCCAATATGGTTGAGCTCTTTTGGATAAATTGTACACCATTTTCTTACTTACCCAGACCCATCCTTCATAACAAATACCCATTTTGGGCTAGGGTAGAGGATAAACCATTCAAAGTAAATACTTTCACACTTCTGATCCCTATTTCTCTCCCAGTGAACTTATTTCACTTATAATTAAGCACGAAGCTTTCTAAAAGTTTCCATACAAATTAATCATATTTTTGATACTACAGGAAGAAAAAAGAATGTGAAGACAATTTCCTCAAGTGAAAGAAACTTTACTCTTTTACCATGTCTTGCAAACAGGTTGTGTATTGGTACATCACTAAAACTGGGCATGTGTTTTTGTGAAGGGGTTTATTAGTTAATCCCTCCATCACATTCATTAGCAAAGTGTTTATTAAATGCCTGATTCAGGGACCAAATGGTATAGAAGATAAAGATTTTGTACATCCTTCATAGAGGATATGAGAACAAAAGAAAGTGTGCCTGTAAGCTCTGCATATAAATAGTAAAGAAGGCATCTTCTTTAAAAAGCACTTACTGGAAGTAAATCTATATATGTTATCTCATGTAATTTCAACTTGCCCACGTAATTACCAGAGGGGGGAATTGAATTTTTACGAGGTTAGAGAACTTGGCGTAGGGCACAAAGACAAAATACTCAGGGTTGGGATTTAGAATTTAAACTGAAGTGTGAACTCTAAGCCTAAGTACTTCCTGCCATAATTATGTTGCCTCATGGTAGATGGAATTGGTCAGGCAAAGGAATGACCTGTGTGTTGATCCTAAATCTAGAGGAAAATCAGACATGGACCTTCAGGTAAAAGAAAAAGCAGCAACCTAGGAAGTTCAAATGGGGGGAAAGGTTAGGATCACTTTTTTGGGGTCAAAGGAGTATAGGTGAAATGGAAATGGGGCACATCGAGACTTGACTTTCCACTGGACAATGAAATAGTTGGGTATGTTTCAATTTGTGTTCTGTTCAAAGACCCCCTAAGTCTTGGGTCTTTATGCCTACAGGGCATTCTTTTCCAACTCCTGTGGTAAGTTGCTTAGGGTAGTCATACCTTTATTGCTTTAATTCACATACCTATAGGTCTATCTTGTGGGAGAACATGGATTGGCTTTAGGAGAGCAACCAGGAACATGAGATGAAATCCCCTGACATATAAGCATCCAAGCCTTTCCTTGATATAAAATAAAACAAATATTCAAATGCCTAAAATGTCTACTTACTCTTTATTATTAAACAAAAATTAGATTTGTGCATTCTGTAATTCCTCCACCAATGGGTGCGTTACCCCACATGAACATGGTTTCTTGGTCACCCACCATAGTAACCACTACAAAACTACATTAAAGCCCCCTCTTTGCCTTGTTCCTAATGAGAACAAGAATCCTTAGAGTTCCTAATTAAATAAAACTTCTCTAAAACTCAAGGTGTTGCCAAAAAATTGAAAGCCTTGTTCTGACAATGAGCTTGGGAATCTTACTGGAGGGCTTGGTGAACAGCTGCTTTAAACAACATCTAAACCTTGCATCATGATAGTCATTTACTGGACAAACCATTTTGAAAATCATCTCTACCAAAAGACACAGAGATCATTACTATCATGTTCATTTTTCAGATGAGGAAAGGGACTACAGAGAGATAATACAATCCTGATCTCAAAAAGTCAGATCAATGGTTCGCATGGATACATTTGGAATGGCCAGAATAGGCACGTGGAATTTTGGCTGGAAATGTGGTCATCATCTGTCAGACGAGTGAACCTTATGTGTTAAATTCTTTTTCAAGGAAGTGATATAACATGGAGTGAGATCTGGATTTTTCTCCTGGCTCCACTATTTTCCAGGCATGGGATCTTAGATGAATCGTGTAACTTCTTTAAATCACAGGATCCTCATCTGTAAAATTAGAAAAGATAGCAGAACCTACTTCACAGAGCTGTTGTGAGGATTAAATGAAACGACACATATAAAGCGTTTTAACACAGCAACTGGCATATTTATAACTCAATAAACGTTAGCCACAGCTAGTGTCGGCACTGAGATTATCCCTTTCCAAGTTCCTGAAACAGTTTGTCGTTTTAAACTTGTATATTCAGCAGTGTAAACAGTGCCTTATCCACAACTGAACCTCCTTACCCGCTACCCCAATAAATGCTGGTGGAATTGTTTAATATGTTCTTTATTAAACTCTGGGACCATGGGATAGACATCAAGAAATAAGAGCTGGGATTTTGCTCTGTTCTCACTTTGTTCCTACAAATAGTCCTCACCCCCACTTCGCCCCCGAGTCACAGGCACACACATAGCATCATATTTCTTTATGTTGAGCTGGAAGGGGTGTTCATGTCGATAAGAAACCTTCCTCCCACCCCACTTTGTCTGCCCTGCACTTAGGAACCAAGGTTGAGTTCAAACAGGGGTCAGGGAGATAAAAGCCTGAGGCTTAACCACCAATTCACTAGTCTGGTGCCTAAAACTTCCGTCATTTATTTATTGCCATCAGAAAGGATCAGCCGGGTCCTGTGTCATGAAGGCTGGAGACAGAAGCCTCTGCCGTTTATTATCTCCCCTCTGGTCGGGACGCCATTTCCCCAGGACATGCTGCCCTGCGTGGGGACTGAAGTCTGAATGGAAAGGGAGGGACGTTTCCTTGCTCTTTATGGGCTCTTTTGTTTTTCCTCAAGAGGCCAAGTCCAGAAATTTTGAAATAATTGTCAAAGTCAGAGCACAGGCAGACCCGGCAGGGGAAGCCAGTTAGCCCGGGAGAAAGAGGACAAACACCCATGGCTGAGGCTTCCAGACCAAAAGAGATTTACTGCAGCCGCTACAGAGACTATTTGTGAGAGAGGAGAAGATAAACAGGAGGTGCCTTTGGAGCCAGTGGTCATGTGGAAGGTGCTAGAAGCATTCCTGGGCAAGAACAGGACCCAGCCTCAGCGGCAGCTGGTGGCTGTCGACTTAGGTCCACTTTGCTCAAAACGTTCATCTTAAGTTCAGATCTGTGCTTGGGCTCTTTTAAATGTTAGTGCAAGGGACTACCAGCCAGGCGTCCGAAAAGAACAACTGCACGATAGATTTGACTGAAAACACCAGTCCCGATGCATCCAAATAAAACCTGGACGGCACCAGCCAGGAAAGCCAGAGCAAGGAATGGTCTTCGGGGCCCCTGCCTTTGCTGTGGAGCTCACACGAGTCTGAGCAATGCCATATCTCTCCTGCTACGGGTGCACCCAGGTGTTTCTCCCCGCTCCTCCACTTTGGCAAAGCAAGCAAGTTCCTAAAACGTCAGATGTGGGCTTGTCGCTGTAATGCTCCCATGGTTATGACTAAAAATGGCCCTGGAACAAATCTGTGAATTGAATTGCCTTTCTGGGTAGTGGGCTGCATGGACCAGAGCTGCTGTTCATGGAGCCCAAACGAGTGTGTGTGTGTGTGTGTGTGTGTGTGCACTGCTCATGTTAAATTTCTAGCAATCGCGAGCCCACAGGGTTAAGCCTAGAAGGCTAGAATGATATTTTCGCTGCCTTTGATGACACACTAAAATAAAGAACGTCTCATTTTGTAGCAGAACATTGCGTCTGTGAAGCCAATGTACATGTGGTTACTATTTGCAGAATTTGGCATTTTCTACGAATAGTATAAAACAGGCATTGGATCGGCTGTCATGTTTTGACAGGGTTGTCCTTTTTTGCCAGAATGCCACTTTCCCTATCCCCTACACCCCCTCCTATTTGAGCAGCAACCCTACCACATTTTTTTTCAGTGGACTAAGAAAACTGATGAATAATGAATTAAAAGCTGGACTGGGTCAGGAGTTTAAGGCACAAGGAAGCAATCACCCTGAAGAGAGTGGCCCCCCTAAGGGGAAGCAAGTCCCTGTTATGACTGTTGGTCGGATTGTCTCCAGACAGGGCCTCACCCGGCCCCAGAAATGGGAACAAGGTCAGGGACCAGATTAGTTAACAGTGTGAAGTGGGAGTTTAAAGCTGTTTTGTTTATAACAAGCTAATCAGCCTGACAGAGAAGTACCCCAGCTCTTCTCTCCGCTCAATATATTTGATGTGTTCCAAGCTGTCTGGGCCTCTGTTTTTAGATTCTCTCAATTCTGCACCTTTCATCCGTCCACAAACTTGACAAAAATGAAGTTGACAATGAGAAATAATTTTACCTCTTCACCGTGACACACATCCATCAGCTTCAGTCCCAGGGTGTAAACCTGGGTGTGAGGTTTCAACTTCTCAGTGAGAGATGGAGTTTGCTGTGTTTAACCTGTAAACCATTATTAAACACATGTACACACAGACCCACAGACAGAGAAAGCCCTCTTTTAACCACTTGAGAATTTGGACCTTAGGGTTTTGCTCCGTGTCTGGCATGTGTTAAATTTTTATTTCGAAAGCTGGATTTGACTCTCTCATTTTCTTAACTCTCTTTTTCTTTTGTTCAACATCTGTCACTTTTTCCTTTGATTTCAAGGGACCAAAAGCCAGAGTAAACCCATGTTGAAACACGTTTTCTAACTAACCCTTCAGTTTTACATCAGAATGGTCTCCCTGAGTATCCTTTCTTCTGTATGAGCAAAAACAACTGAGCTTGCGTTGGGGAAAAAATAGCTCTTCCATGGATTGTGAACAAGTGATAGGTTTCTGATTAAACAGCTTTATCATGCATGTTTAAATGAACAATATAATTATACTCAAAACTGAAACCAGTTGTCAAGATGTCTATGTTTGGCTTGGAATCACTACAGTACAAATCCAGTCATGGAATTTCTCAGAACCGTAATAAGAATAGCAAACAGGCCAGGCACTGTATCATCATTTCATTGTTATTTATGTTTGCCTGGACTTGATTCAGAGTCTCAGAAACCTTATTCTCATGACATTTTTACCTGTTAAATCATCTAATTCTACCAGGAACCTGTAAATGAGACTTTTCTTAAAAAAAAAAAAAAAAATGAGCTTCCAGTATTAAATTCTTATCTTTGTTCATCTTTGATTTGTATGGAGGTCACCACTAATTATTATAATTATCATTAATCAATGAAAATTGATGCATTTAGTCATTCATTTATGTTTCATAAAACATACTGAGCATCTAGTATGTGATAAACATGCTGCAAATTCCCAGGTACATGAAGAAAATAAAATAATTTCTGTCTTCAAATTCCTCATGAGATGAGAGATAAAATAATAGTTATATAATATACAATAAGATATATGTATATCTATGTAATATTCATATATTATATAGTTATGAATTGTGTAAGTGTAAATTTGTTTTTCTATTTCCAGGGAAAACAGTATGGCATGAAGAATTATCATCATCCATTTTTTTTTTTGATAGAATATTTCTGGGAATGTCTCCAGGATTGTACAGTTTAGTTATTATAATAATTAGTAAGGATAATTTGTATATGGCAAGGAGAGTTTCAGGGGACTTTGACGTATATTGATACTATTTTATTCAAATTGTCAATTTTATAACACTTTTAACCTCACATTTCACAAAATAATGCATAATGGAAGTTCTTCACCTAGGAACTTAACAAATATAAGGGTTTGAAATAAGCAGCTCATTCACTGAACAACAAAATAAATATTAATCAATAAATATGTGTATTGAGCCCCTATCTTGTGTCACATAAGTAGAACTGAACAAAACAGTTCCTTTCCTCGCACATACAGAGAGTACAGGATAGAGAAGGAAGACATTGTACAAATAAACATATAATTAAATATTGAACAAAATGTTATTAAGGGGAAAATAGGGTTCTATGAGAGAGAAAATCAATAAAAGCATGTGGTTTACCATGGAGAACAAGGGACAGCCTTCCCTAAGGAATTGGTGTATGGTGTGAGAATTGAAGGTGAAATCAGGCAAAGAGTACAAGGAAGAGTGTGCCTGACAGAGGAACAACATGTACAAAAGTCCCAAGTAGAAAAGAGCAGCTGTATTTAGAAACTGAACCATGCAATGTGCTGGGAATGCAGTAAACAAGGGGTGACTAGTACAAAATGAGCCTAGAGAAGTAGCTCTTGGAGGGCCTTGTTCATCAGGTATATTAGTCAGTGTTGGATAGGCTCTGCTGCAATAACACATAAATCCAAAATCTCAGTGGCACAGCAAAATAAAAGCTTATGGTAGTTTATACATCTCACACTCCTATATGATGGTGGTGGTTGTAGTCATGATGGATGGAGAACTTCTACTCTGTATAGTCAGGGGGATGGAGTGAGGAGAGGTACACAGAGAAGGCTCACATGCTTTCAATTGCCTTGACCTACAAGAGGCGTTTCTCACTTCAACAGGATTCCATTGATGAGAGCTAGTTCCCAAGGCCCCACCAGGATGCAAATAGGTTTGAAATTTCCTTTTAGTTGGATTCCTAGTACAAACAAATGATTTGGCAAGGCTCTACCCAGTCTCTATTCAGAATGACATGTAAAGGAAAGGACATTACACTTTATCCTAAAGGCTATTAAACAGTGTTATAACATAGTCTAACATCAATTTTTATGTGATTCTTCTAATATCAGTGTTAAGAATAGAGTAGAGGGGCTCCATCTGGCTTCTGAGTAAACCTAGGAACTAGATATCTTTTTTTTCTTTTAGGCAGAAAACATATTCTTATGTTTCATCCTCTTTTTGTGTAAAACTAAAACTTATAGCTGACTTTGCTTGGGAATCGCACAGAGGAAAAATAATATTTATTGAAGTTGAGTCCACCATTTAAAAAGATAACCAATTAGAGAAAAAAGAGAACTTGACTAAAATTAAGAGTCAGGAAGTACAAGAAAAAAAATTCTAGAGTTCCAAGAAGTATAAAGTTTAAAATATATAAGTGAAGAATAAAACATCACACTGAAAAGCAATGCTCAAAGACAAAATGTAAAGAAAAAGAACAAAATAACATTGCAATTGTAAAATATAGTCTTTAAAACTTTTAATAGTAGTCAATAGAGTTAAATAGCAAGTTAGACATATGTAAAAAATGCATTAGTAACTTTATGGGAAGATACTTATCAAGAATCCACATAAAAATAAAGAGATGGCGAATAGGAAGATGAGATCAAGTGATATGGAAGAGAGAATGGAAGAGCCAAAAGGAGAATGGGGGAAAGGGGATTTTGATCAGCTAAGGTTTTGCCATTATACAAAGGACTTGCCTTGTATTTAAGAGGCATAAGACCAAAATATAAGAAATTAAGAAGAGTGTCACACTGACCATGTAGTCAAGCTTTAAAACACTAGGGAAGAGGAAACTCTTTAAGCAACCATGGGGAATAAGCAAATTACCCGCAAATGCATATCCACTCACTAAATCTACCCTAAACTTTTTGCAAAGGTAATAGAGGACATAAAACAATGAAATGATAATTTCAAAGTACGAGTGAAAAATAACCATCAACTTAAGATTTTGTTTTCAGTTAAATCATCCGTTCAGGGTGAGGACACAATGAAATCATTTTGTTTAAAGTCTAAGAGAGTTTCCCAGTTATAAAAGCTTACTGAAAAAATAAAATTAACAAAAAAATACTGTAATGATTATGAATAATATGAGGGGTATGAAAACATTCTGGAGCTATACACTGATGTTGATGATACATAAAATTTTTGAATAATCCTCTATAAATCTTATTTCTCATTTTAATGTGTCATATTGAAACTAGGCTATGTATTCATATTTCTCTTTCTATTCACATAGCTCAAAATAGTTGTAGAACTTCTATTTGTCAAGGTATGTGTAGCTACAAAAAAAAAATATGTCCAAAAGAATAAATGTCCAAATAAAAGGAATAAAAATGTCCAAAAGACATGCTCTTAAATTATGTGGAGGGAAAGATGAACATTTTATGGAACCTTATTATTTTTTATCACATTTATTATAATCTAAATAATCACCCTTCTAAATTCCTTGTGTTACAACTGCCATTTGTATACACTGAGATTTGTAACACTGCACACACCTATGGTTTATGTAAAGGTGTAAGTTTGTGCACATGTGTGTGTATTGTATTTATATTTGGGAGCAAATGCTTTGTATTTAGTGGGACTATTGTAGAAAAGCATTGATTGTGATACTAATTAATATTAATTCATTGTGATATAACATCCTTCCCATCTCTTCCAATCCTCACTCCATCTCTTTGCAAACTCATTTCCATTCATCCTTCTCTACTAACTACCTTCCCAGAGGCTCAAACTTTAACCAAGATGTTACCATATTAATAGCCAACCCCACCAACTTGTATATCTCCCTGGTTTCCACCATCTCTTTCTTCTTCCCTTCATCATGAAGTCTTTTAAAAATGATTAGTCATTAATATCGCTACTTTAAATTTCTTTTTTCTCTAAACATCTACTGCCACACGTTTATTTTTTATTTATTTAATTTTCTCATTACCATCCCTTTATAACTACATTAGCAAGCTCATCAATTACATGCTAATTTCTAAACACAATGGTTTCACCTTACAATCTTACTCAAGTGTTAGAGCAGTTAGCATTATGGAACCCTCCATTCTTCTTGGAGTTCCTAGCCTGAGCTTAGAGCCATCACACTGTCCTGACTCTCCTTTAATCCCACTGACCATTTCTTTTCAGTCATTACTACTGTCTCCTCTTTCTCAGAGCCTCTCCTTCTGCAACCCCACCTCTATGTTAATTGATGGACGCATCTTCTGGAGAGTTCGTGTTGTCTGGTGCACTTTCATCATAATCTGGGATTAATTAGCCAATTTGATGGCTGGGAAGCTTATGTACAATCCCTTGTAAACATCTTCACTGGCTTGGCAAGACCTGAGGACATCAAGTCCCCTGTAAAATCCCACAGACCAGGAGAGATTTAGTGGGGAGGAAGAGGAGGCCAAGGAGATTAGAGACACATTATAAACCTCTTTCATTACAAATCTCTACTCTAAGGGCTGAGAATATGAATCACAAGCCATTTAATTTCCTCTGCCAAGTGGGAGGGTGAACAGGGTGAATCGGCCATTAAGATGAGTAAATTCAAGGGAAACAAAGACGTAAGATGATCAAGTCAGCTTCCAACTTTAAAGACATTTCTTGATTGGTTCAAGTTTTGTATGCCCTGTAATACTATCTTTTCTGGTTGCCTCTCTCCATTACCTAAAAAGAGTTGAATTTTATATTTGAAACTCTTCCCCTCTTATTTCTCTAGAAAATAGTTTTGTAACTTTACCCAGTAAGATTCTGTATAAACTAGAGGAACATCAAAACCTTTAAACAGCTAAACCTTAGGTTTAAGCCTCTTTCTGGTGTGGTCTTTATATGGAGAGTCTTTATATAGTTGGCAGACAATCAGCCAAAGTGACTGTTGGTCAACATGTGTACAGGCTCTTGCTTGGTAAACATAAAGTAAGGTGTAGGAGTATGCCATTAAGACAAAAATGCCCCAAAGGAAACATCTGATTATTTTTGAAGTGGAAATATAAATGTCTTGGGGAATAGATACTTCTGGATGCTTGTACAAAGTCCACTCCCATTTCCATCCTTACTGACAGAATCTCAATTTGGGGCGGGCGGGGGGACAGCAATGTGATCAGATCAAAGTTACATTTCTGGGTATGTTAGACCACTAGTGGTGAGCACAGGAAACACATTTCTGGTCATCCTTATGTATTTCTAGAAAAGTTTTGCCTTATTATTATAGGTACTACTCATCCTCCTGTTCTTAACTCCTTTCTACTACCTAGATTACAATCATGATGGCTGGAGTTGCAGCTGCCTTCAGGTGCCTGATCACAGTGGAAAACCTGAAAGCATTTCCCTCAGCCAGCTCTGGACAGCTTAGCTCTGAATAAATCTCTATCTTGTCTAACCTCTGGTTATCTGGCTTATCTGTTGTATGCAACTGAACCCAAATCCTCAGTGATGCAGTTACGAATGAGATGAGTCAAAGTGGAAAAAGCAAAGACCTGAGGTTTTTGGGCTCCTGGTTTGTATTCCAAGTTCACCAGTTACTAGCTTGAGACCTAAGGCAAAATAGCAAAGCTTCTGAACCTCAGTTTCCTCATCTGTGCAGTGGTGCTTACAGTACAGAACTCATTTCCTGAGGCTGTTATAAGGATGAACTGAGCTAATAAATAGTTTCTGTAGATAGAAATTAAAATTATAATAAAATCTTAATAGAAGAAGGTTGTGGAAGTTCTCTCCAATGTAACATATATCCAGAAGATTCCATTTAAAGGTGGAGTCAAACTATTTCTGACCCAGTCCATTTGTTTTATGCACTGCCAGCAATATCACTGTAGTGGAAAACATATTTCATGGTGTGCTGGGTGGTTGAAGTAGCACTTAGGCACACTTGCACTAATTCCAGGTCAGCAAGAAAGATCCAAAGCACCCTGACAAGACCCAAACTGACCCCTTTTAACTCTTGAGTGAAATGTTATTTTACTCACCAAAGAAATCGCTGAAAATGAAACTAAATCTCAAAGAGGAATAAAATTGCCAGGGAAGGGAAAATTCTCCTTGGGCGGCACTCTGAGCTTCTAGATTTTAGTTATTTTATTTAATTTTTTAAAGAAGAATGCAGAGCACCAGGTGTGTTTTCCATTTCCCTATAATTTCAAAATGATGACGTATACTAACACACATCCTAGTTTGTCCTTTTCTGCTACTTTCTTTCCTCTTTCAAGATTGTGAGAATATTTACATGGAATTTCCAAGATCTCAAGTGTATCTTTGACATATGGTAAGCATAATGGGCCATGTGTTGGGACAGGAGTAGAGAGTGTGGGGACTTCTTTTGGTTCCAAGGAATAGAGATTTATCTGAGTGTCTTCAGGAGAAGGGGGAAGAGAGAGGTAGTTAGAGAGACTGAAACAGGAAAGCAGGCTGAAACTGACATGTTCTAAAACCACTGGCTCTTCTGGGTTCCATACACTCTTCCTTGGCTCTCTCCCCTTAAAGGCTTTCATCTGTATTCTCCATCAAATAATCTCCTTTGCAACAGTATGAAAGATACCAACCCCAGAGCTTTGTGACCCTGACTCTGAACCTTTTCAGTAGGATCGTTACTATTATTGTCTGTGTCGAGATTTAAAAATCACCAAATTTTTTATATCCACTTTTTCATTCTTCAAAATGTACCTTCTCTAGCACTTAACTGGAGTCATGATGACATGGCTCAACTCTAAATTAGTACATGATCTGTGAAGATTCAAAATCATCATGGCCATTTAATATCTCAAAAAAAACTAAGTCATAACTCTTGGACAAAGTGTCTCTATAAGACCTTCAACTAAAATCAAAGCCAAATGTATCATTCATACTCATTCCACAATGAATTCTTCTTTCTGCAGTGCTCTTTCATTCACCGACATTGCCATCAACCATCACTTGAGTTTGCTCAAGTTATGGTCAAAGTACCAGAGTGCTTAAGGATCATGGACTTTTTGTTTCAAACAATTGAACAGAGACTGGACAGTGTCCTTTGATTCAGTTGCCATATGTCAGTGCTTCCTGTCTGTCCTGGAATGTTGCACCTTTCTCTGCATCACCCATGTCCTGCCTCTCTTTTCCTGTCTTGGGAAGTATGACTTTTGTCAGTGTCTCTGGGGAATTAGCTGTCATTCTCTCATTGATATCTGTTTGCTTATCAACCTCTCAGGGAGGTTTTTGTTCAATAGTCAGGAGGAAACATTGATCCATAGAGCACATCTGTTCGTTCTTTGGTGGCAATGGTCAGTGGAGCTTCAAAAGATATCCTAAATATGAGGGGTAATCAAGCTGTTTACAGTTGCCAAAGACTAGAGATGGCAGGAACCATTGCACGTAATAGAAAAAAAAAAAAATCACACAAACCAATTACAGGATTTTAAGAAACAAGAACATACTTTTAAAGTTGGAAGTAGATTCAGTTAAGACTTCATCTACATGCAAAGATTTAGGGGGAAATAAACCTGCAATTTGCATTTTGGTTGCAAAATGATATTAGGATTTTATCAGTCCGGCACCTCCTTTTACATGTTGAAAAACAGCCTAAATATCTGACACATGAAAATAAATGCATTTCCTCATCATGTTTCTAAGACTACAGAGGTGAGTGAATAGCATGACACATACAATGAATCCACATGTTTTATTTTCCAAAAGGAAGGATATTTTAGATTATATTGTCATTTTCTTAAAATTGCAAGAAAAATATGCCCCCCTTTGAAAAAAAAATTTATAAGAACCGAGGTTAGATGGAAAGAAGTCACTATGATAAACATTCACATGGTCATTTTAACTCTCCAATATTTTCAGTTACCTGTAAAGAACATTTTGCACCATTCAATAGCCAGATAAAAGAGCATGGCTTATGACTTCCCACAATTCTAGGATATATTCTTTCAGTTATTCCCTTTTAAAAGCAAGTAATAAAATAACAACAGGGTAATGATGTATCATTCTACATTCCTAGGGGTAAGTAAGCTCTTCCATAGAAAAGCCTACATAATGATTCCTAAAACCCTAAATTGGGTCCTCAAATAAAAAACTCATCTGCATATCTTTTGTGATGCAATTTTGTCAATAAAAGAAAAAAATCATTTTCCTTATGACCTATTTGAGTGGGATGATTCTTCTTGGTGCCTCAATTGCCAGTTTGGGCTTACCTTCATCAATGCTCTTGTCACTGATCACTCTCTAGCAGCATGGTAAAAATATGATGGTATGGGCTTGTAGTGGCCAGAAAATTAATATTTCTTGAATGCATGAATGATTTTCAAAGGAAGTAAAGGTACCCTGTGCATCCTATTGAGAAATATATAGAAGAATATATAGAAGATTTTATTTTAATACTGCAAGTGCTATACTCTATAGTGATAAGTAATTCCTCCGATTATATATATGTTCTACAGAAATTTCTATCTAGCAATGATATGAACGTCAAAGCTATTACCGTGTCTTTTAAAACCCACATTTGGGGAAATAATATGGGATTTGTGAAAAAGAACAATGAAAGGTTAACTAATGGGGATATAAAGACATATTTACAACAGAGAATCTCTGAACCCAGTAACTCCACTTCTGAAATTTTCAACTAAGGAAACAATTCAAAAGAAGGAGATTACTTTCTTCATAAATATTCTCTTGCATTACTGTTGTCAATAATAAAAGTTTGAGAACAATCTAAGTGTCCAACAGAGGGGACTGATTAGGGAAAAATGAGGAAAACAATGGAGTCTTAGCCTCCATTGAAATGGAAAATTATGAAATGTAAGGTACAGTGAAACATGCCCAGTAAAATGCGGCATCTCTTTCCTCACTGGAACTATTTAAAATTCATATGTGATTCTGTACAAGGACTGGGAGAGAAAGTGAAAAAACATGAAAATGGTAAATTTATTATAGTGGTGGTGTTTTTACACACATCCACTTGTTATATCTTAGTACAAAATTAAAAGAAAAAGAAAAGGCTTGAGATGAGGAGCAATAAATGGAGTAAGATCAGGAGTTCCAGGAGGCCAGAACCTGAGAACCAGGAGACGACACCACAGGTTCAAGGATGAAGATAAAGAAGGGAGGCCTCCATCACAAATGGACTCAGCAGAGGAGAGGGCCTTCAGGTGACAGTCATTCACTTACCTCTGTGCCCAGTCCTGTTTTCCTTGAATCCCAAGGCTGCCATTTGGCTTTTGCCTCCAGCTTGCTGGTCATCCTTGCCCATGACAGTTCTCCCCTGTGATAATCCTCTCTCTCACTTTTATGTTCCCACCCCGAGGCGGCAGTACCTTTCTGGAGGAAGTCACTGAATTGGGTGGAAATGACCACTACAGATTCACACTATCCAAATCCAATGGGGCTGTCAGTACTGATGACTATCTCTGTTGATTCTCTAGTTCAGTTTCTACCATAACTCTTGTATTGATAAATATCTTCCTCACCCTTTACAGTAAAAGGCAAGTGCCTTCAAGAGTGTGGCATGGCAGAGGACGGTTCTTCAGTTAGATAGACCTGAGTTCGGTTTCTGGTTCTTCACCTATAATCATATGGATTCAAGCAAGTTACTTCCCCTCTGAAAGCCTCAGTATCCTTTCACAAAAAGAGGTAATAAAGCCCCTCTTCTGCAGTGCTGTTCTGAGACTGAATCGTAGCACCTGGAACATAGAAGGGGTTCAGTTAATGGTATTATTAACAAAAAACTACAAATCTTGTAGCATTGGGGTTACAAATGCTGGTGGGAATGGAAAGGGGTTGCCAGATTGGAAAGCAATCACTGACATCCAGGAGCTGAATAGCTGTGAGCATGAGAAAGTGGATGGGGTCAAAGGTAGTCCAAAGTTCTCAAGCTCAGTAATAGTACAGGGATGTTCTTGCCACTGAAGCAAAAAACAAAAACAAAAAACAAACCAAACAAAAACAAAAGCAAAACAACAACAGAAACAAACTATGAGGCTAACTAAATAAGTAAATAAATTGTTGGGATTTGTGAGGGCATGGTAGTGGGTTGTCATTTTTTAGCCACCCATTCCTATTTTACCCTCCTTCTCTCCCACAAGAAAAAGGTGTTTGTCTTCCCTACAAGAAAAGTTGTTTACATCTTGACACAAGTTCCTGATTTCACTTGCTCTTGTTACCACTCCTTCCTTCAAATCTCCCTTCTCTCCTCATTCCCCTTGCTCCCCCTTTCAACTGAGGAACCCCATGTCTGTTTTCATTTATGCGAAAGTCCCTGCATTGAGGAAAGCTCCCTTGGTTCTTCAGTGGTAGCTACCATATTTTCTTTTTCACTGAAGGCTTCTAAGACTTCTAGCTGCCTATTTTTTCTTTTTGAATCCACCACATCTTCATCACCCAATTACATCTTAACTCCCTGCCTCTGATTTCAACTCTCATGACTAATCCAAAAATGTACTCTCTCAAAGTTCCACCCTGTGACTTCCTTTTACCCAGATTCGTGTCTTTTGTTAATCTACATTTTCCTTGGTGTACCTCTTTGGTGTGGAACATATTTAATGCAACCATCTTCTTGAATTTTTCCCCTCATGGTTAATTCTGTATTCATCCAGTGTTTTCCCCTCCAATTTCTTTACCTGTGTTAAATATTCCCCATTAGTTTTGTGGCTAAGGGGATGTGCTACAGTCCGAAACACTTTATTTCTGTTTTCTTTGACCTAGAAACTTGGGCTTCTCTAAGATTGAATGTTGCCATCTATAAAATGGGGTTAATTATCATATATATAGAGTTGTGAGGATTAAATAAAATAATCTCCATCACAGATCTTTACACAGAGAAACTGTCTATAAATATTATTAGTGTTACTGTTATCCTCTTCTTTTTTTTATTATATTATGGAAGATTCTGCAGAATTCCCTGCTTAGGATCAAGAACACTTGACACTACCATGTAACAATTTTACCTATTTTGGTGAACAGCTGGAGCTAATAAATCGATTATGATCTTTCTCTTCAGCAATATTTGTAATGTTGTCTGAAAGATACTATAGCAGAACAAGTAATATCTAAAAATTTCTAATTAATTTATTCAATTAAATAAATTAATATTAATTTTTAATTAATTAAAATAAATCTCTTTGTTTAGAGGTCATGGTCACTAGTCTTTTTTTATCTTTCATCTCCTTAGACAGATTAGTAAGAATAAAGCTTGTTCCTCTCTATGAAAAATAAGGCAAAGTGATATGCCTATTGATTTCACCCCTATGGAACCTCAAATAGCCCCCTGGAGAAAGTAATAAAAAGAGTCAGATGAGTCCCTATCCAGATTAGAATTGGTAACCAGTTGGCTCCCAGATGAGTTTGACTCATCATCCTGAGCTCCCAATCAGGAATGGAGGTTGTGGCTCATCAGCTCTGCCTCTTGGGATCATTTAGATGACAGAAAATTTGCTGATTCAGGTTGAGTATGTCAGAGGTAGTAGGAATAATATCTAGATATTGTTCAGTATTGCTTTTGAAGGCAGGAGGGCAGATAGTGTGAAGCCCATTGGTTTTATCTCTCCGAGAGTTACATCTTGTTGAAATAAAAATCTCAAAAAATTTTGCCTGGGTTAGACAAAGGAGATGTCCCAAAATAGGTAGACTCAGTGCAAATCCTCAAAGTTCTCATTTGCTTTCAAATGTCTTCAAATATCACCTTATTAAAACAACTTCCCAAACCTTTTTTTGTAGAAAGGTGAGACGTTTATCAAGACAGTCTTTTTTCTACAGTGAGGGTCTGGCACATGTTTCTCCTGAAGTGTTTCCTGTCTTTGCTGGCTCAGCATTATCCTCTCCTCTCTTCCTCCAGATGAACCAGCTCAATACAGAATGTTACCATTTGATCAGTCCAGGGCTTGAAACTTCATGGGCACCATCAATAACTCCTTTTCCTTCCTTTCAAGCTCAAACTTTATCAGTTTCCAAGTCCTCTTGATTTTATCATTGAGATCTCACATACCTTTAGTTTCTTCCATCTTTAATTTAATTCAGATCCTTTCTTATCATGTTATGACTGGAGAATAATGAAAACTTCATAACTCTCTTCCCTCTTCAATCCATTCCTGTAGAAGTAATTGATCTGAGATTGCTTTCCATCATTTTGCCCTTTCAAAGACCATATATCCTCAGAATGAAAGCCAGACTGACATTCAGAATCTCTGACCAGTGGTTCCAGACTATTACAAACTCATACCTCTCACTACTCTGATGCATAAATTCTATCTTCTATTTAAAATCCCACTTAAACCTGCTTTATGCCTTTGCATACTCTTCATACAATATACTAAAAATGCCAGCCTCTCTCCTCTCTGTCTTTTAACTACTACCCCTTCTCCAGAACCAAATTCAAATTCCATCTTTTCTGTGAATCTTCTCTAATCATTCAGCTAGATTTTTTTCTTCCTATAATTTTTTGGCATTTACTCTCTATATGGCTAGTAGATTTTTCAAGCATGTCAGTCTCATTTCTCCATATAATCTTTAAGTTCCTTGAAGATAATACCTACATCTCATACATTTTGGAATCCCTCTAAGGATCTGGCACAGGATTAGTAGAAGATATTAGAGATATTGTTGATTAATTGTGGAAAAGTAGGTATTTAAACTCTAAAAGATGACTGAGAACATTAAGGTAGATTGATAACTTCTCACATCAGAAAGGTCAAATTTAGAGTCTAAATAATCAAATACTCCCTAATCAGGGTAGCTGGTATGGCAATATAGGTTGTTCACAGCAACAGAGCAGAACTGAAAGCATTAATATGAACTTGTGAAGGTCCATGAATTGAACACATCCTGGGAAAATTCATCATGTGTATCTCATAAAATCCAGATGCGTCAGAGTTCCACCTATAAATGGAGAATGTATATAAATGGCAAAATGCACAGCAGTGCTTACCAAATTGTCAAGGAATATATTTTTGTCCACTAAATCATACTATGTTTTGTACTTTTCTAGCCAAAATTGTATTCCTCCATGTAAAATGGTTCATCTACTATGGAAAATATTTTGTCAGTTTCTCAAAAAGTTAAATATAGAGTTATCACATGCACCAGCAATTCTATTCCTTGGTGTACACTCAGAAGAACTGAAAACAGTTATTCAAACAAAGTCATGTACATGCATGTTCATAGCAGCACTATATACAAGAGCTAAAAGGTGAAAACAACTTAAATGTCCATCAGTCGATGAATGGACCAACCAGTTGGGGTATATGCATACAACAGAGTATTATTTAGCTATAAAAATAAATAATATACTGATACATGCTACAATGTAGATGAAACTCCAATTATACTAAGTGAAAGAAGCCAGACACTGAAGGTCACATAGTGTATGATTCAATTTATATGAAATATTTGGAATAGGTGAATCTGTAGAGATGGGGTCAGATTGGTAGATACCAGGGTCTGGATGGGGAAGAATGAGGGGAAACTGTTAGTGGATATTGGGTATACTTTTGGGGTGATAAAAATATTTTGGAACTAGATAGGGGTGGTGGTAGCATAACATTGTGAATATACCAAATTTCACTAAATTGTTAACTTTAAAATAGTTAATTTTATGTTACTTGAATTTCCCCTCAACAAAAAATTGTATTTTTCATCACTATCCAACATATTCAATATATTTGTTGCTTTTATAACATGTTTCCATCATTATACTGTGGAAGAAGAAGTAAACAGTTCCAGGCCATCATAGGTTTTATAAACCTTTTGGGAGGTAAGTCATAAAGCAATGGAATAACAATACAAAACAGACTATAATAAGATGGTACCATTGTCATCTGAGAAGTATATGCTTACTTTGCTTCCTGGCTTTTAAAGATAGCTTTTGACCCTGGGAAAGTCATTTGATGTCCCATAGGTTACAGAAAGAGAAGACTGAATGAGATGGTCTCTAGATTTTCCCCCAGGCCAAAAATGATTGGGAGATTTTTAAAGACAACATTGGATTGTAGAGATAATACATATCATGGAAAGCAATATCTGAGAATATGCGAGTGGCAGTATTCCTTGGGCAATGCTTCAAAAAAGACTGTGGGGATGGGTATCACCCCTATCCTAGAAGGCTGGGTAGGAAAGGTTGCCAAGGTCACTTCAAAATATCTTTACTATTGAACAAATCTGATGAGAAGGTCAAAATATATTCTCAAGTTATAGCTAAATCATCTACAGATTAAGTTCTGAATCATCTAAAGTTGTGTTCTTCTCCATAGCTGAAGCCCAGGCATATAAAAATTCTAGGTAGCTATAACAACATCATGAGTGACCCAGCAAAACGCAGGTTGTATTTACCATTACAGCAGTTAGATTTCATCACATTTAAATTGAAATTCTCACTTGTTGATTTTGTCCTGGCAATTTTGATGATATGAACTGAAGTTGGGATGAGTAAGATTTAGGTGTGAAAGCATGGATAAGATTAATTTTTTTTAAATAAATTTATTTATTTATTTATTTTTGGCTGTGTTGGGTCTTCGTTGCTGCGCACAGGCTTTCTCTAGTTGCGGCAAACGGGGGCTACTCTTCATTGCAGTACGCAGACTTCTTATTGCAGTGCCTTCTCTTGTTGCAGAGCACGGGCTCTAGGCGCTCGGGCTTCAGTAGTTGTGGCACTCGGGCTCAGTATTTGTGGCTCACGGACTCTAGAGCGCAGGCTCAGTAGTTGTGGCGTACGGGCATAGTTGCTACGTGGCATGTGAGATCTTTCGAACCCGTGTCCCCTGCATTGGCAGGCGGATTCTTAACCACTGCACCACCAGGGAAGTCCCAGGACTAATGTTTTGTACTAATTGTATATCACCAACCTCAAATCCATCAGTTATTTCTCAGTATAAATCACACAGAACATACTGCCCCCCCAAACAACATTACACTAATGCCTTAAATAGGCATTTTCTCAACCTTCTGAGAGTTAGATGCATTATTTCTAAGGAGAGTGAAAACATCTGATGAATTGCTATGGCTTTGGTGTCCCACGGTCATTGTGCAAGCCTGCATTCTCCATTCCCAGGTGACAGAGCAGAGGGCCTGGATTTTCTTCTTCACAAACAAATATTCTTTGAAAGGTGCTCTCCTGCTCGCATTTCATCTGGTATGTAAATTACCCAACTGCAAAGCTGTTTGTCTGTGAGGGTTTTATAACCCTTCGTTGTTTATACATGTCACTGATGAGTTTCTCCTTTGCTGCTCGGCATGTTTGGCATGTTATTTATTTGAAAAAAAAAATCCCCACCTCCAATTTAAGGAGCCCTGTCTTCTTCTTTCTCCAGCTGGAGGAACGGAGTGGGAGGTGGGGGAGGATGGAAGGTAGGAAGTAAACCGAGAAATTTTCTCCCCTGGAGAACCACTTCCTGTCAGAAGGACATCAGTGACTAACTGTCATTTGAATGATCAAAAAGGGGGAAATAGCAGCTTGGAGTTTGGAGAGGATGAGCTTGCACACCTCCAGGCTCAGAAAGCCCATGAGTACCCATGGCCATGTTCCCAACAAGCCTTCCCCACACCTCCAAAGACCCCCCTATACATACATTCACATATAACGTGAATAGACTGAAAGGAGTCTTTAAAGAAACTGCCCCAGCCATTTCTTCTAGCTCCTTGGGTGCCGTGGCTGCAGGGACACCTTCCAGAAAAGCAAGCAAAGATTTTTGTCCCTTTTCACACCTTCTTCAGCAAATTTCTGTGGCAGAATATTTGGGAATGGGAACAAGTACAAATGCAAAAAAAAAGTGTTTATGAATAATGGAACATTTCAAATCCATCTGGTTTCTGAGACATTTTTTTAGTTTCTCACTACAGCCAATTATATAGCATGCTTGAGTGAGAACTGGTTCTATCCTGAGGCTCATTCTGCTCTCAAATTTCTACATTGATAGTTGCTACCAACCTCTGAGGTTAGTAGCCATATGGTAGTCCAATATGGTACTTTATACTCTACTTGTTATATAGTAGGTGATATTCTGGTGAACATAAATTCACATTGTAGTAGACGCCATAAAAGGGGGATCCGGGATAGGGAAGCTGGAGGGCCTTCCCAGATTTTGGCATTGTACAATGGTTTCCCTTTTTAGTTTAAGGATGCTGGGGGATTATTTCCATAGTTCTTCCTTTTGTTGCCCATGTATACCCAGTGTATCCCTGAATACATGGCAAAATCCCATGAGAAAAATAGGTAAAAAAATGTTTTGGTTTTGGGAAAAGGCATTCCCTTCATGCCATTCTCCAAATAGCTTGCATTTTAAAACTTTTTGTTTTAGACTATTTCAATTTATAAATGTATTTTTCAATTTATATATTTCAATAAATGAAAGTAGAGATAATACAGTACTGAACCACTGTATGTTTCAGTGGGTATCCTCAAAAGATGAACTCTATAAAAAATAAACTTAATATCATCACTCTAAAATTTCACATCAGTAATTCTTTACCATCATTAAATTTCCACTCAGTTTACAGAGTAATAAGGACTCTCCTGCTATCTAAAAGAAATCTTCCTTTATTGCTGGGTGGTTCACTAGAGACTGTACATTTTTATAGATGGGAAAATGAGGCTCTGAAAACATAAATTAGGTGCCCAAATTTGCATGGCAAGCAAGAGCAGAGAAGAGCTCAACCGCAAATCTATGCCATCCAAGTAGGATGTATCAGCTGCTTTGCCTCCCTCCTTAATTACTGAGTTCTCCAAATGCAGCTTTAAACTTAGAGAAGCAGGACCAGAGTGGATAAGTTCAAAGACAACACTGAAGTTTTAACAATATTCAGCTGGTTTCACGTCTGTAGAACTAGAACTGTGGAAGGGATTTGAATATGCATTTAATACATGATGCATTTATACTCACAATGGATGTGGGCAAGGCTTAATATCTCTCAGGGAGGAAACTCTAGGTTTTGCAGTCTTTCTTCAATGACTGTGGCCTTTTCTGACTTGTTTCCTCCTTGTCGCCACTAAATTATAAATTCCATATTTTGAAAGTCAGTGTAGCCTTTCCAGTGGCTAAACCATACCTTATATGTGGAAGGACTAAATAAATATTCACTAAATGAAAGAACATAAAAAAACACACACTTATTAGTATTGCGAACTCTACCTCCAATAAAATTTTAGTTAACATTTGTCTAAAATTTTACTCGAAACTGCCTATAATATAATACTTGGAATAGCTCCCAAGCTAAATGTAACACAAGATAAAAATGTTATAAAATGTCTAATAGTATATCCCAAGCCCCAGATGGCTTATCTACATAGTTTGGATTTTCTGCATGCCTGTACTCTCTGACCTTGGCACAAAACATCTAGATTTGCTTTAGTTAATTATGTGGTTGACTATGGCAAGTTCAGCAGGACGACCTGAGTGATTTTAAATGGCTGTAGACTTTCATTTCTTAGTTACTAAATTTTAAACAGTAAAAGATTATTTACCAACAACTTTATGAATCATTGAACAGTCTTTTCATTCAAATGTATCACAGTATTTATGTTCTCTCATTTTTAAGTTAATAGTAATTTCTTATATATACACATATAACATAAAGATAATTTCTTTTATATTGACTGAGCACCAGATACTTTACTTGTGCAGTTGAGATTTGCCTTTTCATTAAAAGGGATTTATGCTATTTTTCTTATTTCAAAACTAAGGAAACGAAGATTTGTGGAGATTGATTGAATCAAAGTGACCTCAGTTGGTGAGCTGGACCTCACACCAGTTTCTCTGACTTAGCTCAATTATTCTCCTCCTCAGAATTTTCCACATTGCCTGACTCTGAGAATCACTGGGCTCTTGTTAAACAGACAGGTCCCCTGGCTTCTCCCCAAGAATAGATTCATCAGTATAGGATGAAGGCAGCTATGTTCTCTAATTTTTAAAGGTGAGTTTGATCTTGAAAATAATGATTCGACTAACCAACTGAATATCTTCTTAACCGTGCTCTTACATGTAAAATGCCTGGTATAGAGACCAGCACGTAATAACTCTCAGTAATGGAAGGTGATTATAATGCTGTGTAAATGTTAATTCCCCACCTGGCCTCAGGTTTAGTGGAAGGCAAAAGGAGCTACACAGAAAAGAGAGAATGGCTTCTCACCTCCTTCTAACTTTTTAAGATGAGTTTGTCCAGGGACCATCTGTTTGCAGGGGATTTGCCATTTCTCCTTATGCATGAATGACAGCACAGCCCCTCAATGAGGTGGCCTCCCCAAGTTTAATTCATGTAACACTCAATCACTCCAATATTAGTAAAATTTGTTAAAACTTGCCTGCTTGGTATTTGTGGAAATTGGTGGGGGGAAACAAAGAGGAACAAATAGCTCTGGGCAAAACCAGGCATCTGAGAACAGATGGTGTGCGAGCTTATACCACTGAGCATGGCTGACAAACCGTAGCAGTAACCTGTTTTGATACACAACTACTGGGAGTTTAGTGAGTGAGAATTCTCAGCAAAGCCAAAAACTTCCCTGGTGACCTTGACTTCACTTGGTAATAGTGCTACCAAACACAACTTTACTGGTAACATAATGGGATAACAATACAAATTTAAAAGTCCATTTTAGTAAAAAACTACAGGAAATATGTGATCCCATCATGCCATGGAGAGAAGAAATAGAAACTGAAACCATCCAAGCAGATCTGGGGTGACCCAGAGAATGTTCAAGTATTTGTCTAATCTCCAAAAGGATTTTCACTAATTTGGAAAAGTGGGGAGTTGCCGAGTGACTATGGATTCAGCCTCTATCTTTTGTCTACTTCTGTTCTCTCTTGCCCGCTAAAAGTACAAAATAAGTGAAAAACAGCAAAAGTAAACCATTTAACAGGGCCAAATATCTCCTTTAAATCAGGGGTTCAATTATTTTTCCAGTCCTAATTTGGAAACCTCAAAGTCATCAATTACCAATAATATCCATTCTATTTCCACTTTGCCCTTTAATTCTGTGTATCTTTCTTTAACCATCTCTCAAATGTGTGCCTTTCTGTCTTTATCATTGCCAGTCACACTCCTAATTCATACCCACATTTTTTCAAACCTGGAATACTGTGACAGCCTCCCATCTGGTCTCTTTGTCTTACGTCTAGTGATCATACCCTGTAACTGGGGAAATACTTTAAGAAACTCCCCTTTCCTGACCCCAGGTAGATCTTAGAAGACTCTGCCACCAACACCACTCCCTCAGACAACTAATTATTACCTTAGTTATTCTGATACATAATATATTCTAGCTATTTCTGCCATATTAATTCCCATATAATTTTTATCTTGCCAAGAACCTTAATGGCTCAGTGTCCCTATATTTCACTGCCTGGTTTTGATTTCAGGTGGCCTCGGCCTGCAGTGGCTTGAAGCAGGATTTTGGTTCCCTGGCCAGAGATTGAAGTCAGGCCACAGCAGTGAGAGCGCTGAATCCTAGCCACTAGACCATGAGGGCCAGTGACCAGTGACAAGACCCTGGCCTGTCAGCTTGGTAGAAATGAATTCCCACAAAGAGATGGAAAGTAGTGAAACAAGTAAAGTGTTTATTAGGAGGAAAAGAGTACATGTGAATAGGTGCACACGGGTGGGCTCGGAGAGAGAGTTGCCCCCTTGTGGTAGTTTGAATCACTTATATGGGACATTCCTTCCAGCTTTCCTCTGGCCAATCATTTTGCTTTGCCTGGCTCTGACTCCGTATTTGGTTTATCTCAGAGTCTTCCTCTGTGTGCACATGCATCTCTTAGCCAAGATGGATTCTAACAGAGAGGTCTACGGGTAGGTTGACATCACCTACTAAGGAGTGGCGCCCCCTCCTTTTTTGACCCCTGAGGAGCCTTTCTGTGCACGTGTAGTTGGGAAGGTCTCCTTGACCTCAAGAATGGGAAATATGTGGTTTCTTTATCTCTTGTCTGGGCAGAGCTCATCTCCTCTCTGCCCCTGCCATTACTGTTATCTTAAAGTATCCACTGGAGGCAAAGTCCACGTAGTGTTGCCCAGTCGAGGGGTCAACTCAATGGACCAGTGGTATGTGCTGTGATTTCCTGTCAGTGACTTGTGTTCATGATTATGCTTTCTCTTTCACCCATGTGAGTGCAGGCATAAAGCAGAGTTCAACCTAATAACTTGCCAAGACTTCTATCCCAGAAGGACTATTCACTCCATTGACTTCTTATGAATGGATGCTCTCTCTCTCCTCATGTCACTTGTGTTCCTCTTTCCTAAATACCTTTTTATTTCTTCTGTGTTATTATTTTTTTTTTTTTTAGAGGGAAGGATTTTTAATTAATTAATTTATTTATTTATTTTTGGCTGTGTTGGGTCTTCGTTTCTTGTGCGAGGGCTTTCTCTAGTTGCGGCAAGCGGGGGTCACTCTTCATCGTGGTGCGCGGGCCTCTCACTATCGCGGCCTCTCTTGTTGCGGAGCACAGGCTCCAGACGCGCAGGCTCAGTAGTTGTGGCTCACGGGCCTATCTTCTGTGTTTTGCTACTTAAATCATATCCATTTTTTAAAGCCCTTCTCATATTCTACCTCCTTCATAAAGTCATCTACAGACTCCACCTAACATTTCCTTATATCACTCTTGGTCTATTCTCTATGCCATGTATTCCAAAGGTTTACTGAATGATTAATGGCAGAGTAATAGAGTGGAAAACTTCTAAGTAAAAATAACTGGAATTAAAATTTGGTTATATTACATGTCATCTGAGAGATCTAGGAAATTCATGTAATGTCTTTGAAATTCAATTTATTCTGTACAAATATGGGAACAAATATAATAATTCTATGTCACAAAGTTGTAAGAATTCAATGAAAACAGTTATCTGAAAATAGTCTATAAATTATCCAATGCTAAATAAATGGGAGGTTGTACTCTCCTGTTTTATATTTTCTACAAATTACAGCATCAAATTTAGTTTTTCTCCCTTAAGTAGATTTTCAGGTCCTTAGAAACAAGGACTGCACATCTGTTTTTATCCCTTATTGCAACCTTCACACTCTCTTGAACACAATAGAAATTCAGTAAAAGGAAAATCATTAAATTGAGTTAAGATAAAAATAAACCAGTCATTATAAGAATAAATTAGTTAATAAAAATGAGCACCTTTATTTTTAAACACACTTTTAATGAAAGAAAAAGTGTTTTTTTGATCCATGAAAGATCAAAATGTACAACCAGAATATGATCCACACATTGATGGAGTATTTATTTATTTTTAATTGAAATATAGTTGATTTACTATCTTGTGTTAGCTTCAGATATATAGCAAAGTGATTCAGCTATACATATATATTTTTTTCAGATTATTTTCCATTATAGGTTATTACAAGATATTGAATATAGTTCTCTGTGCTGTATAGAAAATCTTTGTTGCTTATCTATTTTATGTATAGTAATTTGTATTTGTTAATCTCGAAGTCCTAATTTACCCCTCCCCCTCTCCCTTTACCCTTTGGTAACCATAAGTTTGTTTTCTAGTTTGTGGGTCTGTTTCTGTTTTGTATATAGATTCATTTATATTATTTTTTAGATTCCACATGTAAGTGATATCATATTGTATTTGTCTTTGTCTTATTTCACTTACTTTACACAATGGGTTTCAGTCCATTGATCAAGATTCTTTTAATTCAGTTTTGTGAGAGTTAGCAAACAAAAATATAGGATACCAAGTTAAATTTGAATTTTAGGTACATAAAAAATAATTTTTAGAATGAGTAGGTCTCATGCAATAGTTAGGACATACTTATACTCAAACATTATTTCTGTTTACCTGAATTCATATTAACTGAATGTTAATTTCAATTCATATACTGCAACAAAACTGAAAATTATTTGTTGTTTATCTGAAATTCAGATTTAACTAGGCATCCTCTATTTTATCTGTCAACCCTACAAATTTAGTCACAAATGAAAGGAATCCAACTTAAAGTAGTTTAGACCAAAAAGAGGAACTTAGTGGACCATTTGTTCCACTGGTGGAAGGGCAAGGAATACCACTGGGCCTCCTGCTCAGCAGGGTATCGTGCTTAAGTGTCATCAGAAGTTTTGCTAAGGGTTGGCCGAAACGTTCGTTCAATTTTTTCCTCAAGACAGTTCTAGTAGCATTTAGTTGTCTTTAACTTCATTTGAAACAATTTCGTTCGATTGTATTGTGACAGCTGTCATATCAGTGTGCATTTAAAAATAACTTATCAAAATTGGTGAATATTTGTGTAACCAATTTAATATTGAAGATGGAAGGGAAAAAAAGCAATATTTTCGTCAAATTGTGCTTTATTATTTTAAGAAAGGTAAAAGTACAACTGAAATGCAAAAGAAAAAAAGGATGTGTGCAGTGTATGGAGAAGGTGCTGTGACTAATAAAATGTGTCAAAAGTTGTTTGTAAAGTTTCGTGCTGGAGATTTCTCACCGGACGATGTTCCATGGTCGGGTAGACCAGTTGAAGTTGATAGCAATTAAATCAAGCCATTAGCTGAGAACAATCAATGTTATACCACGCAGGAGATAGCCAACATCCTCAAAATATCCAAATCAAGCGCTGAAAAGCATTTGCACCAGCTTGGTTATGTGAATCACTTTGACATTTGGGTTCCACATAAGTTAAGCGAAAAAAACCTTCCTGACTGTACTTCTCATGCGATTTTCTACTGAAACATAATGAAAGCGTTCTGTTTTTAAAGCAAATTGTGATGGGCGATGAAAAGTGGGTACTGTACAACAATGTGGAATGGAAGTGATCGTGGGGCAAGTGAAATGAACCACCACCAACCACACCAAAGGCCGGTCTTCGTCCAAAGAAGATGATGTTGTGTATATGGTGAGATTGGCAGGGAGTCCTCTATTGTGAGCTCCTTCCGGAAAACTAAACAATTAATTCCAACAAGTACTGCTCCCAATTAGACCAACTGAAACCAGCACTCGATGAAAATTGTCCGGAATTAGTCAACAGAAATGGCATAATCTTCCATCAGGATAATGCAAGACTGCATGTTTTTTGATGATCAGGCAAAAACTGTTACAGCTTGGCTGGTAAGTTCTGATTCATCTGCCATATTCATCAGACATTGCACCTTTGGATTTCCATTTATTTTGGACTTTATAAAATTCTCTTAATGGAAAAAATTTCAATTCCCTGGAAGACTGTAAAAGGCATCCAGAACAGTTCTTTGCTCAAAAAGAGAAAATGTTTTGAGAAGATGGAATTATGAAGTTATCTGAAAAATGACAGAAGGTAGTGGAACAAAATGGTGAATACATTGTTTAATACAGTTCTTGGTGAAAGTGAAAAATGTGTCTTTTATTGTTACTTAAAAATGAAAGGAACTTTTTGGCCAACCCAATATTATTCATCTTTGTTTTTCTCTGAGTGAGCATCATTACCTCTGATGGTCACTCTGGGCCATCACAATGGGAAAAGGTAGTTTAAAAATTAGTTTAAATCACATAATCCTAGACAGGTTCTAGCTTATTGCCCAGATTCTGGTCACCCACTCCTCAGAGCAATGGCTGTGAAAGGGGAATATGGTCCTCAGATTGTGAAATATTCCCATACCTAGATCAACTATAATGACCATGGAAGTATACTGATCATGGCACCATTTCAGAAAACATATTTGCAAAGGGAGGGAGAAGCAATTTCTCCAAGGTAGGAAAGAGGAGATTTCCAAAAGAAAGAGAGATTCAGAACAGAAAAAAATAATAATATTCACTTTAACTAGAAATCTAAACAAGAGGATTTTTATTTTCAGCATTCTTAAAATGACTTCTTTTCCCTCATTTTGATTGGCAGCTTCCTGGAAGTCTGGGTAATCCAGTTCACTGTGACATGTATGTAGGTGCATGGCTCCATATACTTGTGAGTCTTCATTGAACACCCTAAATAAATTTTGGAATAGTTTCGTATGACTTTAGAGTCAAATCTTCTCTCAAGTGAGGGCTCCCCGGCTCTCATTTTTCTTTTGCTTTGATAGAGACATTCCACATGAAATAAGGGGGACAATGCTTCCTAGACTAGTGAGGCAGGGTATGGCCTTTCTCAAGCTTGAATACCTGGTACTTGATAATTCTACAAATAATTCCTGGAAAATCTAGGCAAATCTGAGTGACCAGTTCATAATTTCATCTTCTGAGGTAACTAGCCAGGCATTTTAGAAAGTAATGCATGAATAACCCAGGTTCTAAATTGAAAATGAGCATGTTTTAAACAAGTCCAGTGGAAAGGAATTAACAGTAGAACTAAAACACCATATGCTTATGACAGGAAAAATTGCTCAGAGCAATATGCTAAAATGATATAATTGAGTTAAGATCCAATTGCATCAGGACAAAACCTAAGACAGTGAATAAGTTAAACCTGTAACTTATGTTGCCTAGTTAAGTTGATACATCAAAAACAAGAAGCCTCTTGTTGTCTTTTATTTATATTAGGGAAAAAATATATCTCTGGCTGGGCTTCTGCTTCTAGTAATGAAGAACCAAGCAATTTGAGTATCTTCTTTATCCAGAGAAAAGCTGGATATGTATTCTCTTTGAAAGTATAAGATTACTAACAGGACACTGAAAATGACTAGGCCAGGATACCAGAGGGGGACAGAGGTCCAATGAGAGTGAGTCTAGGACTTGGGGTCACTTTTCCCCTGGGGGATGTTGCCATTCAGTATCTGGTATTTGAGTGGATGAAGGAATCATCAGTGATTCTAGCCATCTGTGGAGGTCAGAGAATCAGGGATTAGAGTTTGGAACTTAGTAAAGGGGGCCCAGATGAAAATCCTCATTTAAGCTGAGCCACAGAAAAGTTCTAGTTTAGGGAAAGATTGCAGCTCATACAGACTGCAGCTTAGCTTTGAATTTTCTCAATCAGCACACTGGATGAAGAGAATTCCAGATTGCTAATACCTCCAGTAACTGGCAGAAATAACTGCAAATCATATCTGGAGGAAGATACAACAGGCTTTGTGTTATTTCTACAAACAATTTTGAAAGTATAATTTATAGCACATAGTAAAATATCACCGGCTTATAAGAAACTAAAACAATATGAAGAAAAACCAGAAGAAACTTCAGACATTACACAAAGCCTCTTAAGGGCTTGAGATACTATAGCTATCAAACATAGAATTTAAAGTAAACGTGTGTACTATATTCCAGGAGATGGAAGAATAACCCAGAGGTCAAGGAAAAAAAATCAAAATGAGAACTTAAAAAGTATCTGGAACTGAGTGATAACAAAAAGTAAGATACCTTAAAACTTTTGGAAGACAGCTAAAGCCATAATTAAAGGAAAATTTATAGCTTTAAATGCACATCTTTGGAAATAAGGATGGGTGAAAAGTAATAATCTTAAAAACCATCTCAGGTTAGAAAAAGAACAACAAACTAAATTCAAAAGAATTACAAAAAATGAAACAATAAATATAAGTGTAAAAGTAAATGAAATAAAAAATAAATACATAATAGATCAACCAAGTAAAACGTTGTTTATTGGAAAAAATAAAAAATTACTGTAGTTGTGATGAGTTTGATAAAGAAATATATGCAAAGGAACTAATAACTTATGTCAAGGCCATCACTACTAAACCTATGGCATTCAAAGAAAAATATATATTTTGAGGAAATTTACACCAGTAAATTTGAAATTTTAGATGACAAATTCCTAGAAAAATACTATTTAGCAAAATGAATACAAAAATAAATTAAAAAGCTGAATACCACTCCTTTCAGAAAAAATTGAATCAATAATTGAAATACTTGCCTCAAGAAAAATTCCAGGTAGTTTTGCCAGAAAATTTCACAAAGCTTTAAGGAAAATTTAAAATCTCATGCAAAATATTCCAGAGAATAAATAAAGTGGCAATAATTCTTAATTTGTTTTATGAGGTCAGCATAACCTTGATATCATAATCTGAAACAACATTAAGATAATAGACAATTACAGTGTAATTATGTCACACATTAATATAGATAAAATTATTAAATAAAAATTCAAAAATACAATTACCAATTTGGAGCTACTCCAAGAATGCAAGGCTAGTTTGGCATCTGAAATATAAAATTACTGTTATTTACTGCATTAGCGGAATAAATTTTTTAAACGATAGGAGTATTTTGATAGATGGAAAACTTGAATCTTATAAAGATCAACATCTCTCATAACATTTTTAAAAATATCAGCATTATGTGAATAGAAAGAAATTTATTTTCTCCATTAGAGAGTGTATGTCAGAACTCACATCAAAAGAGCACATTTAATGGTAAAGTATTCCAAGTTGTCCTTTTGAGACTGGAAACAGCAACAATAATAAAAAATATGCTTTCTATGGATACTAGCCAATGAAATGAACAAGACAATTAAATCAAAGGCCTAAGTATTGGATAAGAGTAAACAAAACTGTTATTATTACAGATGACACGTTTTTATGTATAAAATTCAGGAGAATCAACAAATACATTTTGATAAATAAGTACAATATGTAAATAAATGAATTTGGCAAAGTTTGATACATAGCAACAAATAAAAACTCTTTTCTTTTCTATCTGCCAACAAAATTTATAAAATTATCAAGTGGGCTGTGTCTATCATATATAAAGAACTTCTCTATAAATCAATAAAAAGAAAAAAAAAGATAGAAAAATGGACAAAAGACCTAGGAAACACTTCATAAAAGATGTATCCAAATGAGTAATGAAGCTCAACATCATCACTTACAACAGAAACAAAGTTAAAACCACAAGGTGATACAATTAAATACACATCAGACCGCCTAAAATTTTTAAAAAGTAAAAAACCCCTGCTATATGAAACATTCATACACTGCTGTCAGGAGTGTAAATTGGTCACAGCCACTTTGGAGAACAGTATAGCATTTTTTTTTAGTGTTGAAGATATGCGTATTCAAATATGTACCAAGAGACACATAGATACAGGAAAGTTCATAAATGCATCATTTTTAATAGATCTAAACCAAAAGTAAATCAAATGTTCATCAATAATAGAATGGGTAAATAACTTAATGATCATGAAATAGTGAAATATACAATGAGAAGATTAATGAACTACAGCTACCCATAAAACCTTGATGAATATACCAAACGTAATGTGGATAAATAAAGCCAGACACAAAAGAATAAAGTTTACACAAAGTTCAAAAACAGGCAAAGCTCAACTATCATGTTTAGGGATGAATATGTAGGTATTAATGTAGATTAAAGAAAATTTTACTTTAAAATCACAAGAGTAGTGATCTTTGGGGGAAAGAATGGTGCTATGATTGGGAAGGCATTTGTTGGAGACAAGCAAGGTTTTGGGGAGCATGATAAAATTTGAAGTGCTTGCTGATTATACATGCATGTTTTTATAATCACTCATTGAGCTCTTGTGTATTGTGTCATTGATACTCTCTTGTGTGTGTATATTTTATAACCACAATAATTAAAGCATATAAGGATAAACAGTTGAAACTGTCAAGCGCCTTGTGGTTTTAACTGCACGTCAGGTTGCCTAAAGATCACAGAGCAGATCCCTACAGCCCTCTCCTCCACCCACGTTTTTCTGGAGAAAAAGAAATTTCTTCCTCTTTGATCTCCCAGAAACCTGATAGCATCTAGCCTCTCCCTTGCTTTTCTTCCTGAAATTTGACTTAGTTATCTAATGTTCTGTGAACATGGACTGCCACTTAAAAATTCCTCTTTTCTTGTCAAAATATGGGGGCTGGTATGTTATACCTTGTTTAAACTGCTCATGCTTCTACAATGTAATTGAGCCACCCCCTACTGATTGAAAAGGACCAAACGGACTTGAACTTCCAATTGTCAGAGATTATGCCTTAAGGCAAAAAGATGTCCAACACACTTTCTAAAACACAGAAGACCATACTTTCCATGTCACATGTAGGCTATGACTCTTTGTATTTGCCATTGGACCAACTTAATATACACTTTTTCTCATGTATTTCTATACACTGGAATTTGGAGAAACCCAAGCTCAGAGGATAATCACTCAGTACTATACCTCTGACCCATTGTCATGCAGACTCTGAAATAAGCTACAGAGACACCTGTGGGAGGTGGGAGGAGGGTTATATATCTGATGCCTCTTACAACATTCACAGGTTCACTGTGTAATGACGTGACTGGTTCTACAGGCCTTGGAATCTTAAAACTTTGAGAAAGATATAAAAACACATATCCTATGGGTTAATGTATGTATCAAATAGCCATACCAACCATCATAGAAAGATCATAGGATTCAGAATATATGGGTTCAAATTCTGGCCCTGCCTCCTTCTGGTATGTAATCCAGGATCATTTTCTCTGGGGACCTTAATTCCTTGTTTCTACATTGATGGTGGCCACTATACAAAATAATTCAAATTTAAGTGTCTAGCTGTTTCTTGGGATATGGAGTCTATTGTAGGTGCTCAATAAGTCCTGACTGAGTGTTCACAGTAAGGTCAAAAACAATACATGCAATACATTGGGAAAATATCTTAAAGGAAAGAAACAATATTTTAAAACATATCTCAAGAGGTGATTGATGCCTAATTTGATGATTGTATTTTCCTTTTTCAAAATGCAAAAGAGGAAGATTAGAAATGGAATGCATGCCACTGTAGCCTGGAGACCATTCCTCTTAAGTCCCTTTAAGAATTCTCTCCCTGCCCAGTGTACCAGAGGGTTCTGGAGACAGCTCTCTCCTCTTCCAATGATGCAATGCTCTCTGCTCACTCTTACAGACCCTCCTTCCTTGAGTCACCATCTGCATATTGGTCCCATCCAAATCCACATCTTCAGCACATTTGCCTCTCCTGAGCTCCAAATTCCACATGTCATAAAACAGACTCTTCCTATATTCAGTCTGTAGTTCTTTCTCTTTGAAAAGAATATTTTAATGGCTTTGAGAATACTTAAATGCTGATTTTGATAGCACACTTCAACCTATGCTATATATATCCCAGAAGCCAGTCAACCAGAGGTCACCTGGAAGGCTCCTTGGCTTCCCCTGGTGCTTTGAGGAATTGAGTTCACCTAGAGTTATGATTGGTTCTAAGCCTCAGGCAGTAAATGTGTAGCTGTCTACATAGACATCTATTTTAGTTCTTCAGTTATTGCCATAACAGAGTCTTCTGTACTTGCAGTGGGACTGTTGCTAGTATAATAATCCTGTCATACACAAGTTTTAATTCAATTTAGAAAGTCAGTTTTCTATCAGAGAGAAGGATATCACTGAGTTCCATGGAAAATGTAATTAAATATGAGGCATTCTAACCTCATAAAGACTTAATTCACTTGACTTAGATTTGTACTCCAGTCCCTCCAAATAATTTCTATCCAAATAATTGGTGTTTCCCTGGAAAATAGTGATGGAAAAACTGTTCATCACTTTTGCCCCAGTCACTCATTTATTTCAAAATATTTATGGAGCTCCAGGCACTAGGCTAGTCACCGAGAATCTCTAAATATATGAAAAACTCAAGTGACTACAAGAATTCAATCTAGTGTTGTGAATTGGGGCAGTGAGTTGGGGGGGGGGATATTTTGCACATTAAAAGAAACTGCGTGATTTATAATAAAGATATTTTTCTCCCTTATCCAAGTCTTTTGTAAAACTATTCTACATGTTTCCATTTTTCCCTCACTCTTCACATCGCTGCAAATTGTCTTTGACCTCCACACTTCCCTGAAAATGCTCCAGCCAAGTCCACCAATAACTTATTTACTTCTAAAAATTATATGGATGCTTATTGGTTTTCAATTTTATATTATTTCCTTGAAATGTACTACCCCTGACCTCGTCTCCTTCATAAACAATTCTTTTTCCTTGGTTTCCTTGGTGGTAATTAATTCCCCCTGGTTTTCCTCTCTGGCTAGTTCTTCTTAGTTCCCAGCCAAATCACAATTGTTATATTTCTTCAGTGTACAAACCTCAGCTCTCTTCTCTTTTCATGCTGTACACACTTCCTAAGTAGTTTCATCTATCAGTTACCAGCTCTTTGGTGGTTGCTTCCCAGTACCCATCTGCAGTCTAGATGTCTTCCTGAAGGCAAACCCACCATACAAGATAGATATCTCTTAGATACCTCAAATTAATGTTTCACAGGCAACCTAAACTCAACACCAAACCACACTCGGTACTTTCTCCCCTGAAGTGGTTCTTTCTACTGAGTTCCCTACCTCAACCAAAGTTATCACTGCCTCCCAAGTTCTCAGGACAGAAACCTGTGTATCATCCTTGTGTTTACATCTATCTGGCTCCTGCACCCAGATAGTCATCTGTTGATTTTATCTTCTAATAATTGACAACTTTCTCTACTTTTCTCTATTCCCGTAATGATTTGCTGCATTCAAATCTCCATTATCATCACTGTAAGTCCCAGCCTCCATTGCCCTTAATAAAATGTAAATTCTTAACTTAATCTTTTATAAACTGAACTCTGCTTATTTATCCAGTCTATTTTTAATCAATTATCAATATTGGATTTTGTGCATTAACAATTTGTTCTATTAGCAGTTCTCCCCGAAATCTGTTCCTTACCTTCTGAAAAGAGAAATTGTGAACTCTTTCCTTAAACTAAGGAGGCTTTTTCTGCCTTATCCCTTTTCCTACTCACTGGGACCAAACTCTCCTTGTGAACTCTGGAAGGGTCATGCCCTTAACAAGGAAGATGCCCTTCATACATGCTCTGATCATATATTGAGTTTACCACTTATGGGTAGTTTATTGTAACTGCCCATTACTTTTCTCCCTGGAGTACATAAACTCTGCCTTGGTCTTGATTGTATTTCAAGCTCTAACACAGGCTTAGAACATTTTTTTTTTTTAAACATCTTTATTGGAGAATAATTGCTTTACAATGTTGTGTTAGTTTCTGCTATATAACAAAGTGGATCAGCTATGTATACATACATCCCCATATCCCCTCCCTCTTGCATCTCCCTCCCACCCTCCCTATCTCACCCCTCTAGGTCATCAAAGAAGCACCGAGCTGAGCTCCCTGTGTTGTGCAGCTGCTTCCCATTAGCTATCTATTTTACATTTGGTAGTGTATATATGTCAATGCTATTCTCTCACTTCATCCCAGCTTACCCTTCCCCCTCCTCGTGTCCTCAAGTCCATTCTCTATGTCTGCATCTTTATTCCTGTCCTACCCCTAGGTTCATCAGAACCTTTTTTTTTTTAGATTCGTATATATGTGTTAGCATACGGTATTTGTTTTTCTCTTGTGACTTATTTCACTCTGTATGACAGACTCAAGGTCCATCCACCTCACTACAAATAACTCAATTTTGTTTCTTTTAATGGCTGAGTAATATTCCATTGTATATATGTGCCACATATTTATCCATTCATCTGTCGATAGACACTTAGGTTGCTTCCATGTCCTGGCTATTGTAAATAGAGCTGCAATGAACATTGAGGTACATGCCTCTTTTTGAATTATGGTTTTCTCAGGGTACATGCCCAGTGGTGGGATTGCTGGGTCATATGGTAGTTCTATTTTTAGTTTTTTAAGGAATCTCCATACTGTTCTCCATAGTGGCTCTATCAATTTACATTCCCACCAACAGTGCAAGAGGGTTCCCTTTTCTTCACACCCTCTCCAGCATTTATTGTTTGTAGATTTTTTGATGATGGTCATTCTGACCCGTGTAAGGTGATACCTCATTGTAGTTTTGATTTGCATTTCTCTAATGATTAGTGATGTTGAGCATCCTTTCATATATTTGTTGTCAATCTGTATATCTTCTTCGGAGAAATGTTTATTTAGGTCTTCTTCCCATTTTTGGATTGGGTTGTTTTTTTTTTTGTATATGTGCTGAATAGTGAATGAATCAAAGTGTGTCCAAAATACCACTGGGAGCCCAGAGGATGGAGTAGTTTATTCAGCTTTGGGAATGACTATATGTCATAATATGTCATTTGTCATAAGAAATGACATTAGAACTGGGCCTTGAAAGGATGTGAAGAAAGATACAAATTGTTTGTCTATCATAGAACAAGAAACCTCAGTTATGTTTATTCTCATAATGGAATAAAGTAAAATGCAGCTGATCTGGTCATTCCTGCCATCCTTCTATTTCCAATGATATTCTTTCCTGAGATGATATTCAAATTAGATATTAGCACTAGCCACCATATAAAACACATTGATTCTCACTATGGAAGAAAGCGACCTAATTGTGAAGGGTGTCCACTCTCCAGACCAATACTTTGGTAGTTGATGAAGTCAGCTGCAAATAAGACATTAAATTAGTATTACTTCAGCTCATACATTTAATCAAGCAGAGGTCGGAGAACAAAGAGGGGCTGGGGTGACCGTGAAGCTCAGGACAGAGGATTATTGTACCATAGCTTCTCAATCACGTGGATGTTTCTCCTTCAGTTCTTGTGTCATAAAACTGGTGGGCCTGGGGCTGCCTTTGGATTACAGTCCCTTGAAGTGATAAACATGCTGTTTCCCTGAGATTTGCCCCAGGAGATAAACATTTCCGATGGATTTTTCTGACAAAGCCAAGAAAGCTAATAATTGCCATGTCAGGCAAAGAAAAAAAGTGAAAACTAATTCAGTGTGATCCCTTATGAAAGAGGGAAAAAGAGCAAAAGATGATTCACAACTGGAAGCATGAATTGTCAGAGCTCTTTGAGGATTTTTTGAATAAGCACTTCCGCCAGGTTATAAATAATGACAACAGACAGTAATTTGCATGGATTAAGGTTGTTAACATTGATCAATTTCTGCATTTTAAAATACTCCCAAATTCTTGATTAGGAGTGTCTCTTTGTAGTGAAGGATTGATAGTGGGAGTAAAAGAATCTGATGAATTTAAAACTCAGATGAGAGAAAGCAAAGCCGTGCAGATTTAAACTGAGATACCATTAGTAGTTCCCATAAATCAAATCATGTTTATAGTAAGGATACAGCTGAATTACCATCTGGACTTTTTAACCTCGACATTTATTTCCGAATCATTCCCTAATATTGGAAGTAAACTTAACCCTTCCTTTCATCTCTAGGGTTTGCCTTGATGCCAGTTTTCTTTGAGAAATGATCTGATTTTTGATGGGGACAGAATGTCATGTGTGGCATAAGGTTGGAAGAACCAGAGAAAATCTTGCATAACATTAAGCTGTAAAAGAAAGAAAACATTCTTAGCTTTGAAACCACATCAGCTGAGAAGAATTTAATGTCAGTGGGTAGGGGAAGTGGGAAATTTGTATTCCAACTGCTTAAGTTTGGGACATAAGTTTGGGGCATTTTTATGTATGTAATTAAATCGATTTCAAAACACTTCTATGTAGCTATAGACAAGGTTGACAACAAATATAGAAAGAAATCCACACGGATTTTCTAAAGCTCTAATTGAATGACTAAATAATTTTAATCAGGTCACTTATGCCTAGAATCCTTTTGGGTTCTTATTTTTCTTTTTAGTTTTCTACTGGCAGTGCTTATAGTGATAGAAAGAGAAAGCCCAAATTCCTATCCAAAGTCCTATTTTCTTTTAAATTCTAGATTTTTAGACTTTGCAAGACAACACTAATCAGCTGCTTCAGTAATCAAGTGTCCTGAGCATGAATCAGGTAGCTCAAATTAAAAAAAAAAAAAAAAAAACAGAAGAGACTTGGGGTCGATATGGGGGCATGGATGGTGGGAAGGTAGGGACTGAACAGAAGGTGGGATGCTTACCCTTTATCTAAAGAGACATGAGGTATGTCAATCTTGTTTGAAACAAATTTGAAACCAAATTATGGGGAAGCATCTCATTGCTTATTGAGATAGTCATAATTATACTTAGTAATAAATACGTATTGCTTTAAGGACAAAGACTTTTTTATGACTGAGGGGAAGTTTGTAGAATACAAGGTCATAGAATGTAAAGGCAGGAGAATACAGACTTAGGAAACAGAAAAATCTAAGTTCAAATTTCAGCTGTCACTTACTGGTAGAACAAAGTTGGGCAAGTTCTTAAGTTCTCTTGAGTCAAAATTTTTGTTATGCAGAAAATGATGATCACAATATCTACTTGGCAGTTTTAATATAAAGCCTAAATGAAAAACAATGTAGGTAATTACTTGATACATGGTATGTGTTAGTTATCATTGTCTATGTAAATACGACATTTTTTGAAATGTGTTTTTTACTGCATCGTAGGAAAATGGCCAGATGGATTTTTACCAAAATTAAAAGGTGTGTGTCTTAAAATACACCCCATGTAGCATGTGTAAAATTCACATCTGAGGGGCTTAAATGACCCCCAGAAAAATGAAGAAACGATGGATCAGAAACCTATAGTTTCATGTGTGAGCCTCAAACTGTAAGTCAGAATGGCCTGTGGTCCAAAGAGAAGGTTCCAACATAGCATTCAAGTGACTGTCCACTCAGTATGTACTGTGTTCCAGGGTAGTTAGCAGTTTTACTGATGGTTAATAATTTTCCTTATCAACCCCAGGGGATAGTGGATAGGTAGTGATTTAACACAACCAAGTACAGAACTTTTCCATTTACTTTACTATACAACTGGGAAGATTATTAAGGAGAAAAATGATTTTTTTCTCTAGCATATTAACCGCAGAATTTTCCCACTGTGGATTTACAACATCTTACTTTCTAACCCCTTCACAAAAAAATTTTGAGTTACTGAAATGCTGGCACTTAAGGTGCCAGGGTGGAAATCAGAACATTTTGCCTACCGAGAAGGGGTTCCTTCCAAGGCATTTGGTCTGAATATTGTTTGTGCAAAATGACTGGCCCATCTGTAATTGACTGGTTGGAAACAATCTGAAATTAATGTAGAACCGTGAGTCTAATTCCTGTCTAAGTGGAGCCAAATCTTAGGAGCAAAGAAAGATAATCATTTCAGACCTGGGATCTTTGAAATTTAGGCTATCCTCTTCTATCATGATTCAGCTCTGATCTCATGGTTAACATCTTTCTCAGAAGTTCAGCATTTCTAGTGCCAGGAGAAACAAAATGTGTACTCTTTAGAAAAATACATTCTCTTCCTGTATATAGCTCTCTCTCTATGTCTCTCTCTCTCACCTTCAAATTTTAAATGACTGTAGTGTAAGGAATAGGACATGCTTTTTCTGATTTTATATGTAAACTGGCTCACTTGTCACTACCAGCTGTATTCTGTCAGTGCCATTTATAATAAGTATGAAAACTTAAATAACAAGAAATTTGGTCAAAAATAGAAATGCCTTATTAAAGATATTTAATTGAGGCAAATTCTGCTTAATCTACTCCATTTCATTTTTAAGTTGCTGTTTCCTTTCCTTTTCCTCATAAATGAGAAAAATTTGGCTCAGAAACTTGGCTCATGAGATTGTGAAGAGAGTTTATCCTACGTGGAACTCGACACACGCTGATCAGGGAATTTCTTTCGTCTGAGGACTTTCTTTAGGAAAGAGGAATTAGTTTCTTAACTGCTTTCAAAGTTGCCTTGATAAGTTTCTTTGTGTCATTATATCTTTCATTTTGAGTTGAAGGTTTTTCACCCAGCCCTTATTATAGATGACCTAACATTTCGTTCTGGGGCTTATGCCAGAATCCTTTTCCTTTAGTTCCTGGCAAGGTTGCTGCCATTTCCTATCTCTCTCCTTCCTGAATTTACCTAAACTGAAGTTCCAGGCTTTTGTTGAAATGCTTTTCTCCCTTCCGCTCTTGTGTGTCCTGTGTCACATTATCTGCAAAGGTTGCAACCAACTTCCCTTCACTGTGGACACAGGAAGGGGAAATGAAGAGGAGAGAAGTTACTGATCTGTTTCTAGAGGTCAAGTGTGTGGGGAGGGTGAATGTACATTTTTCAATAGCTTTCACTGCAGTGTGTGCTTTCCTTTGTTAACGAACCTTTGCTATTGTGTTGAGAAGCCTTTTAATAACTGCCAGCAGAATTGACTAAATGGCAATACCAAGATGAAAAGGACCTGGTAAAAAATTATATGTGCACAGATGCCTGGACATATACATAGCAAATACCTGCCTGTTTCTGGAGGGTGTAATGTGCCTGTGACTTTTCTCAACCATCAGAGACAGTATCAACTTTATTGTATTCAATCCTCACAGTATCTCATTAAAATGAGTACTATTTTCATCATTTTACGAGTGAGAAAACTGAACAGTGAGACTTAAGGAGGAGTGGTCAGTTGCCAAAGATCACACAGCAAGAGGCAGAGCAACCATTCAAAATGTATGTCCATCCCTGCCCTTTCCAATCTCTCATGCTGCTGTAATGTACAAGCACACACACTGCTGACATGGAAATCAAACTTTCAATCTAGGACAACTTTTCTCCATCAAAAGGCAGTGAGATTTTTTTTTTTTTGCATTTAAATTATTCTCTTTTGGTGACAGGCTAATTAATGTTAGCATATTTCCATTCTTACATCCCGGAGATATTTGGACAATGGCTCTCAAGGTGCCTGCAGATCTTTCAGTTGCAACCTGTGTCTTTTCCAGACCTTAATTTCGGTAATTAGTCTCCTCTGCTCCACCATCTCTGCAGGGCTGATGGTAGCCCTGTGACACTTCCTTCCGGTTTATGGTGATTACAAATGGGGCCTCAGAGTCACATAAGAGGGGGCACCCCTGCTCCAAATGGGTCTCAGATTCAGGAGTGCAATGCCTGGCATGGTTAGGGGACAAAGGACATTTAACACAGCAGCCTAGCAAGCTTGAGCTTTTCAAGACAATTAAGAGAATGCTTTGGAAAGTGCAAAAGTAGATTAATGAATACACAAATGTCTTTGATTTATTATTATCACTCTTAAGTGTCAGAATTAATGGAATAACACATCAAAGGTAGTGTCCTTATCAAGGAGGGAGGGCTCCATAAACAGGAGTAGTGGAGAGAAAGGAATTAGACATGGTGAAGAGGTGTCATAACCAACCCAGTGCCTGATCCAGGTCTGTAGAAGCAATCCTTCAGTCTGAGCATTCCCTGTGGTCAAGCCCAAGCATTGGGACCAGAGTTAAAGGAAAAGAGAAAGAAAGAAAGAAAGAAAGAAAGAAAGAAAGAAAGAAAGAAAGAAAGAAAGAAAGAAAGAAAGAAAGAAAGAAAGAAAGAAAGAAAGAAAGAAAGAAGGAAGAAAGAAAGAGAAAGGAAGGAAGGAAGAGAAGAAAGAAAGGAAGGAAGGAAGGAAGAAAGGGAGAGAGAAGGAGGGAGGGAGGGAGGAAGGAAGGAAGTAAAGAGAGTATTGGTGAGATAAATAGAGAAGCCAGTAAGGACACAGACAAGTAATCTTCTGTATTTACTGTAAAGGTAGAAAGCTGTTTTCTCTGTTGTCCAATTCAAGGGCACATAGTGAAAGTATTTTATAGAGGAAAATGAAACAGCTAGAGGTTAAGTGGGTAGCTGGGAGGGGCACCCAGGCTTTCTGGCTTCTGGTCCAGTCCAGCTGTTCTTCCTCTTCATCCTGGGCCACACCCCAGACTGTAGAATGAGGCATCCAAATAAAGCAAAACCAAACAAAACAGGCAAACCTTTCTGCAGCCTTAATCAAAGCAACTCAAGGGGGCATTCCAGAGACATTAACCAGATCATGGCATAAGGGTCATATTTTCAAGTCAAGGAGTATCACAAAACACATATTGATCTAATTTGGGTTGTTATAAGAAGTGGAAGAGTAAAAAATTTAAAGGGTGTGTATACCTGAAACATTTAAGAATGCATTGCTCTCCAAAGCTAAATTGTTAGGGTAGCTGAGAGCTTACACTTATCAATATCATTTTTATCTTCTATTCTTAACTTCTTTTTTATGTTACATCCTTAACTTTCTCATTGGATGAAGGAAACAGAAAACAAAGGCAAAGATTTTCCTCTTACATTAGAGTCAACATATACCCACTTTAGAAAATAAACAAACATATCAGGAATAAAAAGAAAAACTTGCTATGAATGTCGACATACCCATACTTTGGAGTGTTTGAGTGGTGGGGTGGTAAACAACAGTCACTGTCAGCTGCATCTGAACAGACCTAACTATCCAATTAGTTGGTCTAATCCCAACTCTGCCCCTTCATATCAGTGGATCTCTGGGAGAATTATTCCCTTCATGTGTCATTATCTCCATTACAAAATGGAGTTATTAAGAGTACCTATATCGTAGAATTGCCTGAGAGGAGCAAAAGCTGTGTGTTAAGTGTCTGGCATGGCAGCACTTAGCAGGGTTTATTAAGCACAAACTATTTTTCCCAGACAGTGGGCTCATCTTCATACACAGATTATCAAGTCATCTGAGGAGGAACTCAATTTTGATCCTCCAACCCAGAATAAGAAGAAAATAAGTATTGGCTATAATTATTGCCAATATTTTTCCCAGGGATAGTTCCCAAAGTCGAGGTCACAAAATATATATAATTTTTCACATTTAAGTGTAGTGTTGTAGCATAAATCCTACTGTTTATAAACACTCAAATATTTTTGGTATCTGCAAAATACTCCAATATAATACATTAAATAGTTTACTTAAGTAATCCTCAACTATTGTAATTTTACATTTTTAAAATTATATTAAAACTGAAGAGAGCATTTTTTATTTATCAGCTTTTTAAGGCATTTTAGATATTCGCTCACTTAGAATAAAATTAGTGGATCAACACTTAGGTACACTTTTAAGGTGTAGGTTGCATATTTATGAATTACTTTACACATTGTGGACTTGATAATTTTACTTTCTTGATATGGAAATAGACTGAATAGAAATTTAGAACTCTGCCTCCAGCTTAAATAGTATGCTCTTATATCATTAAACAGTTCAAACCAAATAACCCCCAATTTACCATAGGTAAGTCAGTCAATGCTGAGAACTTAGAGTGCATTTTATCATAACAGTGGGCTTTGCATATGCATAACAGTTAAGTCCAAAAAAGCTCACTTAGCACATAACATTTTATAACAGAAGCATTTGCCAATTGTTCTCAAAAACTAGATATTGGGGAAAAAAAATTATGGAGAAGTGGATTCAAAATTTTAAATGGGACAAAATCTCTGCTTCCTCAAGCTCACCTGTCCACCAGACAGCAGCAGCCAAGTTTCCCACGCCCTGATAGTAGGTGTATCTAATGGACTCATTAGCGTGGGGTTTCCAGAAGGCAGGGTGAAGGCTGGTAATGAAGACTGGAGAATCAGGTTATAATAGGTCTTTGCTGTGAAGCTGTGTGTTACACATTAAGAAACCCGGGAGGCATCTCCCACACTTCCCTCTGCCTCGTTCCACACATCTGCTTAACCTGGTTTTGGTTTCTACTTTCAATGTATCCCTCAAATCTTTTACCAACACCACATTCCACTTCTGCATTTTAGCTCAGACCACCATTATCCTGACATCATTTAAAAGGCCAACAAATGTAGCCAAAGGACAGTGAGCTATAAGAATTCAACCGAGGGTAAGATTGAGACTTCCTGTGAGGAAAGTAAAATCTATTATGAAAGACATCATTTAAAGTCCTTGTTAGCTATAGTAACATTCCTTAAAATCATGTGTTTTGTGTTCTTCAGCAGATTAGGGTGATTTAGGTCAGTTGGAACAAGGACAGTCCCCAGAGAACGTCTTTTGTTGGTCCCCTTACTTATAGTTAGATTTTCCTTTTGAAAAAATCTGTTTCATTAAATATTTATACATTACTTTTAATGTTTGTGTAATGTTTGATTCAAATGATTGTATCATGATTTACTATAAGTTCACCCATATTTGAAACCTTAGTTTTGTTTTTTGTTTTCCTAATTTTGACCTGTTATAAACAACACTATGGTGGATATATTTCTAGGTATAACATGATGAATCTTCATGATTATTTCCTTAGGAAAAATTCTTGGAGAGAGAAATGATGAGAAATGATTAGTGCAAGATACCTTCCAAAAATATCATAACAAGGTTCATTGCTACAAATGAATAGCTTATGATCATACATATGTGTAATACATATGTACATGTACACATATAAACACATCAACATATAAGCCAATGAGTAGCATATGTATGTTCACACAAGCACATTTTTAATTTAATTTTTTAGTACTAAGGAAATTGAATTTTTATAGCTCTCAAATATTGCACTAAGAAAAAGAAAAAAAAATCCTGGTTATTATAACAATAAATATTCCAGGTGAAATTAGGATATTTTATCAAGTCCCTAATCTCAAATCATTCTGGAGTATTAATTGGAATTGTACTATCTTTATGAATTAACTTGTGGACAATTGGCATTTATATAACATATGGTCTCTATATTAGAGCATTCCGTGTTTCATCATTTATTAAAATATTTTTAAGTGTCATTCAGGAAAAGCATTTGTAATTTTATTTAAGTGGATCTTAAGAAGGCTTATTGATACAAGTATTCCTAGACATTTACACTTTTGATTTTATAGTAAATAGTAGATTTCTAAAATATTACAGTCCAACAGGTATTGTTGCTCAATAGGTAAATATTTATTTTCTTATCTTGCCTTTATAACGGACCATTTTACAGAATTCTCTCATTAGGTTCAGTAGTTTTTCTTTTCCAGTTATTTCTCTTGGATTTTCCAGCTAGATAATTATTATAAATGGTAATAACTGCTTTCTTATTCCATGTGTATATTTATTTTTTCTTGTCATGTTGCATTTGTTAGTATTTTAAGAACAATAATACAAATAACAGTAACAGTTGGAATTTATTTTCCTGATTTTAATGGGAATGTCTGTAGTGCTTTACAGTTGGGTATAATATGGGCTACTTATTTTATTTTAGCAAAATATTATCATACTACAGAAATATCATTTGATCAACATAATTTTTGAAAGTTTTATGCAAAACATATGTTGAACTCTATCAAATGCCTTTTGGCAGATTTTGAAACAAATAGATGGTGTTTCCTTTTTGATATATTGATGATATAGCATATTAATTGATTTCTTTACATTGAATGCTTCTCATATTTACACAATAAACCCTAATTTATCATGGAATATCATGGAATATTATCATGGAATCTTATAACTAATATACTGCAATACTAGTATTCTTTAACTATATAACATTGATTTCCATTTAGTGTGAGAGTAATTTGTTTTGGTACTGGGAATTGTCACCTCATGATAATAACTATAAAGCTTTCTATATATTTCTAATCTTTGGAAAGTAACATAATAAGTATCTATTTCTCAAGTTGTGAAAGACTTATATGTAATACTATCTAGGCTTTATACCGTTGTTGGACATACAGTAGACATTAAATGCTGTATTTTGACAAACTTTATAAAGTTTCTTCCTAAGTTTTTAGTCAAAATGTTTTCTGTCTATTCTCAAGTAAATTTGTGTATTTTAGTTTCCTTGTAGAAAAATCATTTGTTTTACCAAAATGTTCAAATTTGTCACCACTGAGTTGAAATAATATTTTCTTATAAAATGGTGTATTGATTCCTTTCATAGATACAACATTTTAAAAAAATATTTATGTGGGTTTTCTGTCTTCCTTCTCAATAATAGAGATCTGTTCAAGAAACTGTTCTCAGATTTTATTGACCTTTTGAAAGAACCATTTCAGATCAATCCATTTTTACTGCTCTTCTAATTCATTAATGTATACTTTCATCTTTATTATCTCTTTCTTTAGATTTTATTATTCTTTTTCTTGATTCAGTTTAATCTATGATTTATTTATCATTTAAAACATTTTTTTGTTTAATAAAAGCAAATAACTTGGATTTTTCCCTACCTGTTCAATATGTCCCTCTTACCTACAAACATTTCCTCTAGGCCTGGAGGTTAATATTTTATTTAGACCACCACCCACTGCATTTTTGACCTTTACAGTGAACTGGCTTGACATCACTTCACCCTCTCTACAGTCTGACTTCCTTTACTACATGTAGGGAGAAGGTGAGTTTGAGGGAGATGGCTGTAGGATTATTATAATCACTTTGAACACATAGAGTGTTGGTCAGAATCTCTTTTTCCTCCAGTTGTTAAATGTCTTTGGCTTTTAAGCATAAGTAGTAAATACCAGAAATAAAGAACCCAGGTTCTGGTACTATGAAGAAGAGCTTATTTCACCACTTTCTATTCCTTTGACTGGACTCTATCCTAGACTGGTTATTCACATTCACAACCACAGCCTTCTTTCTCCCTTTCCAAGAATTAAACCATAAATACAGTTTAATGCTACTAGCTTCTTAAAATATTTTGAATTATCCAGATCTTCAGGGGACAAATTACAAGTCCTTTTATCCCCTCTCTTATCATATAACATTTTTTTAACCCCTGTAACTACTATAATCAGGCCTGGCCTGGTGGACTTGGTAAGATGGCCATTCTCAGAAGTCAGTTGTAAGATAAATCTCAAAACAGAAATGTGAATCCAGAGTAATTTATATACTGAACATGAAAGATAGCAGGTATGACTGAGAAGAAAAATAAATAAATAAATAAAGCCCCATCAGCCATGGAGCAGAACATAGAACATTCCAAACAACCTTTAAATTTATTTTATATTTAAATTAAATGTTATATTTATATTGGGTAATTTTCTTCTCTGCATTAAATGCTGTTTAGTTACTTATGAATGAAAGGGGAAAAGCATGTTAACAAAAGAATTATTGGACTGGAAACTATATCTCATCCTAAATTTATTTTTTCCTCATTTGTTGATGACAAGGTTTATACTGTATTTTATTATTTGAAGGATTAATTTTATAGAAAGACTGAGAAAAAAAGGTTATTCAGGAAAATGGAAGTACTCAGAAAAACTACAAATGGTGGTAAGAAGAAATAAGAGTTGGTAAAATGAGTGCAGTTTAGGTGAAAAGAGAGTGGGGGAAGAAGCTACATCTTAGTGACTTGTGTCAAAACCTAGGTAACTTTTGACCCTTTTTCAGATCACAAAGCCCCTGTCTGAGAAGGTGTGGAACCTGCCACACAGGTAAAGTTCTCCTGGACTTAATTTTTTTTTCCATCTTATGACAAATTCCTATAGCAAATACCAACTTACACCATAATTTCCACATTATTGTTCAGTTTGGGACCTTGGAAGCTTGAACTTTCTTAGTGTTTGAAATGGTAAGGATTAATGATATCTACCTTAAAGCATTCAGGTGACTATAAACATGGAGGCTTCACCCCTAACTCAAACAGATTTGTAGCTCCTAAAAATACATTTGATCAGTTCTGAGTCCCTCATAACACCTATCGTGGTCTCTCCTTTATGCCTTATCAAAAATCACCTATTGCCTAGGAGAATAGATATGGAAAAGACCCTCACCCTCATTAAGCTTTCTTATTCATTTCTCTGTTGTCTGTATCTACTCCACTAGAATAATTTTCCTAAGAGAGCCGATTCAGTTTCTCATCCCCAGCTTATCCTCAGTGCCTGAATCAATGTCTGTCACATAGTAAGGAATCAACAAATATGTGTTAAACAAATATGAATGGAGTCATGGGCTACAGTACAATATTTTTTGTACAAACAGGCTGATTGCCAGGAAGGCAAAGTGTATTTGTCCTAAATAAAACACCATAGAGTTTTGAAAATGGCATTTCAATTTTTTAGTTACTCTTTAACTGTCCTATTTTTTTTGTTTGTTTGTTTTAGTTTAACACAGCCTGTATCTTCAGTGATAGGCCTGGTGAAGGCAAGGATATTTGGCTTCTATAATTACTTATTTCTCTTCCCAAGGAGCCCTGGAGTTCTGTCATCTGAACTAGTACACCAACCCACTATAGAGTAGAATGAATTTAGTTGTTTTTTCTACTTGTCATGAAGTAACCATTCCAAACTACCTTATTGGATTTACATTGAATATGGGCAAAATAGTTGATCAAATCAGTTAATTCCTATATGAGTAATTGGGAGTATTTAACCAGAAGAAGAGATGAATACAGAGGAGGCACAAATATCATCTTCAAGTACCTGAAAGTCTACCTTGTCATTTAGAAGAAAGTGTGGAGTGTGGCCTTGTTCAGTGTTGCACATATTTTATTGTCCCTTCCTATGACTCCTCCAGACAAGAAAGGGAGCAGGAATCAGATCAGTATCATCAGTAACCTGCAATCAGGTGGAACTGCCAAAGTCAACAGTTCTCCAGATATACAAAGTTTTCCAAAAGTGGAGCAATACAAGGAGAAGCTAAGTTGCTGTATGAATTTTCATCAATGTAGTAAGAATGACTTCTTCACTATGTGAGAAAAGAAATGACCCAGGTGTTCCTTTATTTGGATTCCAACTCTAAATTCCCAGGAATGTTGACTGAATGAGTACCTAAAGTATATTTTTCATTCCCCAAGAAGTTAGGTAAGTCTATGAAAAGTGTAAAACTTGCAACATGTCTTAAGGAGGTTGCAATCTGATGGAGGAATCCAGTATTAAGTGTAAGAATGCAATGCAGGAGTTAAACGAAGGGACTTCAGAGTGTAGGGTTGTTTAGTACCATAATTTCCCATAGCAATAACATTGAAGGCAGGTGAGTGGTTTCTCTGGGCTGGCAGAATGTTCTCTGTTACATTAGTCCATGTATTCCTATTTGAGGGGCTCTGAGATGGGCTTTAAAAAGTCAGGAATGTGGATCCAGGAATGTGCGTTTAACAATTGGTTGCTGTTGAACCCAATTTGTGGGCCTGATGCACAATGAAGCCAAACAAACTGAAAGGTTGGAGTTTGGAGCAACGAAAGGTTTATTGCAAGGGCCAAGCAGGGAGAATGGGAAGCTTGTGTTCAAAAGGGCCAGACTACTTTTTCAGGGAAGAGTTTTTAAAGGTAAAATTTGGGATGAGGGCTGCAGCATGTGTGACTTTCTTTTGATTGCTTGGTGGTGCAGTAACAGGGTGATGTCTCCAATATCTCAACCTTCTGCTTCCAACCAGTCTGGGGTCTGTGTTCTTTTGGTCAGCATATAGTCACTATCCTCCACCTGGGTGAAGGTCTTAGTTTCCATAGAACAACTCAAAGATATGAATAAGATTGTTATTTATATTACTTCAGGATGAACTAGTAAGCCTGTGACTCTATTGTCCTACTAATTGCTTGAATCTGCTCTTTGGAACTTGATGAAGTCCTAGAAGACCAAAGACTTTTTTTTTCTACAAATAAGAAACAGGGGACATGGAGGGGCTTTTGTAACTGGGAGGTCCCCCCAGGGTCCTGCTCAGTTTCATGGTCGCCAAAAGACCTTGGTTGCAAAGGGTCTTACAGGGATGGGTCTAAAAATCCTCAGAAAGAAATGGATGGATATTTGAGAACATTTGAGATTAGACATTCTCAGTTTTGAGTACTTTTAGAGTTTTGTAACTTTGCTCACTCCTGGGCTTAAATGGAGAGAAAGATATGTCACCAAGGTGAGCATTGAAATTTATAAGCAACCCCTTCTCAATTTATAGTTGCTTCTTGTTTAATATATAGTTTATTTCACTCCTAACATCTGTCCTGTGAGGAAGATATCATTATTTCCATCTTACAGATGAGGGAATTAAATATGAATATTCTTAGGATATAGCTCTTACCCTGATTAAAAATCCAACTAAAACAACTGGACTGTGAATGGAGTTTGGTGGTAAAATTTGAGATTGGGAAATTACACCAATATGTTAAGGTGGAGGGGTACACATGTGACACTTTAGAATTATCTATTCTCTATAGATATATTCTACTATCTATATATAAATAGATACATTCTACTATCATCTTGGAGGCAGTTGAGTAACCCCTGTGGTAGAAATCCTCTAGAATAGCTTCCAATGCCTCTTCTTCATAGTTTTCATGCTCTTGTATCATCTTTTCCCTTTAAGTCCTTTAAGTACATTTGAATCTACTAATTCTTTCCTTATGAGTAGAATACAGCGAAAGTGATGGGCTGTCACTTCTAAGTTAGATCACAACAGCACAGTGACTTTTGTGTTGTCCTCGCTGGCTCTTTCTCTCAGAGCCCTTGCTCCAAGAGTCAGTGAAGACTTGAGGTCTGTCAACAGCCATTTGAGTGAGCTTGTAAGCAGATCCTTCTTCATTGAGTCTTGTGATGACTACAGGCCAGACCTACATCTTGATAGCAACCTTGTGAGGGGCCTTGAATCAGAGGTACCCAGCCAAGACTGATCCAGACTCCTGACCATGGAATTTATGAGATAATAAATGATGACGGCTTTAAGCTGCTGCATTTTGTCATATTCATTACACAGAAATAAATAATGAATACACCAATCATATTAAAAGTGAGATGTCTTTGGGACCTAGAAAAATTTAGGAAGATTTTGGGAAGAAGAGAGGTAGTTTGAATTCTAAAGACTTGAATAATAGAAAGCCTTGGATTGGTGTAGAAAATGTTGTAAATATACAAAGACACTCAGGCTAATTGACCCTGCTGTAGCTTAGCAGGGTAAGAGATGTTGGGCAACAAACATGGAGTAAAAGTTGATGCACTGGGAAATAATAAAACTTAAAATGGCTACTTGTCTACTTAGGGCAGCTGTTCCTAAATTTGTCAACTACAAGGATGCTTTCTTCTTCTTCACTATAGGAACCATATAAAACCAACCTTGTCACACTCTCACTTAAAACCTTTTAATGATGCCCTATTGCCACGCAAAAATGTCTAATCCTCCTGTGCATCACATTAGTCCCTCCATCACAGAGCCCCCGCCTGCCTCTTCAGATGCATCTCTTACCAACCTCTCCCTCAAACTTCCTGCTCCGAGCTCTCTAAGTGCATCAAAGTCTTTAACATCTCTTGCCTTTGTAGACATGATCTTGCTTTCCTGGAAAGTTCTTTACCACCTTCTTCAAAGGTTAACTACTCATTGCCTTTTACGATTCTGTTGAAGCATCCCACCAGCCAGGAAGTCTTTCCTTTCTGTGTGACCCCTGAGGAACAGTTGTAAATGACAATTGTAGAATATACCATGTTGTAATGACATCATCTTTTCATAGGTCTTTCTTCCAGCCCTTTCTCCCCATAGGCACTGAACTGAATTGCCCCATCATTTGAAATATTTTACCATGAAACCTGTTTTTATCATTTTCCTTTTTACTTAACCAGAAGCTTATATAGCTGCCCACTAGAGCTTAAGATCAGGATGAGTTAAGATCACGATACGTTAAGATATACTGAATCTGTATCATCCATATCAAAAGCAGATTATTTCAACATTCCTGTAACTTTATAGAAATGAAGGTAGGGTTTCTGTTTGTCTCTTTAAAATATTTCAGTAGCTCAAAGACCCCCACTGGTGCTCTTGGGACCTATGGGGCTCTTTGCAGGACCCTCTGATTTCTAGTTTTCCTCCCAGAATCTGTTGACCTTCTGTAAATTAGAAAGACAAAATAAAATTAAAAAACCCATACATAGGCTTCTTTTATACATGTCTCTTGAGTGAGTTCTCAGAAGTGCTGTAGCAGTGTTTGTCAACATATCAAAGCCTCTGCGGTATGGTTTGTTGTTGTTGGTTTCAATCAAACACAATTCAAACTACTATATTCATGCACCCCTTACCTCTCATGGTTCTTCACATTTTTTATTTAGCAAAAGCTAATATAATATTACAAAAAGAAGACAGTGACCTAAATCTCCCTAAAAGAATGACAGATTTTGAAATCTAAGCAAGAATCAGAGACTGCCTGGTGCAATATCTTAGTTTTTAAAGTGGTTAATAGCAATAATCTCAGTGACCTCATGTTCCAAGCAAGTTCCAGCCCAGGGGGTTTCTCCATTATATCACCAATCCCAAACCCCAACCAACATTTGGTCTACATGAAAAATGGAAATGATGTGGGAACTGAGACAAATCAATAATTTTCTATTTGTTAGGCAAAAGCAAATTGCCTCAATTTTGCTTCAACATTCTAAATATTTGGGACCAATAATATTTCCACTTTAACAATGCAAATTTTAGCCCATTTGGAGGTCAAGCAATGTGTAGCATTTGTATGGTGGTGTGCTGGCTCACATTTTCTCTGAGATCCTGCCTTCAGTTTTACATATTCCTTTTGTGTGTGAAATCATGGAGCACACCACAGCCTGCAGTTAAGCTGGCTGACAGAACATAAATAGAATCAGTTCCTGGGAGCAAGGATTCAACGCTGGAAACATCCAGCACATTCTGCTAGTAAGCCTTGTGCTATACGTGCCTCAAGGGGATTTCCCCAGGATGTTGCTTTATAAGAGAAACATTTATAAAAACTACCCACTGTGCAAATCTGACATCAGTTAGTGGTTTCCATACAACTCGTAGGAGCATTGCACAATTCTGTGAAGAGAAAGCAGTGACGATCCCACAAAGAGACCTCCTGAGGGAAATAGGGGTCTGAGTATTCAGGAGGAAAACCCAAGTCTGTTGTATACAAAGGTACTGGGCTTCTGATTCTTCCTTTGCCTTCTTGCTCTACTTGAAAAAAGTCAGACCATGTGTCAAGATTCTAAGTATCCAAGGAATCTTATTTTTCAAGGGTTCAAGAAAAAACAAACAAACAAAAATATGTTTTTCATTCCCCAAGAGGTTAGGCAAGTCTATGAAAAGTGTAAAATTTGCAACATGTCTTAAGGAGTTTGCAATCTGATGGAGGAATCCAGTATTAAGTGTAAGAATGCAATGCAGGAGTTAAACGAAGGGACTTCAGAGTGTAGGGTTGTTTAGTACCATAATTTCCCATAGCAATAAAATTGAGGGCAGGTGAGTGTTTCTAATCAGTTTGGGCTGCTATAGCAAATTATCATAGATTGGGTGGAATGAAGCATTTATTTCTCATAGTTCCGGAGGCCGGAAGTCTGAGATCAATGTGCTGGCAAATACATTATCTGTTGAGAACCCAGTTATTCGTTTGCAGATGGCCATCTTCTTGCTCTATCTTCAGATGGTGAAGAGCAAGAGAGAGGGCTAGCTCTCTTCCTCTTCTTATAAGGACCCTAATCCCATTGACACTCCACCCTCTTGACCTAATTTCCTCCTAGATGCTCCACATCCCAATATCATCGCAGTAGGGCTCTGATTTCAACATATGAATTTTGAGGAAGCACGAACATGCAGCCTCTAACGTGTCCCCTTAGTCACCACAATCTATTCTTCCTTCCACTGTAATTGAGTTGGAGCTAGGCACATAGCAAAACTACATTCCCAGCTACCTTCTCAGCTAGAGAAAGTCAAAATCTAAGTTCTCACCAGTGGAATGTGAGCACAGGTGATGTGTGTGTGTGTCTTCAGATGTAAGCCGTATGACTGAGGGTGTGGCTTCTCCCCATTTTCTTCTCCATCTTCACCTGCTGGAACCCAGACAGGGTAGAACTATGCAGATATTAGGGAGGTCCCCAGATGACCACGTGGAGCAGAACGCCTACCAGTTGAAACGCTCACCTAGGTCTGTCATGAAGAAGAGAAATATATCACTAGATACTATATTTTGTGAAAAATCATAACCACTTTACCATTTCCTGATGAATGTAGGAGTGAGCTAACATTTATATTGTATACTTATACCAATTAGATGCTTCACTGATTTGACTGAAAACTTCTTATAACAATTCTGCAAGGTGGATGTGATTATTCTTATTTTACAGATAAAGAAAATGAGTCTAAAGAGCAGTTAACCAACTTGACCAAGGTTGCACAGAAGACAATAAAATGTCTTGGTGAGGAGTGGAATCTTGAGTCTCTTGACAAAGCCTGCCTATGTCACTCATTAGAATGTAACCATTAATCTTACAAGGCCTCATTTTCTTCTTCTGTAAAATAAGGATAGTGATAGAACCTGTCTCATAGGGTTCTTGGGAGGATTAAATGAGATAATACACCTAAGGTGCCTGGAATATAGTTAGAGCTCCGTAGGTGCTGGTATCTTTTTTCCGGTGCTAGTAAGTGGTTGTGAAAAATTCAAATGCAAATCTCTGAAGCTCCAAAACTCATAATTGTGTCACCCAAAGAGCAAGCTCTGGTATTTAGATCTTGTTCTCCTCTGTGCTGCCTGTTTCATGCCTTTGGAGTACATCTTCCCCGTCTTTCCACACCTGTGGATGCTCTGATTCTAGCTTTTAAGGCCATGGGCAGATATTATATCTGCCACTGAAACTAACAGTGGTCATAAAGAAAATTCAGTTTCTTGCCATTAGAATGATTTTCCTTCATATCCAGGGAAAATATTTCATTCATTTAATACACAATGCAGTTATATAGGTCTTCCAGTCAAAATACTCCAACATGTATATATTTTAAAAATAGTTAAGATATCATACTTTCCCTTACAGGACTTTAGAGCTAAATGTGCAGCAGTATTTTGTCTGTTCTTTTTTTGTGTGTGTGTCCTGAGGTTATTTCTCTTTCTTCCTAAGTATTGATGTACTGGCTCTGCTGGTCCCTTTCCTGCAAGCACACAAATGTGGCCATGCAAAGACCTGCATATGAAATAATTCACGTCCCAAAACATAGATGCCCTTGACTGATATCAGTCTCCAGTTTGGTCTGTAGTCCTTTACCTTCCTAACAGAATGTTTATCATCATAAGTAAAAATAAAATTACGAAGCCTTCCCATATTTCTCTAGAAGAGCCCCATACGACAGAACTTTCTGCAGTGATGGAAATCCTTTATATCTGGACTGACCAGTAGGGTAGCCAACAGCCACATATGTCTTGGGGATTGAGCCACATTGAGTACTTGAGGTGTGGCTAGTGGGACTGAGAAATTGAATTTTTAATTACTGCATATTTAATTTTAATTCATTGAAATGTAAATGGCAACATGTAGCTGGCAGCTTCTGTATTCACAACACATTTCTGAAGTCTAGATGAGCAATGTCCAACAGAAATGTAATATAAGTCACATATGTACTTTTAAATTTTCTACTAGCCACATTAAAAAGTTAAAAAAAAGATTCAGGTGAAAGTTATTTTAACAATATATTTTGTTCTTATATCACCATGTAATCTTGTAAAATAAAATAAACAAGTACTTGACATTAAACTTTTGATGATGAAGTATTTAACATTGTTTTTTCATCATGTTGAATGTATGGAAATATCTTTATATATTTTACACTCTCTGTATATCTCAATTCAAACTAGACAGATTTCAAGTGTTCACCAGCCACATGTGGCTGGTGGTTACTATATTGGATACAACAGCCCTATCCCATTAAAATGTATACTTTTTAGTGGCAGAAGTGTGCCTTTTTCATCAATAAACCCCTTGCTCACAACACCATGCTGGCCCATAACGTCTTTAATAAATATGTGTTTACTGACTCGCATCCACAGTGATCAATTCTCACTCTGGATTTACAGGTAAACCAAAGAATGCTTGCAATAATATATTAAGCTCTTCTACTAGCTCTCCTATTTAGAGTTAAATGTTTATTTTTACAACTACCTAATAAGAGCTATGAGTTTCCATGTGTATGATCAAGTGTAATGTTTTAGATCAGGGATCAGCAAACTTTTACTGTAAAGGGCAAAATAGTAAAGATTTAAAATTTTGTAAGCCATACAGGCACTGTGGGCAACCACTCACCTCTGCTGCTCTAAGGTAAATGAAGCTATAAATGATATGTAAATGAATGAGTGTGGCTGGGTTCCTATAAAACTTTATTTACAAAATCAAGTAGTGGTCAGGATTTGGCTCTGAGGGCTGTATTTTGCCAATCTCTGCTTCAGAGTAAGGTCTGTATTTTAAATTTATTTTGTACCTCACACTTCTCCTATAGTACTACATAAACTAGAGGCCCTTAATATATAAATGTTTAGTAAATATGAGAAGAAAATACTCTGCTTATGCATAAAAGCATTAACTCATATAGTAATTTATTCATTCACGAAACGTGTATTGCCTATTTAAATTGCTGCGTCCTCACTTTTGCAACATGCTAGACATGTAGTGAGTGATTAACAAATGTTTAATAACTAAAAAATAGATTAAATGGTCTGCTAAGGGCTGAAAGAAGCCAGGAAAACTTCAAAGAGGTGGTGATATTTATACTGAGTATTAAAAGTGAGTAGAAGTGTAGTGAAGAAAACTGACACGCACTCCTCAGTCAGGTGATCAAGGTCAACATAAATCATAAATCATGTCGATAAATCATGTATCATGTCAATAGTATGTACTCGTGATGAATGTAGTGCTTTTCTTCTGTGTTTTTCCTTTCAATAACTCATAACTGTTTTTTTATCATGTGAAGAACATCAGATAACTTTCAATATAGGGGCATCCTAGAAAATATCTGACCAGTACTCCTCAAAATGTCAAGGTCATCAAAAGTGAGAAAAGTCGGAAAGGCTGTCACCCTTAAGATTCGCCTAAGGAGACATGACAACCTAATGTAATGTGGTGTCATGGGTGGGATCCTGGGACAGAAAAGGAACATTATGCAAAAACTAAGGAAATAGGAATGAAGTATGAATTTTAGTTAGTAAGAACACACCAATATTGTTTCATTAATTGTGACGAATGTACCATACTAATTAATGTAAGATGTTAATAATAAGGGAATTTGGGTGTGGGATATATGGAAACAGTCTGTACTGTCTGCTTAATTTTTCTGTAAGTATAAAAGTGTTCTGAAAATATAGTCTATTTAAAAATAAATAAATAAAGAGCAGATACAGCCTCCCAGCTAGCAGGACTGGAGTACTAACTGCAAAATGCCACAAAAAAAAAAAAAAAAAAAAAATAGGGTTCACCAGAAAGAAGAAAAGGGCACATCATTGCAGGTAGCATGAGCACCATGTACAGAGACATGGTGACTTGGTGTATTCTGTGCCTTGCACTTCTTGTAACAGCCAGGGAGAGGCATGGGAGGTGTTAGGGTGGAATGGGGTAAACATGACCAAATTTATTCTTTAAAACTGAAGGGTAGTGGTCAGATTAGGACCAGAGGTAATTTTCAGGGGACAGTGAAATGGTAGTAGGGGTTGAGTATATTTCTTTTTGCAATAAGGTAACATTTGTAGCATTAATCTCTTTTTCACTATTTAAAACTAATAAAAGCTATTTATTAGGTATTGAAACAAGTGTATTAGTATCCTGTGGCTTTTGTAACAAATTACCACAAAAAAATGTTGGCTTATAAACAACAGGAATTTATCTCTTTCTTTTCACTATTTAAAACTACCTTCTAGGCTGAGTCATTTTCTACCAGCAGTGAGAGTCCCAGGAGAACTAAGATCGATTCATTCTAATTTTTTTTTCTTTTCTTCTGTTATTCAATTCCTGTTGTGATAATGGTATTGAGGAGTGAAGGCTTTGAGTGTCTAGAACTACGCTAAGGAACTCGGTATGAAGTTTACACAGTAAACTCTAATATTCTCTGTTAATACCCCCATTGTATAGATGAGTAAATAGAGGCACAAGAGAGATTGAGTTACTAGTCCTAGGCCTAACAGGAAGAATCCAAATCTTTACACAACATGGTACGATTGTTGCCCTAACAAGTATTATTGTGATTAAAGGCGATACTCTTTTGTTTAAGTGAGAGATGATTACAGTTATTACTTTTGCTTTAAAGATTCTCATTACTGGATAAGTGAACCCACATAGACTTGTGAAAAGGAAACATGTCTAAACCAGGATACAGACCTGATACCCTAGCAGAAGATTTTGAAAATATGTCACCCTAGGTCACCAGATGGTGCAATGTTCATCTCAGTATTGATGACACTACTACACAATTGGAAAAAAATCTATGTGTAAAAAGCTATTTATTAGGTGTCGAAGCAAGTGTATTAGTATCCTGTGGCTTTTGTAACAAATTACCACACACACAAAAAAATGTTGGCTTAAAAACAACAGAAATTTATCTCTCAAAATTTTGGAGGCCAGAAGTCTAAAATCAAGGCATTGGCTGGACCACATCTCTACTGAAAGTTCTAGAAGAGATTCCTTCCTTGTCTCTTCTAACTTCAGATGGTACCAGATATTCCTTGGCTTGGGGCTGCAAAGATCTAATCTTTGCTTCCATCTTCATATGGTCCTTTTCTCTCTGTATCTGTTTCTGGTGTGTCTCTTTTAAGGAATCTTGTCATTGGATGTAGGTATCATCCATATAATCCAGGATGAGCTCATCTCTAGGATCTTTAACTTAATTACATCTACAGAGATTATTTTTCCATAAAGGGTCACATTCACAGGTTCCAGGAATTGAAATGTACCTCTCTGGGACCATTATTTAAACTAATTCATCTAAAAGAAATTGTCCAAGATTCTATGATTCTATGAATTTCATTTTTAAAAAAACAATTGGTGGGGTAAACATCTACCCTCTTTACACCATGTGGCAATAGACACCACCATTCATGCTGTAGTCACTGCTTGACTCATGATTGCATTGTGCACAAGGATATTGGTCACAACTTTAGGATGACTTTCCCATGCTTTATGCTATTATAAGGCTAGAAAGTAAGCTATTGATTGGAATCAAAATGCAGGGCTTTTGAGTTTTTCCACCTCACCAGTAATTCTGACCTGAAATGTTCAGATCCCTAGAGGTCTGGGAAAGCAGCAATAAGAGACCATGGGCTATTTCCTGTATTTTGAAGAGCCTAATTGAAATTGTTCATTTGCTTATAGGCAAGATGTGCAGGATAACCAAAATGTCAATCTTTTCTGTTTTGGACTGGAATAGAATGAACTCAATGTAGTAACACTGACTGACCCCCTAGGACTTTAAGTGATGACTAGCAGTCATATAGATGTTGTCTTTGTTCATTTCAAAAACAGAAAAGTCTTGCAGCCACTATGGAAAACAGTATGGCGGTTTCTCAAAAAAACTAAAATATAACTATTGTATGACCCAGGAATTCCACTCCAGGGTATATATCTGAAAAAAAAAAAAAAGAAAACACTAATTTGGAAAGATACATGCACCCCAATGTTCACAGCAGCATTATTTACAATTGCCAAGTTATGGAAGCAACCTAAGTGTTCATCAACAGATGAATGGCTAGAGAAGATGCAGTATATATCTATACAATGGAATACTACTCAGCCATAAAAAAGAATGAAATTTTGCCATTTGCAGCAACATGGATGGACTTGAAGGGTATTACGCTAAGTGAAATAAGTCAGATAAAGAAAGAAAAATGCTGTATATTATCACTAACATGTATAATCTAAAAAATACAACAAACTAGTGAATATAACAAAAAGGAAGCATTCTCACAGACATAGAGAATAAACTAGTCGTTACTAGTGGGGAGAGGGGAGTGGGGAGGGGCAAGACAGAAGTAGGGGTTTAAGAGGTACAAAGTACTATGTATAAATAAATAAGCTGCAAGAATATATTGTATACCACAGGGGATATAGCTAATATTTTATAATAACTATAGATGAAGTATAACCTTTAAAAATTGTGAATCACTCTGTTGTACACCTGTAACTTATGTAATATTGTACATCAACTATATATCAATTTTTTTAAAGTTAGAAAAAACAAACAGAAAAGTCTGGTCAGAGTTGTTCAAGATACTCTGCTTACATGTACTCTGTTATGTGCTTTAGCAAAAACTACTGTGTGTTGGGAATGAAAAGTGAAGGAGAGGTCATAATGATTACTACAATGTTTATTCCTTACTTGTACATCATATTAAAGCAGAGTTTCATGAGCTATCTGAATCAGTGATGCACTTTCACCACCTGCACCTTGTAATTTCAGTAACTGAAGATACCAATATACCCATACCCTAAAGATTGAAGACTTCTACTGCAAGGACATTTTTTAGTTAGCCTGACTGCCAATTACTTTGATAAAGATACATTTATTTTATCTTGTAAGCCATTCAGGATAGAGAATTAATACCGGGATCTAGTTTGAACATGAAAAAGACAAACTTTGGAGACAGGAGTCTATATATCTGTCTGTTCTACTGGCTATGGAGACAGCAATTCTAAGATCAAAAGCAATGGACTGAGCTGGTAATCAGGCTGGTGAGAATAAAAGTTTGGTCGGGACCGCTTTAGTGAGTAATCTCAGCAGCTTTCTGTTGATGCACAGCCCATGATTCAGGCCTCATAGCGTGTGAGAGCAGAGACCTTGAATCTCTGACTGTCTCCTTACTCTGACAACAGGGATTTTATCAGAGGTCTGTGTAAGCCTGGGACTTTGGACATGTATCATATCCATTCCATCTGAACAGTTACTATAATCTTCTATCCCTGAGCTCATAATGGTTATGCAATTTCCCCAGAATGTTGGATACTTTACCTTCAACTCTGGTGTGGAAGTTTTCCATACTGAGGCGATAAGAACAGTATGGCTCTTTATGACATCTCTCTCATAAATATGCATTTGAAAGCATGCAAGGTAACATGGGTCTATGGTTAAAAATGAGGTGTCTGATCGCAGTTGTGACTTCATGGCCTGAAGTTGCTGAAAGATTTGGTGATTGTCCAGTTAATTTGATCAATGCTGACAGCATCGTCATCCCACTCCAATGCAAAACGTGTCTGCTTCACTTCACATTTTTTAATAACATGTTATTAAGATATACTTCCATACCGTACAGTTTACTAATTTAATATATACTCTCCAGCATTTTTTAAAGATTTTTTTTTGATGTGGACCATTTTTAAAGTCTTTATTGAATTTGTTACAATATTGCTTCTGTTTTATGTTTTGGTATTTTGGCCGTGAGGCATGCGGGATCTTAGCTCCCCAACCCGGGATCGAACCTGCACTCCTTTCTTTGGAAGGCGGATTCTTATCCAGGGAAGTCCCTCTCCAGTGTTTTTCAGAATATTCAAAAAGTTGCATATAGATCAGCCCTATCTAACTTCAGAACATTTTCATCACTCCAAAAAGAAACTCCGTAAACATTAACAATCATTCCTCATTCCCCCCCACCCCCGTCCCCAGCCTCTGGCAACCACTGATATAATAATTTCTCTCCCTATGGATTTGCCGCATTGAATGTATGTGGAATCACATAATATGTGATCTTTTGTGTCTGGCTTCTTTCACATAACATGATATTTTCAAGGTTCATCTATGTTGTAGCACATAAACAGAGCTTCATTCCTTTTTATGACTAACATTCCATCATCTGTATGTACTGCATTTTGTTTATCCTTTCATCAGTTGATACACATTGGGGTTATTTCCACTTTGGGGCTATTATTAATAATGTTTTAAATTTTATCATTATTATTAATAGCAATTATTATTTATTATTAATATGCTTTTGTATAATTTGTTATGTGAACATATGTTTTCATATCTCTTGGGAGTACACCTAGGTGTGGAATTTCTGGGTTATATGGTAACTAAGTTTAATATTTTGAGGAACTGGCAAACTTATTTCCAACATAGTTTCATAATTTTGCCTTCCCACCAACAATGGATGATATTTCAGTTTCTTCATATCCTTGCCAAAACTTGTTATTGCCCATCGTTTCTATTATGGTCATAATAGTGTGTGTGAAATGGTATTTTATTGTGGTTTTGATTTACATTTCCTTAATGACTAATGACATTGAGCATTTTCATTACTTACTAGCCATTTTTATATCTTCTTTTGGGAAATGTCATTTTAGAACCTTTGCACATGTTTTCACTGGGTTTTTAAAAAACCTTTTCATTGTTGAGTTGTAATACTGTTTTTAAATATTCAGCAAATAGTTCTTTATCAGATACATGGTTTGCTAACACCATGATTTTCTAACATCAATGAATTCTCTTTTCACTTATTTGATGGTGCTCTTTGAAGCACATTTTTAATTTTGATAAAGTTCAATTTATCTATTTTTTCTTGTAATTTTACTGTCATATCTAAGAAACTGTTGTCTAATTCAATGTCGTGAAGACCTCTGCCTATGTTTTCTTCTCAGAGTTTTATAGTTTTATCATCTACATTTAGGCTTCTCTTTCATTTAGAGTACACTTTTGTATATGGTAGGTGGTAAGGGTCCAACTTCATTCTTTTGCATGGAGATATCCACTTGTCACAGCATCATTTGTTGAGAAGATTGTCTTTTCCCCATTCAGTTTTCTTGGAAAACTTGTCAAGAAATCAATCCCCCATAAGTGTAAAGACTTATTTCTGGACTCAATTCTATTTCATTCATCTACATGTCTATTCTATGCCTGCACCACATTATTTGAATAACTGTAGTTTTGTAGCAAGTTTTGAAATCAGGAAGTGTGAACCCTCCAACTTTGTTATTTTTCAAGATGGTTTTGGTTATTCTCAGTCTCTTGAGTTTCCAAGTGAATTTTGGAATTTTTCAGTTTCTGCAAAGAGGTCAAAGAGTATGCTGATAGGGAACGCATGATTTTTCAGAACAATTTGAAGAGTAATGACATTTTAACACTATTAAGTGAACATGGGATGTCTTTCCATTTATTTAGATCATCTTCAATTTATTTCAATGATATTTTTCAGTTTTCAGTGTATTAGTGATGCACTTCTTTTTTAAAACTTATTTCTATGTATTTTATGGTCTTGTGGATGGAATTATTTCTTAAATTTATCTTTGAAATTGAATTTTTTATATTGTTCATATCCTGCAATTGTGTTTAACTCATTTATCAACTGCAATAGTTTTGTGGTGAGTTTGGTAGGATTTTATATACAAGATCATATCATCTGCAAATAGTGGTGGTTTTATATCTTCCTTTCCAATCTGGATGTTCTATTTCACTTTCTTGTCTACTTTTCCTATCTAGAATCTCCAGTGCAGTGTTGAATAGAAGATATGAGAGTGAAATTCGTATCTTGTTCTGATCTTAAGGGAATGCATGCAGTCTTTTACCATTAAATGTGAAGTTAATTGTGGATTTTCCATTGCTACTCTTTATAAGGTTAAGCAAGTTCCATTCTACTCCTAGGTTTGTTATGTGTTTTATCATGAAAATGTGTTAAATATTATAAAATTTTTTCTGCATCTTTTGAGCTAATTATGTGAATTTTGTCCTTTATTCTATAATATGGAATGTATTAATTGACTTTAGTATGTTGAACCAGCCTTGAATTTCTGTAGCATATTCCATTTTGTTATGGTGTTTAAATCTTTATATATGCTGTGGGTAACAGTGGCCTTATAGAATGAGTTGGGAATTGTTTCCTCATCTGTATTTTTTTTGGAAAGGTTTGTGAATGATTGTTGTTAATTCTTTTTTAAAATATTTGGTAGAATTCACTATTTGGTAGAATCTATGTGGGTGGGCTTTTCTAGTGGAAATAATTTTTGTTACTAATTCACTGTCTTTACTTGTTATAGGTTTATTTATATCTTCTATTTCTTCTTAAAGCAGCTTTAGTAGTTTGTATCTTTCTAGGAATTTGTTCATTTCTTCTAGATTTTGAGTTTGATGGCATATAGTAGTTCATAATATTCCCTTATGTTTTACTTTCTATATATGTCTTAGGTGATGTCCTTTTATTCCTAATTGGAATTTTCTTTCTTTCTTAGTTAGGCTAGGTAATGGTTTGTCAATTCTGTTGATCTTTTCAAGAACCAACTTTTTATTTGTGGATTTTCCTTATTGTTTTTCTTCTTTACTTTTCATTAATTTCTGCACTAATCTGTATTATTTCCTTCCTTCTGCTTGCTTTAGGTTTAATATTCTTTCCTTTTACTATTTTTTTCCCTAGTGGAAGGTTAAGTTATTAATCTAAGTTCTTTTTTAATATAAGTGTTTACAGCTGTACATTTTCTTCTAATGACTGCTTTAGCAATGTCTCATAAGTTTTGTGTTACCATTTTAATTCAGTTTAAAGTATTTTGTAATTTCCCCTTGAATTATAGGGGAAATTATAAAGAAGAATCCCACTGATTCTTCTTTGCCCATTCGTTACTTAGGAGCATGTTTAATTTCCACATATTTCTAAATTACAAAGAGATTGCTCCAATGAGCTCCATTCCTACTCCCCTCATCTCCACTGTGTGGACATACAAATTACAAATGTATACACTATAAACATATCAACACAGTTTTATAAGGATTGCTTTATGCAGTTTTTAAAAATCAGAGAGGATTAGAAAAGTGTTACAAATGAAAATACACTGATACTGTCTTTTATATTTACCTATGTATTTACCTCAACCAGTGTTCTTTATTTCTTCATGTGGATTTAAGTTACTGTTTAATATCCTTTTATTTCGGCTTGAAGTTAAACGTTTTATTATTTCTTGTGGAGCAGACATGCTATCCATGAATTCTCTGATTTTATTTACTTGAGAATGTCTTAATTTCTCCCTCATTTTTCAAGGTTAATTTTGCCAGATGTAGAATTCTTAGTTGACAATCTTCTATTTCAGCACTTTAAACATGTCATCCCACTGCCTTCTGACCTTCCTGATCCCTAATGAAAAGTCAGATGTTATCTTACTAAAGATAGCTTGCAGATGATAAGTTGCGTTTCTCTTGTTACTTCCGCCTTCTTTCATTATCTTGGTTTTCAGCAATTTGAGTAAGATGTCTCTAAACATGGATCTCCTTGTGTTGATTCTACATAGAATTTATTGAGCTACTTAGATTACAGTATAATACTTTTTGGTCAAATTTGGGAAGTTTGGGACCATTCCATCTTCAGATAGTCTTTCTACACCTTTCTCTCTCTCCAGTCCTTCTGGGGTCTACATTAGCCATATGTTGGTATGCTTGATGGTGTCCCATAAGAACCAAAATGCCCTGTTGTTTTTATTTATCCCTTTTTCATTTTCTTTCTCAGACTGGATAATCTCAATTGACCTTTATTCATGATAACTGATTCTTCCTTCTGTCAGTGTAATCCCTTGTTGAGCCCCTCTAGTGAATGTTTTATATTAGTCGTTTTACTTTCTAATTGTAGAATTTCTACTTGGTTCGTTTTTTGTTTTGTTTTGTTTTGTTTTAATAAAGTTAAACACTAAAACAAAAATTCACAAGCTGCCCTGTCCGCCCCCCACCTCCCTCCCCTACCCTCAGTCTTCGGCGCTGGCTCCCTTTCCTTCACCCCACTCACACAGACACTGGGTATCAACTGAAAGAACAAAACTGCTCTAAGTACGTGGATCATGATGAAGGGAGGAGGTGAACTGTGTCCACACTGGAGGTTAAACTGAGCAAGTCTGCATTTTCTGCGTTCTGGATGGTTTCCTTTCATTAGTCAAATTGAAAAAAGAAATTCCCTGGACCAGATGCTTCAAAGCTAAAGCCCCCAGGACCGCCAAAGAATGCCTTAAAAATATTGTTTGCATCAAAATCACCCATATTCATGCCCTCTTCATCCAGGTCTTGTTCACTGTCATAGCGAGTATTTTTCTTGGGATCAGAGAGAATGGTAAAAGCTTCTCTGACTTCCTTGAACTTTTTCTCCTCCTCCTTCTGAACTTCAGCAATGGCTCCACTGTGCCGATCTGGGTGGTGCATCAAGGCCCATTTCCGATAAGCTTTCTTGATCTCGTCCTCAGAGGCATTCTTGTCTACTCCAAGAATCTTGTAGTAATCTTTCCTCTTACTCTTCTTCAGTTCCAGCTGTGCATTTTTTAGGAGCTGTTTGTGTTCTTTTGTTTTCTACGTCTGATATACTTTTTCATAGTCCCGTACTGCTTCTTCATAGTGTTCTGTGTCCATGTAACACTGACCTCTTCTCAAGTAGGATTTTATGTAAGTGTCATCAAGCTTCACTGCATTTGTGCAGTCTTCTATTGCATCATCTAGTTTCCTAAGCTTGGAATTAACCATACCCTGATGACAGTAGAGTTTAGCATTTGTTTTTGTATTATCGGGGTCTATCCCCAGGTCTTCTGTGTACAGTTCACATGCTAGCTTGTAATTTCTTTCTTTAAATGCTTTATTCCCATCTTCTTTCTTTGCTTTAAGTGCTTTGGCATTTCTGCAAGTGACGCAGGCCTTCTCATGGTCAGGAGCCATCCTCAGAGCTTGGACAAAAAACTGAACCACCTTCTCAATACAATCTTCATAATCAAGGCAAAGACCTTGTACATACAGAGCATGGGCATTGGTGGAATCCATTCGTAAAATGTCACTGGCCACACACTGTGCTTCTGGATAATGACCCAGCATTGCTAAACATTCTGCTTTGAGGATTTTGAAGCGATGGCAGGCAGGGGCGTATTCTAGGGCACAGTCCATGCAAAAAACAACCTTCCAAAAATCCCGCTTCTCAAAATCCGTTTCTGCTATTTTCTCATATTCTATGACTGCATTGGCATTCTTGAACTCCTGTTGTGCCTGAGCATTTTTGTGACCCAGTTCTAGGGCTCTCTGGAAACTACAACATGCCGCCATGGCACTCCCTAGAGATAGGTGGCATTTGTCCTCTCGTAGGTGTCCCTCACTGACTGCTGTGCATCTCCAAGAGCTTCCCGGAACTTTCCGAGCATCATCAAGGTGGCTGCTCGATTCCCGTAATAGCTAGCATTTTTAGGACACATATCTCTTCACTTCCTCTTCGTCTAGCAGCTCTGGTTCGGTCGCCGCCATTACCACATTGCACTCTGGGGAAGCCGCCATCTTACCTCTGGGACCCTCTACTTGGTTCTTTTTTAAACTTCCTGTCTCTTTACTGATATTCTTTATTTGGTGACACATATTTCGCATTTTTATATAAGTTTTCCTTTAGTTCTTTGCACGTATTTCTGATAGCTGACTTAAATTCCAGTAAGTTTAACATGTTACTAGAATTCTCAGGGTCAGTTCCTATTGACTGCTTGTTTTTCCCATTGCCTGTGTATAGGTTATACTTTCCTGTTTCTTTGGGTATCTTGTAAGTTTTTATTGATTATCTAGACATTTAGAATAATGTGCTGTGGCACCTTTAGAAATCCAATTCTCTCTCCCACTAGGGTTTGTTGTCACTGTTATTTGTTTTATTGTTATTGTTATTTAGTATTTTTTTGACTGTTTCTTTAGAGTGTGTATTATCTGTTATGGGTGGCAATTGATGTGTGCTCAGTTACCCTAGTTGTAAGCTAACAAATAGAGATTTTTCTTAAATGTCGCAAACCAGTGAGTCTACCAACCTTTGCTGAGAGGCTCTGTTTAGCATGTCTTTAATGTTTTGACAAGCAGTCTACCTCTCTGTCTTAGCCTTCACTTCCTGATTGTGCGGAGCCTGACAAAGCCCTAAGTTTTACCTCTGACTGGTGTCACTACCTCAGGCAAATGTTATGTTAAACAATTGCTGCTGATTCTTTTCAGCAAATACCATACAGGTTAGGGCTGTTGACAGAGAGTGAGTTCTGAGTTGGGTCAAGTAAAAACAAGCACTGAAACTGGACTTTTCATCATGCTGCAAGCAAGTCAAAGGGTGACAGTTCTCTGGGGCTTTTTAGGAAGCTCCAAACTATTCTGGCTCCTCCAGTGGCTGCTAGACTACTTGATTTCACAGTTACTATAGTTGTGAGACTATTGCTTTTCAAAGCTCCCATGGAGCTGGGGAGAGAGTGATCGGATTATGGCAAGCTAAAAGACTGCAGGGCTCACTGTTTTTACTAAAATTTAGTTGTTTTTTCTTGAATAAACATTTCATGGATTTTGCAAGCCTTTAATTCATTTGCAGAGTTTATATAGCTTTTATAGGGGAGACGATTTTCAGAAGTCTTTACTCAGACATTTGGAAATCAAGCCCCTCTGCTTCATTTTTGATGATCAAAACAAATAGTTCACATTTGTATAGTATGCTAGTTTTTACAAAGGACCCTCACGTATTACCTCTTTTTCTTTTTAAATTTTGATTTGTGAAATATTTTAAACATAAAAAGTAGGGAAAACAATTTATAGAGTATTCTTGTACTCACTATCCAGATTTAACAGATGAAATATTTTGCCATATTTGCTTCCTTTTTCTCTTTTTATTTTGAAAGAAAGAAATATGTTGATTATTTTTCTTTCTTACCCCCTAAAGAGGTTACTTCTCTTTTGAGGTTCACATTTGTTAATGCTAACCATATTTGCAAACTTTTGTACATGAATGCATAAAAATACATGTGTATTTATCTATATATGTATACTGTTTTGTGTGTTCTTTAAATGATAGCTTACTTTTATACATTTCTTTTTGAAACTAGCTTTTCTTTATCATTTTGACATTTATCCATGCTGATGCATATAAATCTATAGTTTAACAGAATAGTACTTCATTAAATTATCAAATATACTCTATTTATTCAGTTCAGGAGATGACAGTTCAGGAGAGTTGTTGTGAGTGGTGTGAGCTCTGAAGCCAGAAATCCTGGGCTCTAATCCCTTTTGGGTTACTTTTATTTGTAATTTGGGGGAAATTATTTAACTGCAGTGACTTGATTTACTCATATGGGTATAACAATCGTACCTACCACATAATTTTTAGGATTAAATTACATAGTACAAATGAAAATCTTAAAAGAGTTCTTGGGAAACAGTAAGGCCTTGGCAAGAATTAGTTCCTATTATAAACAATGCTGCAGGAAACACCCTCATACATATCTTATGAAATTTCTGGATAATAAAATATGCAATGTCCAGCTCAAAAGAATGATACCAAGGTGCATTTCCACTAGCTTTTCCCACATTCTAATCATATATTGGTGGAATCAGACAACCAGCCTGGGTCAAGGTATTTGACATGCATATATTCAACAAAAAAATCAGTGTCCAGAAGGCACATTTACTGAAACCTTCTGTAAGTTTGTAAGAAAAAATATTCCCATTAAAAAATGGGAAAATAAGTGTGAATAGAAAATTCACTGAAAAAGAAACTCCCATGACCAATAGAGTCAGAGAGGCTAATTGGCTAACTGGTAGTTAGAAACCTTGTAAGTAAGTGATCCAAAGTAGCTTTAATGCACATTTCCCAAGTTCACACTCAGACTTTCTCCACTACTCCACTTTTCTTCCAATTAATCCTCCAATTACTGAATCTCTGCTCCTCTAAGCAATGTGTAACAGCAGCGTGTTCCTCCTGCTTTTGGAGTGTCCTTTTATTTAAACAAAAACATTTTTTCTAGGAAGATTTCTCTAGGCCGAAATTAGCTAGAGAAACTTGTAACACATGGTGTGTTATCTACGGATGTGTGCATGCTTTTAAAAAATCTGTGTAGTTGTTTCTACAAATGTATGAATGTAACAGGTGTCCAGGCACACATGTGTTTTTCATAGCTACTGCTTGCAAAAGAGTTGATGGAAACGATCTCCTTTCAGAATAGCAACAGGGCTAACACAGCTATTCACTACAATTCACATTTACCGAAATGAAACAGGAATTTGGCAACTTGAAGTGGAGTTACCAGAGGTTGGTATGCTCATGGGCTTCTAAAATATATGAGGGAAAAACATTTCCTATCCAGTCTTTGACATTCTATGTTCCAAAAGATTTTTATTTTAACCCCAGTCTTAATTGCCCTTCAGTATCAAAATTAATTGTGTTTTCCGCTAAAAGGCCAGTGCAACTTAAGGTTGCCCTGGGGTCTCTGCAGCCAATGCATCTTCTGTAAGTGGCTTGATTGCCGTCTGTGGAGAGGAGTGCTGGGAAAGATGTGCTTGACCGAGGCTATACATTACAGTCCAATTAATGTGAAGATCACTACATGAGTCTTTAACTTTATCTAGTAACTGTCGTAATCTCTAATGGAGACCACAGAGAGAGCAGAGGGACATTTAGAATCCACTCTCTCTACCAGGCAGGAGGGGGAATGGCTTTGGTTGTATACCGTTGTATACACCGGGGCAACTTCTCTCAATTTTTCTGTCCTCCAAATGCCTCTCTTACTCCTACTATCTCAATTAAGAATTAAAAACAAAAGCCAGAACCTTCAAGGTACATGTGAATATGGGCATTACCAAGTATAGTAGTGGTTCCTAGCAAGTGCTCTGGAGTCAGGGACCTTGGTGAGAATTTCAGGCTATTTGAGTTGGGTTACTAAAACCCTCTAAGCCTCAGATTCATCAGTCAATAATGGGAATGAGAATCGCATCCCTTTCATAAAATTATTAGAATGATTAAATAGCCTCTGGGTTTAAAGAATCCTGAGTCCTAAGCAATTTGTACACATTTGCTTTTATTACACTGTTATTGAATATTAAAGAAAAATAAAGTTCTGAGTGTGTCCCAAAGTCAGGACATCCAAGGTAACTCACCATGGTTATTCATTGTGTGGTCTTCTAATGTCAGCTTTTTAGTCGTTTTCTTTGCTGCCCTGATTCCTCTGTGGTCATTGAGCATTTTCTAGGCTCACTTGAGCTCAACTCTCTCTTTGTGATAAAAGCTTTAGTATAGCAATTTTTTGACTTCCACCATGGAAGGACTGGCCTGTTCAACCCTTCTCTTGTGAGTGCTACTTGTCAATACTGCCTTCCATCAGTGGTTCCTCATGTCTCCCTTTCTTAAAGGTTTACCTCTGGTCTCTTAATGCCTCTGTCTCACAGATCCTCTCTGAGCTTTTTAAACACCCCCACTGGATACATATCAGATTCTACTGAGAATAGGGGGAGAATGTCTGCTACCTCATACCAGAGGATTTAGTCAATTTCCTTTCTTGATCTCTCACCCTTTGAGAATAGGGTCTTCCCTTCTCTGATACCTTCAAGGTCAAAAGTGGAATAGAAGATTTGAACCAGCCTCCATATCATTAATTACAGTACAGGATATCATACACTCTCTATTTCTCCTCACTACAGCACAGATATATATATATATATATATATATATATATATATACACACATGTATACCTATGTTCTGGTACTAAGGAGACTACTCAGTGGGCTGCCACACCTAGACTTTTTAGCTAAATTTGAAACAGTCTAAAAAGAATTAATATTATGCTGACCAAAAATCAGGTGTGTTTGTTCAAGATCTTTTTATGTCAGGTTTATCATTATTGCAACTATATACTTTAATTAATGAATATATAAATGGATGAAATATGAGCGTGAGTTGTTGCTACTATAAAAATTAAATTGATAGTTTGGGAGAGACAAGATAAAAGAAAATTACTGTCTTAGTCATTGTCTTCAGGCTACTATGACAAAAATCCCACAGACTGGGTGGCTTAAACAGCAAACATTTATTCCTCACAGTTCTGGAGGCTGGGAAATCCACGATCAAGGTGCTGGACAATTTGGTTCTTGTAAGAGTCCTCTTCCTAATTTGCAGATGGTTGCCTTCTTATAAGGTCTTCACATGATGACAAAAGAGAGGTCTATTCTTTTTCTCTTCTTATAAGGACACGAATCCCATCATGAGTGCCTCAACCTAATTACCTCCCGAAGGCCCCACCTTCTAATACCATGATATTAGGAGGTAGGGCTTCAACATATGAATCTAAGAGGGTTACAAACACACAGTTCATAACAATCATCAAACATATTTGTTGGGAATTAAGTATGGGTGATAAAACTAATGTGAAATAATAACAAAAACCATGTAAGACGGTGCGCTTAACTTGCTGAGCAAGTGCCATGTTACTGCACTTGCTACACACCATTTTAAAGAACTGAAGATCATTGCTGATACATTATAGATGTGGCTTCTGTTCTTCATGAATTGGGTAATTTCCATAATTTAAAATAAAGTAAAGTATTTTAATTGTGCATACTTATTTTTAGGATTATTTGTTTTAAATAACTTTTAAAAAGTCCTAACCCTGTAGTCAGAGAAAAGACGTGTATAAAGTTCAGAACTAGTTTAGAACTTTGAGGGGCATTCTAGGGTATGACCCCCATCAGGATCAATCCTCCTGTGCTATCTCCCCTGTCTTCCCCACTAAGCCAAAAGGCCATGTCAGAGGAGAGAGCTATGCGGCTCAGAGACATAAACCAAAGAAAATATTTGTTATGTCATCATTCTCCATTTTGTTAGAACTAAACAAAGAACTAAAAATAAAAGGCAATAAAATTACATGAAAAATAGCCTTTATTTACATTTGTTTAGTGTTCAAGGTAAGAGGTGACCTGTGAAGATTCCAAAGAGGCCCTCTGATATACTTTCAAGGACTTTACTGAGCGTCAAAACCGAGGATGACCCTGATCCTTTACTATGTGAAACTTTCTTTTGCAGTTCATGAAATTCAGAGACAGAAAACCAAAGAACAGAGGCAAAGAAGATGGGGTGAAACACCAGGAGAAACTAGGAGAAACAAAAAGTAAAGGAAGTCAAGAGAACAAGAGCAGAATTTTCTGAGGGGAAACACTCTTAATATACATATGTGTATTTATAAATTCACAAATAAATAATTATGAAGCTAACATTGAATGGGAGTTTACCATATGCTGTCTCCTTATAATTTCCTGTTATATAAGAAATTATTTTCTTGAGTGAAAGAAGGTTTACCTTTAATTCATGTGCTTCTGAAAGCCTACCTCATCCATGACAAGCAGTAGACTTATGTTAATTGTATCAATCAAGGTAAAAATTTCATAAATTGCAAAAGAAATTTTGGCATGGTAAAGGATCAGGGACACCCTGGTCTTGACACTCAGTAAAGTCCTTGAAAGTGTATCAGAGGGCCTCTTCGGAATCTTCACAGGATCACCTCCTACCTCAAACAAATAAAGCAAATAAAGGTAAATAAAGCCTAAGTAAATAAAGGCTATTTCTTATGTAACTTCACTGCTTTTTTAAAAGTTCTTTAAGAGTATAACAAAATAGAGAATGATGACTTAACAAATATGAAAAATTTTTTATATTCTCTAATACATCATGAATTGATAAAGTAAATGTATGTATAATGTTAAAAATGAAAAAGCAACTTCATAATACTGTTTACAATGAAAAATTACAAATATAAATAATTTAGGGTCCATACGGATTAAAGATGATTTATATAAATTGCTTGGCATATAGAAGGTGCTCCATAATGTTAAGTATTATTATTGCAAGGGTTTTGTAAGCTTTGTTTTATTCTCTTGGGAGACGTACACATATTTTTTGTATTATTTATATGGAAAAATATTTTCCCAGTTCCAAGTGTCCAATTTATAAATGAATTTTTAGGCTAACACATTTGAATATTGTACATTATCTACAGTAATATATATAGAAGCTCAACCTGAAAATGGTAGGAGAAAAAACAATGCCAGGATCTTACTATTTACATCATCCTTTTGTTTCTGCCTATTCCCAAGGTGGCCCAAATTTGAAAGTTGAGAGAAATGTTGCCAAGTGTATGTTGACCAAAAGAGAAAGTTTCTTCCAAATCATTTTATTTAAAAGGTGCCTGGAAGTTATGAGTGCAAATAAGAAAGACCAACAGAAAATAACAGAGTAAGAAATGATCTCCACAATTTTGTATTTAGAAATAAAAATATTTAACCAGACAAATGCTTAAAGATGAAATCACGTTAACATTTATTGTAATTTTTTTAAAATAGCAAAACAAATTTAAGTGCCCAGCTCTGGGGGACTAGTAAGTCTGATGGTGGTGCATGTGTATAATCTAATACTCAGCAGCTGATAAAATGAGAGTAAATTGCTATTTCCTACTATTTCCTGCCTCTTGCAATTGTCACGTGATTATGCTAATTTATAAGCTGAGTGTGCGTTTGTGTGTGTGTGTGTGTGCATCTAGAAAGCCAAAGACAAAATGTTCACAGTCATCAGTTCTAGATATTTAGATATTTTGTGACTCCCAAAAGAAATTAATTTTTCTACCAATATTTTCTGTTTTCTATATTGATCCTCTAATCTACAATTACAAAAGGAGTTTCATGGTTATGCTTTTTTTCTCATTGGTGTATGTTTTCTTTTTCCTGGGGTTCTTAGAAACATTAATCTAAGGAAAAATCTAGAAAATGAGCCAAGGTATAGTTGCATAACTGTAATTTCTAGGCACTGACAGAAGAGCCTCCTCCCACATCGCTGTCAGCAAATCAAACTCTCCACTGATGATAATGTATTAAATAAAAGCTGCTTTTTTAAATTGCAACAACTACAGCATAAAAGAAAAGATGGGTTTCATATGGATTTTTAATTTTTTTCAGATCATTTCCAGACTTTTTTGTGAATTTCTTGCACCAAAAGAGCCTAGCTCAATTTCAAGTGCCCCAACACTATCCTGTGCACCCCACCCAGGGGGCACACAGCTCATCTCAGCCGTCAGGACTGGCTTCCCAGGGAACTGTGGGATCTCTGATCCCTGCCTGAAGACCACAGGACACCACCCTAAGCTGCCCAGAAACGCTGGGAATGTAAATGGGAGTCTGACCCAGACAGGTGCTCTGCCTCTACGGGCTCTGCTCCTCCTCATTAGGCTCCAGAATAGTCTGTGGAAAGTCCCCTTGTCCTCTACTCCGGCTTGGGTATGCCATCTGCCCTCCTCCGAGACTTGGTGGCCCCAACCAGATTTAGATGCATTAATACCACGTGCTGTTAATGGCTGGTGTCTGAAGGGCGCACAGCTCATCTCTCCCCAGCCCTGCTTTGTTACCTCTGACAACCACTCGAGGCTGGAAGAGACCTTGTATCACTTACACTCAGAGCCAGCCCAGCAGCTAAGTATGTTCTCACTGGGAACATCAATCTCAGATGCCAAAGTATGGAGATTTGCATTGCAAATAGCCTACTGTGGTGACATTTCACCACTAGGAGCAGAACCTGAGGCATCCTCCCTGGCTAGATCCATAGAGGGAGAAACCCACTTTGTAGTCAAATTAAGTGAGGAAGAAAGGCAAGAAGGGGATGGGAAGAAATTGGACCAGTTGCCTTTGTTTATTTTAAACTGAAGTATAGTTGATTTACAATTTGTGTTAGTTTCAGGTGTACAGCAAAGGCATTTAGTGATATATATATACACACACTAAGTATATTTAGTATATATACTTAGTGTGTGTGTATGTGTGTGTGTGTGTATATATATATATATATATATATACTTTCTCAAATTCTTTTCCCTTATAGGTTAATACAAAATATTGAGTATAATTCTCTGTGCTATCTAGTAGGTCTTTGTTGGTTATCTATCTTATATACAGTAATGTGTATATATTAAGCCCAAACTCCTAATTTATCCCTTCCCCCACCTTTCCCCTTTGGTAACCATATGGAATCTTAAGAAAATGATGCAAATGAACTTACATACAAAACAGAAATGGACCGCTTGCCTTCTGAATGACACAAAGAACATTGATTTTTAAAATATTGGGGTCCCCGTTCTTTTCAGATCACGAGCTGTTTCCTACAGGACTTAGATGAGCCCTAAGATTCCCATTTCCCACCCATACCTGACACCTGATGCCCTACACATGGCCTGTGAATGGTCTTTTCCTGACCCATGTCTTCTGGAAAGCTATTTCTTGGTTTGTTTTCTTCAGTTCTTATGTTTTATTCAGATCTCTTACTACTTTGATTCTCTAGCATTTTCCATCTTTAACAAGGACTCATCTTTGAGAATGAAATAGGTTAGTGTATCCAAAGGGCTTTGCACTTGATGCATCTTAGCTATTATTGTATTGTTATTTTGGATAGTTACTATTATTGTATTCTTATTTAGGATAGTTACTCTTCCAGTGTGTTGTATTGAAAAACCTCATTTTGACATCAGAAAAGTCTGGGCACTGATGTTAGCTCTACTGCTTTCTAATTTTATGACTTCAGACCAATTACTTAGCTTCTCCAACAGGACTAAACATACATAAAGTGGGGATAATAAGAGCACTTACTTTCTAATGTTGTAAGAATTAAATGGGATAATGATTCTGAGCATAGAGGTTTAGCCCAATGATTGGCAAATAGTAAGGCCTGATTAAGAATTGGATAGTACTGTTATGTAATTATACACTGAGCTGCTAGACAGAGTCATAGTTGTGGATGTGGGGTAAGATGGGCCTGGTTTGGATTCCAGACCTGCCACTAACTTGTTGTTTATGTCTGAGCAATTTATTTAAAACTTCAGAAGCTAAATTTTTCATTTGAAAAGTACAGATATTAAATCATACTTGATAGTCATTTTGAATATTAAATGAGATATATGGGTTTGGCAACTAGTAACATTTATTATTCATTCTTATATTACACAAAATAGTACAAACTGTTCTCTAGTTTGGGTACCAGCTGCAGTTTACCCATTTTTTTTCTTATTAGAGCCCTTGTCCTATTAGAGTTGTTGTAACACTGTGATCCAGGAACCTATCAGAATCCCTGACATCCTTTTTGGGATTTGTGAGTCCAATATTATTTTTCATAAGAAGACCAAAACATGATTTGCCTTTTCCACTCTTCTTTCCTCAAAAATGTACAGTGGCATTTTCCAGAAGCTACAGGATATGGGATGACATCACCACACTGATGGTAACATGTGATGGGTTTCTAATTGTCTTTTCAAAATAAATTTCATAAATAAATATTTTAAGCTTTTTTCCCTTCTAATTCCTAATATAGGGAATTTTGACAGATATAATCCATACAAACAAAATCTCTTGAAGGCCCCTCAATAATTTTTAAGAGTGTAAAGGCGTCCTGAAACTAAATCTTTGAAAATCCCTGTCGGGGGTGTGAGCCACGGCTAGCAGCATGGGCACCAGAGATGGGCATGAGATGATAAGGCTGCTGCTGTAACCACCAAGAATACTGTGGGCGAGCACAGGTCACTATCCACACCTCCCCTCTCAGGAGCCCGTGCAGCCCGCCACTGCCAGTGTCCCGTGATCCAGGGACAGGTAGAACACATAGTGCACCTCAGGCTGGTGCAATGTCAGGCTGGCCTCTGCCACGCCAGGCTCACCCGCATTCCGTACCCCACCCTGCCCCGAACCTGAGTGAGCCAGAGCCCCCGAACCAGCTTCTACTTTAACCCCATCCTGTCTGGGCAAAGAAAAGATGCCCTCAAGTGACCTACATGCAGAGGCGGGGTCAAATCCAAAGCTGAACCCCAGGATCTGTGCGAACAAAGACGAGAAAGGGAAATTTCTCCCAGCAGCCGAAGGACCAGCGGATTAAAACTCCACGATCAACTTGATGTACCTGTATCTGTGGAATACCTGAATAGACAACGAATCATCCCAAAATTCAGGCAGTGGACTTTGGGAGCAACTATAGACTTGGGGTTTGCTTTCTGCATCTAATTTACTTCTGGTTTTATGTTTATATTAGTTTAGAATTTAGAGCTTATTATCATTCGTAGCTTTGTTTATTGATTTTGTTTCTCTCTTCCTTTTTTTAAAATATATATATATATACTTTTATTCTTTTTTCTCTTTTTGTGAGTGTGTATGTGTATGCTACTTTGTGTGACTTTGTCTGTATAACTTTGCTTTTACCATTTGTCCTAGGATTCTGCCTGTTTGTTGTTTTTTTTTTTTTTTTTTTGGAGAGTTTTTAGTGCTTGTTAGCATTGGTGGATTTGTTTTTTTGTTTGGTTGCTCTCTTATTTCTTTCTCTCTTTCTTTTCTTTTTATTACTTTTTTTATTTTTAATAATTTTTTCTGTTTTAATAAATGTTGCTTATTTATTTATTTATTCTTTCTTTCTTTTTTTTCTCCCTTTTCTTCTGAGCTGCGTGGCTGACAAGGTCTTGGTGCTCTGGCCGGGTGTCAGGCCTCACTCTCTGAGGTGGGAGAGCTGAATTCAAGACATTGGTACACCAGAGACCTCCCAGCCTCACGTAATATCAAACAGCAAAAGCTCTCCCAGAGATCTCCATCTCACTGCTAAGACCCAGCTCCACTCAACGACCAGAGAGCTACAATGCTGGACAACTTACACAAAACAACCAGCAAGACAGGAACACAACCACACCCATTAGCAGAGAGGCTGCCTAAGATCATAATAAGTTCACAGAAACCCCATAACACACCACTGAACGTGGTCCTGCCCACCAAAAAGACAAGATCCAGCATCATAAGCCAAAACACAGGCACCAGTCCCCTCCACCAGGACGCCTACACAACCCACTGAACCAACCTTACTCACTGGGAGCAGACACCAAAAAACAACGGGAACTACAAACTTGCAGTCTGCAAAAAATGAGACCCAAACACAGAGAAATACACAGCAGGTGAATGATCAAGGTAAAAACCCACCAGACCAAACAAATGAAGAGGAAATAGGCAGTCTATCTGAAAAAAAATTCATAGTAATGATGGTAAAGATGATCCAAAATCTTGGAAATAGAATGGAGAAAATAAAAGAAATGTATAACAAGGATTTAGAAGAATTAAAGAGCAAACAAACAATGATGAAAAACAGAACAAATGAAATTAAAAATTCTCTAGAAGGAATCAATAGTAGAATAACTGAGGCAGATGAATAGATAAGTGACTTGGAATATAAAATAGTGGAAATAACTACCGCAGAGCAGAATAAAGAAAAAAGACTGAAAAGAATTGAGTACAATCTCAGAAACCTCTGTGACAACATTAAACGCACCAACATTCAAATTATAGGTGTCCCAACAGAGACCTCTGTGACAACATTAAATGCACCAACATTCAAATTATAGGTGTCACAGAAGAAGAGAAAAAGAAAGGAACTGAGAAAATATTTGAAGAGATTATAGTTGAAAACTTCCCTAACATGGGAAAGGAAATAGTCAATCAACTCCAGGAAGTGCAGAGAGTCCCTTACAGGATAAATCCAAGGAGAAACACACCAAGACACCTATTAATCAAAATATCAAAAAATAAACACAAAGAAAAAATATTAAAAGCAGCAAGGGAATAGCAACAATTAACATACAAGAGAATCCCCAAAAGGTTAACAGCTAATCTTTCAGCAGAAACACTGCAAGCCAGAACGGAGTGGCAGGACATATTTAAAGTGATCAAAGGGAAAACCTACAACCAAGATTACTCTATCCAGCAAGGATCTCATTCAGATTTGACAGAGAAATTAAAACCTTTACAGACAAGCAAAAGCTAAGAGAATTCAGTACCACCAAACCAGCTTCACAACAAATGCAAGAGGAACTTTTCTAGACAGGAAACACAAGACAAGGAAAAGACTTAAAATAACAAACCCAAAACAATTAAGAAAATGGGAATAAGAACAAACATATCGATAACTTCCTTAAATGTAAATGGATTAAATGCTCAAACCAAAAGGCATAGACTGGCTGAATGGATTAAGAAAAAACAGATCTATATATATGCGGTCTTCAGGAGACCCACTTCAGACCTAGGGACACATACAGACTGAAAGTGAGGGGATGGAAAAAGATATTCCATGCAAATGGAAATCAAAAGAAAGCTGGAGTAGCAATTCTCATATCAGACAAAATAGACTTTAAAATAAAGACTATTACAAGAGACAAAGAAGGACACTACCTAATGATCAAGGGATTAATCCAAGAAGAAGATATAACAATTGTAAATATTTATGCAGCCAACATTGGAGCACCTCAATACATAAGGCAAATACTAACAGCCATAAAAGGGGAAATCAACAGTAACACAATCGTAGTAGGGGACTTTAACACCCCACTTTCACCAATGGACAGATCATCTAAAATGAAAATAAATAAGGAAACACAAGCTTTAAATGACACATTAAACAAGATGGACTTAATTGATATTACAGGACATTCCATCCAAAAACAGTAGATTACACTTTCTTCTCAAGTGCTCATTGAACATTCTCCAGGATAGATCATATCTTGGGTCACAAATCAAGCACTGGTAAGTTTAAGAAAATTGACATCGTATCAAGTATCTTTTCTGACCACAACACTATGAGACTAGATATCAAATACAGGAAAAAATCTAAAAAATACATACACATGGAAGCGAAACAATACACTACTGAATAACCAAGAGATCACTGAAGAAATGAAAGAGGAAATCAAAAAATATCTAGAAATAAAAGACAATGAAAACATGACAACCTAAAACCTATGGGATGCAGCAAAAGTGGTTCTAAGAGGGAAGTATATAGCAATAAAATCCTACCTCAAGAAACAAGAAACATCTCAAATAAACAACCTAACCTTACACCTAAAGCAATTAGAGAAAGAAGAACAAAAAAACCCCAAAGTTAGCAGAAGGAAAGAAATCATAAAGATCAGATCAGAAATAAATGAAAAAGAAATGAAGAAAACGAAAGCAAGGAACAATAAAACTAAAAGCCAGTTCTTTGAGAAGATAAACAAAATTTATAAACTATTAACCAGATTCATTAAGAAAAAAAGGAGAAGACTCAAAAATCAATAGAATTAGATATGAAAAAGGAGAAGTAACAACTGACCCTGCAAAAATACAAAGGATCATGAGAGATTACTACAAGCAACTATATGCCAATAAAATGGACAACCTGGAAGACTTCTGAGACTGAACCAGGAAATAATAGAAAATATAAATAGAACAATCACAAGCAGTGAAATTGAAACTGTGATTAAAAGCTTCTAACAAACAAAAGCCCAGGACCAGATAGCTTCACAGGTGAATTCCATCAAACATTTAGAGAAGAGCTAACACCAATCTTTCTCAAACTCTTCCAAAATATAGCAGAGGGAGGAACACTCCCAACCCATTCTATGAAACCACCATCACCCTGATACCAAAACCAGACAAAGATGTCACAAAGAAAGAAAACCACAGGCCAATATCACTGATGGACATAGATGCAAAAACCCTTAACAAAATACTAGCAAACAGAATCCAACAGCACATTAAAAGGATCATACACCATGATCAAGTGGGGTTTATCCCAGGAATTCAAGAATTCTTAAATATATGCAAATTAATCAATGTGATAAGCCATTTTAACAAATTGAAGGAGAAAAACCATATGACCATCTCAATAGATGCAGAAAAGCTTTCAAAAAAATTCAACACCCTCTTATGATAAAAAGCCTCCAGAAATTGGGCATAGAGGCAGCTTAACTCAACATAATAAAGGCCATATGTGACAAACCCACAGCCAGCATCATTCTCAATGTTGATAATCTGAAACCATTTCCACTAAGATCAGGAACAAGGCCAAGTTATCCACTCTCAGCACTATTATTCAACATAGTTTTGTAAGTTTTAGCCATAGCAATCAGAGAAGAAAAAGAAATAAAAGGAATCCAAATTGCAAAAGAAGAAGTAAAGCTGTGACTGTTTGCAGATGACATGATACTATACATAGAGAATCCTAAAGATGCTACCAGAAAACTACTAGAGCTAATCAATGAATTTGGTAAGGTAGCAGGATAGAAAATTAGTGCACAGAAATCTCTTGCACTCCGCCGATACACTAATGATGAAAACTCTGAAAGAGAAATTAAGGAAACACTCCCATTTACCACAGTAACCAAAAGAATTAAATACCTAGGAACAAACCTACCTAAGGAGAAAAAAGACCTGTATGAAGAAAATTATAAGACACTGATGAAAGAAATTAAAGATGATACAAACGGAAGGAGAGATATACTATGTTCTTGGATTGGAAGAATCAACCTTGTGAAAATGACTATACTACCCAAAGCAACCTGCAGATTCAATGCAATTCCTATCAAACAACCAGTGGCATTTTTCACAGAACTAGAACTAAAAAATTCACAATTTGCATGAAAACACAAAAGACTCCGAATAGCCAAAGCAATCTTGAGAAAGAAAAACGGAGCTGGAGGAATCATGCTCCCAGACTTCAGACTATACTACAAAGCTACAGTCATCAAGACAGTATGGTCCTGGCACCAAAACAGAAATATAGATCAATGGAACAGGATAGAAAGCCCAGAGATAAACCCATGCACATATGGTCACCTTATCTTTGATAAAGAAGGCACCTTATCTTTGTATATCTTTGATATACAATGGAGAAAAGACAGCATCTTCAATAAGTGGTGCTGGGAAAACTGGACAGCTACATGTAAAAGAATGAAATTAGAACACTCCCTAACACCATACACAAAAATAAACTCAAATGTATTAAAGGCCTAAATGTAAGGCCAGACACTATAAAATTCTTAGAGGAAAATATAGGCAGAACACTCCATGACATAAATCAAAGCAAGATCCTTTTTGACCCACCTCCTAGACAAATGGAAATAAAAACGAAAATAAACCAATGGGACCTAATGAAACTTAAAATCTTTTGCATTGAAAATGAACACGTAAACGAGACGAAAATACAACACTCAGAATGGGAGAAAATATTTGCAAACGAAGCAACTGACAAAGGATTAATCTCCAAAATATACAAGCAGCACATGCGGCTCAATATCAAAAAAACAAACAATTCAATCCAAAAATGGGCAGAAGACCTAAACAGACATTTCACCAAAGAAGACATACAGATGGCCAAGAGACACATGAAAAGATGCTCAAGATCACTAATTATTAGAGAAATGCAATTCAAAACTACAATGTGGTATCACCTCACACCAGTCGGAATCGCCATCATCAAAAAAATCTACAAACAATAAATGCTGGAGAGGGTGTGGAGAAAAGGGAACCCTCTTGCAACATTGGTGGGAATGTAAATTTCTACCGCCACTATGGAGAACAGTATGGAGGTTCCCTAAAAAACTAAAAACAGAACTACCATAAGACCCAGCAATCCTACTACTGGGCATATACCCTGAGAAAAGCATAATTCAAAAAGAGTCATGTACCACAATGTTCATCACAGCACTATTTATAATAGCCAGGACATGGAAGCAACCTAAGTGTCCATCGACAGATGAATGGATAAAGGAGATGTGGCACATATATACAATGGAATATTACTCAGCCATAAGAAGAAATAAAAATGAGTTATTTGTAGTGAGGTGGATGGACCTAGAGACTGTCATACAGATTGAAGTAAGTTAGAAAGAGAAAAACAAATACCGTATGCTAACACATATATATGGAATCTCAAAAAAAAAAAAAAAAGGTTCTGAGGAACCTAGGGGCAAGACAGGAATAAAGACGTAGACATAGAGAATGGACTTGAGGACAAGGGGAGTGTGAAGGGTATGCTGGGACGAAGTGAGAGAGTGGCATGGACATATGTACACTACCAAATGTAATATAGATAGCTGTGGGAAGCAGCCACATAGCATAGGGAGTTCAGCTCGGTGCTCTGTGACCACCTAGAGGGGTGGGATAGGGAGGGTGAGAAGGGGACTCAAGAGGGAGGAGATATGCGGATATATGTATATGTATAGCTGATTCACTTTGTTATACAGCAGAAACTAACACAACATTGTAAAGCAATTATACTCCAATAAAGATGAATAAATAAATAAATATATACTTTATTCAAAAGAAAAAGAAAATCCCTGTCGGATTAAATTTCAGTTCATTTATATACACTCATCTCCCCCAGTGGACCAGGAGATCCTTAAACACAAGTGCTTTATTGAACTTTGTGTTTCTACTTCCTAGCTTGCTACCTGTACCCAGTAAAGTTTCACCAGTGTTGTGTAGAAATAACATATGAACTGTTATTTATGTTGGGTATTACATCTCCACATCCCAAATATAATCTCATTAATATGTACGTTTCTCATATACTTTGCTTTCCTCCCTTGTGGCAACTAGTGATTCTTTAGGTGAATCAGCTGTTCGTAGCCTTGTATTAAATTGTGTATAACAGGACCCCTATTCTGCTTTCCAGATGAGGATGCACAGCAAACCAGCCTGTCTACTAAGCCATCCCTCGGACCTCCTAGGTCCTGGATTCTTTTTTGGTAGGAGACTTGGTCCTGCTACTTCTGTGCCTAACGACATCTTAAAACAGTGGGTTCTACCAGCTTTGTCTCCTCAGCATCACTAATTTATGCAGCGTCACTTTGATATTCCCAAAATGCTCCCAGAAGAATGAGGGCTTAGTCATTCCCTATTTCTTTATCATTTTTTCCTGATATTCTTAATCCTCCCTAACTTGTGGTGGGCTTAGTTACAAATACTTCTGCCACTTCTAGATCTTTACCCAGTCTATCTCTTCCTCCCAATATGCCCTGTGCTTTGTCTCCACCTACCAAATCTACCTGTTCTTTGGGGTCCACATTTACTGTCACATTTCCATAAAACCAGCAGGAATTCATCACTCTTCCTCAGGGTTCCACAATACTGACCACAGTTTATCTAATCAAATCTATTTGTAGTAGGTATGCCTATCTTTTCCCATCTCTTAAGCTCCTTAAGGGAAAGAATTATTTCTTACTCATTGCTATGGAACAATAGCAATGCTATGGAATTGCTGTGGAACATGGCTTTTATTATTAAGGAACTCACAAAAAGTGCTGAATCTCACTTGAAGCTTGATCATGCACCCTAGATATTTTTTCCATATTATTAGAACTATCTCCTTTGAAAAATCACAGGGAAAGAAAAATTCTTATTACACCTATGTTCTATGAAAACAAATCAGGTACTATGAAGCATTTCCAGTAGGAAAAAGAAAAACGGCCATTTTTAGCCACATGTGTTTGGCAATGAGCATTTCACTGCTGCCTGCAGTAACCTGAAAATTCAGTGGATAAATAAATGTGCATTGGTTTCTGTCAAGTGCAACGTGCAAAGATCTGTGCTAGGTGCAGGCGTTACAAAGCTCGAGACTTCATCTGCATGCCCCAAAGAGCATGGTTTAGTTAGAGCACAGACGTGAACTACCAAGTTAGAATGACTAGCTCGTGAGAAAGATGTTGAGAAAGAGGAAGAAGGATGTTGGAGGCAAGGCTGAATCATGGAGGGTGTCATACACCATCTGAAAGAGTTTTGTTTCTATGTAAAGCTCTATAAAATAATGTAACACAACATGACGGAAACTTTATGACTCAACGAGGGAATGAATTACAGGCTCACAAACCAGGGGTCAACCATATTTCTCCCAAACCACAGGGCTAATCTGAAGAAACTCAGCCTGAGAAAGACACTAGTTTGCAGGCTCAAGGCTACTTAGGCAAACTGCATTCGAGTGTATCATTCCCACCTCTGAACTTTTCCCCAATTAATAGCACAATTTAATATGGATGTTTTTCTGGAGCATAGCATCACCCCTCAGGACTGCAAATTAGGCAGGAAATACCCCACAGGCAGGCCTGTCTGGCATGATTTCCAGACTTTGCAAGAGAATCTCCAATGCTTTCATTTCTCAGGGAAAGAGAGGATTTCTCCCTCAGCTCAAAGTTAGTTCTTTATCTTCAAGGAACTATAAACAAATACAATTTTGGCAGTCACCACTGGGAAAGATAATGCTGATGTAGTTATCGAAAATTCCACTTTTACTCAGCCTCTTCTCCCCCTCACCCCCCAGGATTTCACAGCTGTTTCATGTTCCCTTGCATTCTTCAATTCCACTACATTTTGTTCAGCTTTAAATGGGCAAAGCAGAGACTATGCTTTCTTTGGAACATGACTTTTTGTCTCTGAAGGAGAAGCTTGTTTTAAGTTTTCAGACTCTTGGCTCCCAATTTTGCTGGTTGTTCTCCATTTAAAGCAGCAACAGTCTCCCCAGGAGAGTTGAGTAAATGAGGTTACACTCTCTACAATTAATGAGACACATTAATATCATTACACTTTTCTCCACTTCTTTTCCCAAATTTTTAAATAAACTTTCCAGGCATCTCTGCTTTATGCTGCAAAGCCAGCAGAACTATATTGAATAAAAAGGGACATAAATGAGTGCTATTTTATAATAAAGGGGAAAAAAATTTTATAGCACTTTTAGTCCTCTCTGCCCTTTCTTGATGAATTGTGTTGACCCAAGATTTAATTGGCTTAGTAGACTTTTCCTAAAGACACAACATGCTAATTTCCTTTTATAGTAAACATTTAATTTAATATATTTGCTTGATGCTAAATCCAGACTTATTCTGGAAAATATTTCCCTTATTTTTTAGTAAGGGAAGACTTCAATTTTGGTAGCATCAGGAAACAACACCACCACCAAAAAAGACTTGTACAATGAATGACAACATTCTAACACTGATACAAACACATATGTGATTTAAATTATGTACATGCATACAAATTAGGGAGATACATCAACATGTTAACCCTATAATGTTATCAGTGGATAAGCAGATTACTGATACAGTAGTCCCTAGATAGTTGCAAGGGGTATTCCAGGAACCAACCCTTATATAAAATGGCATAGTACTTGCGTATAACTATATGGGAGGATTCCCATATACGTTAAATCATCTCTAGATTACTTGTAATACCTAATAAAATGTAAATGTTATGTTAAAAGTAATAAATACAATGTACATACTATGTACATAGTTGCCAGCATGCAGCAAATTGAAGTTTTGCTTTTTGGAACTTTCTGGATTTGGGGGGAAGATTTTTGATTCAAGGTTGGTTGAATCCATGGATGTGGAGCCCGAGGATACAGTGGGCTGACTGTAGTTATTAGTCCAGTTATTACTTATTTATATTTTAAGATTTTTCTACTGAAAGCTTCTCCTACTTTTAAAGTCAGAAAATATATGTATATATTGATTTTAAAATTTTATATACATATAATTTGCAATTATGTACACATTGCTTTGACCTCAAAACTGATTTCAGACAACTTTAGACATACGTAGCCATAAAATTCATCTTTTGATTACACTTGAATATTGGAAGAGATTAATGCATACATTCATCAACCATGGTGCTAGCAGAATGGACATAATTTGGAATATTCTGGTTAAAGCACACACACAGAAACACACACGGAAGATATAATTTGATTGTCCCCTCAGCAGATTTACCTTTCTAATTATGCTTTTCTTAAGGCAATATTAAAATTAGCACTCCCTGAGCACAATCCCACTAATGGTGGGGAAAGTAGCTATGGAGTAAAAGTAAGCTCAGGGCATTAGCAGTTCAAGCTCTTCAGACTCTTTTCCACACCAAAAGGACTGAAGCAAGACCTTGCTTGCAGAGAGTGTTGCAGTGATTTACTACCCTACTAATTCCTCATGTGTTGTGCTGTAACCATCAGACCCTTGGCTGTGAGAGATGATGTCTTTCAGACGGAAAGTCAAGATGATCATTAAAGCACCCATGTTATGTTCCATGAGTGCAGGATGGTTGGTAATTCTAATGATCCTGGAGGCGTTCCAAGCTAGGAAGCCACATGCTATGCCTCTTGAAATTTCATCTAAAGAAGTTGCTTTTCTCTTACCATCCTCATCTATTTGTAGTACTTCATACAGCTGCCAGACAGTTGCCATGTCAGACTCCAGGCATGACTGATTTTAATATTGATCATAATAATGTCATCAGAACTATCATTTTGGATTTAGAGTTCAAACAGGCTAGTTTCAAAGGGAATTAGAGCTATAAAATTATTAATATTGCTGACTGTAATCATTGTACTGTGATGGGAGTTGAACTAGCTTGGAAATGGCTTTCCCAGTAGTTATGTTGAATATGATTTGATTTGGCATGAGTAAGTGTGACTGATAATGTTTGCCTTTTGTCCAGGACTTTAAAGCTTTACTGGACTCTCATCTCATGGTTAGAGGGCATCTGTGCCTCATCAGATAACTGAGCAAGTTGAGACCCAGAGAGTTCAAAATCACAAGGTAAGAGAGTCTAATTTCTCCCCAATTACATTAACTCCCATTAAATCGTGAGCTCGAGGAGGCCTTAGAACAAGTCTTTCTCACTCACCCAACACCTAGCACCCACTTAGGACGTAAAAGGCACTCACGAGAGACCTTCAAGATGGCGGAGGAGTAAAACGTGGATATCACCTTCCTCTCCACAAATACATCAGAAATACATCTACATGTGGAACAACTCCTACAGAACACTTACTGAACACCAGCAGAAGACCTCAGACTTCCCAAAAGGCAAGAAATTCCCGACATAGCTGGGTAGGGCAAAAGAAAAAAGAAAAGACAGACAAAAGAATAGGGATGGGACCTGCATGTCTGGGAGGGAGCTGTGAGTAGGAAAAGTTTCCACACACTAGGAAGCCCCTTCATTGGTGGAGATGGGTGTGGCAGGAGGGAAGTTTCGGAGCCACGGAGGAGAGCACAGCAACAAGGATGCAGAGGGCAAAACGGAGAGATTCCTGCACAGAGGGTTGGTGCCGACCAGCACTCACCAGCCTGAGAGGCTTGTCTGCTCACCCACCAGGAAGAGAGAGGACTGGGAGCTGAGGCTCTGGGTTTGGAGGTCAGATCCCAGGGAGAGGACGGGGGTTGGCTGCATGAACACAGCCTGAAAGGGGTTAGTGCACCACTGCTAGCTGGGAGGGAGTCAGGAAAATGTCTGGAACTGCCTAAGAGGCAAGAGACCATTGTTTCAGGGTGCGCGAGGAGAGGGGATTCAGAGCACCACCTAAAGGAGCTCCAGAGATGGGCATGAGCCGCGGCTATAAGGGTGGACACTAGAGAGAGGCATAAAATGTTAACGCTGCTGTTGATGCCGGAAGAAGCCTGTGTGCAAGCACAGGTCACTATCCACACCTCTCCTTCCGGGAGCCTGTGCAGTCCACCATGGCCAGGGTCCTGTGATCCAGGGACAAAATCCCCAAGAGAACAAACGACACACCTCAGGCTGTGGAAACATCACGCCGGACTCTGCCCTACACAGGCTCGCCCCGCATGCCTTACCCCTCCCTCTCCCTGGGCCTGAGTGAGCCAGAGGCCCCTAATCAGCTGCTACTTTAATCCCGTCCTGTCTGAGTGAAGAACAGACGCCCTCAGGAGACCTACACACAGAGATGGGGCCAAATCCAAAGCTGAACCCCAGGATCTGTGCAGACAAAGAAGAGAAAGGGAAATCTCTCCCAGCAGCCTCAGGAGCACCGGATTAAATCTGCACAATCAACTTGATGTACCCTGCATCTCTACAACAAATCACCCCAAAATTGAGGCTGTGGACTTTGGGAGCAACTGTAGATGTCGGAACCCTGTGGCTGACATGGTCTTGGTGTTCCAGCCAGGTGTCAGGCCTGTGCCTCTGAGGTGGGAGAGCCGAGTTCAGGACATTGGTCAACCAGAGATCTCCCAGCTGCAGGTAATATCAAAGAGTGAAAGCTCTCCCAGGGACCTCCATCTCAACATTAAGACCCAGCTCAACTCAACGACCAGCAAGCTACAGTGCTGGACACCCTATGCCAAACAACTAGCAAGACAGGAACACAACCTTACCCATTAGCAGGGAGGCTGCCTAAAATCATAATAAGGTCACAGACACCCCAAAACACACCACCAGATGCAGTCCTGGACAAGATCCAGCCTCATCAACCAGAACAAATGAACCAGTCCCCTCCACCAGGAAGCCTACACAACCCACTAAACCAACTTTAGACTCTGGGGGCAGACACCAAAACAAGGGGAATTACGAACCTGCAGCCTGCAAAAAGGAAACCCAAACACAATAAGTTAAGTAAAATGAGAAGACAGAGAAACACACAGCAGATGAAGGAACAAGGTAAAAACCCACCGGACCAAACAAATGAAAAGGAAAGAGGAAGTCTACCTGAAAAAGAATTCAGAGTAATGATAGTAAAGATGATCCAAAATCTAAGAGAGAGAAAGGAGATAATACAGGAAACATTTAACAAAGACCTAGAAGAACTAAAGAGCAAACAAACAATGATGAACAACACAATAAATTAAATTAAAAATGCTCTAAAAGAAATCAATAGCAGAATAAGTGAGGCAGAAGAACGGATAAGTGACCTGGAAGATAAAATAGTGGAAATAACTACCACAGCACAGAATAAAGAGAAAAGAATGAAAAGAATTGAGGACAGCCTCAGAAACCTCTGGGACAAAACTAAACACACCAACATTCACATTATAGGAGTCACAGAAGAAGAAGAGAAAAAGAAAGGGACTGAGAAAATATTTGAAGAGATTATAGTTGAAAACTTCCCTAATATGGGAAAGGAAATGCTCAATCAAGTCCAGGAAGCATAGAGAGTCCCATACAGGAAAAATCCAAGGAGAAACATGCCAAGACACATATTAATCAAACAATCAAAACTTAAATACAAAGAAAAAATATTAAAAGCAGCAAGGGAAAAGCAACAAATAACTACAAGGGAATCCCCATGAGGTTAACAGCTGAAATTTCGCAGAAACTCTGCAAGCCACAAGGGAGTGGCAGGACATATTTAAAGTGATCAAAGGGAAAAAATTACAACCAAGATTTCTCTACACAGCAAGGATCTCATTCAGCTTCAATGGAGAAATTAAAATCTTTACAGACAAGCAAAAGCTAAGCGAATTCAGCACCACCAAATAAGCTTTACAACAAATACTAAAGGGACTTCTCTAGGCACACAACACAAGAGAAGGAAAAGACCTACAATAACAAACCCAAAACAATTAAGAAAATGGGAATAAGAACATACATATTGATAACTACCTTAAATGTAAATGGATTAAATGCTCCGACCAAAAGACATAGACTGGCTGAATGGATACAAAAAAAAAAATCCATATATATGCTGTCTACAAGAGACCCACTTCAGACCTAGCGATATATAAAGACTGAAAGTGAGGGGATGGAAAAAGATATTTCATGCAAACGGAAACCGAAAGAAAGCCGGAGTAGCAATTTTCATATCAGAAAAAATAGACATAAAAACAAAGACTGTTACAACAGACAGAGAAGGACACTACCTGATGATCAAGGGATGAATCCAAGAAGAAGATATAAAAATTGTAAATATTTATGCACCCAACATAGGAGCACCTCAGTACATAAGGCAAATGCTAACAGCCATAAAAGGGGAAATCAACAGTAACACAAAAAGAGTAGGGGACTTGAACAGTCAACTTTCACCAATGGACAGATCATCCAAAAGGAAAATAAATAAGGAAACACAAGCTTTAAATGACACACTAAACAAGATGGACGTAATTGATATTTACAGGACATTCCATCCAAAAACAGCAGATTACACTTTCTTCTCCAGGGCTCATGGAACATTTTCCAGGATAGATCATATGTTGGGTCACAAATCAAGCCTTGGATACATTTAAGAAAATTGATATCGTATCAAATACCTTTTCTGACCACAACGCTATGAAACTAGATATCAATTACAGGAAAAAATCTGTAAAAAATACAAACATATGGAGGATAAACAATACACTTCTAAATAACTAAGAGATTACTGAAGAAATCAAAGAGGAAATTAAAAAATACCTATAAATAAATAACAATGAAAAAACGCCTATGGGATGCAGCAAAAGCAGTTCTAAGAGGGAAGTTTATAGCAATACAATCCTACTTCAGGAAACAAGAAAAATCTCAAATAAACAACCTAACCTTACACCTAAATCAATTAGAGAAAGAAGAACAAAAAAACCCCAAAGTTAGCAGAGGAAAGAAATCATAAAGATCAGATCAGAAATAAATGAAAAGAAATGAAAGAAACAATACCTAAGATCAATAAAACTAAAAGACGGTTCTTTGAGAAGATAAACAAAATTGATAAACCATTAGCCAGACTCATCAAAAAAAAAAAAGGGAGAAGACTCAAATCAGTAGAATTAGAAATGAAAAAGGAGAGGTAACAACTGACACTGCAGAAATACAAAGGATCTTGAGAGATTACTACAAGCAACTATATTCCAATAAAATGGACAACCTGGAAGAAATGCACAAATTCTTAGAAAAGCATAAACTTCTGAGACTGAACCAGGAAGAAATAGAAAATAAAAACAGACCAATCACAAGCACTAAAATTGAGGCTGTGATTAAAAATCTTCCAACAAACAAAAGCCCAGGACCAGATGGCTTCACAGGAGAATTCTATGAACATTTAGAGAAGAGTTAACACCTATCCCTCTCAAATTCCTCCAAAATATAGCAAAGGCAGGAACACTTCCAAACACATTCTACAAGGCTACCATCACCCTGATACCAAAACCAGACAGAGATGTCACAAAGAAAGAAAATTATAGGCCAATATCACTGATGAACACAGATGCAAAAATCCTCAACAAAATACTAGCACACAGAATCCAACAGCACATTAAAAGGATCATACATCATGATCAAGTGAGGTTTACCCCAGGAACGCAAGGATTCTTCAATATATGCAAATAAATCAATGTGATATACCATATAACTAATTGAAGGAGAAAAACCATATGATCGTCTCAAAAGATGAAGAAAAAACTTTCAACAAAATTCAACACCAATTTATGATAAAAACCCTCCAGAAAGTGGGCATAGAGGGAGCTTACCTCAACATAATAAAGGCCATATATGACAAACCCATAGCCAGCATCATTCTCAATGGTAAAAAAGTGAAACCATTTCCACTAAGATTAGGAACAAGACAAAGTTGCCCACTCTCAGCACTATTATTCAAAATAGATTTGGAGATTTTATCCACAGGAATCAGAGAAGAAAAAGAAATAAAAGGAATCCTAATCAGAAAAGAAGAAGTAAAACTGTCAAAGTATGCAGATGACATAATACTATATATAGACAATCCTAAAGATGGTACCAGAAAACTACTAGAGCTAATCAATGAATTTGGTAAAGTAGCAGGATACAAAATTAGTGCAGAGAAATCTCTTGCATTTCTACACACTAATGAAGAAAAATCTGAAAGAGAAATTAAGGAAACTCTCCCATTTACCACAGCAACCAAAAGAATTAAATACCTAGGAATAAACCTACCTAAGGAGACAAAAGACCTGTATGCATAAAAGTATAAGACAATGCTGAAAGAAATCAAAGATGATACAAACAGATGGAGAGATATACCATGTTCTTGGATTGGAAGAATCAACCTTGTGAAAATGACTATACTACCCAAAGCAACCTGCAGATTCAATGCAATCCCTATCAAACAACCAGTGGCATTTTTCACAGAACTAGAACAAAAATTTCACAATTTGCATGGAAACACAAAAGACCTCAAATAGCCAAAGCAATCTTGAGAAAGAAAAATGGAGCAGGAGGAATCAGGCTCTCAGATTTCAGACAATACTACAAAGCTACAGTCATCAAGACAGTATGGTCATGGCACAAGAACAGAAATATAGATCAACGGAACAAGATAGAAAGCCCAGAGATAAACCCACACACATATGGTCACCTTACCTTTGGTAAAGGAGGCAAGAATACACAATGGAGAAAAAACAGCCTCTTCAGTAATTGGTGCTGGGAAAACTAGGCAGCTACATGTAAAAGAATGAAATTAGAACACTCCCTAACACCATACACAAAAATAAACTCAAAATGGATTAAAGACCTAAATGTAAGGCGAGACACTATAAAACTCTTAGAGGAAAACATAGGCAGAACACTCTATGACATAAATCACAGCAAAATCCTTTTTGACCCACCTCCTAGAGAAATGGAAATAAAAACAAAAGTAAACAAATGGGACCTAATGAAACGTAAAAGCACTCACATAGCAAAGGAAACCATAAACAAGACCAAAAGACAACCCTCAGAATGGGAGAAAATATTTGCAAATGAAGCAAGTGACAAAGGATTAAACTCCAAAATATACAAGCAGCTCATGCAGCTGAATATCAAAAATACAAACAACCCAATCCAAAAATGGGCAGAAGACCTAAATAGACATTTCTCCAAAGAAGATATACAGATTGCCAAGAAACACATGAAAGGATGCTCAACATCACTAATCATTAGAGAAATGCAAATCAAAGCTACAATGAGGTATCACCTCACACCAGTCAGAATAGCCATCATCAAAAATTCTACAAAAAATAAATGCTGGAGAGGGTGTAGAGAAAAGGGAGTCCTCTTGCACTGTTTGTGGGAATGTAAATTGATCCAGCCACTATGGAGAACAGTATGCAGTTTTGTTACAAAACTAAAAATGGAACTACCATACAACCCAGCAATCCCACTACTAGGCATATACCCTGAGAAAACCATAATTCAAAAAGAGTCATGTACCACAATGTTCACTGCAGCTCTATTTACAATAGCCAGTAAATGGAAGCAACCTAAGTGTCCTTCGACAGATGAATGGATAAAGGAGATGTGGCACATATATACAATGGAACATTACTCAACCATAAAAAGAAATGAAATTGAGTTATTTGTAGTGAGGTGGATGGACCTAGAGGCTGTCATACAGAGTGAAGTAAGTCAGAAAGAGAAAAACAAATACCGTATGCTAACGCATATATGTGCAATCTTAAAAAAAAGAATGGTTCTCAAGATCCTGGGGCAGGACAGGAATAAAGATGCAGACATAGGGAATGGACTTTAGGACACGGGGAGTGGGAAGGGTAAGGTGGGACAAAGTGAGAGAGTGGCATAGACTAATATACACTACCAAATGTAAAATAGATAGCTAGTGGGAAGCAGCCGCATAGCACAGGGAGATCAGCTCGGTGCTTTGTGACCACAGAGAGGGGTGAGATAGGGAGTGTTGGAGGGAGACGCAAGGCGGAGGAGATATGGAGATATAGGTATATGTATTGCTCATTCTCATTGTTATAAATCAGAAACTAACACACCTTTGTAAAGCAACTATCCTCCAATAAAGATGTAAAAAAAAAAAAGCATTCACTAAATATCTTGAATTAATGAATAAAAAGAAGTTGAGTTTTCAATATGTCTTCCACTAAACTAGGATTTCTAAACTTGGGACATATTCTAGAAACCCATTTTCTGGGATCTACCACCATCTAAACAAACTTTCTCATTTTTTAAATGATTCTAGAAACAAAACAACATAAGCATATTCTGGACTGTCTGGAAATTAGTGTTCTGCCACTCAATTTCAGTGCTATAATTTGCCTTTTTTGTTTTTGATGTATTAAACAGAAATTAAGGTCAAATTGCTTCTAGTTCATTATTTAAACAAAAATTTGTTAAGGAGGAATGCCATATTCACCTTGGAGGCAGACATATTGAGTGGATAAAGTTTTTTTTTTATTTTTTTTATTGGATACAAGTCCTTTATTGGATATATGATTTTCAAATATTTTTTCCTAGTTCATGGCATGTCTTTACTTTTTTAATGGTGTCTTTTGGTTTTTTTTGGGTTTTTTTTGTTTTTTTAAACATCTTTATTGAAGTATAATTGCCTTACAATGGTGTGTTAGCTTCTGCTTTATAATAAAGTGAATCAGTTATACATATACAATATGTTCCCATTTCTCTTCCCTCTTGCATCTCCCTCCCTCCCACCCTCCCCATCCCACCCCTCTAGGTGGTCACAAAGCACCGAGCTGATCTCCCTGTGCTATGTGGCTGCTTCCCACTAGTTATCTATTTTACATTTGGTAGTGTATATATGTCCATGACACTCTCTTACCCTGTCACATCTCACCCCACATCCTCCCCATATCCTCAAGTCCATTCTCTAGGAGGTCTGTGTCTCTATTCCCATCTTGCCACTAGGTTCTTCATGGCCTTTTTTTTTTTTCCTTAGATTCCGTATATATGTGTTAGCATACTGTATGTGTTTTTCTCTTTCTGACTTACTTCACTCTGTGTGACAGACTCTAACTCCATCCACCTCATTACAAATACCTCCATTTCATTTCTTTTTATGGCTGAGTAATATTCCATTGTATATATGTGCCACATCTTCTTTATCCATTCATCTGTCGATGGACATTTAGGTTGCTTCCATGTCCTGGCTATTGTAAATAGAGCAGCAATGAACATTTTGGTACATGACTCTTTTTGACCTATGGTTTTCTCAGGGTATATGCCCAGTAGTGGGATTCCTGGGTCGTATGGTAGTTCTATTTGTAGTTTTTTAAGGAACCTCCATACTGTTCTCCATAAGTGGCTGTATCAATTTACATTCCCACCAACAGTGCAAGAGGGTTCCCTTTCCTCCACACCCTCTCCAGCATTTATTGTTTCTAGATTTTTTGATGATGGCCATTCTGACCGGTGTGAGATGATATCTCATTGTAGTTTTGATTTGCATTTCTCTAATGATTAATGATGTTGAGCATTCTTTCATGTGTCTGTAGGCCATCTGTATATCTTCTTTGGAGAAATGTCTATTTAGGTCTTCTGCCCATTTTTCGATTGGGTTGTTCGTTTTTTTGTTATTGAGCTGCATGAGCTGCTTGTAAATCTTGGAGATTAATCCTTTGTCAGTTGCTTCATTTGCAAATATTTTCTCCCATTCTGATGGTTGTCTTTTGGTCTTGTTTATGGTTTCCTTTGCTGTGCAAAAGCTTTTAAGTTTCATTAGGTCCCATTTGTTTATTTGTGTTCTTATTTCCATTTCTCTGGGAGCTGGGTCAAAAAGAATCTTGCTGTGATGTATGTCTTAGAGTGTTCTGCCTATGTTTTCCTCTAAGAGTTCGATAGTGTCTGCCCTTACACTTAGGTCTTTAATCCATTTTGAGTTTATTTTTGTGCATGGTGTCAGGGAGTGTTCTAATTTCATACTTTTACATGTACCTGTCCAATTTTCCCAGCACCAATTATTGAAGAGGCTGTCTTTTCTCCACTGTATATGCTTGCCTCCTTTATCAAAGATAAGGTGACCATATGTGTGTGGGTTTATCTCTGGGCTTTCTATCCTGTTCCATTGATCTATATTTCTGTTTTTGTGCCAGTACCAAACTGTCTTGATTACTGAAGCTTTGTAATATAGTCTGAAGTCAGGGAGCCTGATTCCCCCAGCTCCATTTTTCGTTCTCAAGATTGCTTTGGCTATTCGGGGTCTTTTGTGTTTCCATACAAATTGTGAAATTTTTTGTTCTAGTTCTGTGAAAAATGCCAGTGGTAGTTTGATAGGGATTGCATTGAATCTGTAGATTGCTTTGGGTAGTAGAGTCATTTTCACAATGTTGATTCTTCCAATCCAGGAACATGGTATATCTCTCCATCTGTTTGTATCATCTTTAATTTCTTTGATCAGTGTCTTATAATTTTCTGCATACAGGTCTTTTGTCTCCTTAGGTAGGTTTATTCCTAGATATTTTATTCTTTTTGATGCAATGGTAAATGGGAGTGTTTTCTTAATTTCACTTTCAGATTTTTCATCATTAGTGTATAGAAATGCAAGAGATTTCTGTGCATTAATTTTGTATCCTGCTACTTTACCAAATTCATTGATTAGCTCTAGGAGTTTTCTGGTAGCATCTTTAGGATTCTCTATGTATAGTATCATGTCATCTGCAAATAGTGACAGCTTTACTTCTTCTTTTCCGATTTGGATTCCTTTTATTTCTTTGTCTTCTCTGATTGCTGTGGCTAACACTTCCAAAACTATGTTGAATAATAGTGGTGAGAGTGGGCAACCTTGTCTTGTTCCTGATCTTAGTGGAAATGGTTTCAGTTTTTCACCATTGAGGACAATGTTGGCTGTGGGTTTGTCATATATGGCCCTTATTATGTTGAGGAAAGTTCCCTCTCTGCCTACTTTCTGCAGGGCTTTTATCATAAATGGGTGTTAAATTTTGTTGAAAGCTTTCTCTACATCTATTGAGATGATAATATGGTTTTTCTCCTTCAATTTGTTAGTATGGTGTATCACGTTGATTGATTTGCGTATATTGAAGAATCCTTGCATTCCTGGGATAAACCCCACTTGATCATGGTGTATGATCCTTTTAATGTGCTGTTGGATTCTGTTTGCTAGTATTTTGTTGAGGATTTTTGCATCTATGTTCATCAGTGATATTGGCCTGTAGTTTTCTTTCTTTGTGACATCTTTGTCTGGTTTTGGTATCAGGGTGATGGTGGCCTCGTAGAATGAGTTGGGGAGTGTTCCTCCGTCTGCAATATTTTGGAAGAGTTTGAGAAGGATAGGTGTTAGCTCTTCTCTAAATGTTTGATAGAATTCACCTGTGAAGCCATCTGGTCCTGGGCTTTTGTTTGTTGGAAGGTTCTTAATCACAGTTTCAATTTCAGTGCTTGTGATTGGTTTGTTCATATTTTCAATTTCTTCCTGGTTCAGTCTCGGCAGTTTGTGCATTTCTAAGAATCTGTCCATTTCTTCCAGGTTGTCCATTTTATTGGCATAGAGTTGCTTGTAGTAATCTCTCATGATCTTTTGTATTTCTGCAGTGTCAGTGGTTACTTCTCCTTTTTCATTTCTAATTCTATTGATCTGAGTCGTCTCCCTTTTTCTCTTGATGAGTCTGGCTAATGATTTATCAATTTTGTTTATCTTCTCAAAGAACCAGCTTTTAGTTTCATTGATTTTTGCTATTGTTTCCTTCATTTCTTTTTCATTTATTTCTGACCTGATCTTTATAATTTCTTTCCTTATGCTGGCTTTGGGGTTTTTTTGTTCTTCTTTCTCTAATTGCTTTAGGTTCAAGATTAGGTTGTTTATTCGAGATGTTTCCTGTTTCTTGAGGTAGGCTTGTATTGCTATAAACTTCCCTCTTAGCACTGCTTTTGCTGCGTCCCATAGGTTTTGGGCCGTCGTATCTCCATTGTCATTTGTTTGTAGGTATTTTTTGATTTCCCCTTTGATTTCTTCAGTAATCACTTCGTTATTAAGTAATGTATTGTGTAGCTTCCATGTGTTTGTATTTTTTACAGATCTTTTCCTGTAATTGATATCTAGTCTCATAGCGTTGTGGTCGGAAAAGATACTTGATACGATTTCAATTTTCTTAAATTTACCAAGGCTTGATTTGTGACCCAAGATATGATCTATCCTGGAGAATCTTCCATGAGCACTTGAGAAAAATGTGTATTCTGTTGTTTTTGGGTGCAATGTCCTATAAATATCAATTAAGTCCATCTTGTTTAATGTATCATTTAAAGCTTCTGTTTCCTTATTTATTTTCATTTTGGATGATCTGTCCATTGGTGAAAGTGGGGTGTTAAATTCCCCTACTATGATTGTGTTGCTGTCGATTTCCCCTTTTATGGCTGTTAGTATTTGCCTTATGTATTGAGGTGCTCCTATGTTGGGTGCATAAATATTTACAATGTTATACCTTCCTCTTGGATCGATCCCTTGATCATTATATAGTGTCCTTCTTTGTCTCTTGTAATAGTCTTTATTTTAAAGTCTATTTTGTCTGATATGAGAATTGCTACTCCAGCTTTCTTTTGATTTCCATTTGCATGGAATATCTTTTTCCATCCCCTCACTTTCAGTCTGTATGTGTCTCTAGGTCTGAAGTGGGTCTCTTGTAGACAGCATATATATGGGTCTTGTTTTTGTATCCATTCAGCCAGCCTGTGTCTTTTGGTGGGAGCATTTAATCCATTTACATTCAAGGTAATTATCGATATGTATGTTCCTATTCCCATTTTCTTAAATGTTTTGGGTTTGTTATTGTAGGTGTTTTCCTTCTCTTGTGTTTCTTGCCTAGAGAAGTTCCTTTAGCATTTGTTGTAAAGCTGGTTTGGTGGTGCTGAACTCTCTCAGCTTTTGCTTGTCTGTAAAGGTTTTAATTTCTCCATCAAATCTGAATGAGATCCTTGCTGGGTAGAGTAATCTTGGTTGTAGGTTTTTCTCCTTCATGACTTTAAGTATATCCTGCCACTCCCTTCTGGCTTGCAGAGTTTCTGCTGAAAGATCAGATGTTAACCTTATGGGGATTACCTTGTGTGTTATTTGTCGTTTTTCCCTTGCTGCCTTTAATATGTTTTCCTTATATTTAATTTTTGACAGTTTGATTAATATGTGTCTTGGTGTGTTTCTCCTTGGGTTTATCCTGTATGGGACTCTCTGTGCTTCCTGGACTTGATTAACTATTTCCTTTCCCATATTAGGGAAGTTTTCAACTATAATCTCTTCAAATATTTTCTCAGTCCCTTTCTTTTTCTCTTCTTCTTCTGGGACCCCTATAATTCGAATGTTGGTGCGTTTAATGTTGTCCCAGAGGTCTCTGAGACTGTCCTCAGATCTTTTCATTCTTTTTTCTTTATCCTGCTCTGTAGTAGTTATTTCCACCATTTTATCTTCCAGGTCACTTATCCTTTCTTCTGCCTCAGTTATTCTGCTATTGATCCCATCTAGAGTATTTTTAATTTCATTTATTGTGTTTTTCATTGTTGCTTGGTTCCTCTTTAGTTCTTCTACGTCCTTGTTAAATGTTTCTTGCATTTTGTCTATTCTATTTCCAAGACTTTGGATCATCTTTACTATCATTATTCTGAATTCTTTTTCAGGTAGACTACCTATTTCCTCTTCATTTGTTAAGTCTGGTGTGTTTTGACCCAGCTCCTTCATCTGCTGTGTGTTTTTCTGTCATCTCATTTTGCTTATCTTACTGTGTTTGGGGTCTCCTTTTCACAGGCTGCAGGTTTGTAGTTCCCGTTGTTTTTGGTATCTGTCCCCAGTGGCTAAGGTTGGTTCAGTGGGTTGTGTAGGCTTCCTGGTGGAGGGAACTAGTGCCTGAGCTCTGGTGGATGAGGCTGGATCTTGTCTTTCTGGTGGGCACGTCCACATCTGGTGGTGTCTTTTTGGGTGTCTGTGGCCTTATTATGATTTTAGGCAGCCTCTCTGCTAATGGATGGGGCTGTGTTCCTGTCTTGCTAGTTGTTTGGCATAGGGTGTCCAGCACTGTAGCTTGCTGGTCGTTGAGTGAAGCTGGGTCTTGATGTTGAGATGGAGATCTCTGACAGATTTTTGCCGTTTGGTATTACGTGGAGCTGGGAGGTCTCTTATGGACCAGTGTCCTGAAGTTGGCTTTCCCACCTCAGAGGCACGGCCCTGATGCCTGGCTGGAGCACCAAGAGCCTTTCATCCACACCGCTCAGAGTAAAAGGGAGAAAAAATGGAAAGAAAGAAAGAAAGAGGCTATAATATAGTGAAGTAAAATAAAGCTATTGTAAAGCAAAGCTATACAGACAAAATCTCACCCAGAAGCATATACATATACACTCACAAAAAAAAAGGAAAAGGGGAAAGATTAATATATCCTGCTCCCAACGTCCACCTCCTGAATTTGGGATGATTCGTTGTCTGTTCAGGTATTCAACAGATGCAGGCACATCAAGTTGTTTGTGGAGTTTTAATCCGCTGCTTCTGAGGCTGCTGGGAGAGATTTCTCCTTCTTTTCCCTGTTCGCACAGCTCCTGGGGTTCAGCTTTGGATTTGGACCCGCCTCTGCGTGTAGGTCGCCTGAGGGCGTCTATTCCCCACCCAGACAGGACGGGGTTAAAGAAGCAGCTGCTTCGGGGGCTCTGGCTCACCCAGGCCGCGGGGAGGGAGGGGTACAGAGCAGGCGGGGCGAGCCTGCGGCGGCCTGAGGCCGGCGTGACGTTGCACCAGCCTGAGGCGCACCGTGTGTTCTCCCGGGGAAGTTGTCCCCGGATCACGGGACCCTGGCAGTGGCGGGCTGCACAGGCTCCCAGGAGGGGCGGTGTGGAGAGTGACCTGTGCTCGCACACAGGATTTTTGGAGGCGGCAGCAGCAGCCCCAGCGTCTCACGCCCGTCTCTGGGGTCCGTGCTGATCGCCACGGCTCGCGCCCTTCTCTGGAGTTCGTTTAGGCGGCGCTCTGAATCCCCTCTCCTCGCGCACCAGGAAACAAAGAGGGAAGAAAAAGTCTCTTGCCTCTTAGGCAGCTGCAGACTTTTTCCCGGTCTCCCTCCCGGCTAGCTGTGGTGCACTAACCCCTTCAGGCTGTGTTCACGCCGCCAGCCCCAGTCCTCTCCCTGCGATCCGACCGAAGCCCGAGCCTCAGCTCCCAGCCCCGCCCGCCCCGGCGGAGGAGCAGACAAGCCTTTCGGGCTGGTGAGTGCTGGTCGGCACCGCTCCTCCGTGCGGGAACCTCTCCGCTTTGCCCTCCGCACCCCTGTGGCTGCGCTCTCCTCCGTGGCTCCGAAGCTTCCCCCCTCTGCCACCCGCAGTCTCTGCCCGCGAAGGGGCTTCCTAGTGCGTGGAAATCTTTCCTCCTTCACAGTTCCCTCCCACTGGTGCAGGTGCCGTCCCTATTCTTTTGTCTCTGTTATTTCTTTTTTCTTTTGCCCTACCCAAGTACGGGGGGAGTTTCTTGCCTTTTTGGAGGTCGGACGTTTTCTGCCAGCGTTCAGTGGGTGTTCTGTAGGAGCAGTTCCACGTGTAGATGTATTTCTAGTGTATCTGTGGGAAGGAAGGTGATCTCCGCGTCTTACTCTTCCGCCATCTTCTCTCCTCCCCCTTCCTCCATCTTCTCTCCTCCCCCTAAAGTTTTTTATGCAGAAGAGCATACGCCATTTCGTTAGCAATAGGTGTAATGATTTTTAAAAAAAATCAATGAAAGTTTTTTCTATTCCCAGTTTCAGCAACAATTTAATTAGATGCCCATTTAACACAATTATCAATAATTCTGTAACACCAACATTATATTCCAGTGAAGAAAAAAGCCTTACATATATAGTAAATGATTCATTAGAATTGGTGTTTGAATATTACTTGTGTGCAGTTTGAATAAAGTTTGAGTCTCAATAATTCCCAGAATAGCAAGCAAAGTCTTACAACAATTGTTTTATATATAGTACATATATTATTATATGACATAAAAAAATCTGGAATAATAATATTGAAGTTGAAACACAAATATAATTTTAATGATGAACCATATCTTAGGTTACATGTGTCCAATAGGAACCTCAATTTTTTAGTTTTAATAATAATCCACCATGTTAAAAATAATGGTTTATTGTCTTTCTCTATCTTACTTCATAATCATAATACCCTCCTGGTCCATCCATGTTGTTGAAAATGACAAAATTGCATTAATTTTTATGGCTGAGTAATATTCCATTGTATGTATATATTATGTATATATATATATATATATATATATATATCTCCCATCTTCTTTATTCATCCATCTGTTGATGGACACTTAAGTTGCTTCCATATCTTGGCTATTGTAAATAATGGTGCTATGAACATTGAGAGAGGGACAAGATAGGAGAAGGGGATTAAGAGGTACAAATTATTAGGTACAAAATTAAGATATAAGGATGTAATATACAGCAGAGGGAATATAGCCAAATTTTGTAATAACTTTAAATTGGGTATTATCTATAAAAATATTGAATTACTATGTTGTACAATTAATATAATATTGTAAATCAACCATACTTCAATTTTAAAAAATAATGGTTTATTAGATATACCTGACTCTATAGATTTGCATGCATTCATAAATTTGCTTAGAATTTTTAGTTGAAAAGAAATTATAACCATGAAAATTTTGTACTCAGTTTTATACTTTTATATATTTAAGTAAAATTATAAAAATGATGATTTAAGTCAATGCTATGTCCTCTGAGAGTTCATTCCCTTAATGAATTCTCATTTGTCTATATGTGTGTGTTTGTATTATATACATATATATAATTCATTTTAAAATGAGCATTATATATTAAATATATATATATATATATGCTGATTTCTTGAATGAATTATCTCTATATAATTAAAAAATTTCGTGGAAGAATTTATCACCTCTTTGCTGTTGTTCACAAGTATTGAATATAAGTGTACTTTTATATGTAACAAATCAATCTCAATGAAAGGGAATTATAGACCTTCAAAAATAAAAAAATAAAAATCAGGATACCTAATTAAAATTAAAATGTTGGAAAAAGCAGCATTACATTTATTTTGCTTTAAGTCCTAGATATTTTTTTTGTTTGCTTAGTAATATTTCAAATATAATTAACAGTGTGAGAAGAAATTACTTTAATGTTTTATTATTATACTCATACATAGTATTTTCAGATATAAGGCACCATATTTCACTTCTCAAGGGATATTTTGAGAAATTAAACATATATTAATATGAAAATTAATAGCATTTTTTGACACATTCTTTAAAGTGTTTCAATAAGTACAAAACCATGTTTTGAAGAACATTTAAAATGTTTTGGTGAAAAATAGTAAATAGTTATTGTAAATAACTCAAACAGAAAAATATAAAGGCAAAGTTTTTTTAAAAGTTCTTGAATCCCACCACTCAGAGAGAGCCAATTTTAATCATTTAGGGAACATCATTTCAGGCATCTTATTTTAACATCTTACATACATGTACACTATTATACATTCATAGTGTATATCTTTATCTTGAAGTAATTTTTAACTACGTATCATGTACATGCAAAGAGTGACTCAAGCAAGTGAATCAATTTAATGAAACCCATAACATCAGTTTGACTATTGAAGAAAACTAGGTAGAACACAGATTATGTAATTGACCAGTGTAATTAAATTTAATAGTAAAGAAAAAATTACTATGGATAAAGAAATTAGCAATATGTTTAAACAAAGAAACTGTAACATGATATTTTCCCATGGATCTGACTTACCTTGAGCAATTATTATGTTCTACTTTTAAAAATCTTGAATTTATAATAAAGTAGTAAAAGGTAGAAAGGTGTTCTTATGTTATCCATTTTAGAAGCTGCAGTGAACTACATTACTTGATAGTATCTCTAAATTAATTAAGAAGTCTGTTAGGGGTATTCTTAACAAAGCCAGCCAATTTTTAATTCAGGTTGACACCACTAAAGATACAAGAGTAATTGCTATTGGTTCAGAGTCTAGAGATGATCTGATATCAGTCCTCAGCATATGTTCAAGCACAGCAAAACCTCATTAATTTTGACTTCTTCATTTGAATTTCATGACAATTTGAACAGGTACACTGTTCTTCATTACCTAAGAAAAAAGTTCCCAGTAGCGAAAAAAAAAAAAAAAAAAAATCCCAACAAGATCTCAGGGCTACAATATAAATTATTGAATAGAACAAATAATTTTTAGAAATTTAGCAGCATTCATGTGTATACAAATGTAATGACTATCAATGAAAAAAGTATATTCAGCATAACATCTATTTAGAAATACTCTTAGTGTATTGTGATTTTCTATCTATTGTCTATCTATCCATCTATCTATCTATCTATCTATCTATCTATTTAATCAATCTACCAGTTTATCTTTCTACCTCATCTGTCTAACTTTTACCTTCCACATCTTCACTAATTTAGAATGGTATTCCTCCATGTTTTTCATATGAATGGTTTTTAACTTATTGGGGAAAATATGTTATAGAAGTTGTTAGATAATCCATATATATAAGTGTGTGTGTGTGTGTGTGTGTGTATATATATATAGTATCTCATATTACATGTAACAATATGGAAGATCAATACAATATCTTTAAATCATGGCTTAAAAAGTAATTACCTTAAAAAGTTTAAGCTACCAAAATGTTTATAATTAGTGATTCTCAACTAGGACTGATTTTGTCCCTCAGAGAATTTTTGACAAGGTCTATAGCCAGGCCCCCATGACGAAGAAATATTCACCACAAAATATCAATAGTGCCAAGGTAATATTTTAATTTTAATAATGATTGAATCATTTATTGATGTAATTGAATAAGCTCTCTGCCTAAGCTGTCAAATATGAAAATGACCAAAAATATTTTTTGGCAATATTGAGGTCCACTGGAGGTCACCCACCAAATAAACATAACCTGGTTTGGTTCCATGTTGAATCAGAAATATTAAGTTTGGTCAGCCTCCCACTATGATACTGTGTACAAGCAGAACCTGAAGCAGATTTGTTAGGTAGCACAATCTAGGTTCTTGAGAAAATAGCCTAAAGGAAGGACTCAAGTGTCAATACTTTAGTTGGGAGGTGTAAGCCCAGGTTGATGAAGATGAGGAAAAAAAAAAACTTCAGGCAAGAGAAAATGGGAGGCAATTCAAGTGATGCATGGTGATGCTGACTGCTGTGGATGAGAACCCACAGTGAGATGCAGCAGTCTACTCAGTAGGTCTGTCTGCTTTTCTTGAAATACTGCAAGGTAAACTCTCAGTGAGTCCTTAAAAGGTGAGAAGGAGGGAAATTTTCTCATTGGTCAAAGTTTACTCCATAACTGGTGGGGGGAGGTTTAACATCCAACACATTTCTGATTGGTATGATCTCTTTCCTTCCAAGGCTTTCAGGGATGTCCGACTCCATACACTGCATTCAGAGTCTGAAGGTGGTGGAAGGGTCCAGGTACCCCAGTGTGTGTCTGTTTGGTTGCTGTGTTGCTGAAGTCAAGGAATCAGAATGAGTGAGTGGTTAGTCCCATGCTGGAGGCAGCTCAGGAACTATGGGGAAGCATAAATATTTGTGTCTGATAAAGTAAGTATGGTGGTCATTTGAGCTATTTGCCAACTATTTCAAGTTATTTTCCTTCCAGGACCATGGTGTGATTACAGTTCTTGTTCATTGCGTTGGTGGGATGGGGCCATGTGTCTTGTTGAGACCAGTGAGTTGTGAGAGGAAATTGTTTTTGCTATAGCATTACCAGTAAAATATCCTGCAGAGCTCACTCTGGGATGACAACTACAACAGTCAAGATGGCGGCTGCTCCAGTAATCAGGGTCCCTAAGTGACTACAGTAGAGTCTCTTCACCCCACCATCCTTATCTAAAAAAGGAATGCAGCATAAAAAAGAGGGGAAGAAAGCTTGTTATTCTTTAAACCATGGGTATTTCGAGGTGATTTATTACTGCAAAACTAGCTAACCTCTTCTGACTGGTTATATTTGCTGTGTAAGTCTCAAGAAGTTGAATAACGGTTAAATTAAGCTATGTGACCATCATACAGGACCAAATAGGGCCTTAAGGCATAACAAATGCTTTCAATTTTACTGAAGTATATCCATTTCCCAGTTGCAAAACAAAACACAAGATAAGATGGAGCAAAAGTATGTATTCCTGACATGGCAATTTCTCTGTAAGAATATAAATTAGAAGTGTAAAAAGATTTCCCAACTAATTTTGCTTTTGAAATAGTGCACAAACATTTAAGAGGCCTAATTTTTCTGTGTGCACAATGAGAGACAGTGTTCCAACAATTGTTTTACCATCATGGGGGTCCAGGTATGTGCTGGTTTTCTTAAGTTATGCTCATGCAGAGGGAAAGAGAATATTACTTATATTGTACCTATTTTGCTCTAGAAATGGTTAGAGACTTTTCCATTTGTGATCTCAGTTACTCAGAAATTGGAGCATGATCTTCACTTTATAGATATGAATCATTAAGCTTAGAGAGGTTACAAAAATATTCTTTTTTTTTTTTTTTTTTTTTACACACAAAAGAAGGAAGAATATTTATTTATTTATTTACTCATTTCTCTTGCCTAACTACTTCCCAATAGGTGTTAATAGGATCTAGGAATTGGAGGGCTACATTTAGAATTAGACTTTTCTGTTTAAATATCATTTTTTAACATTTGCATTCAACTTTTGTAATGAGGTTAACAATGGCATAGATACCTATATTATGCTTATTTGGTTTGCGTGTTTATAGTCAGATATTGTATGAATAATTTTTGTATTAATTGGTTCTTTTTTTTTTTTTTTTTAATCCCTTTATTCCATTCATTTACTAGATTTATTCGTAATCACAGGTGATACTAGCAAATCGTGACACCCATATACAAGGGTTTCAAGGTGGCCAGAACTGAAGTCTCAGCACTTTCTGTACTTTTCCATCATCTGACTGAGTTTAATGAATTAGGAACGTTACTGCTTTATTTGAAGAAATATTTTTGGTGTTTTGTCCTAACTCACATCTCTCTCTTAGTAATTATATAAAAGTTTGCAGTGGAACCTTGCTTCTCAATGGGGAGGGAGCAGGTAAAATGAAAAGTCTGGCCAAGACCCTGGGAAAATGCTAACAGTGAGTGTCTTTTCTCCATCTGAACTGAAATCTGAGCAGTTCAGAGGTTCTGCCCAAGGCAGCTCTGTGCATATTTCTCTCATTGTTGAGCCTGCAGTGAGCTACCCGACAGGCCTCTGATGCCAAAGGACAGTGTTCTCTTTCAAAATCTTGTAGCGGAAGGCGGGCAAAAAAGTGTGAAGTAAGTGCCCCCATCCTAAGCATCGCATCGCTGCAGGATACTGACAAAGACTTAAAAATACTCATCTCTCTTGCCTCCTTCACCCCGAATACAACCCAAATGTCTATCAGGAAGAGAGTTCTTTTTTATTATTTTGGCAAAATCTAGGAAATCCTTGTGTTATGATGTTTAGAAATGTAAAAGGAGGATTCTATGAAAAGATTTCAGCTAACTAACATTTACAGGGTGCCCATTGCTGTGCCACTGTGTGACGTGTTATGTAAGCTTTGTAGAGATAAATTAAAATTTGCCTTTGTCTTCTTGCCTGCTTAAAGGGGAAAGCAGAAACAGGAGGTGTTATTATAACGTAAGGAGGTTGATTTTCTTTTTTTTTTTTTTTTTTTTTCACACACACACACTGTATTTTATTTTTACAAGAGATAAATAGACTGACACCAAGCATTGTACATGGATGACCACAACAAAAGCAACAATGATTGCAATTACCAAACATGAAACACACTCATACTATGTCATAATATTGACATTCAGTCCAGTAATCCTCCACTGTAACAGCTCCTTTACTTTGCAGTGAAAATTGATTTGTATATTCTTTGCCTCTGAGTCCTTGTGGGATTTTTTTTTTTTTTAAATTCAGACAGAAAGTCACAAAAATTATACTCATCCTCATCAGTTCACTCAGTCCCATGTAATTAATTGTTGTTTTTTTTTCATCTTGATCTTTTGTTAGCACTTTTATGAGTTCATCAGAGTTCTGAAAATGCTTATTCATTCAGTTCAGCAGTACAGTCAGTTACCAGAAACCTGTACTTGTCAGAGTCTTTTCCATGAATTTCTTGAAGATGAAACCCTTTTATAGGAACATATTTGCAAAATCATCAGAGTACACCCAGAACTGTCTGTAAATGACAAAAGACTTAAAAATGACCACAGTAAAAGATCTGATGAAAGTTCATAATAATGCAGTTGACAAGAAAATTAGTTATTTCTGAGATATACATTTTAAAGTAATAACTAGGATTATGACTTATAACATTATACCAGAACATATAAGATTTTTAGAAATTTCATGTAATGTCTGAAACATTTATATTAACATATTTCCATACATATTTCCATACAAATACAAATATAAGATTTTTAGAAATTTCATGTAATGATTGAAACATTTATATTAACATATTTCCATACATATTTCCATACAAATACAAGATTTTTAGAAATTTCATGTAATGTCTGAAACATTTATATTAACATATTTCCATACAATTAACCCAATGAAAGTTTAGTATTAGTTGTTTTGTTTGTTTTTTTATACTGCAGGTTCTTATTAGGCATCAATTTTATACACATCAGTGTATACATGTCAATCCCAATCGCCCAATTCAGCACACCACCATCCCCACCTCACCGCAGTTTTCCCCCCTTGGTGTCCATATGTCCATTTTCTACATCTGTGTCTCAACTTCTGCCCTGCAAACGGGCTCATCTGTACCCTTTTTCTAGGTTCCACATACATGCATTAATATATGATATTTGTTTTTCTCTTTCTGACTTACTTCACTCTGTATGACAGTCCCTAGATCCATCCACGTCTCAACAAATGACTCAATTTCGTTCCTTTTTATGGCTGAGTAATATTCCATTGTATTGATGTACCACAACTTCTTTAGCCATTCGTCTGTTGATGGGCATTTAGGTTGCTTCCATGACCTGGCTATTGTAAATAGTGCTGCAATGAACATTCGGGTGCATGTGTCTTTTTGAATTATGGTTTTCTCTGGGTATATGCCCAGTAGTGGGATTGCTGGGTCATATGGTAATTCTATTTTTAGTTTTTTAAGGAACCTCCATATTGTTCTCCAGAGTGGCTGTATCAATTTACATTCCCACCAACAGTGCAAGAGGGTTCCCTTTTCTCCACACCCTCTCCAGCATTTGTTGTTTGTAGATTTTCTGATGATGCCCATTCTAACAGGAGTGAGGTGATACCTCATTGTAGTTTTGATTTGCATTTCTCTAATAATTAGTGATGTTGAGCATCTTTTCATGTGCTTCGTGGCCGTCTGTATGTCTTCTTTGGAGAAATGTCTATTTAGGTCTTCTGCCCATTTTTGGATTGGGGTGTTTGTTTCTTTGATATTGAGCTGAATGAGCTGTTTATATATTTTGGAGATTAATCCTTTGTCCGTTGATTCATTTGCAAATATTTTCTCCCATTCTGAGGGTTGTCTTTTCGACTTGTTTATGGTTTCCTTTCCTGTGCAAAAGCTTTGAAGTTTCTTTAGGTCCCACTTGTTTATTTTTGTTTTTATTTCCATTACTCTAGGAGGTGCATCAAAAAAGATCTTGCTGTGATTTATGTCAAAGAGTGTTCTTCCTATGTTTTCCTCTAAGAGTTTTATAGTGTCCAGTCTTATATTTAGGTCTCTAATCCATTTTGAGTTTATTTTTGTGTATGGTGTTAGGGAGTATTCTAATTTCATTCTTTTACATGTAGCTGTCCAGTTTTCCCAGCACCACTTATTGAAGAGACTGTCTTTTCTCCATTGTATATCTTTGCCTCCTTTGTCATAGATTAGTTGACCATAGGTGCGTGGGTTAATCTCTGAGCTTTCTATCTTGTTCCATTGATCTATGTTTCTGTTTTTGTGCCAGTACCATATTGTCTTGATTACTGTAGCTTTGTAGTATAGTCTGAAGTCAGGGAGTCTGATTCCTCCAGCTCCATTTTTTTGCCTCAAGACTGCTTTGGCTATTCGGGGTCTTTTGTGTCTCCATACAAATTTTAAGATGATTTGTTCTAGCTCCATAAAAAATGCCATTGGTAATTTGATAGGGATTGCATTGAATCTGTAGATTGCTTTGGGTAGTATACTCATTTTCACAATGTTGATTCTTCCAATCCAAGAACATGGTATATCTCTCCATCGGTTGGTATCATCTTTAATTTCTTTCATCAGTGTCTTATAGTTTTCTGCATACAGGTCTTTTGTCTCCCTAGGTAGGTTTATTCCTAGGTATTTTATTCTTTTTGTTGCAATGGTAAATGGGAGTGTTTCCATAATTTCTCTTTCAGATTTTTCATCATTAGTGTATAGGAATGCAAGAGATTTCTGTGCATTAATTTTGTATCCTGCAACTTTACCATATTCATTAATTAGCTCTAGCAGTTTTCTGGTGGCAGTTTTAGGATTCTCTATATATAGTATCATGTCATCCGCAAACAGTGACAGTTTTGCTTCCTCTTTTCCAATTTGTATTCCTTTTATTTCTTTTTCTTCTCTGATTGCCATGGCTAGGACTTCCAGAACTATGTTGAATAATAGTAGTGAGAGTGGACATCCTTGTCTCATTCCTGATCTTAGAGGAAATGCTTTCAGTTTTTCACCATTGAGAATGATGTTTGCTGTGGGTATGTCATATATGGCCTTTATTATGTTGAGGTAGGTTCCCTCTATGCCCACTTTCTGGACAGTTTTTATCAGGAATGGGTGTTGAATTTTGTCAAAAGCTTTTTCTGCATCTATTGAGATGATCATATGGTTTTTATTCTTCAATTTGTTAATATGGTGTATCACATTGATTGATTTGCGTATATTGAAGAATCCTTGCATCCCTGGGATAAATCCCACTTGATCATGGTGTATGAACCTTTTAATGTGTTGTTGGATTCTGTTTGCTCGTATTTTGTTGAGGATTTTTGCATCTATATTCATCAGTGATATTGGTCTGTAATTTTCTTTTTTTGTAGTGTCTTTGTCTGGTTTTGGTATCAGGGTGATGGTGGCCTCATAGAATGAGTTTGGGAGTGTTCCTTCCTCTGCAATTTTTTGGAAGAGTTTGAGAAGGATGGGTGTTAGCTCTTCTCTAAATGTTTGATAGAATTCACCAGTGAAGCCATCTGGTCCTGGACTTTTGTTTGTTGGAAGATTTTTAATCACAGTTTCAATTTCATTACTTGTGATTGGTCTGTTCATATTTTCTGTTTCTTCCTGATTCAGTCTTGGAAGGTTATACCTTTCTAAGAATTTGTCCATTTCTTCCAGGTTGTCCATTTTATTGGCATAAAGTTGCTTATAGTAGTCTCTTAGGATGTTTTGTATTTCTGCAGTGTCTGTTGTAACTTCTCCTTTTTCATTTCTGATTTTATTGATTTGAGTCCTCTCCCTCTTTTTCTTGATGAGTCTGGCTAATGGCTTATCAATTTTGTTTATCTTCTCAAAGAACCAGCTTTTATTTTTATTGATCTTTGCTATTGTTTTCTTTGTTTCTATTTCATTTATTTCTGCTCTGATCTTTATGATTTCTTTCGTTCTGCTAACTTTGGGTTTTGTTTGTTCTTCTTTCTCTAGTTTCTTTAGGTGTACGGTTAGATTGTTTACTTGAGATTTGTCTTGTTTCTTTAGGTAGGCTTGTATAGCTATAAACTTCCCTCTTAGAACCGCTTTTGCTGCATCCCATAGGTTTTGGGTCGTCGTGTTTTCATTGTCATTTGTCTCTAGGTATTTTTTAATTTCCTCTTTGATTTCTTCAGTGATCTCTTGGTTATTTAGTAACGTATTGTTTAGCCTCCATGTGTTTGTCTTTTTTATGTTTTTTTCCCTGTAATTCATTTCTAATCTCATAGCGTTGTGGTCAGAAAAGATGCTTGGTATGATTTCAATTTTCTTAAATTTACTGAGGCTTGATTTGTGACCCAAGATGTGATCTATCCTGGAGAATGTTCCGTGCGCACTTGAGAAGAACGTGTAATCTGCTGTTTTTGGATGGAATGTCCTATATATATCAATTAAATCTATCTGGTCTATTGTGTCATTTAAAGCTTCTGTTTCCTTATTTATTTTCATTTTGGATGATCTGTCCATTGGTGTAAGTGAAGTGTTAAAGTCCCCCACTATTATTGTGTTACTGTCGATTTCCTCTTTTATAGCTGTTAGCAGTTGCCTTATGTATTGAGGTGCTCCTATGTTGGGTGCATATATATTTATAATTGTTATATCTTCTTCTTGGATTGATCCCTGGATCATTATGTAGTGTCCTTCCTTGTCTCTTGTAACATTCTTTATTTTAAAGTCTATTTTATCTGATATGAGTATAGCTACTCCAGCTTTCTTTTGATTTCCATTTGCATGGAATATCTTTTTCCATCCCCTCACTTTCAATCTGTATGTGTCCCTAGGTCTGAAGTGGGTCTCTTGTAGACAGCATATATATGAGTCTTGTTTTTGTATCCATTCAGCCAGTCTATGTCTTTTGGTTGGGGCGTTTAATCCATTCACGTTTAAGGTAATTATCGATATGTATGTTCCTATGACCATTTTCTTAATTGTTTTGGGTTTGTTTTTGTAGGTCCTTTTCTTCTCTTGTGTTTCCCACTTAGAGAAGTTCCTTTAGCATTTGTTGTAGAGCTAGTTTGGTGGTGCTGAATTCTCTTAGCTTTTGCTTGTCTGTAAAGCTTTTGATTTCTCCATCAAATCTAAATGAGATCCTTGCTGGGTAGAGTAATCTTGGTTGTAGGTTCTTCCCTTTCATCACTTTAAGTATATCATGCCACTCCCTTCTGGCTTGCAGAGTTTCTGCTGAGAAATCAGCTGTTAACCTTATGGGAGTCCCCTTGTATGTTATTTGTCGTTTTTCCCTTGCTGCTTTCAATAATTTTTCTTTGTCTTTAATTTTTGCCACTTTGATTACTATGTGTCTCGGCGTGTGTCTCCTTGGGTTTATTCTGTATGGGACTCTCTGCGCTTCCTGGACTTGGGTGGCTATTTCCTTTCCCATGTTAGGGAAGTTTTCGACTATAATCTCTTCAAATATTTTCTCTGGTCCTTTCTCTCTCTCTTCTCCTTCTGGGACCCCTATAATGCGAATGTTGTTGCGTTTAATGTTGTCCCAGAGGTCTCTTAGGCTGTCTTCATTTCTTTTCATTCTTTTTTCTTTAGTCTGTTCCGCAGCAGTGAATTCCACCATTCTGTCTTCCAGGTCACTTATCCGTTCTTCTGCCTCAGTTATCCTGCTATTGATTCCTTCTAGTGTAGTTTTCATTTCAGTTATTGTATTGGTCATCTCTGTTTGTTTGTTCTTTAATTCTTCTAGGTCTTTGTTAATCATTTCTTGCATCTTCTCAATCTTTGCCTCCATCCTTATTCCGAGGTCCTGGATCATCTTCACTATCATTATTCTGAATTCTTTCTCTGGAAGGTTGCCTATCTCCACTTCATTTAGTTGTTTTTCTGGGGTTTTCTCCTGTTCCTTCATCTGGTACATAGCCCTCTGCCTTTTCATCTTCTCTATCTTTCTGTAACTGTGGTTTTTGGTCCACAGGCTGCAGGATTGTAGTTTTTCTTGCTTCTGTTGTCTGCCCTCTGGTGGTTGAGGCTATCTAAGAGGCTTGATGGGAGGCTCTGGTGGTGGGTAGAGCTGACTGTTGCTGTGGCGGTCAGAGCTCAGTAAAACCTTAATCCACTTGATTGTTGATGGGTGGGGCTGGGTTCCCTCCCTGTTGCTGTGGCAGTCAGAGCTCAGTAAAACCTTAATCCACTTGACTGTTGATGGGTGGGGCTGGGTTCCCTCCCTGTTTGTTGTTTTGCCTGAGGCAACCCAACACTGGAGCCTACCCGTGCTCTTTGGTGGGGTTAATGGCAGACTCTGGGAGGGCTCACGCCAAGGAGAACTTCCCAGAACCTCGGCTGCCAGTGTCCTTATCCCCACGGTGAAACAGAGCCACCACTCGCCTCTGCAGGAGACCCCCCAACACCAGCAGGTAGGTCTGGTTCAGTCTCCCCCAGGGTCACTGCTCCTTCCCCTGGGTCCCGATGCACACATTACTTTGTGTGTGCCCTCCAAGAGTGGGGTCTCTGTTTTCCCCAGTCCTGTCAAAGTCCTGCAATCAATTCCCACTAGGCTTCAAGGTCTGATTCTCTAGGAATTCCTCCTCCCGTAGCCGGACCCCCAGGTTGGGAAGCCTGACGTGGGGCTCAGAACCTTCACTCCAGTGGGTGGACTTCTGTGGTATAAGTGTTCGCCAGTCTGTGAGTCACCCACCCAGCAGTTATGGGATTTGATTTTACTCTGATTGCGCCCCTCCTACCGTCTCACTGTGGCTTCTCCTCTGTCCTTGGACGTGGGGTATCCTCCTTGGTGATGTCCAGGGTCTTCCTGTCAATGATTGTCCAGCAGCCAGTTTTGATTCTGGTGCTCTCGCAAGAGGGAGTGAGAGCACGTCCTTCTACTCCGCCATCTTGGTTAATCTCCAAGGAGGTTGATTTTCCCAAAAATATTCTTATATCAGACATTTGTTAAGTCCTCAAATAAACAAGGGAGTTGCATTTTTAACCCTTAAGAAAAGAGGGTGGGGTGGGGTCAAACTAATATGCATACTCTACGCTACATCTCATTTAATCCTAAACCCAAATCAATGGGATAAGAATTATTAAAAAAAAAAAAAAAAAGAATTATTATTGCCATTTGACAATTAAGAAAATCAAGACCCTGGAATGTTTTAAATTTGCACAAAATCCCATTTCTGGTAAGTAGCACAGCTAGGATTGAACCCTGGGTCTCTCTGTTTCCAAAGTCTATAGCTATATGTTATACCCTTGCTATTTGAAGTGTATTCCTTAGGCCACCACCAATGACACCATCTAAGAGCTTGTTAGAAATACAGAATCTCAAGCCCAGCCTCAGATCTACTGTTTTAGAATCTACATTTTCAAAAATGTTCCTGGGTGCTTTGTGTGTATGTTGAAGTTTGAGTACCACAATGCTACACCACATGGCCTTCCCACAAGCTCCAATGCAACCAATGATTCCTTGGTATTAGTCCAAAACCAACCGAAGTGTATATCCCAAAAAACAATTATTTCCTCTTCTATTGCTATTTCTATCAGGCTTGGGGAAGCTTGTCCATTTGTCACAGAGTTTGAATTACCTGGTCTAGGAAGTCTATTGCAACTTGAAGCAAAACTTAGAGTTGGGTTTCAGTGCTGGGCATGTTGAATCTGAAATCTCTCAGGCAATGAGGCAAAATTCAGTAGAGTCTTTACAGATCTTCCTCAAGCCATCTTCACTCATGATTGGAGTCGCCCCAAATCCTCATGTGTGTGATTCTAGGCCTTTTCTAATGTGGCACAATGATTTAGTATATTCCTAATATTCCAGATCTCACTAATGATAACTGTCAACAAGTGGTAAAGCAGTATAATAATTTAATACTGGTGGCTGTATCAGCCTTCATACAGACTTTTATAAAATACCTTTAATGTGCAGACACTGCTAGACACTGGGGCTACAAAACCTGTCAAGACACAGCCTTTGTTGTCAAGAAGTTCACAATGGTTTTAGAGATATTGCTTGATAAAAACAAATAAGTAGGCTTATAGGACAGAAAAGAAGGATACTAAATTATGTACATTGATAATAAGGTCATCTCAGTGAGAATGTTCATGATAATTATCATCTAATATGCATCTCATGCAAATGAATTATGGTACCATGTTTATATGGCTCTAATCAACAAAGCCTCTGGTGTTTGTAGACTTTCTTTCTATGGGAGCACAGTTAAAATAGTTGTACGTGCTCTACTTTCATACAACAGAACATCTTGTCTTTGTGGGATTCCTCACCCTAAGATTCCATGGGAAAACTAGTAGAGAGAAACTAGACGTGCCTACCTGTGTTGGATGTGTTGAAAAGATTTATTTAGTGTGCCTCTCCTATTGCAGCATATATACATACATAAAAAAACTACAGAGATATTTTGGGAAAATTAAAAATTTTGTGCATTAAAAATATTCCAATTTCTCTGGATAAGCGAGGTTTTATATATATTGTTCTATAATTTCTGACACTGGTCTGATCCTCAAGCAAAGCTTCTATGGAACAGTTTCTTGACTGGGGTAAACTGGGAATATCTAAACACTTTACAAAGTTTATTTTAATATTGAAACTCTTGTAAGAAAGGTATATCTTGAGAGGGACAGACAAAATAAATAGAAGACTTGTAGCAATTGTAAACATGGTAATGATTTTGTTTTCATTCTCTATACTAAAGATGTCTTTAAATACTATTTCTGGGAAATTTTGGGTTCTTTCACAGTATGGCATGAGCTGACAAAATTCTCATATGGAGGGATAAACAATCTCCAAACAGACTCTTCCTATAAAACCAAATCCTTTAAAGCTTTGAAAACAGTCCTTTTGTCTTCTTTAACTTCCAAAAACAGTTTGGGGGATAGAAAAGAGGAGGTTATTTGGCAGAAATTCAAAGGTTGAAATACTTTCAGTTGACTTCATTTTTATTTCTGTTCAAAGTTTGACCATGTTCTCTTAAAACTGCACTGACCTTTGTGGGAGGGCCAGTGGTTGTAAAAAAAATTAAAAAAAAACAACTTAAAAATAACAATAAAGGCTAATTTCAAAATTATCTCTAGAATATATAGTCCTGAATAACATATACAGATAAAATGTTTTATCTGCATTTTAGTGCCTGGTTACATGAAACTAGAGATGACACAACCGAAAGAAAACACATTTGCTATTTCAGAAAGCATCCCAGTATACTACACATAGGAGCAAGAGCATATAGTCCTGGGACCATTACCTGCCCTGCTCAAAACAGTGAGGTAGGTTAAGTAAGTGACCAAAATCCAAAGGTTCTTATCTGTTGAACAGAATGTTAACAACTCATTTGGTGTGACTGCCATACAAAGATTCATTAATTAGTGTTTGCAAAGCACATCAAGAATGAAAAGCTCTAAACTTTAATGATAACCAATTTCTCATTCTCCAGCAATGCCTGCAGTGATTTCTGCATGTAGAGAAATGCTAGAAATAAGTTTTCATATTGCACCAACACATCACTTGAAAGGTGACTCTTCAGTGGATTAAACAGAATACTAAATTGGGATCTGGGAGAAAAGGGAGTTTACAGTGGTATTAATTATTATACATGGGGCATTTTAATGATTTACAAATGAAAGAGAGAAGCACACTATTGACATACATCCCTGGGCAAGTGAAGTTTCTTTGGTCAAATAGTTTAAGAAACAAATTTTACGCTATTGACCCTAAAGACTTTAGATAATTACAGTTGGTTTCAACACATTAGATCACCAATATTGGCTTAATTTTTAAAAATTTGTCCACAAAGGAAATATTGGCATTAGCTAGTTGTTACCAGACTATTTTTTCCCTTTGCAAAATAACTAGTATTGGCTTTATTTTGTTTGACATAAATGTTCAGTTGAAGGGCAACAATTATAGACACTGGGTTCTATTTTTTTTTTTCATTCCAATACATTTTTAGCTTAAAAGTAGTGGTCTTACCTCCTAGGATGCCATGAAAATACTTTATAGTGCTCTTAAGGTCTTTCAAGTATTTTTTTCAGAATTAAACCATACATCTCTACTCAGGAGATCTACAGAAAGGGGTACAACACTGACTGTCATGATTTTATAATTCACCTAGCTTTATTTATTTTGTAACACATAGAGGATGTTTTTCTTTTCAACTAGACAAGTGTGTCAAAGTATAATTGGTTTTAGAAAAGAATGTTCCTGCTTCTGTAGAACTATTTTTTAATTACGTGGGGAATTCTATTTTGGAATTGATATACATACAGCAGATACATATGAATAGGAACCAATGCATTTGGTAAGAAAACTATAAAAGTCCAAATTAACATTCATCACTTTGACCATCCATCTTGTTGGAGCACCAGCACACCCCTACTGGAGAAAGGATGGAGCTCAGGATGGCCAGAGGTATCATTGTAACATCCCCTAGTGTTCCACAGAGATAAAGAAGGAAACATGACAAATAGCCTTTCAAAACTACCAGGAAAATAAATGAAAAGGACCCAATTTTCAAAGAAACATAAGTCCTGGGGGGGTCAGACCAGGCAACAGCATGTACAACTCACCTGGACTTATCACCCTAAACTTCAGCTGATAGTGACTTTAGTTTTAAATTGTCAGATTAATATCCAGTTTGATTGGTATTAAAAACCAACAAATAAACCTGTTAATGTGACAGAGATTCACAGAATTCACCTGCTTGCTACAGAAGAAAAAGAAAAGAAATTGGAGCAAAGGAAGTTTATGTCAGAAATTCACTTACCAGTCTACAGCTTAGAAAACACCAAAGTAAAATTATATATATAAAATATACTTATATATATCTCATCACATAGAGTGACAAAATGGTAGCTGTCATAATGTGTCAGTTAACATGTCCAGTACAAGCTGATTGTTGAGTGTCCCCTGGGAAAAGAAGACAGAAACATGACAAAGAACAAAGAATGTGGATCAATAATGCTTGGGGAAATAAGACAGAGAAGGTTATTTACTTTCATTGATCCGCTGCTGCCTTCGCGTAAACTTGGCCTGTTTTTCTTTTGTTAACCTTTAAGCCTGAGCATACTCAGAGGCAACCAGGGAGCCAACTAACAGGTGTAGATTAAGGATCGAAGGAGGTCACCATACCTCTGTCACCACCAGGCACCCATGTAACAACATCCCTGAAGAAATTTAAACATCAATAGCCATAATAAGGGCAAATTTATCAAGCCCAGCCGGCTCTAGCTGGGAGCCTGCCTGCGTCCAGCTGGTTCGCCCTTGCTAAAGCTCAATTGATTTGGACATTCTTTTACTAGAGTTGATTATCAATTGTGACATAGCAAATTTGTTACCTTCCAAGTGCTGAGCGTATGGTGGCTAGTGGAGTCTCTGAAGTGAAAACACCTGGAGTTGTTACCCTTCACTAGTGAAAAGAGAGAAGCAGGGGGGCAGTCTTGCTCTTAGATGGGCCAGGGGATCTGCCCTTCCTTCGGATGCAGTCCAAGCTGTTCTTAGAGAAGGAGAAGGTCCTCGGAAGAGTTGAGAAGACTTGTTGACAAGAGAGGGTGAGTGTCCAACTGAAAGCTGGATCACTAAGCTCTTACTCATGCTCTTCCCTCCACCTGGAAAACCCTTAACCATCCATCCTCATTTACCAAAACCAGACTTACTGCCAAGGTATAGTTTAGAAGCCCTGTCTTTTGAAATCCACAATGTAAAAGCCATTCCTCTCTACATCACTACCCTGGTGAATTATACTTATTTGTCTAATTTCTCTTCTCTTCCTTATTAGATAGCAAACTCCTTAAAGTCAGAAGTTTGGTTTATATAGCTTTAGATTTCCCAGATCACCTACTGCAATACTGCAGTTTAATAAAACTTGCTGGCAAGTGAGGAAAGAAATGAATGAAGAAATGAAATAATTCAAATGTAGATAATTCCAAATTGAGTGATTAAATAATTAACATCAGGACCTTTCAGAGGCAAAACTGTGCACTTTACCAGTCCATATTCTGTAGCTAGATTTTTTTTTTCCTGAGGCTATTTTCCCATACCCCATACCTCTCTTTCTTCCTCTTCCCAGCCTGCACCTATGGCCTCTTCTGGGTGCATAGGGCTCCCCAGACTGCCCCTGGTACTCAAAATTAGCTATCAGTCATTTATATTTCAGTGTAACTTCAGTACTATGTCTCTCAAGGCTATGTATATTTCTTAATATTTCATTAAGAATCTCTGTTCTATAGTCATGAAGGATATTGCTTTGTATTTTTATTTTTTATTTTTTGTACTGTTTTGGTTCTGGGAGCAGGGTAATGTTTACTTCATTCAGCTACCAGTCTTTGTAAATACAGCTTTCATTAGTAAAATAACTGATCATCCTTGCTCAAAGCCTATCTGTAGTTTATTTAGGTTTACAGAGGAATTTTACTTATATTATTCTGTGTCTTAGTCTGTTTTGGCTGCTATAACAAAATTGCTATAGACTGTGTGTCTTATAAACAATAGAAATTTATTTCTCACAGTTCTGAAGTTTGGGAAGTCCAAGATCAAGGAACGAGGAGATTCAATATTTGGTGAGAAGTTCTCAGTTCATAGACTGCTGTCTTTTACTATATCCTTACATGGCGAAAAAGAGCTCTGTGATCTCTTTCGTAAGGGCACTAATTCTATTCATGAGGGATTCACCCTCATGACCTAATCACCTCCCAAAGGCTCCACCTGTGAATACCATCACATTGGAGGTTAGGATTTCAAAATATGAAATTTAAGGGGACTCAGACTTTCAGTCTAGAGCACCCTGCTAGTAATTACAGAAGCCATGGGGTATATGCAGGGCAGGTATTATTACCTCTGCTCCACATTTCCACTCAGGGAAACTGAGGCTCACAGTGGTTAATGATTAGCCCAAGGTCACCCAGCTAGGAATTGGTTGGCTGGGGCTGGAACATATCCTCTGACTCCAAACCCTGTGTTCTTGGATATCCTCCATTTTTAATCCATATCCTCTTAGTGCTATTTCAGGCAAAATAGAAATTATACAAGAAAAAGTAAAACTTATCCTGCAAAACACTGTAGATGGAAGAAGCTGGGGAACACACACACATTAAAGAAAGTACAATTGCTCACTCTTCCAGAACAGCGCTTCTCACCTGCTTTCCCCACAACACCCATAAGGCAGACAGGACCCAGTACAGGAAACCCACTCAGACCCTTCCATCCTACAGTATCTATAAAGGATAAGTAATTTAGCAATGTGTAGCCATCCCAGCTTTACAACGTATTGTCAACTGTTTCTTACCAAGGACTGTGGGGGATCCTGGGACCCATCCCTATGAAGTGACAGTGATCTGTGGCGGGATGATCTGCTCAGCCACAGAGCACAGGACTTGCAGGCACAAGAGCAGCTCGCAGCCCCTTCCTTTGCGGAGAGGGTCTGCAACAACCAGTCCTCATTAAGACCCACAGTAGTCTCACTCCGTGGTGTCTGGAATGCAGCTGTCTCCCCAGCACTGTGTCTTTTCCTGGAACACATTGCTTTTTTCAGTCCAAGCTTTCCACATCAGGAAAACAAAATAAATTAGGAACCCCAAACACCTTTCTAATGAGCACTAATTGGTGCCTCTGCTGATGAGATCTACAGAAAAGCCAAGCCTGGAAGGGGGCCTCTGGTCCCCAAGGCAGCAGTAAGTGCTGGCACCTGGGGACAGCTTGCCTTCCAGTTCCCTGTGCATGCTACCTCCTGCAGACAAAGCCTGTAGTGTTGTGTGCTGTCATAACAGGGTTTCCAGAAGTGATCTCTCACCTAAAAATGGCAAAGAGCACAAGGGAACTCTTCCTTATTAATTTGGTTGGGTTTGGTGGCAAAATGAAGGCAGCCATACTCTACACAGTATAAAAATGCCATTCTGCCAGATCTGGAGAGGAAAAGAGTGAGGAATGCATTTCCAGGGAGACTGAATGAACCCTATAACCATACCCTGGAATGGAGTCATCAGTGTGATCATTTGTTTATTCCTGCATTGATCACAGATGTCTTCATAGCATTTAAGGGGTCAGGCCTGATCTGGGTGCTCAAGATAAAACAGTGCTCCTGGCTGACACAGTCCCACCCTAAATGAACTGCCCACAAGAGTAAATGGACATTAAACACAATCACTCACCCCATAGGATTTTCTCAATTTACTCTAAATTGTAAGCAGGAAAAACAGAGGATGTTATTAATATAATAATAAGAGAATGATTTAAATTGAAGATTCAAGGATGTTTTCTCCTTAGACATGAAGAGGAAATAGGAGGTAGCCAGGCTGAGAATGGGACAGGAAGAAATGAGAATATTTAAAGTCCTTGAAGTCAGAGTTCAGCAAATCTGAAAAGCTGAGGAAAAGTCATTGTGGCTGGAGTGTCCAGAGTGGGGCAAAGGCCAGTGAGATTGATGGTCTTCAGCAGGTGGAGAACAGGGTTTTTTCCCATGTGCACCAAGAAACCACTGACATATTTGATGTAGTGTGGTGACATCGGATTGACATTTAAAAAATCATTGTGGCCACTCTTTGGAAGTTGGAGGTTGGCAAAAGACAGAACAGGGGATCAGAAGAGAAGACTATGGAAATAATCAAGGAAGGAGATGAGGAGAATTAAATGTGCAGGATGTATATACACAACACACACACATATTCATACCTACACTATGTGGATACAGGTTAAAAGATAACTTAATATCTTTAAAGAGGGAACAGACAATATCACATATCTTGAGTAAGAAAAGGATATATACATTTCAAGATTTTAAATTATATATAACTGTATAATATATTGATATATATAACTATATATCAATATTATACATATAAAGATCTTGAAAAGGAAAATTTGATGGTCAAAATAAAGAAATTAAAGCTAATCGATGAGAAGTTTCATGGATGGGACAAAAAACTGGATGTCACTGAAGAACAATTTTTGATGGGTAGAGAAACAAAGGAATTCTTCCAGAACAGAACGCAAAGGATGCGAGAGAAATGAAAAATAAATGAAGCAACATGGGAGATTCTGATGACACTCTTCTTTCCTGCCCTTCTGGGAGGAATCAGTCTAATCCTCCTGGGTTATATTATTTAAGTATGCAGCAAGCTCCTGTAGTTGCTCTCATCCCAATCCAGCACATTTTGGCCAACAAGAGAATGAGCTTCTTATTTTGTCATTTCAGAGTACCGTCCTGGCAGAGCTGCTAATAGATAGGAGCATGACACAAGAATGTGGGACCAAAGGATTAATTATCTACATTGGATTTGACTAAAGTCAAGAGCAGAAAAGATTGCATGAGGTACAGATACACACGTAGAAATTCTCCACTCAGGTTCGATTTAACTCTTTCATGCCTGACTCAAATTCTTTCCTCATGACTTTTATTTTTTGCCTGTAGAACAAACCTATTCCAAACTACTGCCAAAAATGTTTCCCTAAGTGCAGCCAGAGAGACATCAAATGGCTCCACCTTAATTATTACTTTCTGTACATAAACTATTTTCTAATTATACGATCATTAACATGTGGCGTGATTTCCAAAAAGTCAATGATGGGTCAGGTACAGACAATTCAGGCTTTATTGAAACCTTAACCTCATTTGATCAAACCCCACTGTTGGTAAGTGGTAGAGCCAGGGTTCAAATCCAGGTAGTCTGTCTCCCAAGTTCTCTTTCTTAAACACTGAGCTATACCATGGGCTGGAGCAGGGTTTCTCAACCTTAGCGCTATTGATATTTGGGGCCAGATAATTGTTGTAGAGGGTCTTACTGTGCTTATAGGATGTTAGCAGAGTTACTGCCCTCTACCCACTAGGTTCCCATAGCAGCCCTCTCCAGACCTCTTGCTAAATGTGTCCAGGGTGGGGGGTGGCAACATTGCCCCTGGTGAGAACCACTAGGCTGGGTTCCCAGGAGGAACCTTAAAGCAAGCATTATACTTCGGTGGAATATGAAAACCATCCCTGTTCACAGCTATGCATTCTGACTTCTATGAGTCACCATTGCTCTATGAGCTCTAGCCAATGCAATAAAAGAAGAAAAATACATGTAATACATATAAGCCTACTACTATTTGTATCTGTAAATTTGTTGACAAAGAAAAGTCCTTTTCTGATGTTTCTGTTTTGTCTTGGTAAAGTTTTAAGAGATGCCACCTACTGAAATAATGGAGGACGGTAAAGACAAGAATGAGAGGTTTGAAGAGAGAAAAGAATATGAGATGGGAGAATAGACCCCAAACAAGACAAAATGGTAAGATGATGGGTCATATTAGCCCTGCTTGAGGTTGCAGATCCTGAAGACCTCATATTTTTATTTCCTAAAACTCTCAGCAGAGATTTCTGCCAGCTTCTTATCAATGGCCTCACCAATATCCTCCAAAGGGCTCCTAATCCATCTCCTATGCATGAACTTTTATCCCAGTTACCTAAAAATTACTAGCTGCTATCTTTCCCCAGATTGCAATACAAATTAATTCATAAATATTATAACACTTTATAAAACCCAATGTTGTTAAGAATACATAAATTAATAAAGTATTGTATTTTGGAAAAGTTAGCAAAATATATCAAAAGGCAAAATGTTCCTACCATTGACTCAATAATCCAGTTTCTAGGAATTTCCCTCAAGTAATAATTGCATAAGCATAAAAAGACATTCCCAGCAGCATTGCTATAATATTAGAAAATTGGAAACAACCGAAATGTCCTCCCTAGGGGACTGTTTAAGTAAATATTTGTGCACATATGCAATAGTCTCTGATGCCACATTTAAAAAATAATATTCATGATATATTACTGAATGAAAACTATAGGTTATGAGCAAGTGTGTGTAGCATGAGTTCATTCATAAAATATAATATACATGAATAGAGAGATTTCTGTAAGACTGTTTTTCAAAACTTTAGCTATGATCTCTAGGTAGTGGTATTTGAATAATATTTATGTTCTTCATACTTTGGGGATCATTTTACTTTTCTAAATTGAGTATATGTGTGTGTGTGTGTGTGTGTATATATATATATATATATATATATATATATATATATATATATGAAACAACAAAGTAGTTCCCAAAAGACTGAAAATGACCACATGACTGGCATTGACAGTCAGTGTTGAAGGTACACTGCTTTGATAAACTGGGTAGCAAAAACTTTGATGTCAGACCCCACCTCTCTGAGATGGCTAAGTCTGCTTCATACAGGAGAGGGCTGACTATGGGGTTCTTGCCTGAAAGCTGAATCAATGTTCTCTGCAGGTATATTTAACCAGAAATACTACCATTCTGTTGAAAAATACTATGGCTACATTAGCAAAACAAATAATAATATTCAGCTCTGCAGCCAAATTCAGGACTTGCCTGTGTACGTTTTTCCAGAGTATGACCTCAGTGTGGTTGGGAACGGACAGGGCTGCCTCACCCAGAGGCCTGGTACATTCTGCCCTGCTCACTAGCCTTGGCCAGTTGGCTGCTTGGCACCTTTCCCAGCAGTCATTGCTCTCCAAGCACAACATCTATCACTGCTGCAGTCAGAAAGATGGCACTTACCTGATGGGTGGGCAGAAGCATCTTCTCTTACCATATGCTGGAAATTGTCAGGGGCTGTTCATGCCAAGACTGGCTACTTTGAGTGCCAGGAAACAGGCCTTTCCCAAAGCTTGCCAAAAAAAATACAAATAAAAATTTTAAAAGAACCAATTTTCACATATCACATTTTGTGTTGAGGAGTTGTGTAAACAAGCTATGCAGAACAGCGAATTATGGACACTTTTCTGGCGTAGACATGCTGAACACAAAAAAGAAGAGCAGTTGTCATTTGTGAAATGAAAAGGGATTAAAAAAATCCCTGACCTACATAAATATTAGGTTAGACCTAGCCCCATGAAGAGTTGGAAGGGGGGCTCACCTATCCAGTGTAACTTAATGAACACGGAAAGGCCCATCTGCGGTGAAAGCGGAATTCTCATCATTGGAGTCCTTTCTGGGGGTTTAAGGCATTATCTGATCTGATGAAAGGTCCTGTGGACTCCCTATCTGTTCCTTTGGGGCACAGAACAACATTGAACCATTGTCTCCAATTATCATATTTGTGTAGATTAGCTGATTAGATGTAGCAGATAGGTATGTTTTGATGAAATCACACACAATTGGGAAATATTTGGGGCCCTGGGTGTCACCGGAGAAAGAAAGCCACAGTTTGCTGCTGAGCAGAGACTTGTGTATGTTTAAAGAGGAAGACAGGGACACAGGCCTGCGATTCTGAGGGGACATCTCCAAAGAGGGACACGGGAGGTAGGAAGGAGTCAGTGTCCTGTGAAAAATGACGTAGGAGTATAACCTGGGGTACAGTTTGGGAGCTCAGGCTGGCAGGAACCCCTGAGCTATGCTTGGGGACATTGTCAGAGGAGAGAAGAAGAACCCAGCTGGGAGGTGCTGGAGAGTGACTGGAAGAGATGGGATGAGCCTTAAATGAAAGGGACAAAGATGGGGAAATGCAAGAGGCTGCTGCCTGAGCAGAAAGGCCACTGGCCTCAGAGATCAGAGCAAGATGCCAAGGATGTACTGGACGCTCAAGAAACCATCAGGATACAAGTCAGGGAGCGCCTTCTGGTGCTCTTGAGCAGGCCCTCCCAGGACAAGCAGAGCCGCTTTAACATGCCTGTCAGCTCTGCAGGCTGCAGTGCCACAGCCAAGTCCCATCTCCACTTAGGGCAGCCTCATCGGATCTTCTACAGCAGCCTGAGCTTTCTGCTCTGGAGCTTTCTGTTTGCTTTGAGTTTCCACCTGACCTTGTTCACCCTTGCCAGCTTTTCATAGGAGAGTGTGTAACTGTGTGGGAGGGTGTGTTTGTGCATGTGTATCTTGAAATACAGCGCTAATTGCAAGTTTATGCTCTCAAGCCATCCTTTGATTCACTCGTCCATGCCTGCTCTGGTTATTTAGCTATTGTCATAGGAAGGTCAACCCAGAACTAGAGTCAAAGGCAACAAACTCCACAACCTTTAGCCCTAACCTTTCGTGGCAAATGAGACCCACATTCCAAAGCTTTCTCTCTTATTCTGCAAAGTTTAGAGTTTAATAATTCTATTACCCTATTTTGAAATCAGTTTTCAATTCAGAAGCATTTAAGGGGAGAAAAGCCATGTGCTTAGTAACCCTGGGTCAGACTTCTTGAGTTCCTATCCTGGCAACTTGCTTACTGGGTGTCTCTGTGTCCTTCAGTTTCCTCATTCATACAACATAGGAAATAATAAAACACAGCTCATAGGTCAAGTGCTTGGAAGCATCTATAATTTGAGTACATATTTTTTGGGTCTAATTATGAAACAAAAGGCATTTAAACAGAGTTTAAAGACAAAG